>NC_133160.1:17819290-19196165 GCF_040802235.1 Manis javanica | reverse complement strand
CAAATCTCTAACTCCTGAAGTACGCATGCGTGATGCAGACTCTAAACAGCCCCATTAAGGCTAAAATTAAAAAAAAAAGGCAACACTCTTTAGAGGATCATAACAAAATCTATAGCTTTTGTATCCTTCACAATGTCTTGGATACATCCTAAATTACTCAGTGGTGAAAAACAGCAAACTATGACCTACATTCAAAAGGAAAAGCAATCAAGAGACGTACATTTAGAGATCCAACTGTTAGAATTAGTAGACAACAATTTTAAAGTACCTATTGTAACTCTGCGTAAGGACATAAGGAAAATTTGCTCATGAACATATGAACAAAAGGACATTTCAGCAGAAATATGGAAACTCTTTTAAGAAGAGCCAAGTGGAAATCCAAGAGCTGAAAACTTATGATATTTGAAGATTTTAAATTCACTGGATGGAATTAACAGCATGTTGAAAGTGATTAAAAAATGAAGCAACCTCAATAGAAAGTATCCAATCTGAGAACAGAAAGAGAAAAGATGGAAAAAATAGTGAACTGATCCTCAGGAACTTATGGGACATTATCAAAAGACCCAACTTACATGTAATTGTCATCCCAGAAAGATAAAAGAGAGCAAAGAAGGCAGAAGAAAAGCATTTAAAAAAATAATGGCCAGTATTTTTTCAAATTTGGTGAAAGATATAAACTGCAGGTTCAAGAAGTTCAACTAACCCTGAGCAGGATAAACACAAGCAAATCACAGACACATCATAATACAGCTGCTGAAAAAACAAAAATGGAAAGGAAAATGGCACACGTAGGGCAACAGTGATTGGAGTGATCAATGACTTGTGGTCAGAAACAATGAAAGCCGTGAAATAGTATAACAACATCTTCAAAGTGTTGAAAGGAAGAACTGGATTCTATACCCAACAAAAGTATCCTTCAAGAATATAGGCAAAACAAATTAAACAATGAAGAGGGTACTGAGATAGAGAATAAGGGTGGTGGGGCCCATTTGGGTGGAGTCATCCAGGGAAGGCTCACTGAGAAGCAATACATAAGCTGGAACCTGGCAGATGAGTAGCAGCCAGCCTTCGTAGAAGTCTCACCCCTATGCCTCAGCTCTAGGGCAGTGCCTGGCACATGGTAGGTACCCAGTGCATTTGCATTGAATGAACAAAGGAAAGAAGGAATGGGTGTAAAATTGTACATGAGAGGAATTAGGTGTTTTCTTGACAGTTCTAGTCAGGACTGGGGCCAACAAGTGGGAGCTGCAGGGAAGTAGAGCATAATTGTCAATTAGAATACTCATAACAGAAAACAATGTGATGGCCCAAGATTGTCCAGAATATGGAGCAGTTGTTTGTAGAAGATACAAAGAATGGTGCAAGCTAGGAAAAGGAGAGACTGGCATAAAACCTAACTCACCCAAAATGGAGATGGAAGATGTGCCCTGACTCAGCTTGCGAGTGGGTAGGTTTCACCTGGAAAGTGATCAGGGATGCGTATTGAGGTTCTCACACTTCCGTGTGCATCAGAATTACCTGGTGGCTGGTTATAGTTGCAGATTCCTGAGCCCCACTCATAGAGTCTGCTTTAGTGCTGCTGTCATGGGCCCTGGAATCTGCATCTTAGAATGTTATCTGGATGACTCATTGCAGTGACTAGAGGACCACACTTTGAGAAATGCAGTCTCACCACATTTGGTCACCACCTTTTAGATCCCTAACTGGAGGGCAGGGTGCAGCAACAGGAAATCCAGCAGAGCAGTCTCCCAAAACACACACAACCATCAAAAATCACATTGTCAAAGGCTATTTGACAGCAGAGAGGAAATGTTTCTGCTTGCTAACAAAACACCTAAATAAATCACATTACATTTTACTGTTTTACTTATTTTACCTCATATGTAAGGAAAGGAAACAGAGATAGAGAAAGAAAACTGGCAGAATATATTTCAAAATGTTGAAACTGCTTACCTTTGACAATAAGGAAATGGAAATCTTTTATTTCCTCTGTGCTTGCCTATATTACCAAATTTTCAACAATACATATATAGTACTTTGTTTACATTTTTCCCCCTAATTTGATTAGGCAAAACAAATTCATTATACATAAGGCTCCTGACATTTCCAATGTCCTTTGTCTGCACTGTAAATACACTTTAGGCATGTGAGTTTTATAACTTATCAAGGCAATAGCTTTCATTTAGGTTGCTTTTGGCTGTAAGTCAGAGAAAATGGCAATAAATGATTATCTCCTATAACGGCAAGTTCCACATCCAGCAGCTCTAGGGTTGGCTCATTCAGTGGCTCCATGTTTAACCAAAGCCATAGCTTCTTTCTCTTTCTGCTCTGCCATCCTTGGCATGTCAGGCTGTCCTTGGCTGGCTCCCCTCATTATCCCAAGATTGCTGCCACAGCTCCAGGTATCACATTCCTGTATGACAACCTCCAGCAGAAGAGGGGCTGTATCTCCCCATACAGCTTATTTATTGTCCCTTGGAAACCTTCCTCAGGGGACTTCTACACCTAACAGTAGCCAGAACTGGATCACATGTTTCTAAGCTCATCACTGGCAAAGGAATGGTATTAACTGCCTTAGACAAGTCAGAATATACTAGAGTCACATGGGGGATGAGTGGACATTTTGCTTAAAGGAAAATGGCTTTGGGTTAGGCAGCCAACTGCTTCTACCACAAAATGTTTCTTCATTTTGCCCATTTGAGTGTGAGCGATGGAAAGGTAAGTTCTTAAGTTCATCAGTCTCCCTTCACTCATTCATTTATCAAATATTTATTGACTGCCTACTATGTGCAGATAGCATGTTGGAAGATAGGCATACAATTGTAAATAAGATAAGGAAGACTGTCTTCTATACAGTAAATATATTTCAGCATGTGTTTCAGAGGGGGAAAAAATTACAGAACAGTGGTCAGGAAACAGACACGTGATGGGCTACAAATCAGAAGTGGGTTCCAGCTCCTAGTCCAAGCTTCAGAGGCAAAGCCCCCACCCCTTCCCACAATGAAACAGACAAATATGAATGAGCTTAATGTGTTAGAAGGGAAAATAGCAAAAATCTAGCAGAATTTGTACGTACAAATATCCCCAGAATATTTGCTTCCAAGAGTAACTCCCACAGACTTATTCACTTACACACAAACACATTTGCACAATGATATTATTTACAGTATAGCTTGTCATGGCAACAATGGAAGTAATCCAAATGTCCACCAGGAGGAGACAGGGTAAATAAATTGTGAACTTCCATATAATGGAATACTCCGCAGTCATTAACTTAGATGAACCAGGTCTACATGTGCTGATGTGAAACCATCTCTAAGCTCTAGGTAAGTGCAAAGAGCAAGGTGTTGAGAATTTGTGTTACCATGTGTGCTTCCGTGGTCACAAAGTGCTTCTGGAAGGGTGAGAAAGATACTGCCTCTGAGAAGGCAGCTGGAGAGCTGAGTCAGTGGTGGAAGGAAGAGTTATTTTCACCCTTTTGTGCCATTTTTTATCATGTACAGATATTGCCTGTGAGGATATTTTTTAATTAGGTAAACTAGAGTTCAGGTCCAGTCCTGGAAGAAGCAGATGGATAGAACTGAGCCTGGATAAGGGACTGATGACAGACACAAGCCCCCTGCTTTGATCAAGTCTGCAGGAGAGGAGTGCAGGGCACAGGCTAGAGGTTAACTGGCCCCACAGAAGGAGAGAACGAAAAATGCTAAGGCAGGCCACCCATGGGCATTCACAGGTTGGAGTGAGCTCCTTGTCCTTGGGAAAGGAGGGATTTGGGTGGACAGCAGTGAGGAGACCAGTCCTAGGATGAGGTGGCAAAAGAAACATTAAATCAGACATCTTCAAGGTGCCCTGGGGGGCCCAGTGAAAAAGATAGCGCCTGTAAAAATGTCTCCAAAGCACATTATCAGCCCAGAGCTTTTGAGGAGCTTTAATTCTTGAATTCCGAAGCATGAACTTCCAGTTTTCTGGCCATGACCTCGCGTCTCACCCAAAATAGAAGTGAAAACCATGATTAGGAGTTTCTCTCTACTGTTGGTTCTACATTTCCAGCAAGATTTGATATCTCATGAGGGCAGCTCAGGGGATAGCCCCAAATGCAGATGACCTCACTGTCCCGGCTCAGCAGATACCAGGAACTCAGCACATTCCCAAATGTTATCTTATTTGAGAACCCTACAAGATGATAGCATTATGTCCATCTAGGGGATGGGATACAGGCTCACGGAGGAACAGTGGTACAGGACCTTGTCTCACATGTCAGCATCAGCATGACTTTAACTGTCATCCTCACTTCTTACAGCTGACAGGACACTGTTATGGGTTGAATTGTCCCCCTCCCCTAAATTCATATGTTGAAGTCCTAGCCCTAATGTGACCTTGTTTGGAAATAGGGTCATGCAGATATAATTAATTAAGATGAGTCAACAGGGCAGGCCTCCAGTCCAATATGATTGGCATCCTTATAAAAGGGGGAAATTTGGAGGCAGACGTGCACACGGGGAGATTGCCATGTGAAGATGAAAACAGAATTCAGGGTGACGCACATAAGAGTCAAAGAATGCAAAGATGGTCAGCAGACCACCAGAGGCGAGGGGTAGAGGGAAACATTAAGTAGAATATGAGATTAAGGTTTTACAAGCACAGGGCCAAGTCTTAAATTAAACCAACGTGACTGAAATGTTTGAATAAGGACTGGGATGTCATGAAGAGAGCCCCCTGTCCAGGGAAAAAGGAGAATTTAACACAGCATAGGGATTATCAACTCTTGTAAAATTAAAGCTGTTCCATGTTCATACTTCCACAAGGACTAGTTAACAGGCCCTTCAGGAGGAGATCCTGCCCATGGCTGGGCATCATCTTCTCACATTCTTTCCTCCATCCCCACTCCTTCCTCTCTACTCTCCCACAATTCTCTGTGCCGTCCGGAATGTGCAGCGCTCTCTCAGGTTTCCATGCCTCAGTTCATGCTACTGTCTCTGCCCAGGATACCTTTCCTCTCTATGTCTGATTTGTCAAACTCCTACACATGCTTCCAAATCAAAGCTCAAGCACCTCTACTGTCTTGACTGCTCCCTCTCTGTGTATTATCCATAGGCCCTAGAATGTCAGCTATCAAAGCATTTTCTATCTCCTGCCACTTATCACAGAAGGATTTGATGTTGATTTGATGGGGTAGAGATAGAGACTGGGAATCTGCAGAAGA
Source organism: Manis javanica (assembly GCF_040802235.1). Classification (NCBI taxonomy): domain Eukaryota; kingdom Metazoa; phylum Chordata; class Mammalia; order Pholidota; family Manidae; genus Manis; species Manis javanica. Next base: position 19,190,962 of record NC_133160.1, on the reverse strand, counting down.
GGGAGAGAGCAAGAGTGTTCACTGTGCATCCTTCTTTATTGATTGATTTTTTTAAATCATGTGACTGTATTTTCTATTTGAAGAAAATTAAAAACTAATACAATGAAAGGATTGATTTAGCTACCATGCAGAGCTCTACTCTGCAATAAAAAGGAATGAATTACTGATACACAAAATAACATGGATTAATCTCAAGAACACAATGCGGCATGAAAGAAGCCAGTCAGTAAAGCATGAGTGCCGTTCAGTTCCATTTATATGGAGTCCTAGAACTGGCAAAATGAATTGATGGGGATACCAAGAAAATTAGTGGTTTTCTGATAGGAGGAGTGGGGAAGGAGATTGACTGGGAAGAGGCATGAAGGAGCTTCCTAGTGTGACAGAAATCTCCATTACAATGTGGTTATAAGTGTCAAGACTCATTGAAGACTGAAATGCACACTTAAAATGTGTGTATTGTATTGCACATAAATGATACCTTCATAAAGTTAATTAAAAAACAATGTAGACAAAAGAAAATCCAAACGTGTCTGGAGCTTAGAGTTGTGGTTTCCATTTGTCATATTTGTGGCCCGCCTTGAGGTGGCCTTGTGTGATCTAAGTGGAAAATAGCGGATTCCAGCAGAGGGCAGGCTCCACAGGCTGGGGTAGTGGAAAGTCTGGCTGGAGAGGTGCGTCACACCCAAGTTGTGGCGGCCTTCACTGCCAGGCTGTAAATAATGAGGAATGAATGGAGGTGTTCAGCTCGAGAGAGGTGTTTGGGGTGGGGGAGGCTCCTCTAGCAGCACTGAGCAGCAGAGCTTCAAAGAGAAAGAGGTTGGACGCTGGGGCACCACTACCCTCAGGCCAGAAATAAACCTCAAACAGTTTCACAAGCAACCTTTTCCCTATCCTGCAGTTGCTGGAAATTGAGCTGCCCCAAAGCCTTGAGTCTTCCCCGCCCTCCCTCCCAGCCAGTTCAGTTCCTCATCCGGCCCCTGGCTTTATAAGCACCTCAGCCTCAGCTGTGTCACCTTCAGTAAGGAGGCTCCTGCAAAGAAACTGATCACCTCCACCTCTGCCCAGGAAGGAGCTGAAGACAGGTTGATGGCCAGACTATACTGCATAGCTGTGGCCCTACTGCTGCTCGCAGAGGTCTCCAGGTTTGGAGAAGGGGCATCTAATCCTGGTTTTGTGGTCAGGATCACCGGAAAAGGCCTGGAATATGGTAAGGGGCGTTGGCTGGTCCTCGGGCCCCCATTGTTGCCCTCCAAAGTGGTGTGGTAAGCAGGACAGGAATCACAGGCTGGGTTCTGCCACTGTCTGGCTTCAAAGCCCTGGATGTGTCACCATCTGCACTTCAGTTTCCTCATCTTGAATATCAGAGGCTAAGGATGGGACTAGATTCAGTATTTTTCCTAGGGTGGTCTGCGGCCCATCCACATGACAATTGTTGGGACACGTATTAAAATACAGATTCTGGAGACCCACCCAAGACCTACTGAAGCTGGGCTTGAGAATCTGCACTGTTAATATACGGCCCAAGCAGTAGCGAAAGGCCTCTGGTTTGACCAGACTGCAGTAAATGATTCCTCAAAAGCTTCACTGTATTCCATCACTGCTTCCATGATCTTGTCAGATGAATAAAGAACAAGGATGGATATTTAGCTGGCACTTTCAGTTCATGATCCAATTTAATTCTCAGGCTCAGGTTGGCATTATTATTATTATTATTATTATTATTATTATTATCATCATCATCATCATTTTACAGATGGGAAAACTGAGACTTGGGGAATTTAAGGGACTTGCTTGGGATTACATGAATTATAAGTGGCAAATCCTGCATCCAATCCTATCCTTGTGATTCCAACCCAGCCACCCAACTGGGTGGGTTCCTCCCGCCGAATGAACTAACTCCCTCTATTTCCCCTCAGCCCGCCAGTATGGAGTAGCCATTCTGGAGAAGGAGCTGTCCACCATGGAGTTGCCCAATTTCTCAGGAAGTTATGAAGTTGCTTGGATTCTAACAGTGAGCTATGAATTTAACTGGTAAGGTTTCCATTCTCAGCCACAGCAGCAGCAGAGGAAGAAGAATAGGGACCTAGGACCTAGGGGAGGAGGATAAACATGGGATCATCACTTGGACTAAAAGCGAAAGGTTCATGGCCAACTCTTGGGAGCTTCTGGAAGATGTTATATGTTTCTTGAATCATCAGGTTGGGAGGAGACCCTTAGAAACCATTCCCCAGCCCCTAAATCAGTCCTGAAGAGACTAGCCCTGGACGTTTGCTCTCTTAGGAACTTCTGGCTTCTCTCCACATTGCCTGGAACCAGCTTGAGACATACCGTCCATTCCTTCAAAGCCTGTTAGGAGTCTGTAATCAAGGACCTTAAGTCTTTCCAGAATTTATTCACATTTTATATACAGACTACCTCTTGAGGACAGCATCCACGCATACCCTCAGTGAGGAATAGAGCAGAGAGCCTTTTGGTTCCTGGTAAACAGGCTCTGGTTTGCCATCTCCCTCCTGTAAGACTTAACTGACCTTGATCTCCCTCCACATTTTACACATTTAGTCTCAGAGTCCTCACCCCTATTCTCTCTCATCCATTTTTTCATTGCTTGGATTTTCCTTCTCCAGCCCCCTACATGTCCAGAATTGCTTGGATTTTCCTTCTCCAGCCCCCTACATGTCCAGAATTGCTTGGATTTTCCTTCTCCAGCCCCCTACATGTCCAGAATTGCTTGGATTTTCCTTCTCCAGCCCCCTACATGTCCAGAATTGCTTGGATTTTCCTTCTCCAGCCCCCACATGTCCAGAATAGGTCTTTTGGGATCATTTATCCATCACTGATAAAAAAAAATCCTGCATCTCAGAATCCTCCCCAGGTCTAACAAGATAATTTCCTAAAATCAGTGGACAAAGAGGAGCTATCTTAAATTTGCTCATGCAATATGCAGGCCATGGCACTTAGATGACAGTAGCCCTTCCCCAGCCCTAGAGCACCGCTTGCACCCAGTTTTCTCCACAGGCTATAGGCTACTGTGGTCAGTAAACACATCCAGACCCACTACCAACTGTGAGTTCTTCAAGGGCAGAGACTGAGTTTTGAAACTCTGTGACCCCTGTGTCTGGAGTCAGGTCTGACAGAGCAGAATCTCAATGAATGTTTGTTGAGTGAACTTAATGAGTGTTGATCTGACAAGAACCACAAACTCAAATGGCCACAGATGAGTGGGTAATGTAGATGAGTGTACCAGGAAGGGTGGTATTATCCGTCACGGCCCAGCCAGGAAAGCAGAACCCACACCAGAAACTTCAAGGAAGGGAATTTAATATAGGGAGTTTACTTTAGAGATGTTAGAAGAGCTGAAAAGCCAAATAGGGAATGGTGAAGCAACCCAAAAATCAGCAACAAAAAGTCATTAACATTAACATCCCCAGAGCTGGGCAAAGAGGAGGTGTTCACAGAATACAGGAGCCGGGGCCTCTATTCAAGAGCTGGGGATCATGTAGGAAGGGGTTGCCTGTCAGGATCTGGACCCAATGTAGGGATGTACCTACTGCCAAAGACAACTTGAGGCAGAAAGAGAAGAAGAAATATTCTGGCTTCTCCCTTTTTCCTATTATTTCATCTCCCCCTACTGCTTCCATTGGTCAATCCTAACTAGAAGCCAGTTGCAAATGATCCTGGAAAATAGAGTTTGCACTGGTCAGCCTCATAGAGCATAGGTCCAATCAAGGAAAGGACAGGGAATGGGCTTGAGAACAAAGAGGCAAATGACCAGTGAGACATTTACCTGAAGGGCACCTGCCCCATTTAAAGGGAGGCAGCTGCTACTCACCTGCAGCTGATGGATGCTACAAGGGAATATGAATGTTGCCTTTTGACTTTTTCAGCAGGTTTTTTTCCTTCACATTTTAAGTGTGAAATTTCCCAGCTTTAAAATGTGGGCAACTGATTCAAATTTTGTAAAATACGATAGGAAAAGAAAAGAAAATCTATAGCATATTTATCATACATGGCCCACAGGTCACCAGCAGGTGATCTCAGATCTAAATTGCGAGCCCTTATTTGTATCTGAAGTGGGGTGGGCAGGGAAGGCTGCTTCCTGGAGAAGCCCAGGCTCCGGCTGTGGAGCCAAGACACGTAACGCAAAGCCAGCTCACAGGGTCCTCACACTGGTGACAGTCGAGTGAGAAGGATGGACAGGAACAGCTAACGAGGGTGGGTATCAAGGAAGAAAGGAAGGTCTTGGTCTTGGAAGATTGGGGGAGGCTTCCTGGAGGAGGTAGAGCCTGCACAGACCTTGAAGGAAGTGAACGAGATGGTTTGACTGTCCTTTGTGACTTAGGTCAGTAGGTTTGGAAGAGTGTGAGAAACCAGGAGGGACTCCGAGGACTCATTCAGAGGACTCATTTGCCTCTGGTTTTTCTGGGCCTGATACTCTTCTTTCCCTAGGCTGAAGATAAAGCGCTTTGAACTCCGGGACACAGATTTGAGCTTACACCCAGGGCAGGGTGTCAGAGCTTCCCTGTCCAACAGCTACATGTCTATCAGAGGAAACTGGAAGGTGAAAAAGGCTTTCATGTGAGTAGTACGTAGGTTAGAATGTCTTGCAACTTCGGGCAAAGGCATGTTCTCCCATCCTGGTCTCCCATTTCTGGTTCTTCAACATCCGATATGTAAAGAACCTGGATCTGACTATCCCTAAGCCTGTTTCTTTTTCTGTAAAATGGAGTTAATAATAACCTACCTCATAGACTCAGTTGTGGATTAAATAAAACAACAGGTGTAAGGCATTTAGCCATGTGCCTGGCACATAGCAAATAATAAACACTTTTTAAATAAAACATTACTATTTTAGTTCATGGTAAGTTGAGGCTCAGTCAGGGTAACACTAGTTAGCAGGGAACTGGGAGACAAAACTGGATCTACATGCTTCGGCTCCTTTTCCTAGAGGTGACTGATTATTCACCATTTGCTTCTCATTTCTCCCAACCAGCACCCTAGAAGGTACTTTTGATCTGAGTGTGGATGGAATTTCCATCTCAGTTTCTCTGAACCTGGGCAAGCACCAGTCTGGGCAACCCACTGCCTCTGTGGCCCACTGCAGCAACTCCATTGGCCACGTCAGTATTGCTATCTCCGGACACCTAAGGTAAGGGACCCCCTACGCTGGCTGGAGACTGTCAGAGCTGCCTCGGCATTCAGTTCACCCAGGGGACACCCCTGATGGGGCATAAGAGCAAGAATTAAGATCCACCAAGATCAGAGGTCAGCAGACTAAGGCTGGACAGCCGAATCCAATCTGCCACCTGTTTTTGCAAATAAAGTTTCATTGAAACACAGCCACACTCATTTATTTATATTTTATCTACAGCTGTGTTAGTAATACAAAGGCATGGTTGAGTAGTTGTGACAGAGACCATATGGTGTGCGACACCAAAAATATTTACTCTCTGGCCCTTTAAGAAAAAGTTGCCTGAGTCCTGGGCAAGACTGTCTTTAAGTGCAATGTAATATTCCAAAGCCACTTGCCGGGAAGCTTGGTGACTATCAAATGATGGTAATCTCCAGGGTGACCGCTTTCTCACTTTGTTTTGGTTGGCCCTGCTTCACTCAGACACTGGCAGGAAGCAGAGGGCAACCCAAAGGCTTAACTGCTAAGAATCTCCTGAAGAGAATATTAACTGGAGTGTGAGCAGGGTTAAGGGCTCCCAAAGCACCCAGAGACAAGTGACCTCAGGGAGATAGTATCACTGCTAGGGTTAAAGGTAAGAGGGCAGGGAAGGATGTCCATAGCTTAGAAAGATCTGGAACCTGGCAGAAGAGGCCATGGGACAGGACTGTTGTAGCAAAGCCAGGAGGCATCTGGGTATAAATACTCCAGCTCTTCTCTCCTTCCTGCCTGTGCCTCCCAGTAGCCCAAACAACCAAAACCTGAGAGCAAGAGAGCTTGAATCTGTAGATGTCAGCCCCCCAGGACACAGAGAAGAGCAAAATGGAACTGGTGGGGGTGGGTGGGGACAGTGGCGAACAATAAACAGCCCATTACCTCTTCGCTGGAAATTTATTCGTTGGGTGACCATGTTGAGGGAAACAAAATGTCAACAGAAACATGGGGTCCTCTTGTCAGTTTATATTTATGTTTGGGGAAACTCAAAGACTGTTAGTTCATTTATGCAACTGACAAATATTTTCTGCACAAATATAGAGGATTTGAACTTCAGGTGCCATTTGGGAAAGGAAATTTTAGTTGAGCCTATATAGCTTCAAACCATTGTGTTGTTTTAATTGGGTGGGCATAATACCCCATTTCTCAGGAGCAAAGCCATGAAATTCTATATGGTTTTCATACCCAAAAAAAGTGGAAATGGACACAGTGGGATCAGCAAAATGTTTTAGCTATTTTGTTTCAGTGGCGATAGCTGCATATTTGGGGTACTATTGATATGGACACAGAAAATGTGAATATACATGTTCTTCACAAAAATGGGAAGTTAGTAGCTTTACTCATTCATTCAAACAAATATTTATTGATCCCCTATTATTTATCAGATCCTACAAGATGATACAAAATAGAGTCCCACCTTGCTTCAATTTATATTACAGTGGGGAAAGAAAAAATATTTTAATATAAATTGAATTACCTTCAACATAGCTGTGCTAACAGGCCCAACAGAGAGTACAGATACTATGCACATAGAAGGACTTCCCTTGCCTTTGAAGCAAGGACAGTTTCTTCAAGGAAATGACACCTGAAAGGAGCTTTGAATTCTAATGAAAGAGGAGGAGGAGAGAGCTTTTCTGGCTGAGGGAGAAGTATGTGCAAAGATCCTGAGGCATGAAAAGCCTCTGCTTTCCAGGAAGTAAAAGGAGGTCCGTGTACCTGGAGGAGGGTTGATTAATTAGAAGAACTGAAGGGAATAAGTGGAGCCAAAATCTAGCCTTTATCCTGAAGTTAGGCAACAGGAAGTCACTGGAGGATTTTAAGAAGGACAGTGATATAATTACACACAAAAAATTTTGCTTTTTTTTGAAGATTATCTTCCTCTAGAAGATAGTAGAGCAGGACAGAGTGGATGGAGGGAAACCAGAGAGGAGGCAGAGGCAGTTGTCTCGGAAAGACGAAGCCCCAGGCACTGATGGGTAGTGGAGGTAGGGAAAGAGTACTTCTAGGCATATTTAGGAGGCTGGATTGAATATGGGCGACGAGAAGAGGAATGGGTGCAGGATGACTGTATGTAGTCTGTGATGCATGGAAAGTCTCTTACTGCTTCAATCTTTTGTACTTTGACTCAGAGTTGGAAGGATACCCATAGATGTTGAAGGGGGCAGGCTATTGGGGACCCCAGCCATGGTCTCTAGGGCAGGGTATCTCAGTCCCATCCAGGGGCCAAGGTTCAACCAGGGTATGGGTCCCTGGCTTGCTCAGGGCACAGAGTCCCAGAAAATACAAAATGCTTTTTTCAGAACCCCAGCAAACACTTGCGTCCAATTTTACCACATGAATTTAATATGCATACATTTATAACACACATCACAATCAGCACACATCAAATGGTACAGAAAGTTTTATGGGAGAAAAAAATTTACCAGAAGTAATTCCACTAACTTAGTTCACTTACTTCCCGCACTGTCTTCCTCACCCCCAGGTGAGAACAGTGTCTGCAGTTGGAAGGGGCTCTTTCTAGGCAGCTTTACCTGAAGTGAATTTGACTCACACTGTGAGCTCCACAAGGTTATTCACCAATGTCCTAGCAACAGCTAACTCAGTGCTTAGCCCATGGCAGGGGCTCAGCAAACATTTGTTGAATGAATGAGTGAGTGACTAATTGCTAAACGGCCAAGTAAGCTGTTTGGTGGATGTTAGAGGCTATAAAGAATAGGCCTTACTTCCTTTTTTTTAATTGAGATATAATTAGCACACATTATATTAGTTTCAGGTATACAACACAATGATCTGGTATTTGTAGACATCACAAAATAATAAGTCTAGTTAACATCTGTCACCAGACATTGTTCTGGAATTTTTTTTTCTTGTGATGAGAAATTTTAATATATACTCTCTCAGCAACTTTCAAATATACAAATCATCACCATGCTGTGTCACATGACATCCCCATAACTTACTTATTTTCTAACTAGAAGTTTGTCCCTTTTGACCACCCTTACCCATTTTGTCCACCCCTATCCCCTGCCTCTGGCAACCACCCAGATGTTCTCTGTATCTATGAGCTTGTTTTATTTTTTGTTCTGGGGTATTTATTTTTAGCTTCACATTAAAGTGAGACCATACACTTTCTCCATCTGACATTTCACTTAGCATAATGCCCTCAAGATCTATCCATGTTGTCACCAATGGCAAGATTTCTTCCTTTTTATGGCTGAGTAATATTCTATTATATATACATATTTTCTTTATCCAGTTATCCACTGATGGACACTTAGATTGTTTCCATTTTGGGCCATTGTAAATAATGCTGCTATGAATGTGGGAGTGGAGATATCTTTTCGAGTCAGTGTCTTCATTTTCTTTGGAAAAATACCCAGAAGTGGGATTACGGAATCAGATAGTAGTTCTAGTTTTAAGTTTCTGAGGCAACTCCTTACTGTTTGCTGCCTTACTTCCCCTTCTTAAACCTCAAAAAAGTGTAAATGTTTTTGTGTGGTTAATTCATTGCATAGTTCAAAATTTCAAAAAACAAAAACAAAAGGGTGCAGAGTAAAAAAATGTCTCTCCAGTCTGGTACCCTACCAAATGGTTCTCCTCGCCGGAAGCAACCAAGGGTAACAGTGTCTTACGTATCATTCCTGAGAGAGCCCAGGCCTGCACACTTAGGTATTTTGTCCTTTTATTTTTCACACAAATGGTAGCATGCTACATACAGTATTATGTCCCTAGCTTTCCTCACTTTTTAAAATATCTTTTCAGTGAAGCATCCCCTGGATCACATTTTTTTAAGATGTCACTGATATACAACCTTATGACGGTTTCTCATAAGCAACACTGTGGTTACTACATTCACTTATGTTATCAAGTCCCCCTGCCACACACCCCATTGCAGTGAGTGTCCATCAGCATAGTAAGATGCTAGCTTTTCTTACTTAACAATGTATTTGTAAGCCCTTCCACACCAGAACACAAGAATTGCCTTTTCATAGTACTCCATTATATGCAGACAGTAAAATGTATAGTTAGTCCTCTATCGTTAGACTTTTAGTTGGGAGAGTAGGGATGGTTTCTTCCAGTCTTTTGCTATTACAAACAATGTTACCAAGGATAACCTTGTACATCATATTATTTTGCATCTGGGCAAATTGTAGGATAAATTCTTAAAATAGTGTGTGCATTCTGTAATTTAAATATACATTAAAAAATTGCCTTCCAAGAGGTTTAGCAGTTTCCACTTCCACTAGGAAGGTAGAAAGTCCGCTTCTTCACACTATCACCAGCACAGGGTACGATCAAAGATTTAGCTTTTTGCCAGTCTGAACAGTGAGAGCATCTCAGGTTTAATTAGTGTTTATCTTAAGAGCCACGTATTTCATTTTCTCTAAACAGTCTAATTCATATATATTCCTATCCTTCTTAGTCCATTTTGTACCCTTCCCAGTCTTCAAGACTTTTGACCTCTAAATTCACCAGGCTCCTTTAAGTTGCAAGTTACAAAAATTCAACTCAGATGTTTAAGCATTAAGAATGGATTTGACTGGCTCATATATATGTGAAAAGCCCATGGATGTATCCAAAGCTATGACGGGATCCAGGTGTTCGACCACTGTCACCAGGAATCTCTCTGTACCTTGGGGCTACTTCATTCTCAAGCAGAGTTCCCCACCCTTACAGTAGTAGACATGGTCACTGGAAGCTCTTGTCCTCCTCTGTTCTCAGGGCTCACTGTCTCAGCAAGTGGGAGCAGCCTTTCCTACAGCGCCAGGGAAAACTGGGGGAAAGCTCTCAGTGGGCACTGTGGGGTCACGTGCCCATCTCTGGACCAATCTTTATGGACTCTTACTAGCTGAGCCAGAGTCTAGGACAGCCGCCCCTTAGATCCAGGAATAGAGGTTGGTTTAGTCCCACTGAACCACAAAGACTAGAAATGGGGAAGGAGTGGGTTTTAAGGAAGGAAAAGGATGCCGGAGAGGCTAAAATCACAGATATACATAATTAACACCCCAACCGTGATTTAGCCTCTCCCACTTCCATTTCTGATTCAGGAGAATACTATGGGTCACCTTCCCTTGGACTAAACTCATCTGGCTGGGTGCCTTCTTGGGTTAACATGGGGAAAGATCAGGTCCATGGGTGCCCCACCTGTTGTGAATCCTAATTAATCACAAAGTAGATCCTGACCCTCTACTCTTTTCTCCAGCTGGATCCTGAAACTCTTCCATGAAAAAATCGAAAACAATGTCAAAAATATCTTGGAACAAAAGGTAAACAGAAGAATAAGTAGATCTGTAGTTAGCACAAGTAGCTTAGCACAAGTATGCTCAGAAACGACCTTGTCTCTTAAGTACACTGTCATTTGAATTTCCTTAGCAAGTCCTTGAAGTGAAAAGGCAAACTTCAAGGCTTTCTCAGGTTTGTACGACCACATATGCTGAATGGAACTGACAGAGTGTTTGATATCTAGCTGTAGATAATATTAGAGTTATGGAGAAGTGACTTTAGATCCTTCCCTCACACCATACACAAAAAGCAACTCCAGATGGTCTACAGATTTAAATGCCTAAAGAGATCTAAAACTTTAAAGGAGAAAAACTAGGATGGCTTTCTCACCTTGAGTGGAGGAAACCATTTATTAAATAAGACTTCCCCACCAAAACAAAGGCACCATACTGAGAATAGCAGTGGGGTTTGCCCTCCGTGTCTCCCGTCTCTGGAAAAAGCCTTGGTCTTGGAGGCAAAGAGGTGCCTCTTCCATTTGCCCTCCGTGTATCCTTGGCAAGTGGATGCCTTCCACCCCCAGAACCTCAGTCTCTTTCTTCATTTATAAAATGGGAACAATGGCCCCTATCTTGAAGGGGGATGGCAAGGATTTGCTTAGATAACCAGAGAGAGAGCCGGGTACAAGGGATGTGTTCAGAGCACTTGACATTATTACCACCACAGAATCATTTCTCAACTGGGTTTCATCTCCTTGAATCTTTACTTTTGAGCCCTGCAGACAATTAGGGTTTAAATCCCAGCTCTGCCACTTTGCGGACCATGATGCCTCAGTGACTGGCTTAATCTGTCTGACCCTTAATGATTCTTGTCTATTAAAAGGAATAATCATAGCATCTACTTTGCAGGGCTGTTGTGAGGCCCGTATAACATATACACAAGCACTCACTGGTGCCTGGTACAGAGCGAGAGCTGGGTAAATGGGGCGAGGTGATTTTCTTTGCCACGTGTGCTCCCAGTAGTCTTGTGCAGCAGCAGGCAAGTTGTGCTCTCTGCCCTACAAATACAGGAAACATGGCCCACAAAACCCTGGTACCATGTGTCCAGGGATGAATGGGGCCGGTGCTAGAGGCTGAGCCCAAGAAATGGACAGTTTCAGGGGATATGGTCACTGGCTTCAGCCTCCAAAGGGCCATGATTGCCAAGCTCCACAGAGAGAGGACCTCTGACCGAGGGACATGGGGTGGACGGATTCAGGCCCCAGAAGGGTGGGCTGCCTGGGTAGCACCCCTTGTACCCACTGTTCCAGGAGAGGCCAAGCCAGGCCCACCTGACACAGGCTACGGTGGCTTGGAGTTTGCACAAAACAAAGGTTCTCAAAGTGGAGAAACTTCCTCCAAATGGAGAGTTGTTTTAAGTGATGTGAAGCCTCCATATTAAACTATGCAGAATGATAGAATGAACAAGCGATTCCCTCTATAGTCTTTCTCATTCTTCTTCATGTCAAAGGGGAAACCTCAGCCTGGGGTTAATATACTGTAACACTTTTGTTTAACAATAAAGAGGCTTTATTTAATAGGCAACAGTATCTAGCCAGACTTCCAGAGAGTTTTTTCAATCCCTTGTATTCTTTGTCCCTGTTATATCCTGTTTATGCCAAGGGATACTAGTTTTCCCTTGACATGAGTGATTACCAAGTGTCCGGTGTAATACAATTTTTAAATGGCCATATGGTATAAAGAAAATATTAAGTAAGTTAGTAAGTGGGAAAGGCAAAGTCACAGGGATAGTGTAGGAATAGCTGAAGTTAAGAAATCACAAAACTAGAGACTTCTGAGATCTCCCAAACTGGAATTCCTGACTTGTTGAGAACATTCCTGGCTGACAGGAATATAATGCTCCAAACAACCTTCTTTCTGGCTTTGCTTTAGGGCCATCTGGTGGCCCCAGTCAGTACTGCCTGCAGGCCCGGCACCATGCTCCTTAGGATCCCTTATTCCCAGATGGCCAGGCATCTGAGCAGGAAGAGGCAAGGGGGCTGGGGAATGGGGCAACGGGGCCTCTGATGCCACAGCTCCCTCTTGTACCTAGAAGCTCTCTGCTTTATCTCCTCTGCTCTCTAATAGATGCAGTTTTGTACTGCACTTCTTTCCACTTAGCTGCCAAGACACTGAATGGAGGGCAGTTGACAGTAGAGCAGTGCCAGCCTGACTGCCATCTACTTTTAATGTGAGTTCCAGGGCAGTTAGGAATTTAAGCTGGCCCACCTGTGTGACAGTCCAGCCCCAATGGGACAGTGACCAAGTGCTGTGCGTTGTGGGGGTAGTGCTCTCTGCTCCCTTTCATCATATGCCTACCTATAGGGTGGGATATAAGCCCCAGTCCCTGGAGTGGTGGGAGGGAGGGGGCAGGGGCATTGCCAGGTGGAGGGAGGACTCACCGGGCTTTCTCATCCACTTTCGACAGATCTGCGAAATGGTCAGGAAGTCAACAGTCTCATACCTGGAGCCCTATCTGCGGACTCTGCCAGGTTTGGAGTCCCCCTCACTTCTCTGGGTGCCAACAGGTGCCATGGCGCCCAGTTACCCAGGAGCCATCACCATCATCTCCCAAGGGCCCTGGGAGAATCTTCCCCCATTGAGTACCTCTCCATCCACCAGAGTCGGATATGGGATGACCACCTCTCTTGGGGGTCTGTTCTCTGGGGGTGGGGGAAAGTGACCAGGACGGTGACTCAGAAACCTGCTGGGAGTATGAGGAGGGCAGAAGATGACAAATATGTAGCCGAATCAGGTGTTGGCTCTGTACTGTCTGCTTCAACAAAACAGAAGAGCTCTGAGCTGCATGTGCAGTGCTGGGGTGGGGCCCTGCCAGCCCTGCCCCTCTGGCTGCCACAGGACCTTTCACATCACACATCAGGTCAGGACCCCTCTTCTTGAAATCCACCAGAGACTCCTCTGGCTCAGAGTACAGAGCCAAGCTGCCGTGACAAGGCCTTGCATGGTCTGGTAACTTGCCCAGACACAGGTCCCTGTAGCTCCTCTAATAGACGATGCTCCGTACTCTGCAAGATCTTCGTAGATGTCATTCCCTCAGTCAGGAATGCCCCTTCTCCACATTCACCCCCTCACCCATCAACACCTACTCCTACTTCAGATCTCAGCTTGAGCAACACCTCTTCTCACCCCCTGCCCAAATCAAGTTTCCAACCTTCACTTTACTTTACCCCGTTATATGGCTGGTGTCATCCTATGGATATATCCACCTAACAGTTGCAATTGTACATTTACTTAATTATCTTTTTCTCCTTCTGGACAGTCAGTCCATGAGGACAGGGACTTTGACTCACTCAGCTGTTCATCAGCCCCTTGCATTGTGCCTGGCATGTAGCAGGTGCTCAATAAATACTGAATGAATGAATGAGTGAATACATGCATAAATAAACCACTCTTAGTGACTGAAGGTACCATGGGTCAGCCCCAGGCCCATTTCCATTCAACAGTCTATGTGAAAGGAACTCCCTGAAATTGTGCAGTGCACAATTTGCACAACTGTGTTTGGCTACCCTGTTCATAGCACTGTCTCTTTCCTGTTCCACAGTTACATTGATGATTGACCAGGTTGCTGGTATTGACTACAGTTTAGTAGGAGCTCCCCAGGTAACCTCTCAATTCCTGGACACATCCTTCAAGGTAAGGGGCTATGGAGAAAGGGCCTTACTTAGAGCTGAGGGCCGGCAGAAAATTAGCTCTGCATCCCAGAATGCACTCCCTACCCCACTTCTCCAGACATTTGCCTGTCAGTATACATGCCTGGTCAGTGCCCACAATGGGCAGATGTGGTACTCAGCACTGCAGAGCAAAACCTAAGACAAAGTCTCGGAACCAACACAGTAAATCTGTCTGGAGTCCAAATCCTGGCTCTACCACTTATGTACTGCGGAATCTTGTGAGAATTACTTAACCTCTCTGAGCCTTTTTTGAATTGGAATAGTAATAGCCTTATCTTATAAAGTTGCTGTAGGAGTTAAGTTAGATGCATTTGAAGTGCTCAGCAAGGCCTGGCACGTAAAACTTGTATAAGGTAACACTGCTGTTACTACCCTCCTGACCCACAGAGTAGACTAAAGAATGGCTCCCTAGAATGTCCGTGTTCTAATCCTTGGAATCTGTAAATGTTACTTTACATGGCAAAACAGACTTTGCACACATCATTAGATTAAGGATCTTGAGAAGGGGAGATTATCCTGGGCTAATGGGCCAGGCTCACTGTAATCACAGGGGTCCTTATAAAAGGGAGGCAAGAGATAATGGACAGAAGGCAACGTGATGATGGAAGCAAGAGGCTGAAGTGCAGCGAGGGACCACAAGCCAAGGAGAGCAGGTGGCCCCTAGAAGGTAGAAAAACAAGGAAGCAGACTTGCCTTTGGAGCCTCTAGGGGTGCAGGCTGGTGACATTGTAAGTGTAGGCTTCTGACCACCAGAAATGTAAGGGAATAAATCTGGGTGGTTTCAAGCCACTAAGATGATGGGTATTTGTTACAGCAGGGATAGGAAACTCTACGGTGCCCTTTCATTCCTGTCTCTTCCACAACTCCCCTGTCGGTTGAGCCACCCCCCTTCAATGTTATTTATTTAACCATCACTTATTTGCTTCTTACTATGTGCCAGACACTGTCCTAAGTATCTGTACAAATACTAACTTACTGAAGATTCATGCTACCTCTACGAAGTAAGAACCATCATCATCATCCTCATTTTATAGGTGAAGAGTTGAGGCACAAGCAAGTTGGAGACTTGCCCAAGACCCCAGAGCTAGTGAGTGACAGGCCAGGATTCAAACCTACACAGTCAAGCTCTGCAGTTCATGCTCTTTGCTACCGGGCTGTGCTTCCTGTCCTATCCCCGCCTGGGAGAACACAGGACATGACATACCTCCACACCCAAAGGAATGACTCTCTAATGGGGGAGTTCAGGCAGCTGTCTGGGCCTGGTTGTTGTGGGCCCAGAAGGAATCTTTCAGGACCCCTGACCCCACATTTGGGAGAGGATCTACCACCACCCAGGATACAGAAGGCCTCCCCCAGACAGGATTTAAACCCTTCTGCCTGATACCCTCTCAGGTACAAACCTTGGAAGGCTGATAAGTTCTTCTGTCTCCAGGGTGAATTCTTTGGCCAAAGCCTGCACTCCCCAGTCCTCTTCGATGCTCCGCCCATCAGGATGCCCCAGAAATATGACCACATGATCTACTTTGCAGTCTCTGAATATGTCTTCAACACAGCCAGCCAGGTTTATTACCAGGCTGGGCGCATGAACTTTACCATAAAAAATGAACATGTAAGTAAGGGAGGGAGGAGGCTGGGGGTTCCAGGAGAAAGCCTCAAATGGGCTGTAGGCCCACTGTGGGTGTTTCAGGGAGCCAGGGAAAGAATGTGGAATTTGGAGCCTGCCAAATATGGGTTCAGAGCCAGGCTGTGCCTCAGTTTCCCTATTTGTCCATGTGAATCCTAACAGTGTCTGTTCCCTGGTGATTATATGAGAGATGTGCCTGATGCACAATACCTATTAGCTATTATTGGTAGTACTTTTACAAAATAAGAGTCACATCTGGTGTGTGATGTCATACGAGGTCGTCTGAGCAGCAGATGCCAAGACAGCAGTAGGCCTGGGGGAGATGAGGGAATGCCCAGGAAGGAGAAACGAGGGAAGAGGGAGTGGGGGAGCCCTCAGGCTGTAGGGCCGCTCTGACGCCTGTGCTGCAGAGGGGGAGGGCCGGCAGGCTGGGCAGGCAAAGTCCTGCTGTGCAGCTCTGAGAAGTCTTGGCTAAGCGGGTGAGGAGCCACAGAGCAAAGCTTGCTTCTTAGAGGAGCATCATCTGGGGCAGAAACTTGAGAGTCTGGCTCCAGCTTAAAATCCAACATGATCTTCCAGGCCAACCACCACCTGTAAGTCACGCCAGACCAAACTTGGTGCGTGGCCAGGGCTTGTCAGTCCCTGGAGGGAGCTGCGGTCAGGGACTCCAGGGCCTACCTCCACCTCCACCCCATCTTATGCACAGGTGCTGTATCAGCCTAGACATTTCCGTTTGGAGGCCTCCCGAAGGACTGGGGGGGATTCTGTTCAGGTGGCTCTGCGGAGACTCCTTACTGAGGGCCTCGAAGAGAGTTTTCTCCAGCCTATTCAATACTCAGTACTTTTGTACTCTGGGCCCTTCCCCTCCCCTCCAGTCCTCCCCCTGGGTCCATAAAACAGCAGGAGCCTTTTTGTTCAGGGCTCCCTTGGCAATAAGGTCCCTCACCTGTGCTGGTACATTGGACCCTGCAGGTACCATGCCACTGGGGAAAAAGGAACACTGTGGGGGCCAGCACCCTGTCCTGTTTGGCCTCTTGCTTCTGCTACTGCAGTCAGTGCACACAGGCTTACTTCTAAGTTTCAGTTTGGGTCATTGTCTTCATTAACCATCTCAAATCTTATCTGTGATCTGACAAAATTCTCCAGCTCTACCACCCCGGATGTGCTCAGTCAGGGGCTGGGAGCTGTCTGGGGCAGTGTGGCCTCGTCATGAATGGTGCAGCGCCTGAATGTGAGGCAGCAGGGGCTGTCACTAACTGCGCTCCTCCAGCTGATCCCCTTGAAAGGAGGTCCGAGCAGTGCACCTCCCAGCCAAGCTCTAAGATAAGTGTTATAGGAGTGGCCCACGTGAAGAGTGAGGGTGTTGAGGGAGGAGAGATCAAGACAGGTGCAGGCAGGGCTCATCAGGCTGAAAATCAGCAAGTCAAAGGTGTGGGTACAGAATAGCACCGTGAGAAATGGCTAGACAAGGAGTTAGGGGGAGGTCATATCTGAAGTACATTGAATCCAGATGGTGGTGGTTATCAGCTCTTGCTGGCACTTTAGGGCAACATCCTGAGAAATAATAATTAACAATAACAGAAACAGACATTTATTAGTACTTACTATGTTCCAGGCACTGCACTTAGCATTTCACTCATTTTTCTCTCATTTAATCCTCACACACCCTGTACAGTGAATGCTATTATCATCACCCCCGTTTTCAGCTGCAGAACCTAACAAAGCTTGCCAAGGAGCAGTCAGCTAAGGAATGACGGAAGCAGTATGTGAAGCCAGGCTGTCTGACCGCCAGGGCCACACCTCTAAGTACTGTCGCCTCCTGCTTCTCAAGTAGCTTCCTGCTTCTTTTGTTGCAGATTCCCTTGGACTCTCCAGTCCACTTGCACACCAGCTCATTCCAGGCCATTGTTCCTCAGGTAAGACCTCTGCCCACTCATCAGAGGACAGGACTAGCCAAATGTGAAGATTGTATCTGGACACTGATGAACGGTGCATAGATTCTCTCCAAACAGCTTATGTAGTAGAACAGTGGATAAAGATAAAAGTTATTAAGTTAATCTTTTTGTACAAAATTCCTGGCATTCTCTGACACCTTGTGGCATAAAGACACAGGATCTAGATTCAGACTGCCTGTGTTTGAATCCTGGGTCTGTCATTTTCCCTCTTTGGAACTCAATCTTCTTGGGCCTCAGTTTCTTTACTTATCAAATGGAAATGACAATAGTACCTACCTCACTTGCTGGAGGATCACATAAAGATAACAGGATTCACCCAGTGAAAATATGCAGGATCCTTCCAGGGCACAAATGGGAGCATATTAATCAGGCTAATAATCTGGGACTAAGCCAATAATCAATATGCATTTGATGCTTACATAGGGCATAGCTGACAAATGGCAGAAGCAGAATGGAGAAGAGCACACAGCCTCCCCTCTCTTGAACCAGGCAGTTCAGTGCCAGCCCCAGACTGCATACTAGTCAACACGAGCTGCGTAGGAGGCAGTATGGTGGCCATCACTGTTATGGGAGCATGTCTACTGGGGTGTCTCACCCATCCCAGACACTTTATTTGTGTGCCCTTCCTACCACAACAGGCATCTATTGGCAGGGAATGCAGAAAAATACAATTCCCTCCATCCTGAGATATTTCTACTCCTGGTTTGGGCCTTTGGAAATTTGAGTCTTGGGGATCTGCCCATCTGGCCTTCCCTGATACAGGTCAGGGTTCCTCTGGGTCTTGTCATCCCCTGAGTCTCTGCATTCTTTCTCCAGCTGACCAGGTTGTACCCCAATATGGAGCTTGAGCTTGAGGTGTCACCCGAATCAGCTCCGTTCCTGATGTTCATCCCTGGAAATGTGACCCTCATGCCAGTGGTAGACATCCAGGCCTTTGTCCTCCTGCCCAACCCCTCGGACCGCAAGCCCCTCTTCCAGCTCAGGGTGGTAAGTCTGATCCCGGGCAGGGCAGCAAAGGGGACGCACCATGCTTTCCATGAGTGTAAGGCCCTCCCTCAGCTGAAGGACTGGGAGACTACACAGCTGATAGGTGCTGGCAGCTAGTTATTTCTGCCAGAGGTCTGAGTGGACCTTGCATTCCTGACCTGAACTTCCACACTTCCCAAGAGTGTAGTTAATCAAATCATACACTGTCATATTTGCAAGAAATCCTAAAAATCTTTCACTCCAGCTAAGTTGGAAGATTTTAGCTTTCTTAGTGTTACATATGCTATAAAAATTTGCTTTATTTAAGTATAACCCTATTTAAATTGTTGTAAGTAAGAATCAAATTCCCTTTTTAAAGAAGGTATAAAATTTAAAGAACTATTACAATGGCAATATTCTCCAAATTGGTTTACAGATTCAACGCAGTCCCTATCAAAATCCCAGCTGGCATTTTTGCCAGCTAACAAGGTGATCTTAAAATTCATACGTAAATTCAAGGGACCCAGAGAGCCAAAACAATCTTGAAAAAGAAAAACAGAGTTGTAAAACTCATACTGCCCTATATCAAAACTTACTGTAAGGCTATAGTAATCAAAATAGTGTGGTACTAGTGCAAAGATAGACATGTAGATCAATGGAATAGAATTGAGAATCCAGAAATAAATCCCCATATTTATAGTCAACTGATTTCCAACAAGGGAAACAAGATAATAGGGAAGAATAAACTTTCAAGAGACTGGATATCCACATGCAAAAGAATGAAACTGGACCCCTTCCTTATAAAGACACAAAAATTTACTCCAAATGGATCAGAAACCTAAATGTGAGAGCTAAACTATAAGAATCTCAGGAAAAACAGTCATAAATATTCATGACTCCGAGTTAGGCAAAGCCTTCTTAAATATGACTCAAAAGCCAAGCAACAAAATAGAAAATTGGACTTCAACAAAATGAAAAACTTTTGTGCTTCAAAGGGCCCCATTCAAGAAAGTGAGAGACAATCCACAGTATGAGAGAAAATATTTGCAAATCACACATCTGATAAGGGAATGTGTATACAGAATATATAAGGAAGTCTTATAACTCAGTAATAAAAGAAAAGACCAATAATCCAATTAAAAAATAGGCAAAGCATTTCCACTTCTGTGAAGATGCAGGGGATGCACATTTTGCTGCTAAGTACAACTAAAAACCCTGGACATTATATGTAAAACAAACACCAGAAGAAGCAGGAAGAAGGTGGATCAGGTAGGGACTTCAGAACCTAAGGAACAGTAGATGATAAATTCCCTGGGTTTTCTTTTGCTTTGTACATTCCAATTTGGGGCTGAAGAAGTCAACAACTGAGCAATACCAACAGACACAGACAAAAAAAAAAAATACAGCTTCAACAGAAGCTTTCTCTCTCAAGCCAAAGGATCAGAAAAAGGGCAGCCTACTAAGAAAACTTGTAGAGATAATAACTGCTCTACTGAAGCCAAACACCAGAGAAAAAACTGTGGCCCTAACCTGTGGATCTGCCAGCAAGGCTGATGAGGGAGCCCAGACTTCCCCTCTCATGAGGCTGGAGCGACGCGGGCCAGCACCCCCGCTGGGGCAGTGTCAATGGAACAGAGGAAAAATTAAGTGAACTAGAAGACAGAACAATAGGTATTACCCAATCTGAACAACAGAGAAAATAATGGACTGGGAAAGAAAAAAAAAAGACCCTCAGGACGTGTGGGTCAGTAACAAATGAATCATTTTCACATTATCAGAGTCTCAGAAAAGAAGAAAGTGGGAGGGGCTGAAAAAATAATAAGAGAAACTGTGGCAGAAAATGTCCCAAATTTAGCAAGACATAAATCTACAGCACACTCCAAATAGGATAATCCCAAGGAAATCTATGCCAAGACACATATTAAATTTATGGAAACTAAGGACTAAGAAAAAAATCTTGAAAGCATCCAAGGGGAGATGGCACCTTATCTATAGGAGAAAAATGATTCCAATGGCAGCATGTTTTTCATCAGAAACCATGGAGTCCAAAAGAAAGTGGCACCATATTTTTCAGGTGCTGCCTTAACTCAGGTTGCCATTAACAAACTACTGTAGACTTGGGGGCTTAAACAACAGAAATTTGTTTCTCACAGTTCTGGAAGCTGTGAAATCCAAGACCAGGTCTGGAAGCAACATCACTTATGCCCACATTCCACTGACCAGAACTCATTGACATGGCCACACCTAACTGCAAAGGATGCTGGGAAATATCCACCTGGGTGGCCAGGTAATAAAGGAAATGTCTTGGTAAATACATAGCAGGACCTTCCTTGTCCATTTTCAGTACTTCTTGGTCACTGTTCCAGCTGATGTTGTCCTTGTCCATGCCTGAGTAGAAGCCAGCCTTCTGTCCTCTGATGGGATACAAATAATCCTTCCTTTTTCTCATCACAAGCCCCTGGGACATCAGTTAGGTTTCCAAGTGGAGCTGTTCAGGGATGCCACCACAAACACTCACTCAGTTGTTGCAAACAAGAACTCACCTCCTGGTAAGAGGAAGTGGACTCAGAACAGTTAGTCATCATAGATGGGAATAGGGCTTTATGGAGCCTCCAGGTACAGTCACCTGGTTCAACCCCACCCTTCAACAGGTAGGCTTCATCCTCAACACTGCCTCAAACACAAATATGCCAGCTGGTGGTATCTTTAAAGGTCCTTAGGTATCAGGGACTCTGAACTTCCCATGGTAGCCTGCTGCAAAGCTCAGTCATGTTGACAGGCAGATGGTCTCCTTATTCGAATACTCTGCGTCTTTAGTTTGGGCTCATTCCTTCTTGATGCTTCCATGCAGATGGAGACCTCTTAAACCTCTGCTCACATTTCTTTAAGTCAGCTGTGGAGTCACCAACATCCCACATCCTCAGTCCGTGATCCTTGGGTAGCTACTTTTCACCTGAGTCCCACATGTGGCTGTGGTTTCCATTTCTGGAGATTTGTCTCCTGGACTGGGAGCCAACAGGCTGCCTGTGTGGGCTGAGTCTAGGTCATCCCCTTTCGCTTTTCTAGAGAACCAACATCTCTGCCACCATCAGTGTGAGCTCCGGAAGGATCACTGGTTCAGTGACTACAGGAAGGTAAGAGTCCACAGGTCGGGGGGTAGATAAGGGGGCGGGATGGAGATACACAGACGGTGGCCAGAGCATCTAGTCTGGTTCACTGGTGGGGCTGGGGTAGACCCTTGGACACAGAGACCTCCACCGGGGCTGGCTCATTTTCTAATCCAGGTGCCCCTCTGGAAAAGGCATACTGACAATACCTCAGGGTAAAAGCCAGAAGCTGAGAAAAGTTGCCCAGGAGCACAAGCTACTTCAGGTCCTCTACCACGTTGGATTTTCACTCCCCCCTCTCAGGCATCAGGAGCTGGGATTTCTACAGAAGGAGGACTTCAGAATGATAACCTAGTTGGAAGTGGGACTTGAAGCTGTGTTAGTTAAGGAATTTACATATAGATAGAAAAAAACTGTCAGTGTTATACATCAAAAAGTGGAGATTTTGGATGCAGGATTAAAGGCACCCCCAAACCACTCACTTATTAGTCCACTGCCCATATAAGCAATCAATAGGCAAGACTTTATTTGACCAGTGAGTCAGTGGGGAGAGTCCAGGCTTTGAGCAGGAGGGACGGTACCGCCTGCTGGGACCAGCACCTGCTCTAGTGATGTCCTCTGTCCAGAGCCCTCACCTGTGCCCCGTTTCTCCCCCACTCTGGGTGCAGCTCCCTGCTGAGGTACAGGCACAAAAGGTTCATCAAGGAATTCATTTCTGGCCTCTAATAAGGGTTAGATGCTTATGGGCTGACAGAAGGCCCTCACGCCATCAAAATGAACCTCTCCTTAAGGAATCTTTAAAAAGAGAAGCAAATGATGAGCCTTTGGGGTCTCTGGAGGTCCCGGAATTTGATTTGATGCATTGACATGGCTTGGGGGCTTCTGCAATATGAGGAAGGATAGCAAAGTGAGGATTTGAGAGGATCTCTTACAATGATCTTATCAAGGAATTATCGAAACTACTCTGACCTATGAGCAGAAACGAAGAGATCTGCCCAGGCAAGTAGAATCCGTGACCAAGGGAACTAGGTCAGCAGCCCAGAGGAAAGCCTGTTACGAGGGGCTTTGTGGGGAAGCTGGGCATGGCTTCTACAGTGACAGCAATAACGGTACCCTGAGTCCCTTGCCTTCCTTTACCCTCTTGGGTGCCAGCCGCCCGCCAGCAGCCTTGTGGTGCCTCTTTGTCGTGTTATTGTCTATTCCCATACTGTAAAATGAATGCATAGTCATGGCAAGAAAAAACTGGAAATTACAAAAGCATATAAAAATAAAACCACCCATAACCTTGCCTCCTAGAAACTATCACCATTAATAGTTCCATGTTTCCTACAGTTTTAATACATTTTTTACACAGCTTACATAAAATATACAAGTTTGTACATACAGTGTATCACTTTTTAGATTCCACTTTTTCCAGTTAATATTTATATCATAATTTCTTCAAGTTATTCAAAATGCTCAGCAAACATTACTTCTAACAATGCTATTCTTCCTCATTCACAGTGCACGCTTAGAGCCTTAAACCCGCAAGCACCACATTGCAGAGGAACCCTTGGGTGTCCAGCCCCCAGAAATGCCGTTGTCCCTAGGCATTGCACACCCCACTGGGGACACTGCAAGAAAGTACCAGCTGTGGGTTGGGGTGACCTGATCTTCTCTTTCTCTCTACAGTAAGCTGAAACTGGAACTGAAACACTCCAATGTCCGTTTCTTCAGTGTGAGTTGTCTCCTCCCAGCAGGACTTCAGGGGCACCAGGAAAAATGACAAGGTCCCAGATGAAGATGCTCCGCAGGCTTGCAGGAAATGACACCCCATCTGAAATTTAAGCCTCCTAGGGCAGTGCCTGAGGGTTACAGGGGCGACAAGGCATGGCCAGTAAGAGCATGAGCTTTGGAGCTAGACAGACCTGGGCTCTTAGACCAGCCCTGCCCCTTGTTACTGTGTGACCTGGGGCAAATCCCTTAACCTTTCTGAGCCTGTTTCCTTAACAAAAATAGGAATGACAGCATCCACCTCAGAGGGCTATAATATGAAATGAGGCAATGAATTCAATAAGACAAAATATTTCACACACAGTGAGCTCTCAGTGTATGTTCATTATTGTATTAACAGTGGCCCAGGTGCACAATCCCTCATCCAAAGCCTTAGGACTGGTGGGTTTCAGAATTGAGAATTTTTGAGAGGTCATAGGGGGTATGTACCATGGAATGGAACTCTTCCAGCAAGATCTGGGCAGCACTCTATAATCAAACACATTAATATTTCAACAAGTTTTTAAAATATTCACTGAAAGTAGGATAAAGAAGCACTAAATGCCCCCATGACAGTTCAGGTCATGTTTTGCTATAAAATGAGGCTGCACCCCTTACGGAGAATGAAGTTCAGAGATTTGGGGTTTGGGGGGTTGTGAACAAGAGCTGCTTATCTGTAATGGTGGCAGTAATGGCCAACTTCCATTTTGTAAATGGGATGATACATCGATGTTTCCAGAGGTGGGGGTCAGATGTTCCTCCCTTAGACTATTGTTTTCATTCATGTCTTATTTGATCCCTTTGCTCTGGCCCCTTCCCTGCTACAGGTGCAGCTGATGGAAGCCATCCTCAATTACTATGCACTTCACACTATATACCCCTATCTCAACGGTAAGAATAGCTACTACTGATTGTCCCATGCAAAGGTTAAAGCTATCATTTCTGTAGGATTCACAGTTCATTCAGTCATTGCATAAGTTGAACCCCTCTTCTGTGCTGGCTGGGGTACTGGCAATCCATGACCCTTGCCTCATGGAGTTCACGTTTTGTTGGGAAGGCAGTTGTGTAACAGGCAATGACAACATAGTGTGATAAATGCCACAGAAGGTAGCACAGGAGGCCATGGGAACTAGGAGGCACTGAACATGACTCACAGGTCAATCTAGACTTCCAGGACGTGACGGCCAAGTTGAATCCCAAAGCACAAGAAGTTGGGGCCAAGGGACGCAGGGCATTGCAGATGGCTCATGGAGAACACCTGGAGTCAGCACACCTGGGTTCTGGGCCAGGTCAGGTCACTGACATGCTGGGTGACCTTGATGGAAGTTGCAACTAGGACAGTGGCTGCCTGAGAACACAGCACACCTCCTCCCATGCCACTGCCCTCTCCAAGTGGCCTCAGTGTCTACCTTTTATGACTGAGATAAGAGCAGCAGAAATGGCCTGGAAGAGAAAGTTGGGGGATGGATGGTGGTCCTTGGGATATAAACACTGCATGCCCCAGCCCTCGCCACTTGATGAGGGAAGGCTTGAAAAAAGGGCTAAGGGAAGCCCAAGGCTGTCCACATCTGCCCACTCCTGCAGAGGCTGCATTCACCAGGCATTTCCCTCCACATGCTCCCTCCGCATCCCCAACACATCAACCTGAATCCAATAACCTACCACATTTCCGTTGCCACCACCCTGTCCAGCTGCAAATGCAATGGGCTACACGTTCACATCTCCCCAGTCTTCCCTGCCCAGCCCACCTCTCTGCTGTTTGTCTTCCAGCAAAGCTTGAAGTGGGCTTCCCACTCCCTCTGCCAAGGGACACCACCCTCAACAGCTTGGAGCTCCAAATCCACAAGGTCGGTGAGAAGTGGGGTCTAGGTGGGGTCTACCACCTCCTGGGAGGGCTGCTTCTGAGCTGGTGGACACTAGGGGAGCCCCTGACTCCTACTTATATCATGGACATGATTTTTATAGAAAAAATATTTTCATTTCAAATTTTGGAGTATAAATGTCAGGTTTTGATTATCTGGAGCCTTGGCTTCATTAGAGTATCTCAGTTCCCAGTACTTCACTTCAAGCACATTGAGCATCTACAATGTGCCAGGCCCATTAGCCAGACAGGGCAGGAGAGTGTGCAAAGGGGTCAGATTAGACGCACCATTTCTGGGTTGATGAGGAGCCACCTGAACAAGCGCAGGATCTTCTCAGTGGTGTGGAAGCCACAGTGGGCCAGCAGCCTTCCCTACAGCAGCAAGGAATGGTCCTGCAGGAAAACTGGCCAGGCCTTCAAGAGGAAGACACCTGTCAGGGGCAGGAACAGGGACAATCCTAATACACTTATTGATATAAATCCAGAGTTACTAGTTTGCCAATGGCTTCACTGTTCATAAAATATTCTTACTCCAAGGTAATCCTGGACTGCATCCTCCCAAATTGTCCTGTGAGGGGAATAAACTTAGGCAGCACCCAGGTGTGCATTGTTTTCCTGGGAAGGAAAGTGACATTTATGATGTCTTCTAGACATCTAATCGGGAAACGCAGATAAACTCCTCAAGGTAGACAGCTGATGGAACAGTGTTTTTAAAAGGCTCCAAGGCCTAAGGACTTGGTTTTTGCACTGACCTGGTTTTTTGGTGAGAACTTGCCTCCCCCAGTAAAGGTTTCCCTTTCAGAAAGCTCCTATCCTATGCAGCTCAGAAAATGATTTCATCTGCCCTTTTGCCTTCCTTCCAGGACTTCCTGCTCTTAGGAGCCAACATTGATTAGGCTGAAGACTCAGGAGCAGCAGCTGTAGCTGGAAGGGTGGACAACACAACAGCTGGACCTGCCCCTGCCCTTACGAGGGTCCAGAAGCTGCCACTCTGCCGCCACTCCTAGTAACAACCCCTCTCCACAGTCACCAGGGAGCCTGCGGCACCTGAAGACATGCCTGACCCTGGAACACCTTCCCACCTTTCTTCTTTCTCCTTCCCATGTCCTTACACGCTCTTTGCAGCTGTCCTCAGCCTGCAGGGAGCACAACCCCGACTCCTTGTCTGCTGCTAGAAACAACTTCAGTAAAGGAAAAAGCATGAACAGTGTCTGGGCACCATGTAGCCAAGGCATCCTGGTCAACATTACACATGTAGAGCAACTATGTTGTACATGTCATTTGATGTCATGGGTGTGGAAGCAAGTCAGACAGCAGTGGGCCCAAGCCTTGTTCTGCCACTTCCTTGGTGTGTAACCCTGAGAGGGGAACACTGACCGCCCAGCCTCCAAGCTGAACAAAGGGGTTAGGGGCGCCAGCCCTGTGCAGTTGAAAATCTGTTTATAACATCTGCTCCCCTAGGATTTTACCAATAGCCTACAGTTGGCCAAAAGCCTTTCTGTTAACACATATTTTGAATAATACTATATACTGTACTGTTATAATAAAGCTAGAGAAAAATTTTCAAATTGCAGAGCTCCAAAAGCTTTTTCATATATTTATTGAAAAAAAATCCACATATATGTGGACCTACACAATTCAAACCCCTTTGTTCAAGAGTCAACTATATACGATTTACACATTTATTCAACAAACCTTGATTTCCATTTTCTGGGAATTTGCCTGCACTGGCTTCTGTCTCTGGGATTGGTGCTTTAGGAGGAATAGAGTTAAGAGAAAAATATATAGCCTCTGCCTTCATCAAGCTACAGCCAAAAACCAGGGGCCAGCAAACATTTTCTGTAAAGGTCCAGAGAGTAAATCTTTTAGGCTTTGACACCCATTTCATCTCTGTTGAAACTATTCAACATTATCACTGTTGCAGAGAACAGCCCCAGACAGTAAATGAGTGTGGTTGCGTTCCAGTAAAATTTTATTTACCAAAAGAGGCAGCAGGCCAGATCTGAGTGGTAGACCATAGTTTGCCAACACTGGTCCAAAAGAATATTCTATCAGAAATAAATAGGATTGATGCAAGTCTGGCTTACAATTACGAAATTACTAAAATACCACACCTTGTCATAGAGTAATAAAGCTCTTGGGGCCAGTGATGAAACTTGGCTCTCACCCAGTTGGGTTACACCCCAGGTTTATGACCCCAAAACGGGCCATCTCACACCAGGAACAGATTGCCTCCCCAGCTTTACCCACCCCACAAACTCCTAACGGCCCTAATCTGCAGGGATGGAGCTCCAGCGCTCTTTGGACTCCTTCAAATAGCCTTTCCCGAAAGATGTCCCAGCAACACTCTTCATATAATTAGCCTTCAACTCCTTATCTTCTACACCAGTGCTACCTGAGCTTCTTTCAATGATGGAAACACTATGTGCCTATGTGCACCGACACAGCAGCCACCGGTGGCTATCGAGACTTGAAAATTGGCTGGTGCAACTCAAGTCCCGGGTTTTAAAATTGTATTTAAATCAATTTAAATGGCCACATGTGGCTCACCACAATGGACGGCAATTCTAAAGCTCTGAGGCACTGTTCATTTTGTTCAGAGCTGTATGCCCAACACCTACCGCAGTGGCACATGGTCCATCAACACACAGCACAGCATCTCTATACTTAACAGTGACCACCTTGAGGACATAAACTGCCTTATTCACCACTGTATGCCTATTTCTAGCACAGTGCTTGCCTCATAAATGCTCAATGCTTTCTTATGAATGAACCTTCAATCCTATTCAGCTCTCCAGGTTTGTGGGCTGATTCTGTTAAGAAATCCACCATCAGGGGTTCCATCAGGCTTCCTAGCAAACTGGCACATTTCCTGCAAGGATCAAGCCTCCTTGACCATAAGCCTGGTTCACCTTGGTTGTAAGCTCTTCGCAGATTTCCTCAGGCACTAAAGACCTGGGACAGTTCCTGCTTCACACACTGCAGTGGAGCGAGACAGGCATGATGACCTGCCTGGTGGGGCACGGCTGGTGCTGCCAGGCACTTAAGCACTGGTCCATGTTCTACTGCAGCCCCTTCACAGCAGCAATTAAGCACAAGTCACAGCTTTCTCAAGTGGACCCTGATTCCTTCTTGTGGCATCTTTTCAGGCAGTTACAATTAGCTGACTCAACGTGGCAAACAGAAGTCAGAGGATGGTCCTTGGGGAAAGGCAGAAAAAGGATTGTGGACTTCTGGATGCCTCTGCCAGGAACTGGCTGGCAGAGTGACCACTGTAGCCATGAAAATTGCCTAACCCTGCTGAGACCATGAGGGTGTCAAACTCATCAAGGCAGGCTTGACAGCTAAAACTGTCTCAGCTTAGCCAAGGTGGTTTCAATTTCAAATGCAGAAATTATACAGTAACTCCAGCTTTTCATCACAGCCTCTGGGACGTTATTTCCTCATACAGACTCCTCCATGTATAAAACGGAGATTAAAAAGTTCACGCATGTACATCCTTAGCACATCGTCACACTGTCGCAGTTACTGGTTTTAGCCCAATTATCTCTAAAAGGCTGACCTTGAGGACACCACCAAGGATCACAAATGGCAGCTGCTCCACGTTCCCCCTGCTCCCACCTTTTATTCAGTTACCTGTCCTCTCAAGCTGATACCATGTGTTTTACATTCCAGGTAAGTTGACAACTCATCCTAGTTTGCCCGGGTCTTTACTGTTTTTAGCAATCAAAGCCCCATGTCCTAGGAAACCCTTCAACTCCAGGCAAACTAGGTCAGGTCACACATTTACTCTTAAGCCAGGCCCAGAACTCCAGGCCACCCCTGCTTCTTCAATGACATCAGCACCTGTCTCACCATCACCTTCAACCCTCCCAAAGCTCTGCCCTGACTGTTCCTCAACACCCTGAACTCCCATGGGTTCTAAATCCGAGCCAACAGCAGGCACTCAGTGCCTATCCACCTGTCCTAACCGAACACCTTGAACAGCAGCCTGTGTGCCAAGCCTCAGGAGAGGCTCAAGGAGTGAACACAAGGTCCAGCTTGTGACCCACCTTCTCCATGCCCAGCCTTGCTGGCACATAGCTTGTTACTGATGTAAAAGGCAGGCGGTACAAGTCTCAAAGGTTTATTGAATGGGTGGGTTGGTGGGAGGGAGGGAAAGTGATGAGCAGCCTCCAATTCAAGAGAAAAATCACTCTTGGTTATTAAATCGTTCCAGACATGGCAGAAGACATGGGGCTGGCCTTCTCTGTCCATGGCCCAGAGGTGTGGAAACTCAGAGCCAGCTGAAGTGGCCCCAAGGTCCCCAGGCCCTGCGCCTTCCCTCTGCTGTCCTGTGCAGGGTGAGCAGTGGCTCCATGACGCTCCGAGCACACGGTGGGAGGAGCCCTGGTGACGCATCACTCTTCACTCTCTGCCCCCAGGGTCCATGAACAGCCCCAAGAGAATCTAAAAGAAAGGACAGATAAGACCAATGGTTTGGAATCCCTAACAAACCAGCTCACTCTCTGGCTGTGGGTCCCCAGCTCCTGGCATTAACTCACCTGGGGGGAATTATCAGCAAACCCATATCCCAAGTCACCCTGAGGGTCACTGACCCATGGCCTTGGGACTCCCTTCAACAGTCTCTGGCTCTCAGGCTGACCTAAGAGGGAGAGGAAGCACACAAGCATTTAGTCTCCCGCACCATCTTTATCCCAAAGGACATCACTAAGAGGGTCCCAACCAACCAGGTTATGAATGCCAAACTAGGTCACCACTACAACAGAAAGGGTAATAAAGGAAACACATCTTTAAAAAGTCCAGTTTAGAAGTAAATTATTTTCTTTTAAGTGGTTCATGATCACAGCAATTAACCAGATAAGAGCATTCCACAGGAAATGAGCAGAGCGATCACGGTCAGGGGCTCTGGCCCTGAGGTCCTGCTGTACCTTGATCACAGAGATGGACCACCATCCTCAGGGGCTCTCCCACCATATTGTCATTCCTTGTCCGACCCACTGAATATGACCCAGCTAAGAAAGACAAGTCAAAGATTAACTTCCAGCAAGACTTGTTAGGGGCTCAGGTCTTTGAAGCCCAAGACTGGCAGGCCCATTTGAAGGATAAAAATGAGAAAACATCGCCAATGCCGGAGGACATTACACAAGTGAACCCCAACTCAGTTCAGAGGACTCAGTACCCAGAGGTGTGAGCTACCACATTCACATGGTTCACGTTCCCTACACATAAACCGTGTTTTCAAAATGGTCCCCACTGTCCATTAAATCCTCCCACCTGAGGAGCCCCTGGACCAGGAGCCAGGCTGTGGAACAGAACGAGCTTCTAAAGCAAGAAGGGCTCAGGGCAGTTTATCAGATGGCCCTGAGTGCAGGTGGCTCACAAACTAGTCTCACAACCTTCTCATCCCCATGAGGTGGGAAGCACGAACATCTGGGACACAGGGGCCCATCCTCAAACACGAGACACCTGAATCCAGACAGAAGAGGACTTGGCAACTAGACAGCAGCCCTCAGACTCAAAGTGGGGGATCACTGGGATGGGTACCTTGGCCTCACCTCACCTGTTACCTGGGAGCCAAGACAAGCCCCTCAGGGGCACCGTGCTGCAGCTTGAGTCTACAACGTGAAGGAGCCATCACAGGATCTCTGCTGCCCATGGAGCAAATCTACAGCACACAGAATGAAGGCAGGGCAGCCCACCTGCCGCTGGCTGGGCGCAGTCAGCGACACAATATTCTGACTTGAACCAGACAGCAAGCCAGCACGGCTTCAGTCAAGAAACACAGATTTTTTTTTTTTTTTTTTTTTTGCTGGGTGGCCCTGCGGTTTTGCTGCTGTAGAGCTGGAAATGGGGTTTGTGCATGCATGTGCAAACTCGGTCATGTCACCTGCTCTCTGTGTTTGCCTTCCTGCCTCTCTTCCTCTAGGCCTGTAATAAATCTCTTTTCTTTAATAAATATATGACTTGTGGTATATTCTTTTATTTTTATTTATTTATTTATTTTTAACCTATTTTTATTAAGGTATGATTGATATACACTCTTATGAAGGTTTCACATGAAAAAACAATGTGGTTGCTACATTTACCCATATTATCAGGTCCCCACCCATACCCCAGTGCAGGCACTGTCCATCAGTGCAGTAAGATGCCACAGATCCACTATGTGCCTTCTCTGTGCTACACTGTTCTCCCCGTGATCCCCCACACCATGAACACAGATTTTGAGATGCACAGACCTGAGAATTTCTTCTCTAGTAAACAGCTGGGGTTACCCCTTCCAGGAGAAGCCCCAAAGCACAGATTAGAAGTCGTGAAAGGAAGGCTACAAACTGGTTGATCAGTCACGTACTCTTCTCATGGCGACTGACAAGAAAACTCCCCAGCTACCACACTCACATGGTTCACATTCCCTACACATAAACCATGCTTTCAAAATGGCCCCCATTGTCCATTAAATCCTCCCACCTGAGGATTTAATAAGGCAGAGAACTTACTGTTTCAGAATTGTCAGAACCCCTTTTTATCCCTTCATCTCGACTTCAACTTTATCTTCCTCTCTCCATCTATTCAACATTACTGATGGCTCTGGAGAAGTAACACTATGTGCTCCAGAAAGAGCAGAGGAAGCACACCAACGAGCACCTGGGTCCCGCTGCCCTGGACAGTGGACCCCCTTGGACCGTCCCCTACTCCTATGAGCCCACAAAAGAATCCACGCTCCACAATTCCCCCGTGTGCCCTTCAGCTAACTACCTGATCATATTCCAGTGTGAGGTCCAAACATACATGCAGACAGGATTCTGACAATATCCTTAACTTGAAAACACAAGGTGAACCCCCACAATCAGAGGCTGGCCCAGTCACAGTAGCCCTGGGGCCAAGAAGGACGCCAGCTCTGAGGAGAACAGCAGAAGAAAACTCGTGTGTGAAAGCCCCAGGGTTTGGAAGGGACAGCTGGACCCTTCAAACACGGGGAAAACTGCTTTCAGCGACTCTTCTCCCTGCACTATCGATGACCAGGGCACAGGCAGCCCACGGTCACTTTCGGATGCAGGGGCAGAAAAGGGCAGAGAGAAAGACCCAGAAAAGATGGGAGGCTGGACACAGGGCATAAATCTAACCTTTACAAAGAATATTGCTTCTCTCTCACTTAACAACTTTACATTTCCCTGTATGGCCCTGGAAGATGACTGGTTAGCCAGAGATGGGTAAGATTCCTCAAGGGAGGAACAACCTAAGACAGGCACAGTCGCAGGGGGGCCATCAGGTGAGAAATTGCCCCCCCCACCGTTTTGAGAGAAATCTTCTGCATCCGTGGATGTTTTGTTGCCCTTGTCTAGCTTGGATTAATACTTAGTCCATAGGCACACACCTGATCATCTACATTTGCCCTCTTACAGCACTAAACTATGTTTGCTACCTTTATCTTGCATCTACCTACCACTTCAGCATTTTATTTAAAAAAATAATAATAATAATAATAATAAGGGAGAAATGTGGGATTCACATATAAATCAAGTATAAAAATCAAACGAATAATCATAATTGACCTGACTGTTTATAGTTCATGATGTGTAATCAAAACCGAAAGTTTCTGTGATGACTGCGCCATGTAAGAACTTATTCACTATGTAAGAACTTGTTCATGTAAAAACTTGTTCGTTATGCTTCAGAAGATTGGAGACTGTTGAGAATTAGGCATGGGGTTGATTAATGATTGTGCATTGAGTCCCCTATACAGAATTTTATTGTTGTTAACAACCATATGATCAATAAATATGAGAGATGCCCTCTCAAAGGGAAAAAAAAAAAAGATAGGAGGCTGGTGCCAGGGACCCAGGAAGTGGCCTGAGTTGGGGAGAGCAGCCCAGCCAAGCAAAGAGCCCCAGCACTTCTGTTGTGTTCCCACCATGGGGAGTCAAGACTCACCCAACATTAAAAAAATTGGAAATGCTTTTTATTTGGAAAAGGAGGACCATGTGGTCATACCAACATGAAAAAAATCTTAAAAACCTTCACACTAGCATAGCCTTGCTTTTTAGATGAAGTGGAGGCTGAGAACAAGTCAGACAGACAGGCTCAGAGGCGGGACCAGAGTCTCCAGTGCCTAAATACACAATATTTCCAACCTAGTACATTGCTGACACTCCAGTACTATGAAGGGAGAGGTCCCAGAGAGCCCTCTACCCACGCAGGTTTCTAGAGACGCCTCTCCTGTATGAGGGACTGCCCCACAGCAGGGACACAAATGGGAACTCATGGGAGCCCCCTTTACCCCGCTCCCCCTTACATTATCATCCAAGCCCCAGGGAACATGCATATGACTTTACAGACACACAAAAAAACAAAATTCCAAAGAATGGTCCAAAACCTTACCTCAGGGTCCCCTGGTCTAGTGCCTAACTGATGAGAAGACACTTCCCATGGAGCCTCTGCAGCTGCAGACCCACCTGTAGAGACAAGCCGTGAATGGGGGCTCACAGCAGGCCCTGCTGGGCACCGAGCACCTGGCACAGGGGCTGAAAGATTTCAGATCCCACAGTGCAGGCTGTTATTACAGTTAATGCCTGAAAGGCTGCACTAGTGTCTCAGGAGTAAGAACAATTTAACTCAAGGAAGGGGTCTGCAGATGGTCTGTGACAGGAGTAACACCTGTTCTATGTGCCAACTATGGTCCATCTGCTGCTAATCAATCTATGTTAATAGGATGTTGCAGCCCAGCAGTGATCAGCAAAGACCACAATGGGTAACAGGTGGTGGGATGGCCCCACATCTTTATCATCTAGCATCTAAGGGCTGCTTACAGATATATCCTCAACTGTACTGTGCTTTGCCCAGCTCGCTTACTACTCCAGGCCCTGCCCTTCAATCTAACCACCCCTGGCAGACCATGGGACCTGCCACAGCCAGGACTAAAGGCAGACTGTACTAAGCTAAGCCTACTTTTCAACGAAGAAACACCGCCGCCAGTGGGAGAAGAAAAAGAACGCCTCAGCCCCGGGGAGGCTGGCGTGCCCAAGGGCATTACTCCTCTGACACAGCACAATGGGACAAGCCCTGTCACATTAAAAGATTGTCATGAGTCATCTCCATCTCATTTTGCCTTTGTTGTCCAGGTGCCACATCAGGGACCAGGCACAATGTGAAACAAGGCGGAGGCACTGCTCTCAGCACAACACAGGAAGATCACCGATTACCCAGTGTGGTGTTGAGATGGGGCTGAGGGTGCAACAGGGAAGGGGTGCGACGGGGAGGCAGAGGAGGAGGGGAGCCCCTATGGTGGCTCCACCACCAGCCCATAAACAGAGGCCGGGCTCTGTACAGCAAAGGGACACACGGCACCAGGTGCCAGGAACGAAACTGTTGGGAAGACGTGTAGGAAAGCTCCAGAGTTTGCAAAGGACAGGATGGGCCCTCCAAACACGCGGAAACGCTTTCAGCGACTCCTCTCCCTGCACTATCAGTGACCAGGGCACAGACAGCCACGGTCACTTTCGGATGCAGGGGCAGAGAAGGGCAGAAAATGAGCTGAGAAGGGAAGCCCATGCCTGGGAAATGGCCTGAACCACAGGAACAGACCCGCAGGAAAGTCAATGATGACTTACAGCCTAAGATTACAGAAGCGACCCCTGATTCTCAGAGATTTTACCACTTCCTGCCAAAAGCTGAAGGGAAGACTAACATAAGGAGAAACCCTTGGATTTATAATACTGAACGTTTGACAGGATTCTTACTCAGACTACAAGGGAGGCTCAGCAGGTTGCTGGATAAGAACCTGGGTTTGACTCTAAAACGCAGCCCTCTCTGTCCATCCAACCTGCCGATCTCCTGTCAGTGTAACAGCCGCCTTCATCAGGGGCTCTTGGGAGCAGAAAAGGGCTCAGGCCTGTGCCCACCCGCCTGGGGGAAACACAGATGGAACACCGAGAAGCACCCTTCACCACACTCCCTCAGACACCCAGACACCTGACCTCCCAGTCTGCACTGAACTTAACCAAACCAGGCAGGACACCACTCACCCAGGCCTCACAATCCAGGCTCTCCCTGAGGACACCGCTCATGCCCAAGAACAGCAGGCACACAACACTCCTGCAGGGGACAAAAAGTCAGCATGTGATCGGCCCACTTGGACCTGCTTACAACATGTTCCAGAAACTATGCTCAGCAGGAAATCACCAGGGGAAGCCAGGCCTTAGGAGGTGAATGCACTGACAGCCTGTCTCCCGCAGTCCTCAGGCCCCCTCGTGCTCGGTCACTGCCACAGTCACCTAGGGCTGTCCCCTTTCGAAGGACAAGCATGAAGTCTTCTGAACATGAGGAAAAGCTTGCAGCTTCTTTGCCTGTATTACGAATTCCACGACACAGGCAGCCTGTCATAATCCCAACATGGCGGCAGAAAGGGACACAAGCTGCTGAAATCCCGACCACTGTCAGAAGACCTCGGCTGTGGCTCCGCAGGAGCCCACACATTCACTGAGGCGTGTGTAGACAGCACTCAGCAAGACACGAGGGGCCACAAGGCATCTGAAGGGTGGTGGAAGAGGGCAGGTGTGGGAAGGCTCCAGAGTTTGGAAGGGACGGGGTGGACCCTCCAAACACGGGGAACTGCTTTCCACAATTCCTCTCCCTGCACTATCAATGACCAGGGCACCTGCAGCCCACAATCACTTTCGAATGCAGGAGTAGAAAAGGGCAGATGAGCCAAGAACAGAAGCCCATGTGGGCAGCCTGCTGTCCACCCAGGCAGGGGAAAGCTGCCCAGACAGGCAAAGAACCCCCAGCACCACTATCACGTCATGTATACATTCACCTCCCTCATCAACAGGGTCCATAGAGAAACCATCTGCTGGTAAAAATGTGCAAATTGTTTCCTCATCCTACAAGGACAGACTGCGTACCGAATACGGGGGCAGACACCGTGGGTTCAGAAACAGAAAAACACACAGAGCCTCTGCCCTCCCAGAGCTGTTGCAGTAAAGCTCAGGACAATGAAGGCGCACCAGAGGTTTCCCAGCTGATGAGGGGCTGAGTCGGAACCTCTCTGGCCCCCAAATCCAGCCCCATCCACTACACGACGCCTCCTCCTGCACAAGGGCTTTGCAAGGTGGTTCTCACAACCCTCCCAAGTCCCAGGACCACCCCTCGGGTGGAAGGCAGGCCACAGGCCCCGTGCTCAAGGCGCTCACCAGCAGTGCCACTTACCCAGGGAACAGCCTCACCCCCAGGTCGCCGCGGGGGCGCATCAGGGCCCGGCAGGCCATAAGGGGTGCCGGCTGATGCGGAGCCCGCGAAGCCGTCCAGGGAACTTTCCATCTGTCTCCAACAGGGCCGCGCAGCCCGCAAGGCCTAGGTAGGGAAAAGCGACCAGAGGCGCTTCAGTGCAAAGCAGGGAAGCAGGAATCCAGACTCTGGCCCTTTTGGGGTCCTGGGAAAGCCCGCAATTTAAAACTCACACAACCAACTGGTCAGTGAAATAGAGATGTTAACACTGTCCTTTAACGGTGAGGGATGCGAAAAGGGCTAAAGGTCAGAAGGGCACTGTAGGCCTCCGACGAGTGGCTTCGGGGGATTAAATGCCTGTGTCCCAGGTCGGGGAGGAAGAGGGGGTAAGGAAGGGAGTTAAAAGTTCCGATGCTCAGGCGCCCCTCGGGCCTGGGGTTACACCGGGCTCCGCACGACTCGCTGCGGGACAGGGTTCCCGCCACCAAGCGGGGCGAAAGCTCCCATGTGGCTGGAGGACCGCACCGGCCAGCTCCGCAGCAGTGGGCCGACGGCGCGGCCGGCCCGAGACCCCTCTCCGGAGGACACGAACCCCTAGAGGTCCACACCAGCGGAGAGACGGGCTCGAAACCGCGGGCAGGGCCTGGCCTCGGAACTGACCTCCGGGCTGCTCTCCCTGAGCCCTAGGGGACTCGGTTTCCCCTTGTTGGAGAGGAGGCCGCAGATCACGCGCCCAGCGCTCCTCTCAATGTATCCACCTGGGGCGCCGCAACCGACGGCGCAGGACAGCGGAGGAGACAGAGACGGCAGCGCGGGGCGAGGCGGATGTCTGCGGATTTGGAACACCGCACGGACCTGAGAAGGATCCACACCCCAGGAGCTGCAAAAGGCACTTCCCGCCAGAGCTGGCGGAAACGTACCTACGGCGCGGCCTGCGGCCTAGAGCGCCGTCTCTCCGGGGCGTATCCCGCGCAAGCTGTCCCTTCGCGCCCCCTGGTGGAGTGGAGCTCACATTCGGACTCGGGAATGCTTGGGGTGAATTCCAAAAGGATTCTGGAATTTTGAAATGAACTTCCCTCGCTTGTTTTGCTTTACTCTTTGTTCTGTGTATTTTCACTGATTTGCCAACAACCTGTAGGAATGCTTACTCTTCCACGTGAGAAGCTGTTACTAGCAAAAGCTCACGTTGACTGTGTTCAGTTTGGACAATAGGGATCTGGTTTGTTTAATGGTGATATTCATAGTACCTAATTTAGTGGCTGGAACAGTTGAATTTACGAATGAATTCTGGCCATGTATTTATTTGAACATAGCCAGAGTAAAATACTGTTTCGATGACCTGAAACTGGAACATGAAGGTGGCAAAGAGATGAGCCTGGAGAGGTGGGCAGGGGCTTCACTAAACTTTGCTAAACTAAAAGTAAATGAGTCCTTGAAGCAGAAGAGACTTAGATTTGCACAGTGGCAGAGAGGACAGAGCCCATGCTCCCGACAGCATACTGTAGACAGACTGGAGAGGGGTCCCACGGCCCCCTAATCTCGCAAGCACTAACACTGCCTGCATCCTGGGCAAAGGGGTATCTCTGGGACCTGAAGCAACCCTGCCACTGACTCGGCCCACATTTTCAAGTGTAAACAGCCCACCCTTGTGCCTGAGGAGGGGGCTCCCCATCAGATTCCTGGAGCTCACTAGGTCAGCACAGGTGGAAATCCAGGCCTGACTGCTGAACCAAGAGGGAAACGGGGATCTCTAAGGGTGAGAGCCCTCCGTGCTCTGTACCTAGGGGGAGACCCGTGGGAGCCTGAGACTGTGACAATGTTGGGGATCTCTGTCATGGGAGGGTCCATGGGATGCGGTAGCTTTGAGAATGCTGGACAAGGACGTCAGGGGCCACACAGCCCTAGTGTCCTCTCCTGCCTCCTGCTCTTGCTCTTACTGTCCATGTGACCTTGGCTAAGCGGCCTAACTTCTCTGCCCAGTCTTAGCTTTCCTTTTCTGCAAAATGGGTGGAGTCATAACACCCTGCTCCTAGCCTTGCTGTGAGAATTAGGTGAAATGATTGACATCAACAGCATAGCACAGAGCAAATTGCCAAGGCCTGATAGTTGCTATACTTCAGTAGTTCCAAGAAAGCTGAGCACTTCTGTGACTCTGAGGACACTGTGAAATTGTGAGGTAGAGTGCACTGGGTTTGGAAAGTCTAAGGCTGGGCTGTCCAGTAAAAATCTCATGCCAGCCACATATATAATTTAAGATTTTTTAGGAGCCACATTAAGAAGATACCAAAAAAGGTGAAATTATTATTATATTTTTGAGCAGTGAGAAAGCTTTATTTAAAAGAACACTTAAAGGAAACAAAGTGCAGGCAACCTCAGAGAGAAGGCATGCTGAAAATCTGGGGGTTCCATCTTTTAAGGATTTTCAGGAATGTGACAAAGGGCCAGGGGTGATAGACTTGTTAAGTAGTCTCAAAATGCTTATCTCCGGTGAAAGACATTATGTCTCCTCTCTTCTGTTATCAGTCCTCCAGCTAATTCTGCAAAATAAACTTAACACAAGAAATTGATTGATCCTGTTCCTCCCCAGGATAGTGGCTTTCCTCTGGGAACGTATTAGTTAAGACTGTTTGCCTTGCTTTTAAGGTGCATTGAGTTACTGTCTGTTTACCAAAGAATGCAAGAGAAATCTTGCTTTTTCTTTAGAGTGGAATCTTCAGCCTTAAGATGGAATTTCTCATGTTCTTACTATATTGTTTATATCTCAGCTTTTTAGAAAATTAATCATGATGCCTGTCTCCTGTCTCTGCCCTGTCTCAGAACTGTTACTTCATAATATACTGGGGGTTGAGCTGGGGTCTCCTGCATGTTTTGAGAAGGTTCAGCCTCTATAGTGGCTTCTGGAGTTATGAATGGTAAGCTCCAGGTCCAAAGGTAGAACTGTGACCTCAGCCAAGGTTGGAAGCTGAACCTGAACCTGATCTGGATGTGGAAGTGTCACCTCAAAATAATTTGGAGGAGCTGCAGACTGCTATAGGACTGTAGATTGGTCAACCTCCACGCAGTTTCTGGATTTATAGTAAGCCTCAGGTTCAAAGGTTGGACTGTGATATTGAATGTTGGAGGATACCGAGCACAATCCTGATACAGAGTTGGAGGTTCTGGAGTTATGGTGAGCTCCAGGTCAGCAGATTTAACAATGACATTGAACAAGTCTGAATGCTGAGCTTGATTCCGTCCTAGAGATGGAACTGCCACCTCATTGTGGACTGGAGGTTGTGCTACAACTTCAAGTGGGTCTAGAGGCCAAGCTGAAGACTCCTGCTGGGTTGGAGAAGGTTCTGCCCTGTTCGGTAGAGGACTCTGGAGGCTGAGGTGGGGCTCCCTGCTGAACTGAACACACAGGGGACTCTGAAAGCTGAGAGTGGAGCTCATGCTGTGTGGGAGGTGTCACCTCCTTTCGGGGCTCAGGAGATGTAGCTGACTCCTCTTGGGGGACTGGAGACAGAGCTGGGTCCTCCTGCTGGGTTAGAGGTGTTTTGACCTCTTCAGTGGGCTTTGGAGGATATGCTGAGACCTCCTGCTCAGTTCCACATGATTCAGTCTCCTTCAGGGGTTTTAATGGCTCAGCTAGGGGTTGCTGGATTGGAGAATGTTTAGTATTTTCAGGGGGAATGATGATCTGGAACCTCTTGCTGGAGTGACAAAGGTTCCAACTGCTCAGGAGATACTGCAGGCTGTTGTTGGGATAGAGAAGGTTCAGCCTCTCTAGTGAACTCTGGAGTTCTGGTAAGTGTCAGAGCCACAGGTTTAATAGTAGGCAACATCAGAAGCTGAGCTTGATCCTGACCTACAGGAGGAACTGTTACCATATGATGCTCTGGAGAGTGAGCTACACCTTCATTGGAGGGCTCTGGAGACTGATCTGGGGCCTCCTGTTGGGTTATAGAAGGTTCAACCTCTTTAGAGGCCTGTGGGTGCTGATCCAGGGCCTCCTGCTGGGGTGAAGCAGGTCCAACTTCCTCAGAGGTCTCTGATTGCTGAGCTGGGGTCTCCTGCTGTGTGGTGTCTCATGAGCAGTAGGTTCCGGAGATGGAGATGGAGCCGCCTGTTGATCTGACAAAGGTTCAGCCTTCTCAGGGAGTTATAGAGGCAGAGCTGGGGGCCTCATGCCGGGTGTAGAAGGTCCTACATTACTAAGGGGCACAGAGGGCTGAGCTG
This sequence comes from Manis javanica, assembly GCF_040802235.1. Lineage (NCBI taxonomy): Eukaryota > Metazoa > Chordata > Mammalia > Pholidota > Manidae > Manis > Manis javanica. Next base: position 19,150,145 of record NC_133160.1, on the reverse strand, counting down.
TAGCCTCATGCTGAACTGGAGAAGGGTGCACCTCTGCAGTCGATTCTGTCATGGTCATCTGCACATCTGCAGCTTGGATGGGGACCCAGGGAAAGTTTGACTGCTGAGCATGACGGTGACCTGGAGACAAAACTGGAGGTTGGGATGGGTCTTCCTGCGGTGTTGGAAAAGGCTCCATCCCCCAGAAAAAGGCTCTGGAGCCTGAGCTGAATTACTCCTGAAGGATTGCAGATGGTTCTACCTTCTCTGGAAAATTAGCTGGGGTCTCCTGCTGGGTTGAAGATTCTGTTTCATTAAGGGGGCCCTGGAGGCTGAGCTGAGGCCTCCTCCTGGGTTGGAGAAGGTTCAGCTTCCCTGTGAGGCTCAAAAGGCTGAGCTGGTTGTTCCTGTTCTCTTGGAGAAGGCTCAGTCTCTGCAAGAGGCTCTGAGGCTTCGCTGAGGTCTCTTGCTGAGCTGGAGAAGGTTCTGCTCCATTGGGAGGTGGGGCCTCCTGCTGGGCTATTGGACATTCAACAGCAGGCTCTGGAGTTATCTTAAGTTCTACATCCGCAGGTTTGAATGTAACACTGCGTAAGTTTGAATGAGCTTGATACTGATCCAAAGGTCCAGCTCCCATCTTGTCACTCACTGGAATTTGAGTTATGTCCCCAAGCAGGGAACTCTGGGGCTTGAGTTGGGGCTTCGTGCTGAACTGGGAAAGGTTCAACTTCTTCAGGGGGCTGTGCAGCCTGAGTGGGAACCTCCTGCTGGATTGGAGGAGGCTCGGCCTCTTCAGGGCTCTCTAGAGGCTGAGCCAGGGCCTCTTGCTGGGCTGGAGAAGGGTCAACCTCATTAGTGACCTCTGGAGTTAGGGTAACTGCCAGATGCACAGGTTTCATGGTGACACTGTGCAAGTTTGACTGTCGAGCTTCATTTTGACTTGGAGATGGAATATTTACCTCATTTTGTGCTAATGATGGAGCTACAACCTCCTTAGGTGAATGTGGAGGCTGAACTGAGGCTTCTTCCTGGATGGAAGGCTCAGCCTCTTCAGGAGTATTTGAAGGCTCAGCTAGGGACTCCTGTGGGTTTGCAGAATTTTCATCTTCCTTAGGGGACTCTGGAGGCTGAGATGAAGCCTCCTACTGAAATGGGAGTAGTTCTGTCTCTTCAGGGGCTCTGGAAGCTTATCCTGGGAATCTGCCTGGGGTGAGAAAGATTCAGTCTCCTCAATTTTCTGTCCACGATGAGTGGGGATTTTTTTTCTGGGAAAAAGATTCAACAACTTCAGGAGCCTCTGGAGATTGATGTGAGTCCCCCAAAAATTCTATAGGTAGCTTCTCCTTAGGAGAGAATATATCCATACTGGGATCTAAATAATCATCCTGCAACTGTTGTTCTAAATATTTTTTTTGCAAATTGGCCTGGAGTTCCAATAAGAACTTTGGCAAGCCATTGACGCTGAGCTAGATCTTCAGGTTTGAAGGTGAAACAATAAACCTTGCTGGTTTTGAACTATGACTACCCAGAGGTGGAACAACTTTGGACCTTCCTTGCTAAGTAACTGAGATATTTGTGACTAATTACTTAAACTTTCCTGGCTTGAGAATTATTAACTTTCTTGCCTGAAAACTTGAACATTCCAGAAAGTGATATTTGACTTCAGCTCACTTTCTGTCACCATACTAGCTGACCACATCAGTTCTTCACTCATAAGACCTTGGGGTTCCCTGGCCAAGGGCTTCAGACATCCCTAGCTATTTTTCTGAGACTTACAGTGTAAAAATAGAAGATTACTTGTATGATTTCATCATTATTTACGATATTGGCTGATGATTTACAAGGTATTTTCTATTTCTAGAATTCTAAGAATTTTTTAAAGTTATAAATGCAATTAATTTTTATCAAAGACCATGATCATGATAACTAGAAAGTATTAAACTAGCTTACTATAAGCCAACTACTTTTTCAAAAAGTGCCAATGGTACTGCATTTCAATGTATTAGATTGCCTATATTTGAAAATTTTTAATTGTGGTGAAGTACACATGAAATTTACCATCTTAACCATTTTTAAATATTCAGTTCAGTGGTGTCAAGTACACTCATATTGTTGTGCAAACAATCTCCACAACACTTTTCATCTTGCAATACAAACTCTGTACCCACTAGATAACTACCCATCCCTCCCTTTCCTAGCCCCTGGCAACCCCCATTCTCCTTTTTGTCTCTGAGTTTGACTACTCCAGTACTTCATGGAAGCGGAATCAGACAGTACTTATCCTTTTGTGTCTGGCTTATTATACTTAGCATAACGTCCTCAAGGTTCATCCATGTCAGAGGAGCAGGTGCCAGAATTTCCTTCCTTTTTTAAGGCTGAATAATATTCCATTGTACATACATGCCACATTTTGTTTTCTGTCCATCTGTCAATGGATTCTTGGGTTGCTTCCACCTTTTGGCCATTGTGAATAATGCTGTTATGAACATGGTGGTGAAAAATATCTCTTTAAGATCCTGCTTTGCTTTCAATTGTTTCAGGAATATATCCCTACGTGGAATTGCTGGATCATATGGTGATTCTATTTTTAATTTTTTGAGCAACCACCAAACTATTTTCCATAGCAGCCCTCCCATTTTGCATTTTTTAAATCTATTTTAAAGTTGAAAAACTGAGGTTCAGAAAAATTAAGTAACTTGCTAGTACAGCTAATATGTGGTAGAGCAAAATTTTAGTATGTCTGTTATATTAGTTTTCTAAGGCTGTCATAACAAAGTACCACAAATTGGGTGGCTTAAAACCTCAGAAATTTATTCTTGCACTATTCTGGAGGCTAGAAGTCCAAAATCAATGGGCAGAAAGCATTCACAAGGCAGGAACATAATTCCTGCCTTCAAGGGCACTGGGGCCAAGGCTGCTTCCACCTAGAAATTTGCCACTGTTTTTCTAAAGAAACGTTTGCATCTACATTTACTAGTGAATTGGCCTGCAATTTACTTTTGTTTTCTTGACCTTGTCTAATTTGGGGATCACATTTATTATGTGAACTGAGAACAATTCCCTCTCTCTTTTTTAATCATCTGGAAGACTGTGTAAGACTGAAAAAGTTTTGTAGGGCTTTCTGATAAAGACACCCGGATATGATGTTTTCTTTGTGAAAAGATTGTGAACTACTGATTCAATTTTTTAAAGTATTATAAGATTATTCGGCTTTTCTATTTTTCCTTAAGGCAATTTTGTTCACTATTTTTCAGGCATGTGTCCATTTTATGTAAATTTTAAATGTTATTGTTCTCTCACTTTTTACTCTATACTCTGACTATACTATGACCCCTTTCTCTTTCCTAAAATTGTTTGGCTATATTGCTCTAAATATGGTTATGCTCATTTCCTGCCATTTTAGTTTCTGTTCTTATCTTGTTGATTTTACTTTATTTGGGTCAATTAAGAATTTTTAAAAGTTATAAGTTATTACCCCATCCAGTGTCTAACTTCGTCATTTACTGACTCATACATCCACTCCCCCAACTCCTCATCTCTCCCCTCAGCATCCTCTTCTTCCTTTTCCTTCCTAGTCCCCCTTTCTATGGAAGTCCTTCAAAAGCCCACCAGGGCACACCACCTCCAAGAAGTCACCTTTATTTGTACATTGATTGAGGGACAACTCTATTCATGGCCCCACAGCCAGCCTCCAAGCTCCTTGTAGGATCCATGCTTTATCTCACTTTGAAATGCAAAATCAAGAAAGAAAGTATAATTGTTCCAGATTGGGTTGACATCCAACACCTTGTCAGATGAGGGCAAGATATCACAATTGACAGTCCCCACAAGACAGAGTTTAACAGGAAAAGTGAACGCACAAGAAGATCAGGGAAAAACAAGTAGATAGGTCAAAACTACAGATATCTTAGCCATTCAATATCCAGAGTCATATGAAAACAGGCAGTTTGTGGGTTCTAGTTTTTCTGAAAATGCTGCCAAAAGTTTTACTTTGAAATATGTTGTTGGCTGGTGATGGTCTGTATCACATGATGAAAATACCCTTTTAGTCCAAGTTTTATAAAATATACTTTTCTGATCAGTAACAGAAATTAAATATTATGTCAAATATATTTTCAAACCCCTACAAAATTGAGCTTAGATTGCTTTCTGAGTTCAAATTTTGACTCTGATACCTACTTCTAGATACCTATCAGCCATGGGCCCTGAGCCTCTAGGCACATTCTTGCGGGTTATGCCGGAATGCGAGGCCTTGGCTGCTCTTTACCTGAGCCGTTTCTTAGAGCTGTGTTTTGCAGTGAGCAACCTTGAAGGATGAGAAAAAGTCCCCTCCCAGACTAAAGGCAGGTTGACTTCCATTTGCTATGAGAATGGTGAATCCCCCAGGATCTGTGTTCCTCTCCTGTAACACTGTGACACACTGTGTGTGCAGTCACCCATCATAGGCCCTGCACCATCCCATGGGACTTGTGAGGCACGGGAACCCACATGAACATAAAACTCTCTCTGCTTTGCCATGGGTAATGAAGTCCTTATACGGTGGTTCAGGAATTTCATGAACTCTGCCGGCATCCACAAAACAACGACAGACTAACTTCTTAGCTCATAAGGGTTACTGCTCAGACCATGCACAGTTCTTAACACATGTTAACTGCATGACCTTGGATAAATTAAACTTTCTGAGCTTTTGTTTCCTCATCAGCAAAATGGGTAATAATAGCATTTACCTTATAGGACTGTTATGACGATCAAATGGATCAAAATGCCTGAAATATTGTACATGCTTAAAAAACATTAATCATTACTTGACATTATAATTGTACTCCTCTGAGTGTTGATGGGGGTGGAGGGGGTAAGCACTATAGTGACAGATATACTTTGAAAAGAATTGTTGTGCTGCCTCTGTGAACTGTGCACCTTCACATTGTTTTATCTTTTATATATATCCATGAATATAATCTGCTCATCTTCTCATGATTGACTCCTTTTTCCGTCGGGTTTTAGATTAAATATCATTTCCCCAGAGAGGCCTTTTCTATCCACCCTGGCTCAGTAGATCCCCGCTCTTATTGTCTGTTATACCATCCAGCTCATTTCCTTTGTAGCATTTGTCATGATTTTTAATTATTGAGTTTGCTGGTGTAGTTGCTTATTATCCCCACTAGAATATAACCAACAAAGTCAGGGGATACATTTGCCTTTGTTTAATTCCCAGTGCTTAGTCCAGTACTTGTTATAAACTAGCTGCTCAGTAGATTTTCTGGATGGACAGGAGTTTAGATGAGCAGATTGATGAGAAAAAGGAAGGGAGGGAGGAAGGGGGAAGGGAGGAAGGAAGGAAGGATAAATGGGTGGATAGATGGGTGGATGGATGAGGAAGGTGGTGTTCCATAAATGTTTTCCGGATAAATGGATGGATGGATAGGAAGATTGGAGGGATGTTTGGAGGGATGTACTTGGCGAGAACGATTTTCAGCTCTTGTCCACAAGGAGGCGCTAAGAGACCGCTTGCCGGTGTCCGCCAGGGGAGACGCCGCTCTAGGCTCAGCCTGCGCCCCAGCAGCATTTCCGCCGACGCCGGGCTGGTGGCGGGCGTGTCCTGGTTCTGTCCGCAACAGTCCCCGCACCGTCTAGCGCCGTGTTTTGGAACCAGGCGCCCGTGGTGACACACTACGGGCAGCGCTGCACGGAGACCCCCTTCGGTCCCCAAGGCTGGTGTGTGTCTCCCTGTCCCGACAGGAAACGAAAATGAGGCCCCGAGGGCGTGGGGAGAGCCGAGCGGAGGTCAGCCGCGAGCCCAGGCTCCGCCCGCGTTCCGAGCCCGTGCCTCCGCGGGTGTGGACCGCCCGAGCTCCGTGTCCTCGGGAGAGGGGTCTCGGGACAGCCGCGCCATCGGCCCACGCTGCTGCGGAACCGGCCCCTGCGGGCGGTCAGCCGCTTGCTCCTCGCCGTGAGAGCGTGCGCCCGCTGATTGCGGGAAGCAGGGGGATGGGGGGTCGGCAGGGAGGGGTGAGCCCGTTGTGACCCCAGGCCTGAGGGGCACCCGAGCACCGGGACTTTCATTACCCCCACCTCAGACACTGGCATATAATTCCCCAAAGCCACTCGTCGGAGGCCTACAGTGCCCTTCTGACCTTTAGCCCATTTCGCATCCTTCACCTTTAAAGGAAAGTGTTAACATCTCCATTTCACTGACCAGTTGGTTGTGTGAGTTTTAAATTGAGGGCTTTCCCAGGACCCCAAAGGGCCAGAGTCTGGATTCCTGCCTCCCTGCTTTGCACTGAAGCCTCTCTGCTCACTCTTCCCTACCTAGGCCTTGCGGGCTGCGCGGCCCTGTTGTAGACAGATGGAAAGTTCCCCTCCAGGCCTTGCGGGGCCTGCGCGGCCCTGTTGGAGACAGATGGAAAGTTCCCTGGACGGCTTCGCGGGCTCCGCATCAGCCGGCACCCCTTGTGGCCTGCCGGGCCCTGGTGCGCCCCCACGGCGACCTGGGGTGAGGCTGTTCCCTGGGTAAGTGGCACTGCTGGTGAGCGCCTTGAGAACGGTGCTTGTGGCCTGCCTTCCACCCGAGGGGTGGTCCTGGAACTTGGGAGGGTTGTGAGAACCACCTTGCAAAGCCCTTGTGCAGGAGGAGGCATCGTGTAGTGGATGGGGCTGGATTTGGGGGCCAGAGAGGTTCCGACTCAGCCCCTCATCAGCTGGGAAACTCGGGTGCGCCTTCATTGTCCTGAGCTTTACTGCAACAGCTCTGGGAAGGCAGAGGCCCTGTGTGTATTTTTCTGTTTCTGAACCCACAGTGCCTGCCCCATACTCAGTACGCAGTCTGTACTTGTAGGGTGAGTAAGCAATTTGGGCATTTTTACCAGCAGGTGGTTTCCTTTGGACCCTGTTGATGAGGAAGGTGAATGTATACATGAAGTGATGATGGTGCTGGGGGTTCTGGGCCTGGCTGGTCAGCTTTCCCCAGTCTGGGTGGACAGCAGGCTGCCCACAGGGGCAGGGAAAAGAATTGAGGAAAGTGGTAACCCGTGTTTGGACGGTCTGTCCTGTCCCTTCCAAATCCTGGAGTTTGGAATCATGTCCTCCTTCCCACTGCCTTTTAAATACCCGTCACGTGATGCCTATGTCCTCATTGGTACTGCTGGCAGAGGAAATGTGGGAGAGGTTGTCCCGTGTTTGGGGGTCCACATGCTCACCTGGTTCCAGGAGCTTTCCCACCCTCCTGCTTTTCCTCTGCAGAAGCCTTGGGCCTTCAGGGCCTTGGGGGCTGTTGTGTGTGCATTTGTATCATTGTTGGGCCTTTCATTTCCTGCCCTTGCTGCTGGGAGCCAGGCTATGTATGTGACTTAAGTTCCCCTCAATGCCCAGCATAGTTACTGCCAGACAGCCATGGCACACACCCATAAACCTGGCCTTGCCATCCTTTTCAGCCTATTACTGGTTAGTTACATGTTAATCAGCACTGGCTACTGTGCCATGGACCACACTGTCTCCCTCTTTAGAGTTCACCACTGTCCTTGTTATGAGGAAATAGTATGTCTGCTCAGGCAACTAGCCAACATTTGTGGGATGCTTGCTATCTGGTGACTGCTGTGCTAAGCCCTTTCCTGATGCCTGTGAACAGGGACTAGTCGGTGCTCATTCGTGGCTTCTTGTCTGTTGCAGGTGAGTCCACTGTGTGCAGAGGCTTCGTGGGAGTTGTCATGTCAGGAACATTCTAGATCCCCATGTCTTTGAGGTAAGATCTCTGAAGGGTGCCTTCTCTGAAGCTGTGGTTTCTTGAATCTGGTACGGTCATATGCATGTTCCCAGGGGCCTGGGTAAAGATACAGGGGAACTGAGAGGTGGGAAGAAGATGACATGCATGAGTCCCCGGATCTGCTCTGCACCTCAGCCACAAGAAACCTAAATCACATCTGGCCCTACGCTTTCAGTGGCTGCTGACTGGAGGCCCCACTTGGGTTATGTGAGAGGTCTCTAGGGTTTCTGCCCTCCCACGCTGGAATGTGGGCAGAAGCATGTTGTAGTGGAAAATGGGTGCAGCCAGGCAGCAGAGACTCCTGTCCCTGGGTTTGGAATCCCTTCAGCTGCTCAGTCTATTCAGAACCTTATTTGATAAACAAAGCTATGATAGAGGTGACTTCTGTGGACATTTGTGGATATGATTCCTGTCATTTCCAACCCTAGTATTTTCCCAGTGTTTTTGCCCCAGGTGACTTCTCTTTGATTCTCCTTGGCAGGGAGATTCTGTGGAGCTTTCACAGGAAATAGTGGCCACCCCTGGGGTCCTGCACAGAGCTGGGTGGTTTTCCCAGATTCAGCCTCTTCCACAGGCCACTGATACCTGCTCTCTTTCTGGATCTTTCTGTGTTCTGTATGAACCTGCATTCAAAGTGATCATGAGCTGTGTGTGCTCTGGTCGTTCCTAGTGCAGGGAGAGGAATTGTTGAAAGCAGTTTCCCGTGTTTGGAGGGTCCACACCTGTCCCTTTCAAATGCTGGCGCTTTCACACACACCTTCTCTCCAGCCCTTCTGGTCTCAGGCATCGTGGGCTGCCGTGGGAGAGTCAATGACAGGAAACTTGAGGGCTTAGCCTCCTGTTGCCAGAAACCAGGCTATGTCTCTGTCAAAGTTTAAATACTTTAGAGGATTTATGGAGTCAGGATGAATTATGCATAATAAATCAGTGTGATATTGGGTGGTATATAGTGATTGCCATAAGATTTTCAAAGGGAAGTGGCTTTTTGGAGGTGGTGGATGTGGGTGAGCCTTTGAAGGGGTGGGATGTGGTGGGGAATGGGAAGTATTCAAGGGAGGACTGTGAGGCTGCAGTGAGCATAAGCTGGGGAGTCATGCACAGGCAGGTAACAACAGTGAGGGGACGGCTGCTGAGGTGTGGCCTCCACTCCCAGCTCAATGCGGCAGGCCTCAGTGGGGGGATCCCCTGAGCTATAGCTCCCCAGCTGTCTGTCAGTCAGTCTACATCTGCTCTGTTGCCCTGAAAAGGCCTTTTTAAGACAGTGTGCATTTTGACTTCTCTGGAGCACTGAGATTCCCCGTGAGTTGGGTTTGATGTGAAACCGGCAGCTCACCCCTGTCTGATCAGGGACACTCCCACTGACGTCCTTTTGAAGAAAGTGAGATAACGTGGAGGCCAAATGCTCTCGTGACCTCCTGCTCTGTGGCCTCCTTGCTGTAGGGGTGCTGTCTCAGACCTGGAGATTGCTGGATACCCCAAGAGAGTGGAGGCACTGGCCCTCTCAGCACGGCGACCAGAGTGGCGGCCCCCCTGGAGGGGCCTCTCCACGGTGAGTCAGTGCCAAGGGCTCAGCCAGCCTGTGTTTCAGAGATGGAAATTCCAAGCTGCTGACCTCATTTGACTTTATCCTTTAGATGATTTGGGGTTGACGGTGGACACTGGTGTAGCAGAGTGAAGAATGATGTTGCCACATGACACAGGGCCAGACCTTCAGACCCTTTGCCTCAGCACATCGTGGAAGGATGATCTGGGCCAGCTCATCCAGGGGCCACCATGCCCCCCTGCCTACTCCTGGTGTAACTTTTTAGAACCTAGGGTTTTCTGTGCTGTACGTCCTTGTCCTCTTATCTACCCAATAAATCTGGAAACTGCCTTGCTGCTTGGTTTTCTTCTGTTTTGATTCGTTCTGTTTGAATCAATGTCTCCACATGCCAGCAGGGCTAGGTATAGAGAAAGGGGATTCCAGAGGCACAGCTTCTGGTTCTCACTCATTGAGACTTGCCACCTAGTCCCTGCCTAAGGTGTGCCCTGGGAGGTAGGAGATGGGAAGGAGAATTTGGACTAGAGGTTGAACCATCCTGACTGAGCTGGGGGGCTCAGGTTTAGAGCAGGAAACTGTTAGAAATGAATCGGCTGAGGGACATTTGGGCCAGAGCTTAGGAAAAAAGGGTGATGATGGAGTGGACTTAGAGACAGAGTCAGGCTGAAGTCCTCGAGGAAGGCAGGAGCACCTGAGCTCTGGGTGGCGAAAGGCCACTGGGTGAAGTGAGGGAGGTGTTCTGAGCAGGAGCTGGGTTACAAGGAGCAGCCGCCTTTGGGAGAATTCTGGGGCTCTGGTAGGCAAAGGCCAGGTGTTGGGGTTTCAGTTACTATTACCACAAGGTGCTGAGCATGCATGTGCTCCATACTCCACGGGTAGGTGCACTCTGTCCTCATTTTTCAGATACAGGCCACATAGAGGAACTCTCCCAAAGGCTGTGGTAGAAAGGGGGGAATTGATGGTCCGTTCCTCCCATTGAAATTGAAATCAATTCAACTGGGGCCAAGGCAGAAGCCAGGTGTTCGGGCCAGCACTTTGATAGCTCCATCATCCAAAAGCATTCCTGGGGCTGGAGGGCCTGCTCAGCCAGCCTTTCTGACAGAGGTCCTCATTTCTGCCTTGCTGCTCCTCACTTCCTTCCAAGGACCACCTGACATCTCACATTTGCTCTTGGGCCAAACCCCCCACCCCACTCCCCATCCCCTGCTCCTCTCTAGGCCAGTTTCATGCAACTGTGGCCTGGTACTGTAGTGAAAAGTCAACACATTTTCTCCAACTGGGCCAAGTTTCTGCCTATCAGGGAAGTTTCACTGTTGGCTGTTGCCTTGACATTTGTAGATATTTCTGTAGCACTGACTGTCCCCATTGCTAAGCAGCCTCCCGCAGCTCTGGGTGGTGGTGTCAGTGCCCCCATTCCCTCCCCTTTACTCTGTTAATTTCCTCAGTTTTCTTGAGCCCCTACCTAGTCCTATAGCCTGGGGGATCCCTGATGCATTTGGTCTGGGTTCTACGGAGGGGACTGCGGGGCTTTGGGGAAGGAGGGAAGAGGCAGCACAGACATGGTTGGTGAAGTAGCAGATGGAGGGGTGTCTCAGCTAGAGAGGGAGGGTCACTTACATGGTGTGGCCCCAGGTCACCGAAGTATCCTCCCTAATAATCCAGACTGGTCAATGTGTGGAGGTTTCACTCATCGTTTGCCCTGTTTCCGTGGCATCCTAGTGCAACGGCTGGACGTGGAAGTCAGTGAGGTGATGTCATTGCATTCAACAAAGGAAGCTCTTCCCGATCATTAACTTGTTCACTTTCAATTTGTCAATGACCCTCACCCTGGGCCCAGCCTCTCAGGTCTGCCCTCTGCCACTGTCACCCCACCTGACACTCAGCCTCAGGACACACTTCCCATTCTGGAGAGACGTGCAGGGCCTCCACACAAGCACCAGAGTCCCCAACCAGGCTCCTGAGCCTGCTCTCCTTTTCCTGGCCTATGTGCCTGGAATGCGTCCTTCGTTTCGGATGCTCGCCTGACTCAGCTTGTGTCACTTCCTTCAGGAAGCTTCATTGGCTAAACCTCCAGCCAGACTGGATTCCCTGCTCCTCTGTTCACCTATGGAGTGTCAATTACACGCACAATTCTAGGGACTGGTAAACAAAGGAAGGCAGAGCAAAACCCTGCTTTCATGGTGCTTACAACTCAGAGGACAGAGACACTCCACAAAGTAAAAACGTGTGGTAGGCTGGAGAAGGACTTAAAAAAAAATGAAGCAGGGAAACAAGACAGGAAATCTGGGAACAAGAGGGGGAGTGGAACTTGAAACTGAGTGGACAGAAAGGCCTCACCTGGAGGGGTGATTTAAGTAAAGCGAGAGGCTCTCAGCCCTGGGCACTGATGGCAGCCTCCATCACAGCATGGACCAGCCAGGTAGGAAGCTTTCGTCTGGGATCCTGCTGCAGGCCCAGGGAGCTGGATGGCCAGGAGGCCTCTGAGGCCACTGCACTGCACCTGATGAGCTGCTGCCATGTGTTGCAGGTGGCAGCCACATCAGGTTGGGATCAGTAGTCAGACTAGGCTGTGCATTACCTTGAGGGCAGGTTCTCCACCTGTCAGCTCTGCAGCCCCTTTTATCCCCCTGCCCCAACCACAGCTCGGTAAACTAGGGAAGTGTGGTCCCCTAGAGCGGGCCAACCCATGACCTTGGTCTAAGACCAAGAGCTGTGATAACCCAGCAGGCAGGTTTCCCTCTCGGGGAGTTCTGAGTATGTCAAGAGCCTGAGTAATTGGTAGCAGGAACGGAAACAGGAAGAGATGGAGGAATTGAGTCCCTTTAACAGCAGAGTCCAAAGGTAAGGGCATTGAAGTCCTGGTGCAGGCAAGAGAACCATTTCTAGAACTCTTAGAGGGGGAGGGTAATATTCCCATTTCCAAACCACGGTCATGCTCCACAAGGCCTGGCTGTGAGCAGCCTTCAGACTTGCCATGAGGCCTGAATTTTTATAAGGTGTGGCCAAGTGACCACAATTCCTGTCTTATAAGAGACCTTACCTTCACCACTACTGTGCCTTTGCTAGAGGGAGCTAAATGAGTGTCTGCTCCCAACAGCTTGAAAGGTGTTACTTACCAGCATAGTGATTGACACATGCAGGAACTCAATCAGCATTTCAGGATGAGGCATTAAGCCAATGGGGGCCTTCTTGACTGTAGCTTACGAAGGCCCCTCTGCCCCAGTGACAATCACCATGTCACCATGTCACCCAACTCCACCTGCATTGGGAAGCAGCCTAGTGAAATCATTAAGAGTCTGTTGAATTCTCATGTCCCTTGATTGCTATGGGGCCTGGAGCACATTCTTTTGTCACCTTTAACCTCAGTTTCTGGCTCTGTAATTTGACCATCAGAATAGCACCTACCCAAATAGTAAGGATTAAGTAAGATGGTGCATGTTAAGTGCATTACACAATACCTGCCTCATTCTGAGTGCTTGATAAATGTCAGCTATTTTTATTTGATGAGCATGGCTAGCTTATTGATAGTTAAAATGAAGAACAAATATAAAATGTCATCATGACAGACTCATCTGTTAATGTAACACCATAAATACTTCTTTTTTGATTTGTAGATATACCAGTGGGGCTACTTAATCATCGCTACCAATGATGGAACTTTTATTAAATACCATGTACTGTAATGAGTAAGCCTGTATATATAATTACCTCATTTAATCTTTACAACAACCCAGTGAGGTAGATTTAATTATCTTCCATTTCATAAACAAGGAAACCAAGGCTCAGAGAAATGGAAGGACCTGTCTCACTTCTAATGAATGGCTCAGCCAATTTTCCATTTCTTGGTGTGGTTAGTGAAAAAATGTTGCAGGCTGATTTCATAAATAGCATGAGCATATCAAGCTCTCAGATGCTTGTTTGTACTGGAAAACTAGAAATTAGGATATTTTACTATTCCCTCCATCTGCTTCAAATTATCATCCCATCTTCTTAAAATATCCCCCATCTAAATCAACAATCTTGAAAATTGAACTTGTGAACCTGACATTTCCAGAGACAATAGGCATTATTTCAGCCTATTTAAAATATCGAATGTCCTTTTCTTTACTGTTGTGTCTCAAGCAGAAGTCATCCTAAGTCTTCTGAGCTTGAGGAAACCTCAGTATTATCAAGTGTTACCCAAGGACCAGGATTAGGGTCAGGAAGAGCCATGATGCTATCAGAAAATTGCTGCCTCCTACCAGGGGCCCTGGTGAAGCAGCTGGGGGGACTTACATGGCAGAAACCAGGCACAGGAATGGAGAACAGGAAGAATGAAGGTTCATTTGTTCATTTAAAAAATATTTGTTGGACACTGTGCTGAGAATAGGGATACAATGATAAATAAGGAAGTTTCTGTCCTCAAGGGGATCACAGTCAAGAGTACAGACAATAAGGACCATTAAGCCACCCCCCAGATATTTATGGAGCAGTCACTATGTGCTGGGCCTTGCTCCAAGCTGGGCATACAGCCCTGAACAAAGCAGAGGAGGGGCCTCATGGAGCTCACAGTCCAGAACAGCACTGAACAGTAGAAACATAATGCAACCCACATATGTAATTTATAATTTTCCTAGTAGCCACATTAGAAAAATAAAAACCAGATGGAAAACATTTTAGTCATGTATTTTATTTAACCTATGACATAAAAAATATTGTCATTTCCACATATAACTAATATAAAAATTACTGAGATATTTTACATTCTTTTTCCCAAAGTAAGCCTGAAAACTGGTATAGATTTTACACATATAGCACATCTCAGTTTAGACTAGCCACATTTTGAATGCTCAGTAGCTGTGCATGGGTGACTACCTTATTGGACAGCATAGATCTAGGTGATGAGGGGTTCAAGGCTAATGCCATGAAAGAAGTATTGCAAGGATTCCTCCTTTACAGGAAGGCTGCTGCATCTTGTAGGGGCTTAAAGAAGCTGCTCTAGCCCAAGTCACCCATGCTCTGGTATCCCTCTTCCCCATCTTGGCAGAGTGGAGCCAGGTATGTATCAGGTGTACCTGAGGGAGTGTCCAGGTGAGCCTCCTGGAGGTAGGATGCCAAGTTCCTAGTGCTTCTCTAGCACAAGCCCCACCTGCTGGAGCTAACTGTAGGTGCCCAGAGTTTGTTCAGTCAGTCACTTACTTGTTTATTGAGCAGTTACTAAGTGCCAGCCTCTGCACCAAGGAATGGGAACACACACCAGTGAACAGAGACAGTTGTTAGCACATAGTCCCCTCGTGATACACAGATGAAAAAATCAGTAAGAAACTAAGAAATGCTACAGAGGAAAAATGAAAGGTGCCTGTGAAACAACACAGGAACACTTGACATCTTGGGGGTCAGAGGTGGGGTCCCTGAGGAAGTGGAATTAACTGGGAAAAGGAGTGCAAAGCATCCTGGAGGACACAGGGATTGGCTCACAGATGGCCAGTGTGGATGACAGGCAGCCCTGAGAGCAGGGTAGCAGCCTGGAGTGGGTGTGCAAGCACAGGCTTCACAGTCACACAGACCTGGTCTAACCCAGCTGGCTGGCTTGGGTTGCAAGTTTCAGTCTCTCTGGGCTTCAGTTACCTCCTTTAGTGGAACGTGGTGAAAATTAAACAGCGATATATGAAAACTCTTGATATAGCAGATGCCTTGATTCAGTGTTAAATCATTGACCTTTAGTACTTATTAAAGGTTTTTCTACACCACATCAAGAAGACAGTCGCATTTCCTTGTGGGTTTGCTTCCTTGTCTTGGGGACTTCAGGGTTGAAGACTCCAAAGTAGAAGTTTTTAGCGCAGTGGAGACAGATCATTCCTTTATCTTTTCCCTTTATTTTTACTAGGAGGTTTACAACGAAAGTAACAGAAAACTTTTAAAAATAAACCTTTTATTTTGGAATGATTTTAGATTTACAGAAAGCCAAAAACCAAGTACAGAGCATTCCCATAAACCCTTTACCTAGCTTCCCCTAATAAGCACAGTACGTTTGTCAAAATTAAGAAATAAATGTTGGTACATCACCACTATACTGGATTCCAGACTTTATGTGGACTTCACCAGTTTCCCCACTGATGTCCATTTTCTGTACCAGTATCCAGTCCAGAATACCACATTACATGTAGTCCTCATGTCTCTTTAATCTCCTCCAATCTGAAACAGTTTCTCAATCTTACCTTTTTTTTCATGATCTTGACACTTTTTGAAGAATATTGCTAAGCTGTTTTGTAGAACATCTCTCAACGTGGGTATTTTGGATGTTTCCTCATGATGAGACAGGGGTTCTGGGTTTTGGGGAAGAATATCACAGAGCTGAAGTGCCCTTTGCATGACATATCAGGGGGTACATGATTCAACATGACTTAGTAATACTAACCTTGAATCACATGGTTAAGGTGGTGACTTCTAGACTTCTCCCCCATAAAGAAATGTACTATTTTTCCCTTTTCAAAGACTCTAGTCTTTGGATATAGGCTTGATTTTAATAGATATTTTAGAAACATACTTAGGAGTCTTTGCCCAAAAGTGAAAGAGCATATACTTTTTCTTAAGCACATTTGGAGCATTTACAACCATTGACCATATTGTACGCTGCAAAGCAAATCTCAAATACCAATGTACCAATATCGTGTAGGCTACCATATGCGACTACAACATCAAGTCACATAAAAATAAACTTAACAGAATCCTTAGACTTGAATGAATGGTAGTACTATGTAGCAAAACTTGTGGAATGCAACCAAAACAATGCATAAGTAGAAGTTTATGATCTTGAATGCCTCATTGGTAATTTCTCACTAGTAAGGGAGCATGGCATTCATCACACAGGAGGCTTACCTGCATTGGCTGATGTTGATGGGGGTTCAGAGGCTTTCTTCTCAGTGTTCTGGTCTTTGGCACTCCTCCAGGACTTTAGCAGAACTCTGAGGGAATCAGAACCCCAGTAACCAACATTGACTGCACTACTGCCTTCTGCATACCACCACCGGTAGGAAGCGTAGGAAAGGCACCTGTGAGCAGAGTAGTCCCATTCATACAAAATATGTCCATTTCTTGTTATCCATGGTTTAAGAGAGATGAGAGCACTATGTCATCATATCCATTGGAGGCAGCAAGTACATCAATGGGAAAAGCATATTGGCACTGCTCTTGGAAGTACTTGGAGGAAATAGGCACAGCCAACCCTGATGAAATAACCGCCAGCTAGGGAACGGACAGTGGAGTACCAGAGTGAAGGATGCCTGGTGCCCCTCTCCTCCATCCCTGGCTGCAGTAGGTCAGAATGGCAGTGTGGTCTGAACAGAGAGGTGTGAGCCAACATGTGGACCCACACCTGCAACTCAAGCCCAAACATCTGCAATGAACTGTTGGTGACTCAGTCTTAAACTCACTCTGGTTTCAGTGTGAGTGGGAGTCACCAAAATCAGCATACCAACACCATTTGGCAGCCCAATCTTGCACAAACTGATGAGAGAAATTCTACATATCAGTTTGTAAGAGTGAGTTCTTTGCTAGGCTGTCTTCCTGGAATCAGAACTGTCCATGAAGCTCCAGAGTGATTCCAAATACATGTGTCCTTGGAACTCCTTAGGGCATCTGGTCAACCCCAGACATCAGTGAGAGAGAGACTGGTAAAGACAGTGCAGAAGGGCTCTTCAAAAAGGAGAAAAGGAGAATGAGATCATGCGGGATGGATTTGGTCTGGAGCTGGGTTGCCGTGCCTGGATGGCACTTAGGGTTCTGGCCAGTCCCAACTTCTGGAGTGAGACTTAGAAAAGTTCAGGGTAGAAATTTCTGGCTGATAGGACCCATATGGGGCCTGGTCTGGATTTGGGCACTGTGGATAAAATGAGAGTTCCTGTGGCCAGGATTCTCACCTGGCCCTGGTTGACTAGTTCACTGCACACCTGTGGGCAATACATGGCTGTTGACACTATAAAAAGAGCTCTGCCCAGTGCTCTGCGTGCGACACGGTGGCAGAGCTGTAAGGCTGCCGGCGAGCAGAGCAGAGGCTGGAATGGTGGCAGCGCTGAGGACAGAGGCCCAGAGGGTGGCTGTGCGGGATGACTGTGCAGAGAGGCCTAGAGGATGGCTGTGCAGGACAGCTGTACAGACAGAGGCGCCCAGAGGTAGAGACCGGCTTACTGCATGCAGACTAGCTCTGAGTGAACGGGATTTTAGTGACTGACCTGCCACCTGTAATAAAGTTGGGTATAACCCTTTCACCCCAAAGAGCATTCTGCTGTCAATTTTCTTTGGTCACACTGAATCCATAGCGAACTTGCGTGGGGCTGAAATCCATTGGCAAGACAGGCACTCTACCAAGATAGCAGTACTGGCCTTAGGGACCCTTAGAAAGGTTTGAGGAATACCAATGCAAAGCACAGTACTCCTTGAGGTACAAGATCTGGGGCAGGGGCCTCTTACCTAGGTCTAATGATGGCCCTACCACTAACCACTGCATGTTATTTACTAAGACTTAACAGTAGCAAGAAAGTAGGTTCAATAATGAGACAATTAACTTTCCATCCATTTTCCATCCAACAAATGTTCACTGAGCACCTATACTGGGCCAGTTGGTTCAGGAGAAATAGAAATGGGTCTTCCCAACCATTATCTACCCCAAGTTAGTTCTGTATAATTAAAAAGGAAGAAAAAATTGGCTACAGACAATATACCTCTTATACAGCTGTTAACAACTTTTCTCAATTATGGCTCTTGAAAAGTGATTCAGTAACTGTGATTGCATACAATTTACCCCAAAACTTAGTGGCTTTAAACAATGACAATATTTAGTTTGTTCATCAATCTGCTATTTGGGCTCAACAGGGTTAGTCTGTCTCTGCTTGGTGTCAGGTCAATCAGCTTGAAACCTGGGGACCGGGATCATCTGAAGGCTTCCTCACTCACATTATCTAGACACTTGATGTTGTCAGCTGAGACCTAGCTCAGGCTGTCAGTTGGCAAACCTCCGCACTGTCTCTTCATACGGCCTGGCTTGCAACTTCCAATATGGGGGCTAGGTTCCAAGGGTGAGCATTGCAAAGGGAGTAAGTCAGGTGGAAGCTGTATCCTCTGTAGGACCTAGCCCCAGAAGTCACACAGCATTACTTCTGCCCCCTTGGCCAGAACAGTCACAGCCCCCAACCAGACTCAAGGAGAAGGAACATGGATGCCATTCTTCACTGGGAAGAGTGTTGTTACATAGTAAGAACTGTGGGATGAGCTACATATATTGGTGTGGCCAACTTTGGTGTAAATAAAATAAAAAGGTCTGCCACAGAAGGTTAATACAACTGCTCCATGTTTTCCTTTTTCAAGGGCTCTGCCTTTTAATACAGTAAATACATGATACAAAGTGGTATTTTGACATTACAGTCTCAGATGACACTCCCCAATTTATTCTGTTTCTACTTAGGAATTATGCTGTGGAACAAATCTGAATTGTTCAGTGTTTGAAGAATCCATGTGGTTTTAGTCTATATACCATTTCATATGCTTCTTCCATCTATTTTGTGTGCACAATTTTCCCATGGTTTCAAAGTGTTCTGATGTTTAGAGATTTTCCCCCTTCAAGGTATTTTTGATTGCACTATAACTTTATTTTTATGTTGGTTTAAATGAAACTCGCAAAATATTTTTTAAAAATTGGTAAAGAAAAATGTGCAGAAATAGAATATCACTTGCATCTTGCCTCCACCAACCCCCATCTAACATTAAACATCTTCCTGGCCAGTAATGATCCTCATTTATACCTTATATTTTATGTAAAATATATTCTTAAAATTATGTATTGCTTATGTGATTTTTATTTGCATTGTTCCATTGATATACTTTTATTAAAAACATTTAGATGTCTTGGGTTGGAATTGGACACTTTTTTTCCCATTAAAATGAATGGATATATATATATTATTTAATAATATAAGTGAAGCTTTTCACTTATTGGCAGAATTTTCAGGAATGAATTAAAGTCACCAGGTGGGAGATAGATGTATTTCTCATCATCTCTTCAAGAGCTTTAAGATGACTTTTCAGTCCTGTTTGTCACTTTACCAATTTTCATCACCAATTGCTCTTCCCATTTGTCACCCCCGTTGTCAGCCCCTTACCTGATATATTGCAGGTGTATATTATAGGTTTTTATTATGTTAGGAATGAGTCTGTTTAAAAGTAACAGATAACCCAATAGATTGTGCTCTAAATAAGATTTTTCACTACCTCATAAAACAGGAAGGCAACCCAGAGTTTGTGCACCTGCTTGATTATATCCTAAAGAATCAGACTTCTTTTATCTTCATGTTTCACCTTTATTTAAGCACTGTCCTCCTCATGGTCTCAAGATGACTGCTGCACCTCTGGGTGTTGTGCCTTAGCTCCAAGCATGAAGTAAGGGAAATGTGAAAGGTCATGAACTTCCCTTCCCATTTTATCGTGGAAGGGAGGCTCTCCCTTCAGACATCTGCCTACATTTTACTGGCCAGAGCTTTGTGTCATTGCTACTCCTAGCTGCAAGGAGAAAGAGAGGGAGTTGGGAACTGTATGCTTTGCTTTCCAGCCTCTGAAGTTTAGAAAGGAAAGGGTAGATGGTTGGAACAGAAGTTGTGAGTCTCTTACAATATTTGTCACACTGAGTTTAATGGGAATGTATTGCCTTGATACACAAAATGGTCTGGATTTAGCCTCATCCTTTTCTGGAACATTCCTATCCTTTATTTCTCTTCCATCCTCTAACTACTATCCTGGAGTTGGGGAAGTGGGACGAGGTCTAGAGAAAAAACACTTTTCTATTCTTTCTATTGAGGTGTCAGCTCTTAGTCACTCCTTCCTCGGAGGTCTCTTCTAATTGAAGGTAAGGAGGAGATAGTATTTTCTTTGCTCTCTTCCGCTCTTTTCAGACAACCATGCCTTCAGCACTACTCAATACTCTGATCCCTTCCTCTCTGAATATCAAGGACATCCTCAAGGCCACATCCTGCCTCTTCTCTTTCAGCCCAAGTTTCCTCATTTACACTCCAAAGGCACTTGAGCTGCACCTCTCTAATGGTATTTATTATTTTCTTCGTTGAAGCTGAAACCAAATTATTTGAAGTGGTATTGTTTACAAAATGTGTGGTGCATCGTAGGTGTTCAAACTGGTATCTCTTGCTTTTATTACTGTATCATTGCCTTTATCAGCATCAGCTCCTTAATGAGAGTCTCTGAATCTGATATCTCGTTCATTTTTGTAACTTACACCTGATCTGAAATTGGGCAGTCATTGCTCGTAACTAATACTATGCCCAGGTAATAAGAGGGCAGTAAGGAGCAACATTTCAAAGGAAGTGTGCTGTAATGGTGGGATGTGAGAAATTCCTAGACCTGGGTGGGAGCCAGAATCTTGCAGAGAAGCCCCTTACTCCGTCTGCATCGAAACCAGGTAGAAACTGGGTTGATTCGTAGGGACGCAAGTGGAGCGCCTCTTCCGCCGTAAAGCGATAGTGTAGACGCAACTTTCACTTCCCTCCTCCTCCCTCCACTTGATCCGGAAAAGGAGGAAGGAGGAGGGAATGTGCCCCGCGCGGCGAGCTGGGATAGCTGCGCACGCGCAGCTTCCGGCTCCGTGTCTCGGGAATTATTTGATGCCGCCGCTTCAGACTTGGAGAAGTCTCTGATCAGGCGCGCTGCGCACGCGCAATGGCCCAGTCGGCTCGGGGAGCTATTTGACGCTGCCGCCCCTGGCAGTCGGAAGTTGCCTGAGCAGAGCCTAGCCGGCCGGCCCGACCTGCCTTAGTCGTCCCTGGGCGCTCTCCGAGAGTCGCTGAGAAGTGGACGGACTGACCGCCTGAGGACAGCAGCAAGGCAGCTAAATCGCCTACCCTATGGCACGAGTGGCGTGAGGCGGAAGGCCGAGTGCGGGCGGCGGCGCCCGCTCCAGCGATGCGGGCCCCGCCCGTCGCCTCAGGTAACCGGGTGGCCCTTCCCGTCGCTGCCGGACCCTCCCCTTTCCTTCCCTCCGGGCGGTCCCGGAACAGCCCAACCTCGTTTCTCTGCCCCGTGCGCTCCCAGGGCCCTGCCTTCGGAAGCAAGTCTCTGCGTTTTCTTTGGGTCGGGGGGAGCTTCGCCCGGAGCGGCGGCTTCTATCGGGTCTGTTCAAACCCGGTCTAGCCCTTGGGAGCTGCCCCTGCCGGGCGACGGGCTTTTCTGGCAACCTGGGGGAGGGGGCGGGCCTGGAGCGGAGCTAGAGAACTCCGCCGAAGAATTTGGTCCGGCAGAAAGGTTGGTTGAATTGCTGCCGCCCTGTGGGGACTATGCTGCCCAATTGTACAGGGCTATTCAGGTGAGGAAGAGGTAATGAGAATAAACAGCCAACCCTTGTTAAGCGCTCACTATACTCACTAAAAGCCAGGCTATTACATTCACCAATCTAGCTTGACATCAACCCTGTAAGGTAGGATTATTATCCCCATTTTACTGACAAGGCAATCGAGACCTGAATGGTTAGGTGACTTACTTGCTCAAGGTCACATAGCTGGTAATTTGAACCTAGGCAGACTGACTCAAGATTTAAGTTCTTAAAAATTAGGTCAGTGGCTCTTTAACTTTGCTGCACCTTAAAATCACCTTGAGCAGTTTTTAAAAATATCCTGATGCCCAGGTAGCACACCCAGAACAAGTAGATCACAATGTTTAGGGGTAGGGGTGTGGAAGCCAGATGTCAGTCTTTATTTTAAAGAGCCCTGTATGATTCCAGTGTGCAGCAAAGTTTGGGAACTACTACAGTAGGTGATTCTGTATCTCAAAAGACATACCAGTGTTCAGTTTTAAGCGTGCAGGGGAATCGCCTGGGAGATTGTTAAAAATGCAAGTTCGACCCACAAAGATATTTTCGTTAGGCCCCCTGGCTATTACACCTTGTGAAAGTGTTGGGAGATGAGAGGTAACTTTCTCTGCAGGATTTTTGAGTCATCTGGACCTCTTAAAGCATCTACATCTCATACAAAACTTGAGTTTAGAATTTCTGAATATATTATTGTTCATGAATGTAATGACTAACCTTTGGGTCTTCTTTGCATATGCTGTTCCTCTGCCTAGACTATCCACCATACTTTATCCCCGCGCCACCCAAGTGCACACACTTTGGCAGTCTCTTAATCACATGCACATATCCTTTTCTTCTGGTCTCAGCTGTATAACTCCCCAACATTCCCTTCAAGATGCCTCTGTGACTCCCAACCACCTTGGGTCATTCCTGTCTCTTCTTTAGCATCATCATAGTGGAATTCACCAGTTGTTTTTCTGTGTTGTATTTTTTTCTCTTCTAATAGATTATGAGCAACTTGAACCACATTTTCTGCATCTCCATATTCCTCCCAGTGCTTTGAGAGACTCAAAAAGGTTTCAGTGAATGGATATTTGAGTCCCTGTTACATAGGCTTTAAGCTGTAAGCAGATCCTTCTCTATTTCCATTTTTGCAAAAGGTGTTTGGTAGTTCTGAGCCTGTAGAGTTTTGTTCTTTTTGCTTAGAAATATCCTAGTTAGGTTCAGTAATGTATTCAGCAGTTGAACAAATGCATTGCATTCTTATTACTGGCAGAGCAATATTTGGGACTATGTATACTCAACATAGGTTGATTTTTTTTTTTTTTTATATCTGATTTTACCACAGTGAGATACAGTCAGTTCTGTAGTGGGAATATTTTTTATTGCCCTTAGGCCTTTGCATATGTTTCCCACCTTTCTGTCCAAAATAATGTTTAGTTGTTATCCAATAAATGTTATTGCCTTGTTGGTATGTGGTAAATACTAGTAGATGGAATTGCTATTGGTAAGAGTTCATCCTGTTTACTAGGAGAGATGACATAAGAAGTACTTAATGAATATTAAGACCTTGATGTCAGAGGAATAGATAAACTTAGTATATATATATATATTGCAGAGTGCCTGAACTACTATTGCCCAACATATTTACAAGTTTTAAAGGCAGGCAGGCCAATAATTCAGGTAGTATTTGTTCTTGGCTGGGTTTAGAACCATGTAAGTCTTATAAAAACGTGTTGAGTATGTGTGTGAAGGTCATTATGAAGAGCTTTTTGAACAGTAAAGATTTTTTTATAGTAGTTACTATGGTAAAGTATGTGGACTGAATAAAAAATATATATTTCATATGTGACATTATTTACAGCATAAGGATTGTTATAGGAAGATTTTCTTGCTTTGGCTTTACTGTTTTCCCAAATTTTAGGTTAAGGCTAACATAGAAACTGATGAGACAATTGATGTGAAATTCAGATACTCAAGAAACTTGTCGATCAGATATGGACATAGTATCAGTTCTGGCCTCAGCACACGGAAGAAACTCAGTCTTTAAGCCTAAGGTTTAAGTCTGTGGTTGATCTCCAAAGTAAAGGTGAAGAATTCAATGAGCTCAGTTAAAGACCAAAAGCGACTCTAATCATGATAGCCTGAGACCTAGAAATGGATTCCATTTAATTTGAGATAACTGTCAGTGTTAGCAGGTGTGTTCCCTGACATGTGTAAAGATTGGATGCGTGACTTCCATGGGTGCAAGATGTTTGAAGTTTTAGAATTAAGGTACAAGTAGTGTAATTCCAAGATTTTACAGGTGAAGAAAGTAACTCACCCAAGACTATGTGGTTGGCTTCTAGCACACATAAGCCTTTTAGAAAGCAGGCCTCCTTCCTCAAGACTCAGTATCCCCTTCTGCCCCCATTCCCCCATGTGAGAGGATATCTTTGTTATATGTGTGTGTGTTTTGGAGTTGAGGAAGTGACAGAGTAGAGTTTGCTAGGTTTGAGATACTCAGATGTATTGTGAATGCTTGGTGTGTGACATGTACTTTGCTGTATAAGCTAGGGATACCAAGAGGACAGTGCCTTATCCTCAAGGAGTCTGTAGTCTAATCAGTGTTGTAATAATCATGAAAGTATAGTACCTAAGATCTGTCTAATGGAATTTTCCTCAGTGATGGAATTGTTCTATATCTGTGTTGTCCAATACAGTAACCACTAGCCACATGTGACTGTTGAGCACTTAAAATATAACTAGTATAATAAGGAACTGAATCTCTAAATTTAAGTAGTTACATGTGGATATGGCTACTGTGCCAGACAGAGCAGATCTGAGGCATAAAAGATGAGAACAGTCGTGGTGCTGGGGGGTAGGGTGGGAGGCAGGGTATTCATATGTATATTTTTTTATAGACTAGCAAAAACTACCTGTTTGCACTCTTAGAGGGGAACATAGGCACAACCTGTCTGTCTGTCTTGTAATTCCGGTGTTTGATAGGATCCCTAACAGCATCTGGTGCATAGGTGAATACATTCCTTTCTAGCCAAACTTGATTGATATTTGCCTTGTAGAGTCAGTAGGACTACAACAGAAATAAGAACTATATGGTCCTTTTACCTTTTTTCATCATAAAGTTATGTAGATGACCTTGAACATACTATATACCTTAAAATCTACACAGTTCATTTATTTACTCAATGTTTTGGCACCCTGTGCCCTATTTTTCCTAATGAAAACAAGGCATGCCTGATAATGTGTACCTTGCATTGGTACATCTCAAAGTATGTTGACTCGTGTTGCTTTATTTGCTTTCTCCCAAGTCACTTTTGCTAGGTACTGCGAGTATTCTCCCTGTTTTACAGATGAGGAAACTATGACAAAGAAATGCCAAGTGACTTTTCCAAGGTCATATGGTGAGGTATGGAGTCAGAACAAAAGGCAAGAGCAATGGACTTCGAGGCAAGAGGTGGAGTTTCTTGTCCTGGCTACTGTTACTTGATGGGATGCTGATCAAGTCAAAGCTTTACTTTGTTTCCTCAAGTAGTGGCTAGTGACATTTGTCTTACTTAACTTTCTAGGCTTGTTATTGGAATAAAATGAAGGAACATGTGAAGACTCTTTGAAAGTGATCAATTATACAAAAGTACATTATCATCAAACAGGATCTCCAGTGGTCTTTCTGTTGTATGGTGTTGCCTTCATAATGAATCACATCAAGTATATTGAATACTACTGTACTGTGGTGTTGTCTGGGATTTCTCTTGTCCCTTGCTGTGAGACCTCTTAGGTAGCCATTGTGTCTGCCCTCTTTACATCAGCGTACCTAGGATAATACCTGACACATAGTAGGTGTTTAATAAATGTTTGTTTAA
This sequence comes from Manis javanica, assembly GCF_040802235.1. Lineage (NCBI taxonomy): Eukaryota > Metazoa > Chordata > Mammalia > Pholidota > Manidae > Manis > Manis javanica. Next base: position 19,124,682 of record NC_133160.1, on the reverse strand, counting down.
TGAAGTAACTGATGTCTGGGTTTACTTTATGAAGTTTTAAAAAATTGTAATGAGACTTGAAACTCCTTGGAAATAGGGAAAATGTTTATTCAGTATTATATTCTCTGTGCTTGGTGTATAGAAGGAAGGTAATAAATATTGGTTGGATCAGTTAATGTAATTAATGTTAGGCTGTGGTCTTAGTGTGTCTACCATGACCACTGTGTTGCTCATTTTGGTAATTTGTCAATTAGACCCAACCTTCATGTTACTCTGTGGTAGTACCTGCAAGCCATAAGCTGTTACCCAACACACAGTCACCTGATAATAGAAACTTCCAGAGAGATTAACTAGAAAATGGGCACATGTAGAGTTGGGGAGAAATTAAGTGATCTGCAGGAGAGCACTGTCATCATCTCCCATCCCTCCTATCATATTTACTTTTGGAGCATTCAAAGTGGAGACTTCTCGGCTAGGAGCTCCGGTTGGTAGCCAACAGAGCCTCTCTGGGGAGAAGACCCATGGATCCTTAACCTAGCAGTCGGAGCTCTTAATCATCTGACTTCATTTATGTCTTCATAGCTCACTGCGGTTTCCTAACCCTCCCTGCCTTGTCCCCATTCTTCCCAATGTCCCCCTCCTCAATATATTAGCCACACTAGAGTTTGCTGTTCTGTTGTCTCTTCAGCCTGTCTGGGACACTGCCATCAAATTTCTTTAATAGCAATTTAGTTTCCTGTTGTATTATTTCTATGATAGACTTTCATTCCCTGTCCCCAGTTTTTACTACATTAATTAAAAATCTATTTGAAATCTTACCATCTTTTACATAATAGCTTTCTTTTCTGCTACTCTGGGTTTTTAGTTTCTTTTGCTTTTGCTACTTAAAGCAAGAGTCCTTCCTTTTACATTTTTTTTCTCTTCTACCTGCTACTTCTTACCCTCACACTTAATCCACTTAAGTTTCTTATCTCTCTTAAAATTGTACCCTTCCTTCAACACCTAGTTCATATGTTCCATACATTGTAGTCTTCCTCGATCTTCCCCTATTATCCTTTCAAATAATACCCTTTTGTCCTCTGAACTTACACTTCCTGAAAGTAATGATGTTTTCTGAGATCTTTGGATTGCTGCTTTGGATAGCCTGAGCTACAACAGCAAGAGGGGGTTATTATGTCTGTGTGCTGAAGAGGGGGCTGGTCACTGACAAAACTGGGCCTGCTAGAACTCACCCTGCTAAGTCTGTCACCCTACACTCCGTCTTCATCTTTTTTCCCCACTAAAAGCAACAAAAATGAAACAAAATGAAGTTATGAGACTTCCACAGCTGGGTTGTTATAAGCCCAGTCTCTGGAGCTGAGGTGAGCTGGAGTGACTTCCAGGATAGTGATAGCTCATCTGTAGTGTACATTTCCCTCAGCTTCCACAAGTATTGTGCTGATTCAGTTTCCAAAACTAGCATATACCTTTGTCTTTGACTAGAGGCATAAACTGATCCACAGATGAGTTATTTGGTGCCTATTGTGAGTGTGTGTTTTCATTTGAATTAGGTGCCAACATTTTGAGTAGGAGACTTCATAAAAATGTCTGAATTTTCTGTGTCTCTTGAAAATTGGATTATCTGGCAACACTGGCTTTATATTCCGTTAAGGTAATAGCTAGGGCCGAGCAATGGCTATGCCCTTTAAAGAGAGCCTGTATTCTCTAGTTTGCCACAGCCCCTCCCCTCCCCTCTTCACTATGTATATTATGTGTTTGGTTCCTAGACTGGGGGTTTTCAACCTTCTCAGATCTAGTATTTGCTATGACCACTTTGTTATCCTGAAGTTAGCAGATAATATATAATCTACCAACACAGACATTTTTAAAAGTCCATGAAACTCTTTAATGATAACAAATAAAAAATTACTATCCTTCCAGTAAAATTAGCACTTCAATAAAAATGCTTAGGAATAGCTATACTAGAGGACATAACAAAGTAGTGTGATGCTTATGTCTACCCTAAGTTGAGAAGTAAGACAGTAATATGGTAGTTTTCTTTACATTGAAATTTTTTTCCAATTCTATTGAGAAATAATTGATACACATCACTGTATAAATTTAAGATATCCAACATGATGTTTTGACATAACATGTATTATGAAATGACTACTACGGTAGCTTTAGTTAACATCCATCATCTCATCTAGATACAGTGAAAAGAAAAAATTATTTCTCCTTGTGATGAGAACTTTTACGGTGTACTGTCAACTCTCCTGATTATCACATAGCAGTGTTAACTATGGCTGTCATGTTGTACATTATATCCTATTACTTAATTTATCTTACAACTGCTAATTTCTACCTTTTGACCACCTTCCTCCAACTCTTCCTTTCCCTACCCCACCTTTGGTACCCATAAATCTGATCTCTTTCTCTGTTTGGTGGGTTTTTTTTTTTTTTTTTTTTTGAAGATTTCACCTAAGTGAGATGTTTGGCTTTCTGGCTGACTTACTTTATTTAGCATAATGCCTTCAGAGTCCATCCATGTTGTTGCAAATGGTAGGATTCTTTTTTTTTTGTTTTTTTAATGGCTGAATAATACTCCATTATGTGTGTGTGTGTGTGTGTGTGTGTACTATAACTTCTTTATCCACTCATCAACTTATGGGCACTTAAGTTGTTTCCATATCCTGGCTATTGTATTTAATGCTGCTATTTAAACATGGGGGTGCAGGTATCTTTTTTTGTTAAGAGTTTTGGTTTCCTTTGTATGTTTTCCCAGAAATGGAATTGCTGGATCATGGTAGTTATATTTTTAATTTTCTCAGGAACCACCATAGTGTTTTCCATAGTGGTTGTACCAATTACATTCCCACCAACAGTGTACAAGGTTTCCCTTTTCTCCACATCCATGCCAGCATTTGTTCTTTGTTTTTGTTTTTTTAATGGTCATTCTAACAGGCATGAGTTGATATCTCATTATGGTTTTGATTTGCATTTCCCTAATGACCAGTGATATTGAGCATCTTTCCATATATCTGTTGGCCATTAGTATACCTTCTTTGGAAAAATGTCTATTCAGGTCCTTTGCTTCTTTTTTAATGGGATTGTTTGCTATTGAGTTGTATGAGTTCTTTATACATTTCAGATATTAACTCCTCATCAGATATATGGTTTGCAAATTACTTTTTTCTATTCTGTAGGTTGTCTTTTCACTTTGTTGATGGTTTCTTCTGCTGTGTATGTTTTTAGTTTGATGTACTTGTTTGTTGTTTCGTTGCTTGTGCTTTAGGTCTTATTTCCAAAAAATTATTACCAAGACCCGTGTCAAAGAGCTTTTTTCTATGTTTTCTTTTAGGAATTTCATGTTTTCAGATCTTAATTTGAATTTTTAATACATTTCCAGTTAATTTTTGTGAGGTGTGTAGGATGGGGCCAGGTTTCATTATTTTACATATGACTATCTAATTTTCCCAGCACCATTTATTGAAAAGACTGTCTTTTCTCATATATTTGACATTTTGAAAGAAGGACTAAATACATACATATGTAGTTCTTGTGATTGTGTTCCTGAAGCATTGTGTGGTATTAGCAACTCAAATACCACAAGTGGCATGCCCTTTTGTGATGTGATTTTTTCTGAAATGGTGAACAGTTATTGATATGGCAAGGTTCTAAACATAGAAAGATTCAGTCTCTCCTCAGTTTACAAGATTAACTGTATTACCAGGAATTTCAGTGTACTTTAAAATAGCACAAAATATTTTGTATTTATATGTAAAATGGAGTTCAGTTTTTAGGCTTAGGCGGATGTTTGACAGTCGTGTGAAAAGTATCATAATTTTGTACTGCGCAAGACTATCTCCTGCACTTCAGAATGTCTAGATTTTCTGCCGCTGCCCAAAAACACCAATAGCATGCCCTAATCATGTGCTAACCAAAAGTTCACTTACTATTTCCAAAATACCCCTGTAGGGGGCACTTCTTTTCTATGGAAAACCATTGTCCCAAATCCTTGAAGGTGTCCTATTGGCCTTGTCTCCTAATTGGAGTTGAGTTTTGATCACGTTTTGCTAGTTCAGTAGGTACAAAATGATACCTTAGTTGCTTAATTTGGGGTTTTTTATTTCGTTTGTTTCCAGTGTTTATTTTCTCTTCATTGTTTTATTTAATTTGCCTATAATTATAACACATCTTTGTCTTAATGTGCTTTTGTCTGTGTATTTCATTAAATTTTAGCATGTTTTTTCTATTGTGTACATTTCAATATTTTAGTTCAACTTTTTCATTGTCTCTTTCTGTACCTTTCTGCTTTACATGTTTCTTGAAAGAATTTATTTCATTTTCTTGCATTTAATCATTTAAACAGTACATTTAAAGGATTAAAATTAAATTTCTTACATTTAACATTTTCTTAAAGTTTTTAAGAATTCAAGAGATATTAAACCTGTTTTGATTGGTCTTTCATAGCGTTTTTTAAAGAATGATACCCCTGTCTTGACAATTGAGAGGAATAGTAGCTGTTTCTTTAAAAAAAGAATGCAGATTCCCAGGCAGCAACCCTCATCTACAGAATTGCAGTTTCAAGGAATAGGGCCTGGGACCCTAGATGGTTGTTATGTGTGCAGTGGATTTTGAAATCTAGCTTGTCTTTTTTTTTTAAACCTTAAAACATTTTTTTTCCCCTCTAAAAATGTGTTAATCTGGAATGGATACTAAATAATAATTAAATATTCCTTAACTATTTGGAAGCCATCCAACTACTTTTTTAAAAAACTAATAATTGGTTTAAAATAAATGGACATTTTTCATTTTTTATTTGTATATGGCATGCAAAATTATGAACACATTTCAATGGAATAGAGTGACCACCCTCTGACATCTTTCTTTTTCCTATTGGTAAACCTTGACATTCTGAAACATTTGCTAAGTATCTTTGTGTGCCAGGAACTACTAAAGATTCAGAAAGTGAGGTTTCCACTCAAGAAAGGTGTGGTGAAGATACTTTTATACATACAGCTAACATATAAGCTAGCGTGAAGCTCAATACTTACAGGTTGTAACAGGCACTCAAAGCTGAGGAGGAGGGGTGATTTGAGGAGTCAAAATGTTTAGCAAAGAGAGGACATCTGTGCTGTGCCTTGAAGGATTAGTACTTCATTAGGTGAATCAAGATGAGGAAAGGCAGTTCAGTCAGTGGGGGTAGCATGAGCAGTAATGTAGGGTGTGAAAACTTGTTGGTTTGAACGATCACCAGTTCTTTGTGGCCATAGCTTGGGGTATGGGGGAGTAGGAAAGTGGCAGAAGATAAGGCTGGGAAGATGGAATAAGCAATTTCTTTTTTTTTTTCAATATGTTTAAAATTTTATTAAGATATATAATTGTATGTACACATGAGAGAAAAGAGTATAGGTATATACATATGAGAGAAAAGAGTGGAATACATTATTTGAAGATTGTGATTTCCACTGCCTTCTCTTTTGTTTCTTGGGTTTTTTTTCCTTGGATAAGCAATTTCAATTAGAATTCTAGCAAGGTTTTTTTTCTTCTTTCACTGGATAAATAATCTTAAATTTTATATGAAAGAATGCATATATAATATACTGGTCTGAGAATAGCCATAAAACTTTGAAAAGAATAATAGAGGTGGAGGGGACTTTCAAGATAAGAAAATATTATATAAAGCCTCTGAATTTAAGTCATTATGACATTGGCATAGGAGTAGACAAATAGTTGAACACATTAATGAATAAATTCCTTTATTAATGAGAATTTAATATATATCAAAATTGATAATTCAATTCAGTGGAAAAGAATGTATTTTTCATAGGTGTTGCTTACACATGACATCTAGAAGAAAATAAAATAGGACCTTTTTTACTATATAAGTAAATTCCATATGAACATAAAACAAGTGTGAACAGTTAATTATTTTGTGTGGCAATCTAGGAGACTACATACACAGTTTAAGGTGACGTTTTCAAGCTTTTGGACCTAGACGTATAATGTATTTTACATTGTGACCCGGAACATGTGCCTATTTAAAAAGTGAAACAAATTTCACAGGACATGGCTTACCTTTTTTTCCTATTTATTTATTTATTTATTTATTAAAGTTTCATTAATATACAATCTTATGTTGGTTTCAAACATACATCATAGTGGTACAACAGTCCCTGTGATCAGCTTACATTGTGATTGTGAATTATTGTGCCCTTTATCACCCCCCCCCCAACCTCTTCACCTTGGAAACCCCTAGTCACTTCTCAGTGTCTACTGCTATTTTGTTCCTTCTGTTTTGCTTTGTTTTTATATTCTACAAGTAAGGGAAATCATATGGTATTTGTCTTTCTCCACCTAGCTTATCTCAGTGAGCATTAATACCCTTTAGGTCCATCCATGTTGTTGCAAATGGAAGGATTTCTTTTCTTTTTATGGATGAATAATGTTCCATTGTGTTTATGTACCACGTCTTCTTTATCCATTCATCTATTGATGGACACTTAGGTTGCTTCCATATCTTGACTATTGCAAATAGTGTGACAATTAAACATAGGGGTACATATATCTTCTCAAATCAGGGATTTTGTTTTCTTTGGGTAAATTCCTAGGAGTGAAATTGCTGGATCAAATGGTATTACTATTTTTAGTTTTTTGAGGAACCTTCATATTGCTTTCCACAGCAGTTGCACCAATTTACATTCCCACCAACAGTGTAGGAGGATTCCTATTTCTCCACATCCTCACCAGCATTTGTTGTTTCTTGGCTTTTGGATAATGGCCTTTCCAACTAGTGTGAGGTGATACCTCATTGTGGTTTTAATTTGCATTTTTCTGGTGATTAGTGATGTGGAGCATCTTTTCCTGTGCTTGTTGGTCATTTGTATTTCTTTTTTGGAGAAGTGTCTGTTCAGGTCCTCCTCCCATTTTTTAATCAGGTTATTTGTTTTTTGGGTGTTGAGGTGTGTGAGTTCTATGTATATTTTGTATGTTAACCCCTTGTCAGAGGAGTCATGTATGAATATATCCTCCTATGCTGTTGGATGCCTTAGGACATTGCTTACCTTTACTATGTGTGCTGCTTCTATTGTATATCCTATTTCATATAATTAAAAACATGAGTATTGCCCATTACATGTATTCCATGACCCACAGTTTGAAAAATGCTGATAGAAGGGGATGGAGGGAGAAACCACCTAAGCAGACTAAAAACTAGAAGCTATAAAATAAAGGTAAATATTTGGCTAGAACAATGAAATTTCACTCCATACCTTTCAAATTAGCAAAGAAAGAAAGAGAAAGGAAGCAAGCTCATTCCTGGCAGGAGATGGGGAATGAGAGGAGGGAAGGGCTCTCATCCATTCCTAATGTAAACGTGAGTTATTATAGCTTTTTTGGGAAGCAGTATGGCAAGACATTAATTATTAACATTAGAAATATATGTACCCTTCAGCCCAAAAGTTTCACTCCTTGGGGGCTTGTTCTGTAGAAATTAAAAGGCCGCTGCTTAAGAGTATATGAACAAGCATGGTTTTTTGTGTTATTTCCTGGTGACAAAAAAATGGGAAATGAAATAAATGCATAACATGAGACTTGTTGAATAACCACAATGTGGTTATTATATTACAACCATACCGTGGAATATTTTACAGCCATTAAAAAGAATCTGTTATTAGTTAGAAGGATATTCATGAGGTAATGCTGAATGAGAAAAAAGCAATATATAGAAAAGTATACTCTCTCTTTTCATGCAAGTATGTAAATTATTTTAAATAGTGTGGAACAAATATGAGAGGAAATGTTAGGTTGTTGATATGGGTTATCTTGTCTAAGGAGATGGAATGAAGCCAAACAAAAAGTGAAAAAGATAAGAAAGCACACTAGAACAAAAAACCCCTAAAGTATGATATCTTAGGAAGTTATGTAATATATATAGTGTATGTATGTGTGTATATATATATGCACTATATGTATATATGTGTGTTAATAAAAGAAAGTGAGAAAAAAATGCGTGGGGTAGGAATAAGATGTCATCTCATGGGGGTGGCTCCCTATCAGAGCTTCCCCTTTTCCCCTTCTGTTTTTTAGAGTGCTTATTTTGCAGGGGTAGGGGGGCACCAAGGTATCCTTGGGGAAATTCCTTATAAATCCTGAAGAAACAGAGACAGTTTAAATAGTCGCATCCACCCTTCCTTCAAATTGTAAGTTCCTTGTTAGATTCTGGTCCATCCCTATTGCCTTCCCATTTTCAGGGCCTCTTGATCCAGAGGAGGAGGACATAGACCTCATAGGGGCACTGAAAGGTACCTGGGCCCAGAGTCCATTAGATTCTAAAAGAAGCTGAGAAGATTGGGTAGGATTGAGGGTGTGTGTGCAGAAGTGGGAAGGAAGGTGGTAGGTTCCCCTGCATGGGAAAGAGAGAGAAAGGTAGTTTGGGACCAGTCCGTGAATGACTTTGACTTTCATGCTTAGGAGTTTGATCTTCATTCTGTAGGCCCGCTAGGATTCTCAAATGCTAAAACCCTCTTGAAAAACGCTGATGTTTGTTGAGCTGGAATAGGTTTTCTAATATAAAGTTAAACAATGTTAGTCTCTTCCCAGTTTGAAGAAAAATTAGCTTAAGGGATAGAACTTTTTTAAGATTAAGTACATCTATGTATTTTGCTTAAACTCTGCTGGCTGGGCAAACATTTCACACCAAGTAGAAAACAAGTAAAAAAGTAAAAAACCATCCTCAATTCTCTTTATGAGTATGGCATTTATGATTGTCATACTTACATTGCATTCATACATACATTTTCTGTGGCTACAATTTCTTGTTTGGTAGACTTAGATAGCATTTCATGAAGAATATACAACATTGGGAGAAGCAGTACATACCATGGAGAATGTATAGGAAAGAGGGAGGCAGTACATGCCATGGTGAAAAACATTGTCCCCGGAGCCCCAAAGATGTGGGTTCAAACCTAGCTGTACCACATTATAGCTCTGAAGCCTCAGGTAAGAAGCAAACCTTTCTATGCCTCAGTTTTTTCATCTGTGAAATAGAGATAACGTTACTTAATATTCATAGAATTTTGATGCTTGCATGAGTAGCTTGTAGTAAATTGTCAGTAGGTGGCAGCTGTTAACACGTTTTCTGGTAAACATGGTGACTGCCAGGTTTTCTGTTATTGGAAGTTTGTATGCCACTGCTGAGGGAATGAAATATTCTCAGAGAATTTTATGTCTGATTTGAGGACACTGGTGGGAAATTGCAGGGGTATGTTTCTAGCATGTAATAGGTGCTCAGAAATTGTTGATGGAAAAATCTAGATCTTAGATTATATTCTTTCCTTTGTCTCCCTTTCTTTAACTTAGAGTACTCCATTCTTTCTTTTTCTGTCCTAGAGTATAGAATGAGAAAGATTCTCTTATGCTGTGAGTGTATCAAATCTGATCATTTTGTCATTTTAACAGACTGCACAATGGCTGTCTGTTCCAGCTCCACCTCAGGCTTCTGAGGGCTCTTTTTGGGGAGTTGCTCAGATAGCTGCTTCCCCGAGTCTGCCTTTCTACCTGATGTCACCATGAAGCTATGTTTGGACATTCTCAAAACATTTATATGTGTTTTTTTTCTCAGTCTTGTTGACAGCATGTTTGCAAGTTCTTTATCTTGCCATATAGGGTAAATACGTGTATATGTGTTTTACTCATTTTTATTAATTTGCAACAGTGTAATTTGACAGTAATTTCTCTTTTATCTTTTCAGGTGCCATTTGGATAGTCCTTTAGTGGCATGATGTACTCTGAGTGGAGGTCACTGCATTTGGTGATTCAGAATGATCAGGGCCACACCAGTGTGCTGCATAGCTATCCAGAGAGTGTTGGGCGAGAGGTGGCAAATGCAGTGGTCCATCCTCTTGGGCTGGCTTTAGGTACCCCTTCAGTGACTGGTAGTGAGTGTTTGTTAAAAACTGACAAAGAAGTAAGTATTTCTTTTTATTCTACTATATGATAAATACAATTTTGTTACTGAAGAATTTACTTAATTATGGCTTTTTGATGGATTTCTGCCCAGTGTAGTGTGACTTCTCAATTTAGGCCTTATTTGGGTTGAGGGTTGGGGCCCGGAGTTTGTGGGAGGTTATAAGTAAACAGTTGTACCATTATGCTGCTGGGACTTCCTACTAGCCAGACCTAATTCTTCATTTGAGCTGTGTGTCGAGACAGACTTGAGTGTGAGGCCTTTCCCTCTAAGCTCTAGGCTTAGTCTTCAGATTTCTACTCAGAGTATGTTTGGAAGGTGTTCCTTGCTATCTCTAGATGGCCTCTGACTAAAAGCCTATCTTGAGTTAAGTTTTCAGGCTACACATACGTGCTGAACTTGAAGTTCTCCTGTGTCTCCATCCCTGCCTACTCTTAGCTGACTTCCAGAGTTAAGAGTGCTGCAGAACAGAGAAGACAAGTAATGACTGTAGCATCTTACTACACTGATGGACAGTGATTGCAATGGGGTGGGGGGGACTTGATAGTATGGGTGAATGTTGAAACCACAATGTTGCTCATGTGAAACCTTTATAAGACTGTATATCATAAAGATAAAGTATTCTTGGGGAGCTTGTTCCTGTTCTGGGACTCAGGGTACTGGGCTGGAGGGTGTCAATGGGGAATCACGAAGGGGCTCTGAGAATGAAGTGATACAGAGCCTTGCTATTGGGAGGTCTGACTAAAATACAGGATTAGAACTTTGTTTGCTATGCTTGAGGAAGTTCATATAACCTTCAGGCCTTAACCTATTTCTCAGGCCTCCTTTTTTCCCCTTACTTTTTGATTTTTCATGAAGGAGAGATTAGACTTAGTCTAGATATGAAGCTAAACTAGTCTAGGTGTAAGACTATAAACCTTATAGATTTAGAGGCAGTTTTTTTACTCTCTGTAGACCATGTGTTGCTGAAAGGTAAAGCCCCTTGGTTTGTGGAGCGTTTTTCTTTCTTCAGAGTACCCTGTCTGAGACATCACTGAGGACCAGTACTTGCCCTGGCACCTTCTCTTGGTGTGTCTATAATTTCTTACTGCCTTCTCCTGGGAAGAGATGGCATGTGAGTAGATAGACATGTTCTGGTACAGCCCTTGTTTATTCTCCTTTCCCACTCCTAACAGGATATGAGAGAGTAGTCCTTGAGTCCAGTGTCTTCTAGAAATACATAATTAAACTAGTGTGTGAAGATATCACCAAAGATACTTTCTTCTGTCTTTCATCTGATGATTAGGGACTTGTAACATTTTATAATCCTATCTCTTGCATGGCTAAATCCCTGTCACCCTCCAAAATTTGTCATAGCTTCACTGTGTTGTCATAGTCTTCTTTAACATTTATTGCTGTGGTGTATATATTAATATGATACTATATTACATTATATTGTGCTGTTGCCATTACATATTTTCTATTCTTAGTTTTTGGAGTTGTTTTTGAGCTTAAAAATTTCAATACATGTATTTATCTTCAGCTTTAGTTTTAAGCTGTAGAATTCTTTTTTGAATCCTAAATTTATATCAAGTTAGCTTTCCTTCTTAGCTTTGTGATGTCTAGAAATGGTCAGCATATAATTTGTTTTCCTCTTTTTTTCCAAGTTAAAATCGTAGCAGAGCTTTTGTCATCACCCTGGGCACCTTCTTCCAAAATTATCTTGGTACATTAATCCACTGTTATTCTCTCATCGGGTGTTTCCACTTGTTGTAAATCCAGCAAATCTGTCGTCCTCTGGGCTGTATGTCATCTTATTCACAAGGACATTCTATATCTGACCAAATTTCTTGCTAAATCCCAGATCCCCTTTGCTAGAGAAGGCTCTTAAAGGTATGGTAAAGATAGCTTCAGATTTCTAGTGGGAAGTCTAGGGTTCCAGTTTTCAGCTCCACCATCCATTTCCAAACCAGTGAGGTGGGCCAAATTGCCTAACTTGCTAAGCTTCAGTTTTCTTACTATAAACGTGAGGATAGTTTACCCTCTCATAGAGCGTTATTTTGATGGTTAGGTAATACTTGTGAAAGTGCTTTGTAAAAATGCCAGGATTATAGAATTGTCAGCCGCCTTTATAGTTACCTTACTAGTAAAGAATGAAGCTTATCTGGCATGACTTGTTCTTTTTTTTTGATTGAAGTATAACTAACATATAATATCCTGTTAGTTTCAGGTGTAAGTCATAGTGATTTGATTTTTTATACATTACAAATATATCCCTATGATGTCTAGTCACCATCTGTCACCATACAAAGTTATTACAGTATTATTGACTATATTCTCTATGCTGTTCATTATCTTCATGACTTATTATTTTATAACTTGGAGTATGTAGTTCTTAATTCCCTTCACCTATTTCACTGTCCACTCCTCAACACCTACCCCACTGGTAACCAGTAGTTTGTTTCCTGTATCTATGAATCTGTTTGTTTTGTTTTGTTTATCTGTTTGTTTTTATAGATTCCAGATGTAAGTGAAATCATATGATATTTGTATTTCTCTAATTTATTTTACTTAGCCTAATACCCTTTGGTCCATCCATGTTGTCACAAATGGCAAAGTTTTATTCCTTTTTATGACTCAGTAATATTCCACGATATATATTTACATCTTTTCTACCCATTCATCTATTGATACACACTTAGGTTTCTTCCATATCTTGGCGATTGTAAATAATGCTGTAGTGAATATAGGGGTGCATATATTTCTTTGAATTGGTGTTTCTGTTTTCTTCAGATAAATACCCAGAAGTTGGAATTGCTGGATCATATGGTGGTTCTATTTTTAATTTTTTGAGGAACCTCCATACTGGTTTCTATAGTGGCTGTACCAGTTTACATTCCCACCAACAGTGTAAGAGGGTCTCCTTATCTTCACATCCTTCTGACACTTGTTTTTTTTGTCTTTTTGATAATAGCCAATTTTTTGTCTTATGGTGATCTTATTGTGGTTTTGATTGCATTTCCCTGATGATTATGACATTGAGCGTCTTTTAATGTACCTGTTGGCTATCTGTATGTCTTTGAAATAATGTCTATTCAAGACCTGTGCCCATTTTTTAATCAGGCATTTGGTTTTTTGATATTAAGTTGTATAAATTCTTTATGTTTTTTTGGATATTAGCCCGTTATCAAATGTATGATCTGCAGATATCCTCTACCATTCAGTAAGTTGCCTTTTCATTTTGTTGATCTCCTCTGTGCTTTTTTAGTTTGGTGTAGTCCCACTTGTTTATTTTAGCTTTTGTTACCCTTGCTTGAGGAGACTAGGCCAAAAAATAATTGCTAAGACTGGTGTCAGAGAACTTACTCCTATGTTGTCTTCTAGGAGATTTGTAGTTTCAGGTCTTAAATTCACATCCTTAATCCATTTTGAATTTATTTGTGTATATAGTATAATATAGTGGTCCATTCTCATTTTTCTGCATGTAGCTGTCCAGTTTTCCCAACACCATTTATTGAAGGGACTGCCTTTTCCCCATTGTATATTCTTGCCTCTCTTATCATAGATTAATTGACCATATATTCTTGGGTTTATTCCTGGGTTCTCTATTCTATCCCATTGATCTATGTGTGTTTTCATGCCAAATCATACCATTTTAATCACTATAGATTGCCATGTAGTTTGAAATCAGGGCTGTGATGCTCCAGCTTAGTTCTTCTTTCTCAAGATTGCTTTGGCTATTCAGGATCTTGTGGTTCCACCAAATTTTAGGATTATTTTTCTTGTTCTGTGAAAAATGCCTTTGGTGTTTTCAGGATATTGCCCTGAATCTGTAGATTGCTTTGGGTAGTATAGACATTGTAATAGTATTATTTCTTCCAATCCATGAGCATGGTGTATTTTACCATTTGTTTGTGTGAAGAAATCTGTCTTAAGTTTCTTTTATCAGTGTAATATAGTTTTCAGAGTACAGGTCTTTCACCTCCTTGGTTAGACTTTTGTTTTTATCCTTTTTGATGCAGTTGTGAATGGGATTGTTTTCTTAATTTTTCTGATAGCTCGTTTATTAGTGTGTAGAAATGGTACCAATTTCTGTATGTTGATTTTGTATCCTGTAACAACTGAATTCATTTATTAGTTCTAATAGTCTTGGTGGAGTATTTTTTAGGGTTTTCTACGTATATAGTATCAAATAATCTACAAATAGTGATAGTTTTACTTCTTTTCCAATTTAGATGCCTTTTATTTCTTATTCTCGCCTAATTGCTGTGTCCAGGACTTCTAATACTGTGTTGAATAAAAGTGATGAGACTGGGTATCCTTGTCTTGTTCCTGATCTTAGAGGAAAAGCTTTTAGCTTTTTACCATTAAATATGATGTTAGCTATGTATGTGTTATATATGGCCTTTGTTATGTTGAGGTATATTCCATCTATACCCACTTTGTTGGGAGTTTTTAATCATAAATGGCAGCTGCATTTTATTAAATGCTTTTTCTGCATCAATTGATCATATGATTTTTATCATTCGTTTTGTTACTGTAGTGTATGACATTGATTTGTGGATGTTTAACCATCCTTGCATCCCTGGAATAAATCCCACTTAATTGTGGTGTATGATTCTTTTAATGTATTTTTTAATTTGGTTTGCTAATATTTTGTTGAAGATTTTTGAATGTATGTTTATCAGAGATATTGTTCTGTTATTTTCTTTTTTTGTGTCTTTGTGTGGTTTTTGTAGCATGACTTATTCTTTTTGAGTAGGCTGGTTCCTAGCAGTCATGTTTCCCTTTTATGAGTGCTCACTGATGATCTGCTTAGTAATTTGTCTCAAAGTTCTGTCTAGAATTCACTTAAACTTTCTAATCTACAGTATCTGGAATTTAGTTTCATCTCTTTTGCAAATTGGGCTGTTTTCCTTTCTCATCACACCTTATTCATTCATGACTACAGGCAGTGGTTCAGTAGTCTCTTAGGCAAGTTCTCTCAGTCTCTTGGATATGCTTCAGACGGGTCAAGAGGCTAGAACTCATTTAGAGCAGCCAAATGCCTTGTTAAGATCTTACCCAAAGTATACTAAAACACCTCAACTGTATATGTTCTTACCTTTCCATTTTAAATACTATTTTCTTTGGCAGAGAAAATAGTCAAAAAGTAAGAGTTGAGCAGTTCATCTTCCTTTCTGTTTGTGAACACTGCATAATCTGAAAATGGAATGTGATTGAATTTATGTATATGATTTTCTAAATGATACATATGCAGATTAATGGAGAAAAATACCTAAATTTTCCTGTTTCTATACCTCCAATTTCTGGAAAATCAAGATGACCTACGTTTGCTTTTTGTTTCACAGAGCAAACAGTAATAATGTATAAAGGGTAAAAGCCAACATAGGCCTTTTAGAAATAAGTAATTAATTTTTTTCTTAAATCTTTGCTTAGGAAATGTTGTCCCAGTATATCTTAATACATGGAAAGTGCATTTTCTGGAATAAATCTGATATATGTGTTGAGATGAATATGCTGTCAGTTGAGAGTTTTTGGCAATAAAAGAGGTTAAGATTTTAAATCAACCTACTGAGATATAGACAGGAGTGTGTGATAATTCTGTATGTATATTTTCTTTTATTTAGGTAAAATGGACCATGGAAGTAATTTGCTATGGACTGACTCTTCCATTGGATGGAGAGACTGTAAAATATTGTGTTGATGTATATACAGACTGGATTATGGCCTTAGTGTTGCCGAAAGATTCTATTCCATTGCCAGTTATTAAAGAGCCTAATCTATATGTTCAAAGTATACTAAAACACCTACAAAATCTTTTTGTACCAAGGTAAGCTATGTCCATCTACTGGCCTGTTAACAAGATCATAACGAAATATTCATAAATGTTACTTTTTTATATTGTAGGAGCTGTTTTCATTGTTCTTTGAACAGTAACTTTCCATTACTTGTTCAGTTAAAGAGTGTGTTAGTATGAATGATAGGAGAGATGTGCTTACGTAATGTTTACTAGGAATTTTTAACAGGTGATATTCATTTTAAAGCCTTTTTGGCTTTGCTTCTGAGATCTGATAGTTTTTAGATACAATTGACCCCTTTCCTTTCCATTCAAAAAAACATACTTTTGCCTTTCATAATTCTCATCTCCACTTAAGCTAAAGGCAACTTAAGCCCTCAACCTTAAAATGATTTTTTCCTAAGAGAGAATGAAGACATTGAAGTAAGCAGTTTGAAATTATGGGCAAATTTATAGTAGTCCAAAAGATTATCTTGACAGTTTGTAACTGATTTTTCCCATCTTCTGAGACAAAGTCCTTAAATATCATGTAATGTAGGATATGTACCTTACTTGTACCTACGTTTTTTCCCCCTAATTGAAAAGAATTATATGTCACTGTAAAGAATTTGGGAAAAAAGAAAATAATGGAGAAGAAAGCATTAATTCCCTACCTATTTGTGGGGATTTCCTAAAAGAAAAATAATTTTTTAGCTTTTTTGCAAGGAAGCTTGTCTCCTTTTGGAAAAGTTCTGGTTAGATCTTTTGGTTTATTCAGAGGGACTTTGAATCAACTCTAAATTTTAGCTTTTTAAATTTAAAAGGAAGATTACTTAGGAAAATCTGAATTTAAAAAAGAAAAATCTCCATTAAGGACTCTGTTGCATAGGATCAAGAGGTTAACTCCTTACTTTGAGTGAAATAATTGCTGTAATCTATTCCCTAAACAGATTAACTACTACTGATTCTGCATGAGCATGCTCCTTGGTTGTTTAGCCTCATAAACATATTCCTCTAAGGTTCCTTAAAGAACTTCCCTGTCATTTCCTTCCTCTACTCTCTCTCTTAGCTATCCACATCTCACTCTTAACTGTTCTTAAATTCTGCCTTGTAAAGAAGTCTTTCCTGACAGTCCAGGCCCACAGTGATTACAACTTCTCTGAACTTGATGGTACTTTCTGTGTCACTCTTGTATCTCTTCACTGTTTTATTACTTATCTTTTAAAATGTGTATGTCTCATTTTCCCATCTAACCAGATTGAGGAGCTATATAGTGGGCTTGCACAGTGTCTGGTGCAGTACTGGTATTACTTTAGGTGTTGATTAAATGCTGACCATACAGTGTCTATTGCAACTATTCAGTCATCTCTGTTGGTGTAGGGAAAGCCATAGTATGCAAATGAATGAGCATGGGTGTGTTCCAAAAAACTTTATTTAGAAAAACAGCAGGCCAGATGTGACCCATGGGCCTCTGTTTTAGAACAGTTTTTCTGAAGATCACAAGTTAGAGGGAGGATTATCTGGTATTTAGACCTTTCTGTTAATTTTTTAGTAACAATTACCTTGTTTCTTTTTGCCTTAAAAACTTGGACATTGCTCCTGAATTTAGGCCTTTTAAGTGAGGCTACGGCATCTAAGGAACAGGTGTTTCCTTCCTGCCACTGGGGAGGTACCTGGAAATGGCACGCAGGGCCTAGGTTACCTTTGGGAGGCTTGCAGTGTTACTGCTAACTTGAAAGAATGTCAGCACCAGGTCTACTAGTGGTGCTTTTATTTCTTATTCTGGGCTTCTTCTTAAGTGGCTAGATGAGGTTTGTGGATGTTACATAATTTCTTACTTTTCTAAAAGTAGCCAGTGCAACAGACACAAGCTTGAGCCTCATGGCTTCACATGGGCGAGATATCTCCCTCTGAACTTAGGACATCTCCCTGCTCTTGGCGGCTCTTGGCTTTTCCTAGGTGAAGAAAAAGCTTAGTGATGTTACTTGTTTGCAACTCCAGAATAAGTATGAGTTTTTCTGGGTCATGGCCCAGAAAGGAGTTGAAAGGACACTCACTTCATATTCTGGATTTCTTGAGGAGGCTTTTAGATTCTCGACTCTGATTTAGACATGGTTTACTAGTTCTTTGTGGCATGAGTCATAATGTACAGAAAATTGTTCTCAAGATTTATTTCAGTAATATTAGGTATTTGTTTTGAGTTTCACATAGGAGGTCTGGAGGCCAGCTCACCAGTTTTTAATGTGCAGGTTTCTTCCTATTCCCCAAATTCTTAGGTGGTCCAGTTTGGAAAGTGAGGGTAAGAGCTGGCACTTCAACCTCTATCTTCCTTTTCAACCCTGGCCCCAATACTTTGATCTGTTCTATTTCCTTGGGGGAAAAATGGTCCTGTAGGCTAAAGAGAGTCATAAAACTGTTTTAGGTTATCTTGGGAACCCTTGAAACCCCCTTCTTAGGTTAAGATGCCTTTTTTATTAGAACAGCTGTAGCAGTTGCTCATTGATGAGGCACTTGCCTCCATACTTAACAGTTTTTGGGACCTGTTAGGATATTCCACTGGGTCTGTAGGCCCTTCACTAGCAGACATTAGCTTCAAAGGGACTATCAGCACTATGAAATCATGTTCAGAATTCTTGTTAATGTGTATTTTAAAAAATGTAGAAAGAACACAAAGGCCATACTGCTTCAGTGTAAGCAGCAGAAGTGGCTGTGGCCATTTATTCATTCATTCATTCAGTAGAAACCTACTGAGTGCCTGTTATGTACCAGGCACATTTTAGATTTAGAAAATCCAAAGGCTTGCAATCTAGTACTCACCCTTCTGCCAACCCCAGAAGTTTTTTAATTCTCGTACAAGTGATGGGTTCAGATCCCAGACTGCCAAACTATGGCAGAAGTGGCTTTAAACTGAAGGGAGTGCACTAGTTCTGTCTTAGGATGCTGTTAGAGAGTGTCACTGGACCATTGGTTGCTGTGTACATAAGTCACCTGTCCTTAAGCTATTGCTTTCTCTTCTCAAAGCTTATCAATGATATCTGTCTTCTTCAGACAGGAACAGGGCTCCAGTCAGATCAGACTATGCTTACAGGTCCTGAGAGCCATTCAGAAACTGGCTCGTGAGTCATCCATCATGGCCCGAGAAACCTGGGAAGTCTTACTATTGTTTCTTCTGCAGATTAACGATATACTTCTAGCCCCGCCAACTGTTCAAGGTTTGTTTATTTTTTTCTAATTTATTTCTGAGCTCCAAATACAGTTCATATTTAAACTCAATGAGTAGTAGATTCAGTGGGGATTTAAATTTTCACACAACAGTTGACAAACCAAGGTTAACAATTCTTAGAATGGAGGCCCTCAAAGGCCCATATTAAGTTATTTCACCTTAAGTGATGATTTGCTAATGTAGAGAGGGACTCAGTGAATTAATGCATGTTTGATAATGGTAAGAACAGTAGTTTGTTTAGTATATTAGGCTAGAACCTGTATAAGAAGCAACTAACCAATTAGAGCCTGTAGGTAATGTACCTGATTACAAGGTAGTTATCAAAGTAGACTCTGAAAACTTGTTAGCTACAGAGGATATTTTTTTCAGCAAATGAAACCTATAAAGTCTTAAAGTGTTCTGTTTGGAAGTGTTCCATTCATGACTTGGCCATTAAAAGCCTCCAATTTTATAAGACTTGAGAGTATATTTTAGAAGCCCTGCTTTTTATGTTACAGCACAGTATATATATGCTATACATTGATATGCTAATTCCAAGTTCCCTTGTTCCTTATTCATCTGTGTAGTCTCTTTACTAACACACACGTCACAGGGCTTCTGCTTTCATACAAAACAGTGTCCAGGAAACTATTTAAAGGGAATCACAGAATTTCATTGTTGAAGGGGACCCCATATTAGGAGTATCTTCTCTGGTATTGACAGTAGCTGGCCAGTCATTGATTCATTGGCTCTTTGCTACACACTGCCATGCCAGAGCTCTCAGCAGCACAGGGCAGGCAGTTGGTCCCCTCCTGGGACTTACTATTGTTGTAACTTTGTTTTTGCTCATTTGAAATATGCATCCGTATAACTTTTCCCACGAGTCCTAAGTTTGCCTTCTAGAGCTATGTAGAGTACAGCCACTGCTTTTGTCCCTAATTTCCAGGGCTCAGAACAGAGAAACAGCTCTGTTTTCTTGGTTGAGGCTATGTGCTGCACAGCACCAGTCCTTTTGCTCCATGCTATCTCCCTTGAAGAGCAGCATTCAAACACCTGAAGCATTTTATAACGAAGTTTGGGGGTAAAAAGACTTGGGTATTTGTTCTGATTCCTTCACTTGCTGTGTGAATTTGGACAAGCTATTTAAATTTCCTGAGCTTACATTTTTTCACTTAAAAGATGAGTATAATTGGTAATAGGTAATATAAATGCCTATCCTGCAGAATTATGTGAGGATTAAGTGAGGTCATATATATGAACCACTTGGAACAGAAACTGACTCATACTAGTCATTCATAATAGACATTTGTCCTTTCCCTTCTCCCCTCTGTGCTCCTGTCCCACTTGCTGGAAGATAAAGATCTTTGATAAGAACCAAGCAGGGCTATTTGAAAACTTTCAAAGTGATACTTGATTGATAAATCCATGATTTCCTTCATAGGAGCTCCTAAGAATAGTTTTTGTCCATACTATTAAATGATTATTTGAAAGTCAAATGTAACATTAGTTATTTTAATTTTTTGACCAATTCTTTCAAATTCATGAATTAAAAATGTACTTTAAAAGTAAGTATGCCAAAGGAATGTTTTCTTTTTGTTGGTAAGGTGGCATTGCTGAGAATCTAGCAGAGAAGTTGATTGGTGTTCTCTTTGAGGTTTGGTTACTAGCTTGTACTCGGTGCTTCCCAACACCTCCGTACTGGAAAACGGCCAAGGAGATGGTGGCTAACTGGAGGCACCACCCAGCAGTGGTAGAGCAGTGGAGCAAGGTCATCTGTGCACTCACGTCAAGGTAGGTTATCATCATTGACTTGCCTTCCTTCAGCTGTCAGGCCTTAGACAGCTTTCCCCTAGTTCTTTGTCTTTCTGGGGTTCATGAAATGCACTGTAAAGAGCCTGTATCCTGTATCTGTAAATACTGATTGTACTTTAGATATAGAATTGAATCACTTTTAAAAAACAGATACAGCAGTTTGGCTAGTGTCTTTCTAATCTAAAACCTTTCAGATTAAGCAAGTATCTTGGGGGAGCAGATCAAATCTGGGCTTTCTCCCTCCCACCTAATCCCACTCTTACTCTGATTTTTAAAATATTCATGATCATTGTTTTAAAAATACAAACCATATAGAGAGGTATAACAGGAAAAATTAAGTTCACAAAAAATCCTATTATATGTTTATACATAATTTTGCAGAAATGGGACCATACTATAATGTGCCACATTATAACCAAAGTAGGCAATGTTTTATATAATAATTTTACCTTTTTTATCATTTGTATTTAGTACCAACACTACTCTATGAGTAAACTGTTGGACTTCATTTTTTTCAAACTTGTTTTTTCATTTCAGTCCTATGTATTTTAATAAATAACTCTAAAAGATGGTTATTTTTAATATATAATCATAATACCATTATCACACCTAAAAAATGTTAACAATTCTTTAATATCAGTTAGTCATTCAGTGTTCAAATTTTCTTGAATGTCTTAATTTTTCTTTTTACAGTTAATTCCACTGAATCAGAAAACAAGGTTAAGGTGGTTGATTTGTTCCTTAAGCCTACTTGACAGTAGTTTCCTGCTCTCTCATTTTTATTTCTTTGCATTTTTGTTGCTGTTGAAGAACTAGGTGGTTTGTCTTACTTAGTATTTCATATTCTGGATTTTTCTATTTCCTAGTTATGTTAACTTGTTCCTCTGTCCCATTTATTTCTTGTCAAATGATAGTGAGATATAGAGACTTGATTTGATTTAGGTGTGAATGGTGGCAGGTGGCAGTATGGAGGCAGGAACAATTTGTAGGTGATACTTTATATATTTATAATCATTTAAACTAAAAGATAAACATTTGGAATAATCTGTTGATTCTGATATATCTTGGTGAACATAAATATTATTCTATTTTAAATAATATTCCTTTTTATTTTGATTATAAAATCAATTCATGCTTATGATAGGAAATTTGGAAGATATGGGGGAAATATCCATCACTTACAGATAACCAGTGTTAACATTTAATGCATTTTGTTACATTTAGTTTTCTTTTTGAAATTTGAAATCTACGGTACTGATGTCTGTTTTTCTCATTTGATAGCTGATTTTTATCACATTAACTACATGTGCCTTTTTTTGTTCTTAAATGGGTCTTGAGAACACCTTGTTTTTTTTTTTTTTTTTTTTTTTTTTTTTTTTTTTTTTTTTTTTGAGAGGGCATCTCTCATATTTATTGATCAAATGGTTGTTAACAACAATAAAATTCAGTATAGGGGGGTCAATGCTCAATGTACAATCATTAATCCATCTCAAGCCTAATTCTCGTCAGTCTCCAATCTTCTGAAGCATAACGAACAAGTTCTTACATGGTGAACGAATTCTTACAGAGTGAATAAATTCTTACATGGTGAACAGTACAAGGGCAGTCATCACAGAAACTTTCGGTTTTGATCATGCAATATGACCTATAAACCATCAGGTCAAATATGAATATTCATTTGATTTTTGTACTTGATTTATATGTTGATCCCACATTTCTCCTATTATTATTATTATTTTTATTTTTAATAAAATGCTGAAGTGGTAGGTAGATGCAAGATAAAGGTAGAAAACATAGTTTAGTGCTGTAAGAAGGCAAATGTAGATGATCAGATGATCAGGTGTGTGCCTATGGACTAAGTATTAATCCAGGCTAGACAAGGGCAGCAAGACATCCACGGATGCAGAAGATTTCTCTCAAAGCAGGGGGGGTGAGGTTCTGAGCCTCACCTCTGTTGATCCCCAAATTCTCACCTGATGGCCCCCCTGCGACTGTGCCTGTCTTAGGTTGTTCCTCCCTTGAGGAATCTTACCCGTCTCTGGCTAACCAGTCATCTTCCGGGGCCATACAGGGAAATGTAAAGTTGGTAAGTGAGAGAGAAGCCATATTGTTTGCAAAGGTTAGCTTTTTACTTCTTTGCAGATTTATGCCCTGTGGCTTCTATGCCCAGCACTTGTCTCGAGGTATCTTTACCACCTGGAGGAATTATGATACTCGGTAAATTCGATATGAGGCACGAATTCTATTTAAAGTTTGTAGTTAGGAAGGAAGAAGAAAAGCTATAGATGTAGCATATGAAGGAAACTTGGGAGGATTGATTATTTCTTTGACATATCTTCTTGTATAGTACCTTAAGTATGTATAGGTTTTAAACTACTAACTAATTTGCACACACATATTGACATAATAGGAATACGGTGACATAAACAAAGCAAATCTATAATTACCAGCCATCTCCAGTGAAGCCAAGAAAACCATTTAGGCACCCTAGGCATTTGTGAAAATTTATCTATGATATGATGGATATTTTCCAACTGTACTTGAACCATCAGACAAATTAAAGCAGCCCATTTCTGGGATCTGTTCACATCCCATATGTTCTTTTAACCATAGATAGTCTATAGTCATGAGATTTTGGGGTGCTACAACTTGCACCCCTCCCAACTCCTGGTTGAGTTCCAACAGTACAGATCCAGTCAAATTCGTTGTCTCACTGTATGCACATGCCAGCCTAGACATCTCCCTCCTCCTTCTTATGGCAAGTCCAGGAGATGGTGGGCTGGATGCAGCCACAACCGCAGCATCGTCCGGATCCCTGTGGAGGCTTTTTGATGATCATCCCCCGGCACGAGTCCTCCAGAGAGTGCTGATGCCGGAAGCTCCTCCTCATATCGTATCTTAGTTCATTTTCTGGGTATCCAAGCTAGGCCTTGATCTTCTGCATAGAAACAAACAGACCCTTTGCCCACACTTTGACATGCCCTCTATACCGCTGTGCAGAACTCATTGGAGGTCAGCACACAGTAACTGCTTTTTTTTTTTTTTTTTTTTTTTTTTTAATTAAGAGAAAGGAATATTATCAGAAAAGAGTACCTCCATAGCTGATCATCTGACACCCTTTAAGTGATCAACATTAAGGATATTTAAAGCATGCGTTGATCTTTGATTTACCAATAGTTTTATCCTGTTAAGGAGTAATCCCCCTTTTCTTTCTTTCTTTCTTTCTTTTTTTTTTTAAATTTTTAATCTACACTTACCTGAAGAATACTATGTTTACTATGCTCTCCCCTATATCAGGTCCCCCCTAACAACCACATTACGGTTACTGTCCATCAGCTTAGCAAAATGTTGTAGAGTCACTACTTGTCCTCTCTGTGTTGTGCAGCCCACCCTCCCCTTTCTCCCTCCCCCCCATGCATGCTAATCTTAATACCCCCCTTCTTCTTCCCCCCCCTTATCCCTCCCTGCCCACCCATCCTCCCCAGTTCCTTTCCCTTTGGTACCTGTTAGTCCATTTTTGGGTTCTGTAATTCTGCTGCTGTTTTGTTCCTTCAGTTTTTCCTTTGTTCCTATACTCCTCAGATGAGTGAAATCATTTGGTATTTCTCTTTCTCCGCTTGGCTTATTTCACTGAGCATAATACTCTCCAGCTCCATCCATGTTGCTGCAAATGGTTGGATTTTTCCACTTCTTATGGCTGAGTAGTATTCCATTGTGTATATGTTCCACATCTTCTTTATCCATTCATCTACAGATGGACATTTAGGTTGCTTCCAATTCTTGGCTATTGTAAATAGTGCTGCGATAAACATAGGAGTGCATCTGTCTTTCTCAAACTTGATTGCTGCGTTCTTAGGGTAAATTCCTAGGAGTGGAATTCCTGTGTCAAATGGTAGGTCTGTTTTGAGCATTTTGATGCACCTCCATACTGCTTTCCACAATGGTTGAACTAATTTACATTCCCACCAGCAGTGTAGGAGAGTTCCCCTTTCTCCACAGCCTCGCCAACATTTGTTGTTGTTTGTCTTTTGGATGGCAGCTATCCTTACTGGTGTGAGGTGATATCTCATTGTAGTTTTAATTTGCATTTCTCTGATAATTAGCGATGTGGAGCATCTTTTCATGTGTCTCTTGGCCATCTGTATTTCTTTTTTGGAGAACTGTCTGTTCAGTTCCTCTGCCCATTTTTTAATTGGGTTATTTGTTTTTTGTTTGTTGAGGCGTGTGAGCTCTTTATATATTCTGGACGTCAAGCCTTTATCAGATCTGTCATTTTCAAATATATTCTCCCATACTGTAGGGTTCCTTTTTGTTCTATTGATGGTGTCTTTCGCTGTACAGAAGCTTTTCAGCTTAATGTAGTCCCACTTGCTCATTTTTGCTGTTGTTTTCCTTGCCCGGGGAGATATGTTCAAGAAGAGATCACTCATGTTTATGTCTAAGAGGTTTTTGCCTATGTTTTTTTCCAAGAGTTTAATGGTTTCGTGACTTACATTCAGGTCTTTGATCCATTTTGAGTTTACCTTTGTATATGGGGTTAGACAATGGTCCAGTTTCATTCTCCTACATGTAGCTGTCCAGTTTTGCCAGCACCATCTGTTGAAGAGACTGTCATTTTGCCATTGTATGTCCATGGCTCCTTTATCAAATATTAATTGACCATATATGTTTGGGTTAATTTCTGGGGTCTCTAATCTGTTCCACTGGTCTGTGGCTCTGTTCTTGTGCCAGTACCAAATTGTCTTGATTACTATGGCTTTGTAGTAGAGCTTGAAGTTGGGGAGTGAGATCCCCCCTACTTTATTCTTCTTTTTCAGGATTGCTTTGGCTATTCGGGGTCTTTGGTGTTTCCATATGAATTTTTGAATTATTTGTTCCAATTCATTGAAGAATGTTGCTGGTAATTTGAGAGGGATTGCATCAAATTTGTATATTGCTTTCGGCAGGATGGCCATTTTGACGATATTAATTCTTCCTAGCCATGAGCATGGGATGAGTTTCCATTTATTAGTGTCCCCTTTAATTTCTCTTAAGAGTGACTTGTAGTTTTCAGAGTATAAGTCTTTCACTTCCTTGGTTAGGTTTATTCCTAGGTATTTTATTCTTTTTGATGCAATGGTGAATGGAATTGTTTTCCTGATTTCTCTTTCTATTGATTCGTTGTTAGTGTATAGGAAAGCTACAGATTTCTGTGTGTTGATTTTGTATCCTGCAACTTTGCTGTATTCCGATATCAGTTCTAGTAGTTTTGGAGTGGAGTCTTTAGGGTTTTTTATGTACAGTATCATATCATCTGCAAATAGTGACAGTTTAACTTCTTCTTTACCAATCTGGATTCCTTGTATTTCTTTGTTTTGTCTGATTGCCGTGGCTAGGACCTCCAGTACTATGTTAAATAACAGTGGGGAGAGTGGGCATCCCTGTCTGGTTCCCGATCTCAGTGGAAATGCTTTCAGCTTCTCGCTGTTCAGTATAATGCTGGCTGTGGGTTTATCATATATGGCCTTTATTATGTTGAGGTACTTGCCCTCTATTCCCATTTTGCTGAGAGTTTTTATCATGAATGGATGTTGAATTTTGTCAAATGCTTTTTCAGCATCTATGGAGATGATCATGTGGTTTTTGTCTTTCTTTTTGTTGATGTGGTGGATGATGTTGATGGATTTTCGAATGTTGTACCATCCTTGCATCCCTGGGATGAACCCCACTTGGTCATGGTGTATGATCCTTTTGATATACTGTTGAATTCTGTTTGCTAATATTTTATTGAGTATTTTTGCATCTACGTTCATCAGGGATATTGGTCTGTAATTTTCTTTTTTGGTGGGGTCTTTTCCTGGTTTTGGTATTAGGGTGATGTTGGCTTCATAGAATGAGTTTGGGAGTATTCCCTCTTCTTCTATTTTGTGGAACACTTTAAGGAGAATGGGTATTATGTCTTCTCTGTGTGTCTGATAAAATTCCGAGGTAAATCCGTCCGGCCCCGGGGTTTTGTTCTTGGGTAGTTTTTTGATTACTGTTTCAATTTCTTTGCTTGTAATTGGTTTGTTTAACTTTTGTGTTTCTTCCTTGGTCAGTCTTGGGAGGTTGTATTTTTCTAGGAAGTTGTCCATTTCTTCTAGGTTTTCCAGCTTGTTGGCATATAGGTTTTCATAGTAGTCTTTAATAATTCTTTGTATTTCTGTGGAGTCTGTCGTGATTTTTCCATTCTCATTTCTGATTATGTTGATTTGTGTTGACTCTCTTTTTCTCTTAATAAGTTGGGCTAGAGGCTTATCTATTTTGTTTATTTTCTCAAAGAACCAGCTCTTGGTTTCGTTGATTTTTGCTATTGTTTTATTCTTCTCAATTTTGTTTATTTCTTCTCTGATCTTTATTATGTCCCTCCTTCTGCTGACTTTAGGCCTCATTTGTTCTTCTTTTTCCAGTTTTAATAATTGTGATGTTAGACTATTCATTTGGGATTGTTCTTCCTTCTTCAAGTGTGCCTGGATTGCTATATACTTTCCTCTTAAGACTGCTTTCGCTGCATCCCACAGAAGTTGGGGCTTAGTGTTGTTGTTGTCATTTGTTTCTATATATTCCTTGATCTCTATTTTGATTTGTTCATTGATCCATTGATTATTTAGTAGCATGTTGTTAAGCCTCCATGTGTTTGTGAGCCTTTTTGTTTTCTTTGTAGAATTTATTTCTACTTTCATACCTTTGTGGTCTGAAAAATTGGTTGGTAGAATTTCAATATTGTGGAATTTACTGAGGCTCTTTTTGTGAGCTAGTATGTGGTCTATTCTGGAGAATGTTCCATGTGCACTTGAGAAGAATGTATATCCTGTTGCTTTTGGATGTAAAGTTCTATAGATGTCTATTAGGTCCATCTGTTCTAGTGTGTTGTTCAGTGCCTGTGTGTCTTTACTTATTTTCTGCCCGGTGGATCTATCCTTTGGGGTGAGTGGTGTGTTGAAGTCTCCTACAATGAATGCATTGCAGTCTATTTCCCTCTTTAGTTCTGTTAGTATTTGCTTCACATATGCTGGTGCTCCTGTATTGGGTGCATATATATTTAGAATGGTTATATCCTCTTGTTGGACTAAGCCCTTTATCATTATGTAGTGGCCTTCTTTATCTCTTGTTACTTTCTTTGTTTTGAAGTCTATTTTGTCTGATATTAGTACTGCAACCCCTGCTTTCTTCTCACTGTTGTTTGCCTGAAATATGTTTTTCCATCCCTTGACTTTTAGTCTATGCTTATCTTTGGGTTTAAGGTGAGTTTCTTGTAAGCAGCATATAGATGGGTCTTGCTTTTTTATCCATTCTATTACTCTATGTCTTTTGATTGGTGCATTAAGTCCATTTACATTTAGGGTGACTATTGAAAGATACGTACTTATTGCCATTGCAGGCTTTAGATTCGTGGTTACCAAAGGTTCAAGGTTAGCTTCTTTAGTATCTTACTGCCTAACTTAGCTCGCTTATTGAGCTGTTATATACACTGTCTGGAGAGTCTTTTCTTCTCTCCCTTCTTATTCCTCCTCCTCCCTTCTTCATATGTTGTGTGTTTTGTTCTGTGCTCTTTTTAGGGGTGCTCCCATCTAGAGCAGTCCCTGTAGGATGCCCTGTAGAGGTGGTTTGTGGGAAGCAAATTCCCTCAGCTTTTGCTTGTCTGGGAATTGTTTGATCCCACCATCATATTTAAATGATAGTCGTGCTGGATACAGTATCCTTGGTTCAAGGCCCTTCTGTTTCATTGCATTAAGTATATCATGCCATTCTCTTCTGGCCTGTAGGGTTTCTGTTGAGAAGTCTGATGTTAGCCTGATTGGTTTTCCTTTATAGGTGACCTTTTTCTCTCTAGCTGCCTTTAAAACTCTTTCCTTGTCCTTGATCCTTGCCATTTTAATTATTATGTGTCTTGGTGTTGTCCTCCTTGGATCCTTTCTGTTGGGGGTTCTGTATAATTCCATGGTCTGTTCGATTATTTCCTCCCCCAGTTTGGGGAAGTTTTCAGCAATTATTTCTTCAAAGACACTTTCTATCCCTTTTCCTCTTTCTTCCTCTTCTGGTATCCCTATAATACGAATGTTTTTCCTTTTGTATTGGTCACATATTTCTCTTAGTGTTGTTTCATTCCTGGAGATCCTTTTATCTCTCTCTATGTCAGCTTCTATACGTTCCTGTTCTCTGGCTTCTATTCCTTCAATGGCCTCTTGCATCTTATCCATTCTGCTTATAAATCCTTCCAGGGATTGTTTCACTTCTGTGATCTCTTTCCTGACATCTGTGATCTCCTTCCGGACTTCATCCCACTGCTCTTGCATTTTTCTCTGCATCTCATCCCACTGCTCTTGCATTTTTCTCTGCATCTCATCCCATTGCTCTTGCATTTTTTTCTGCATCTCTGTCAGCATGTTCATGATTTTTATTTTGAATTCTTTTTCAGGAGGACTAGTTAGGTCTGTCTCCTTCTCAGGTGTTGTCTCTGTGATCTTTGTCTGCCTGTAGTTTTGCCTTTTCATGGTGATAGAGATAGTTTGCAGAGCTGGTACAAGTGACCGCTGGAAGAGCTTCCCTTCTTGTTGGTTTGTAGCCTTTTCCTGGGAGAATAGCGACCTCTAGTGGCTTGTGCTGGGCAGCTGTGCGCAGACAGGGCTTCTGTTTCCTGCCCAGTTGCTTTGGAGTTTATCTCCACTGTTGCTGTGGGCTTGGCCTGGCTGGGGCTGTTCCTCCAAAATGGTGGAGCCCCGTTAGAGGGGGAGCAGCCAGGAGACTATTTATCTCCGTAAGGGGCCTCTGTGCTCCCTGCTGCCCAGGGGGTTAGAGTGCCCAGAGATCCCCAGATTCCCTGCTTCTGGTCTAAGTGACCTGTCCTGCCCCTTTAAGATTTCCAAAAAGCACTCTCCAAACCAAAACAACAACAGCAACAATGAGAGAGGGAACAGAAAGGAAAAAAAAAAGAAAAAACACGCGATTTTTTTTTTTTTTTTTCCTCAGGTGCCGGTCCCAGGCACCCGCGCACTGGTCCTGCTGCCCTGTCTCCCTAGCACCAGGGTCCCTGTCCTTTCAAGGCTTCCAAAAAGCACCCACCCACCGGTCCCGCAGGGAAGGGACGCTCAATATTCTTGGTCCTCAGGCACTGGTCCCACGCACCCGCTCACCAGTCCCACCGCCCTGCCTCCCTAGCACCAGGGTCCCTGTCCCTTCAAGGCTTCCAAAAAGCACTTGGCAAAAAGAGAGAAAAAAAAGGGGGAAAACGCGCGATTTCTTCCGTCCTCAGGTGCTGGTCTCAGGCACCCACCCACCGGTCCCACAGGGAAAAATGCGGGATATTCTTTGTCCTCAGGTGCCGGTCCCAGGCACCCGCTCACCAGTCCCGCCGCCCTGCCTCCCTAGCACCGGGGTCCCTGTCCCTTTTAGGCTTCCAAAAAGCACTCGCAGAAAAGAGAAAAAAAAAAAGGGGAAAAACGCGCGATTTCCTCTGTCCTCAAGTGCCGGTCTCAGGCACCCGCCCACCGGTCCCACAGGGAAAAACGGGGGATATTCTTTGTCCTCAGGCGCCGGTCCCAGCCACCCGCTCACCAGTCCCGCCACCGTGCCTCCCTAGCACTGGGGTCCCCGTCCCTTCAAGGCTTCCAAAAAGCGCTTGCCAAAAAGAGAAAAAAAAAAGGGGAAAAACGCGCGACCTCCTCCGTCCTCAGGCACCGGTCTCAGGCACCCGCCCCCAGGTCTCGCAGGGAGAAACGCGGGATATTCTTTGTCCTCCGGCGCCGTTCCCAGGCACCTCCTCACCGGTCCCGCCACCCTGCCTCCCCAGCAACGGGGGCCCGTCCCTCTAAGGCTTCCAAAAAGCGCTCGCCAAAAAAAAAAACTGCTCCGGTTTCTCTCCACCCGCCGGGAGCCGGGGGGAGGGGCGCTCGGGTCCCGCCGGGCTGGGGCTTGTATCTTACCCCCTTCACAAGGCGCTGGGTTCTTGCAGGTGTGGATGTGGTCTGGATGTTGTCCTGTGTCCTGTGGTCTCTATTTTAGGAAGATTTTTCTTTGTTATATTTTCATAGCTCTATGTGTTTTTGGGAGGAGATTTCCACTGCTCTACTCACGCCGCCATCTTGGCTCCCCCTCTTGAGAACATATTTTTAATGGCTTTGTATCTTTCCGTTATACAAATGGTATTATAATCTATTCAATAATTTTCCTGTTGTTTCGATATTTATATTATTCCTAGTGTTTTACTTAAAAAAATATTGCTGATATTAATGCTTCACACATAGTCTTTGTGTGTATTCTGGTTATTTCATTAAGATATAATCTCTAAATGTAGAATAATTGAGTCATAGAGCTTTAAACAATTTTAATACATTTGGAAAATTATTATTTTATTAAGCAATTGAATTGCTTTTAAGGTACACCATAAGTTCTAAACTTCATTTAAAGTTATGAAGCAGCTGTTATGAGTAAATTACAGCTTAGTTGTGTTGAAGGAGTTTGCAGGAGAAATCCTTTAAATAATTTAAATAATATAATTTCTTAGACTAATTATATAAATAATGCATATTGTATGATTATATAATTTAGTACTTACATTGCAATTGTTTATAAATTTTAATTTAACTGAATTAATAATTTGTAATTTTACATTATAAACATAACATACAGTAAAATATTAAAATTTCTAATGTGAAATTTGTTATAAAATAATTTTATAAGTAATTTTATGATTTATAAAATTTAAATGATACATGAATATATAAGTACTTTAGATAAATTTATAATATAAATTATATAACTTATAAAGCAAATAAATATGTAACAGCTGAGTTATGGACAATAAGTTATTTCAAGCAGTTGTCTTTTAAAATTTCAAACATCTTTTACAAAACTAGAAATCTTTGTTTTTCAATTTTATAAACAAAGGTTTTCATTTATCTTTTTCACTTCAGTGAAATATTATGCATGTTTCATCTATTTCCTCTTACCGTATTTTTTTATACTTTAATACTTGACAATATTTTTATTCTGTTAAGAAATGAACTCAGTGGTGTGCTTTTCTTTTTTATTTTCCAGATTGCTGCGCTTTACATATGGTCCTTCATTTCCTCCATTTAAAGTTCCTGATGAAGATGCCAGTCTGATCCCTCCTGAAATGGATAATGAGTGTGTTGCACAGACATGGTTTCGCTTTTTACATATGTTAAGGTACTATTACTAATATTTTGTGTGTTCTTTACCTAGCAAGTGTCTTAAGGTGTAAACCATGGTATAACTGTCTTGTTGGAATTCAGAGTATGGCTGCTAAACAAGATTGTCAGATGGAGCCAATAGGACAACATGCACATCTATATCATGTACCTCCTGCTTTTCCTGTCCCAGCAGGGTCAGGCTATCCTCAGCTGCTCTTCCATACTCTTTAGGAGCTTGTCCCTGTTGTAGAAGCAGCATTTGTTCCCTTGCTTCCTCTGCAGTCTGGATGATATTTCTCTAGGATTCGGTCACATTCTATGGAGATTGGAGCCTGTTTTGCTTTTCTCTGTGACCAGCACTGACTGGGCATCCTAGCTCTCAGGGCCCCTCCTCTAGTAGGTTTGTTGTTTAAAATGTCACTGAGGGATACACCCTAAAATTTCACAGAGGGATAAATTGCTATTTCCTGTTATATTTTTCTTTATAGTAATTCTATTCCTTTCCATTTCACTGTTCCCTTCCTCTCTCTTTGCTGGCCCCATCCTTGTGCTCTGTGAAACTTTCGTTCTATTATATATGATCTTGATTCTTAAACCATTTCCTTCTGTATCTTTTTATGGTTTGACTAGCTTCATTTTTCTATTTGTATATTAGTGATTCTAAATTACTCTATATGACCTTTTATAAATTATGTTGACCATTCTGTCATTTCCTTTTTCTGTTTGTGGTTTGTTCTTTTCATCTTTCAGGTTACCAGTTTTTTAGTGTCTTTTTCTGTGATCATTTTCTTTAAAATTTAAAAATTTAAATGTAAAATTAGAAATTCTGTCTGTGTTCTTTGATCAGATATTCACCTATGATTTCTTCTGACTTTGTTTTATGACATTGTGCCTTTTAATATATACTAGGTTTTATCTTTGGGTCATGTATTCTTCCCTTAACCTCTTCATTTATCCTTTTTTTTTTTAACAGGGTTCATTTTTTTTTAAAAAGGTATCATTGATACAAATTCCTATGAAGGATTCACAAGAAAAACAGTGTGTTTGCTACATTCACCCATATTATTGAGTCTCCCCCATATTCCATTGCAGTCACTGTCCATCTGTGTAGTAAGATGACACAGAGTCACTACTTGTCTTCTCTGTGCTATACTGCCTTCCCCATGACCCCACACATACCATGTGTACTAATCATAATACCCTTCAATCCCTTTCTCCCTGTTGTCCCTACCTGTCCTCCCCCAACCCTCCGCTTTGGTAACCACTAGTTCCTTCTTGGAGTTTGTGAGTCTGCTGCTGTTTTGTTCCTTCAGTTTTGATTCATTGTTATACTCCACAAATGAGGGAAATAATTTGGTATTTGTCTTTCTCACTGAGCATAATACCCCCCAGCTCCATCCATGTTGTTGCAAATGGTAGGATTTGTTTCTTTCTTACGGCTGAATAGTATTCCATTGTGTATATGTACCACATATTCTTTATCAGTTCATCTACTGATGGACACTTAGGCTGCTTCCATATCTTGGCTATTGTAAAAAGTGCTGCAGTAAACATATGACTGCATATGTCTTTTTGAATCTGAGAACTTGTTTTCTTCGGGTAAATTCCTAGGAGTGGACCAAGAAGGGACTAGTGGTTATTAAAGGGGAGGGAGGTGGGTAGGGCAGGTTAAGAGGGAGGGAGAAGCATGGTGTGGGGGAATCATGGGGAAGACAGTGTAGCAGAGAAGGCAAATAGTCACTCTGTGGCATCTTACTACACTGATGGACAATGACTGCAATGGGGTATGCGGAGGAACTCGATAATAAAGGGTGAATGTAGTGAACACATTGTTTTTCATGTGAAACCTTCATAAGAGTATATCAATAATACTTCAATAAAAAATAAAATAAAATATGAAATGTTACACTTTTCCAAAAAAAAAAATCTCTAGGAATGGAATTCCCGGGTCAAATGGTATTTCTATTTTTAGTATTTTGAGGAACCTACATATTGCTTTCCACAATGATTGAGCTAATTTACATTCCCACCAGCACTGTAGGAGGTTTCCCCTTTCCTCGCATCCTCACCAGCATTTCCTCCTAGTCTTTTCGATGTTGGCCAGCTTAACTGGTGTGAGGTGATATCTCATTGTGGTTT
The DNA here is from genome assembly GCF_040802235.1 of Manis javanica. NCBI lineage: Eukaryota > Metazoa > Chordata > Mammalia > Pholidota > Manidae > Manis > Manis javanica. The sequence continues at coordinate 19,090,672 of NC_133160.1, read as the reverse complement.
TGATTTGCATTTCTCTGATAATTAGCAATGTGGAGCATCTTTTCATGTGCCTGTTGGCCATCTAATTTCTTCTTCGGAGAATTGTCTGTTCATATCCTCTGCCTATTTTTTAATTGGGTTATTTGTTTTTTTTGGGTGTTGAGGCATGCAAGTTCTTTATATATTTTGAATGTTAACCCCTTCTCAGATAAGTCATTTACAAATATATCCCTCCATACTGTTGGGTGCTTTTTTGTTCTGCTGATGGTGTCCTTTGCTGTACAGAAGCTTTTTAGCTTGATGTAGTCCCATTTGTTCATTTTTCTTTTGTTTCCCTTGCCCGAGCAGATACATTCGGGAAAAAGTTGCTCATGTTTATATTCAAGAGATTTTTGCCTGTATTTTCTTCTAACAGTTTTATGGTTTAATGACTTACATTCAGGTCTTAATTCCATTTTGAGTTAACTTTTGTGTATGGGGTTAGACAATAATCCAGTTTAATTCTCTTACATGAAGCTGTCTAGTTTTGCCAACACCAACTGTTGAAGAGGCTGTCATTTCCCCATTGTATGTCCATGGCTCTTTTATCATATATTAATTGGCCATATATGTTTGGTTTATATCTGGGCTCTCTAGTCTGTTCCATTGGTCTATGGATCTGTCCTTGTGCCAGTACCAAATTGTCTTGATTACTGTGGCTTTGTAGTAGAGCTTGAAGTCGGGGAGCATAATCCCACCAGCTTTATTCTTCCTCCTCAGGATTGCTTTGGCTATTTGGGGTCTTTTGTGGGACCATATGAATTTTAGAACTATTTGTTCCAGTTTGTTGAAGAATGCCATTGGTATTTTGATAGGGACTGCATTGAATCTGTAGATTGCTTTAGGCAGGATGGCCATTCTGACAATATGAATTCTTTCTATCCGTGAGCATGGGATGTGTTTCCATTTATTGGTATCTTATTTAATTTCTCTCATGAGTGTCTTGTTGTTTTCAAGGTATAGGTCTTTTACTTCCTTGGTTAGGTTTATTCCTAGGTATTTTATTCTTTTTGATGCAATTGTGAATGGAATTATTTTCCTGATTTTTCTTTCTATTAGTTCATTGTTAGTGTCTAGGAAAGCCACAGATTTCTGTGTGTTAATTTTGCATCCTGCAACTTTGCTGTATTCTGATATCAGTTCTAGTAGTTTTAGAGTGGAGTCTTTAGGGTTTTTTATGTACAATATCATGTCATCTGCAAAGAGGGACAGTTTAACTTCTTCCTTGCCAATCATGATGCCTTTTATTTCTTTGTGTTGTCTGATTGCCATGGCTAGGACCTCCAGAACTATGTTGAATAGGAGTGGGGAGAGTGGGCATCCTTGTCTTGTTCCCAATCTTAAAGGAAAAGCTTTCAGCTTCTTGCTGTTTGGTATAATGTTGGCTGTGGGTTTGTCATATATGGCCTTTATTATGTTGAGGTGCTTGCCCTCTATACCCATTTTGTTGAGAGTTTTTATCATGAATGGATGTTGAATGCTTTTTCAGCATCTATGGAGATGATCATGTGGTTTTTGTCCTTCTTTTTGTTGATGTGGTGGATGATGTTGATGGATTTTCAAATGTTGTACCATCCTTGCATCCCTGAGATGAATTCCACTTGATCATGGTGTATGATCCTCTTGATATATTTTTGAATTCGGTTTGCTAATATTTTGTTGAGTATTTTTTGCATCTATGTTCATCAGGGATATTGGTCTGTAGTTTTCTTTTATTGTGGTGTCTTTGCCTGGTTTTGGTATTAGAGTGATGCTGGCCTCATAGAATGACTTTGGAAGTATTCCCTTCTCTTCTACTGTTTGGAAAACTTTAAGGAGAATGGGTATTAGGTTTTCACTAAATGTTTGATGAAATTCAGTGGTGAAGCCATCTGGCGCAGGGATTTTGTTCTTTGGTAGTTTTTTCATTACCAGTTAAATTTCATTGCTGGTAATTGGTCTGTTCAGATTTTTTGTTTCTTTCTGGGTCAGCCTTGGAAGGTTGTATTTTTCTAGAAAGTTATCCATTTCTTCTAGGTTATGCAGTTTGTTAGCATATAATTTTTCATAGTATTCTCTAATAATTCTTTGTATTTCTGTGGTGTCCATAGTGATTTTTCCTTTCTCACTTCTGATTCTGTTTGTGTGTGTAGACTCTCTTTTTTTCTTGATAAGTCTGGCTAGGGGTTTATCTATTTTGTTTATTTTCTTGAAGAACCAGCTCTTGCTTTCATTGATTCTTTCTATTGTTTTATTCTTCTCGATTTTATTTATTTATTCTCTCAAATTTATTTTATTATGTCCCTCCTTCTACTGACTTTGGACTTCATTTGTTCTTCTTTTTCTAGTTTTGTTAATTGTGAGTTTAGACTGTTCATATGGGATTGTTCTTCTTTCCTGAGGTAGGCCTGTATTGCAGTATACTTTCCTTTTAGCACAGCCTTTGCTGCGTTGTGCAGATTTTAGCACGACCTTCGCTGCTGTGTCAAATTATTGTTGTCATTTGTCTCCATATATTGCTTGACCTCTGTTTTTATTTGGTCATTTATTCATTGGTTATTTAGGAGTATGTTTGAAGCCTCCATGAGTTTGTGGGGTTTTTCATTTTCTTTGCGTAATTTATTTCTAGTTTCATACCTTTGTGGTCTGAGAAATTGGTTGGTACAATTTCAATCTTGTTGAATTTACCATGGCTCTTTTTGTGCCCTAGTATATGATCTATTCTTGAAAATGTTACATGTGCAGTTGAGAAGAATGTGTTTCTTGCTGCTTTTGGGTGGAGTGTTCTGTAGATGTCTCTTAGGTACATCTGCTCTAATGTTCAGTGCCTCTGTCTCCTTACTTATTTTCTGTCTGGTTGATCTGTCCTTCAGAGTGAGTGGAGTGTTGAAGTCTTCTAGAATGAATTTATTGCATTCTATTTCCCCTTTTAATTCTGTTAGTATTTGTTTCACATATGTAGGTGCTCCTGTGTTGGGCGCACAGATATTTATAGTGGTTATATCTTTTTGTTGGATTGACCCTTCAATCATTATGTAATGTCCTTTGTCTCTTGTGACTTTCTTTATTTTGAAGTCTGTTTTTTCTGTTACAAGTACTGCAACTCCTTTTTTCTCCCCATTAGTTGCATGAAATATCTTTTTCCATCGCTTCACTTTTAGTCTGTGTATGTCTGTGGGTTTAAAGTGAGTCTCTTGTAAGCAGCATATAGATGGGTCTTGTTTTTTTATCCATTCAGTGACTCTATGTCTTTTGCTTGGTGCATTCAGTCCATTTACATTTAGGGTGATTATGGATAGGTATGTACTTACTACCATTGCAGGCTTTAGATTCGTGCTTACCAGAGGTTCAATGTTAACTTCTTTACTATCTAAGAGTCTAACTTAATTCACTTAATACGCTATTACAAACACAATCTTAAGGTTCTTTTTTTTCTCCTCCTTTTTCTTCCTCCTCCATTCTTTATATAGTAGGTCTCATATTCTGTACTGTTTGTCTATCCCTTGACTGACTTTGGGGGTAGTTGATTTGATTTTGCATCTGCTTAGTAATTAACTGGTTTCCTTTCTTTACTGTGGTTTTATTTCTTCTGGTGACAGCTATATTATATAGCTGTCTCTCCAAAATACACTGTAGAGATGGTTTGTGGGAGGTTAATTCTCTCAGCTTTTGCTTATCTGGGAATTGTTTAATCCTTCCTTCAAATTTAAATGATAATCTTGCCAGGTATTCTTGGCTCTAGGGCCTTCTGCTTTATTGCATTAAATATATCATGCCACTCCCTTCTGGCCTCTAAGATTTCTGATGATAGGCTGATGGGTTTTCCTTTGTATGTGATCTTTTTTCTCTCTCTGGCTGCTTTTAATATTCTGTCCTTATTCTTGATCTTTTCCATTTTTGTTGTTATTTGTCTTGGTGTTGTCTTCCTTGGGTCCTTTGTGTTGGGAGATCTGTGCATCTCCATGGCCTGAGAGACTATCTCCTTCCCCAGACAGGGGAAGTTTTCAGCAATTACCTCCTCAAAGACACTTTCTATCCCTTTTTTTTTCTCTTCTTCTTCTGGTACCCCTGTAATGTGAATATTGTTCCATTTGGATTGGTCACACAGTTCTCTCAATATTCTTTCATTCCTAGAGATCCTTTTTTCTCTCTCTGCCTCAGCTTCTTTCTATTCCTCTTCTCTAATTTCTGTTTCATTTACTGTCTCCTCTACTTCATCTAATCTGCTTTTAAATCCCTCCATTGTATGTTTCATTTCAGATACTGTATTTCTTGATTGAATCTCACTCCTGAATTCTTCCCTGAATTCTTGAATATTTTGCTGTACCTCCATGAGCATGTGTATCATTTTTATTTTGAAATCTCTTTCAGGAAGATTGATGAGTTCAGTTTCACTTGGCCCTCTTTCTGGTGTTTGTAGGATTTTGGTTTGAACCAGGTTCCTTTGAAGTTTTATATTTGTAGGTGTTGTATGTAGTGCCCAGAAGCCCTACTCTGTGTAGCTTTCTCTGCCCTACGTCCGATGGCGGGGGTTGCTCGCAAGCAGTACTGTTGCCTCGGGTGGGGAAAGAGCTATTTCCTGCTTCCCAGCTGCAATGCCTGTCTCCACTGCCAGAACCAGTGGGCCGAGCACATAAGTAGAAGTCTCTATGCTTTGCGATTGTAGCTGCCATAGGTGGAGCCTTCCTCTGGCTGACTTGGTACCAGGGCAGGGGCAGCCAGTTTGTGAGCTGGTGCTGGCTTGAGGGAAGGCACAGCAGGCTGTGTATCACTGTGGGGATCCTCAGCGCTGCATAGCCACCCAGGGGCATGGAGCTCCTGAAGCTCCTGAAAGTTTCCAACCTGCTCTGCAGTGTGCACCTGTACAGTTTTGTCCACCTGTCCTTTCTCCTGAGCAGCAAGCTCTGTGCAATCCTTGCCCCTTTAGCAGCCCTCTCACTGTTAGGAAGTCTCTCAGGTTGCCCACCTTTCTTTTGTCCCAGAGTGGCCAGATGTAGATTCCTGGTTTCCACAAGTGGCTGGAATTTCAGTCTCTCTAAGTATTCTGCCTGTCTTAGCATTCCAACCCCACTAATCTCTGTAGCACCATGCAATGTAGGTTCTTGCTCCCAGAGCACATCTCCAGGGCTGGGTGTTCCGCAGTCCTAGGCCCCCACCCTCTCCATTTCTCTTCCTCCTGCCAGTGAGTTGGGGTGGGGGAAGGACTTGGGTCCCGCCAGGTCACTGCTTTGGTACGTTACCCTATTCTGTGAGGTCTGTTCTTTCCTCCAGGTGTATGCAGTCTGGCACAGGCTTCTTTCCTGTTGTTTTTTAGGATTAGTTGTATTAACTGTATTTTCATATTATATGTGGTTTTCAGAGAAGGGCTCTGTCTCACCTCTCACACCACCATCTTTAATCCTGTCTCCCTCTTCATTTATCCTTATATAAGACTCACTTTCAATTATTTAAACTTTATAATAGTTATGTACGGTAGGACTAATGTCTTTTTCCCCTTTTCCATTTCTTAGAATTTTTAAATCTCTTCTTGCCTAACATTTCAGATTAATTTTAGAATCAGTTTGATAACAAATTTCAAAACACAAGGAAATAGAAATACCACAGAAGCTTTTAGGACTTGGATTTTGTATTCATAGGATAAGGAACTTGTCCTACTTTAGCGGAGGAACTTGAAAATCTTAGTGGCATATACAGTAAAGGTTTCATAAAGTCTGGGGCAGGGAGTGACTCTGCTTACATAGTCATTTAGGGACCCAGTTTGCCATCTTCGACATGTGGCTCTATTAAGCCTCAGCTTTGTAAGCAGGAGCCTCTGTATATGGCTAACAGATGAACAGAGAGAAAGTAAAATTGTGTGGCAGGTGTTTATGGACCAGGCCTTGACGTGAGGTAAATCCCTGGTACCCATATACTCCATTGGCCAGAACTCACACGCATGCTTCATTGCAGAGAACATAGGAAGAACAGAAACTAGTGAACAGCTAGCCAGACTCTTCCAAAGATGGGAATTGTATTGAGCCTATTTTTGTATTTACGAAAAGTTGATGTAATAAATTGAGTCTGCCTTTGTAAGAGTATGTATTTTTCTTTTCAAGAATCTTGAAGTCTTACAGAAATGTTCTGTAGTTTCCTTAACAAAGATCTGCATGCCTCTTTTACCATTATTCCTAGGTATTTATTGCTGATGTTTTGAAGGTTAATTGTTTTTCCATTATATCTTATAAACGGTTATTGCTGCTGTAATGAAAATTTTTTACTTTGTTTTATATTTGCATATTTGGGTATTTAAGGGAATTCTGAATATTTCACTGATTCCTTTGAAATTTCTAAATATAATGGACACATGTCTGCAAAGAGAAGTGTCTTTTTTTCTAGTAATTCAGACTGCGGTAATTAATTAAAAGTGCTTTGGTTGCAGTAAGACCTGTTGGTTAGTTTGAGTTATACTTTTTTCTTTGTGAACTTGAACAAGCAGTGTAGCCTTTGAGCCTCAGTTTCCTTTAAATCTAGAAAATGGGGATAACAGTAGTATCCATTTTGTTATAAGAATTGAAGAAAAAAAGCTTGTAGAATAGTACAATACCAAGTGTGTGGTAGGTCCTTGAAAAGTTGCCATTAGCGTTATAATTATTTCTGTATATTATTTTAATGCATTTGTCAGAACTTAGAGAACACTATTGAATTAAAATTATACTGTTGTGATAGCTTTATTCTGTTCTGATTTTCATTGGAATGCCTCTGCTTACTACATGAAAAATTTTGAGTGAGATAGTGGTGGTTGATAATAGATTTTCTTTTTTATTATCCTGGTTTCCTAAGAAATTATAAAATTTAAAATTTAAAGGTATCAATGAAATCAGGAATTGTACTGAATTTTTTTCAAATCATATTTTGGGATAGATTTAAGCAGTTATTTGGGTTTTCTTCTTTTATCTATTGATATGAAATACAATATTTTTCCCAGTACTGAAACATCCTTCATTTCTGAGAGAAGAGTTCTGCTCTCAGCTCACAAAGCTGAGGCTGTAATAAACATTTTAATGTTTTTCCAAATTTTCTCTAGTTCTATGTTTTGACTAATTTATGTTTTGGTAACTTAAAAAAAAATAGGTAACTTGTTATCCTTTTCTATGCTGTGTTGCATGAATGTATGTTCCTTAAGAATTTGAAAGGAATCACCGGTAAAACTCTAGTCCTCTAATCTTTTTTAGAAGCATTTCTTGGGTTATCTTTTCCCATTTCCTTAATATTAAGTAATCTCTTTGGACATTATCTTTCTTTCTTAGTTGAAAGATTTTAGAGTTTTAGTCAGGGTTCTTTAGTCAGGCTTCTTAAACAAGCACAGGTAAAACGAGGTGTGATTGTATGGTGATTGTCTTACTGGGCTCTAGGAAACAGTGAACAGTCTTATTGGGAGGGATCAAGGCAACCTTGGGACAAGTTGCTCTGTTATCTTTCTCTCATGGCTTTTTACTTCTCTTGTGCATAGTTTTGTTTCTCCAGCAGGCTTCCCCTGAGCCGGTTCTCTCCTACCTTTGAGGTACACACAGCCCCGTGGTAACTGCCTGGTGTTGTCAACAGCTGTGATGTGATGCTGTGTGACTCTCCAACTCCAGCCCTTTCGATTCACTGGGTTTTCCCTTTGCTTAGATTCTCAGAAGGGATAAATTGAATCAGATTATTTTTGTTGGTTAGGCTACATCAGTTGTAGGTCCTAGCAGACATCTGGATAGTGTTTTTGGAGTTTTACCTCTTCAGTTAAATGAGCTGTGACTGGGTGGGAGGTGGGTCTGTGATTACTCAGAAGCAGCTACTATGGTTACTGGGCAAGCTTCCTGGGAAGAGGGCTGATTATCAGGCACCAAAATTTTGTCTAGTATGGTAATGCTTTATCTTTTCCAGGAAATAAATTTTTCCCTTGATTTGAATATACTGTTACCAAATGCTTGTCCTTTGACTTGTTTGTGCATGGCCACGTGCCCTTCAGTCCAAGGCTGTTTCAGTAAATCTAGGTGGAATCTGGATTTTCAACAGACTTTCTAAAGGTGTCAGATATACAGGGCATTGGGAGCTGTAGGAATGATCTGATCCATATCCTTTGTTACCTGTTCTCATTTCATATTTTATTTTCTTGAATTTGTTCTCTTTGAATATTTGAGTGCCTATGAAATCATTTGAGGTTTGTATCTGGAGAAGCTAGTATAAGCCTTTCTCTCCAATTTTCAGTATTAAATGGACATGAATTTAGCAGAGCTCTGCTGGACTGAGTGTAGTCCATTCCAACCTTATTGTCTGGGGCTGTGTGTACCTCAAAGGCAGATTAACAGATGAACTACAACCCTTAGTAGGCAGTGCTACTAGAGACATCTTACCTCCTGTACACCACACAGTGGACTATAGTTCTATAGATAAAATGTACTAATACTAGAAGCCCATTTTCCTTACATGTACACACTTTCCCCCAGCCTCCCTTGCATTACTTGAAATTAAGAGTCTTGAGTGGATGGAAAAATGGGACTTAAAAGGGAAGAGCATCTATAAACCACTGATTTGTATTTCTCAACCTGGTTCTTTTGGTCTTGTAGCTAGTGGAAATTTTACTTTGAGTTCAAGAAGTTTAATGGATAACTATAAGCAGACAGTTTTGAGTGGAAATCTAAATTTATTTATTTTTATTTTATTTTATTTTATTTTTTTGAGAGGGCATCTCTCATATTTATTGATCAAATGGTTGTTAACAACAATAAAATTCTGTATAGGGAACTCAATGCACAATCATTAATCAACCCCAAGCCTAATTCTCGTTAGTCTCCAATCTTCTGAAACATAACGAACAAGTTCTTACATGGTGAACAAATTCTTACATAGTGAATAAGTTCTTACATGGTGAACAGTGCAAGGGCAGTCATATCACAGAAACTTTCGGTTTTGATTGTGCATCATGAACTATAAACAATCAAGTCAGATATGATTATTCATTTGATTTTTATACTTGATTTATATGTGAATCCCACATTTTTTCCTTACTATTATTATTATTATTTTTTTAAATAAAATGCTGAAGTGGTAGGTAGATGCAAGATAAAGGTAGAAAACATAATTTAGTGCTGTAAGAGGGCAAATGTAGATGATCAGGTGTGTGCCTATAGACTAAGTATTAATCCAAGCTAGACAAGGGCAACAAAACATCCACGGATGCAGAAGATTTCTCTCCAAACAGGGGGGGTGAGGTTCTAAGCCTCCCCTCTGTTGGCCCCCAATTTCTCACCTGATGGCCCCCCTGCGACTGTGCCTGTCTTAGGTTGTTCCTCCCTTGAGGAATCTTACCCGTCTCTGGCTAACCAGTCATCTTCCAGGGTAAATTTATTTTTTAATGGAAATATTTAAAATTGATTATACATCAAATACAACTCAAGCCCAAATACATTGTTTTGAAATGTTTGGCTTTTGTACATACACATGAACACAAACACTAATCCTGATTTTCAGTAGTTTATTTTTAAATTGTAAATATTAATATTAAAGTAGAATTTTCTCCTTGGGGTTCTTGTTGATTTATTTATATAGTTTTATCATTCTATTGCTTAATTCTAAATATAGTAGGAAAATATCCATGTATACTCTTAAAAATTAAAAACTTCCAGGCTTATTTTGATTTTCATTCTCTAATAGGCAGAGTAAGTTATGTAAATATACTGCAGATCTTTTGTAAAGAAGTGTTGATGTTCAAATCCCTAGCCTATTAAATACAGATCATTCTCCTTTCTGAATCAGAGAGACACAATCAGCTCTGTTCTTAGATTGCATGCATTTTATTGTTAAAAAAACTTATAAATGTATAATTAATTCTTCTCTCTCTTTTGCTAGTAATCCTGTGGATTTGAGTAACCCAGCCATTATAAGCTCTACTCCCAAATTTCAGGAACAGTTCTTGAATGTGAGCGGAATGCCACAAGAATTGAATCAGTATCCCTGCCTTAAACATCTGCCTCAGATATTTTTTCGTGCCATGCGTGGAATCAGCTGTCTGGTGGATGCATTCTTAGGTGAATTTTGTGTATGTTGCTAGGTGTTTGAAGAGTACATGTAAATAACTTGAGAGTCTAGTTTTAGAAATTATTATGGCAATTGCAGAGAAAAAATTGAACAGGTTTGATCATAAATCAAAAATTTATATTTGATTATAAATAAAGTAGGAAAAATTATTTGCAAGAAATGTATAACTAGAGGGTTTGTTATGTTTATATAAGTAGATCAAACAGTGATAGGAAAACAAATAAGACGTGGTAGATAAATGGACAAAAGATATGAATAAATGATTTGCTAAAGAGAAAGGTGTTCATTCTCACTAATAATCCAAGAAAATACAGATTAAATGCATTAGGTATCATTCTTATGTGCATCATTAGGAAATAAACTATACCTTTTCTGAATTATGGTTTCAAACTGTTTTTCACATTTTAGAAATATGAAAAGTCAGAATTTTTTAACCTGTTGAAAGACAGTGGTATTTAATATCTGTCATTTTCTAAAACATCTGTTATGTGCACTTGTTAATACATTATAGCTAATATATTCATTCAGATTAAGTTTGACTGCCACATAACAACCAAAAATACCAGTGGATTAAACAAGATAGTTTATTTTCATACATGTTGTGGTTTAAACAAGATAGTTTATTTTCATACATGTTAAGTCCAGGGCTAGGCAATATAGGGCTGCTATAATAGTTCCACAATTGTCAGGGACCCAAGGCCCTCCCATCTTACAGCTGTCCATTCTGTGTTCACTGTGTCATGGGCCATGTTGGTTACATAAATTCCAACTACACTGCTTAGGAATTAGGAAGGAGTTGATTGGTATTTTTAAGGAGATTTCTTGGAAGACCCACCCAGCAACCACCCACTTCTCTGGTTAGAACATGGCCACATATAGCTGTAAGGGAAGCTTGAAAATTTAGTTTTTTATTCTGGGTAGCCATGTACAACTAAATTATGCATTCTCTAACTCAGGAAGAAAGGGTGAGTGGATATTGGGAGGCAGTTCTTAGTTTTTGCTGTGGTCTGTCCTGAGCCTTCACTAGTGTTGCTTGGGGAAGATATTCTGACCATATATTTTGAACTTTGAAGAGTACGTTTGTCTCTTTTTAAAGGCATTTCTAGACCCCGATCAGACAGTGCTCCTCCAACACCTGTGAATAGATTAAGTATGCCTCAGAGCACTGCTGTCAATACCACCCCACCACATAACCGGAGGCACCGGGCTGTTACTGTGAATAAGGTCACCATGAAGACAAGCGCAGTAAGAGTTTTTGTCAACATCATTATTCTGTATAAATTTGGCTTTTTAATCTGACGTCCTTCTTAAAAAAACCTGCTATTTTCATAAACTTTTCATGAGTGTGTATATATACTTGTGTTCTCCTAATAGGTTAGTACTGCTCATGCCTCAAAAGTTCAGCACCAGACATCTTCAACCTCTCCTCTCTCAAGTCCAAATCAGACTAGTTCAGAACCCCGACCACTGCCTGCCCCTCGGAGACCAAAGGTTAACAGCATCTTGAATCTGTTCGGATCATGGTTATTTGATGCAGCATTTGTTCACTGTAAACTTCATAATGGGATAAACAGAGACAGCAGCATGACTGGTAAATATTCCTCAAGAAATATGTTATCATTTTTTTCCTTTTCTTTTTTTTCTTTTTAATCTTTCCTACCTGCAAGATTAATATGTATCTTAAAAAGCTCTCTGTCTCTGACCAAGCAATGTCTTGCACTTAACCCCTTCCAGCTGAAGTAGCAGAATTTTTTGGAAGTTTTCTTACTTGTCCTTTTTAGGTATGTTCTGTGAGGTTTGGCTTTTGTCTGGTTTTATTAGACACATTTCAGGTTAGCCACTTTTTGTTGAATCATTCCTTTTAGTAGGTGACCTGGAAGTTCCCTTCATGTCAGCCAGGATAATAATATCAATACAAAGAATTAAAGATTTTGATCAGATATTTATTCATAAGTGTTTTCTTAGATTTTGACAGCTATCCACTCGTTAATACATATAAGTACTAGAAGATTTCTGCTTCACAGATGATTATAACTTCTCAAGTTTTAGTCTAGAGAACTTTATTCCATGGGTATACTTTTCAAAAATATCATTTGCTCTAGAACTAAATAAGACTCATGGAGAATTAATTACTCAACCATGATACTTTCATTTAAATTTTATTACAGAAATGAACTGTCTGAATAAAATCTGATTTATTTTTGTCATCTTGCTGTTATAATTGAAAGTAGTAGCATAGGATACAGGATAGGAGAATAGAGTAATACAGAATGTACGGGATATTACAACATGTCTCATAGAACTGAACAGTAATAATGGCTAGCATTTATTGAGCTGCAATTACTGTGTGCCATGAAGCACTGTGCTGTATGCATTAATGAGTGTATTGATTGTTTGGTAAGAAAGCACTTTTCCACTGGGGTTGGAAGTAGATTGAGATAAATGGATGCCTAATTGCATTAGTTCATGTATCTCTAGGGAGCAGTGTTAATTCCAAGGGTAAAACTAATATAATGGCCATAAGAGTCTCTACTTTCTCCCAGAAACACATTTTTATGTATCATCTCAGAACTAAGGTCTGTGTTTGTGAGCATTATACATAGAATTATTTTGGATGTTCTTACAAGTCTTTTAAACAATTTAGAAGAGTTGTGAAAAAGAGATATTTTCAGGAATATAATTTGTGATTACATAGTTGAGTTTTGGGGTTCCTTTGTTTATTTTGTTCAAATTCAGACACTTTATAGCCTACCATTTCCATAGTATATTTTATTTACAAACGTGAAATTAGTGCTTGCTTATATATAAATAAATGTACTTATGATAACTAAATGAAAGCTTTTAAAAACCATTTGGCTTGTTTTCTGATGTTCACGTGCTTTATATTTTGAGTTTTCTGAACCACTTTTATATTTATTAATTTTAAAAATATTTTTATATATATACTTACATAAAACTTTTATATTTATATAAAAATTTATACTAACTAGGATGAGCACATATTTTTATTTTTACTAAGATACAATTCTTAACGATATAACTTTTTGGTGTCAAGCTGTTCACACTACATCCCTGAATCCAGACTGTCTCAGCCTGCCACCTTCTTGGTAGGCTTGCTTAAGGGGAACTCACAAATATTTCCATTCTCTAGGGAATCTGTACGTTTTGCTTACCTTTTGTGCCATAAGGTAGAAACCAGAATTCATATCTCAAGTGAACAACAAATTCTTACTTTTAACTCAACATTTTCTTTGGTAGGAAAAGGATAGAAACTCCTCTTCCCCTTCTTGTGTTCAGAGATGAGAAAGGCTGTTACATTACCCAGAAGATAGGAGGTGTCCTGATAGTTGAATGGGTTAGAGTGCTGTTGGGTTGCCACCCTTGAGATCTTGGGGGTGGTGGGAGGTATGGGAACACTAACACTGTTAATCTGTTTTCTAAATACTGGCTGCCATCAAGGAATTCTGCCATGTAGTTCACCTCTAACTTAAAATGTTCGCTTCTTTAGATCTGTGACAGTACACTGTGCTTTGTAAAAGTAACATTGAGCTGGGAAGGGTTAATGAACTAAAATTATAATGCACGTTATGGGCTGTTCAAAACCTCGATTCTTTGTAGTTGTGTAATTTTCTTCGTTCATTGTTTTGCATGATACAAAAATCATAATTTTGATCTGAATGCACAATTTCCTGTTTTTGAACTAGCTTGTGGTATCATAAAGCTTTTAATCTTAACTTTTAAAAAGAGAAAAAGCTTAACTTATTGTAAAATTTCACCATCTTTAAAGTATTTATAATTACTGCTGTCCTTTGATTTGTTTCCATTTATTTCTATTATCTTGCAGCATCTTTTATCCAAATTCTTCTTTCTTATAAATCTTGTAAGTAGGAACCAGAAGCTTCTCCTTAATTGCAGTCATGTTTTTATTTTTTTTCATAATTCCATTAAAAAATTTGATTGTCATTGTCTCTTGTAGTTTTTGCACTTGGGAAGAAAAATACTTTTCTGTGTTTTGAATGGGGAAGATTGTTGGCAAAAGCAAATTAATCTGCCTGAATCAGTCCCATTATTTCTGTACACTAGTCTGGTCATGTCATGAATTCCAGGACTTTGCACTAACTGTGTTTTGGCTTTTTTATTTTAAAGCTTTAAGCTTATTTTTATACAGATTTAGTGTTTGATTTGTATGCATTCTGCATGTAGTGTTTTTCCAATGTATTATTGCTGGATAGCTTATTCAGGATTAAAAATGGCTCATGGGAAGTTGCATAAAGATTTATGCTTGACTCTGCATTGTGTTAAATCTATTAATACAAAATCATTTAAAGATTTCATGAAGAATAATAAAAGATTTCAGAGTAATTTTGAATACACTGTGAAATCTTTTTTAAAAATAAAAGCAACTTTCAAAGGGCTCCTGTTTCAGTGACAACGAATGACCATGAGAATCTTTTACCAATCTGATTTTCTGATTTATCAACCTCAAGTTAGCTGCTGTCTGTGGTTGTTAAAATTCATTCTCATTTTGCTTGGTTGGGCGATTCTTTGGTGTGTGTTTTGGAGTTGGGTGGGGGGTGGGAATGCTCTCTCTTCTTCCCTACCCATTTCTCATCCTTTCTTTGCCCTCTCCCTAAAATACACAAACTGGCATAGGATTTCCCATTTAATTATGTCCATTTGGAGTAAGGTATAAATTTTAAAAATCGAAAAATTCTTATTATTTAAGCATCATTCTATAGAGGGAGGAAAAAACAGAATAAATAATAGAAAAGCCAAATTCTGTATATCTGTATATAAATACAGATACATATATATACACATATATATGTATATATATATAAATATACTCTGCTGATCAAAAGTTCAGTTGAGAAATGCTTCCTGTAGAATTAATTAAGCTGACAGTACCACTGTACATTTTTTGTTACCCTTTTTCAAAGATTTTAGAGAGCCCCCTTTAAAAACAAAATAAGACATAGTTGCTAAACAAGAGCATTATTGGATTCTATTCAAGTAGCTCTTTAATGACACCAGTATTTGATCTTTGTGTCCAGGGTCCCATGAGCCTGTTTCCGTATTGACAAATATAATAAAACCCTCCTTTTCTCTCCCCAGCCATTACAACACAAGCTAGCATGGAGTTTCGACGGAAAGGGTCACAAATGTCCACAGACACCATGGTTTCCAATCCTATGTTTGATGCAAGTGAATTTCCTGATAACTATGAAGCAGGAAGAGCTGAGGCTTGTGGGACACTGTGTAGGATTTTTTGTAGCAAGAAGACTGGAGAAGAGATTCTGCCAGCTTATTTATCCAGGTCTTAGAACTTTTTTGTTTATTTCTTCATTTATATAGTTTTTATAGTGTAACTCTATGGTAGCATGGCTTGGTAGGCTGAATTGACAAGTAAATGTTGGTCTGAAATACCTGCAAATGTCTGTAAATAATTGAAATTTTTGCTTAAATTCTTCTCTTTTCCTGCCTCTTCATATTTGGTAAAGATCCCTGAGATGCTTTTTATTTTAGAGTTATTATCCTACCATATTTGATTTTTATTAATTATGGGGAGATTTGAAAGGACCATACTGATTTTTAAATTAATTTTTAGCATAGTATTAGGCACTGTAGATGGTCCAGAAATGTTAGCTCTGTAAATTTGGTCTCTGAAGAGCTTATTTTCTCAAGTGAGCAAAGCCATGTGCATACATAACAATGATCTAATAGCTATAGGAAGTTGGTGGGAGAAGGCGCAGATAAAGTGCTGGGGGCATTCAGAGGAAGAAGCAGCACGCATTTACGCGAGGAGTTAAGGAAAGAGTTACAGAAGACTGGGTGATTGTGCTAGACGTATAAAGGATGGGTTGTATTTAGACTATGTTAGCAAGTTCGGTAGGGTCACTTTACCCAAATCTATGATTTCAGCCATCTTTGTGAATGGCTCTGCTGTCCATTCACTTGCTCAGGCTAGAAAACTAGGAGACATTTTAGACTCCTTTCCCTCTGTATCTTTAGTTGATCAACCAACCCTTGTCTGCTATTTAACCCTCCTCCTAATCTCTCCACTCTGATCCACCATGACCCTTCAGGCTTTGTCTCTTTTTTCCTAAATAAACTGGTAATGACCTCCTATTTCTCTTGACTATTTTGCTTTCTTCAAATGATCATTCACACAGCTGCTAAAGTGATGTTAGTATCAACAAGAGCATTCAGGTGTCTGTGTACCTGCTAGGTTCTCAGAAGAGAAAATTAAACTGACTCATATGGAACCAAGTCCAGAAGCACATGGCATGAAACAGAATGGTACATGCAGGGAACTAATCAAGGGTATCTTAATAGGCTTTTGGTTTTAAGTAACAGGAAACCTCAGTGTGACTTCGGCAAAGGGGGAATGAATTGTGAAAACTAGTGCTATTTAATACATTCTAAAGTCAAGATGTGCAGCAGGGCAGGAACCAAAGACTAAAAAGTGCTCAAAGACCAAAACACTTTTCTTCTTTCAGTTTCTCTGTCTTCACAGTATCCCAGAATTGCTTCATTCTTCTCTTCTCTGCAGATCATTTTTCAATGTTGTAATATGCTTCTAAGTTCTCAATTTCCATGGCCGTGGTCTAGATGGCCAGCAGGGCCAATTACCATCTCTGAATACTAATTTCATATTCCTGGGAAAGAGAATCTGATTAATCAGGTGTCTGCCCTCTAGTCTAGTCAGTATGGCTTTGAGGGTGGGTCACATGGAGTACTGAAGTTAACCCTTGTGGTGAGGGTACATTTCTCTGGAGGGAACCATACGTTAGAGAGAGACCCCAAATGATATCAATAGCAGCAAAGGAGAAGGCTATAATCCTGAGCTTTTTGTCTGGTCCATTAAGACTATAGGCTGTAGTATGATCAACTAAAAGAACAGATTTGTGAGAGGATGAATGATGAATTTAGTTTTGAACCTGTTGACTTCTAGGTATATGGAGTATGTTTTTCAATTCATTTATTAAGTTCCTACTTTGTGGCAGATACTGTGTACCAGGAATACTGGAGTAATCAATGCCCTCAAGTACCCAATGTACTTTTTTGGCTAATAGATTTAAAACTCAGTTGAGAGGTCTGGGCTGGAGACTGACTTGATTATATTGAGTGGCTGAGATAGTGTTTAAAACCAGGCTAGTGGAAGTGATAGTGTAGAGAACTGAGATTGGCAGCCTGGAGAACACAAATATTAGGTGGCAAGTGGACCAAGAGGATCTGGTGAAGGAAATTGCCACACAGGCCAGAAAAGAGTAAGGAGAGAAGGAGGGAATACTTTAAAAAGACAAAGTTAGACTTAGACATGTCTTCTGCAATTAACAATTGAGAGACCATTTGTTTTTTGTTTTGTTTTGTTTTTTGTTTTTATTTTGTTATCATTAATCTACAATTACATGAGCAACATTGTGGTTACTAGACTCCCCCCATCATCAAGTCCCCCCCACAAGCCCCATTACAGTCACTGTCCATCAGCGTAGTAAGATGCTATAGAATCACTACTTGTCTTCTCTGTGGTGTACAGCCCTCCCCGTGCCCCCCCCCCCACATTATATCTGCTAATCGTAATGCCCCTTTCCCCCCTTGTCCCTCCCTTCCCACCCATCCTCCCCAGTCCCTTTCCCTTTGGTAACTGTTAGTCTATTCTTAGGTTCTGTGAGTCTGCTGCTCTTTTGTTCCTTCAGCTTTTTTCTTTGTCCTTATACTCCACATAGGAGTGAAATCATTTGATACTTGTCTTTTTCCGCCTGGCTTATTTCACTGAGCATAATACCCTCTAGCTCCATCCATGTTGTTGCAAATGGTAGGATTTGTTGCCATTTGTTATTTTGTTAGTATGGTTTTAATAGAGTTCTAGGGAGAGAGAATAGATTAAAATGGCTTGCACAGTGACCGGAGGTAAAAAAGTTTTTTTTGAAGAGTACTGCAGAGAAGAGAAAAATGCCTTATGGTAACAGAAGAGTTTACCATATAGTTGCTTTAGAAAGATGGGAGATTGAATACTCAGTTGATTGGGGGTTAGGGAAGGAGGTTGTAAGTAAGGTATACTTGGGCATATTTCTAAAAGGAGTCTTATTCAGAAGTAACCTTTATATCATGATGAATGCAGGGTTGAATGAGCTATTTTCTTTCATTGTTCCCCTAGAAATAATGGGGATAGAGAAAAGAGACAAAAGTTTTTTCCTAGGAATTAGGAAATGCTGCAGAATTTTACTTGGCATGAGTTCAGTTCAGTAATTCCACCAATTATAATCACTGCAGCCATTGGTTTTATTTTGTTTTGGTTGCTTCATTGACAGGCACCTATAATCTTGAGTTGCAAAGCTTAAAACTTCAAAAAGATTCAGACATGAATCTTTTTTTTTTTAATTAGGAAAGACCATTTTGTTCTTAGTGTATTTGATGCTGAAATGTCCGAACTCCAGTAATATTTTTAAAGGATAGAAGTAATAAAGAGTAGAAATAGACTTTCAGATGATCATGTAGAAAATAATAATTATGAAAACGATTGATCAGCAGTTTGTTTAAAATATTTTTCTTGCTTTCGCAGATTTTACATGCTTTTAATTCAAGGTTTGCAGATAAATGATTATGTGTGCCATCCTGTCTTGGCCAGCGTTATTCTAAACTCCCCTCCTTTGTTCTGCTGTGACTTGAAAGGAATTGATGTTGTGGTTCCTTACTTTATTTCAGCTCTTGAAACCATTTTGCCTGACAGGTAAGCTATCATTCTGTACTAGTATATTACTTGTCGGGTTTGGCCTGGTCTGTTTTGGTGCTTCCTCCCCACTTTCCTCATTTATTCTGTCTTCGTAGCCCAAGAGAACTCAGGCCACATTAAATGAGTATAAAGCATCCTGACCCACCTTATCCGTGAACTTCTGTTCTGATTTGTCCATGTGTGTGTGTTGAATCCTTTTTGGCCTGGTCTAGAGGGCTAACAGCAGAGGTCCTAGTTTTGTAGAGTAGGCCTTACATTTAAAATCAGTCAGATTTTGTTTAATTCTGTTAACAGTTTTACATAGAAATTCTCACACACACAGATACACACAGAAATTGTAGTCCTACAAACTCAATAAAAAGTAGTTACTTGGATTCTTTGTAAAGCCAAGCCCAGTGTTTCTATTGTGAAAATTGACATAAATGTATATTTGGCAATAGGTGAAAAAACATTTTGGTTTGGAAATCCTAATAGCTTTTTTTTTTTTTTTTTTTTTTTGGTGGGGGCAGAGAACTCTCAAAATTCAAAAGCTATGTAAATCCAACAGAATTGAGAAGATCTTCCATTAATATCCTGCTTTCTTTATTGCCTCTCCCTCATCACTTTGGCACAGTCAAATCTGAGGTAATGTTTCATTAAATATTTTTATATTCTATATTCTATTTTGTGTACTAATTCAAGTAAATTATATTTTAAAAATGCAACAGGAACTTTTTAGAAAAAATTTTATATAATTTCAGGTGAATCAACAAAATGATTTGTTGTGGTATTTCTTCTGTTAGCCAGGGGCATATCTTGGTCTGCCATTTCAAGTGGTGATAGGCTGGTAACATCTGGGAATGTATGTTGTGTGAGTCAGTGATAGATACTTAGCACAGTGGTTACTATTAGACTGAAAGCTTTGCTTATTAGATTGATCTTACCTTTGTCCACTGTAGCAGTTCCTATATGGGCACAGTGTACCACAACAGTTGATGTTAAATATTTATTTCTTCTGTAGGTGGTCCTGGAAGGAAAGTTTAGTAATGATGACAACTCTTCTTATGATAAACCAATAACTTTTTTGTCCCTGAAGTTGAGACTTGTGAATATTCTAATAGGTGCCTTGCAAACGGAAACGGACTCCAACAACACTCAAATGATACTAGGTTTGTGTTCACACATTTTCTGGTAAGCAAAAACCCAGGCACTGTTGACCCCAGGCTTGCTGAGGCAGCAGGGGTCAGTCATGGCAGCCTAAGCTCTGTTTATTCTGAATCAGAGGCAGAATTTGTTTGCTTTCATATGTAAAAACATTTAAAGGGGTCAGGTGAGAGAAGGAAAGCATTACAGTTGTATTGTTGGGTCATTTTTGCTTAGTTCTATTTGTGTCCTTTGTTTTTCTCTTTCCCTTCCTCTCCTGTTCTTTCCTTTCCTCCCTTCTTTTCTCTTCTCTTTCCTTTGCTCCCTCCTATGCCTGCCTTCTCCCCTTTCTTTTGCCTATTATGTACATGTGAAAAATTCTGTAAGCCATGTTGGAACCCTACCAAAAGGAAATTGAGGAGTAGCTGCCAAGGAAGATTGGTGTGCTTCCTTCCCTTTCCCTTTTCATTTCTTGTTGGTCGCCTAATCATACTGATTTTCAGTCTTAAATGGCTCCTCATCATTATGGCCACTGCCATATTTTAGGCCCTTGTGACTTCTCAACTTGGTTGCTGCAGCTGTCTCTTAATGTACTTCTGACTTTTCATCAAAGCCAAGGGCGTGGTCCTAGGTGCAGGTACTCTGTGGGGCATACGAATGAACTGAATGGCATGGCTTTTCTCCCTTGCATGGCTTTTCTCCCTTGAGCAAGTCTCATTGCAGAGAATGGAGTACCTTCACAGAGCAGTCAGATGACAGCAGAAGGCAGTGCTGATTGCATGTCATATTGAGTGTCTTCATATTGAGAAAGAAGAAACCAAAAGAGAAAGGAAGATTTCATAGGGGTAGAGGCAAGTTATAAATTGGATCTTGTAGGGCAAGATTTTAATAGGTGGAAGTGAGATTAGGATTTCATTACAGGACGGAAAATGATGAAGCCAAAGAACTGGTGATGGCAGTGTGGGTGGAATGGGTGCTCAGGAAAGATAGTATGTTATGCAGTGAGAAGGTAGAATAAACAGGGAAGAGTAAATCCTTTCATTTTGGAAAGGAGTTGCAGGAACCACTAAGTCTTGAAATGAGAGCGCCTACAAGTTGTAGTGTTTTCGGTTATTCAAATAATGTATCATTTGAAATAAGATGATTTCTATAGTTGGTTAGATATTTAGTTGTGCTGTATGCTTGTTCTGAAGAGTTTCCTCTGTACCCTCCAAAGAAGAGTCAGCTGTTGCTCTTCCATAGACTGGCAAAGCTGTGTCTGTTCTCTCTCTATCCATTGTGAACAAGAGTACTCCCCCACTAGGATGGCTCACCATTTTGTTTCTGTCCTAGGCTTTTGGCACTATGAGTTCCTTGATAATAAATACATGCAGCTTGTCTTCAGAATATGCAGCTGTGGGAGAGCCCTGAACCATGTGGTTTTAATCATTCTTGAAAAGCACTCTGGTCAGAAAGATAGACCTGTAATTTTTATTTTGTTACTTTTATTTTTGAAAGATCAGAATCTGGTTTTGAAAGTATTCCACAATATTTTTCTTAGTTTGTATTACCTTGATGTTGAGATGTTTACATCTGGTCTTTCACACCAATTAAAAAATTTTAGGTATGGTCATGTTTTTATATAAAGTAAAGTTTTTTCAAATAACGTATCACTTGAAATGAGATCATTTCTTTTAGATCACTTCAAATTTATTTTAGAAAAATGTAGTTTTGAAACTGAGGGCAGAACTAGGGCATTTCTAAAGATTATCTTTTCTAACCAATCAGTGGATTTATTAGGAATTTTATGGAAACTTCAGGGATACCCAGCAAAAATCAAATTATTATCTTTGCTATTAATTGGGTATGTTAATTGTTTAAATATTCTTGTCATGTTTTTAAGTAAAATACATTGTTTTACTGTTGCAGGGGCAATGTTAAATATTGTTCAAGATTCAGCACTTTTGGAAGCCATTGGTTGCCAAATGGAGATGGTAAGAAGCATACCACTTGCACTTCTGATTTTATGTACACTACATTCCAAAATGCCCATCCTTGTGATTTTAAGGCATTTTTTTGTAAATTCAGTTCATTGATTCAGAAGGTTCCTATTTTAAAATACATATTTTGAGGTTTCAGTGCCTCATCAGCTATAAACTAGGTCCCTGAGAGATTCCACAAGAGAGAAATTCCAGCTAAATGCTTGTCCTTTTTCCTGGACAGTGTCTACTTAAGGCTCTTAACTCTTTTGCTGTGCTAGTGAACTGGCTTGAATAATCTAGGAAAGCTGCCTACTCCATAATTCCTTTCATTCCTAGTAAATCTAGAGCTGGCCTCAAAGCAAGCATCTTTTCCATCTCATCAGCTCTTTCTAGCCCCTCTAGACCAGAGTTTGAGGGTCCCCCAAAGCACCAGTTCTTCCAAATCAGAAAAGCTTCCCAGAGACTCCCAATGCCCTCTGCTTCTGTCTTCAAGATATGTGATTCCTATAGCTGGAGTAGAGGCAGGGGAGTGGAGAAATTGGTAGAGTATCTTGGAGTGAGCTAAGGACCCAAAGTCATTAGCTAGTGAAGGCTAGTGAAAATGGAAAAGGTCCTGGGTTGGCCCTTTATGAACAACAGCAAAGAAGACCTCAGAATGGTGCCTGTGATATCAGGCCCTTCATACCCTCTAGTACATGGTTTATGCAAAAACACCACAACAGTTTTAATTCCTTGTCAGTTTTTATCTATGTATCAATTTGTGCTGTTTAGTTGACACATTCTATTTTATCAACATGCCTTTTAACAATTGACCTCTGTCTATTTTTGTAAAGTATAGATGTAGCCCTCAAATGTTGGATTCATTTTTGTTTGACTAGGGTGGTGGAGAAAATAACCTGAAGAGTCATAGTCGCACTAATAGTGGTATTAGTTCAGCAAGTGGTGGAAGCACAGAGCCCACAACTCCCGATAGTGAAAGACCTGCTCAAGCTCTTCTAAGGGATTATGGTAAGCCTTGTTTGTTTCTTTGAAATCCAAAGTTTATAGCAAAAAAAATTTTTTAACAAAGTTTTAATGTTTGTGATTTTTTAAATATATTATAGTAGAAAGTCTATTGGTCTAAGAGATTAAAAAAAGAAATAAAATCTTTTAAATTTAGCTCTAGCTTTTAGTAGTTAGATTTTTGGGTAGCTTATTAGGTTTTATAAGTGATTATAATGGGTGGTCAAGGAAACATTTCTGGATTTTGTAGCAGTTGCTGGTCATACAGAGTCAAATAAGATGTGAGCTCTGCCTTAGAGTCTAATGGCAGGGTTGGCTAGTATATCAGTTATTGCAATGTGGTAAGTGGGGGAGATGGGATATGCATTAGATGGGAACCCGGAGGGTCTTTTTGTTTAAAACCTATATACACTACTATATCTGATGGGATTCTTCAGTCACACATGTTAAGTAAGAGTAAGGAAACATTTGCCAGCAGAACATCCTAGTCAATGATGTCCTTTACCCTGGGCAATTACCTTATGGGTTCTGTGAGATTGTGAGTGCCTTTATATTTTTATAAACAAATACTAATAGTATATTGTATCTGTGAGTGTTAATCTAACTGGATTAGTATGAAATCTAGATCCTTAGTTGTGAATTCAGTTTCTTAATCACCTAGAGAGTTCACGAGCCTAGTAGTCAGGCATGTTTCGGTGGTTTAAGTTTGCTAAAAGTATTCTTGAACATGTCAAATACATAAGGTCATTATGTGGATATTCAAGACATTTGCACTTATAAAGAAGTTATTTAAATTGTTTTCTCATGTTCTTGGGTTTAAGTATCCTGTAGGTGAAAATTATTTATTTTCATGCTTTCTAAGTCTTTTAAACTGAGGAAATTTTTGCATTGTTTGTGTTCTAATATAAATGTTTGAAGTGACTATTGTTTGTTTCGGTATTTGGAACTGGTGTTAGTGAGTTCTGCTTGTAATGTCGTAAAATATCTTGTATTAAGAAATCCAGATTTGTGTTAGTGTTGCATGAATGTCTCTCTTTAATGATCATTCCTTTTTCTGTTGTCACTGCCCTCTTTCTGATAGGATCGACAGGTATAATGTCCCTAAAGCTTCCTTTATAAATTCAATTTCATATGTCCTAATTTATTATTAGCTAAGTAATAATTACATTTAAATATAGAAGTGGAGGCCAAATAAAGCCACAGTGACTTGATTAAAATTTTTTAGAAGTAGTCCTGGAGAGTTAAATATTAAAATATGTTTGAAAAGGTATTGCATGTGACTTTTTATGGTTTAAACCCTGAAAATAATTTCAACAGATGCTTTAGGCTAATTCCCAGCATCTGAAGAGATTCTAAAATTTGGATTCTTTCCTCTACAAAATTTGAAGGAAATAATTGATAGCCTTTTCATTGTTTTTTTTAATGTAACTCTCCTTATGAATGAATTTTGAAATTTTAAGATTTATATTGTTAAAAAATGATATTGCAACTGTCAAATTCCAGTAAATGTCTGGATAAAAGTACCTGAGCTGGGAGCTAGAAGCTGCTCTGGTCCTGTGTGTTGTGCCCCATGCACTGTTGTTCAGTCAGGCTTGACGCTCAGGCCAGTGGGGTGGGAAGCATAGCGCTGTGTGGGTGCCCTTCGTGCTCACGGTGGCTGCTGTGGTCTGTGCCTGGTGGAATGCTGTGCTTCTTGTTACTAATGCTTAGTTGTTTTCCCTCCCTGTGGGATGTGGCATTGGGGTTATATCCTAGCTCTTAATACAGATTCAGCCGCTGGGCTCCTGATTCGCAGCATTCATCTCGTCACACAAAGACTCAACTCCCAGTGGCGGCAAGATATGAGCATATCACTGGCAGCTTTAGAGCTCCTCTCTGGCCTGGCAAAGGTGAGAAGCCCGTTCCTTTGATTTTAGCCCAGGAGCCTCAGACCATGGCTGTTTTTTTCTCTATCTCCTGACCTCTTGGTATGGGTATTGCTGTGCTGGTTATACAGAAACTTAGTTTATATCCAAGGTGTACAAAAACGTGCCCTCAAATGAAATTTTACAAAGTGGATTTTATTTTAATAGGTTCAAAGAGTCTGAATGATATTTTTGCTGTTAAATTACAGGAAATGTTTCAATATTTGCTGTTGATTTGCACATAATAGTAGAATGCCTATTGATTTGTATTTACTTACATTTCTTCATGGCATTTTGTGCTATTATAGGATCATCTAATTTTAATAAATAAATACAGATTTGATAATGGAAAAAAAGGGGCTCTTTTTGTAAAGAGTAATTATCCCAAAATATGCCATTTGGGACTATCTGTGACTCTTCCATCTTCTATCATCAGAGAAGAGTGAAAATTGGCTATCTTTTCTAATTTCTTTCATAGTTGTTATTTCAGTTTTGTGCAACCTGAGAGCTAAGTGGCCATTTGTACTTCTCTAAGTACAAAATTTGAAAGTGAACAGTTCAGTGGCTATTAGTATTTCACAATATACAAACACCACCTCCATCTAGTTCCAAAACATGTTCACCCCAAAAAAGAAACCCTGTACTCATTAAGCAGTTGATTCCTGGTCTTCCATCCCCCAACCTGACAACCACCAATCTGTGTTCTGTCTCTATGGATTTACCTATTCTGGTTGTAGTGAACATGCATGTACATATATTTGTTTGAATACCAATTTTCAGTTCTTTTGGGTATGTATCTGAGAGTGGAATTACAGGGTCATATGGTAATAGTTTAACTTTTTGAGGAGTTACCAGTATTTCCCAAAGTGACTGAATCACTTTACATTCCCACCACTGATGTATGAGAGTTCCATTTTCACCACATCCTGACTAACATCTTAGTGTTTTCCTATTTGTTTAATGGGCAGGATTATCTCATGTAAAAACTTGGTGTTGTGAGAATCAAATGAAATGAAATATGGGGGAAGCCTCAGGATGATGGAGTAGGAAGGCAAGATGCAAATTTCTTCCCCCCCCACACAAAGGAAGCAAGTACAGCAAATACAACTAAACTTGAAAATGAGCTGAAAACTGCCAAACATACCATCTACACACGGGGAAGAAGAGAAGACCACAGAAAAGGGTAGAGAGGCAGAGCTGAGACTAAGTGGGACCACAGCCCTTCCCCTATCTCAGCCCACAGGCAGGAAGAAGTGAATGGAGTGGAGAGGGGATAGGTGCCCAGGAACTCTGCACACCTGGCCCTGAAGATCTGCTACAGGAAGACAATTCCACATTGTACTGGGTTCAGGTGATTAGTGGGACTGGACACCAGGGAAAGATGGAACGCTCTGGGGGACTGAGACACCAGCTGCCTGTGGAGGACAGGCATGCTCCACTGGTCCCACAGAGACCCAGTACAGAGGCAGCAGTTTGAAAGACTTGCCAGCAGTAGGAGGGGAGCCAGGTGGGCAAGGGTTGGATGGGGCTGTCTCTGCAGGAGAAAGAACAGGTGGATGATACTTCACCAGCACTCCCTTGACCCAGCTGGTCAAGCACTCAGGGGCCCCATGTGCTTCATCCCCCTCACTGGCAGCTCAGCCCCAAGGTGCCTCCCTCCATGCCACAATGTGCCAGCCCACTCAGTCCAGTAGGCACAGGGAGAATCTCCCAGCTTTCATGGCCCTGTTCTAGCCCAATTGGAGAGGCACCTGCAGGAGCCAGCTCTGGGAGCTTCCTCCCCACAGGGGGCCAAGCTGGGTGCTCTCTGCCTTGTTGCTTCATGCCTTATTGCTCCTAGGGGGCTCCCACGGGACTCGCTGTTGCAGCAGCTGTGTGTCACTGTGGCTCAACTAGCTGCCTCCACCATTGGTGAGCTTCCTACCACCTAACTCATGGCCACTCACCCGCACACTCCCGCAGTGCACATTGAGCCACCACTGCGAGCCTGTGAGCCCTTCCATTGTACCAGTCACTGCCTCCGTGGGCCCAGGTGTCCTCCCATCACATGGTTCACCACCACCTCCACTGTGCATGCCCTACTGCTGCTGTGTGCCCACTACACTCTTCCATGGCATGGCTTGCCACCACTGCTATGCTCCCAAAGGCTTTGCAACTAGGTGACTTGCCACTGCCTCAAGTCCATGCACTTTGCCATTGTACAACTCACCCTGTGACTACTCTGCCCACCTTGTTGATCCAGCAACCCTGCCATCGCTACAGGGCAGAGGGCAGCCCTGCCCACAACAATCCCAGCAGAAACCACTGCTCTGATCACATAGGCTGAGCTAAGGCAAACCACCGGCCTCAGCAGACTGAGATAAACCACTGCTGACAAACGTACAAAAAGGCAACCCTGCCCATTGCCCACCAGCAGCAACTGGGGTTTCACAGCAAAGGAGAAACAGGAACTAGAGAGGAAGGAGTCTTGAGCTCTGGACCCCACAGGATGTCTTCTTCATAAAGACATTGCTCTCTAGATCAGGAAGCGTGGCAGATCCATCTAATACAAAGGAAGAAACACAGATACCCTGACAAAATGAGGAGGCAGAGGTATATATATATTCCAAACAAAACTACAGGATAGGACACCACAAAGAGGGCTAAATGAAATGGAGATCACCAATCTTTCTGATAAAGATTTCAAAATAAAAGTAATAAATATGCTCACTGATCTGCAGAAATATATTAAAGATCTCAGGGAGGACTTCAGCAAAGAAATGGAAGAGCTGAAGAATATAGTATCTAAAATGAAACATACAGTGGAGGGATTTAAGAGTAGATCATTGCAGGTAAAGGAGACAGTCAATGAGATGAAAATTGGAGAACAGGAACACAATGGAGCTAAGGAATAGAGAGAAAAAAGGACCTCTAGGAATGAAAGAAAGACAAGAGAGCTGTGTGACCAATCCAAATGGAACAATATTCACATAATGGGGGTACCAGAAGGAGAAGAGACAAAGGGATAGAAAATCTCTTTGAGGAAATAACTGAAAACATCCCCAATCTGGGGAATGAAATAGATACTCAGGTCATGGAAGTACAGAGAGCCCCTAACAAAAGGAACCCCTGGAAGACAACACCAAGACATATAATTAAAATGGCAAAGATCAAGGATAAGGAGAGAGTATTTAAAGTAGCAAGATAGAGAAAAAAGATTAATTACAAAAGAAACCCCACCTGCTATCAGCAGACTTCTCAGCAGAAACTTTACAGGGCCAGAAGGGAGTGACATGAAATATTTAATGTACTGAAACAAAAAGACCTTCAACCAAGAATCCTCTTCCCAGCAAGATTATCATGTGAATTTGAAGCAGGATTAAATAATTTCAGATAAATGAAGGCTTAAAGAATGTATAGCAACAAAACCAGCATTATAGGATATATTAAAGAAATTGCTGTAGATGTAAATGTTTCTAAGGCTAAGTAGTTTTTTTTTTTTTTGAGAGGGCATCTCTCATATTTATTGATCAAATGGTTGTTAACAACAATAAAATTCAATATAGGGGGGTCAATGCTCAATGTACAATCATTAATCCATCTCAAGCCTAACTCTTGTCAGTCTCCAATCTTCTGAAGCATAACGAACAAGTTCTTACATGGTGAACGAATTCTTACATAGTGAATAAATTCTTACATGGTGAACAGTACAAGGGCATTCATCACAGAAACTTTCGGTTTTGATCACGCATTATGAACTATAAACAATCAGGTCAAATATGAATATTCGTTTGATTTTTATACGTGATTTATATGTTGATCCCACATTTCTCCCTTTATTATTATTGTTATTTTTATTTTTAATAAAATGCTGAAGTGGTAGGTAGATGCAAGATAAAGGTAGAAAACATAGTTTAGTGTTGTAAGAGGACAAATGTAGATGATCAGGTGTGTGCCTGTAGACTATGTGTTAATCCAAGCTAGACAAGGGCAACAAAACATCCACGGATGCAGAAGATCTCTCTCAAAGCAGGGGGGATGAGGTTCTGAGCCTCACCTCTGTTGATCCCCAATTTCTCACCTGATGGCCCCCCTGCGACTGTGCCTGTCTTAGGTTGTTCCTCCCTTGAGGAATCTTACCCGTCTCTGGCTAACCAGTCATCTTCCGGGGCCATACAGGGAAATGTAAAGTTGGTAAGTGAGAGAGAATAAGGCTAAGTAGTTTTGATTATGGCATCTAATAAAGTGTGGAGAAGGAGGAAGGAGAAAAAAAGGACTCTTGGATTGTCTTTGAAATAGAACAATCAGCAACTTAATATAGACTATTATATAGCTAGGAAGCTATCCTTGAACCTTTGATAACCACAAACCTGAAGTTTTTAATAGATATGCAAGAAATAAAACAGGAGAAATCCAACCACAACCCTAAAGAAAAACATCAACTAACAAGAGGAATATAAAAGAGAAAGAAAGGAACAGAGAGGAGCTATAAAAACAAACAAAAAAAATAAAATGGCAATAAGTACATACCTATCAATAATTACCTTAAATGTAAATGGACTGAGTTCACCAATGAAAACACACATAGAGCAGCAGAATGGAAAAAGAAACAAGACCCATATATATGCTTCCTACAGGAGACTCATTTCAGACCTAAAGACAAACCTAGGCTAAAAGTGAAGGTATGAAAGGAATTTCATGCAAACAATAGGCAGAAAAAAGTGGGAGTAACAGTACTTGTATCAGACAAAATTGATTTCAAAACAAAGAAAGTAATGAGAGAAAAAAGACATGACATAGTGGCACACAGATCAGCCCAACAATAGGATATTACCATTATAAATACTTATGCACCCAACAGAGGTGCACTTAAATATGTAAAACAAACACTAACAGAATTAATGGGGGAAATAGACTAGAGCACATTCATTTTAGGAGATTTAATACACCACTCACTTCAATAGATCAACCAGACAGAAAATAAGGAAACAGAGACATTCCACATTAGATCAGGTGGACCTAACAAACATCTGTAGAACAGTCCAGCAAAAGCATCAGGATACACATTTTCCTCAAGTGTACATGGAACATTCTCTGGAATAGATTACATACTAAGCTAGAAGAAGAGCCTCAATAAATTCAAAAAGATGGATATTGTATCAAGCAACTTCTCAGACCACAGTGGTATAAAACTAGAAATAAATTACACAAAGAAAATAAAAAGCCAACAAACACATAGAAGCTAAACATGCTTCTAAATAATCAGTGAGTCAATAACCAAATTGAAACAGAAATAAAGCAATAAGTGGAGACAAATGAAAACAAAAATAAAACGGTTCAATATTTATCGGACACCACAAAGACCTTTCTAACAGGGAAGTACATAGCAATATAGGCTTACTTCAAGAAAGCAAGAACAATCCCAGATAAACAGTCTAAACTCATAATTAAAGAAACTAGAAAAAGAAGAATAAATGAAACCTAAAGTTAGTAAAAGGACATAAAAAAAATCAGAACAGAAATAAATAATATAGATTAAAACAATAGAAAAAAATTAATGAAACTAAGAGCTGATTCTTTGAGAAAATAATACAATAGATAAACCCCTAGCCAGCCTTATCAAGAAAAAAAGAGTACACAAATAAAATCAGAAATGAGAAATAGTCTTAACAGATACCACAGAAATACAAAGAATTATTAGAGAATACTAAGAAAAATTACATGCCAATAAATTGGACAACTTAGAAGAAACAGACAACTTCCTAGAACAATACAGTCTTCTAAGATTGACCAAATAAAAAATAGAAAATTTGAACAGACTAATTGCCCTCAGTGAAATTGAACTGGTAATAAAAAAACTCCTCAAAATACAAAATTCCAGGACCATATCGCTTCACAGCCAAATTCTACCAAACATTTAAGAAGACTAATACCCACCCTTTTTAAAGTATTCCAAAAAGTAGAAGAGGAGGGAACACTTCAAACTCATTCTGTGATGCCAGCATCACTGTAATACCAAATCCAGGGAAAGACACTACAAAGAAAGAAAATTATAGACCAATAACCCTGATGAACATCTATGAAGAGTCCTCAAGAAAATACTAGCAAACTGAATTCAGAAACACATCAAAAGGCTCATCCTTCACAACCAAGTGGGGTTTATGCCAGAGATGCAAGCATAGTATAATAGTTGTAAATAAATCAATATCATACACCACATTAACAAAAAGGACAAAAATCACATGATCATCTCAGTAGATGCTGAAAAAGCATTTGACAAAATTCAACATTCATCGTGATAAAAAGTCAACAAAATAGGCACAGAGGGTACATACCTCAACATAATAAAAGCTGTATATGACAAGCCCACAACTAACATCATACTTAATGGTGAAAAGCTGAAAGCTTTTCCTCTAAGATTAGGAACAAGACGAGGATGTCCACTCTTACCACTTTTATTCAAGATAATACTAGAGGTCCTAGCCAAAGCAATCAGACAACAAAAAGAGATAAAAGGCATTCAGATTGGCAAAGAAGAAGCTAAACTGTCACTATTTGCAGATGACATTATATTATACATAGAAAACCCTAAAAACTCCACCAAAAAAATGTTAGGACTGATAGCTGGATTCAGCAAAGTTGCAGAATACAAAATTAATACACAGAAATCTGTTGCATTCCTATATACCAACAATGAACTAGTAGAGAGAAATGAGGAAAAAATTCTATTTACAATTGCTTCAAAAAGAATTAAATACCTAGGAATAAACATAACCAAGGAAGTGAAACACGTATATTCTGAAAACAGTGAAACACTCATGAGAGAAATTAAAGAAGACACAAATAAGTGGAAATCTATCCCATGCTTATGGATAGGAAGAATATTGTCAAAATGGCCATTCTGCCCAAAGCAATTTACAGATTGAATGCAATCCCTATCAAAATTCCAGCAGCATTTTTCAATGAACTAGAACAAATAGTTCTAAAGTTCATGTGGAATCACAAAAGACCCTGAATAGCCAAAACAAATTTGAGAAAGAACAAAGCTGCGGGGGGATTATGCTCCCTGACTTCGAGCTCTACTACAATGCAACAGTAATCAAAACGGTATATCACTGGCACACAAACAGACCCATATATCAATGGAACAGAATAGAGAGCCCAGATATAAACCCATAAATATACGGCCAATTAATACACAATAAAGGAGCCATGAGTATACATACAGAGAGGAAAAGACAACCTCTTCAGTAAGTGGTGTTGGGAAAACTAGACAGCTACATGCAAGAGAATGAAACAGGATTATTGCCTAACTCCATACACAAAAGTAAATTCAGAGTGGAGCAAAGACCTCAATGTAAGACATGAAACCATAAAACTCTTAGAAGAAGATATGGGTGAAAATCTTTTGAACGTAAATATGAGCAATATTTTCCTGGACACATCTCTTTGGGCAAGGTAAAAAATAAAAAATGAACAAGTGGGACTATGTCAAATTAAAAAGATTCTGTACAACAAAGCCACTGGCAGGAAAAAAAACCCTACAGTATGAGAGAATATACTGTAATTGATTTATCTGATAAGGGGATAACATCCAAAATACATACAGAGCTTATACACCTTAACACCAAAAAACAATAACTAAATTAAAAAATGGGCTGAGGACCTAAACAAACATTCCTCCAAAGAATTACAGATGTCCAACAAGCACATGAAAGGGTGCTCCACATTGCTAATCATCAGGAAAATGCAAATCAAAACCAAAGTGAAATATCACCTCACACCAGTCAGAATGACCACTATCCAAAAGACAAGAAATAACAAGTGTTGGTAAGGATGTGGAGAAAAGGGAATCCTCCTACACTGTTGGTGGGAATGTCAGTTGGTGCAGCCACTGTGGAAAGCAGTAAGGAGGTTCCTTTCAAAATTGAAAAATAGAAATAACATTCAACCCAGCAATTCCACTTGTAGGAATTTACCCAAAGAAAACAAATCCCTGATCTGAAAAGATATATGCACCCCTGTGTTTATTGCTGCATTATTTACAAAAGCCAAGATATGGAAGCTATCTAAGTGTCTATCAGTAGTTGAGTGGATAAAGAAGAGGTGGTACATACGCAAAAAGGAATATTATTCAGCCATAAAAAGAAATCCTGCCATTTGCAACAACATGGGTGGATCTAGAGGCTGTTATGCTCAGTGAAATAAGTCAGGTGGGAAAAAAAACAAAATAACATGATTTCACTAATTTGTGGAATATAAATGCAAAGCAAAACAGAAGGAACAAAACATCAGTAAACTCATAGACACTGAGAAGGGACTGGTGGTTGCCATGGGGGAGAGATTGGGCTGGGGGGTGGGGAGGAGTAGGGAAATAAAGGGGCACAGAACTTCTCAATCATAATGTAGGTTGGTCACAGGGATAGTGTACAGCATGGAGGATATAACCAATGATTCTGTAACATCTTCCTCTGTTGGCAGATAGTAACTGTACTAGTGGGGGTGAGGATTTAATATGGGTAACTGCTGAACCACTGTGTTATATACTTGAAACTAAAATAAGATGTATATCAATAAAAAAAGTGAAATACATAAAACACTTTGTGAACACAAAGGTGTAGTATATACACATAACGTGGTATTGTGTAAGATGACGAAGTTCAAACCCTTGTTTTACAGATGTGGGAACAGGTGAATAAGAGACTGTCACTTAACATTCATGATAGACAAAATAATCAAGTAAACCTAAGATGTTTTTACAAGCACTTAAAGCTTACCTCAGACACTGAGGATAAGTGTAATGGTCATAGTTTTGTGAGTAGCAGTTACTGATGCAGAAAGTAAGAACAGCTATCTACGAGACATGGAAGGCCATGTATTTGAGAGCAAGGTACTGTTTCCTGAGACCTTCAGTACGCTCTCAGTAGTGAGGAGTAATTATCCTTAGGTGGAGTGCTGCTCTCAGTCATGAAGGATTAGTACTACCTGATATGAAGAATTACTGTAAATCTATATATGGAGAAATCAAAACAATCTAGTATTGGAATAGAGTTGGACAAATAGATCAGTAGAATGGTATAGGGTATCCAGAAATAGATCCACACATGCATGGACATCTAATTTTTGACAAAGATGGAATGGTATTTCAAAAGAGAAAGAACAGTCTTTACAACAGATAGTGCTGGGACATTCTAATGTTTATATAGAAAAAGAACTTGATTCATACCTTGTACTGTGTACAAAAATTAACTGAAAATGGACTGTAGACCTAAATGTAAAACCTAAACTTTAAAACTTCTGGAAGAAAATATGGCAGAAAATCTTTGTTGCTTATACAGGGACTTCTTAGATATTATATTATATAAGAACAAACTATTAAA
Organism: Manis javanica; assembly: GCF_040802235.1. Lineage (NCBI taxonomy): Eukaryota > Metazoa > Chordata > Mammalia > Pholidota > Manidae > Manis > Manis javanica. Next base: position 19,056,534 of record NC_133160.1, on the reverse strand, counting down.
TTGGACTAAACTGAAATTAAAAATACTGTTTATCAGAAAACACTGTTAAGAGAATGAGATGACAAGTCACATATTGGGAGATCTTTACAAAGCATCCCTCTGATGAAGGACTTATATCTAGATTATGTGGCAAATTCTCAAAAACTCAGTAATAGACTTTTCTTTTGGTGGTACAGAGCCACAATATTGTGGTGCTGACTTACAATAAGAGGAAGTTTGTCATTAATGGCATTTTTAGAGCTGAACTGAGTGAGTTCCTAACTCAGAGTCTTGCTGAAGATGGCTACTCTGGAGGTGAAGTCTAAATTAAAGCAACCAGGACAGAAATCATTATCTTGGCCTCTAGGATGCACACTGTTATCAGTGAAAAAACCAGTGGATCTGATAACTGAGTGATGCAGTTCAGAAGTTTTGCTTCCTTGAGGGCTGTGTAGAGAAGTTTATGTTGAAAAGGTTGCTAGAAGAAGTGTGCCATTGCCCAGAGTCTGCATCACAAACTCCCAGGATGGCTGTTGTTATGCAGAGAGCATGCTCTGGGTTGCTGCAGTTCATTATGGTGATGGGCCATGGTCATGGTGTCAGGGAAACTCCAGGACAGAGGGCTAAATCCGTGAAGTTTGTGGATGGTGTGGTGATCCACAGTGATGATCCACAATAGTTAAAAAATGTTAGCTATTGTATAGATACTGCCATGTACCATGTGGTGCTCAGAGAGGGTGTGCTGGGCATCAAGGTCTCTGGGTCCCAAGAGGTAAAATTGGCTCTAAGAAGCCTTTACCTGACCATTCACCTGACCATGTGACCATTGTGGACCCTCCAGGTGAGATACAATCCACCATCATCTTGGGACAGACAGGGAGCCATAGCAGCCTGCCATTCTCTAGTCAGTCCATACGGCATACCAGGGCCTTCTTGGCAGCTGGATCTGGAGTCTGGATATTACTTTGTAAAGACCTTTAGTAAAATATTTTAAAAAGACAAGTAACAAATTAAAGATGGCATGAGAGGTGAGCCTCCTCCCAAAACCACATAATATGAAAATATAATACAACTAATCCTGAAAGAGCAATAGGAAAGAAGGCTGCGCCAGACTGCATATACCTGGAGAAAAGAACAGATCTCAAAGAACAGGGTAATGTACCAAAGGGTGATCCGGTGGGACTCAAGCCATTCACCCACCCTAACTCACTGGCGGGAGGAAGAGAAATGGAGTGAGGAGGGGTTGGAGGCCTAGGACTGCAGAACACCCAGCCCTGGAGATCTGCTCTGGGAGCAAGAACCTACATTTCATGGTGCTCTGGAGATTAGTAGTGCTGGAAAGCTAAAACAGGTGGAATACTTGGACAGACTGAGATTCCAGCCACTTGTGGAAAACAGGGATCCACATCCGGCTGCTCTGCAACAAAAGAAAGGTGGGAAGTCTGAGAGACTTCCTAACAGTGAGAGGGCTGCTAAAGGAGCAAGGATTGTAATGAGCTTGCTGCTCAGGAGAAAGGACAGGTGGACAAAATTGTCCATGTGCTCTCTGCCCAGCAGGTGGGAACTTTCAGGAGCTTCAGGCGCTACATCCTCCTGGTTGGCTACACAGTTCTGAGGCCCCCAACACTGATAGACAGCCTGCTGCACCATCATCCCAGCCGGCACCAGCTTGCAAACCGACTGCCCCTGCCCTAGTGCCAGTCCAGCTAGAGGGAGGCTGTGCCTACAGCAGCTACAATTGCAAAGCATAGAAGCTTCTACCTGTGCACTTGACCTACTGGTTCTGGCAGTGGAGACAGGCACTGCAGCTGGGAAGCAGGAAACAGCTCTTTGCTCCCCCAGGCACCAGAACTGCTCGTCTGTGCTGGCAAAGACTAATATACAGACTAAAAGTGAAGGGATGGAAAAAGATACTTCATGCAACTAATAGGGAGAAAGAGCAGGAATTGCAGTACTTGTATCAGACAAAATAGATTTCAAAACCCTGCCATCACACCAGGGGCTGAGCAGCTTGAGAGTACACCTTCTGGGCACTAGAAGATGCCACCTACAAATATGAAACGTCAAAGGAACCTGGTTCAAAACAAAATCCTACAAACACCAGAAAAAGGGCCAAGTGAAACTGAACTCATCAATCTTCCTGAAAGAGATTTCAAAATAAAAATGATAAACATGCTCATGGAGGTACAGGAAAATATTCAAGAACTCAGGGAAGAATTCAGGAGTGAGATTCAATCAAGAAATACAGTATCTGAAATGAAATGTACAATGGAGGGATTTAAAAGCAGATTAGATGAAGTAGAGGAGACAGTAAATGGAATAGAAATTAGAGAAGAGAAATACAAAGAAGCTGAGGCAGAGAGAGAAAAAAAGGATCTCTAGGAATGAAAGAATATTAAGAGAACTGTGTGACCAGTCCAGACAGAACAATATTCACATTATAGGGGTACCAGAAGAAAAAGGGAGAAAAAAAGGGATAGAAAGTGTCTTTGAGGAGGTAATTGCTGAAAACTTCCCCTGTCTGGGAAAGGAGATAGTCTCTCAGGCCATGGAGATGCACAGATCTTCCAACACAAAGGACCCAAGGAAGACAACACCAAGACAAATAACAACAAAAATGGAAAAGATCAAGAATAAGGACAGAATATTAAAAGCAGCCAGAGAGAGAAAAAAGATCACATACAAAGGAAAACCCATCAGCCTATCATCAGAAATCTTACAGGCCAGAAGGCAGTGGCATGATATATTTAATGCAATAAAGCAGAAGGGCCTAGAACCAAGAATACCTGACAAGATTATCATTTAAATTTGAAGGAAGGATTAAACAATTCCCAGATAAGCAAAAGCTGAGAGAATTTACCTCCCATAAACCATCTCTACAGTGTATTTTGGAGAGACAGCTATATAATATAGCTGTCACCAGAGAAAATAAAAACACAGTAAAGAAAGGAAACCAGTTAATTACTAAGCAGATGCAAAATCAAATCAACTACCTCCAAAGTCAGTCAAGGGATAGACAAACAGTACAGAATATGAGACCTACTATATAAAGAATGGAGGAGGAAGAAAAAGGAGGAGAAAAAAAAGAACCTTAAGATTGTGTTTGTAATCGCATATTAAGTGAGTTAAGTTAGACTCTTAGATAGTAAGGAAGTTAACATTGAACCTTTCGTAAGCACGAATTTAAAGCCTGCAATGGTAGTAAGTACATACCTATCCATAATCACCCTAAATGTAAATAGACTGAATGCACCAAGCAAAAGACATAGAGTCACTGAATGGATAAAAAAAACAAGACCCATCTATATGCTGCTTACAAGAGACTCACTTTAAACCTAAAGACATACACAGACTAAAAGTGAACTGATGGAAAAAGATATTTCATGCAACTAATGGGGAGAAAAAAGCAGGAGTTTGCAGTACTTGTAGCAGAAAAAATAGACTTCAAAATAAAGAAAGTCACAAGAGACAAAGAAGGACATTACATAATGATTGAAGGGTCAATCCAACAAAAAGATATAACCACTATAAATATCTGTGCGCCCAACACAGGAGCACCTACATATGTGAAACAAATACTAACAGAATTAAAGGGGAAATAGAATGCAATAAATTCATTCTAGGAGACTTCAACACTCCACTCACTCTGAAGGGACAGATCAACCAGACAGAAAATAAGTAAGGAGACAGAGGCACTGAACATTAGAACAGATGTACCTAAGAGACATCTACAGAACACTCCACCCAAAAGCAGCAAGAAACACATTCTTCTCAAGTGCACACGGTACATTTTCAAGAATAGATCATATACTAGGGCACAAAAAGAGCCATGGTAAATTCAACAAGATTGAAATTGTACCAACCAGTTTCTCAGACCACAAATGTATGAAACTAGAAATAAATTACACAAAGAAAATGAAAAACCCCGCAAACACATGGAGGCTTCAAACATACTCCTAAATAACCAATGGATAAACGACAAAATAAAAACAGAGGTCAAGCAATATATGGAGACAAATGATAACAATAATTCAACACCGCAAAATCTGCACAACACAGTGAAGGCCGTGCTAAGAGGGAGGTATATTGCAATACAGGCCTACCTCAGGAAAGAACAATCCCTTTTGAACAGTCTAAACTCAAAATTTATGAAACTTAAAAAAAGAACAAATGAGGCCCAATGTCAGTAGGAGGGACATAATAAAGATAAGAGCAGATATAAGTAAAATTGAGAAGAATAAAACAATAGAATCAATGAAAGCAGGAGGTGGTTCTTTGAGAAAATAAACAAAATAAATAAACCCCTAGCCAGACTTAGCAAGAAAAAAAGAATCTACACACATAAACAGAATCAGAAAAAGCAAGGAAAAATCACTCCAGACACCACAAAAATACAAAGAATAATTAGAGAATACTCTGAAAAATTACATGCTAACAAACTGGATAACCTAGAAGAAATGCACAACTTTCTATAAAAATGCAGCTTTCCAAAACTGACCCAGAAAGAAACAGAAAATCTGGCCAGAACAATTACCAGCAATGAAATTGAATGGGTAATCAAAAAACTACCTAAGAACAAAACCCCTCGACTGCTGAATTTTATCAAACATTTAGTGAAGACCTAATACACATCCTCCTTAAAGTTTTCCAAAAAGTAGAAGAGTAGGGAATCCTTCCAAACTCATTCAATGATGCCAGCATCACTCTAATACCAAAACCAGGCAAAGACACCACAATAAAAAGAAAGTTACAGACTGATATCCCTGATGAACATAGATGCAAAAATCCTCAACAAAACATTAGTAAACTGAATTAAAAAATACATCAAAAAGATCATCCATCATGATCAAGTAGGATTTATTCCAGGGATGCAAGGATAGTACAGTATTCAAAAATTCATCAACATCATCTACTGCATCAACAAAAAGGACAAAAACCACATGATCATCTCCATAGATGCTGAAAAGGCATGTGACAAAATTCAACATCCATTCATGATAAAAACTCTCAACAAAATGGGTATAGAGGGCAAGTACCTCAACATAATGAAGTCCATATATGACAAACCCACAGCCAATACTATATTTAACAGCAAGAAGCTGAAAGCTTTTCCTCTAAGATCGGGAACAAGACAAAGATGCCCACTCTCCCCACTTCTATTCAACATAGTTCTGGAGGTTCTAGCTATGGCAATCAGACAACACAAAGAAATTAAAGACAGCCAGAATGGCAAGGAAGAAGTTAAACTGTCCCTGTTTGCAGATGACATGTTATTATACATAAAAAACCCTTAAGAACCTGCTCCAAAACTACTGGATCTCATATCTGAATTCATCAAAGTTGCAGGATACAAAATTAATACACAGAAATCTGTGGCATTCCAATACACTAACAATGAACTATCAGAGAAATCAGGAAAACAATTCCATTCACAAATGCATCAAAAAGAATAAAATACCTAGGAATAAACCTAACCAAGGAAGTGAAAGACCTGTACCCTGAAAACTACAAGACACTGGTGAGAGAAATCAAAGAAGATACCTATACATGGAAACACATCCTGTGCTCATGGATAGGAAGAATTAATATTGTCAGAATGGCCATCCTGCCTAAAGCAATCTACAGATTCAATGCAATCCCTATCAAAATACCAACAACATTCTTCAGCAAACTGGAACAAATAGTTCTAAAATTCATATGGAACCACAAAAGACCCCAAATAGCCAAAGCAATCCTGAGAAGGACGAATAAAGTGGGGGTGTTGGGGGATGATTACTCTCCCTGACTTTAAGCTCTACTACAAAGCCACAGTTGTAGTGGCCCCACGTTGTGCGCCAGATGTAGTGTGCCGCATATTTTCTTTGGGTGACATGAGAGAACAAATAACACAGCCAACACAGACAGACAGACAGTGGCTGCAGCCCTGATGTGGCGCAGCACCTTTATTTTTATACTGCCTTTCTTGGACCTCAGCCAAGTGCTATACTTATCTTTCCCTTCTCAGGGGGGGCAGGCCAGAGCACTTTGTTGATTTTCTTAGAAGCTGTATAGTAAGCAGGGGCGATGTTTTCACACATCCTCAAGGTCTCCCTATTTTCAGAGTGAGGCGTCTTGGCTCGTCTTCGAGGACAAGATATGTTTTTGTGGACAGATGACTTCCAAGGACTGCACCAGTTATTCTCAAGCTGGTGCTTTCCTATGCTGCACACAGTAATCAAGACAATTTGGTACTGGCACAAGAACAGAACAACAGACCAATGGAACAGACTAGAGAGCCCAGATATAAACCCAAGCATGTATGATCAATTCGTATATGATAAAGGAGCCATGGACATACAAAGGGGAAATGACAGCCTCTTCAAAAACTGGTGTTGGCAAAACTGGACAGGTACATGCATGAGAATGAAACTGGATTATTGTCTAACCCCACACACAAAAGAAAACTCGAAATGGATCAAAGACCTGAATGTAAGCCATTAAACCATAAAACTCTTAGAAGAAAACATAGTCAAAAATCTCTTGAATATAAACATGAGCAACTTTTTCCTGAATTCATCTCCTCGGGCAAGGGAAACAAAAGCAAATATGAACAAATGGGACTACATCAAGCTAAAAAGCCTCTGTACAGAAAAGGACATCATCAGCAGAACAGAAATGCATCTTACAGTATGGAAGAATATGTTTGTAAATGACATATCCAACAAGGGGTTAACATCCAAAATATATAAAGAACTCATATGCTTCAATACCCAATAGGCAAATAACCCTATTAAAAAATGGGCAGAGTATATGAACATGCATATCTCCAAAGAAGAAATTCAGGTGGCCAATAGGCACATGAAAAGATGCTCCACATTGCTAATTATCAGGGAAATGCAAATTAGAACCACAACGAGATATCACCTAACACCAGTTAGGATGGGCAACATAGAGAAGACTAGGAACAACAAATGTTGGCGAGGTTGTGGAGAAAGGAGAACCCTCCTACACTGCTGGTGGGAATGTAAGCTAGTTCAACCATTGTGGAAAGGAATATGGAGGTTCCTCAAAAAACTAAAAATAGAAATACCGTTTGACCCAGAAATTCCACTCCTAGGAATTTACCCAAAGAAAACAAGTTCTCAGATTCAAAAAGACATATGCACCCCTATCTTTATTGCAGCACTATTTACAGTAACCAAGATATGGAAGGGTCCATCAGTAGATGAATGGATAAAGAAGAGGTGGTACATATACCCAATGGAATACTATTCAGCCATAAGAAAGAAACAATTCCTACCCTTTGTAACAACATGGATGGAGCTGGAGGACATTATGCCCAGTGAAATAAGCCAGGCGGAGAAAGACAAGTACCAAATAATTTTCCTCGTTTGTGGTGTATAACAACGAAGCAAAATTGAAGGAACAAAATAGCATCAGACCCACAGACTCCAACAAGGGACTAGCAGTTACCAAAGGGGTGGGTTGGTGGAGGATGTGTGGGAAGGGTGGGAGAAGGGGATTGAGGGGTATTATGATTGGCACACATGGTGTGGGGGCGTCATGGGGATGACAGTGTATCACAGAGAAGACAAGTAGTGACTCTGTGGCATCTTGCTACACTGATAAGACAGTGACTGCACTGTGGGGGGGGGTGCTAGATAATATGGGTGAATGTCGTAACCATAGTGTTTTTCATGTGAAACCTTCATAAGAGTGTATATCAACGATACCTTAATAAAAAAAAAGAGAAGAATAACAACAGAAGCCTTCAGTAATACAACAAATAACCCAAAAGATTTGAACACTTTACCCAAGCAGATATACAGATGGCAAGTAGGCATATGAAAAGATGTTCAGTATTATTAGTTATTAGAGAAATGCAATTAAAACCACAATGGGAGGATAGCTAAAACTTAAAAGACTGACCGTATCAAACATTGGCAAGGATGTGGAAGCCTGGAACTCTCATACACTTTTGATGGGAATGTTAACTAGTAGAACCATTCTAGAAAAGAGCTTTTCAGTTCCTTTAAGAGTTAACCATAGGTGCTGGTGAGGGGTGGGGTTCAGGGGCCAGGGCTAAGCCTGATTCCAAGGAGGTAAGAGAGCATATATACATGCAAAGACGTATACATGAATGTTCATAGCAACTTTATTAGTAATATCCAGAAGCTGGATATAAGCCAAATGTCCATCAACAGATGACTGGATAGATATATAGTGGTATATCCATGTAGTGGAATACTATTCAGAAATAAAAAGCAGTGAATAATTGATACAAAAATGTGGATAAATCTCAAAATAATTATGCTGAGTAAAAAAGCTACCCCACTCCACCAAAAAAGAAGGGTGTGATACTGTATGATTTTTTATTTATATAAAACTCTGAAAAATTACAGTTAAGCTATAGTGACAGAACAGATTATCAATAACCTAGGGAAGGTACTAAAAGGAGTGGGGAGAAGGATTACAAAGTTGTATGAGGGAGTTTTGAGGGGGTGATGGGTATGTTCATGATCTTCATTGTGCTGATAGTTAACAGGTGTATACTTTTGCCGAAATTTACAAAATTGTACACTTTATGTGCAGCTGTGCACTTTCTGTATGTTAATTGTACCTATGAGTAGCTACATAGAACTTTGTAGCCCATAGGGCTTCACTGTGGGTTGGGTTAGGGGGCTTAAAAAATGTGTACATGTTCTATTGCCAGCTATTCTTTCAATCTCCGATAATGTTGAGTAGAAGTCTAGGCCATGAAAAACTATGCTAAAATGAAATGCTGTTTTAGAGTTAGAAAAATGCCCTCTGTTTTTAGAGAGTATTGTATGATAGTACATCTGAAGTATTCGGTTCCTCTATATAAATAATATTTTAAAAAGCAAGGATTCCTGTGTCATTTTCAGAAAGGCTGAGCATCAGTGCAGATGCTTTGAAATTGTTATGGTGGTTGCTGGCTAACTGTGTTCTTCCTGTGAACATGCTCAGGTGAAGGTGATGGTTGACTCAGGAGACCGGAAGCGAGCCATCAGTTCCGTGTGCAGCTACATCGTGTACCAGTGTAGTCGTCCAGCTCCTCTTCACTCTCGGGATCTGCACTCCATGATAGTAGCAGCCTTTCAGTGTCTCTGTGTCTGGCTGACAGAACACCCTGATATGCTTGATGAAAAGGTTAGTTTACTAGATCTAAAACAGTAAGTAGAAACAAAAATGTATGTTGGGGAAATGCCTTTTACAAGAGAATATTTAAATGTAGTATTTCATATTTCATAAAGCACATTTTGTAGATGTTACTTATATCTAACAATTGCATTTTACACACGTTTCCACTTTCAAATAGGCATGAATGTCTAGGCTGGTTTTTCCGCATGGTTGAATGTAATGCCTTCCTTATAGGGAGGCAGGCAGTTATAAAGAATTCACAGTATAAATTTAAAAAAGAGGTACCAAGTTCATTGAAGATTTATCGAGTGCTTTTTATAGTTTTTAAAATAATACTATTGATTAGATCTTAGTCATTGTCACTATGGCTTCTAAAGTTAATGATACCAGAAATTGCTTTAAAATGTCAGTAACTAATGAGCTTCCATTTGGATAATCTGATGTGTCTCAGACCACCCCAGGTTTGCCTGAATTAATGTTATATCTCTTAAACCTGGGCTTTCATGATTTACAGTCTGTGGTAATTTTATAAGAATTGTGACTGATAAAATTGAATTTATCATTATGTATTATCTAACTCTCTGAACACACAAGTTTAGTTCTTTAAAGAAAAATTGGGAGGCAAAGTTTATTATATTATGGAATTAATACATGCCTATTAAAATGAGAAAGAGACTGGAGTGCCACCACCAAAACATAACCGCTATTAACATTTTGATGTATTTTCTTGTTTTCTCCTAAGATAGATGTATTACAAAAACTGATCTGCCTTTCTCACGTCTAGGATTGTCTTAAGGAAGTATTGGAGATCGTGGAGCTGGGTATTTCAGGAAGTAAGTCCAAGAACAGTGAGCAAGAGGTCAAGTACAAAGGCGATAAGGAGCCAAACCCTGCGTCTCTGAGGGTAAAGGATGCTGCTGAGGCCACCCTAACATGGTATGAAAGTGACCACACAGAGGCTGTGCCTAAGGATTAGAAGGGGTTAGCTGTGATCCGTATTACTCAGTCTCCTCCCCGACTGTTCGACTTTTAAGTAAAGCAATTCCTTTAGGATAGTTTTTCTCCTGAAGAAAAATGAGAGGAAAAACTATTGTTTTGGGGGACCAAAATAAACCAGGAACTTGGGGTTGAGAGTTTGGATCCTTGTTTTCCTGTGCTTGTTGATGTTAATTCAAGTCACATCATGTTAGAGCTGGAAAGGGTCTTGGAGAATCTTACTCTGCCCCCTCACTTTGATTCCTGAGTCTAGAGATGGGATCTGCCTGTGGTCACACTATTAGGTCTTCGGCCTAGCTTAATGTCCATATTCTCTGCTACACCTATACAGTACATATTGTCAGTTCATTCAGCCAAGATTTATGAATTCCCTCTTATTAACTGGTAATAGGATCATAAAGATTAATCAGATTCAGTCACCAAAGAGCTTCTTGTCCAATAGGAAAGCTGTGAACACAAATAGCTATATTAGGTGGAAAACAAGTACTCCAAGAAGAGAAATACAAATGAAATGCTGGAAAGAGGGAATTAATACTTCTAGATAAGGGAAAATCAAGCTAAGATTTCTAGGGAAAATGGCATTGGATCTGACTCTTAAGAGGACAGGTAAAATTTCAGGTATAAGCCAGGTTACAGAGTGGTTAAGAAGGCAGCAAAAGAAGATTCCTGTTTTAAGCATTCTGGTCGTGAAAGGATGAAGACAGGTTGGTCTCTTGAAAAAACTGCAGAGAGCATTGAGAGAGTTTGTTTTAGCTGTCAAGTGAGGGGAGTGGAAGGATGGAAGGAAGGCAGTTTAAAGCACATTTATGGACAGCAGGAAAGAATTTAGTGGAGAAAATGAGGTAAAACTGTAGTATAGATGGAAGGATGGAACTTACGAAAGGGTAAGTGTGGGTGAACACCCAGAAAAACAAAAGCATGAAGGAGGGATGTCAAGTCAGTCTGGGTTGGCTTGTTTGGTTTTCTTAATAGTGGACAGCAAGACTGCTTGAATATTTGTATGTAAATCAGCCCTTACCAAGATCTCAGAATCTTTCCTGAGTTCAGTGGTTTGTTGACAACTTGTGGCATGCACAGTAAAGTTGGATTTATTTCACTTGCTCATGGACTTAGGTCATTCAGTACATTTTTAGAGACATGCTTGCATGTTCACTGTGCTAATGCTGGGCTTTGAGTGACCTTGTGAAGGTTTGGCTGTGAGCTAGAAAATCAGAAAAATATGAATGCAACTATTTATGCATGTACTTACACAAGTAATGAGTACTAGAAACAATAAATTTCAGATAGAAGACCACATTGGGGCTGGAGTAAACTTAAAAGCATTATTAAAGGACTAAGACTTGATGTGTGCTTTAATGTGCCATCTTAATCTGGATGGGGGTTCCTAGGAGAGTTTGATTGGCAGTTAGGATTGAATATGTGCTCAGAATGAGTGGAGAGCCCTGGGATGTTGCCTTGAAACCTAGCCAGTAGTTACCTAGATGGTTCATGTGCTTTATCTGCAGCTGTCTTTTCTCTGCTGGCCACTCCACAAATGGTATCTCCAGTTTCCAGTCTATAAGAGTGCCTTGAAGAGTACTGTCATCATGAAACCTGTTGAAAACAAATTTCTGTGTTCCTTCAAAAGTACAGCTTTATGTCAGTATCACTGTCGTTTTCTAGTTACACGAACACAGACCTTTGGCTTTTTTCAGATTTATCTCTGCTTTATATATCCATTTCATATCCACTATCATTTTTCCATATGAGGCCAGTGACAGTCAAGTAGACTTTATTCTTGAAAGTATTTCGTCCATTCCCTGTAACTTCAGCATCCTAGTCCAGATCCTTCTCACTTGCCTGATTCCCCTGCTTTCATCTCTCCTGTTCTTGTTGCATTCTATTGTTCAACTCATCTTCCTTAGGTGCTAATTTACTTCTAGAGTGATTGAAAACTAAATAGATCTGTTTCCTGCCACGTGGTCTGAACTCATTAGTCTGGTTTTCAGTTTCCTTCTTCTGTCCTCACTTGAACTGTCTGATCTTCCTCAGCACAATGCTTCTGCCATAGTAGGGCCTGGCAGGCCACTTGCATCTGTAAACTGAGCATGCTCAGACTTGTCTGTGTACCTTCCCTGGGTTTCAGTACCTCCCTCTTTTCCCCTGGGCCACACACTCCACTGTTCTGTGTTCACATCAAATCTAGCTACCTCCATTGGACCTTTTTAGATATTTTGCTTCTGAGTGATGACTCTTCTGCACCTCTGTGCTCATTCAGTGAGATCCTGCCACACAGCGTGGGATTCTGTCCTGTCATGATTATACCTGGTTATGTTTGATAACATGCTAGTGTTGTCTCCCCAACCCAGGTAGAGGCCATTATTTCCCTCTTTAAACACCCCTCACAGTGTTGAGCACAGTTACAGACTGCAGATTGGCTTGTTGGGCTTTTTTCCTTGGTGTACTAATACAAATTCAGAATTGGGACTCTTCCAGGTCATTTCAGCAACTGTTTAAGTCACCTGTAAAATACATTTACGAAGTTATTTAGCCTCTAATTTTGGGATAATCTAACCCTCAAGTTTGCCCATTTCATTTTAATTGCTAAAAGCTTAATGTTTACATTGAGTTGAAATCTCTCCCCCTTAGCTTACCCATTGGCTCTCATTCAAACTACTGACAGTGAAATCCTTTTTCCAAGTGGTAGTAAGGCCTAAAGACAGTGCATGTGTTGTGTCTTATTCATTTCTGCTGGTATATTCAGCTCTTTCATATGACAGGGATTCAAGAATTTTATCATCCTGGTCATTAGCCTCTCAGTGGTATAACTTTGACTATGCATGTCTTAAAAATGGTTTACTGAGTACAATATTCTAGATGTAGCCTGATGACCTTTAAGCTGTAGAACATTATACTTTCATTAAAATGTACTTGGAAACTGTTTTTGGATTTTTGAGAGCCTGGTGATTTGCATTAAGTCAACTAAAATCTTTTGAGTCTTTTTTTGCACATTTACCTTTTGTCTGTTTTTCTCATCTTGTACTAACTTGGGGATATTTGAATATAATGTACAAAACATCACCCTTAAATCTGAAATTTCTCCATGTAAGCTTTACCTCATTATTTTTAGTCTTTTAGGACTCTTGGATCCCAGCGCATTCTGATATATTAACTCTGCACCTCAGCTTTTGGTCAAGTGCAGATTTAATGAGCCTGCCTTGTGTGTCCTAATCAAAGAAACTGATAGAAATATTGAACTCTAAAGAGCTAGACTTGCATAGCACATCATCAGAGATTTCCCTTCAGGTTTGCAGGATTTTGTCTACAAGGATCTTGTCTACAAGTTTATCATGACACACTGTCAACTACTTGCATGTCTTCATTTCAGGGTTAGTTTTCCACCTTCCAGTTTAGTTACTATCAAGAAGAGAAAATGTGGTTAGGCTGGTATAATCTGATCTTAGTGACCTATTCCCTTGCCAGCAGCCCATCTGATAATGTCTTTGAATCTTATGTGGAGTCTAAGCTCACACGGTCCAAATGCTGATTGACACCCGTCTCTGTCCTGTTTGAGAAAATGAAAGCCATGTTTTTCCATTATTGGTTTCCTGGTATTCACCAGTTTTTCCCAAATCCTTAGAGGGCTGAACTCATCAAATTCTCCTGGTCTTTGAAATTCATACAAAGTCTTCCTCCTAGGAGGAGAGGAAGTGGAAGGAAAATACCTGTTGAGTTATGTTGCCAAATATTATCAAATATTTTAGATTCAAGCATTAGAATGAAAAAGAAAAGAGAGGCCACTCAAGTTGGGAATTGAGATAATAAAAATGGTGTTGGGGAATATTATGTTTTCCAGATGCATATGAAGGATCAGGTGACATTGGGACCACAGGATCAAATCTTTATGTTTTCATTGCTAGATTCTCTCTTCTGTGCTTCAGTTTCTTCATTACAAAGTGGGAATAATAATAGTACCTATCTCATAGGATTGTTAGGATGACTAAATAAAATAATGTGCCTAGTGGATGGTGTGCTTTATATAAATTGTTATTATTCATTGAGTATGTGCAGAAATCTCTATAGACATAGACATTTCTGAATGTTAAGGCTTGGTCAGTTGAATTCTGATTTACAAAGCATTTTTTCCTAATATATTCTCATTTAATAATTATAACGGTTCTGTGAGATGTAACCATTAGTACCTCAAATTCCTAACCTGCAAAACGAGGGTACTGTAGACTCATGGCCACACAGTGAGAAGGAAGCAAGCCCTGTTTCTGATCTCTTAAAGATCATTTACCACATCTGAGCCTGAATTTCCTCATCTGAAAAATTGAGGGGGGTTGGCTGATCTTTGGGTCCTTTCTAGGTCTTGAGTGCTGTGACTAGTATAATCCTGACACCTAGAGCATATAACATTTTTTAATACATCTTCAGGTGCTTCATGATTTGGAAGTGTGTTTAGTCAGGTTCCCTGGGTTGAACTCTGAGAGGAGAGATTTTCCTTGCAAGTTCATTGGAAAGTGCCCTCATGATCAAAGGAAGCAGGTCTGAGCAGAAGGAAGAAGTAAACTGTGATGTGGTTGCAACAAAGAGCTCTGTAGCTGGGTTTGCCCGTCAAGAGTTTCCTCAGGATGGGGCTTGAGAGTTGGAACTTTATACCCATGCATCAGCCATTCAGTGGATGTGGGCTGTCTTAGGAGGAAGCTCTGATCTTGGGTGAGGTGGTTCTCATTGATCAAGAACAAGTCATAGAGAGGGACTCCGCTGGAAGCTGTCGCGTCATCTCCCTACTTCTGGAGGAAAGGCTCCTGTCTTGGAAGGGGAATCTGGACAGTGTACCACAGCATCTACCACAAGGAGTAAATCAGACCTGCAAAGAGGCAGCTTGGCTGTGGTCAGTTGAAATCAAAAGAGCAGAACACATTGATGCATAAGGAAACCTGAGATTTTGCTTTGGGACCTAACTGTTATCTTTTGCATTCTTCCTAGTATTATGCAGTTGCTTGGTGCATTTCCTTCACCCAGTGGTCCTGCCTCTCCTTGTAGTCTGGTGAATGAGACCACTTTGATCAAATACTCCAGGCTACCAACCATAAACAGGCATAGCTTTCGATACTTTGTCTTGGATAACAGCGTCATCCTGGCAATGCTGGAGCAACCTCTTGGAAATGAACAGCGTAAGTTTCAGCACTTTGGGCCTTCTCCACTGCTACATCTATGTGTTCATCAGTATTAGCAAGCTTTGTTTCCAGAATCAGGGAAGGAAAGACTGCAAATTCTAAGTAATTCTGCATTTGTCAAAAAGACTTCTAGTTGTGGGATTTTAGTAACAGAAAATAGAGGGTCAGAAATGGAATATACATGTAATATAGAATCTTTGTATCAGAAATATCAGAAAAGAGCTCTCTGGTTTTACAAGAAGTTTGTTTTAATGGAATGTTTTCTGACATTACTCTATAAAAATCATTACTCATCTTCCCTCCTTGAACTTTGAATTCTGCCCCTCTCCTTTCCTGCCCCTCACTCCACATTGTTCTATTTTAGTTATTATCCTTGCAAACAGGCTGGAAATGTGAGGAGTCATCTTTGCCTGCTCCTTCCTGTTACTCTTGTATAATTGGTTTCCAAATTTTCACCTACCCGGAGACTCTTGAATCTTTCCTTTACCCTGCATCCCTCCCAGTATACCCAAATGCAGGGCCTTATTGTTTCTTACCCAGATTACTGCAGTTGCTTCCTACCTAGTATGATCCTTCTTCCATCTGGTTCCAAAGTTTGTTACCCTTACCTCCTTCGTGCTTGCTGCCACCATCATATTCATCCTCAGATACAGATCTGACCATGCCAGTGCTCTCCTGAAAACCCTTTAGTGGTTTTCCACTGAGACAACGCACTGTTTTCCTCCTCTCCCTTCTTCACCCCATGATAAACTGTCTCAAGGTATGCACTTACCACTGCAACCCAGACTAGTCAAAGTACATTTTTTTCCTGATGGTAATTGGAATCAGCTAAAATAAAAGCATTGTTATGAAGCATGTTCTCAGAGACCTGTATGGCTGGGAAGGTGAAGGAAAGTGATGGTTACAGAATCTATGGGCATTCAGAGACCCAGGGAATCACCCCGTGTATAATTCCCTCATTCACAGGTGAAGAAACTGAGGCTCAGAGAGAGTGTGTGACTTGTCTAGGGTTACTTCAGAGATATATGGTATGACTAGGACTAGAATCCAAATTTTCTAACCTCATTCTGTCCCTTTCTGTTATCATTGCCCCATAGTGATAGGATTTTCTCAATAGTTAAAGATTTGTCAGTACAGCTTAATAGTTCATTATAATTAATAACTCATAATAATTAATAACAGAAGAAGGAAGAGATAGAAGTTTAAAGAGGTTTGACCCCCACACCAGGGGCAAAAGGTAGTAAGAACAAGGATCCGGGCTCTCAGGAAGTCCATCCTGAGTTCTTTTCTCACCTTTTTCTGTGCTTCCCTTGGGATGGAAGGGTGCCTGCTCGTGTTAGACAGTGGTACACAAAGGCATGGGTGAAGGTAACATCAGCACTGTAGGCAGCCAGTCTGTCTTCTTGCACGTAGGTCGTTGCCAGCCCTGGGCTTTAAGAGTACTGGCTAGGATGGTGTCTCCCAAAACTGTGTAGGGGTACCACAGGAGGCATATGAGATGATGTTAGCAGATATGTTGGTGAACATTATTTTATGTATTTTTAAACGTGTTTAAAAAATGCATAATGACCATCCTAAAATTCATGGTTTTGCATTTAAAGTAAAAATATACAATTTCCTTTTAAAATAAAATTTTAAAGTTAAAAAAGAAAGTGGTTGAAACAAAGTAAGATAATAGTATTTAAGGTGCATTGATAATGCAGAAACCACAGAGTGGTACCCAAAGAATGAACGTTTGGGAAACACTGTGCTAGGGCTTTGATTATTAAAAGCTCTGCAGTTGATAACAGGTTATATTTTAAATGGTTGTTGTCTGTAGTATAAACTTTTATACCAACATTTTATTCTAGATGATTTTTTCCCCTCTGTTACTGTGCTGGTCCGGGGAATGTCTGGAAGACTTGCTTGGGCACAACAGCTTTGCCTTTTGCCCAGAGGAGCAAAAGCAAATCAGAAGGTATCCATCAGAAGTTACAGGGAAGTGACTAGGAGTGCATGCATGCGTGTGTGTATGTGTGTGTGTGTGTGTGTGTGTGTCTGAGTACATGTGCATGTTATGATTTAAAGATAAAATAGCATTCTAACAGAAATCACAGATAAAATTAATATTTTTTATCCTAGCTAGGATCTGTCAGTGGGTTCACATCAGAATCATCCTAGGAGCCTAGAATACCAGATCCACTGAATTAACTCTTTAAAGACATGCACAGGGCAGGTGTATTTTCAAAAAGCTTTCCAGGTGATTCTGGTGTCCATTCAGGATTATGAACTACTGTTCTGAACTATAGCCCCAGTTTTTTCATGCAGTGTTAAATATAATAAAACTCAGGCACATGCCATGTATAAAAAAAATTTGGCCAGACTCTTGACCTCTCTGGCTATAGGATTTAGTTTAAATTGTTTTTATATGTATTATTCCTGTATAGTTGGTAATATACTCTATAATTTTTAAAAACATGCTATATAATTTAATGAAATCTTATTTTGGGGTGGCACAATTTATTTTCTTTGTAACACTTGTAATTTTTTGTGTATAAAGTTTGCTCGTGGGAGACATTTGAAAATTCAGATGATGAAGAAATTTGAAATCACCCATACTCTCACCTCTCCGGAAGTAGATAGGCTCTGTTAATATTTTAGTGCATTTCCTTCCAGTCTTTTTTGTGTACACAGTAGCAAGCAGAATTTGAGTCATTTTTGTATACTGCTCTTTTCACTTAGCACATTGTTAGCTTTTACTTATGTTACTAAAAGTTCTTTAAAACATGACTTAGTAAAATTTCTCCAGCATTTAAGAGAGACACCCACAAAATTAGAGCATGTGTCTAAAATCATTTAACATCCTAGATGTCTCTGTTAGATGAGGTATATTTCTCACCCTGTGAGGAGCACACCTTCATTTTTCTCTTGGAGGCATTGTGCAGACTGTGCATTCTGTCAGTAGTACTGTAAGCCACTACATTAGCTTTAAAGGCTGCTGAGGAAGATTGGGAAAGGAGCTAAAATTTATTGATGCTTTAATATGTGCCATACACATTTTTATTTAATCCTTGCCACAGTCTTGTAATGGGTTATTTCCATTTTTTAGATGTGAAAATGGAAATCACATAGCTAATGTATTGAAGCAGGGATTTGGAGCCACGAGGAACTAGATTTGGTGCTCATACTCTTCATTTAGGCCATGTTAAGGTTCAAATTGAACTCACTGCCTAGAGATACCCAGTGGACTTAAACCTGTGCTTTATTATATGGAATGATTTGAGAGTCCGTGGGGAAGAAGGGAGTTTGAGTCTTAAGCTCTGAAACACCTTATCCGTTGGCTTGCCACTGAATGTGGGAGGTTCTGGCTTAGGGCAGTAGAGGTCACAATCCATTTACTAGTCAAAAAACCTCTTAAGAAGTTGGTAAACAGCTTCATAAAAATAAACACTTGGACACAGGCTGTATACCTTTACTGTTAGCAGTAGTGTTTGCAGATTCTTACTGAGTCCAGTGTTACATGATCCCAGGGAAACACAAGCATCAAAATGACCAGGGAAATACATGTCATTACAGATGACACCAATATAATAAGCATAATGTTACTTGTTTCATTTCAACAGCTTTTTGTGCCTGAACCTCGTCCAGTTCCTAAAAATGATGTTGGATTTAAATACACCGTGAAACATCGACCATTTCCTGAAGAGGTGGATAAGATTCCTTTTGTGAAGGCAGATCTGAGCATTCCGGATTTGCATGAAATTGTCACTGAAGAAGTAAGATAAATTATTGTCAGCTCTTGTTAAGGGAATGACTATAAACATTCTTAAAACAATTGCTGTGGTCAAGACACTGCCTTTTTTTAGTGTAACTGGAGATGATTCATAAAATGACCTGAATCTCTGTCATCCAGTAGGTTACCATGTAGTAAGACAAGTACATATTGTGGCTAATTGAAAGGAACTGGATGTCTGTTAGAGAGAGGTGTCGTTGGGCTGCCTGAGCTGGTCTGTGGTAGGTGTCTATAGTATGGTGACGTGACCAGACTCCAGTGGAGGATATTCTGAGAAGGTAAACCAGTTCAGAGACTATTATGAGAGTCCAGGTAGGGGAAAGGAAAGACTACCTCACTGATAGTGGAAGTTTAAATATATGGAATTTATTGAAGATCCAAACAGTCTTGGATTGATGTTGGAAAGAAAAGAGTCAAAGAACTTTAGGTTTTGAGCTTGAGCAACAAGGTATTACTGCCATTTACAGAAATACGATTAGTTAGGAAGAGGACAGTTCTGGAAAGGCAAGATAAATTCATTTGGTTTTAGATTAATTTAGATTTTCAATTAGATTAAGTAATTCATATTTTAGATCAAGGGGGAAGAATTTTTAAGAAGTGGGGACAGAGGTGTGTCAGGGCGTAAGAGAATAGAAGGGGAGGAATGGAGGTGTCCTGCACTGTCAAGTGCTGGAGAGATGAGAGAGAAGGAACACTAAGAAGAGGCCCCTGGAGTGTGGCATCAAACTGTAGGTGACCTTTGAGAGCTGGTTCAAAGCAGTGTTAAAGGAGGGACACTGTAGGGCTGGGGAGGAAATGGTTAATGAGAGGCAGTGAATAGAAACTATGCAGTTTTAAATTCAAGGATGGTAGGAACATGAACATGCTTAGAGGTTGAAAGGAAGGAAGCAGTGGAGAAGGGTCTGCATCTGCTACCTCTGTAAGATGGACTGGAGAAATGATAATAATAGAGTAAGGTCCTGGAGGCAGTAGGGTCAAGAATTTGTATGACTGTGTCTAGAAGGCATATACTTCTGGTAAGATGGGGGAGGAGAGAATAGGTGAAGGTTGAGGCATTTAGAGGTCTTCCACGTTAGTAATGGAGGGAAATTGAAGGAATTTAGGTTAAGTTTAATCTTAGTTCTTAGCAATGAAATAGGGAGTCAAAGATGGCTCTTAAGATTGCCAGGCAGCCCAGCAGAGGTTAAGTAACATTATCTGTAGTGAAGTCCCTCTGCTGGCTTTCTTCAAAAGTCCTTGGGATCTAGAGGCATAAGTAAAAAAACTTGAGTGGTGTGGAGATTGATGGGTGAGAATATGGAATAATAAGGAACAACACAGCCTTTTATATGCTTAGGAGAAGGGAATTAAGATGTTAGATTTGGGGACTTAGTTGGGAAATAGATTAAGCCAGGATGCTAATGGCTTGCGAAGGAGGGATTGAATGCCTGTCAGTTATGGGAAGGCATGGCTTGGGGAATAAAGGTGTGGGAGAGCTGCATGAAGTCAGCTATGATTAGAGAAGGGAATTTGAGAATTGTAGCTCTTCAAAGTACAGCACATCTGAGGTACAGAGTGCGCTCATGGATGGCCAGAGTTGTGAAGGTCGGGAGGTTGTAGAAGTAAAAGCCAGGTTGCTAGGATTTTTCTAAGTAGTTTCAAAAATTTAAATAATTGGTTTATTTCAGTTAGAAGAAAGACATGAAAAATTAAGGAATGGCATGGCCCAGCAGATTGCTTATGAAATTCACCTTGAACAACAAAGTGAGGAAGAATTGCAGAAGAGAAGTTTTCCTGATCCGGTTACAGATTGTAAACCCCCACCTCCTGCCCAGGAATTCCAAACAGCACGCCTTTTCCTTTCACACTTTGGATTTTTGTCCTTAGAAGCATTGAAGGTAATTTTCTAAATTTCTGTGACTGTAAATATATTGATCAATTAACATCAGTTGATGATAGCTAAAGCATTTTTATGAGGATAGAAGGAATTTTTTTTTTAAGTTAAGTCTTGCCATGTATGGAGTAAATGAAATTCTGTGGTGCTGTTTAGTCCAAGATACTTCATCCCAGGAATGCTTTCAGAGTTCTGTCTGAGGGGACTGCTTTGCTAATATATCCAGTTCTCATTTTCCTGGCTAATATAGGATCCACATCACATACATAAATGAAATCTATAGATAATTAGAAAAGAATGTTAAAAGTCTTCCTCTAGTAAGTAAAATTTATTACTGGAAGTATAGGCTCTAATTGACTTCACTGTTTCATGCCACTTTTGGGGAAGAAACAAATCCTTGTGAGCCAAGCACTTATTAATGTTTGGCAGTTTCTAAGATAGGACTGCCCAGGTTTATGTCCTGGTATCACTACTTGCCAGCTATGTGGTCTTGAGCAAGTTGCCCAGCTTCTCTGAGTCTTATAGTTGCTCATCTATAAAATAGGGAGGATAAAATTATCCATCTCATTGTGATCATGTAAGATGCTTCATGTAATACTTAGCACAAAGTAAGCCAGCCTGTAAGGTAAATTTAGCAGTATTCTTAATTCCATTATCCTTAAAACAATTTTACAAGGAAAGTGATACTCTCCCTGTTTTATAGATGTGGAAACAGAGGTTCAAAAATATGAAGTAGCTTGCGTATGGTGGATTTGCAGTTTGTACTAAGGCCTCTGTTTTGAAAAGCACAGCTAAAGACTGCAGGGCAAAAAGTTGCTTATTGCACAAGTTGTCCCTTGCCCTTACTCCCTAGCAGCTACTTGGTTAAAGACCATTTCACTTTTCAGGAAAGCGGAGGAACACTGCTATAGCACATAGATGGAAAATACTCACACTGTAGAAAGGTGAGTTGGCGATGGGAAATGTGTACATAAGAACTCCTTTAAAAAGCAGAAGAGGAAGGAGATGAAAATAATGAGAAATACAGGGGCAAATATGGAAGGCAAGGAACAAAGACACAACCTACAAATGATTAGTGATATTCCTAACAGAAAATTGAACAGAGTAGAAACAGTAAGTCAAAATATACTAGAATAAAATTATTACATCCTATTGACTGAAGGGAGATAAGAAGAGCCCTAATAAGAGGCAGTGTGTGTCTGAGCTTGTAATTTTCCATTCATGTTATCCTAGTTGAAATTTTAAGCTTTCAAGAAAATAGCTTTTAAGCTCTCTCATGCTTTCTCATCCATGTCAGAACATACATAAAAGAAAGTTGTCTGGTTTATTTTCTGAATCTTAGCTTATCTCTAATTACTTAAACCTGGCAGCACATACATACAGAAAGCTATAAAACAATTTTATGTATAAATATATGGACTAAAGTATTAAGGAGAATGCTAGTAAAAGTGAGTTCAACAGCATGATAAGCAAATTACCTTCCACAATCAAGTAAGATTTATTCTAGGAACAAAAAGAAAGTTAGTTATTGAGGAATATTAGGAAAGCTATTAAGGAATATTTTGATCTTATTAGCAGATCAATCAATAAAATAGTTAATATATTCAGTGGAACAATATTCATTCTGATTTGAAACAAAAAAAAAACACTTAAACAGGACTGTAAATGTAGATCTTTCTAAATGACAGCCTGTAAGAAACTGGAAGCACCCTTTGTTAAAATCAGAGGTAAAGGATATCTACCTTGACCACTATTTAACACTGAGAATTTTTTAATCCATGAAATTTTTTATTTTAAAATAATACAAATTAACAAAGCTACCAAAAAAAGGTACAGGGAAGTTTTCCCAATGGTAGCATCTTATGTAACTATAATACAGTATCAGAACCAAGCAAGTCAGTGAAATATGAAAAGAAACCAAATAAGAGGTAAAAAAACCATTGGGAAGACAGGTCACAGGTAATATGACTTCGAATTAGACAACCATAAGATAATCAAAAATTTTTTAAATGAATAAGAGAGTTAAGATCACTGCACAAAAAAGTACAAAATTGATAACTATAGCTATAATATCCAGTTAAAAATATAATGTCAAATTCAAATATTCCATTTATAGCTGTGATATTGAAAGAAGTTACCCAACAGACTATATAGAAGACCTAGAGGAAAATACTTATAAAAGTTATTAAAAGATATAAATGTGTGCATGTTATATTCCTGGATTAGAAGGTGATTCAGAGAACAAGCTGATGAAATAACTTACTTAAAAAAAAAAGGAATTTGGAGGCTTTGCCCTACAGGGTATTTTACAGCATATGAAAGATCCATAATTCCTTATCCATAATTTCAAAGAAAAATGTAGAAACCAGAATTTTTTTTTTTTTGCCTTTTTTTTTTTGAGAGGGCATCTCTCATATTTATTGATCAAATGGTTGTTAACAACAATAAAATTCAGTATAGGGGAGTCAGTGCTGAATGTACAATCATTAATCCATCTCAAGTCTAATTCTCGTCAGTCTCCAATCTTCTGAAGCATAACGAACAAGTTCTTACATGGTGAACGAATTCTTACATAGTGAATAAATTCTTACATGGTGAACAGTACAAGGGCAGTCATCACAGAAACTTTCGGTTTTGATCACGCATTATGACCTATAAACAATCAGGTCAAATATGAATATTCGTTTGATTTTTGTACTTGATTTATATGTTGATCCCACATTTCTCCCTTTATTATTATTGTTATTTTTATTTTTAATAAAATGCTGAAGTGGTAGGTAGATGCAAGATAAAGGTAGAAAACATAGTTTAGTGCTGTAAGAGGGCAAATGTAGATGATCAGATGATCAGGTGTGTGCCTATGGACTAAGTATTAATCCAGGCTAGACAAGGGCATCAAGACATCCACGGATGCAGAAGATTTCTCTCAAAGCAGGGGGTGTGAGGTTCTGAGCCTCACCTCTGTTGATCCCCAAATTCTCACCTGATGGCCCCCCTGCGACTGTGCCTGTCTTAGGTTGTTCCTCCCTTGAGGAATCTTACCCGTCTCTGGCTAACCAGTCATCTTCCGGGGCCATACAGGGAAATGTCAAATTGGTAAGAGAGAGAGAAGCCATATTGTTTGAAAAGGTTAGCTTTTTACTTCTTTGCAGATTTATGCCCTGTGGCTTCTATGCCCAGCACTTGTCTCGAGGTGTCTTTACCACCTGGAGGAATTATGATACTCGGTAAATTCGATATGAGGCACGAATTCTATTTAAGGGTTGTAATTAGGAAGAAAGAAGAAAAGCTACAGATGTAGCATATGGAAGGAAACATGGGAGGATTGATTATTTCTTTGACATATCTTCTTGTAGAGTACCTTAAGCATGTATAGGTTTTAAACTACGAACTACTTTGCACACACATATTAACATAATAGGAATACGGTGACATAAACAAAGCAAATCTATAATTACCATCCATCTCCAGTGAAGCCAAGAAAACCATTTAGGCACCCTAGGCATTTGTGAAAATTTGTCTATGATATGATGGATATTGTCCAACTGTACTTGAACCGTCTGAGAGAAATCAGACAAATTAAAGCAGCCCATTTCTGAGATCTGTTCACATCCCATATGTTCTTTTAACCGTAGATAGTCTATAGTCATGAGATTTTGGAGTGCTACACCTTGCACCCCTCCCAACTCCTGGTTGAGTTCCAACAGTACAGATCCGGTCAAATTCGTTGTCTCACTGTATGCACATGCCAGCCTAGACATCTCCCTCCTCATTCCTATGGCAAGTCCAGGAGACGGTGGGCTGGATGCAGCCACAACCGCAGCATTGTCCGGACCCCTGTGGAGGCCTTTTGATGATCATCCCCTGGCACAAGTCCTCCAGAGAGTGCTGATGCCGGAAGCTCCTCCTCATATCGTATCTTAGTTCATTTTCTGGGTATCCAAGCTAGGCCTTCATCTTCTGCATAGAAACAAACAGACCCTTTGCCCACACTTTGACATGCCCTCTATACCACTGTGCAGAACTCATTGGAGGTCAGCACACAGTAACTGCTTTTTTTTTTTTTTTTTTTATTAAGAGAAAGGAATATTATCAGAAGAGTACCTCCATAGCTGATCATCTGACACCCTTTAAGTGATCAACATTAAGGATATTTAAAGCATGCGTTGATCTTTGATTTACCAATAGTTTTATCCTATCAAGGAGTAATCCCCCTTTTCTTTCTTTCTTTCTTTTTTTTTTTTTTTTAATTTTTAGTCTATACTTACATGAAGAATACTATGTATACTATGCTCTCCCCTATATCAGGTCCCCCCTAACAACCACATTACGATTACTGTCCATCAGCTTAGCAAAATGTTGTAGAGTCACTACTTGTCCTCTCTGTGTTGTGCAGCCCACCCTCCCCTTTCTCCCTCCCCCCCATGCATGCTAATCTTAATACCTCCCTTCTTCTTCTCCCCCCCTTATCCCTCCCTGCCCACCCATCCTCCCCAGTTCCTTTCCCTGTGGTACCTGTTAGTCCATTTTTGGGTACTGTAATTCTGCTGCTGTTTTGTTCCTTCAGTTTTTCCTTTGTTCCTATACTCCTCAGATGAGTGAAATCATTTGGTATTTCTCTTTCTCCGCTTGGCTTATTTCACTGAGCATAATACTCTCCAGCTCCATCCATGTTGCTGCAAATGGTTGGATTTTTCCACTTCTTATGGCTGAGTAGTATTCCATTGTGTATATGTACCACATCTTCTTTATCCATTCATCTACCGATGGACATTTAGGTTGCTTCCAATTCTTGGCTATTGTAAATAGTGCTGCGATAAACATAGGGGTGCATCTGTCTCTCAAACTTGATTGCTGCGTTTTTAGGGTAAATTCCTAGGAGTGGAATTCCTGGGTCAAATGTTAGGTCTGTTTTGAGCATTTTGATGTACCTCCATACTGCTTTCCACAATGGTTGAACTAATTTACATTCTCACCAGCAGTGTAGGAGGGTTCCCCTTTCTCCACAGCCTCGCCAACATTTGTTGTTGTTTGTCTTTTGGATGGCAGCTATCCTTACTGGTGTGAGGTGATACCTCATTGTAGTTTTAATTTGCATTTCTCTGATAATTAGCGATGTGGAGCATCTTTTCATGTGTCTCTTGGCCATCTGTATTTCTTTTTTAAAGAACTGTCTGTTCAGTTCCTCTGCCCATTTTTTAATTGGGTTATTTGTTTTTTGTTTCTTGAGGCGTGTGAGCTCTTTATATATTCTGGACGTCAAGCCTTAATTGGATCTGTCATTTTCAAATATATTCTCCCATACTGTAGGGTTCCTTTTTGTTCTATTGATGGTGTCTTTCGCTGTACAGAAGCTTTTCAGCTTAATGTAGTCCCACTTGCTCATTTTTGCTGTTGTTTTCCTTGCCCGGGGAGATATGTTCAAGAAGAGGTCTCTCATGTTTATGTCTAAGAGGTTTTTGCCTATGTTTTTTTCCAAGAGTTTAATGGTTTCGTGACTTACATTCAGGTCTTTGATCCATTTTGAGTTTACCTTTGTATATGGGGTTAGACAATGGTCCAGTTTCATTCTCCTACATGTAGCTGTCCAGCTTTGCCAGCACCATCTGTTGAAGAGACTGTCATTTTGCCATTGTATGTCCATGGCTCCTTTATCAAATATTAATTGACCATATATGTTTGGGTTAATTTCTGGGGTCTCTAATCTGTTCCACTGGTCTGTGGCTCTGTTCTTGTGCCAGTACCAAATTGTCTTGATTACTATGGCTTTGTAGTAGAGCTTGAAGTTGGGGAGTGAGATCCCCCCTACTTTATTCTTCTTTTTCAGGATTGCTTTGGCTATTCGGGGTCTTTGGTGTTTCCATATGAATTTTTGAATTATTTGTTCCAATTCATTGAAGAATGTTGCTGGTAATTTGAGAGGGATTGCATCAAATCTGTATATTGCTTTGGGCAGGATGGCCATTTTGACGATATTAATTCTTCCTAGCCATGAGCATGGGATGAGTTTCCATTTATTAGTGTCCCCTTTAATTTCTCTTAAGAGTGACTTGTAGTTTTCAGAGTATAAGTCTTTCACTTCTTTGGTTAGGTTTATTCCTAGGTATTTTATTCTTTTTGATGCAATGGTGAATGGAATTGTTTTCCTGATTTCTCTTTCTATTGATTCATTGTTAGTGTATAGGAAAGCTACAGATTTCTGTGTGTTAATTTTGTATCCTGCAAGTTTGCTGTATTCTGATATCAGTTCTAGTAGTTTTGGAGTGGAGTCTTTAGGGTTTTTTATTTACAGTATCATATCATCTGCAAATAGGGACAGTTTAACTTCTTCTTTACCAATCTGGATTCCTTGTATTTCTTTGTTTTGTCTGATTGCCGTGGCTAGGACCTCCAGTACTATGTTAAATAGCAGTGGGGAGAGTGGGCATCCCTGTCTGGTTCCCGATCTCAGAGGAAATGCTTTCAGCTTCTCGCTGTTCAATATAATGCTGGCTGTGGGTTTATCATATATGGCCTTTATTACGTTGAGGTACTTGCCCTCTATTCCCATTTTGCTGAGAGTTTTTATCATGAATGGATGTTGAATTTTGTCAAATGCTTTTTCAGCATCTATGGAGATGATCATGTGGTTTTTGTCTTTCTTTTTGTTGATGTGGTGGATGATGTTGATGGATTTTCGAATGTTGTACCATCCTTGCATCCCTGGGATGAACCCCACTTGGTCATGGTGTATGATCCTTTTGATACACTGTTGAATTCTGTTTGCTAATATTTTATTGAGTATTTTTGCATCTACATTCATCAGGGATATTGGTCTGTAATTTTCTTTTTTGGTGGGGTCTTTGCCTGGTTTTTGTATTAGGGTTATGTTGGCTTCATAGAATGAGTTTGGAAGTATTCCCTCTTCTTCTATTTTTTGGAACACTTTAAGAAGAATGGGTATTATGTCTTCTCTGTGTGTCTGATAAAATTCCGAGGTAAATCCGTCTGGCCCCGGGGTTTTGTTCTTGGGTAGTTTTTTGATTACCATTTCAATTTCTTTGCTCGTAATTGGTTTGTTTAACTTTTGTGTTTCTTCCTTGGTCAGTCTTGGGAGGTTGTATTTTTCTAGGAAGTTGTCCATTTCTTCTAGGTTTTCCAGCTTGTTGGCATATAGGTTTTCATAGTAGTCTTTAATAATTCTATGTATTTCTGTGGAGTCTGTCGTGATTTTTCCATTCTCATTTCTGATTATGTTGATTTGTGTTGATTCTCTTTTTCTCTTAATAAGTTTGGCTAGAGGCTTATCTATTTTGTTTATTTTCTCAAAGAACCAGCTCTTGGTTTCTTTGATTTTTGCTATTGTTTTATTCTTCTCAATTTTGTTTATTTCTTCTCTGATCTTTATTATGTCCCTCCTTCTGCTGACTTTAGGCCTCATTTGTTCTTCTTTTTCCAGTTTTGATAATTGTGATGTTAGACTATTCATTTGGGATTGTTCTTCCTTCTTCAAGTGTGCCTGGATTGCTATATACTTTCCTCTTAAGACTGCTTTCGCTGCGTCCCACAGAAGTTGGGGCTTAGTGTTGTTGTTGTCATTTGTTTCTATATATTCCTTGATCTCTATTTTGATTTGTTCATTGATCCATTGATTATTTAGTAGCATGTTGTTAAGCCTCTATGTGTTTGTGAGCCTTTTTGTTTTCTTTGTAGAATTTATTTCTACTTTTATACCTTTGTGGTCTGAAAAATTGGTTGGTAGAATTTCCATATTTTGGAGTTTACTGAGGCTCTTTTTGTGAGCTAGTATGTGGTCTATTCTGGAGAATGTTCCATGTGCACTTGAGAAGAATGTATATCCTATTGCTTTTGGATGTAGAGTTCTATAGATGTCTATTAGGTCCATCTGTTCTAGGGTGTTGTTCAGTGCCTCTGTGTCCTTCCTTATTTTCTGCCCGGTGGATCTATCCTTTGGGGTGAGTGGTGTGTTGAAGTCTCCTAAAATGAATGCATTGCAGTCTATTTCCCTCTTTACTTCTGTTAGTATTTGCTTCACATATGCTGGTGCTCCTGTATTGGGTGCGTATATATTAGAATGGTTATATCCTCTTGTTGGACTGAGCCCTTTATCATTATGTAGTGTCCTTCTTTATCTCCTGTTACTTTCTTTGTTTTGAAGTCTATTTTGTCTGATATTAGTACTACAACCCCTGCTTTCTTCTCACTGTTGTTTGCCTGAAATATGTTTTTCCATCCCTTGACTTTTAGTCTATGCTTATCTTTGGGTTTAAGGTGAGTTTCTTGTAAGCAGCATATAGATGGGTCTTGCTTTTTTATCCATTCTATTACTCTGTGTCTTTTGATTGGTGCATTAAGTCCATTTACATTTAGAGTGACTATTGAGAGATATGTACTTATTGCCATTGCAGGCTTTAGATTCGTGGTTACCAAAGGTTCAAGGTTAGCTTCTTTAGTATCTTACTGCCTAACTTAGCTCGCTTATTGAGCTGTTATATACACTGTCTGGAGATTCTTTTCTTCTCTCCCTTCTTATTCCTCCTCCTCCATTCTTCATATGTTGTGTGTTTTGTTCTGTGCTCTTTTTAGGGGTGCTCCCATTTAGAGCAGTCCCTGTAGGATGCCCTGTAGAGGTGGTTTGTGGGAAGCAAATTCCCTCAGCTTTTGCTTGTCTGGGAATTGTTTAATCCCACCATCATATTTAAATGGTAGTCATGCTGGATACAGTATCCTTGGTTCAAGGCCCTTCTGTTTCATTGCATTAAGTATATCATGCCATTCTCTTCTGGCCTGTAGGGTTTCTGTTGAGAAGTCTGATGTTAGCCTGATGGGTTTTCCTTTATAGGTGACCTTTTTCTCTCTAGCTGCCTTTAAAACTCTTTCCTTGTCCTTGATCCTTGCCATTTTAATTACTATGTGTCTTGGTGTTGTCCTCCTTGGATCCTTTCTGTTGGGAGTTCTGTGTAATTCCATGGTCTGTTCGATTATTTCCTCCCCCAGTTTGGGGAAGTTTTCAGCAATTATTTCTTCAAAGAGACTTTCTATCCCTTTTCCTCTTTCTTCTTCTTCTGGTATCCCTATAATACGAATATTATTCCTTTTGGCTTGGTCACATAGTTCTCTTAGTGTTGTTTCATTCCTGGAGATCCTTTTATCTCTCTCTATGTCAGCTTCTATATGTTCCTGTTCTCTGGCTTCTATTCCTTCAATGGCCTCTTGCATCTTATCCATTCTGCTTATAAATCCTTCCAGGGATTGTTTCACTTCTGTGATCTCCTTCCTGACATCTGTGATCTCCCTCCGGACTTCATCCCACTGCTCTTGCATTTTTCTCTGCATCTCATCCCATTGCTCTTGCATTTTTCTCTGCATCTCTGTCAGCATGTTCATGATTTTTATTTTGAATTCTTTTTCAGGAGGACTGGTTAGGTCTGTCTCCTTCTCAGGTGTTGTCTCTGTGATCTTTGTCTGCCTGTAGTTTTGTCTTTTCATGGTGATAGAGATAGTGTGCAGAGCTGGTACAAGTTACCGCTGGAAGAGCTTCCCTTCTTGTTGGTTTGTGGCCTTCCTCACCTGGGAGAATAGCGACCTCTAGTGGCTTATGCTGGGCAGCTGTGTGCAGACAGGACTTCTGCTTCCTGCCCGGTTGCTATGGGGTTTATCTCCGCTGTTGCTGTGGGCGTGGCCTGGCTGGGGCTGCTCCTCCAAAATGGTGGAGCCCCGTTGGAGGGGGAGCGGCCGGGAGGCTATTTATCTCCGTAAGGGGCCTCTGTGCTCCCTGCTGCCCAGGGGGTTAGAGTGCCCAGAGATCCCCAGATTCCCTGCCTCTGGTCTAAGTGACCTGTCCTGCCCCTTTAAGACTTCCAAAAAGCACTCTCCAAACCAAAACAACAACAGCAACAATTAGAGAGGGAACAGGAAAAAAAAAAAAAAAGGAAAAAACACTTGATGTTTTTTTTCTGTCCTCAGGCGCTGGTCCCAGGCACCCACTCACTGGTCCTGCTGCCCTGCCTCCCTAGCACCAGGGTCCCTGTCCCTTCAAGGCTTCCAAAGAGCACCCGCCCACTGGTCCCGCAGGGAAAAACGCGCGATATTCTTTGTCCTCAGGCGCCGGTCCCAGGCACCCGCTCACCAGTCCTGCCGCCCTGCCTCCCTAGCACCAGGGTCCCTGTCCCTTTAAGGCTTCCAAAAAGCACTCGCCAAAAAGAGAAAAAAAAAGGGGAAAAACGCGTGATTTCCTCCGTCCTCAGGTGCCGTTCTCAGGCACCCGCCCACCGGTCCCGCAGGGAAAAACGCGGGATATTCTTTGTCCTCAGGCGCCGGTCCCAGGCACCCTCTCACCAGTCCCACCGCCCTGCCTCCCTAGCACCTGGGTCCCTGTCCCTTTAAGGCTTCCAAAAAGCACTCGCCAAAAAGAGGAAAAAAAAGGGAAAAATGCGCGATTTCCTCCGTCCTCAAGTGCCAGTCTCAGGCACCCGCTCACCGGTCCTGCCACCCTGCCTCCCTAGCAACGGGGTCCCTGTCCCTTTAAGGCTTCCAAAAAGCACTCGCCAAAAAAAAAAAAAAAAACCGCTTCGGTTTCTTTCCACCCGCCGGGAGCCGCGGGGAGGGGCACTCGGGTCCCGCCGGGCCGTGGCTTGTATCTTACCCTCTTCTCAAGGCGCTGGGTTCTTGCAGGTGTGGATGTGGTCTGGATGTTTAGGAAGATTTTTCTTTGTTATATTTTCATAGCTCTATGTGTTTTTGGGAGGAGATTTCCACTGCTCTGCTCACTCGGCCATCTTGGCTCCGCCTCCCAGAATTTTTTATATATATTTGTAGTAAATTCACTTAGGGGCAGAATCGGACACAAGGCTATTTGTAGTCTTTACTTATTTCACTTAGTGTGAATATTCTTCTGTTTGCAGAAATAATGTGTTTTGGTTTTGGGTGTTGCCCTAGCCCTTGCTAGGAATGTTACATATAGACTAGAAGACCAGGCTTTACAATCCTTGCTAATGTAGAAAAGAGTTATCCTTGCCATCGCTGGGGGATACTTTCCTGAAAAATACATTGGGTGGCAAAACCTTGTTTAGCAAGATCAAGATCTCAAAGAAGATAAGGAATTAAGGAGAAAACAAAACAAAAAATGCATTAAAAAAATTAATAGACTTTATTTTTTTAGAGCAGTTTTTGGTTCTCAGAACAATTGAGCAGAAAGTAGAAAGATCCCATATATTCGAACATGCTCCGCCCTGTGCCCCTCTGCCCCAGGTTTCCCTTATTATTAACACCTAACATCTTGCATTGGTGTGGTACATTTGTTACAATTGATGAACTAATAACCATGCATTATTAACTGAAGTCTGTAGTTTACATTAGGTTTCACTCAGTTGTACAGTTCTATGGGTTTTGACAAATGCATAACATGTCCACCACTACTTTATTATACAGAATAGTTTCACTGCCCTAAAAAATCTACTGTACTCTGCCTATTCATCCCTCTCTCCCCGCCTTCCCATACCACTGATGTTTTTACTGTCTCCACAGTTTGGCTTCTTCAAAATGTTATCTAGTAGGAATCATATAGTATGTAGCCTTTTCAGATTGGCTTCTTTCACTTAGCAATCAATGTGTATTTAAGGTTCCTCCACGTCTTTTTGTGACTTGATAGGCTTATTTCTTTCATCACAGTTTATTTATCCATTCACTTATAGAAAAACGTCTTCGTTTTTTCTAAGTTTTGGTAATTGTAAATAAAGCTGCTGTAAACATTTGTGCACAGGTTCTTGTTCCACATTCATTTTTAATTCATTGGGGTAAATACCAAGGTGTGTGATTGCTTTGTTGTACGGTAAGACTATAGTTATCTTTGCAAGAAACCACCAAACTGTCTTCCAAAGTATCTATACCATTTTGCATTTCCACCAGCAATGAATGAGAAAAAAATGCAAAAAAGAAAAAAAAAGAAAAGATTTCCAGGAAGTATGAAATATTATAGAGAAAATCGGATCAAAAATTACAACTTAGCATGATCTCAGTTGTCTTTTACCAAAAGAGGCAAGTGAAAGAACTGTAAAGAAATACACAAGAATGTTGGTTTCTTTAGTTTAGGATTATGGTTGTGCTTATTCCTGCCACTTATGATTTTTTTACCTTATTAAATCATTAGTATATATAATGCTATTTAGTATAATTAATAGTAAAAGAGATAATAACTTCTTTCTTCGCTTGGTGGTAGGAACCTGCAAATAGTCGTCTACCTCCTCACCTTATTGCCCTTGACTCCATGATACCTGGATTTTTTGATGACATTGGGTATTTGGATCTCTTGCCATGTCGTCCCTTCGACACAGTTTTTATTTTCTATATGAAACCAGGTCAGAAAACAAACCAGGAGGTAAGATTTCGGAATTTTTGGGTAATTTTTTATGCTATAAAAATTTATACACTGTAAATATAAAAAATTTTGCACAGCTTGCACTTATCCATGGTAAGAGGTGAGTTGTATAAAGATTTGTTGTGAACCAGTTCAGAAACTGAATTAGTAAAAACTATGATGCTTACAGACTCCAAGAAGGGACTAGCGGTTACCAAAGGGGAGGGATGGAGGAGGGTGGGTAGGGAGAGAGGGAGAAAGGGATTGAGGGGTATTAGGATTGGCACACATGCTGTGGCGGGGATCATGGGGAAGACAGTGTAGTACAGAGAAGACAAGTAATAACTCTGTGGCATCTTACTACAGTGGTGGGCAGTGACTGCAATGGGGTATGAGGGGGACACGAAAATATGAGTGAATGTAGTAACCACATTGTTTTTTCATGTGAAACCATCATAAGAGTGTATATCAATGATACCTTAAGAAGAAAAAAAAAAACCTGATGCTTAGAGTTCTGAGTCTTTTGACTCTCAATGGATATAATTTAGAGAGCTATAGCATATCTTTCTTCCCCTTAAGAAATTCAGATTCATAAGACAAAAGTAGTTAAAATAACAGCAGGTTAACCATTAAAAGCTAAAGCTAGGCCTAATTGCTTAAGAAGAGTAAACGATATTTTTTTGTTGTTTAAAAACAATAACAGCGACAGTTATTTACTGAAATCTTCCATGTGGCTTGTGCCAGGGTATAAAAGTGAATAACAGTCTTTCCTCTTAAGGAGCTCACCTTCTGGGTAGTTTCATGAGCAAATAATTTCAGTTGAGGCATGCAGTGTATGCAGTGGGGAAAACACCTGAAATCAAGTAAAGGATAAAAACAGAAGACTAAGTAAAATACAGTTGGATACTTGTAAGTATGAAGAAAAGGACAAGCTAGGTTAGAATGGAAAACAGTGCAGATGGATGAGTTGCAACATGGCATAGGCAGATAGTTACCAATTGTGACTAGGAAAGGGCCAATGGAAGATTTATGAAATATACTATTCAGATGTGTAGGGCACTGTGACTATACAATCCAGGAATTTTACTGTAATCATTGTAAGAACATTAGATAATCAAATTGAGCACATCTTAAATTTACCAAAGTCACAAGAAATGTTTGTTTATACTTGAAGCACTATTTCAGATTATTAGTAAGCTGCTAGAAAAGGAGATCGATTTATGAGAAAGTTCTTCTCATTCATGTATATTGATTGAGTAAACATCTATTAAGTGTTTGCTTTTAGGTAGGTGCCATGGTTATAGTAGTGAACAAGGTTTCTAGTCTCCGAGAACTACCATCTAAAGGGGAAGGCACATGATGGAACAGCTATAACGAGCTGTAATAGCAAAACCTGACCTGGTTTAAAGAAAGTATCCTGGAAGAAAAGACATCTATGTTGGTGTTTGAGGTACACATTGGCAATAGGTGAAAAGTAGAAGCAGGTTATTACTATAAAGTAATAGCATGTGTAAAAACCATGGAGGTAAGAGAGAATTACATCTTCTCAGAATTCATTATTGGGTCCAGTATTCTTGGAGCTTGGGAGAATGTGGGCTTATGGTAGATGAGGATAAGACTGGTAGACTCAAGTTGTTTGAAGAACCTCAGTATAAAAACAGGAGACTAATTACAGGGGTTGGAGATTTATTTTGAAGGAAATCTAATGCATGGTTCATATGAGAATAATGGGGCCATTTTTCTCCTGCTTATAAAAGAAAACATAAACCCTTGAGGTAAATCTTGAACCAATTCAGTTTCCTTAGCTTTCAAGGGACTGAGTGGACTAGGAAACAACAAATACTATCTGAGGCCTTTAAAATTCCTGAAACCTGCCTTCCCTGGCCATAGGGCAGATTTAGATTAATTTTCTGCTGCCAGCCAATGGCCTACAAGTTGAAGTGAAGGGATATGGGTGAACTAAATAGGCAACTTCTAAAGAGAAGTGTTGAAGAGATGATGGGCTGGCAGTGGTGCCCAGTGGGTTGAGAAGTAGAAGATACAATATGCCATATTTTGCCTTTTTACACATCTGGATGGTCTTGACATAGATGAGCATTGATGAACTACATCAGTGTTCCGTGGACTGGCTGCATCACTGTCATTTGGGGGAGCTCTTAACAGTGATTTCAGGATACTACCTCTGCTGATTCTTTAGGAGGTCTGGAGTGTGCTTAAGAGAATCTTATGGTTAAGAAATTCCCCAGGTGATTTTAATACACTGTTTCGCCCCACTTCATTTTTAATTTGTAGAGTATTTCTCATTTTCCTTCCTTTAGCATGGAGTTGTCAACAGATGCACTATTGCTATTTTGGGCCAGATAATTCTTTGTTATGGGAGCTGTCCTATAAATAGACATTTAGCATCTTTGGCCTCTACCCAATAGATACCACTAGCAGCCCACCATTGGTGCTAACAAAAATGTCTCTAGACATTGCCAAATGTCCCTTGGAGGGCAAAATCACCCCTATGAGAACCACTGTTTTAGAACAAGGGACTTTTCTTGTTGAGGCCAATAAAAAGCCCAGGTATTAAATTTGGTAATTAGTGAGGAGGAAAGAACCTTCTGGTCAGATGATTTTTTTTCTGGAATGGCTGTATTCTCTTCTTAAGAGAAGGATGTTTTCACTTTCATTTATTAATTATACCTAATTTTTATTTTGTTTTTTTAAAGGTTTGTACTTTTTATACCATTTGTCAAGATTTGTAATTAAAAAATCACATACTTATCTAATGTCTCTCACTAACCAGACAGTAAACTCTGACACAGTGTTTTCTGTTTACTTTCAGTAAACAAATCTAGTTCAATAATTGTTTTGCTAGGGAGGGAGCTAAGGGCTTTACTTGGATTATCTCACTTACTCATCACAACCATCATGATTACCCCTACTTTATAGATGAAGACACTGAAATAGTGAGGTTGAGAAACTTGTCCAAGGCCCAGGCAGGATTTGAACCCAAATCTGTCTAACTTGAAAGTGTGGATTTTAACTGCAGTGATTTATTCCCAAGTTTATTCTGAGCCTGGACTTGATTTTTCAGACACTTCAAAGCTAACTGATTTTTCTGAAGATTTATTTTGAAATGACCTTTTGTTTCCTTCAGTATAGCTAATGATTAGTATGTATTTCAGATTTTGAAGAATGTGGAATCTTCCAGAAATGTTCAGCCACATTTCCTGGAATTTTTGCTCTCCCTTGGCTGGTCAGTAGATGTGGGCAAACACCCTGGTTGGACTGGGCATGTTTCTACCAGTTGGTCTATTAACAATTGCAATGATAGTGAAGGATCCGAACAAGGTAAAATTCATGATCGTCATTTATTTTTTCTTGTTTTTGTTGCTCTTGAATTTTCCCCTTTACTATGAGTTTGTAGTTTTATTAAATATACAAACTAACAGAGGTATAAAAAGGAAAAGTCTCCTTTCCCTAATCCTAGTGCTCACAGATCACTTAGTAATAGTTCTTGGTATGTTCTTTTAGATATTTTCTGTGTATGTGGAAAAAAATTTTAAATATGTATATACATAAAAATTGGATATGTATATAAATGTTATATACATATGTGAGAGTTAATATAAAATTAATGGCTGAATTATCATAGGCCAATAAGTTCCTTTTTTATGATGTTAAGTAAATTCCATTTTCTATAATAATATAATAATAAATTTAGGTTATCTATTGCAAACAATACAATTTCCTAACAAGCATATTTTATCAAATAAATAGTTTTCTATTAACAGGTGTATTTTATAGACTTTAAAGCTATGAATAAAGGTTCCATTCTCAGGATAGTAGATAAAAACCTTTGTAGTAAACAGCTGACAATCTCTGAGAGATTCATTCCTATCTCTACAAGTCCTGCTGAGGAACTATAATCAGGATAACAAGTACCACAGCGAGTATGAATTCACACTTAAGACTTTGCCCCACCTGGCTACTGTTCTTTGTTCTGAGGGCTCCTGAAGTCCCTGGAAAATTAATATTATCTCTCTGAAGTAGGTAATGCCTGAATCCAGGGGCTTTAAGTTAACAGAGTTCTTCTGTAACAAAATTAGACTCTCAAAGTTCCTGTTAAGTACTGTTGTGACTTGCGACTGGTAGTTTTTTAAAATATTAACCAAAATCGAATCAAAGTATTTGGGGATTTATAATATTAAATATTCTAATTTAATTTCCACATATCCTTTAATATGTGCTTGAATATATTTATAGACTAAATTCCTGTAAGTATATAATTGATAAATATATGCACATTTTTTCAATTTGATAAATGTATCAGTTGGATCCTTATGGTTCGGTAACAAAAAAACCTGATAAACTGGCTCAGATTTTGAAGGTCATTTATTGCCTCATTAACTGAAAGTTCTATAGATTAGTATACATTTTTGTTGTCATCTGATCAGCACTCTTGTTCAGTTTCTCTTCCTTTTCCATGTGTTGGCTTTGTCCCCGGCTTAGCTTCTCTCATAGTGCACGAAGGCAGTTCCAGGCTTTATATTCACATACCACATTAGCTTGAAGTGGAGAGATTAGCTGGGTCTCAGAACCTCCCTACTCTCAAACTCCTGAGATACACAGTGATTGAGCCACCCTGAACCTGTCATGGTGACAAGAGAGATGGAATGACCCTGACAGAGAGGTACAGACAAGGTAGAGCTGGTGTGAAGGGTGAATCCCATTCACCATTCATGCCTGCTACAGAGTTGAGGGTGAAGTGTGTTGGAGCAGGACCACAGCCATCTACTGCAGTAGATACAAAGTGCCTTCCCACTTTAAACCAGGAGTCAGCAAACTACAGCCCATGCCTGTCTTTGTCTTTTTTTATTGGAACTCAGCACACTCTTTTATGTGTGGTCTATGATTGCTTTTGTGCTACAATGGCGGACTTGAGTAGTCATGGCAGAGACCACATGGGCCTGCAAAGCCTTTTTACTCTCTGAGCCTTTATAGAAAAAGTTTGCTAACTTCTGGTCTAAACTTCCTATCTGTTGCATTGTTAACATTAGATATCTTCCAGTCTGTTAGGTGAGAAGTTTTCTGTGATTAATTATGATTGAGTTTCAGCATCTTTTCCTATGTTTATTTCTTTCCTGAGAACTACTTGTTCATTTCCTCTTCCCAATCTTTCGTCAGGTTGTTGGTCTTTTGTATATTACTAGTACAACATGGTTTTCATTTTAACTGAGTACTATATTAGCTCTCAGGACTGTTACTTTTGTTAATTCAATCTTGCTGACTTAAAACAGATACTATTATAAAACTGCCTGTACCTTCTCATGTTATGTCACTGACCATTGGGGAAGGTGGAGCAGGAGCAGAGCTAAGGAGTAGTAGAGAGAGACCAAGGACAGAAACACCGTGAGAGCGAGAGTACACACACACGGGTACCTGCCCCAGCTCCCTTCAGACGGACTGTTGTGGTAGTCTTCCTTTTGATTATACCTCTTCCAAAAAGACTGTTCCCATAACCTGCCACAGGTAGATGATCCCGAGGCCCTGCTAATCAGAAGTGGGTCTGATGTAGAGTGGTTTCAGAAACTATGAAATTAAGATTTTATAATTTAAAGTTAGTGTAATGGTACTTGATGAGTGCTTACAGTTTATTCCTCTTACACACTAATTGGTTCTTCTTGGAAACATACCTTCTACTTATCACTTTATTAACCAGTGAAAATTTTATGAAACAGGATGATAGTGAATTTTTCCTAATTTTTAGAGCAGTAATGTAGTGTTTTTCATTTCTAGATGAAGTGATTCCCTGCGAAGACATTGGGGCCAGCATTTTCAATGGACAGAAGAAGGTGCTGTATTATGCTGATGCCCTTACGGAAATAGCTTTTGTAGTCCCTTCTCCTGTGGAGTCCTTAAGTAAGATGATTTTCTGTATGATGTTGTAGAATCTATTTTTGTATTCCCTGGTTTAGCATTGTTGCATTGGGAGAAATTCTGAAGTCATCTAAGGTATTCTTCAGCTTCTGAGGCATGATAGCTTTTAGGTTATGCAAAGGTATGGGATTAAGGTGCTTAAGGAAAATAGTTAAAGAAAGCAGAACTAACCCTCCAATAATAATTTTCAAATAGCTAAGGAGACCCACATCAACTCCCTCTTTGTTTTTAATTTAATCAATCTGTTGAAGTCCTGTTTTCTAGTTTATTCATTTCTTTCTCTAATTATGAGTGAGCCCCCACCCACTTACCTATTTCCATACGAGAGCTTTATGTAGGACCCCAGAGAATCCTGCATTTGAAAGTTTTTCACAGTAGCATCTGGCTGATCTTCTAACACCAAGTAGAAGAAACTTCAGCAGCCTAGAAAAGATGGCGATCAATCCTGTTGTCCTTAAGAATCAGGAGTGATTATTACTTCTGAGTCTAAACTCACAGCCTTATTTTGCCTAGAATATTGCTTCTTGCAAATTAAGCCTGTTTCTTTGTACCTGACAAGGCAGTAAGTAGAAAACCTCACTTTATTCATTGATATCACCCACAGAATGGGATGTTACACATCACACTTACAGTCTCATCTCCTGGCTAATGACCAGGAGCCTTATACTTGGTCCCTTGATTTCCATCTCATACTGCAGGGCCGGTTGTGTTCCTGACAAGAGGGACCTTCCCTGGTCTAAGTCAGTATCCTAGCAGCTGTTTGCTTCTGTGTCCAGGTTGTGATCTACCCCAATTCCAGAAGCCAGGTCACATTTGTCCTCTGTGGGCTGAATCTCCCTGCCTGGTGTCTCTCGTCCCACTTGCTTGCACCAGCCCAGGTCTCCCAGAGCTAGATCCTTGTCCTTACACTGTGATTCCCACAGTTGGGTCTTTACTCCCTGTCATGAAACCTCCTCTGTGCCAATTTTGCCCTGCCGCAAAGCTCAGTCTCCTCCTGTTTCTTGAGATTTGTCTTTGTTTTTGGTTTTTATGCCTCTTTCTGTGCTTGTCTCCAACAAGGTGATTGCTTACTCACAGAGACTAGGTCCTTTGTAGCTTGGGGATGCCATGCTACATGATTGAAGATGTAAGCAAAATAATTCAGAGAATAATAGGTGGCCTTTATTGTATCCTACATCTGCAAAATCAAATATTTTCTAGTCTCACTTGTCCTATGAGCAGGAGCTGGCACACTGTGGCATACAGGTCAAATTCAGAACATGAAGAATGGTTTTTACATTTTTAAAGGGTTGTGAATAAAACACAAAGAAGAATATGCAGTGGAGCCAGCAAAGCCTAAGATATTTAATACCTGATCCTTTACAGAAAAAGTTTGCCAACTTACTCTAGAAACAAGCTTTGCTTAAGTGACTTGAGACTGTTAGTATAGTTAGTGTAAATACCTATGTTCCAAAGGTATAGTATTGCTATAATTGATTTTTTGTCTTTACCCCATAGCTGATTCATTGGAAAGTAACATCTCAGATCAAGATAGTGATTCAAATATGGATCTCATGCCAGGAATTCTGAAACAGCCATCCCTGACACTTGAGCTTTTCCCTAATCATACAGACAACCTTAACTCCTCACAGAGGGTAAGTCACTTTGTGAATACATCTCCAAAAATTTGTAGTACAATGGGAGTAATACTGGATGAAAAGCTTTTACTTTATCCCAGAGAGTAGTTATAGCAGTACTGACTGGTTAGTATGTAGTATTTTAAAATCATATTCTCACAATTTTATTTTTCTTTTCAGCTTGCAACAGATAGGTTATTTTAAGACAGCTTCTGTTGTTTTCCTTAATTTAGCCATCCTGGTACCATGCTTGGTTCTCTCACCCATTCCTTCTCAAGCCTAGGTTTTTATTTGGTCCCTGAAATAGCCACTAAAGCTGTATAGCCATGGCTATACATTCCACATCTTTAATCATGTAACATTCAACTGCAACAAGTCTGACTGTATACAAAAGATAGCATTTTGGAGAATAGCCCAGTGTATGAATAAACACAGTGAGACACATAGCAGCTACTGCAAGAAGAGAGCATCTTGCTTTTATGCTTTGCTCTTATTTTATCATTAGATGTTAGGTCTTTATCTGTGTTTTCCCCTCATGTTACCTCTTAATCTTTATGGAAAGTGACTTAGTGAGTGATAGCAAGAGTTTAGGATCAGTTCGTAAGTGTGAGATGATGATTCACAACAAATAGTAAGAAAGATGAAGTGTAAACCTGACAGAAGCTATTCTTTCTTTGTACAGAATTTTAATTTGGCTCCTTCCATGGTGAAAATTGTTTTTAACATGTTAAGTATACACTTAAAAGGGAATACAGGAGAGGTTTACACCTTTGAAATTGATTTAGGAAAAAAATCAAGTTGTAGAAGACCCTTGGAAGTAGACTGATTTTGAAAATCAGGAGTTGCTATATTTAAAAAGGTTTCGCAGAGTACAGTTTGGTATCGGAGATGAACAGACCAGTATTGGATGGTGATGCAGGATTTTAGCCAGATCTGACAGCGGTGATTAGCTGCCGCTGCAGTAATTTTCTGAATACCAACATACATATCCCTTAAAATCCAAAAAATGACACTCTTAGAGCACCTTGTTTTTATTTATCACTTATTCTTTGCAGACTACTAAGAAATTTAAAAAAGTAAAGTAATACCAGTATTTCAATAGATGCAAAAAAAGCAATTGACAGAAGTTCAACATTTCATTCACCAGAAAAACTTTCAGCAAACTGAATAGAAAGGAACTTCCTCAACCCAAAACAGAGCTCTACTGGAAACCTACAGCTAACATTATACGTATACCTCATTCTTGAATGCTTTCCCCCTGAATGGAGGATGAAGCAAGGACATCTACTCTCGCCATTTCTTTTCAACGTTGTAGTGGAGGCCCAATACAGAGAAATAAAATGAGAAAAAGAAATAATGCATAAAGATTGGAAAGGAAGAAATGAAACTATGTATTTGCAGATGACATGAGTATGTATGTAGAAAACCCTGAGGAACCTATTTTTAAAAATCTATTAGATTCACTGAGTGAGTTTATCAAGGTTGCAGAAAAAAATCATCACTGTGTTAGATAGAATCCTAAGATGACCCCCAGTGACTTTTGCCCATGTGTAATGTCCTCCTCTTGCATGTGGGTAGAACTTGTGAATATGA
Organism: Manis javanica; assembly: GCF_040802235.1. Taxonomy (NCBI): domain Eukaryota; kingdom Metazoa; phylum Chordata; class Mammalia; order Pholidota; family Manidae; genus Manis; species Manis javanica. The sequence goes on along the minus strand of NC_133160.1, from coordinate 19,014,119 downwards.
CAAGCTATCCTGTGATTATGTTACCTTATCTGGGTAAAATTAAGGTTCCTTTGAGTCAAAGGGGAGATATCCAGTTAGGCTTGACCTGATCACAGGAGCCCTTTAAATCTACAGCTGGAAATCAGAGATGGAGAAAGTTAGAGACTCAAAGCTGATTAGGAGCCATGATGCCAAGAAAATAGTCTCTGGGTTGTGTGGCGGGGTGTTGCCAGTAGTTTAGGGAAGATTTCTTGTTGACAGTCATTTTTATGAATGCTAAAATGGAAATAGAAACAAGAATCTGGGGGAGTTGCCATGGTCTCTGGTCATCTGGTAACGACAAGTGTATTTCTGTGCTAATAAGGCAGTCTTATTTTGAAAAATTCACGAGTATGGGATTCTCCATTCTCTACACATAGTTTTGCTTAAGGCATTAGCATAAACTCAACCCTGTTGCATGCCCTAAAAATTGTGGGGCTCAGAGGGTCAGTTTGCTAAAGGGGAGCCATTTAGTCCTGCTAGCCTTTCAAAGAGATATAAAGCCAATTTGGTGGACAGAGGAGCCAAAAGCAAACTGTGCTTGATAGCAGAGACCTAAGTCACTCTTTTTTGCTTTCTGCTGACAAGAGAAAGGAATTTTTTTGGCCTAGATTGTAGTGGGAAACATTTGGTCTGAGAAGTAAGAATAACTTGCTGATGGGACATTTTAGAGATTAGGATCTCCAAGTAAATCGGTGACGTTGCAGTGATGCAGAAAGCGTACTTTCTGGCCATTGAGATAGGCTCAAATCCTTTTAAGCCCTCATTAAGACATTGCCTGAAAGTTTTATTCTAAAATTAATGTAATGTAAATTATAATAATTCAGTATTGTTTACCTTTTTTCTTTTTAAAATTTAAGGCCTTCATGTCTTTGTTCTAGGTTGAGACTTGATAAACAGAAGAGCCAAAGAAGAGCTTGTTTGCAAATGTAGTTCACACTTCTTTTCTTAAGTGATTTCCCATGACCTGATATTTACACTGGACAGTTTGATGAATGTGTGTTTGGATAGTTTTATTAAGCCTGTTCTTTTTTTTTGGTCTTCTCTCTTCTCTGCTTTTCTCTCTGCCTGGTATAGCTCAGTCCCAGTTCCAGAATGAAGAAGCTGCCTCAGGGTCGCTCCGTGCCTCCCCTTGGACCAGAGACAAGAGTTTCTGTGGTCTGGGTGGAACGTTATGATGATATAGGTACTACGTAAAGACTTTATCTGTAGCTAAAATTATAATAGAATGACAGTGACTTGCTAAATGTCTAAAGGGAGGAGCAGCATAGGCATGGTGTGGTGGCCAGGAGCTGGGATTGGAGTTCAGCAAGCCTGGGTTTGCATCCCATCAGCTCCACCACTCTTTAGGCCCTAGATTGCTCATTGGTGAAATGGAGACACTCCTGGTATTTATTTCATAGTTGTGAAGATTTGATGAGATAAGTAGATATAAAGCCTTTAGCTATTCTTGGTATCCTAATTAATGGTTCAGGACCAGTTGGTCCCACTGCACATAGCTCCCAGTCACCCCAGGGCTTCTGAAAAGGAAAAGGAAGAGTACTTCCCTTGCCTTCTCTCCACTCTCCCTACTGTCTAATTTTAGTGTAAAGATTAATTTGTCCTAAGGAATTCTGCTATGGATAAGTTTCTCATGATTTTTATGTAAGCAACATAAGAGCATTAGAAATGCATACTTAGCCCAAAATCTCAGCCTCAGGTGTTTGTGGGAAAATGTTATAGTTACTTTCCAAACAAACTGTCAGAGAACATAGATCATGTTTCCTACATACTCTCTGCTTAGATGAACTTAGCTAAAGTATGTATTGAGGGAGAATTTTTTTAATTTTGTAAGGAATTGTTAGGATTATATATTTTAAGATTGCACAATCCATATATTTGTTGCAAACTTCTTAAAGAGAATAGGAAAGTAGATGTCCTGTAACTTATTTGGGAAATGTGGAGAGATGTTCATTGTAATGCTGTTATTTTCTTCCAGAAAATTTTCCTCTCTCAGACCTGATGACAGAGATTAGTACTGGTGTGGAAACTACTGCAAATAGTAGCACGTCTCTGAGGTACAAACATTTTTTATTGCTTGAAGTTTGTTAGCTTCTCTTTAAGCATAAAGAAACCTGTTTGTTATAATATGTTGATTGCAGTTTAATAAAAGAAACAAAGACATAGTGAAACAAAAGAGTTGAAGGCAATAAGAAAAAAACAATTATGGAAAAACATCAAATAAGTTGGTAAATAAATACACAGAGTAATCAAGTTACCAAGGATATTTAAATGGCATAATTAATTGCTCTTTTACATTTATCTGCAGCAAAAAGAAAAATGTAGTAGAGGCAATTAAGTAGTAATGTAGACTGATAATAGAGTAGCAATATTAGAAATAATGGAGTTAAATTGGTCAGAACATTCTGGATAGATAGCAGTTAAAAAGTCCTAATAACATGAGCTATTTTGAAAAATATTTATAAATAAAATGTAATGCTAATAACTTTGTTACAGTGTTAAGATTTTTGTATTTTAAGCTGCCCATGCACAAAAAGGATAAAAGAGGGTAATAACAATTCTAAGAACAGTAACAGTGTATCTGTATAGATTGTAGTTTCAAGGCTTTTGCTTGCTGTTTCTGGTTTACACAAATACTTTAAAATAGTTCCAAGAAGTACAATTATCATGTCCATTTTTCAAATGGGATGAAACAGGTTTATGGAGGTTATTCCTCAGCATCACATATCTAGTAAATGAAGGAGAAAGTGTTCTGAACCCAGGCCTCTGACCCCAAATTCGGACCTCATCTTACACATCACAGAATTACCCTTGATATCAAGCTAAACTTGATATATTAACTTGGAGTGAATTCCTTCTATTTATGTGATTTGATTTGTATTCCATGTAAGATGAATTTATTATAACACTTAGATTATTATTATAGAAATGAAGTGAGTAAAGATGGTTTGACATTGCCATTTTTAAATTCTACAAGAAAAGTCATTCTTAAAACTTACATGTTTTTTATGCCAAAATATGTTAAAGCAAATTACAGATATCCTAACATACTTTATACACTACATATGCATCTCTAAAAATTAGGAATACTTTTCAACTAGGTAACTATCACAATAATAAAATTAGTAACAATCCCTTAATTTCATCTAAAAACCAGTTTATATTAAAATTTCTTAATTTTCTCTAAAATACCCTTTACATAAAACTAGTTTGTTCAAACAAGATTGCACTGCAGGATCTCACTTCTGGTGTAAATTCTTTCAGTCTCTTTTAATCCAGCGTCTTTTTTTTCTTTTTTCCTCCATGCCACTGACTTGCTGAGGAGACTAAAGTAGTCTTGATGAGGTTTGGAGGAGACTTTTCAAGAACTAGTTTGGAGGAGAATTTTTAAGTGTCTTGTACTGTTTCTTGCTGTTTAATCTTTTTTAGGTCAAAAGTGCTAATATAACTAGACTTTAAAATTTGTATTTAATTGCTAGATTAGCAAAGTTTAGTATTTATCTTAGGTACAGAATTACTGTAGGATTGATTTTTATTTAATGTATTGAAAATTTACTCAGTGTTGCTTGGCCAGTACCACTTTACCTGTATAAAAAGAAAGTTCATTGTGTTGCAAAAAACACCTCCAAAAACAAAGCATGACAAGTAGCACCACAGAGTAACATGAGTACCTCTAGATGCATTGGCATATCCCAGACACATGATGTGTAACTCAGTCTTCTAAAGGTGTAGTTACAACCTTAGCACCCATTACCTGTTCAGAAGGCTTTTGGCCCTGCCAAAATAGGGCCATTTATCATCTCTGCTGAGGACTGCACTTGCAGCTGCCCCAGACTAATGGCCACCTCAACGTCCTCCCACCTCTCCTGAAAAAGAATTCTATCAGGGTTCTCCATAATGGGTCTAAGTCGTATTCGCACATCTGCTCTGAGATGCCAGCTTTGACTGCAGTGGAATTCCCTGCATTCTGAGCAGCCCCACTTTTGTACCCTATATGAAGGAAGAACTAAGTAAAAGTCCCATAGTGGGTTGCTAGATTCATAGCTCTCCACAATAGATTTCTTTGGCCTTCCCTTCCACCCTATGTTCCTATTGATTTTCTAAGCATATTTTTTTAAATTGAAGTATAGTTGATATGCAATATTATATTGGTTTCAGGTGTGCTATGCAGTGACTCAACAATTACATACATTTCTAAATGCTCACTACAATAGTGTAGTTACCATCTGTCAACATATGAAAATACTACAGTATTACTGACTGTATTTCCTACGTTGTTATATCTCTGTGACTAATTTATTTTATAACCGGAAGTTTGTCCAATTTTATCTTCATCTATTTGCCCATCCCTTACCAACATCCACCTATGTCCACCACCAGTCTGTTCTCTGTGTTTATGAGTCTATGTCTGTTTTGTTTGTTCGTTCATTTGCTTTGTTTCTTAGATTCCACATATAAATGAAATCATATATTTGTCTTTCTTTATCTGACTTATTTCATCAGCATAATACCCTCTAGATCCATCCACATTGTCACAAATGGCAGGCTTTCATTCTTTTTAAAGACTGAGTAATTCCATTGTATATATGTTGCTGCATCTTCTTTATTTATTCATCTATCAATGGATACTTAGGTTGCTTCCATATTTTGGCTATTTTAAATAATGCTGCAAGAAACATAGGGGTGCATGTATCTTTTCGAAGTAGTGATTTTGTTTTCAGGTGCATTCCCAGAAGTGGAATTACTGGGTCATACAGTATTTCTGTTTTTAGCTTTTTGAGAAATTTCCATCCTGCTTTCCATAGTGGCTTTATCAGTTTACATTACCACCAACAGTCGACAAAGGTTCCCTTTTTTCCACCTTCTCACCAACACTTGTTATTTCTTGTTATTGCATGTAGCTGTCTAGTTTTCCCAATACCGTTTACTAAGGAGACTCTTTTCTCCATTGTATATTCTTGCCTCCTTTGCAAGATTTATTTCTGGCCTCTCTATTCTGTTCCATTGATCTATATGTCTATATTTGTTCCAGTACCAGTGCTGATTTTGTAGTATAGTTTGAAATCAGGGTGTGTGATACCTCCACCTTTGTTTTTCTTTCTGAAGATTGTTTTTGACTGTTTGGGGTCTTTTGTGCTTCCACATAAATTTAGGGATTATTTGCACTAGTTATGTGAAAAATACCACTGGTATTTGATAGGGATAACATTAAATCTGTAGATTGCTTTGGGTAATGTGGCCATATTAACAACAATAATGTTTCCTAGCTATGAGCATGGAAAATCTTCCCATTTATTTGTGTTGTCTTCAACTTCTTTCAACAATGTCTTTGAGTTTCCAGAGTACAGGTCTTTTCACCTTCTTGGTTAATTTATTCCTAGGTATTTTATTCTTTTTGAGGCAATTGTAAATGAGATTGTCTTCTCAATTTCTCCTTCTGTTAGTTCATTATTGTATATAGAAATGCAACAGATTTCTGTACATTGATTTTGTGTCATACAACTTTCCTGAATCCATTAATTAATTCTAATAGTTTTCATCATGTCATCTGCAAATAGTGACAGTTCTACTTCTTCCTTACCAATTTGGATGCCTTTTATTTCTTGTCTGATTGTGTGGCTAGGGCTTACAGTACTGTGTTGAATAACAGTGGTGAGAACAGGCACCCTTGTCTCATTCCTGATTTTAGAGGAAAAGCTTCCAGCTTTTTACCACTTAGTATAATGTTAGCTGTGTGTTTGTTGTGTATGGCCTTTATTATGTTGAGATACTTTCCCTCTGTACCCACTTTGTTGAGATTTTTTACCATGAATGGGTGTTGAATTTTGTCAAATGCTTTTCCAGCATCTGTTGAGATGATTGTATGGTTTTTTATCTTTCCATTTGTTAATGTGGTATATCACATTGCAGATTTTTAACCATCCTTGCATCCCTAGAATAAATCCCACTTGGTTGTGGAAAATGATCCTTTTAGTGTAATTTTTAATTTGATTTGCTAATATTTTTTGAGGATATTTGCATCTGTTCATTTAGGATATTGGTCTAGAATTTTTTTTTTTTGTCATGTCTTTGGTTTTGGTCTCAGTGTGATGCTGGCCTTGCAGTATGATTTTGGAAGCTTTTCTTCCTCTTCAGTTTTTTGGAATAGTTTGAGAAGGATAGGTGTTAACTCTTTAAATATTTGGTGGAGTTATTCTGTAAAGCCATCTGGTATCGAACTTTGTTGGGAGTGTTTTGATTACTTATTCAATTTTGTTACTAGTAATCAGTTTGTTCAGATTTTCAGTTTCTTCCTGATTCAGTCTTGGATAATTGCATCGTTCCAGGAATGTATCCATTTATTCTATGTCATCCAGTTTGTTGGCATATATTTTTTTCATAGTGACCTATAATCATTTGTATTTCTGTGGTATCAGTTGTAACCTCTCTTTTCATTTTGGTTTTTATTTATTTGCATCCTCTGTCTTTATTTCTTGATGAGTCTAGCTAAAGGTTTTCTAGTTGTGTTTATCTTTTCAAAGAGCCAGGTCTTAGTTTCATTGATTTTTTGTTTTTTTAGTCTCTAGTTGGTTTATTTTTGCTGTGATCTTTATTATTTCCTTCCCTCTACTAACTTGGGTCCTCGTTTGTTCTTTTTCTAGTTCTTTTAGGTATAGGGTTAATTGCTTCTTTGAGATATTTCTTGTGTATTAAGATAGGCCTGTATTGCTGTAAGCTTCCCTCTTAGAACTTTCTAAGCACATTTCTTAGCCCCTTTTTCTTGGCTTAAAAGCCCAACCTCAGTGACAAATATTTAGGGCCAGGTGATGGGGGCAGCAACCTTGACTCCCAGAAAGAGGATTTGAAGAGGTAGCTCTTCTCAAACCACTGCCCAGCAACAAGTCCCTTGATATTCTTACTTTACACATGGCAGGCTTCAACTCATATACGTCTATGTGAGGTAAAGAGTTTTTTCTTCTTTTCCTAAGATCTACCACTCTTGAAAAAGAAGTTCCTGTCATCTTTATCCACCCTTTAAACACTGGATTATTCCGGATAAAAATTCAAGGAGCCACTGGAAAATTTAACATGGTCATCCCTCTGGTGGATGGAATGATTGTCAGCAGGCGAGCACTTGGTAAGGTCTTCATATGTGGTTGAAGGGTTAAGGTTTCTTTCTTTCTTTTTCCTTAACATTTTTATGGATCAAAAAGAAGTAGAAATTAGATGGTGATATTACTTAATACATCCCACATGTAGAAAACACTGTGGCTCTTGTTAAAAAGGAAGCATGTTTTGTTCTGTTTTGAATTACATTTAATCTAGAAAGTATGAATAAAACTGTAATTCACAAACTTCCAGTATTGGAAGATGCAGATAGCTGTAATCCAGGGCAGGAATTGGGTTGTCAAACCAGACTTTGATTCTGTTCTTTCTTGTCATTGTATGTTTCTTCTGATAGTTTTATCTTAATAAAGCTCTTTCTGTCTTTGTGGGTATGAGGAGTTTTGCAAATGGAATAAAATAGTTTGAGTTTGCAGAAAGTAGTTAACTTGAATACTGATAGTTCACCTAGTTGACTAGCTATTCACATTGATTTTAAAACCCTCTGTTTTCAAGGTTTTCTGGTGAGGCAGACTGTAATTAATATCTGTAGAAGAAAGAGATTGGAGAGTGACTCCTACAGTCCACCACATGTTCGCCGGAAACAGAAAATCACCGATATTGTCAACAAGTACCGGAATAAGCAGTTGGAGCCAGAATTTTATACTTCACTTTTCCAGGAAGTTGGACTCAAGAACTGCAGTTCTTAGACCACTGTCTGTCTAGGATTATTGAACTCCAGTTTGGGACTTTAATATCAAAGCAAAACAATTTGATAGGTAATCACTGTAAAAATAAAAACAAATCACTCCCCAAGAGCTTACTGTTTAACTAACAGAGTAGAAGAAACACATTATAAACCCATTTGGTAGAAGACTTTTGGCTTTCTAGTGAATGGGCTCCCAGACACAATCATATTCCTGCTGGTAATAATGATACACATTTTAGCCATAAACTTTCTTTTAAAAGTGACAATTTTAGTCAAATATAAGCCTTTTGAGGAGAAGGCTTTTATGCATCTTAGTTAAACACATGCATTGATAGTATCAAATTTGCAAATTAGACATTGATGATAGTTTTATACCTCACTTTTTTAGGAGGTTGTGTTCAAATTAAAATCTGTCTCAGAATCTTCCAGAACATTTAAAGACTCATATTAAAGATAGCATGGAAGAGAAGGAAAGAAATCTCAACTTTCTGTTCACTCATAGGTCCATTTGTCATCTAATTGTCATCCATCTGTCAAACTGACATAAAGAACATAAATGCTCTTTGTCAGATAAGCCTGACATTAAAATATTTTATATTTTCTCTCCACATTCCAAAAAGTTACCAATCTCATCACTGTACAGATCTGTCTGAAGGCCTCAGTTTTGGGCAGCCCAGGAACAGATCTAAGACAGAGGCATGACCCTGTCCTTTAACAAGGATATAAATGGAGTTTGTGGAGTTAAAAGTTGGGAGATAGCAGCGATGCCTCCACCCTTTCCATTACTATCTAGCTTGGTGACATAATGACAGGTTAAACATTCTTAATTCCTTGGTTAAATATTGAGAAATATAAATCCACAGCAAGGGTTGAAAATTATCTGGTTTTATCCATTGTCTCTTATTTTAGGACCAATCAGGAACCTGTAGTAGTTTATGAACAGTTCTAATTTGGGGTTCAGGAAATAGCCTTTCAGGGCTACTAATTCAGATCTCTCCCAGAGAATCACTGAATTTCATCATAATTAACAACATCAGTGACCACCTCCTTGGGTGGCTGCTTTTAAAATTGGCTGTTGTCCTGTTTTTTGGACTTCACTAGCTAAAGGCACAAGTCCCTGCCCAGGTTGTGGAAATACTTGTGTTACTCGCTGCTACTTTTCCACCAGGGAGAAATGTTTTGAGGTGGCTAGACCCAGAACATCCTTACAAGGATTCCTGTTACAATACTAGAGTGTACACTGCTCATTTCTCCTATTTTTATGTTTCTTCTCTATTAAAATTATTTTGTGTTAAGAAAATAAGTGACATTTAAAATCCAAAGAGGAGGGATCACAGTTGTATAAGGAATTATTTCCCACTTGAACTCTGATGTCAGTAGATTCTGTAGGTCAGGGGTATAGTGGTCTATTTGGTTTGACGTGTTGGTAGTTTAATTAAGGCGTGGAGGTAGTGTAGGATCTAATCCCTGTGCAGATACTTTCCGGAATATTTATATTCCGAAAGTATGTATTTTGTCGTCTATGATCAAGAAATGTGGGCATGGCAGCTCTTGGCTTTGTTTGCCATACCCTTTTCTTCATGTCTGCTTTAAGCTCAGGTAAAGTTAAACTCCTCCTATTACAACTCCATTTTCCATTCAGGGTATAATATTATTCAGTCATTGATTTTCTTTTTAATCTGGGCAATAAACTGATTTACTTTCAAATAGTAGTATGGGGTAGGGGGGTGTATGATAAAGATTAGCAGGTTCTACTCTAAAAATACGTTAGTAGCTCAGCAGGTATAAGGTGAAGTTTAACAACTTTCATGGAAATTCCAGGTTGACGTTTCAAGAGAAAAATGGGCCCTTGCTCTTGTGAACGTGAAACAAAAAACTTAAAATTGATGTGCAACTTTAAACACTCCAGAGGTTAAAAAGAACTGATGCAGGTGTACTTCCTCAGTGTGGTTCTTCAGATAAAACTTTTATTTTTGTCATGGTTTTACTGTCAGCAGGATGTACTGTGGTGTGTGTTGGGAGTAGATTTCCTGATCCTTCAATTTGCTCTAATTTCTGGCAAGCCTTTTGTAATTCAAATGGCTTTGATAAGTGAACGGCTTTGTTGAATGCAGTTTGTGATCTGGAAGACTTTGTGGTCTCCCAGGGAAGGAGGGATGGATTCAGGACTGTTCATGAAGCCCCCAAAGGCATGAAACCCCAGTGTGCACAGCACAAACAGAATATGGGATGCATATACCTCATCAGGTGCTGGTTCTTCTGCTCAAAATAACATTTACCTAAAACAGGAGTGTGGTAAGAACCTTTGGACCTTTCACTACTACGGGTTTGAGTTCATGGTCACTAAGTTCACCCAACTGCCTTTATTAAAAATCACTTTGAGTACAGTCATGCCAAAAAAGCATATTTTATCCCTAATAAATAATCTTAAGTAGCCTAGTTGATAAATTTGCTAGCATATGTTCATAACCTTTGGGGGGAAGCCAGGACCGCTTAGGTCTATAGCTTAAACAGTTAAGTTGCTGCATGTGATGTGGTACTGGAGGTGGGTGGATGTGGCATATCTGATACAGAAAGCACTATCCAGGGAATAGAGGTAGCCCTTGATAGTCCCTTATCGCATTTGGAAGATGGGGGCTTTCATCTTCCTCTCTGGTTAGGAACACTGAGGAAGAGAGGAGGGCTTTTGCCTTTTCTTCTTCAACCAAGCTCTCCCTTTTGTCCAGTAGGTCATCCTGAGACCTCCTCTTGTCCATTGGCTCTTTGAAAGGAACAGTTACAAGGTCGGTTGCCCTCCTCCTGCCATGGACATACACATACACACACATGCGCGCGTGCACACACACATGCATGCTGTCCTCCATTTCCGTGTCCTCTATTTCAGGGTATCCCCTTCTCTGGACTCATAAATAAAAAAATACCTACATCTTTGGCAGGCTGTATATCTGAGACCTTCATGAATTGTTACTTTCTATATAATCTGGGAAAGCATTTGTCAGGCTCTGCAGAGTGGTTTTTAGAGAGGCAGAGTCTTCAGAGTGTTTATTGATACTGGAAGGTGGGATTTCAGCCAAAGTGGGAGTCATTCTTGCTCAGACATGTTCTGTGGTAGATAGTGAAAAATGTACTGGAGGTAATTTGACACTCCTGCTAGCAGTGACTCCCCACTAATACTCATTCAGGTTATATCTTCCTGAAAAGAATTGACTTACATGTTTACATGAGACATAAGTTGAGTTAGATGATCTGTTTTAAGGATTTCCATGACAGCTTCTTTTCCTGAGATGGAGAGATTGGAGGTAATCCACCTGCTTAATGTGGAATCAAACTGTGGGTTCTTGGTAGCTAAAGAAGCCATGTACTGTATAGTGTTTTTCTCAGAGTATCAACTCATCTTCAGATGCTTTTCTTTTTTTAATGGTGAGGGAAAAGGTATAATTTGGGATTCCACAGTGCCTTGCATATAGTAGGCGCCCAATGAATATTTGTTGAAGCAAACCAAGTTTCCCAAGTCCTTGTCCCTTACAGTGACCAAGAACATCTTTCTCCTCTGAAGGGCTTGGCAGTTATGACTAAAAAATAAGCAGTATCATTATTTGCTTGAAATCATATATACAGTTTGTATGAATTTCAGTATGTTGCCAAGACATGATCTTTTTCTTATTGTATTTTCTGTAAATATTTCTGGCACTGAATTGTAAAGGCGAATGTAAATATGAAGGTGTACCCATGTCCCCTTGCCTCCTGTGTTCTCTCTTCGTTGGTTAGGGACGAAGGCCCAGAGGCTTGTTTGGTATTTATGCCGCTCCTTTGTCCAGAAGAAACCCATGGAATATTGAATGTACTACATTTAGTCAATTAAATTTTAAGAAGATTCTTATGTAATTACATCACGTGTGCTTTTGGTTCCATCCTGGGGGGTTGGCTCCTACGCACGTATTCCTAGTGGGGTCTGCTGTGCTTTATCTGCCCTCTCATAATTTAGATCTGTGGGTTTTCACCCAGGTTTTGTAGATTCTCATGTACTGAAAATTAGATTAATTTTAAAAGAAAAGTATTTGGCCCATGCTGGGAGGAGCTTGTATAATAAAAGTACTGCCAACAGAAGCCTTCCAAAGGCTGGCAGTTACTGATAGGCTGGCTGGGTCTCTGTGTTTTGGAACATGGAAGTGGCCAGTTCCATGTCTCTGCCTGCAGAAAGTCTGAGCTCTGGCAGGGCTGGGCAGTCAGCAAAGGGGAGCAACTCAGAGGAGGTAACCCCCCCGACCACCCGCTGCCCCTTTGAATAGGGTTGCCTATAAGGGTTCCATGGGACAGATTTACACCTTTATGCCTAAATCACACATGTGGGGTGGTTGTACTACTTGTTAGACAGTGATGAGAATGGTTATGGTGCATGCCTGCCAGGAGCCACCTTCTCCGGGTTGGCACTGACTCAGCATAATGTTAGTATGCAACCCCACTGAACTGCGCCTGGGAGCCAGGGCTCGGAGATGCCTCCCTTCAGTTGTGTGTCCACACCTGCTCTGCCCAAAGGACCTCCAGCTGGGCCCTGGTGGCCAGGGAAGCTTCTGTTTGGGCTGACTGCACAGTGACCTTGTTTTGGGATTTGGCAAGAAAATTGTATGGTCAAGCCTTTCCCACTGGCCCTGCCCAGCCCTTTCTGACCCAGCCCCTTCAGAACTCAGTGTCAGGAAATCACGCCCAACCTCCAGCCAGACCATCCAGCTCCTGATCCTGGCTCTGGGCCCTGAGTGGCACAGCCTGCCAGGGCACTGCTCTTCTTGTACTCACATTCTATTACCACCTGCCCCAGCCTTCTCTTCTGGGGACTCGTCACCCCACAACTGGGCTAAAATTCCCTCTAATCCGCTGTTCCCTCTCCTTCCTAATTGTACTATGACCAGCCCTATTTGCCTTTCTTCCAGGGTCAGTGTCTTCCTATAAGGGGGTCCTTCCACCTCATGTCTCCCTAAGCCTAGAACTGGGTCTGCCTAACTTCCCAACCTGTATTCCATGAGATGCCGTGGTCTCAAGATCAAGTCTACAGCAAACTGGTTGCTCATTAATGTGTTGAGTCCTGAGCCTCACCGGGAGTTCTGACTCAGTAGAGCAGGGTGAGCACAGGATTCAGCATGTTTCATAAGTACCCTTCAGCCCCACTTACCTGCCAACAGTGACCAGAACAGGTGGTCCAAAGACCTTTTGGAGAATATGGTGTTGCTGCATCGCTCCTCTCCTGAACTTCCTGCACCCGTCGGGTTCTTAGCCTGCCCAGAGTCTCCCTCCAGCTCAGGGATGTCAGGCCCAGCAGGTCTAGAGCCTCTTTCCTGCCACAGGGCCTGACATATGGAGGTATGCTGCCCACTTGGGAGGTAGAGGAACAAGGTGAAAGCCTTAGAGGCTCCTCACCAAAAACTCTAATAAGAGGTGCAAAAGCTTCCAGATTAGATAATCATTTATTGAGGGCCTCCTAAGTGTTAGAAAGTTTTTAAATGGCAGCACAGTGACCACTCTGGCCTGGCCTACTTATTTTGTTTAACCTAACCTAGAATGTTTTAAGTCAACTTTTTAAATTGGGAGATTTCATATAAAAGTCCAGATTTTTTGGTTCTCTTGGAAAAGTCGGGGGGTCTGGGAATATAGAACCTGTGTTTCCCGCAGAGCAGTTACTGGCTGGAGCTACAGCGGCTCCCTGTCTTGGATATAGCAAGCTCCATGCAGTTCACGGCAGTCCCCACCACTCCCAGAGTGTAAACGGGGCCCATGGAACAACAAGCCCAGGACCTGGGGCCTGGCTGGCCCCTGATGGAACCTGTGATGACCTCAAATACATGACACTCACCTGGAGGCACTGCTTATACCATCATTTATATTTTCTAACTTTTAGCAGCTTGGTGAGATAAATATTATTTCTGTCCTTACAAGAGAATCCAGGCAGGTGTCACATGAACCTAATAGCATCTTAGTAGGGATTCAAACCTAAACCTGCCTGCCTGGAAGCCTGGGCTTTGGTTTTGGCCAAATTGTCTCCAACTCCTGCCCATTCATCCAAAACAGCTCTCCCTCCGCTGAAGGACACTCTGACTTTCTTGTTACATCACCAGCCCAGTCACGGTTGGGCTGAGAGCAGAGTATGGCCCAGCCCAGCAGGTCCCCAGGGCAGCTCTGCCAGCCCGGCTGGCCGAGTTGAGCCACATGTGCTCCATGAAGTACCCTCTGGTGCCACTGATGAACGAACTCACGTTTTCTTTCCTGGTGTTCTGGCTCTGCCTGCCTGTAGGTTTGCTGCTGTTCTTGTTGATTACCTGGCTACGCTTCTTACTTAGCCAAGGTGAGTCTCCCAGGTGGGCCCTAATCCTGGAGCTGGGCAGGGGTCGAATAGGGCAGGGGGGCCTGAAAAGCCTGTAGAGATGGGTTTCCTGCAGGCTTTTTAACTGCTGGCTCAAAGATAAGTGCTCACCTGTAATAGAAAAGGGTTGATTTAGTAGTGTAATATTTCTTAACCCAGAGTGAGACTGAATCCCTGACTTTGACTGGTAAGCAGTATGTATGTGTGCACATGTGTGTCCCCTCAGGGCCACTGCTAGCACCTAAGGTCTTTGGTACGAATTGGAAAGAGGTGGCCACTCTGGATAGATGAACTAATAAAAGGTGCCCCTTCTGCGCATTCACAAGGGTCAGTGAGCAGAACATGGGCTGGATTTCAGCCCTGCTACCCCTCAGCTCAGTGCTTTTGGGCAGTAAGCAGCTTGCACAATGGGACACTGTAGCCTTAGGTGTTTTATCAGGTGTCCAGAGGCCACTCACACTACTTTCTGCCCAGACTGTACGTCAGAGAGGATATGGGTTTCTTAAGGGTGCAAGATCACAGAAGCCAATGGATGTTGGTCTTGAGCTCAGCATGCCACCAAGAGGAACACGAGGTGGCAGAGCTGGCCATAAGGGAAGCTGGGGGCCAGCGGGCTCAGTGCAGCCTGGCCCCATGGCAGAAATGACACTCTGCTTCTCAGGTCCGCTGTCTTGCTGGGCACTCCCTTCACCAAGGGGTCTCTCCTGGGGCTGCTTGACCTCCCACCTCCTGCTCCTCAGGTCCACGACCCTGGGCCAGCTGGGCAGGGAGGTCTCGATGAGTGTGCTGCCAGCTCTAGTCAGATGGCATTGACAGGGTGAGCAGTTCAGTCCCCAGTCTGCCCCATGAGCTCAAAATGGGAGGGTGGGTTATGGTATAATTATTGGGAGTTCCTGTCAGGAGTATCCAGAAAATACTTGTTTGAAGGATGTTTTCGTATTCCTAGGGTGGACCAGAGCCCTTCCTGAGGAGTGCAACTCCGGCTTTGGGCTGGGGAGCTGGTGGAAGTCAGAGCCCTTGACTTTGCATAGTGGCTGTAAAAGCCATCTCTCCAGAATCTAGGGGATGTGGACCCAGATTTCAGCCTTGCCCCTTAGTAGTTCATAATAATAGCTGGCCTCTTATGAATACTGTACTAGGCCTTGTGCTAAACACAATGTGCACTATTTCATGCAAATCTCAGAATAACCCTGTGTAGTAATCCTTCTCGTATAATTGAGGAAACTTAAGCTTGGAGAGAGCAACCTGGCCAAGGTCACCCATCTATGAAGTACTTAAGTAAACCGGTTGTCTGGTCAAATCCTGGCTCTGCCATCTACCAGCTGTGTGACTTAAGGCAAGTCCTCTCTGAACCTACTTTTCTCATCTACAAAATGGAGATGATAATCCCTACCCTTTGGGGCTGTGCAGAGATGCATGTCAAGGGCAGGGCACACAGTATCTGTACACAGGGCACATAGTAGGTGCTTGTAGGCTGAGAAATAATCCAGTTGGTATTGGCTTTTTTCAAGGTAAGAGGAAGTGTAGTAGTAGCTTCAAATGGCTTCTCTGGAGGGAAGACACCTTACCTAAGGTCTAAGAACTTATCTCCAGTGATTCATTCTTGGACACCCTGCTCCCAAACCATCTACAACCTGCCCTACCTTCACCCTTCTCAGAATTTCTCCTGAGAGACTGTTTACCCTCCAACATCTCACATGGCCCTTTGAAATAAGTCTTTCTGGTAATTTTATGGTGAACAGAAACTGTCCTTAAAGTGAGGTGAGCAGTCCTCCCTCAGGGGCCCTTCTTGAAACTCAGATTACTGTGTCTGTTCTATCCTTGTGCTGGGAAGTGGGCCAAACCCAGGGTCTGGGCCTGCCAGGGCTTGGAGGGCTGGTTCTTAGGACCCCTGGCCCATGGTTTTCCATTGTGCTGTGGATTTCTTTATTGGAATCGGTTTGGCCTGGAATCCCGTATGAAAAGCAGACAAGAGCAGCTCTTGATTCCTTGTCCCTGCCCTGCCTGGGTGGGCTCAGCAGGGCAGTTTCAGGGCTCAGAAGGCAGAGAGGGTTGAGCAGCAAGTGCCACGTGGCCCATGAGGATACACTTTCCCAAGTTGGAAAGAGTAGGGGGCTGCCTGGGGAGACTGGCAGCTGAGTCCTGGGGACAATACTAATCCCGGCAGTGACATAAAGAGAGAGGATGAAGCCACACGTGCCCTTCTGGGAAAAGATGCTTTGCTAAGGATGTTTCCCTTGGCGACTGGAAAGGAATTTGCAGAAGGAAGAAGAGAAACCTCCTGAGAGTTGGAGTGAGGGCTGAAACAGAGGAGCAGGCTCAACAGGCCATGCTTGCTGAGGATCCTGCCACCCTCACGGTGGTCCTTGGAGCAAGATGTTACATTCAAAGCTACCCTTGACTTACCTGACTTTAAACAAGTGCACCCAGTGGACGGTGGAGCCGGGAGGCTGACTCAAGTCCAGCTCCCACTTCCTGGCTGTGAGCCTGGACGTTTCACCCTCTGAGCCCTCTTCATCTGCAAATATGAATAATACTAACAGTTGCCTTCAGGAAGTTGTTAACAGGATCAAGTGAGAAAATGCATTTAAGCCACCTAGCACATAATAATGTGTTCGAAAGACAATCACTCTTTAGTGAAAAATAGTCACCTTATGCCATCTCACTGATTTCTAAACCAGTATAACTACCAACATTGTTGAATGCCTGTTTTATATGTCTTACTTCAGTTAACCCTCAGCATTGAAGAGCATATTATTACACCCATTTTACAGATGCAGTAATTGAGGCTTAGCTTTTTCTGTCTTGTGCTCTTGGTCTGCAATCAAAGGGCTCCCTGCAGCTCCTTTGCTTCTCTGCAACCAGTGAAACAACTTAAGACTATAGTATGAAAAAACAATTCCCCATCCCTCTCCTTTCTCCCCTTGTCTACCCAAGGTAAGCCATCTTGGCAAGCTCATGCACCTATTTAATAGCATGTGCAGATTTCCATTAAATGGAGGGGTGTGTGTGTCTTTTTTTTTTAAGGATCCTACCATGCACATTTCTCCGTAACTTGCTTGTTTTATATCACAGACATCATGAAAGTTGAAAGATACAGACCTAATGCAGTCATTTTAACAGCTTCATGACATGCCACTGGGCAGGTGGGCCAGGTCTCCATACGGTGTGAGTTTGCCACACTTCAGTCAACCAGACCTCTCATGATGGACACACACACATGTTTTCCAGGGTGTTTTCTCACAAAACTCTGCTGCAGTGAAAATGATTTATGTATGTTCTCAGGTATTTGTTAATGAATGTGCATGGTAGTAAATGGCTGGATATTCGATGGGGTAGTGTGTGTGTCTCCTCAATGCCTGCTCCTGGACCATGCCCAGTACAGGTAGGTCATTTGCTTACCTAAAGGGCCCTTCCCTCTGTAGTAGGTAGATATGGCCACTTTCTGAATCACAGGACAACCTTCTTTCATGGTCCCTAGTTGCCATTCAAGTTCCTGAAATATTCCTGAGGTCTCAGGACTGTCCCATTTGTTATGACTGCCTTGGGCCCCTGGTCTCAGACAAGGCTCCTGGGATGCCCAGGCCTGGCAGGGGGCTCCTTTTGGGTCAGGGGTAGAAGACAGGATGTGACCCAAGAGGCCTTGTCTTATACCTCCACAGATTCAGAGGAAAATGACTCAGATCTATGCTTTGATTGGGAGCCCTGGAGCAAAGGCCCAGCCGAGCCTGGCTGGGAGGGGACACTCCACAGCCAAGAGCGGGAGAAGCCCTGCTGGTGAGCCTATTCTGCCAGGTGAGGCCCTCCTCGGGGGTTGCCGGGTGGGAAGGGGAAACCTTGGCCTGCCCAAAGCCTAGAGCAGCCGTCATGTTGGATGTCTGCTCCCTCCACCATGCTGGAGAACCGTCTGCCTCATTGTGTTGGAGACCCATGTTTGCCTGTTGGAGGACCAGCTACCTCTGCCATGAAGAGTTCCTCTATGAAGGTCCCCCCTACCCTTTACGTCTGGGACCTCACCTCCCACCACTCTCCTTAGGCTCTTTGCAGTGGCTTTTCCTTCTGCCTGGAATCCTCCATCCTCAGAAATGCACCTGGCACACTCCCTCATTTCTGAGATTTTGCTCAAATGTTGCTTTCTCAGCAGGGCTTCCCAACCACCCTCTACCCACGCCATGACCCCCGCTTTCTTACATTTTCTTTGACCAGAGCAGTTACCACCTTCTGACATGCTCAATAATTAATGTACCCAAAGCACCCACAGCAATGCCTGACCCACGAGGGGGGCTCAATAGGCATTTGTAGAAGGAATAACATGATGATGATGATGATGGCGGCTGACATTCACTGGGTGCTTGATAGGGACCAGGGCCTGTGCTAGGCATTTCCCTTTCACAGTCTCACTTACTGAATTCCACAAAGGGGATATCATTCTTATCTCCATTTTACAATGAGGATTCTTGAGTGCAATACAGTTGAGTAATTTGCCCAAAATAACAGCTCTTGCATCCATTCAACCCTGGGAGACCTCATCTATTCCGTGGCTTCAACGCCATCTCTATCCAATGACCCCAGGATGTGTGTATCTCTAATCAACCTTCTGAGCTCAATTATCTGTCTGCTTGACACCTTTTCATTGTCCGGAATGGGATTCTTGATTCCCTCGGCTACCTAACAAAGCAAAATACAAACACCGGATCTGCCAGCTTGTCTCATCTCCATGAATAGCGGCACGGCTGGCAGGTCTGGTTGCCTGAGCCACAGACTCGGGAGTCAGCCTTCCTGTTGGCTTTTCCTCCCACCCCACATCCCGTCCATTAAGTCCTAAACTCCATTTTTCATGTGTCTTCTTCTCTCTTTCCCTGCGGCCACCATGGCCTGCCCTGCTCCAAAGCCTGCCCATACAACATGTCACTAACTTTTCACTCTGCCACCATGGGTCACTATTTGAAGCCCTAGACTGTCTGGGGGGAGGAAGGAGGTGGTGGAGGCAGGGACCCTCAGTTAACCTCAGTTACTCTGATTCTTAACCTTTCTAGGTCATGACCTCAACAGTCAAGGGCCCTCTCCCCCCAAAAATGCACACATGTGCATGCACTCAGTTTTGTGTTTAGGGCCAGCTTCATAGTTGTGCCTGTGTGGCCCCCCGAGGTCTCATGTTCAGAAGAACCCCATCCCTGGTTTAATATTCTACTGTCACTGACTTGAAATCCTTAATTTTTAAACAAAGGTCCTGCATGTTCATTTTTTTAATGGGCTGCATTGTCACTGTTCGTGTTCAATTAGTAGGGTGAGAAAAGATTTCAAGACTGCTCCAGAATCCTGTCCCATTTACATGGAGCCCTTCCATCTCTTACTCTTTCGTTGCATTGTCATCCCTCTATCCAACCTTCCATTTGTTTCCAGCTTGGTTTTCCCAGAGTCAGCAGGGCAGTGGCCGCATTAGATGGGAGACATTCACTGGGTTGGGAAGAGGAGGTGAACTGCTTTCCTGGGACCCCCAACTTGTCTCCTCCACTGATGGACACACAAAAGCCTCCCAAGGACCCAGCTATCCTCCCTTACAGACCACCTCCCAAGCCCCCAGAGAGGAGCCCCAGTCTGTGAAGGCAGGATGATCAGGCACATGGAGAGAAGTCAGCCACCTGAATTCAGAGGAGGGCCTACAGCATAGCTGGG
Source organism: Manis javanica (assembly GCF_040802235.1). Lineage (NCBI taxonomy): Eukaryota > Metazoa > Chordata > Mammalia > Pholidota > Manidae > Manis > Manis javanica. The sequence continues at coordinate 18,994,281 of NC_133160.1, read as the reverse complement.
CCAGAAGCTTTGGGTCCATATTAAAGAAACAAGGGGCTTCCTGTGTTCAGAGGACCCCTAAAAAACCTGCTTGGCTTGACCAAGTTCATTCATTTGACAAGCTGTGGGGTCTCCCCAGCTCTGCTTTTTCTACTCTGTTGGAACAATCCACCCAAAGCACAAATTGTAACATGTCCTTCCCCATACTTAAGCCCTCTATGACTCCCCACTGTCCCTGGACTAAAGTCCAAATTCCTTGTGTGGTGTAGAGAGCTGCCCTTTGGAATCTGAGCCCCACCAAATTTGCGGGACAAGGTTCTTATCAATAAGGCCGCAGTGAACACGCATACCTTGGCATACAGGTGTGCTTGCTTCTAGCTAGAGGATGAATTCCAAAAGGAGAAATGGTTGAACTTACAATCTATGCATTTATATTTTGCAGATATTGCCAAGTTGCCCACCAAATGGTGGCACCAATGGTGTACGTGAAAGTGCCTCTTTCCCCAGGCGTTTGACTTATTGTGCACACTCCCTTAGGCGCACACACACACACTCACACAGCCTCTCTTACATATTCTCTCTCTCTCTCACATACAGACACACACACACATCCCTTTCTTCACACATGCTTTCTTCTGGCTGATGACGAAATCATCACGACATCCCTCACCCGCCTGTCATTATGCCTGTGAGCCTCAGTGTCATCACTGTAATAGTTTCCTGTGGCTGCTACAAAGTGTGACAAACTGGGTGGCTTAGAACAACAGTAATTTATCATTTCATAGTTCTGGAGGCTGGACGTCCCAAAGGTGCTGGCAGGACATGCTTCCTCCAAAACTGCTGGGGAAGACCCCTTGCCTCTGTCTTCACATGGCATTCCACATTGTCTTTCCCTCTACATGTTGTCTCTCTGTGTCCTAATTTTCCCTTTTTATAAGAACACCAGCCATTAGATGAGGGCTTACCCTGAGGATTGCATTTTAACTCCATTACCTCTGTTGAGAGCCTGTTTCTAAATAAAATCGTATTCCAGATAAGGTCCTGGGGGTTAAGACTTGCACATACATTTTTGCAGGACACAGTTCAATCCTTAACACCCTTCTTATGAGGACTGAATGTGGTAATCATATAAAGCACTGAGCCCAGGGCTTGTCTGGAACTTTGTAAATGCTCCATAAATTGCTGCCAAAAGAAAGAACCTAGAAATAAGGTGTTGGTGTACATGATGTGCCAGGCACAGTTCAGGTGCTTGGCATGTATTATCCTGCCATATCCTCACAACCACCCCTCAAGACAGGCAAGACTGTCATTTGAATGATGAAGAAGCTGTGACTCAGAAAGGTTAAGGCACTTGCTTGAAGTCACACAGCCTAAATGGCAGAACTGAGGATCTGCCCCAGCCTGTGAGGCTCCACTACCTCACAAGGCATGGGACACCCTCACAGTGGGGAGTGGTTGCTGCTGGGAAGGTTAGAAGGCAGGGGGTAAATGCTGAGCACACAGCATGCAGCCCTGGGGAGCTTTGTGGGTCTGAAGGACATGGAAAAGCATCTCAATGACAGTGAGTGGGTGGGCTCAGTCCAGGCTGCCCAGAGGGGCTGGCAGATTGCCAGGGCTGAGTCTTTCCACTGTGACCTACGTGGCCTAGCCGATAGTCCAGGTCCAGGACCGGGCCTAGTGGGGCTGAGGAATGTTGCCCAAATCATGTGCCCTTCTTTCCATTCTGAATACACATGGCTCTCCAGGAAGCCAGGAGAGGATGCTTCCTTAAAGAAGCGTGAAAGCACAGCTTCCTCAACATTCAGGCCACTCTCTCCTCTTTCTTGCTTTCTTTCCAGGTCTTCCCTACACCTAAGTGAAGAGGTAACGTTAGGTGTTTGTTCTTTACTCAAGTACTGACTTACTTAAGCATTTTTTCATTCACTCATTTACTTACTCACCCATTCACCTAATGGCTCACTTATTCATTCATTCATTCATTCACTCACTCATGCCCTCACACATTCATGCACCCAGCCATTCACTCTTCTACGTATCCATTAATCATCCGTCCTCATCCATCCATCATCTATCCATCATCCATCCATCCATCCATCCTCATCCACCTTTATTAAGCACCTACCATACAGAGCTCCTTACAGCTTCTAAAGTACTTTTCACCACTTCCACTGCTACTTCAACTTACATATTGGGAGGGAGGGCCTCTGCACCCGTGGGACCCCCAGAGTCTCCTCCTCAGAAGGAAGCTTGGGGGAAATGGACAGTCATTCATCTGCATTGCCCAGTCTGCATGTGACAGCCAGCAACAGCCGTCTAAGCCTTGGGGCTCTTAAGGGCCTTTTGTTCTGTGGAGCCCTTCCTATCTTTCAGTGCTGGGGCCGTGCATAGTCCTGGGTGCTGTGGCTCCAGTAGGGTGGTGTTTCCAGTTATCAGGCCCCATTTCTTGCTTCTCCTAAGCCAGAGCAGGCTGTGGTGACCCAGGGACTTGACCCATGACCTTTCCCTACTTGGGAAGCCCCCTGGGCCACACTTCCTAAGGTAAAGGCAAATAGAGCACCTGGGAAGGTCACTGGCACTCAGAGTCTTAGGCGAGGGCAATTTGTGGGAAGACCATGGCATTCTGTTCTGGCCAGAGAGTTAAGAGGGGGACTCCTGGTTTGTAACAGATATGGGGGGTAGGATGCAAACCAGGGGAGCTGGGAGGAATGTCCCCTACTTGTCCTAACACCCCAATCCTATGCCTTTGCACATGCCCAGCTCCTATTCCTTCCATTCCAGGCAAAATGTCAACTTCCAGGGAGGCTCTTCTGGCCCCGACACTCTGTCTCTCCTTTCTCCTGCTCCCGTAACCCCCTCCCTGCCCCTTTCACAGCCTCAGCACACTCCTGCTTGCTTGCGTCCCTGGTTCCTAGCAAATGTGACCCTCTCCACTTCACAGAGAAAGAAACCAAGGCACAGAGAAGGTGGGTGATCTGCTCAGAGGTACAGAGGGTGTGGCCAGGCCAGGATGAAGGCCCCTGGGTCATAGCTGTTTTTTTATAGCCGCATTAATCATGAACTTTATTAATACAGTTTTATTTAAAAATGGGTGACTGGTGACTGTAGTGACAATAATGGCAATACAAGTATCATGACTGTTTTGGGAAAGTGTCAATTTCACTTCACTGTTGCAGTACAGGCGAGTGGGTAGAACTTGTGTGTGTGTGTATCTCTGTTTGTGTGTGCATGCATGCATGCATGTGCCTGTCGGTAGCCCTGGCTGAACCAGCCCCACCCAGGAGGAGGCTAGACATTTGTCCCGGGTGGGGGTGCCTGGGAAGTGGGTGTGCCGCAGAGGCCCTGCAGTCTCCCTCCTCCTGCACTGCCGGCTGAGTCAGCCCATGACAGCAGCCAGTGGCAGAGCCTACGCATCCCCTGCAGCCCTGGTGGAGAGGCTGGCCCTGCAGCTCTGGCCTTGCCATGTCTCTGCATTCGGAGGGCCTGCATCTCCAGGCAGCTGCGGCGCTGTGCCCAGTGCCAGGTGGACCTGGGCTGCAGGTACAGGCATCGTGGGAGGGGAGATTGGTGGCTTGGTCTAAGGGCCAGGCCTGAGGGGTAAAGACACCAAGTCAAGAACCTACTGTGTGTGTTAGGGGGCATATGGCACCTCACTCAGTCCTCACAACCCCCTGTGAATCAAGAATTCCCCTCCCATCCTACAGAAGAGGAAACAGGCTCTGAGAGGTCAAGTAAATGGTCCAAGGTTACCAGCTGCCAAGTGATAGATCTGTATTGGTCCGTGGACTCCCGACCCAGACCCTCCCCAGGACACACTGCCCTGGGCTCCTGCTGCTGGCATCCTGCAGGCATCACTGATTCTCAGGTTCCTGGAGATGTGAATGACCCTAATATGTGCCGTTTCCCCTTCCTCTGGATGTAGAGGGTATTAGAAACCCCAGGGACTACCTGGGGTCCAGGATTCTGGACCCTAAGCTGTGGAGTCTCAGCTGGGTCAGTGTGGCTGTGTGGTCACCTTAGCTGAGAACTGCGTCACCCCTCCTTCCTGCTCAGCCTGCCTCTGACAGCCAGGCCAGAACTTTTAAAAAGTCGTTTTTCCCCAACTATGATTACAGCATATTACAATATAATTGTTATAAAAATTCAAACAGCACGGAAGTATATAAGCCCATTCCCAGAACTGACTATTGTTAGTTTTGGCAGATAAGTTGGGAGAATTTTTTGACATATATAAACCTACACTTGTATAGTTTTTACACACATAGGATTGTGTCACCTATGCTATCTATCTCTTAATAATATGGACACCTTTACATGTCAGTAACATAAAGATCTAACTCATTCATTTTAATGGCCTCACAGAATCCAACTGAATGGATGTCCTTTGATTAATCTGAACCAGTCCTGGGCTAATGGACATTTGTGTTGGGTCCAATTTGTAACCATTTTAAATAATACTGCAATGAATAGCCCTGGGGATTCGTGTGGGTAAAACTCATTCCTAGAAATGTATCTGCATGTTTAAAGGGAACAGCTAGAATCTTGGTAGATCCTCCAAAATGCTCTAGTTCAGAGCACACCTACAGCAGGGAAGCCTCTTTGCCTACTCATTTCCACCCCAGGATATGAAGATTGACTATGGCCTGTATGCAGAGAGCAGATTCGGGGAGTAAGGGATCCTGCTTTTAGAGCAACCAGCCCACAGAATTCATTGAGGAAGAAACCTTTAGGCCCGGGGAAGGGAGGGGGCACTCAGGGAGATCATTTCATTCTAGAGCACATTCATTGAGCTCCTACGTTGTGGGGGAAGCTCCATCCCATCCCAGGCCAAAATTACTCAGGACGTGTACTCCTACTGAGAGTCCATCTTATTATTAAGCCAGAGACATATCTGTCTGTCTGTCTGTCTGTCTGTCTATCAATCAGTCATCTCCTTATCTAGCTAGTTTTTCTCTATTGCTGCTGTAGCAAATGACCACAAGCTTAGTGGCTTAGTACAACACAAATTTATTATCTTATAGGTCTAGAAATCCTAAAAACAGGGCTGTCCTCCTTCTGGAGGCTCCAAGGGAGAGTCTGTTTCCTTGTCTTTTCCGGCATCCAGTGGCTGCCCACATTCCCTGGCTTGTAGCCCTCTTCCATCTTCAAGGCCAGCAGTGTAACATCTTCACATCTCTGACTCTGACCTCTACTTCCATCATCACATCATCTGACTCTGACCCTTCTGTCCCCCTTTCACTTTTAAGGACCCACATGATTACACTGGAGTCATGCAGATAACCCAGGATAATCTCTCCATCTCAAGATCCTTAACTTAGTCACATCTGTAAAGTCCCTTTTGCCACGTGAGGTCATATATTCATAGGTTTTGGAAATTAGGTTGTGGATATCTTTAGGGGATGCTATTCAGCCTATCACTCTATCTGTCTATATCTATCTATCTATCTATCTATCTATCTATCTATCTATCTATCTATCTATCTATCATCTATCTATCTATCTATCTATCTATCTATCTATCTATCTGTCTAATCTATCCATCCATCTATCCATCCAAACATACATATATCTACCTACCTCCCAACCTACCTATTCTGGCTGTTCACCTAACCTCCCCTACCCTCCCTTAATCTCTGGGTTCCTTGTGATCCCCAAGACTATTAATACCGAATTCAGTATGAGTGCCTGACCTGAACATTCAGTGTGCCCAAGACTTAGCAGTTGAGTGAGTAGATGAATGTTGTTGCATTCCCTTTGTTAGGTAAAATAGAACAAAGAAATAACACTCTTACTTTCAGAACAGTAATTTTTCAAACTCCAGAGTTCTATAAATATTTTATTTGAATTTAATCTTTATTATATTCTTGAGTTTTAAAAACAAGGAAAGACATCACATACAGTCAAGTTTATTACATCCCAAATATTTTTTGTCCATCAGATTATATAGATTGTATGATCTGTCAGTGCTTTAAATGGAATTTATGAAATGAGTTTACAATAGTGTCTTTGTTCTCTCTTGTTTACTGAGAAGAGATTCTACTGCCAAAAAAATGTGCCAACCACGTCCTTGGACCAGCGCTGATTTGTCTGCTCTAAGCTAATGCTCTTGTGCATCAGTTCACAAAGTTACTGGGTCAGTTCTCCCTACCCTCTTCGTTTGTTCGTCTCAGTGGCCACTCACTTGGGTGTCATTTACTTACTCAACAAATTGCAGTGGGACTCTAAGCTCCCAGATGCCAGATGAGGGTTTATTCTCTTGACACATGTGTCTGTAGCACCCATCGTGGGCTGGCTCATTATAGGTGCTCATGAAATATTTGCTCAGTGAAAGAAATGCTCACTGCCTCACTGATGGGCACAGGGGTATCTCAGCCCTTGGGATGCAGAGACTGGTCCAGGAGGAAGACACAGGGCTGGTCCACCGCATTATGTTGCACTAACGCTGATGGGAAAGGTCTGAGTGGGGGTGACTGGAGTCAGTGTTGTCTTCGAATAAAGCTCCCCACAAAGTGAATGGGACAGAGTTTTCTCTTTCTATAAACTGAAGCTTAAAATCATATGATGTTGGCCTTGTGAGAAGGCTAATGACCCAGTCCTAGCAAGATAGCTCTGTTGGAACTCCTCCCTCCTCCTAAATATATTTCTGTTAATTCACGATTGTATAAAAAGTGCAAAAAATAGCAAGTGAAATCCACTTTTCCCTTCTACCTGTTTGGTGTGTATGCTGTAAAATTTTATGCTTCATAAATATATATGGACAACATATATATGATCTAATTCATATATGTAGTAATGTGTATACTACCTGTAGCATTTTATAGGAGACCTTTCTCACTTGATGATATCTGTTCATGGAAACACAGTGATCTATATTGTTCTCTGCAGGCTGTATGATACTTCATTTTGTGAGCAAACTGCACTTTAACCAGCCTCCTATGACAGACTTTTTCTTTTTCCTTTCTTTCCTCTTTTTGTCTGCTCTCCTAAACTTTACTGCATTGTCTTGGACAAATTGTGCACTTATGCTGAAGATAACCCCCCAGATTAAGAAACATCCAGTCCAAAGGTATGTACATTGAAAATTTGGAGCCATATTGCCCAGTGGTTTCCCAGGAAGGTCGTACCCAGCCACTCAGCAGCTGCCGGTTTGTTTCCTGATGCTGACATTCTTGGCTGGACGCTATTGCTCTTTTTAGTCTTTACTAGTATCTTTGCTTGATTTAACTCACCTATCTTTTACTATTAGTGCAGTTGAGTATCTTTTCACATGCTGAGTGTCTGATGGATCAGAGAGGCTGGAGGACCTCTTTTGAACCTAGTGTGACAGATCCCTTTCATCAAAGTGGCCAACTGCACACAGATAGCTTGTGGAATAAGTCATTTTTACAAATTTTATATATTTTGCTCTTGGGTAGCTCTGAGGTCTCTGCCATAAGAGTTAATGTCAAACAACCTCTCTGGATACCAAACACCTGTAAACCCCTAGGCACATGCCCCCTTATTGAACCCAAGCTCCAAATGGATCACCCACACACAGTTTAAATGTATCTGTGGTAGAAAAACAGCCTGAATCTCAGAGCCCAGCTTCACCACTTACCAGCTGTGGGACCCTGGGGAAGTTACTTAACTTCTCCAAGCCTCAGTTTCCTTTTCTGACCTATGCGTGCCCATGGTAGTGGTCCAAGGGAAGGCTCGTGGAGCTGACTCAGACAGGTTTGCTTTCATGTGATAGGTAAAGTCAGGCCTCCTGACTCCTTGGAGTGGTAGAAAGATTGGCATTTGATCCTACATCTCTTACTTGGTGCATCCCTCTGAGCTATTCCTTTATTTGCAAAGTAAGTGTCATTCTAATACTTGCTGTTGTCCACACACACCTCTTCCCAGACCTCCACCACCAACTGCCACCTCAGTGCTACAATCCCTGGGACCAGGCTGCAACCCTGATGCTTCCCACCACCTCTGCAGCCAAAGCGCTTGCAAACAAATTCTCTCCAGGGCTCAGCAGCAGAAGGGACCCAACTGACTCTTGCTTGCAAACCAGCAAAGGGCAGGTCCCTTCTGGCAGGGCTACAGATTTCCTCTCTTGGTTCAGAACAAAGCAGAAGGAGAAGGCTCTCATGGCGCTGAGGGCCCCCCACAACTCTGGGATTCTCCACCCTCACCCTCCCCTCCCATCAGGCATTGCCAGCTCCTCCCAGGTTGTCCAGCAGATGCTCATAGAATATGAGAATGTCTTTTTCTTGATACTTGCCAACCCTGGGTGATAGCAATCTTTTTTGGTATTTGCCAATCTGACAGGTGAAAATATTTCATCACTTTAATTTTCGTTTCCTTAGTTACTTGTGAGGGACAATATCTTTTCATATTGAGCATTGACATTTTATCCTCAGTGGCTGTTGATTCTTATCTGCTGTCTACTTTTCTATCAGACACTGTTTTGAGGGTATTTTTTCCTCATCGATTTCTAGGAACTCTCTATATAGACTAAGCGATAAATCCTTGTCATTTGTTGCAAAATTTCTTCTCAGCTGATCACTAACTTTGTTTATGGAGCCTTTCTTATACAGAAGTAGTAAATTTTGATGTAATCCAACCTCAGGTGCTTTCATTATGGCTTCTGGATTTTATTTTGCTTGGGGAGATGTTCCCCACCATCCCTTATTTCTTCTCAACTTTTTTCTCATCAAACCCAAATGCAGGCTCCTATCTACCCAGAGAAATTCCTTTGTACTTAGCAGCATAATAACCTACTGGGAGCTTTGCAAACCTCATTCCCTCCCTGGTGTGTACTCACTATTGCTTTAAAACTGAGTTCCAGCATCACCTCCCCCAGGAAGTCTTCTCTCCTCAGCCCCATCCCACTCTGGTCACTGCTCTGTCCCTTGGGGCTGTTCACCCATCTTAGGTGGTTTGTAGGCTGCTCTTTGGTGGAACACAGTTTTGCTTTGAAGTATTTGTTGCAGCACTTATCATAGGCCAAATATTTTGCATACATTACTTTAGCCTCCCAACCCTATGTGTTTGTTATCATCACCATCACCCCGGTTTTTCAGGGGAGCAGGAATATTGAGATACTTCCCCATGGTTCCCCATCAAGAGGACAGCCCCAGCCCCAGACAGGCTGACTCCAGAGCCTTGGGCCCTCAGCCACCATGCTAGATGTCTCCTGTTGCTGCCATAACAAATTGCCACAAATTTCATGGCTTATGCAACACCAATTTATTATTTTAGAGGTCTGGAAGCGAGAGGCCAAAATGGTGTCCCTGGGCTAAAATCAAGCATTGGCAGGGCTGTATTCTCTTCTGGAAGCTCGAGGGGAGACCCCACCTTCCAGCTTCTGGAGGCCACCCGGCTTCCTCAGCAACCGGGCCCCTTCCAACCTCAAAGCTGATGGTGGCCAGCTGGGAATTTCCCATGTCGCCATCTCTCTGGCTTTCACCCTCCTGCCTCTCTCTTTGTCAGCTGAGGACCTTCGGGATGACACTGGGCCCACCCAGGTCACCCAGGATAACCTCCCCAACTGGAGGTCAGCTGACTGGCAATGTTAATCCAATGTTAATCCCCTCTTGCCTTGAAAAGGAACATATTCACAGATTCTGGGGATTAGGACCTGGACACCTTTTTGCAGGGAGGATGGTATTCCTCTATGCTGCTTCTCCAAACCGTAGTCGCCTGCCTCCACCCCCAGGGGTCCATCCCTGCCTCAGCCCTCGGGAGCTGTGGCTTACACAGGTACATCAGGGTTGCCCAGGAGGCTTAAAGCCCAGATGGCTTCTCCCCACCCCAGAGCTTCTAATTCAGTACTTCTCAGTCTAGCACTGAGAATGGGCAGCACAGATTCACATATCCACGTTTTCTAGTTACTAAATCAAGCATCCAGTTTTAAATGCAACTCCATTAGAATTAAATCAAATTAAACTTTCAGTTCCTCATTTACACTAATCACATTTCAATGGCTCAGTAGCCACACGTGGCAAGTAATTACTGTATTGGCCAACACAGTTCTATATGTCACCAAGGACATATAAAGTTATATATATGTTATACAAAGTAATTTGATTAAGTGACTCGGGCAGGGACAAGCTACTGTCTACAACCTTGTTCAAAGGGAGGATCAAGCCTCAAACCCCTGCAAACTTGCAGGACCTCTCCAGCATGCGGCCAACACTCATCTTCCAATTGTTGTCACTTAGGGCTCCAGGATTATCATCCCTTCTAATTTTCTTTCCGAGAGAAATTGAAATTACAGAATTTTAAAATGTGAGACCTCCTCATGTTCAAATAATGGCGAGCTATGTTAAATGTGTTCAAATCCAGTGGGGATGGCCACTCTGCCACTTCAGAGGGAGACTGATCGAGCCCGATCTTCCGGCTGGGAACATTCATCTCAGAGGTCATGGACAGTTCGTTAATCTCCCCCAGCCATCTCAAAAATGCAGGCTGCCACTCCCAGGAGGGCTATGTGACAATTTCAAGGCAATACACCCATTCCCACCCCAATCTTGGAATTCTCTGGGCCATTCCCTGAATCCCAGTAGCATAAAGATGCTCCCAGCAGGGCTGCCCAGACCTGGCTGCACCGTGAAATCACCTGGGAAACTTCCAACGGTACTGATGCCCAGGTCCTATTTCCAGTGGCTTTGGTGCAGCTGGCAGGGAGTACGGCCTGGGCATTGGGACTTTGAAAGGCTCTCTGGGTGATTTTAAGGCACAGTCAGGATTGACAGCTACTGGTCTGTGGGCTTGGTCTCACACCTAGAATGCAGCTCCTCGGCCCCAGGGGTCTCCTACTTCTCTTGCTCTTGCCCACCTTGATCAGCTGAAGGGCACACTCCTAGCTGGACCTTTCTCTGTCTCCTGGCCCACACTCAGATCTGATTCAAGAAGATAAATAGTATGGATTATATTTCAAAATGTTTTTATTCTTGTCCATAGTACAAAATAGTTATGCTTGCAATTTTTACAATGCAGAGATCAGCTCTAGCAGAATTCTGATGTGGGAGAAATGAGAGCGTCACTGAACAATTCAAAGAATAAGCACACTGGCTGGAATGAGCCAGTCTTGTCTTAAGGGGACAGTTAAATGCCTTACAGGGATTTTAGGAGCTCAATTAAGGTGATACTCAAAAATGCAAACAAAGGATTTACCTTTTATGGTATCTCAGAGCTGCCCTGCTCCCATCGTGTCCCCACAGAAATTGCTTCCTAGATGGCAGGCAGTGTTGCTGAGTACTGATGTTCAGGTTGTGCACTGCATAAGAATGCTACATCCAAAGAGGCCCCACCCACAGTGTAGTGATGTACTAAGTTATGAGAGAGTACCTGTGTGGGTGTGGAGAAGCCAGACCTTCTGGCAAGACCTAAAGCAGCAGAGCCCACATTGGCACATAAGGCCATGTACATGTTCATGGGAGGGTATGGACCTACAAGTTCCCTGGCATATCTGTGTGCACATGGTTATGCCCTGAGATTGCCATTCAATCTCTGCTCTCTGAGGCCTGATTCCCACCCTTTCTTTAACTCAGAACCTGATGTGTCATTTCAGCTGGGGGTTGAGGTAGGGTGTGACCAGGTGTGTTCATGTGGTGTGTGTACCTAGCATCTGGGAATGTGTGTGAATGGGAGAGGTGGCCCATTGTTCCTCTTCCAAGCTGTTGAGGTTGTTCAGTAAGACACTAACAGCTATCCCTGTGTGACAAACAATCCCCAAACTGAACTGCAAAAATATAATTCATTAAAGCAGTGCTCATTATTCATGCCATGCATCTGCTGGACACTGAGGGTTAGCTGGTCTGACCTAGATTCTTCTGGGTGGCTCCACTTCAAACTGTAGGTCTGGCTGAACTTGCTCCTCCTGATGGTTTGGCTCTGGCCTGTGCCGTGTGTATTCTTCCTGGGACCCAGGCTGCAGCCATCCAGGGATAGCTCTTCCTGCAGTGGGAAGTGCGAGAGGGCCACCCCACCATGAAGGCACATTCAGTCCTTGGCTTCCTCCTGTCTGCTAACATTCCATTGGCCAAAGCATATCACGTGACCAAAGCCCAAGTCAATGGATGGTGTGTGTGTGTGTGTGTGTGTGTGTGTGTGTGTGTGTGTGTGTGTGTGTGTGTGTGTGTGTGTGTGTGTGTGTGTGTGTGTGTGTGTGTGTGTGTGTGTGTGTGTGTGTGTGTGTGTGTGTGTGTGTGTGTGTGTCAGTCAGGAGCCTCTGCATGGAGTAGGAGGAACTGCAAAGCCACATGATAAAGGCCTTAAGTGGAGGCAGGGATAATGAATAGAGAGCAGTAATTCAATCTACCCAGTACTAACTTATATGACAGAGAGACAACACAGGCTGCACACTTAGGATGTTTTTAGAGGAAGACATTTTCAAACATTGTAAAATACAGCAGTAGGACCAAAAATAACTGAGTTCCTACCAAAAGCCTCCTGCATTCCAGGGTCCAAACCATGGAAATGCCAGCTTTCCCTCCTTGTGTCTTTGCTGTGCCCTCTTCATAGTCAGGGATGGTTGTGACTGGGTGTGTCTGGTTCCTCTGAGCATTCAGCATGCCTCTGTCCTCATCCCACGCTGAACCGGAGGCTCATGTCCGCATTCTTCACATTGCCTGTAAAACAGTCCAATTCCTGAGGCATTGGCTGTTGATGTTGATTTCCTGGGTGTTTGGAGAGAAGACGAAAGACAGGGTCCCATCACACACCATTCCTCCATGGTGCCCACTCCTGGCAAGCCACTCATTCCCCTCTGTCCCTTCTTTGACTTCACCCCTTCTTCTTACTCACTCAGCCAAGTAAAGCTTGGCATTTCCCCAACAGTGACCACCTGTTGTTCCTCCAGCATGCCCTGTTGGGGATTTATCTCAATCCATCTCTCTATGATGTATCATCATCCAATGATAATCATGAGATGGGGGAATCTGCAAAGCAGAGCAGTTGATACAAGGCAGAGCTGGGGCTGAGTCCAGGCCAGTGGTGGTCCCTCCCTAACCACATGCTGCATCTGGCCAGGGGGGAAAAAAGAAAGTCACGATTAAGGGGAAAAGTTGCACAAAGGCTTATCGAATAGTGGTTGAGGACATGGCTGTGGGGCATAGAGGGAGAACGGTGTGTGTGGAGAGAGGCCTTTGCATTCCAGGAAGCTCTGAGCAGGTGGGAGGGCCACCCTGGCCATCTGACCCCGTAGGGTATTTTGTCCACACGCTGACCTCAAACCTCTGGCCACTCACTGCAGGACAGGAGCTAGATGCAGCTCACAGGCGGGGCAGGCTTGGGCAAATCGCTTGTCTGTCTGAATGGCAGGTGGGAAGTGCCCAGGAGCAACACATATTTACTGAAGCAGCATTTGTTGAGAACTTCCTGTTCCAGACTCTTGTGTATGTTAGCTTCTAGGAACTGGCCACGGTCAGGGCTCAATAAACATTCACTATCTGAATGAAGTAGCCCTTAGACCAAATGAGGCAGTCTCATATGAAGATGAGGAAGCCCAGGATTGCCAGGTTCACAAGCTCCCAAAGACCCTGTCACTAATAATTGACAGATCTAAGGATTCAAAGTACGTCCTGTCTGACACTTGAGCCAAAGTTCTTAACTTCCAAACAAATGGGTCTGGTTATCTATTGCTTAGTGGGCACGTAGTCAGTGCTCAGTAAATGCCTCAAAACATTACAAGTGGAGACAACTAATCGTGCCGCATTCTTAGGATCTGTGCGCTTTTCTGCCCACACTATGCACCAACGAAACATTGAAAACAAAACAAAAAAGTCAGCTGTGTCTGTGAAGCTCAGAACAGATTTTGCGGATGTGCAGAGGGCCTGTTCTTTCTCCAACAGGGGGACTGGTTGTCTCACAGCAACTGTGATCTTGGAACTTGACACCTTTAGAACTCCTTGGGTGTTATTTCATTTCTGCTCTTTCCTGCATCCCTGTCTGACCTCCTCAAAAAGTTCACCCAAAGAAATGATTGCTCCCCTCTCACCGCTTTGCTGTCAAAATGGTGACACAGTGGATGCCTTCTGTTTTTGTTTTGTCACCACAGTTTTCAAACTGTCACGAAAACACACAGATGCGGGTAATTTCAAAGTGAATCACAAAGCAACTAAGGAAACCGAACTGGGCGCCAGCATGGGGTACCAAACAGATTCACAGGAGGTGCGCTGACTAGCAGCTTTCTGGAAAAGCGTAAACAGAGCAGAACAGCCAATTTTATAATTAACTGGGAATCGGCCTCCAGTTAAGCTTCTGCTTGGTGAAAATGGCCAAGCTGTTGCCCAGGGAGAGCTGGTGCCCTGCCTCTTCCTTCAGGCACTGGCAGACCTGAGCTTCCTTAGCTTTTAGCTTTACCATATTTGAGTATGTTTCAGGATGGCAGCGTCTGTAGCTCAGAGTAGAGTTCACTGGGAAAAACGCACAGGCCAGGGTCTTAGGGTAAGGACAGGCCGTGTGCATAATGAACAAGGGAGCCCTTGTTCAAAAATTATTTAGAATTTCATGATGATGGTAGCAGAGCATTAAACCAAGCAGGAGGCCCTCCTATGCCTGGGGCCCTGTGCGAGTGTTCAGGTCATACATCCATGATGCTGGGCCCGGGTACCGGGTCACACCTCCACCTCCAGAGCTGGGAGACATGGAAGGGTGGGCTCTCAAGCTGTGGGCAAAACACAGCCTCAGGGACTCCAGGGCACAAGATCACAGAAGAAGGAGGCCAGGTAGGCAGCAGGAACAAAATCAACAACCCTGGCTGGAAAAACAACAAATTCATTAGAGCAATCCTTTTGGGAAGGCAATTTGGTAAGAGGTGTCACAAGCCCTTTGATTCAGTGATTCTTCTAGCTTGGTATTCTACTGTTATCTCTGCACAAAGGAACGAGGTGATAAATCTGAGGGTGCTTATTACAGTGTTACTTGTGATATTGACAAATGGAGACAACTGGAACATCTGTCAAAGGGGGATGGGTTAGAAACCATGCTGTCTCCCCTGCTGAGGGCATTTCAAGTCAAACGCACTGGGTGGGTGACCCTCTTGTGATTCAGCTGCTCAACAATATCATCTAGGACCCAGTTCTTAAAATTTCTGTTTATTGCTGTGCGTGGCATTCACTTTGTTCTAAGCCCAGATTCCCATCCCGTGACTGCCAACTCCTTGAGGCTACTTACTATTCACCCATATCTAGAGCAAGTTGTCTAGACCCCAGAATCCCCAACAGAAGTCCTGAGTGTCACCTTCCTTGAATCAAGTCCTGTGGCTGGAGGAATGCATATAATGATTCTTTCTTTTTCTTTTTTTTTAATATTAGCTTTATTGAGATATAATTCACATACCATGTAATTTGCCCATTTAAGGTTTTTTAGTATATTCACAGGGTTGTGCAACCACTATCACAATTGATCTTAGAACATCTCATCATCCCCCAAAAAATGCAGTGTTCATTAGCAGGCATTCACACAGTGGCCTTAATCAAAGTTCACCTGAACCTGCTTCTGCGACTAGGCTGGGAGGAGGTCATGGCTGCCACATAATGGCAGGGGTGCGGGGCATGAGTGGAAAGAATATTGGAAACGTGACCACAATGTCCCCCCTGCCTGTGCTCCACTCACTCGTGACATTGTGACATCCCTTTATCCTCCTCTTCCCCACGATGCTGATGGCCCCCTGCAAAGTGCCTGACACGGAGACTCGCCTTCCGTACCCGACACCAAGTTCTAATTTTGAGATTGGCTCTCATGCAACAAGAGAGGGCCAGATCGCATATAAAAGGGAGGCAATGGCCAGGATGGGGGAGGCCCAGTCTTGGCAGAGGGGACAAATTATGCAAAGACATGGAGGTCTGAGAGAGACTGGAGAGCTCAAAAATTCGTAACTAGAAAGCAAAGTTCATGCAGGGAAAAGGCAAATGATGAGGCTCATGTGTCTTGTTAAGCTCACGTTTCTAGCAGTCTCCTCTATATTTTTTCTCTGCTATTCAATGCATAAAAGTTCCTAAATTCCATAGGTCCTTCGTAGATTTTTCTCTCGCCCCACCCCGCAGAATCCTTCTTAATCTGAATACAATATTGATATCTTTATCCTTTTTGTTAGCATTTATTCAGTATTTGTCCATCTGTTTTACTTTGAACCTTTGCTCTTTTACATTACGTGTGCTTTTCCCCTCAGCCTCACTGAGATATACTTGGCATATAACACTGTGTAAATTTAAGGTGTGCAATGTGATGATTTGACATACAAATATATTGTAAATGATTACAATAAGGTTAGTTCAGATCTCCACCACCTCACATAATTACCTTTCGTGTGTGTGTGTGTGCATATAGTGAGAACATTTAGGATCTTCTTTCTTAGCAACCTTCAAGAATAACAGTATTGTTAACAGTATTGATAACTGTAGCCATTATGCTGTACATTAGATTCCCAGAACTTACTCATCTTATAACTGGAAGTTTGTGCCCTTTGACCACCATCTGCATGTTTCCCCAACCTCCAAGTTCCTGACAACCACCTCTGTTTTTATGACTTCAACTTTTTCAGACTCCACACACCAAGTGAGATCATAAAGAATTTGTCTTTCTCTATCCAACTTATTTCACTTAGCATAATGCCCTCAAGGTCAGTCCATGTTGTTGCAGTGGTGGAATTGCCAGTTCATGTGCCTGACAACTCCTCAGTCTCGTTTCAACACCTTGAGAGAATCCGATGGGCTTATTGCTCTGTAGATGTTGGCCTGTTCAGATCTGGCTGGAGGAGGGGAGGGTACAAGGTGGTCACATGTTATAAACAGAAAACTAGGGCTATGGAAGTCAGATGTTAGATTCACAGATGAGGGGTGGAGGTGGGGGGAGTGTAGACACTTAGGGTAACTATCCAGTGGGGTGAGTCAGGGGCTGCCCTGCCATTTCCTCACGTGTCTTGGTGTTTAATTCCCTTGTATTAATGTTCGCTCTGCCATATGTGTGTCAGAGATTGTTCACCTTGCCCAAGAAGTGGAAAGCAGCAGAGCCATCTGGCCCCTCTCCATCCTCTTCAGCATTATTTGTTCCCAAGTGGTTCTAAAGGGGCCATGGGTGAATGGGTCCATGTGCAGAGACTAATCTCATGTCTGGCACTCCCGAGAATCATGCTTGGGAAGCTCGCCCGGCTTCCAGAGGTCCCAGGAAGATTCCTGGAGAAGCACAAAGCCTTGGGCAGACCCCAGCACGGGCAGAGCTTTGCCTGACTTCCCTCCTCCCGGTTTGCCGCCACCTGGGCCCCTCCTCAGGCCGAGTGACTCAGTTTTCCCAGGAACCCCCCCTGTGAGTTCCCCCTGTCAAGTGCTCTGGCTCCCAGCCATCTTGGGCGGGGAGCTGGCCCATAATGGCTTGGCTGGAGGTGAAGAGGACCCAACAGAGGGATGAGCTGAAAGAAGCAGGTGGCAGTGGGGGCGAAGGTCGTCTCCCAGAGGGTGAGGGTCCCTAGCTGGGCCTGCTGGGTGGGAGGGAAGGCTGCGTGAGACAGTCTGCACATGAGCCGGAGCGTCAAAGGGCTGGGCCCCCTGCCCGGGGCCGATGCAGGGCCCTCGTCCCTGCTCTCCCTGCTCCGTCCTTACCCCCTGCCATCGGTTCTCCACAAAACACTCAAACTGGTCCTTTAATGACACAAATTAGATTTATATCCTCCTTAGATTGATTCTTTCAGCAAATATTTATGAATGCCTATATTTGCCAGGTACTGTTTTAGGCGCTGGGGATACAACAGTGAACACAAAACAAAGTCTGCCCCTAGTGATATTTGAGTGGAATTCCAAGTCCTCTGCTCAAAATTCCTGAATGTCTGCCCATCTCTTCCAAATAATAGGCAACCACGCGTCCCCATTATCCATTACTGCTGGAGAAACCCCCCAAACTTAGCAGTGGGAAGCAACTACTATTATTACTATTATCAGTCTCACTGTTCAGGGTCTGGAAGGGCTCAGCTAGGCAGTTCTCACTCGGGGATGCTTGCACTTCCCGTCAGATGGTGGCAGGCTGGTGTGTCTCAGAGGTTTTGTCACTTGCATGTCTGGCAGTAGACGTGACTGTCAGTGAGCCTTACCTGGGACTCTCGCCTGAAATACCTACAGTTGGACAAGAGTCCCAAGAGAGACAGAGACAGACAGAGACAGAGACAGAGTGAGCACACCAGGAAGAAAAGCTGTCTCCTGCCTATGTTGTCTTTGAAGGAAAGACAGCCTCCGTTCCAGACCTTCCGTTTCCCTGACTCCAGCCCTTACTCAGAGAGGATAATTTGACTCCTCTTGATGGGGTGAGAGTCCAACAATCAGGGGAATGCAAAGCCACATCATTGCTTCCGAGGCTTTACAGAGGCAGCCCCGGGCCCCTCCTCCTCGTCCCCTCCCGGGGTGTCGGTCACTCCATTTCCGTAGCCCCAGCCTTCTTGCTGTTCCTCGGCCATGGCAGCACCCCTGCCCCAGAGCCTTTGCCACGCTGTCCCCTCTGCCAGGGGTGCTCTTCCCCACGGGGTCTCCATGGCTTGTCTCTCCCATCAGCACTGGGCTCGGCTGTCACCCTCTCAGAAAGAGCCTCACCAGCGTCCCTACGTAAAAGCGCCCTGCCCCGGCACCCTCTAGCCCTTGCCCTGCTTTGTGTACCGGTAGAGCACTTGTCACCCCCTGACACGTAGTGCCCTTCCGTGGGCATTCATCTGTGTCCGGTTCTAGGATGTAAGCTCCCCGAGGCCAGGAACATTGGCCTCTTCACTGTGACTCCAGCGCCTGGAACAGAGACGACACATTCTCATACTCCATCCTCACTTGCTCAGTGAGCGAGGGGATGAAAAGGCGTCCACATGGAGACTCCCTTGGTTTGGCGTGTAAGTCAGCCCTGCTAGCCAGTGGTTTGTGAAATGTATGGTCGTCTGGGAGACTCAGATCCCCTAAGGGCCTGATGGCCCATGGTCGTGTCCCCAGTGTGGAATGCAGCCCCCTCAGGGCAGTGGGAGCCTCTGGGTGGTGTGGAGCCGAGAATGTTAATATTTCCCACTAACTTCTGCTTATGGCAGGTGATGGTGGATGGTCCGTTTATGGTTGTGGATATTGTTTGCTTTTAAAATAGATTTATTTAAGTAAAAACGTGACCCATGATTAGGAAAAGATATTTAGTAAATAATTGTACAGGACTCAGTACATAGGGGTAACAATTATACAGGTGGTAGGTGAACGTGTGCATTTCAGGGAAACACTAGCTTACTGAAAATATCCTGTGCAGATGGCCCTGTGGTTAGCAGAAGGGGCAAAAGGTCCTGCCATCACAGCAGGACCAGCGCCTCCACCAGTCGGCACAAGCTGGGGGAAGACCCACAAAATCATGGCTGCCCTGGGGGCATTTGTTTGGTTCCCAAGTACAGGAGAGATGTTGGGAAAAGAATGATGTGGCTGGCTTACCTGCACAACTCAGGCTGCCGTAAAAGCAGTTTGGGTTTTTAAACCCCCACCACCTGGGTGACTAACTTGGTCAACACTGGACATGGCTGTTTACTCCCCACCAATCCGCTCACACATGTGGAGGACTCTCTTCTCCAGCTCTCATCTGCTTCCCTCATAATAAGGAAGGAACCCACCAGACTGGTGTTTCTTGAGTGTGATCTGAAGATCCCGTTGCATTGAACTAACCTGGGAAGGATGTTCCAGGGGCAGAGTCCCAGGCCTGGGCCCGAGCTCCTGGGGCAGCATCTCTGGAAGTGGGGTGCAGGAACCTGCAGTCACAACATGTCCCCGTGATTTGGATGGATGGTTTTGCTGTAAGACCATGGCACTTTTCTTATGAAGCACAGTTGAAAGGACAATTCCAACATACATAAGGTCTGGAATAGAGTGGGACTCCCAGGGCACACCCACAGCTTGCCCACACTCTCCATGGCTGGGTCCATGTGGCCCTGTGGTGGTCTCTCCCAGATTTGGGAGGGGTGGTGAGTCCATTGCTATACTGCAGAATCAGAGCGCACAGGCGCCCTCCCTCAGCCTGCTCTGTGTCCTAGGGAATGCAGGGCCATAGGTTTAGGTACAGACACTGGTTAATGCATTAGGATCCCTCGGATTCTCAGGGGCCACGTTAGATCTCCCCGACTGAAAAGTGTGGTTGGTGTTAGTGGGTCTTAGGATCAGATACCAGGGTGCTCCTTGCATCCCCATGTGTGTGTCTCTCCGTGTCTCTGGTTAGTGCACGTGGCTGAGAGTGCAGCTGTGTGTGCTCAACGGGTGTTCTCCCTGTGTTGGCAGGCAGAGAAACTGAATCCCAGTGGCTGCAGGACACATGCCTGTCAGACCTCCCTGTTGGCCTGGGCCTAGATGGTGATCAGCGGGGGCTCCTGTGCACCCGTACACAGACCCAGGTGACCCCTGTGTGCCCTGGCTGGACATCTATGCCTGGTCAATCTGAAGACGACAGAAGGCACCTGTCAGAGATGTCACAGACATTTTCTGGGTCTTCAGTTCAGTGGTAAGTAAGTGGCTTAAGGGTCAGTGCAGGCCCAGTCTGCCTTGGGCCTCTGTGATGTCCCCACGTCCTGAGTGGAGCAGTGGCTCTGCTGCAGGGCTGTGTGGATGGCTGCATGCCTGCTTGCATGGCTCTGGGTCCCCAGGGTGCATGTGAGTTTGTCTGCTGCATCTGTCAGTGTCTATATGCCTCTTGCCACCATGGGGCCTGGGTGGGCCTGAAAACTTAGGTTCTTTCTCTGTTACTAGTACAATCAGAATACTTTTTATTCCCATTTGTCTATCCTGCTGGTTTGAAACCTGACAGGCTGTGGACATCCTCTTTCTCGGAATAGACTTGAAAAGGTATGACACAGTGATTCAAGTGACAGCAATGAAAGCAGACAGACCTGGGGCCCGGTGCCTGCTCCCCACTTAGCAGCTGGGGATCTCCAGCAAGATCACTGAGCTTCAGCTGCTGTCAGTGGAGGGATCGGGAAAAGACCCTGTTTCCCAGGGCTGGGTCTGTGTCATCTTGCTTCCTGCCCAAGTGGGAACTGTCTATGCTCTGTGTGGGACTTATCTTCTGAGAAGGGGCACTCGGGTATGAAAGGGACCCATCTCAGTTCCGGGGCTTCTAAGTCTCCTCCAGGTAAGTGGTCTTTAGTCCCCAGGGCCCTGGGACTCCTGCAGGCTGCACAGAGGGGCTGCTTTATGAAGAGACGGTGCACACCTCTCAGATTTCCCTCTTCCTGTTGGTTCCTTGCCTTCCCTGCTTGATGGAAAAACTTGGGCCCTTGAGTGGGCCTTTCCATCAGGGCCATGGGCCTCAGCTGGGAAAATCACTTCCTGGGCATTGGGCCTGAGCCAGAAGCTATTGATTTGGTCCTGGGGCTCTGAGCTTTGAACCTGAGAAATCTCTTCATGGTCAGGAAACTGCCCCCTGAGGCCCTGGGCTTGGAGGAGGCAGGGAGGCAGCTGGTCCTGACCGCCTCTCTGTACTGCATCCTGCAGCAGCAGGGGCTGAGGGGCCGCAGGCGCAGGCTAGGAGGGATGAAGTCTTCCACATGGACTCTGCCAACTTGGAGCAAGCCGTGCTGCTCCTGCAGAGGGGCAGGCAGCCCCCAGGAGTCACCTGCGCCTGGGGCAAGGGTTTCCTGTGGGTGAGGACGCTGCCCATGGCACTGGTGGCCCATCCTCGAGCACCAGTACATCCCACAGCACCCACCTCACTCCTTCCTTTCTGCCAGACCCACAGCATGACAGTTGTGGAATCACTCATTCATTTAATTCAAACCACGAATATTTACTGAGTGACTACCCATGTCAGGGACCAGAGAGCAGGGAGCTACAGTCCTTTATATTCTTATTTTCATTTATGCTCTTTGCTTTTATGCTTAGGAAGTCCCCTCATCCAGCCACCTGATAACGGTCTACCTCTGATGCCAAGGTTCTTGTTCACAAAGCCAAAGAATGAGCTTCACAAACACTCAAGGTAGGAGAGAGCAAGGTACAGGCTTTTATTTAGAAATGAAGTGAAAGGACAGAGCTCCCAGCTCACGCCAGGAGGGGACAAGAGAGTCCATAGTGGTGCGTTGTCTAGGGGGTTTTATAGGCAGCTGAGGATTTTTCGAGAACATGAAAAAAAGCTTAGGGGTGTGGACTTGTTAAGTGGTCTCTGAATATTTAGAATTAACTTAATACAAGCAACTTCCTCTGATGATTTCTCCCTGAGATACCAGCATCTTCGTCTGGGGACCTATGAAACAAGGCCACCTGCTCAGCCCCCAAGGTGGGCTGAGGTATTGTTTGCTAAAGAGTAAGTGAAGAATTTCTAATGTCTTAACTTCTTAGGTATTAAAATGCAATCTTATCTTTAAGGTGGAATCCTTCCTACCTTTTACTGTGTTGTTTATGCCTGGGCTTATTTGCTAAATTAGTTGCCCAGTTTGCAAAATCACTTCAT
Organism: Manis javanica; assembly: GCF_040802235.1. Classification (NCBI taxonomy): domain Eukaryota; kingdom Metazoa; phylum Chordata; class Mammalia; order Pholidota; family Manidae; genus Manis; species Manis javanica. The sequence continues at coordinate 18,971,904 of NC_133160.1, read as the reverse complement.
CAGATCTGAAGGAGGAAAGACAGCACATAGGCCTGGGCCTTTTAGTATGCTAAAGTGAACCTTACACATGATTATAAATGGTTAGCATAATAAAACATGTGCTACTCTTCTTTATCTGGGGAACATTAACTGATTTCACTGAAGAATGATTCTAGAGCTCAATGTTTAACATAGAGTTTTAGCAGGGGAGTTTCCTTGCATGTAGTTATATTGCTCTGACTGCAAATATCCCGCCCTGCCCACTCCGGAGGCCCTCACCCTACTCTGACTACATCCAGGGTCCCTATCTCACCTCCATGTGTTTTTCCAGTTATTGTTTAATTCTGGTGTCTGGTGTGAGAGAGATGCAACTTCTTAGTTTTTTTTCCTTCCAAATTAGGATGTAATCATTTATATTTAGGTTTTTAAGACAGAAATAAGACTCGTGGTAAAGTGCACAAATATTTAGCATGTGCAGCTCAGTGTGTGTATCTGTGTAACTCCCACCAGATCAAGAAAGACATAGAACACTTCCAACCCCCTGCAGGCTCCCCCAGGCCCTTTCCTAGTTTGTCCCTTTCCCCACTACAGGCAACCACTAACTATTCTGAGCCCTCTCATCAGGTAGTTATTTTCCCAGGTCCGGTAAAAGGTAGAGGTTCTTCACTGACCACATTTCAATTGATTGGATAATCCTAGGTAAACGAGCCTCAGACATTGTTCCAGAGGCTTCACCCACACTGGCTTGTCTCCTTATCTCTCCCTAGGAGATAGGTGTTGCCACTGTGGCCCCACTGTCCTCCTGGGAAAATGAGAAGTGAAGCTCAGAGAGAAAAGCTGGCTGATACTAGGCCAGGACCGAGCCCCCAGCAGCCTGACCCAGAGCCTTCCCAGCTGACCATGGCTCTCTACTGCTAAGGAAATTTGCCTCCATCTCCACAGGAACCTCTATTACAGTGTGAAAGTACTTTCATTCACCCAGATAGAATTTTTCTTTTTCTTTGGAAATAATTTTAGGCTCCCAAGAACTTGCAAAAATAGTAGAGTTCCCATGTCTCTTTACCTAGTTCTCCCAGTGATAATATCTTATGTAACCACAGTACATTAAATAAAGTGTTAAATAATGACTTTCTACTTCTAAAGCGTCAGAGATAATTGATGCTCAACCTTATCTTTTAGCCTTGATGATTTGATTTCCCCCACTGAAGCTATCTATGAATGATGATAATAATTGATAGTCTAAAATCATATATTGACCTTTTACCATGGCCCAGGCATTACACCAAACACTTTACATACATGACTTAACTTCATTCTGTTACACTGACCATAATTGTCTGTGTAAAGAAAACTAAAAAATAGTAATAGTTATAATTGTTGAGTATTCACCATGTGCCAGGCACTGTTTTATATGCTTTATCTACTTTAATCTCTCCAGCAAACCTGTGAAGTAGATCCTGTTATTAGTCCTATTTTACAAATGAGAAAACTGACACACATAAAGGTAAAATTATTTATGCAAACTCACAGGTAAAATTAAAATTTGAACCCAGAAAGTATAATTCCTTAGCCCATAGAGCAAGCACTAGGCTGTATTACAGCCATAGCAGTATTACAACCACAGCCTGCTTCCTTTCCCTTCTTTGAGCACTGGAATGAGGCCCTGGAGAATAATCTGGTCAAGTCCTCCAAAACTAACCAAATCTGTCCTTCCCTGGCCATTGCTGTTTTTCACATCCGGGCAGCAGGAATGCCAGGTGCTGCCTGCAGAGCCCCACTGTGGCCTCCAGATGGCGCAGTCAAGCATCATTTATTTTTCAATTAATGTTCTGTCATTCATTAGAGTGAGGAAGAGGAGCATAGGCGCCATGGATGGCCCTGCCAAGAGTCGAGACAGATGGGGTGAGGGGGAGCAACAAAGAACCAGGGTAGAAGCAAAAAATAAGAGGCCTGTGGGGTGATGCCTGTCCTCCAGCAACTCATGTTGGAATGCAGGTAATAAAAACAGCTTCCTTTTCCTGGGGCCTTGCAATATGCTTGGCATTCTAAGCACTGTATACCCCTTAGCCCTCTTAAAAACCCTAGGAGGCAGGTGTTATTTTATGGTTACACAGACAAGGAATTAGAGGCTCAGGATGTGAACCAGTCGGCCAGAGGCAGAGCTTGGCCTTGAGCCTGGGACGGAATCCCAAGTTCCTGCTCCCATCCTCTGCTCTTCCTCCACCTAACAGCCTGGGGAGGGGGTGGGGGGATGGCGGGACCCCAGCACACACGCCTGACGACTGGCTTGAGCAGTTAGTTATCTTCACCTCCCTCCCTAGACGTTTAGGACCCCAAAGGCAGACTTGGCTTCAGGAGAACAGGAGACTTGCCCTCGCAGGACGGGAAGAAGATTCCTGCCTTGGCCCTCAAGGAGCTGACCGCGCTCTGTGACGACGTCCTGGGCTTGGACTGAAGAGGAGCAAGGTGGGAAAGTGGAAGGCAACGGGTCAGCAGCGGGCCGGCGGCTAAAGTACCGGCTTTCCCACCCAGGGAGCCGGTGAGGAATCCTTCAGCAAAACATGCTTAGCTGCTCTAGTTCTTTCTGTCATATATATTTTTCTGCATATAAAAACAATTCTTGCTCTTCATAGAGAAAAAGACAAAAAGGGAAAATACAACTCAGATATAAGCACTATTAACTTTTAGAGTATCATCTTCTCTGTGTATGTGTGTGTGTGTTTTCCTTTTTTCATAATATTATAGAATTATGGATATTTCTCATTGTATCATTCAGATGTTGCTACAATAATGTTACATAACAAGCAACCCCAAAACTCGTGACTTAAAATCACAATTATTTCCTGTTGCTCATGTGTTTGTGGGTGAGCTGGAAGTTAGTTGGCTGATCTAGGCTGCACTTGGATTAAGCTGTAGACGGGGTCTGGTTTGGCTTCACATGTCTCTCATCCTCCTGGGACCAGCAGGCCGCCTGAAGCCTGTCCTTACAGCAATGGCAGAAGCACAAGAAGGCAAACCCTACCACACAATGCGTTTTAAACCCCTGTATGTGTCATGGAGACTACTGCTGCATTGGGCAAAACTATCACCTGGCTGACTAGCCACGAGTGGGGAAGTAGTTTCTGCTTCTTTAGTGGGAAGAATTGCAAATTCACATGTCAAAGGGTGTGTGACATCCTACTCACAAGGAGGAGTAATGAACTTGAAACAATAGCATCACTTACCATAACTATTAAATATTCTTTGAAAACATGATTTTTCATCAGCACACGGTTTTCCTCCTTATGGATATATCCTAATTTATTTAACCATTTCCCTATTGGTGAACTTTATTATTTCCATGTTTTTCCTATTATGAAACACAATCACTATTGCTGCACACAGAACTCTGAATGCATCTTAGATTATTTTACAATATACTTAAAGTTCTTGGCTTGTATTAGCCTTAAATGGTATATGAGAGTGTTCATCTCACTGCATCACTGTCAGCTTTACACATTATGATTTTTTGTTTGTTTCTTTAAAGACGAGATAGTGGTGGATAAGAAAGGCCAAAGGGAGGGAGTTAGCTGAGAAAGTATAGGTAAGTGAAGGGAGGATGAGAGGAATTGCTGAGTAGATTTGGAAGGAGAAGTTTTCCCCAGAAGACTGTGAGGCAGGATGGATGAGAAAACCAGGCAAACGCATTTCTTAGGAACTCAGCCCATCCGTGCAGGTCTAGACCCTCTACCCCAGGCATTACGTATCATACGGCAGCAGCACATTTTCTCTCTAACACCTCTTTGTTCAGCTGAGATTTTTCTGCTCTGTGATGTATCCAACATTTTCATTATTGCTGAGGCTAAATGTTCTGCTCCAGAGATATGGAGAAGTTTGAGCTCACCCATTCTCCAGACAGCTCAGTCCTCACACACGAAAAGGATTCTGAGTCTAGTCATCCAGGAGATCTTGTGGGTTGGAGCCCAGTTATTCCAGGAAGTGAAACACCCCTTCTGCTCCTTTGACTTCCAGCCCCTTGATGCCCTGCTCGAAGCGGACTGCAAAGCCCTCCCCAGCACCCAGGTCCTGCTGGTACGTCAAGCTCTAAGTTGGCCCCAGCTTGGCTTATTTAGCTGTAAGAAGGCTGTCTCTGGCCACCACAATGGGAGATGTCTAGCCTGAGGGATGACAGTATGGACTTTGGAACCAGAAGACCTGGGTTCAAATTCTAAGCGATGCTTGCCAGCTGAGAGACTTGAGATGAATTTTTGAGCCTCAGTGAGTCCCCCTTTCAGTATGTGTGCAGTTAAAACAGTATCTTCCTTTTATGAATGATAAAGTGAGGAACACGCATGTGAAGCCCTCCCAGCAGGGGCTGGCTCCCGGGCATAGGCAGGAAAGCTGTTAATTCTTCCTTTTCGAGGCCCTTCAAGCATGCTGCTCTTCTGGTCTCTGGGGGAGACAGGCGCACCTGTTTGATCCCCACTTTTCAATGCTTGCTGGTTTAAACATTGGCTTCTTTCTCTCATAGCTGCTGTCCTGTTGGAAAAGGGAGGGCTGGATATGGAAGGCATCCCAGGGGCTCTGGATCGCAGGTTCAGGTCAAGGTAACCATGTGGCTTCCCCCACTCCACGGAGGCTGCCTCCCCCAGCACCCTCCCATGTGCACTGAGCCAGGGGAGAATCAGTGCACAGCTTGTCATGTTCTGTCTTGGTCTCTGTTTGACAGGGTGGAGATGGTACAATATGGCTCAGGGGTTGTGGGTGTGGGTCCCGGGGTCAGACTGCCAACATTTATTGAGTGAAACCCTGTGCTAACACACATCAAGCCATTTGATCCTCATATCAACCTTATCGTACCAGAGTGGGTGCTATTATTGTCCCCACTTTGCAGATGAGGAAATTGAGTCCCAGAGACGGGGTACGTGGTAGATCCTTGGGCCAACTTCTCATTAGTGACTCTTTTTTCTTCAGGGGCTGGAACAAAAGCTGGAGAGAGATTTCCACACTGGCTTTTTTAGCTGGGATGAGGTTTACCACAATGACACATCTGATCTGCTCAAAAGGTTCATCAGAGAGCTGCCAGCACCTCGGCTCACTGCTGAGTGCCTCCTCACCTTCGCTGTGGTGCCCAGTGAGTGTGCCCCAGCCCTTTATGTTTGCAGAGAAGAGCATTTGATGCCACTGGCCTTGATTGATTAGGGGACATGGTGGTGATTGCTGACCCGCTGCATTTCTGATCCTGGCTATAGCTCTCCAACTGCACATCTGGGTGCATGTATGTTTGCGTACATGTGTTACTTTTACTCACACAGTATAGAGAGTGAGCTCTGTGACCAGCACTGGCTGGGGTTCTGTCTGAACTGACACTAGCCCAGGAAACAGTTCCAGGCCTTAGGAAAAAGGGTTTTCTGGCTGTCCTGGATTTTCCAACCCTGGACTCTCCCCTTAAAAACAAGGGGCCTCCAGGCCAGGCGAGGGCAAGTCTCTGAGTCACCACAGACTGAGGTTCTCCCTCTTCCCTCAGACATCCTGGACCTGAAACAGCGCCTGCAGGCTCTTCACCCACTCATCCTGCTCCTCCCAGAACCCAACAGAAATGCCCTGAAGATAGAAGTTTCCAGAGCTGCCTCCCTCCATTCTATCACCTCAACCCAGAGCCACAATAACAGCTCCAAATGTGCTCATTCATTCATTCAACAACTACCCCAGGGACTGTGTGCAGTCAGTGGAGACCAACAGTGGTGGCCACGCCTTTCCTGAGACTTTTTCATGGAGGAAGCAGAGAGTCCTGAGAGAAAGCAGAGAGTCCTGAGAGGAAGCAGCGCTTGCTGGAGTGGGCCCTGCCCAGCATCTCTTTTGTACGGTGCTAACAGGTCTTAAGGGGGAAATGGTTATGTGTCCAGATAAGACCAGGCAACACTGAGGTAATGAAACAAGGTTAAGGATCACTCTTTCCAACAAGACCTCTCAAAGCCTTTGAGATGCTGAGGCTTTATGAATCTCCAAGTGGGACTGGAGTATGTAGCATATTCCCAGCCTGGTTAGTCATGAACCCCTTTTGCTGTGGAAAGCATTGCATGGCACTGGTGTTCTGCGGGGCGCCAATTTGGGAAACACTCCCAGGGAACTCCCACTGTATGTCTGGCAGTGGGTGCTCAGAGCTGGGGGCTGGGGCTGGGACTCAGCGTCTGCTTGGCCCCCAGCACCCTCCTGGTTGTCCTTGGGTCGAGCCCAAGATGTACCTCTAGGATGAGGCAGTGAGGAGGCCCCAGGAGCACTGCAGTCCTTGTCTGACACGGACACAGGAGGCCTCAAACAAGTAACCAGCTAGAGCTGGGCTCGGGGAGCCTCGGCTCCTTGTGCCTCAGCTTTGGTTGAAGCGACAGCCTCTTTGAATTTCTGCTTCCTTTTCAGTGAACTGAAGATAATAGTAGAATCTTGTGTGAATCTAAAAAGCTAACACATGAGGAATCACAGAGTAGAAGGCATGGTACTTTGCAAATGCTCAGTATATACTCTTCCTTTCTTTCTTCCATCTTTCCATTCATCCACCCACCCATCTGTCCATCTATCAGTCTGTCTCCATCCATTCATCTTTCAACCTTCCAGTTCTGCCCCTTTCCCTTCATCCTACTGTCTATGTGGCCTTGGGCACATTCTCCAAGCCACAGTTTCCTTCTCTGTAAAATGGGTACATGTCATAGACTTTCATGAGGATTAAATGAGATGATAAATGCACATAAGGTGCTAAACAAGGGACCAGGAACACAAAAAATACTTAATAAATGGAAGCTATTAGCATCCTCTCCCATTCTTCCCATTGTCTCTGCTTCCCTATTTTTTCCTTTGCCTTCGAGGCAGATCTAGACCCCCCAAAAAGGTGCTGTCCTGGGCCTCTCCCAGAACTGTGGTTCGTTTCTGCCTGGAAGTTGAGGTCTGACCCAGATGTCTCATTAACCTCTGAGAGAGGACAGCAGGGAAGGGCATGGGCCACATTTTGCAGAACAGGAAACAGACACAGAGAGGTCATGGTGGGCTGATGGCAAGCTGGAATGAAACCCTTATTCCAGCCCCTGGACCTTTCCAAGTGCCCCCGAGTTGTGCAGTGTGGTGCTCTGGGAAAGGTGGGGAGCACCAGGCTGCGCCGAGATATGAGGGAGGTCCTGTCCTTTCCCCAGGCCCTCCTGGAATTCCTCAAGACGGTGGTGGCCCAGGAGCCAAGCAACAAGATGACACTGTGGAACGTTTCCCTGGTGATGGCCCCTAATCTCTTCCTGCACCCAGGGCAGTCCCCTAAACTCTCCAAGGGCAGGGAGAACAGCTGGCAGAGGGGCAGCCGAAGTGGTGCAAACGATGGTACACTGCCAGGACCTGCTCTGGACGGTGAGCGCTGTGGGCCACGAGGGGAGGGGCGGGGTGTCTGTCTGAGGAGCAGGACAGGCCCCTGCCCTCCTCGGGTACGGCTGTGCTGATGCCCCTGCCATCCAGGACTGTGGGTCCTGTGCTCTCCAGTCCCTAGTTACATCTCTTCCGGGACTTGTGTCGGATGCCACGTGAAGGCCGGTGTCTTCCTCCTCTCCCGCCCTGGTGTAGACCAAGAAGAGTCTACACTGTCTCCACCTTCACACCTCCCAGTCCCCTGCCATCTGGTCTACCCAGATTATGGGTGTTCCCTGAGTTCCCACAAAGAATCCTTCACATGGAGGTTTTAGTGATACTGAAAAGCCCCACCCGTGAGGCCCAAGAGCACAGGGCCTGCCCAGGTGGAGCTGGAGCCAGGTGACCTAGACAGTTCCTGCCCCAGCGTGGGCCTTGCCCTGAGTAACAGTTAGATGCAAGGGTGAGGGGCCAGGGGAGGGTGACTCCTCTGAGGCATGGGCACACGGCCTGCTCAAAGCTGAGGGCAGGGCAGGCACACTGAGACCAGTGGCTCTCTGTGCCCCCAGCAGAAGGTCACACTGCCCACCACAGCTGCCAGGCTACTTCACTTAGACATGTGCAGCCTCTTCACCCATCTCTCTTTTCATCCGGCCACCCTTCAGTCCTGCATCATCCACCCATTCCCCTCTCCTCCCTCCTCCGCTTTTCCTTCTCTCCCGTTCTCTACCCTTCCTCCATCCATAAAGTCATTAAGATAGTCTTTTTATTCCAGAAGCCAGCCAGTGAAGCCCTCTGACTCTTCCCAGTTTCTGCCACACCTTGGTGTTCTCAGCACACCAAATGCCAGCTGCTTCTCCAAACTCATCCTGTGCTTCACACTCCTGAGCGTTTGCTTATGCTGTTCACTGTGCCTGGAATTCCCGTCCGTTTTGATAAAGAGCAGGCGCCCGGTGCCCTCTGCTCATTCCTCAAGACCTAGTTGGAGCGTCAGCTGCTCCGCCGACAACCCCTGCCCCTCCCACAAAAGGTACAGGTCCGCGCCCCGCCGCGTAGCTCCTCTCTCCTCTGTGTTCCTTCAGCTCTCTGAGGTAATGTGACTGTTAAAATACATTAGATTAGAATACTTTTACCGCAGGGAGTTTTAAAACGTCAAGAAATGCGTAAATGTCTTGTAAAAGTTTCAGGCACAGATGCAGGTAAAGTACATGGAAGCGCCCCCACCCCTTCCCCCGCGTGTATCGTCTTGCTTAAGTGTCCCACAGCCGGAAGTCAGGAAGCCCAGAATGGTACCCGGTTGTCAGACCTCAGGCCACACGCTCGTTATTATCAGGGGCCGTGGAGTCCGGATTTTGTCTGCTGGGTTCTGATTGGATAGAGGGGCGGGGCTTGACCAGGGACCCTTTGGGAATTGGCCGCGCCCGGGTGGCTGGGGTTGTCAGAGCCTGAGCCCTCTCCGGGGATGCCCCTGCCTCAGTGAGCCAGTGTGCCGCTGGCCCAGGCTCAGGAGTAGGAGCAGGGCACTCCAGCCTCTGTCCGGGGGACGGCTGTCACTGAGCCCGAGGGTGGGCTCTGCTCCCACAGTCCCTACTCCATTCCCTCTTAGGGGCGAAATGCCTCCCCTCCTCCCACTGAACTAGTGCTGCAGCCCCAAGTTCAACAAGTTTGAACATGTCAAATTCAAGAGGTTCACGTCTTGCCAAGCCCTGCGTGGGTGCTGGGACAGGGAAGAGGTCAGTGACCCTGGCCGACTGCTCTCACCCCAGCAGCCCCATGCCCCTGTTAAGACTTAATTCTTTCTGACCAGGTCGCCTCTGTTGGTCGCGCAAGTGCAAAAACAATGAGAGCAATGGCCGTCGATCCCAGCTCTCCAACCGGAGCCTCAAGACCTGGCTATGAAGGATACACGCAGACAGGGCCAAGGCGGGGGTTGGCCCCTAGGCGGTGAGTTCCGCCCGCCTAGGGGGGCTGAAGGACGGGTCGGGCGGCTGGAGGGCACCTGTAGCGGGGCGCAACGCAACAGCCAGGAATACACTCTACCGGCTTGTCCGGAACGGCGCTGCCGACGATCGCCACTAGAGGGCGCGCCAGCCCCATGCAGCGAGCGGGGAGGCAGAGTCAGAAAGGAGGGAGATGACGCCACTGGTCAATTCTGCTGTCTGCATGATACCTGTTTGTATAAACTATATGCATGCGTTTGTAGGTGCATTGTATGCACCTCTGTTGTGTGTACAAGTGTGAACACGTGCACACGTATATTTCTATGCCCGTGTTTGTGCACGCACACTTCAGAGGATATTACGTATGTGGACACATGATCTGTGCACAAGTACCTGTTGTGGTGTGTGTGTGTGTGTGTGCTTCTTGTGTATTTAGCGTGGGTATTTGTGTAAGTGCACGTGTACGTGCGTGTGCTTATGCACACACATTTGAATTCTAGGCATCTTTCTCTGCAGATTCCCAAAGTGGCAAAGATCCAGGCAGCCTGGTCTACCAAAGATCCCCTGGAGGTGCCCCTGATCCCCAACACCAAAGTGGCCCATGTTCTCAGGCAGTTCATAGGGCACCTCTGCCCTGGTTCACAGGGTCAGGAAAGCAGTGAGGACAAAGACAGCCTCTTTCAACTGTAAGGGACACCTCCCTGAAATAGGAGCCTCTCCCCTGCAGGGAGCAGGAGTGGGTGCAAGGTGAAGTCAGCTGTTGAGGGCAGCTGTACATGCCACTAGGCTTTCTCTCTCTGGGATAGTCAGAACAGGGTTCTCTAGCCTTCTTAGAGCGCTTCTTGGCTCCAAATAATAATGATAATAGCTACCATTCATTCATTCATTCATTCATTCATTTAATGGGTATTTAATGAATGTCCACTACAGACCAGGTACCAATTAGAGTGCTAGAATCACAATGAAAAGAACAGACAGAGGCCCTGGTCTTACAAGCTCACAGCCCTGAGGAAGAGAGGAACATGAATCGAATTAGCCACCAAGGAAATGTTCAAGTTACAAATTATATTAGATTTTATAAGAAATACAGGGAACAATGTAAATGTAAAATAAGCCACCTGGTATAGTCTGGTGAGTGAGGTAGAGCTACCAGGAACAGAAAACTGCATGTGCAAAGGTCCTAAGGAAGCATGGTCAAGGGGCTGAGAGAGATCAGTGAGACTGATATGCAAGTGTCATTCCAGGATGCAAGAAACAGCTTGAGCTCCGTGATGTAGTTGGCACAAAGGACTCTTGGACTTAGCAGGTGTCTAGTCTAGCTCCTCCTTGAACAGACAGGAAAACTAAGGTCCAGAGAGGGGAAGGGGCTTGACCAGGGCCACACAACAGATCGGGGCAATTCTAATATTGAACTCAGGGTATCACATATCAATTATATGATACCTATGTGATAATTTTAGCTACCATACATAATCATACAATATCCATAAGACATCTTGACTCAGAATTTGCCCCTCACAGCAGGCTCCTGTCCCCATCTGTTACCCCTCACCCTATCACCCTCACAGCCTGCATTCTGATGCTCAACAGATCAGGGCCTTTTTGGGGGGGGACCCATGGCTGACCCTCCCCAAATGCCACACAACTGCCTCTTCCCTGCCTCTGGGCTCTTTCCTGGGCTCCAGCTCTCTCAGGAGAGTCTTATGTCTCATCTCTCACCTGGGACCAGAAATCAGAGGATCTCCCCTCCCAGGCCTGGAGCCATAAACAGGTGTGGTCACACTGCCTCTGGCACAAGGGGTGAGCTGTTCTCTCTGCCGTGCAGCAGGTTCCCAAAGTCAGCCAGCGTCTTCCTCTGCGAAGTTGAAGGGAGTATCAGGAAGTTTCTGGTGGGGAACGGGTCCGAGCCAGGTCCCCGGGAAGTCTGTGGCCTGTACTGCTCACCGGATCCTTCTGGGGGGGCCGCCCCAGGAAGAGCCTTCCCCTCAGGCCTCTGTCTCCCATGAAACCAGGTGGAACCCTGCTGTGAGGTCAAGGTCAGCCTGGGCCACATCCTGGAGTGTGGGGTTGGCCTGGGGCTGCCCTTAGGCATAAAGAGGGCAGCCTTTTTTGTTCAGTGTGACAGGTTTCAGTACCACCAGTGAAACTGATGCCTCTGGGCCACCCTCGATGAAGCAGGCCCCCTCCTGGGCCAATGACCATGGACTCCTTAGGGAATTCTGCAAACGCATGCCCAGCTCCGAGTGCCCCAGCTTTAGTGGGAACCCAGGATGGGCAGCCATCCTCAGCTGCAGTCTCTACAGCAATGATTCTCAGTCTTCAGCAGTGTCTCAGAGTCACCTGGAGGGCTATTCAACACAGGTGGCTGGGCCCCGAGAATCTGCATTTCTCACAAGTTCCCAGGCGATGCCATGTTGCTGGTCCAGGGGCCACACTTTGAGGCACTGGCCAAGTTGCAGAGGCTAAAATAAGGCTTCAGCAGCAGTGAAGGAGGGAGTGAGTAGGGGTGAAGTCTGGCCTTGGCCACACTGTGGCTCTGGAGGCAAGTTGCAGCCCAGTGGTTCCCTTTAGAGGGAGGCTGGTCTTCCTACTTCTATATCAGTCAGTCACTGGCTGTGGACTGCGCGGAGGGGCTGGGCATACCTACGCAAGCAAAGCATCTGGCGTCTGGGGAGGTCCGTTTTCCAGAGAAAATGGTAGCTGTGGGCCATAGCAGCCAAGACTCAAACAGCTTGGGGGCAGCGCAGTGCCAGCAGCATTTCCTCAGCCCCACCCCCACGCCTGCTTCCCACAGGTGAGTGTCGCCTGGACCCATTTGCTGGCCTCTTAGATCTGTCCTGCGCTAATCCCCCACAGTGAATGGGTCATTAAACAGAGCCCCACCTAAGGCCCGGGACTCTAGGGAGCAGCCCTGATGTCACATCCCTGGCCCCGAGGGCTCTGGGTACCCAGCATAGGAACACAGCTGCTTGAGGGGAAGGTCTGGACATTCCTCTGAGGCATCCTTCTCTGAAATGCCTCTCAGATCCCACAGAGGACTCGGGTCTGGGGCTCTCTCCTCCCCGCAGAACCACACATAGAGCCCTCTGTAGGCTAGCTGGCTCCGACGCCACACCTAGTGCATGACCACACCCCCTGGGGGACCTGGATCCCCATGGATTTTAGTCTGGGATTCCCAGCCCTGGAGAAAATAAAACATGCAGCACGTTTATCAAGAAGCAGTTGCTTTATCCAGGAAAAACTTTGAAAGTGTCCCTACTATATATAGTGTGGCAGTGCTGGGGAGAAGCTAGAAGAGCTCTGTGGCCTTGGGCAGGCATCTTGCCCTCTCTGAGCTGCTTTGAAAGATGAGGGGGTCAGGCCTCAGGGATGGGGAGCAAACGCTGTGGCCAGGAACAGCCCTGGGAGAATTAGAAAGAAGAAAACCCTCCCTTTACAGTTCTTGTGTTTTAAATACTGCTTTGTACAATCTTGTCATTTTCCAATATGATATTTAAATTCTATTTGAACATTAAAGGCACAAGTTAAATGTCACTTTTACTTCATTCAAGGTCTTTTTCTCCCCAGTCTAGCTCCTAGTGGGTGATGTTCTCCCAGCAAGTAAGCATGGGAGCTTGGTGATGAGAACGTCTTACCGTGTTTCTCAGGGGGCTCCGGCCTCAGCATGAACCTGTAGCCAAGATGAGAACTCAGAAAGGGAGGAGTGGAGTCGTGATAACAGTTGCAGAAAGGGGTGGTCCTGCAAGGACAGCTTCTCTGGGGTCCTTTCCCTACCCCTCTCTCTCCAACACTCCCAGGTCTCTCCCCTCCCCCTTTACCCTTTCCAGAATCTGTCTGGCTTCAGGTGAAGCCTCCACCCATTAACTCAACAATGAATTGATTAAGCACAAGAGCTTTATAAGCTTAATCTTCACAATAGTCCAGTGTCTCAGTTTGGGATCCCTGAGAAGTCCCTGAGACCATGATTCCAGTGCAAACAGTAACCCCAAGAAAAGAGGGAAGGGGAAGGTGGAAAGGGGAGGCAGCCCATAAGAGGATGCGTCATCAAGCAAGTTACCCTTGCGGGCAACCAGAGCTTAATTCTGGGGAACTCTGAGAAACAATGGAGGAGATACTCATCAGCATTACACCCACCCAAAGGGCACGGGAACTGGGCATTTATTCACCAACTCCTGTGAGTCATTGGTTGAGGGCTGCTCCGGAGGATGGTGGGCGTTTTTTCCCTGGCGCATCTTGCCTGCATGAGCGCAGGTGAGGTGGGCTCCAGGAACCAGAGAAAGCACTCACGTGAAGACATACAGATGCTGGCAGTTAGAAGCCGGCCTCCGTGCCCTGAAATGATGAGTGCAGAAGGGACACTGGTGGTGCACTGACAGCGCCTGCTGCACCTTGTCAGGTGGTGGTGGTGGTGCTGATGGGGGTGATGGTACAGATGGTGATGATGATGAAGGTAATGATGGTGCACATGGTGGTGATGACGGTGGTGGTGCGAAGTCTCAATGCTTCAATGCCTTTTAACTGCACTCTCTTCTTCCCTCCTGTCTATCCTCTGTACATAGTGGTCCTTGTGAAACAAAATTTCAATTCTAATGAAAGGCATCTTCTGAAAACCTTCCGGAGGCGTCCTATACTACTTAGAATAGTGTCCCAACTCCTTATCCTGGCCTGTGAGATCCATCTAATGTTTCTGATGCCTCTTCACTCATATCCCCCTCACTGCAAAGCCAGCCACATGAGCCTCCTGTCAATTTCTCGGACATACCAAGTTCCTTCCTGCTGTTGGGCTTCTAAACTGACTGTTCTCTCTGCCTAAACACTCTTGACCCAGTTATTCCAGGGACAGCTCTGTTCATGTCTGAGTCTCAGCTCAGATGCCCCTTCTTTACAGAGGCCTGCGCCACCCATCCCCCGATGTTGCTCCCTCTCCTACTCTCTCACCACCTTAACTTTCTTCCTGGTACTTATCATACCTGAACTTATCTTAGTATTTTAATCATCTGTCTGCCCAACTAGGAGGTAGCCCCATGAAACAGAGGCCATGTGTGTTTTTGTTCACCTTTGTGGATATAATGGTACACAGTAGGTGCTCAACAAAAATCTGTTGGACGAATGAATGAATAAATGCATCCCTCTTTTCCCCTCTGTTTCTTCTAGAAACTGTTGCCCTCACCGCCTGATTAAATTCTGACCTCCCTGTTTCGATATGTAAAGATGAGAAAATGTACCTGGAATACCTCTACAGAGTGCTCATTATTATTATTATTAATTATTAACAAGAGCCAGGCAGTCTGAATGGTGACCAATGATATTATCTCCCCATGGTTCCCAGCACCCGCACAGGTCCCACCGCATCCTCACTCCTTCATTAACAGGGCTAGCATGACTGGAAGCTCTGTGTTTGGAGGGACAATCCTTTGACCTTGGCAGGAGGATGGGTGGGTGCCTCAGTGGGTGCCAGGAGCCCAGGCCTGGCTGTGCTAACTTTTGCACTCAGAGGGCCGCCAGCCATCAGCAGTGGATCCCTGTTTAATCACATGTCAGTTTCCCCATTCATCTTCAGCGCTATCTGAGGGCTCATCGTTTTCCACCCTGTGGCACCACGGTGATTGATGATCCTGCGCCAGCCCCTCTGCTGGGTTAGCACAGCTCACAGTGGGTGCCCAGCTTCTCCAGGCTCTTTGCAGTCTGGGGCTGATTTTGGCTGGGATCATATTCAGGAAGCCCTGTTACAGACTGCACTGTGTCCCCGCCTCCGAATTTGTATATTGAAGCCCTAGCCCCCAAGGTGACTGTATTTGGAGGTAGGGCTTTTAAGGAGGTGATCAATGTTAACCAAGGTCAAAAGGGTGGGGCCCTAATCCCCTCGACATCCCCTTTGGTCCCAACATTTTCTGAACTTACTCTGTCCTCCCTGCCTCAGTCTTTGCTGATGCTGTTCCCTCTTCTGAGAATGCTCTCCCACCTGGTTTCTGTCTGCTGAAAATTTTCAACGTGCAATCAACAAAAATTCCTGTTGAGAGCCAGGTACTGAGGATGGTGCACTGAATCAACACAGACTTTCCTTTAGGGGTTTACAGCCTAGAGAAGGAAGAAAGACATTAACTCACCACACAAAATGCTGTATAATTAGCCTCCCAGGAGGCTTCTGCAGGGAGTGATTTCTAAGCTGAACTTGAATAATGAACAGGTAAGACGTGGAAGGGCATTCCAGGCAGAAGGAACAGTATGTGTTAGGCCCAGAGCAAAGAAGGAACTGGTGTGGAGGAGACAGGGAAAGGTTGGTGTGGCTGAAGTTGAGAGAGGACACATGGGCAGTGGCCAGACTGGGCAGGGACTGAAAATGGATCCTAAGAGGTTTGGGAGAGCTAGAAGGATTTAAATCTACCAAACCACCCGGCCTGAGAATTCTTAGACCGCCCCCAGGTTTGCCCTTAGCAACCCTAAATATGACCCCCACAAGCCCCTGTATGAGACTGTCCTACTGTCTGCTCTGGGGTCCTCACTGCCCCGGGCCCTTCAAAGGGGTCTCAGACAGTGGAGTCCCTCCTCTGAGAAGCCTTCTAAGGAACCCGGAACTGCTGCACTCCCTCAGTCTCAGCATTTCTGTCTTGGGAATCTGAGGGGCACTGGGATGGAGGTGAACATTCCTCAGGCTGCCTCTGCAGGCAGGGCAGCCCAGGCTCTGGCCGGGGGTGAGATGGCAGGGTGCTGCCTGGTACCTGGCTATGGGCAGGGGGCTCCCCCACCACGTCAAAGGATCCACTCACATCTGCAGGCCACAGGATATGTGCAATTGGAGCTCTAACGTGCAATTAAGGGACCTCTAAGGGACTTCATCCACAGACTTTGGGGAGTCCCCTGTCTTAGTTTTTAGGCCTGGATGGGGAACAGGTAAATGTCACCTGTGTGCTTTGCAAGTCCAAGAAGCAAGACTGGGGTGGTATAAAGGGAACCGATGCCTGGCACACCCATCATGCTGTCCCCTGCCCCTCTGGGAGTGATGTGGGGGGAGAGGCCTTCTACTGAGAGCCCCTCGCCCCACCCCAGCCACTTTGCCTTCCGTGGGAGGGAAATGGGAGCCCCTTGTCATTGTCCCTGAATACCCGCTGGCAGGAGGCCCAGGGAGGGGGCTTCCCAATAGGGAATCTGCAGCTGCCTGTCTTTAAGGTAAAATTACCGTAATTACCCCAATTACCAAATCCATCAAGAGCTTTGGACTGAGGAGGCTGGAAAACAATTGAATCTGAGGAGTGCATCATGGGGTGGAGGCGCAAAGCGTAGGGGGAGGGGGCAGCAGTTGGTGTTGGACCAGGCTCATAATTGGGGTTGGGGTGGGAAGTGCAGAGAACTCATCATTAGCCAAGACCCCCTCTGCCCCCTCAGTGAGTCTTCTCTCCTATACTGGAAAGAAATTTTTTAAAAAGAAAAAACCTCTCCCTGGCTTCATCTCCTTTCATGGAATCCCACACCCTAGGCCAGCTGACTTGGACCCTCTGTAGCTCCTATGAGAGTTAAAGGTGGAAACACCAAGAACACAGGCTGGCATCTCCCTGGCTCTTGCTCTGTGCAAGGCCCTGTGCACACAGCTTCTCAAGCTTCGTCCCCTCCAACCCTGCGGAGCAGGCTTGGTCCCGTTTTATAGATGGGGCATTGCGCCTTCCTCTGGGCCTGCATGCTCAGGAGACCAGCCCCTGGCCCTGGCTTGCCTCTGCGCCCCTCGCCCCTGCCCCACTCGCTAACCTGCACTGTGCACAGTCACAAGGTATTTGGTGAAGGAGATGAAGTGCTGGGTGTATCACAGCTGAAGGCTGGGTTCTGACCTCCAGGAGCTCACAGCCCGGAAGGGAGGCCGGCGTCCCTCCCAGGTCCTCCGTCATGAGGAGCTGAAGGCCAGAAGCTCTCCAAGCCCAGACCTGGAGGCAGCGTCTCACCCTCAGCAAGAATGCTTCTTGGTGAGCTGGCCCAGGCCCCTCATCCCTTCTCTTCCCCTGGGCCTCAGGTTCTCATCTGTGACATGGGGGCGATCCCTCTCCTTTCCCAGACTCACTGGTGTGGCAAAACGGGGTTCTTTTTGACTCTCTCCCTCTTTTTCCTCTCTGCTCAGTGACATCAGCAAAGCAGGATTATCAAGCCCATTTTGCTGATAAGCAGACCAAGGCTTGGCCAGTCTGGCATCTGCTCTGCTGCGTCTTCTTCACCAGGGCCTTTAAATGGATGTGCTCTCCTGCCCCCAGCCCTCTTCAGCCTGCCAGGCACTGACCACTCCTCCTCCTAGGCTCCTGCAGAAGGTTGGTGCATTGCGCTGCATGAGGGCAAAGGCCAAAGGCCTCTCCTCCCAGTTACTTGCTTACTCCTACCTTGCCCGTCTCCCCCCCCCCCAACGCACCCGGCTTCCAGCGGGGGCAGGCAGATTCCAGCTCTGCCTCTGCTCCCTTTTACGCAAAACAACCATTTGGTGCTACTTTCCCACCCACCCAGCTGGAGCACAGACTCCACAATCCCTTGGACTTGGGTTTAGTTCTTAGCTGGTGTGTGGGACCTCAGGCAAGTTGCTGGGTGTCTCTGGGTCTGTGTTTCCTCATCTATAAAACTGCTGCCACCATAGAGGAGCAACCTGTGCTCACTTAATGGACTTCGACTGTATTATCAGCTCCAGCTACCATAACACACACCACCGATGGGGGGCTTACACAACAAAAATTTATTCCTCACAGTGCAGGAGGCTGGAAGTCCAAGATCAAAGTGTCAGCGGGTTTGGTTTCTCCCAAGGCCTCTATCCTTGCCTTGCAGATGGCCACCTTCTCACTGTGTCTTCCCATGACCCTTCCTCTGCGTGCACATCTTTGGTGTCTCCTCTTTTTATAAGGATATCAGTCCAGTAGGATTAGGGTGCCCCCTTCATGACCTAATTTAACCTTATGTACCTCCTCAAGGGCTCTATCTCCAAATAAAGTCACACTGGGGCTTACGCTTCAATCTGTGAATTTTGGAGGGGGTCGTACAGAGGGCCTACAATTCAGTCCTGAACAACTACTAAGCAATTGAAAGAAAGAAAAGTCAGACAAAATGGATACACTGTGTGATTTCAATGGTAGAAAAATCCAAAGGTATCCAACATGACAGGAAGTATATCTGTGGTATCTGGGGCTGGGGGAGGCTGGCTGGGAGAACCAGGGGGGCATCAGCCATGGAGCATCGTGAGCAAACTTTCCAGTGTGATGAAAATATTGTCTCTTGATTGTAGTGGTGGCTACATGGATGCATTCATTTATCAAAACTTGAACTGTACACTGAAAATGGGTGCATTTTATTGTGTGCAAATTGCACCTCAATATAATAAATACTTAAAGCCTTAAAGGGTTAAAAATAAGGTTCGAGTTAGGTCATTCTGAGTAAATGAGTTAATGCCTGCAAAGTGTGTCGATTGCAGTCTGGCACAGACTAAGTGTGCAAGTAAATGGTAACCACGGTAACCTGAAAACAGGACTTCTGCACAGTAAATGGGGCAAGAGAGAGAAATAAACACAGAGGCACACACGGGGACAGGGGCAGGGACGAGGAGGCGTGCAAGGGGATTGGAGCCGCAGATAGGCAGGGGCTGTGAACTTAGTTTCCTGGGGTCATCCGCTCTCCCTTGGCTTGGGGGAGGAGCCCCCATGACATGTCAGCATCTTCCGAGCTGTGGACCAGCCCCCGGCAACCTGCTCAGTCTCGATCTTGGTTTTCTTCATTCATTCATTCACTGACCATGCACAATGGACCACCACCCAGTACAACAAAAGACATCAGTAGCTGCTTCTGTGTACAGAGTGCAGGGCACTGCTCACTGCTTGACACTTTAGGTTGAACCAATGAAAGAGCTGATATTTGAGCAGTTTCCACTCACCAAAACAGCAGTTTCCTACAGGTCAGCCACATTTATGATTGCTTTCACCCTGATGACAGATCTGTGGAGGAGATGTGATTCTTCTTCTTTCTGTGGCCAAGACCACTGATGCTCAGGAAGATGAACTGGCCAGCCCAAGGTCCCACAGCTAAAGGAGGCTGGATTTGAATGCAGGCCTGACTGAACCCGTATGTTTCATGTTCCCTGCCCTTCAAGAGTCGGTCTAGTGGGGAGATGAACACGTTAACTGTCTCCTCACAGCACCTCCTGAGTCCCCAGACAGGCTGCCCTCAGCTATTCCGACTCTGGCTATGAGAGTCCTTGGCCTCCCGAGGATGCTCAGTCGTGCCACCCCACACATGGCTCTCCTGCCTGCCTGGGCATCCCACCCCTGCCTGGCCTGCCTCCTCCTGGCCTTGGGGGGCTTGTTGTCCAGGCAGGACTCACTGGGCTTTGGTTGGGGCTGCATTAGTGCTTCTCTGCTGCCCCAGGAGCTGGCCTCATTCTGCCCGTCTTGTCTGGACCCTGGGCCCGCCCCTCACCAGCTTTGCTTTCCAGGAAGCCTCGCTTCCAGTTCAGGTTTGTCTTTAATTCACAGCTCATTAGCAGATCAAAGGAAATGGAGATGCCCTGCATCTCAGAGACCCTCGGGCAGCCCCCTCCTCACCCTTGACAAGGTGACCCCCTTGGCATGAGGCAAGGGACTCCCCCATGGTTGTTCTTTGTGAAGCAGGAGAGGGGCCAGGACTGGCTCTCGACTCCTCCATCCATAACTGGGCCAGAGATGCAGCTGCTGGGGGGCTGAGACCAGAGCGCTGGAAGCAGCAGCAGCCCCTCCCTCTAGAGCCTGAGCAGGACAAGGACAGTTAATTCCTCTGGTGTTATCAGCTGGGCACAGACACGGGTTGCATAGCAACCCAGATTGCTCTCTGTCTCCAGTGCTCCAAAAAAAAAAAAAAAATCAGCATTTTCTCCAACCCCACATCAATGAGATGGAAATGGGCCCCAGGCAGCCCAGACTCCTTGCCCCCTAGTGTGGCTTGTTTGCAGAAAGCCTCCACCTATACCCCTTGGTGGGTCTATACTCCTAAGGTCTGCGTCTGCCTCTTGTCTCCCACATGCCAGACTAGGGGCAGGAATTCAGTAATCACCCTACGGCTGCAGGGTGGAACTGCATCAGGAGCTAGGTCTGGGTTTGTGCAAGGAAATGCTGAGCAGGCCGAGGATCTGGGTGACGGGGCGTGAACTGGGGGAGACCCGGGCAGTCCTGGCAATGGGGAATTGACTTATTCATTCATTAAGAAATATTTAATGAGCACCTATGGGTGCTATAACTCTAAGCACCCCAGATTTGGTGGGTTAAAGATGACAATTTTGTGGGTTAAAGATGCTGCCCTTGCCATGGAAATAGAAATTTTGGGGCCTCACTCTAAACCTACAGAATCAGAAATACCAGGGGTGGTGTGGAACGTGTTGTAACAGTCATTCGGCTGGTTCTCACGCATGCTCAAGTTTGAGAGGCACTGGGCTAGAGGAGTGGGGGGAGGCACTGGGGTTACCCTGAGGGTAAGATGTGTGACATGGAGGCATTCCAGGTGGTTTGCGGGTCTCAAAGTTCCACTGGCTGCTGCCAATGTCCCCCTCCTTCATGCACACCCTTGACAAGAGGGCATGCGAGGAGGAAGGGCTGCCCTTTCCTCAGTCTCTCTCGGTAGCACCTGACTCTAATGGCTGTCTTTATCTCTCCCTCCCACTCAAGAACCCTTTTGCCATGATTTCAGCATCTGTCAAATGACATAATCATGGGTAATTGTGGGCAATTCCCTTATTCACGTGCGTCTTGTGTATGAGAGTCATGTCACCCGTTCCTGCAGGTCAGCCCCCAAGTCCTAATGCGTGTAAGGACTGGAGTGGACTCTGCCCAGCACCATTAGATTTGCTGATAGGACAGTGATGGAGAAGGAATTCCCTGGAAGTGTCCCCCACCCTTCACCCTAGTTTTACATGACTAACTCATACCCCTGGCTTCCCTGTGGTGCCACTTCTTCCGTGAAGCCCTCCCTGCCTGCCACTCTGCCCTCCACGATCTGGATTATGGCTCCCTCCCTCATCACCATGAACACACAGCCCCTTTGACCTGCCCCATTATAGCACCTCTCATGCTGTTCTCTAATGGCTTAACTCCTGTCTCCACAGAAGGCAGGGTCCTTGTGCATATCATTCAGCATGACACCTCCAGCATCTCGCCCAACGTCACCAACATTCCATCAGTTCCTCATTCCGACAGCATGCCAAGGCTTGCAGCACTGTGTCATTCAAACCTGAATACTGCCCCATGAGATCAGTGCTACTGTTTTCATCCCCATTTTACAGATGAGGAGACTGAGACACAGGAAGTAAAATCCAGTGTCTAAACCCCATGGCTGAGGAGCCACAGGCAGCCTGCCTGTAATAGATAAACGCATTTTGTATTTTTGTTACTATTGTTTTTGTTGTTGTTTGAGGGAGGGGAAAACGAGAAATTTTCTTGAGTGTCTTAGTCGCCCCTGGAGTGTGCACCTGCCTCCTGACTGCTGGCCTGGAGGCCTAGCTACGAGCCCTTTACTCTAAGAGACACTCACTGACTAAGGATCTGGCATCTCTGGGTCCTGTTCAGGAGCAGGCTGCTATGTTTTGGGTACCAGAAGCCGGTGTCTCTGCTGTGATTCGGTGGTGGTCCAGGGCTCTCTAGGGAGCCGTCCCTGCAGGGCCCTGACTGGCAGCTCCTGCCAGCTCTGTCATTCAGCTCCGCATCACTCCAAGATGCAGCCATTAGCGCTGCAAATTAGCATCGTAATTGCCTTTTTAACTATTCATAGCTTGCGCCGGAGAATAGGCTGGCCCCGCCCCTCCCTGTCCCTCTCCCTGCTCGGAGAGTCCTTGGCCTCCCTCCCTGCCAGGAACACCCCGCGCTCACTCTCCCAGGAAGGATCATCACAACGTTGGGTGTCAGTTTCTCTGCCCGGTGAATGAGGATGACACTCCAAACCTCAAAGGCTTACTGTGATGCTTGTAAAACGCCTGGAGCGGCCCAGGGCACAGTGTGGGTGTTTGTGGTTCTTGTGTTGTTGTATTTGGGGACCCGAGAATAACAGCATCAGGGCCAGGCTGGCACTCGGGTCCTCATGACTCTGAGCTCAGGGCTCTCTCTGCCCCACTGTGACAATCCTTAAATTTACCTTTCCCTGCCAACAACGACTAGATGATTTGTAATCCTGGTAGCAGACGGTAAACAAGACCTCACCTAAAGACGTTCAACTTTCTCATCCTAATTAGAAGATTTTTGCTCTAAGCCAATCAAGGCTTAATTAAGAGAGGGGACTTAACCCAACTATGTTGCAACTACAGGGTCACCTAATTTATCTGTTAGAGATGTGAAGTTGCAGCAGAGTAGTGGGTAATGGGCTGCTGCTGAAGCTCAGTTGCCTGGGTTCAAAACCAGTTCTGTGGGTCCTCACAGTGTGACCTGGGGTCAGTTACTTAATCTCTCTGTGCTTTAGTTTTCCACTGCAAAATGAGGATGGTGATAACAATGTCTTTCTTGCAGGGTTGTTGTGGGGTATAAATCAGTCAATATATGTGCAGTGGCTAGAACTGTGCTGAGACTTAGTAAGTACTTAGTCTTTGCTCTTATTTCTTGGGCTTATTTGTTTACTTGCTTGTATGGCTTCTAAACTGCATTCTAAGCTGGGGAGGGAGCTTCTGCAGTGGTCACCAGCAAGATGCTCGTAGGCCAGTCACCACCACATGCACTGGGGACAAAGTGCTTTCTTGCCCTTGGTTTCCAGCTGGATCTGAGACAGGGTAGGAGGGCAGTCCCAGGCTTGCCCTGTTTACAGATGGGAAACTGAGACTCAGGGTGGTTAAGCGACTTTTCCAAGGTCACACAGACTATAAATTGGGCAGTGTGGTCTTGAATTCTGTGGAGCCTCCCATGCTCAGAGCCAAATGGCCACAGCCTTTAGCAGGCCCTGCATCTTCTCAGCTTTCCTGATAGCCTCTGTCATCTCCATGTGGGATGCAAATACCATATCCTTCCTCAAGGCAAGGTATCAGGCAATGCGGTTAGCAGCACAGATAAACTGAGGTTCATGCAAGGATTAAATGAACTGATATTTATAGTGACAGCACAGTGCCAGGCATGTGGTAAGTGCTCAAAAAGTAAACTCTATTATTATAACCATTATTATTATTATTTAGCTCAGAAAGTCAGCCTGTAATGACCTCACTTGCTCTTATGACTTCCAGGCCTGGGTTTTAAATCCCCTACACAAATTGTGCTATGTCCTGGCTTTAAGTATGTAAATCCTGCTGTGAGAAAGACATTCTCTTTTTAGTTATATTTCAATTCTGGTTAAGCAGAGAAGAAAGCATCAAGTTGGTGCTGATGTGTCTTTAACTCCCTGCATACTTATTTTTTTAAGGGGAAAGCAGGCAGCCTTGCCTGGCTAGACTTCAGGAGCACTGTGGTGCTTTCACTGTGTTTCTCTTTATAGGCATTTTACATTAATGGCCAGAGATACTTGTTTTCCATTTATGGAAGTTGATATGATTTTCCTTTTAAATAAATGTAAAAATAGTAAATAGTAATAATTGAAATTTAGTAAAGTAGTTGAAAAATAGTAAAATAGTTGAGTCAATTTAAAGAAAAATATAAAGCAGATAACAGTGTGGTTGGCACAGGGATAAAGCATAAGTTTTGGTGGTGATTTGTACACGATTAAAGTAGGGAAGCTGCCCCAATCCAGAGGTAAGAAGGTTGAGCTTTCAGAGAGAGGCCTGGAGGACACCAGGGGCCGTGGGTGGCCCTCAAGAGCCATGGAACCCAAGACTGGGGTCAGCCAGGCCACTGCTTACTTCCCTTATGTGTCCTTTGTCAAAGATAAAGCTGGACACTGGTTTAAAGGGTAAAGACAGATTTTAATCAATAATAACTATTGCAGTAGGGAAAAGAGTACAGTGTGAATTGAACTCCACTTTGATTTCAGCAGAGGTGACTGGGATTTTAAGGGGAGAATGAGGAATCAGGGAAGTGGGGGAGCAGGGCTCAGTGAGTCAGAGAAGTGAAATTTACAAAATCAGGAAGGAGGCTCTTCCCTGTGAAACCCACCTGCAACCGCCCCTTCCCTCCCTTAGAGCCTGGGAAACAGGGGCCTATCTTCAGGTGTTGGCTGGAAGAAACGGTCAATTCTTTTGTTTGCCTTGAGTTTTCTCAGGCAGGCACTTTAAGGGAGGTAGGATCATCCCAGGGAGGCCCTGAGCAGTTAGAAACTATGTTAGTGTTCATTCAGGTCTTCACAGGGCAAGGTTGAGGCCTAGCTGAGAAGAGGGCTCAGAGAAGCCCAGCTAGAGTTTGCTCACCTCTGAGAGGATCTCAGGCTAGCCACCTGTGCTCTGCGTGGGCTATGTGGCTGCAGGCATCGTCCCCAACTCCCATTGGTCCTCATTCAGTCTCCACTGCGTTTGTGGAAGTTTCTCTGGGAGCCCAGAGATTGAGGGTGGGGGTAGGATGGAGGGGGTGAAGGTCATCCCCTAAGATGACTTGCAGAGTGTTTTAAATAATAGAATGATGCCAGCAATTATCTATGAGGGCTCACTGTGTCAAGAGCCAGCCACACATCATTTAATCCTTCAAATAATATAATGATATTACCCATGTTTCAGAGATGGGGAAACTGAGGCTCAGAGAGGTAAAGTGACTTGTCCAGGGCACACAGTGGATGTGCGGTAGAGCCAGTTTGGACCCAGATCTTCCTAATCCTAGAGTGTTTTTACTTGGGTGGCAGTGAGCCAAAGGATACTATGGTGGCTTTAAAACGTGCCTGAAAATTCTTTGACCCTCAAGGGTAGACTTTAATCTTGTCCCCTTGAATATAGCTAGCTAGTAGCTGAGGGGCAAACCAAAGGATAAATCAGGTGCTCTCTTCAGCACTGTCCAAAGGAAATACCCTGCAAGTCACTAATGTGAGCCACATATGACATTTTACATCTTCTAATAGCCATATTAAAAAGTATTGAGACAGGGGAAGTTAATTTTAAGAATATATTTTATTTAACCTAATGTATCCAAAATATTATCATTATAACAAAGAATCAATATGAAGTTCCTAATGATTTATTTTACATTCATTTCTTCATACTAAGTCTTCAAAGTTCAGTCTGTATTTTACACTTGCCACACATTTCACATGGTCAGTAGCAACATGTGGCTACCATATAGGTCAGTGCGTCCCACACAGTGGCAGGTGCTCAGATCCTGAGGCTGGATTTGGGGTGGGCACTTCAGGAGCCAGGTCAGAGAAAGGCTTGTCCACATTGAGCACTCACATTCCCTGACAGCACCTGCCAAGGGGATGTCCTTTTCAGTCGGTCCACCCTGTCACCTCTTCCATCAAGTCTGCCATGATGGGGAGGGGGAGAGAGGAGGGATAGAGAAGCGGAAGGAGAAGAACCTAAGACATGCCAGGCCCTCAGCTGGGTACTTAAGAAAGGGGGTAGTGAAAGAGAAAGAGGCAGCCCCTGTTCTTATGAAGCATTAAATAAATGTCTAATTACAAAATGTGATAGCATGCCTTGAAAAGCAAAGGAAATGAACAGGGTAATATAGGGACTAACAGAGGGGTGTGAATTCTACTTCTGAAAGGAAGGTCAGGGAGGGCTTCTTGGAGGAGGCGATATTTAAGCTGGGCGCCAAGGAGCCTGTCATGCAAAGAGTAGTTCAACAACTTTCCAGGCAGACTGAAAAACATGTGCAAAGACCCAGGGACAGGAAAGCGATAGGCTTGTGGGAGGAACAGAAAGGACACTGAATGTGTGGGGCACATTAAAGGGCACCATGGTAGGGATGGGCTGGAGCAGGGGCAGGGGCCAGATCACACAAGGTCTTACGGTCCATGGTGAGGAGTCAGTTTTATTCAGCCCTGGGAGTCAGAAAGGATGGCCCAACCCCGATGCTCTGACTGGACACTGTACTTCGGGACACACTCCAAACCGGGCCAAGTCTGGCAGGGCCCTGCCTGTGGGGCCCCCAGGCCGCGCCCCTTTCTTGGGTCGCGGGTCCTTTGGCTCCCCTCCCTCTCCGCTCCCTAACCGAGGCCCCCATCGGCTTCCTGGCCCCTTCCCGCCATTGTTTAGTCGCAGTGCTCTCGTTTTCTAGGCAACAGACGATTTTCTGCTCGGCTCCGCGCCGGCATAGGCAATGTGGCTGCGACTCTTCGGCTAATGACCGCGGAGCAAGCGCCGGCTCAGTGACCGGGATCGCAGCCGCGGGCCGGGCGGACACCTGCAGCCCGCGCCCAGGCCCCGCCCCCAAAGCCCTCCTAGGCCGAGACCCCGCCCCCGACCCGTCCGCCGCGTGCGCCGGCCCAGCGCAGGCGCAGAGAAGGAGGCTGCGCCCCCGGCGCTGGGGCTGAGGCCGCGGCGGCCTTAGCCGCCCTTTGTTCTCCAGCTCTGGCCCGGGGTCAGCAACGCGCGCTAGACGTGCAGGTGGTCGCTGGCCGCGAGCTCCCGCCCCGAGACCTTTCCCGTCCAGGGTGGCGGACGGGAAGAGAATTTTAAGTTGAGCTCTACTCAATCCCACACCAAGCAAGCCCTGGGACCCGGGTGTCGCGACGCCCCAGCCCGCCCCTTCAGTTCCTCATTCAGTGCGGACATCCGTATTCAAGATCGCGGAGGTGTTCTCAAACTCTGGGAGCCTCAGAGCAGAGCCCCCAAACCCAGCCTGTGGACTCCGGAAAGACCTCCTGGAGGAGGCGAGTCCACAAAGCCAGGAGCAGGTGTGGGCAGCTTAGGCCTTGGAGGGCCTTGGATTCAAGGCCCAGATTACTTAAAGCCACATAGGCAAAAAGACCCAGGGGGCCTCACCTAAGGGCAGCAGGGATCCGCAGGGAGACTGGAGGTAGAGGTGGTAGGGGGTCTTGATCACATTTGTGTTCTAGAAAGATGGCTCTGGCTTTGGGAGCTGGATGGGCATGGAGGTGAGCCTGGAGGCCAGGGCACCAGTGGGGAGGCCACTGCTGCGGTCCTGGTAAGAAACACTGCTGTGAACCTCAGAGGGGTGGGGCTAGGGGACAGAAAGAAGAAGACTTGATGGACTGTTTAGGAAGTGAAATGTTCAGAACTAGCGGACACCTTGGAATTGTATTGTGACTTGAGTGACCACATGGAAGGTGGCACCACGGAGAAGCAGAGAAGGAGCAAAGTGTTGCTGTTCACAGTAAGACTCTCCCCATAGGTCCCCATGCCCTTCCCCTGCCTACTGTTTCTCCACAGTAATGACTACCTGAACTTTGAGATTTGTCCGTCGGTTTCTTGTCTGTCTCCTCATTAGACTATGAGGTCCCTGAGGTCGGGCTTCCTTCTGTTCTCTGCACTATCCCCAGATCCTTTGGCAGCACTGGGTGATATTTGTTGAAGGAATGACATAGGGCAGGCACCAGGCCTTGCAGGTTTATCACTGGACCCCAACCCAGCTCTCAATAACAATTTCTTCTATAAATGCACTAATGAATGGATTCAACACCTAGCAGATAAAATCTACAATGTAGAAAGTGGTACCATGAGATTGGGATATGGATGAAGAACAGCTGGTGTTTATGGAGTGCTTTCTTCACCAAGGGCTGTGCCACCTGCTGTAATGGGTTATCTCATTTAGTCCTCACATTGGCCCTATGACGTAAGGACTGTTGGGGGTCCTATTACACAGATGAGAAAACAGGCTTAGAGAGCTGAAATAATGTGTCCAAATTCACATTGCTAAAAAAGGGCAGGGCCAGGATCCAGGCCTAAGACGTCTACTGCAGAGGCTACACTATTACCAAGCTCCATGGCTTGTTGGAAAGCGTCGAAGGCATCCTCACAGCCACAAGCAAGGCTCCTCCCAGTTACAAGGTCCCTTACCAAGGGATTCAGAGGCCCCATGTTGTCCCCAGCCAGGCCCAGAAAGGCAGCACAGGTCTGAGTGGGTGGAAACACTGGCATCAGGTCTGCCAGCCGTCCAGTGGGACCATCCCTCCACCTTGTGTGTGTGACAACATTGAATCTTTACAACAGACTCAGTGAAACTCCCACTGTGATCATTATCCCCATTTTCCAGACAGAGAAAGTGAGGTGTAGTAAGGTTAACCAGCTTACTTACGGCCACACAGCTATTACAAGGGAGAGCTGGCTTCCAGACCTAAGCAGGCTGACTTCAGGTCCATGCTCTGTGATTCCTCTGCACTGACCACAGCTGGGGGTTGGGTGCAGCCAGCCCAGCCCAGCCAGCCACTCTCTCTGCCAGGTGTGGCTGGGATGGTTAATTAATTACTCTGCGGCCACCTTCTTTCTGCCCAGTGACGAGGCAGCCGCTGGGAGCATCATAAACCCAGCAGAGGCTGAACTGAGATAACAATACTCGTCCTCCATCCCGTCACTGGACATCCTGTATTCAATCACCCACATATTCATTTCTTTTAATCATTCTCTTCTAGACTCTGATAAAGTCATTTTTATAGCGCTGAGAACGTGCGTTTCATTTGAATTAAGCGTGCTGGAGTCAATCGGTTTTGTAGGAGAATCAGGCCGATAAAGGAAGACATATTTCAGCCCTTTTAACTGATTGTTCTCCAGGACACTATTATAAATATCTCATTCGGGGTGTGTGTGTATGTGACAATCTGCATGCCCACTTCTAGAACTCTAGGATGCTAAAGAAGTCCTCCTAGAAGCCTGTCTATAGGGAGGCCATTGAGGTTTTCAGACCTGGTATGAGTGCTTGTATTCGTGCCTTGTATTTAGGCCTCAGAACTACTTGTCTTCAATAACTGTATGAGTTTGGACCAGGGGGAATGGAAAATGAGAGGATTCTCTCCAAGTGAACTGCTCTGACCTTGTGACCTTAATTCAACTGGCAGAGACGGAAATGAGAGGAAGAAAACTCAGTTATGACTAGTGGCTTCAACTCATTTTCATCTTGACCACTGTCATGCAGAGGAGTCCATAGGGATATAGGGATCCCCACCACTGCTGAAGTCAGGAGACAGTGAATACCCTGGCTTCTCCCCACTCTAGATGTAGCTGGGATAAAAGAGGGACCTCCCCCAAATCATCAATGGAAGGATCGCAGTAAGAATGAGAACTGTGTTAGAGTGTCTCTACCAGCAGATCAGTGGCAGGCACCAGGAGCTGTCCAGGTTCTGATTCTTCTTTTTATAGGGTAGCCCAATACCATTCTCTGCACCCGGCCCCTCCTGTACCAGGGTCACTATATTCAACTCCTACCCTAGGTTTATCAACATCTTTTAAAATGAAATGTAAGTAGAACATTTGCATCTTCACCCTCCCTTCTCCCTTCAACCCTCCCGCTCAGAAACCATCTGTTATAATAAAAATCCAGCTTTATGTAAATACTCTATCCTCCAAGTAATAAATGCCATTAGCTGAGCCTATCTGAGAAACCTCAGGCTTTTAAACATCCGTTTGAAGATCTTTGAAAGCTCTCTTGAGGCTCTTGCTCATAATTCACTAAGTGGGAGTTGGTAATAATGGTGTTAAATGGCCAGGCCCAGCAACTCACAGGAGGTGTGTCTGTTTTGTGTTGGGTGGGGGGGAGGGTTGCTGCTCTGGGAAGAGAATGCCTTTCCTTCCATGCTGATTGGTTACTTATTTTTAAGAGTCCCCCTGGGGACTCACAGTCCTTTGATGAGCTACTAATGAAAGAGCAAGATCTGACAATTAATTTCCCCAGAGTTATTATTTGTTGTTTTGGCAACAATTCTCTGAATAGCCTTACTACTCACCTGGATTCCCAGTGCTTGAGGGGAACCATGAGTTGAGGGGAGAAATGGATTCTACTTGTTTATTTAATAGTCATGTATTGAGCACCTACTGTGTGCCAGGCACTGCATTAGATCAAGTTACACCCCCTGCCTTCAGGGATCTCTCACTCCGGTGGGTGGGAGAGTAAGACGGGCAAGTGAACAGGAAGTTACAATACAGTGTGATACATACTATGGAGGGGACAATGTAAGGGTTTATGGGAGGAGGGGGGTGGACACATAACCCAGATAAAAGGAGTCAGGAAAGGCTCCCAGGAGGAAGAGTCCTTAGGGACCACCTAGAGTTAGCAAGATGAGTAACAAAATAGGGAAAAAGAGTGCTCTAGGAAGAGGCATCAGCATGCTCAAAGGCTGAGAAGAGAGAGAGTATTGATAAAATTCTGGTGAGAAGGTAGGGGGCTAAGAATTCTCAGTCACTGATGGTGGGAATGTAAATTGGTATTTTTAAGAAAACGTGTTATCTAGCAAAGTTGACAATACACAAGCCCTTCAACTCAGCAAGTCAACGTGTTTCTAGAGACACTTGTGTAGGTGACTTTAGGAGACATACACAATGATCATAGCGGCGTGGTTTGTAGTGGCCATTAACTAGAAACTATCAACAATAGATACCCATAGATACCCATCTACTGATCAATAGAATGATTAATTGTGGTGTAATCATACAGCAGAGTATTTACAGCAGTAAAAACGAATGAACACAGATAAATTGCAACATGGATAAATCTTACATTGCCACCAAAGAATACATACAATATGAGTCCATTTATATTAAATTCAAAGAAGGCAAAGCTAAAATACTGTTTTGGATGCATCCAAAGATGGTAAAACTATAAAAAGACAGCAAAGCAATGACTGACCATAGCAGGTGGAATCGTGATTTATTCTAGGGGGAAGATGAGGGCATGATTGGAAAGGATCACGTGGGGAGTTTCATGCAATGTTCTATATCTTGATCTGAGTGGTAGTTACAGGTGTTTACTTTAGAATTATGAACTAGGTGTGTATACTCATGTCATTTTTCTAGATGTGCCTATACTTCATAATTTTTGTTAAAGAATCAAAAAAGCATCACTACAGCCTCAGTCTCTGGGTCTCTACTCTGGTCACATCCATGAGAAGCCTGGCATGCTGATGGGAGGGCTGGAGGAGGCTCTAAGGGAGTAGAGTTGTGTGTGTGTGTGTGTGTGTGCACAGTCCATAGGCAACTCTCATAATGGTGGTACCAGGGGCTTGCTGGGACCTGAAGTCCTTGGGAGCCCTCCCTTACATCACCTCTAACATAGATAGCATGGCTCAGTTTCCAGAGAACCCCAGGTGGGCTCAGGTGTGAATTTCGCAAGTTTGAAAGGAGCCAGGTGATGCCCTGGGAGAACCTAGGGAGATAAGGTGCATTGCTTTGTGTTTTCACTTAAGTTCCCAGATGGGCTAGGGTCTGAAGGTGCAATTTAATCACAAAATCCAGCTGCAGGAGCCCGGGTCTCTCCGACATGGACTCTGACGTTGGTGTGCTAGAATGGACATCGCTATGAGGATATGGTGGGTTCTGGGCAGCTCTAAATCCTTGACATAAATGGACCTTGATGCAGCATGGAGGAAGGAGATGGTTCAGAGCTGGAAGGGATCTATGTGATCCTTGAGTGTTGCCCATAATACTTTTTAGCTCTTGATTAGGGCTAAAGTCAACTTTATAATTATTCACTTATAAAAGTAATATATTCTTTTGGAACAAACCACAGAATATGGTAGTGAATAAAGAAAGTATTATAGTTTCCCCAACCCCCATATAATCTCATTCCGTGCAGAAATCAATGTTAATAGACTGGTATATTCTCTTCCACATGTCATGCCAAACTCATACACATATACCCAAACATATTCTGGGGCTTTCTTCTTTTTCTTTTTCAAAAATGGGATCATAGTATATTATTACTCTGTAACTTGATATTTCACATTGCAATATATCATGGATGTCATTCAGGATCAGCTCCTCCAGAACTAACAGATTTTTTTTCAATAGCTGTGGAATATTCTTCAGTTTGGATGTAGCATAATTTACCCAACCAGTCCTTTTTTGATAGACTTTTAAGTGATTTCCTATTTTTGTCACTAATGATAACATTCAATAAGTATCCATTGCTAATACCTATATGTCCTGGTAAATTTTTTTTTTTGCAAGATAGATTCTCAAAGACAGATTGCTGAGTGAAAAAATACACTTTAAAATTTTTAATAAATCCTGACATTACTTTCTTGAAATATTGTAGTCATTCACACTTTCACTGATGATATAGGGGAATTCTCATTTCTCTATTCCCTTTCTAATGCTGGCTGTAATCAGTTCACAGCTTTTCCTCCCTACAATATGATGAGCAAATGAGCAAAAGAAGAAAAGAGCAAATCAAAACAAACAGTACCAAAGAAATCCCTTACTGTTATTTTGATTTACACTTACCTGGTCATAATAAGATTGATTATCTTCCCAAATGTTTGTTCATCATTTGTATTTTCTTCTCTAAGAAATGTCTGTTCATATCACTTGCCTGTCTTTGTATCAGATGTTTGCTCTTTTTGTTACTGATGTGCAGAAGATCTTTGCATAGTAAAAGTATTAACACATCGCCTACCACATAATTACTTATGAAGATAGATAAGTGGTAACAGAGGGGATGTGAGTTGCCTAAGGACACCAGAACACAAATGTCAGAGCTGGACAGGGCCACACTTCTGGATTCCTTGCACAGGGTTTCATCCCTGGCCCACTCCATAGCTTATATCCTTGTGGTAAATTTTCTAGAAATTGCTAGAACAGATTTTCTCAGACTATGATCTTCCTTCAGAATCATGTGGTGCTTCACTAAAATTCAGATTCTGGGGCCATACCCAAAACTTACTGAATCAGAATCTCTAAAAGTGAACCCAAGGAATGCTAAGAGAGCTTTTAATGCTTTTCTTGTATTCACTAAAGTTAGAGAACCACTACCCTAAAAGCTCAAAATCCTTGCATAAACACAAAGGGCACAGTCTGGGAAGACAGGGCTTGAGGAGTCAGTGGGAAAATGGCATAGTAACTTTCCCCCACCTCAGCACCAGCAGCTGGAGAGAGAGAGAGGCTTTAAGGCTGAAGTATCAAAACAGAGCCATCACCAGGGACCTGCTGGCCTCATGCTGCCCTTAAGCCGAAAGCAAGCTTTTGTGGCAATAGGGGTGAATCTAATATATCACTTTCTTGCTGGTATAAAGGTGTAAATGTCAATTTCTTTTCATTTTTGTGGAGATTTGACAAAGCACTTAGAGCAGCACCTATTTTAATCAACAAAGCAGCCAGAAAGATCACAGGGTGGCAAATGTGCCATATCCTATTTGAGCTTTAGGTGGATTTGAAATTTGCACTTTTAATTAAAATTGGCATTTCTGAAGCTTGGGTTGGAGCTCGCCGTTTTGCTGGGGAATTGCAGACAGGCAAACAATCTGAGAGGAAGTTTAAATACGCAAAAAGGAAGGCTTGTGTATGAACAAGAGGTGCTTGTTTAAATAATGAAGTGGAGAAAAGATAATGTAAAAATGCCTTCGTCTTTGTTTAGATAGGTTTCCTCGGAGACCTGTGTGAGTATAGCTGAGCTGTCCGTGGTGCTGACGGTTGGTTGAGAGGTAAGTTTGCCAGAGGTAAATGCCTGATGCATGCTTGTCAGTCCATCAAGTTTGGCCTCTATCATCAGTTTCTTTCTGGTCAGTGACAAAGACACTGCCAGGTGTTATGCTACAATATCATTCATTCATTCAATCCACAAAAGTCCAGTGACCACCAACTGTGTAGTCGGTGGTGCTTGGAAGAATGGAAAGAAAATGTCAGCCCAGAATCCTTGGATCCTCTTCTGTAGAAGTTGCTGTGAACAACAAAGTAAGTGATGGACACCTACCTTAGTGACCACTCCCTTCCAAGCTTGAGAAGTTTTAAACAAATTAATGAAACTTACTTACTGTCTTTCATGGCAAAGTATAAGGAGGGAGACAGCCTGGACCTTGGCGTAATACTGGCCTGGGATTGAATCACAAGTCTACCAAGTAATGTGTGACCTTGGAAAATAATGTCTCTTCTCAGAGCTCAGTCACTTCATTTGTAAAATAGGAATTCTTATAGTACCTGCCTTGGAAAGCTGTTGTAAAGACTAAATGAAGTACTGTATGTAATACTCTTGGCATAGTACCTGATGTTAGCTGTTAGTGGTATTACTATGAGTTTCAGGGACCCTCCCTGTATGTCAGCTCCATAGAATTCCTGGGGAAGTTCTTTCTTTAAGGAGGATAAAGGGAATCTGTGAAATCATTTGCCAGGAGAACAAAATTGTCTCGCCTGCCTCCCCCCGACCCCCACCTCCTGCCACTGACCTAGAGATACCCCAGAGCCTGCATGGTCTCATTTCTCTGCATGAGCTGCTGCAATCAATGTCCAAGGCAGTGAGTGAGGCAGGAAAGGGGCTGTACAGGAGCGAGAAGATGAAGAAATCGAGAAGCCAACTCAGCAGCGACAGGATCTCATTGACTCCTTTTCCCCAAGGGCCAGCTCAGCCAGCTGGGGAGGCCTGTCATTAACTCTCTTTATTGTCTACATTTTCTGCCTCACTGGCTCATCTGAGAAGGCACATGGAACTGGCTTTAAGTCACTTGTCTCATGGACACTGTTTCATTGGCTTATAGAACTGGGAGAAGCTGGAATCACTGAAAACACTGCCCAGGAAGCATTCAAATGTTTGAGCTGGGGAACCAGCTGTGCACGTAACTTGGGGTTTGTCTGGGAGCTCATCCTAAAAGGATCGTGGTAGTTTCCATCCAGCCATGCCTGCTTCTGAGCCCAGAGTCTCTTACCACCGCCACATGGCGGGTCAGCCTTGTCCTTCCCGGCTGGATCCATGCATCTTACCCCTTGCATTTGAACATTCCTGTGGCATTCCCTCACAAAGGTAGAGGCAGTGTGGCATGGACTTTGTATGCATGGGTGTGCTGCTTTCTAGCCATGAGACATTAGACTCTCTGAGCCTCAGTCTCCTAGTCTGTCAAATGAGGATGATTCCACCTTCCCTGAAGTGCTGAGTAAGGTTAATAGCATTATCCTCTGTTTTGAGTGTTTCCACAGCTTAAGTGCTTGACCAGGAGTACCTCCATCCAATCCTCAAAAAAATCCTATGAGGTAGATACTATTATCATTCCCATTGTGAGGATGAGGAACTGAGACACAAAGAGGTTAAGCAACTTGTCCAAAATAGCACATCTGTCTCTCAGTCTCCCCCAAGACTCATTCATTCCCATGGCTTTCAGCATCACCTTTAGATAATGAATCCTGTTTATTTTTCCAGCCCCATCCTCACTTCTGAGGTCCAACCTTGTATAGCCAGTGGCCTGCTTGACTTGTCAACTTGGAGGTTAAACATTCTCCCAAATTTAACTGCCTCTAGACAGATGAAGACCCTCTTCTTACCTTCCTGCCTTCCCTCCGCTCACAATGCGCTGTCCTCAGTGCTGACTTATTTTTCTCCCTTGTTCAGCTGGGGAAGGAAACTATGCAAATGAAAAGATCAGTAATGCCACAGAGCTAGCAAGTATGAAGCTGGGGACATTCCCCAAGCTAAGTTATGTGCCTTTGGTGTGGCAAAGGCTGCCACAGTGTCCCCAGAAAGATGCCTGGAGATGCTGACCTGGACTGGAGGGGCCAGCCTGGGTGTAGCCCCTCCTAACAGCCATTGACTTTGGATGGCGGGGCACAAACAGCTAGTGCCTTATCTAGGTACCCCAGGGACTGCTCCTGGCACAGTGGTGGCTCCACTGGGATGTGAACGTGAGCCCAAGCAGGATACACACGCTGGAGATAAGAGCAAGAACAGATTCCCTTTGGCGCTCAGGTGCTGTTCATCAGAAATCGACAGCCCCACAGCCCTGACTGGTGACAGGCACAGGGTGATAACAATGCCTTGTGATCAGCAACCTTGGAAGACAGGCTGTCACTGGCTTCCAGAGATAAGGGAACAATGAGCAGCCCCTCCACCTATGGAGCCTACAGGGCAAAGCGTCAGGAGCTGAAGCTTGTCTCTAATCCACTATACCCTCCCAGGGCCCCCTCTTCCCAGCAGGCCCCCAGAGTTTCCTCCTGTCTCCTAGGGACTTGGGGCCCCTCACCCACCTTCTCTTCTGATTTATGTGCTCTGGAGTTAATCGTGTTATCTCTACAGCATAGATGTTAACGATGATATCAGACAAGCAGTTTCCTTCTCACCTCCCTGCCCCGCAGGGGCAGCTGAGGGAGGGGAACGGGAAGTGGGAGGACAGAGCTTCTTGTAGATAGTTTACTTGGGCCCTGGACTCCACATTAACAACCTCTCCCCATGATCAGATCCCTGAAGTCAACCTCAGGGAAACCTAGGGCCAACCTGGGACTCGAGGAACCAGCAGGTTGTGTGTGAGAGGCTCCAAACAGCATTTTCCAGCATTTCTTTTATAAATGCAAGTATGTAAGTTATCACTATGTCAGGAGTAATGATAACAGCCCACCCTTATGTAGCTGTTACTATGTGCCGGGCATGTCCTAAGCACTTTACATATATCAGCTAATTTAACCATCAGAAAACCCCATGAGGCAGAAGTTATCATTGCCCCCATTTTATAGATGAGAATGTGAGGCACACAAAAGCAAAGGCCAAGGCCTCACAGTATGTACCAATGTAAGGGGCTGAACCTAGGCAGTCCAGGGGATATGTGCTCTTAACCACCACACTCGACCACCAGCATAAGGGGCAGTAGATGGCATGGGGTGTGGGATTTCCTAGGTTCTCCTGGGAGTCAGTGACTGAGTAGTAGGGAGCACCAAGATGTAAGGGTGAAGAGGGTCTTTGGAGGGGGCAAGCTACCAGGCAGGAAAAGAATCCAGAAATGGGTGTAATCTGGGAGTCAGACCTGGGAGGAGAGAAACTGGCCAGAAGTCGCACAGGCCCTCAGTGGTTGTAGAGAATCAGGATTAGAAGCCCTGGATGAAGCACTTTGGGAGAGGTGTGTGGCAGCTGATTACAGCGGGTTGGGAGTGGATGGGAAGGGGCAGTAACTGAAGACAGTTCTTAGAAGAGGCTGACTGGCAGGGAGAGAGGGAGAAGGGCCACCCCAGGGCAACGTGAGGGGTCCATGACAGATCCCAGCCTGAGCCCCCTTCTCCTGCCAGCCAAGCTGAGCAGAATCTGCCTGGCAAACGCTTGTTTGCCATCCCAGAAGGAAATCCCTATCCCAGTGAGAGCCAAGTGAGGTCTGAAGATGCAAATATTTGCTCGGCTTCTGCCCATCTTGCTTGGTGGGGCAGTGCTTTGGGATGGAGGTTGGCTGCCCTGGCAAGGAAGTGAGAAATCGGTGAGGGGGGAAGAGTATGAAGGAGCAGCAATTGCTCTTGGGGCCACTAATGAATCCCCCAGGCTCCAGAGCTACTGGAATCCATTAGCTCATCAAAGCAGCTAAATAACACCCCTGCTCCTTTGCAAGACATCTGTTCAAACAAAGCCAACCTTTCCCCTCATGTCAGTCTCCACTGCACCCCCTTGCCCGCTTTGCTGTGACTGTTGCTGAAGCAGTTGAGTTGGGTTGTGTGTTAGTCTCTCTGTATCCTGGGCTCTAACATGGTGCATTATTTCAATGAGGTGTGTTGTTACATTATGACCATGACCATGTTCTTTCCTGAGATTGTGCCTTGTATGAATCCATGTGTGCTGCTGTAGACTCAGTGTGTGTGTATGTGTGTGTTTGTGTGTGTTTGCAACACTATCTTGCTGTGCAACTGTGTTGTTTAATGTGTGGCTATGTTACCATAAGACTTTAAAGTGTTTTTTTCCAAGCTGTGACAATTTGTGTGCTGTGTGTAATGGTGAGATGGTAAGTTACTGTGAGAGACTTGATGGTTCACTGTGAGACGTCTCCTCTGTGTGTGTGTGTTTGTGTGTGCACACACTGTATCCTGACACTGAATTCTTATAGGGCTGTATTATGCTGTCTGGTTATGTGCAAAGGTACTTGAACAATAGTGTGACTGTGTAAATCTGTGAATGGGCCATTATGTGAAGTCGTATGCCACTGTGGGACAGTGTTTTATTAGGATGCCTTACTATGACTACTGGTGTGAACAGGGCTTAAATCTCTGGTTTCCTTTCTGGGTCACTCTGAGGAGTGTCTGGCCAGATGTGACAGGTGTGCATGGATGGTAGATGGGATGGGGCTCTGCCCCTCCTTGACTGCTGGATGAAAGTCCAAGCCCTAAATCCTGGGAAGGATCAGTCAAGGGCAGTAGCAGCACCCAAGAAGGAGCCAGTCCAGTAGCTGGATGAGAGAAGGAACAGGACGGAAACAAGGTGGTCAGACATTGGCAGCCAAGCCAAAGGAGAAAGGTGGTCAGGTGGGGGCAAGGGCAGGGCCTGAAGATTCCAGAACTGACCAGCAAAGGACTGACCAGTCCCCCAGAGGGACTGATATAGCAGGGTTGGACTGGCAACTTCCACATGTGTCAGAATTTGTTTAAATGTAGGTTCTGAGGCCCATAACCAAAGATTCTGATTTCATAGTGTTGCCGGCATTCTTGTTTGCAGAGTCGAAGAATGAACTTAGCAGACACTCAAGGTAGGTGAGCCAGGGAGAAGCTTTTTTTTCTTTTGTTATCATTAATCTACAATTACATGAAGAACATTATGTTTACTAGGGTCCCCGCTGCACCAAGTCCCCCCCACAAGCCCCATTACAGTCACTGTCCATCAGTGTAGTAAGATGTTGTAGAATCACTCGCTACTTGTCTTCTCTGTGTTGCACAGCCCTCCCCATTCCCCCCTCAGCATTATACATGCTAATCATAATTCCCCCTTTCTTCTTCCCCACCTTTATCCCTCCCTTTCCTCCCATTCTCCCCAGTCCCTTTCCCTTTGGTAACTGTTAGTCCATTCTTGGGTTCTGTAATTCTGCTGCTGTTTTGTTCCTTCAGTTTTTCTTTGTTCTTATACTCCACATATGATTGAAATCATTTGATACTTGTCTTTCTCCACCTGGCTTATTTCACTGAGCATAATACCCTCTAGCTCCATCCATGTTGTTGTAAATGGTAGGATTTGTTTTCTTCTTATGGCTGAATAATATTCCATTGTGTATATGTACCACATCTTCTTTATCCATTCATCTACTGATGGACACCTAGGTTGCTTCCATTTCTTGGCTATTGTAAATAGTGCTGCGATAAACATAGAGGTGCATCTGTCTTTTTCAAACTAAGCTGCTGCATTCTTAGGGTAAATTCCAAGAAGTGGAATTCCTGGGTCAAATGGTATGTCTATATTAAGCATTTTAAGGAACCTCCATACTGCTTTCCACAA
The DNA here is from genome assembly GCF_040802235.1 of Manis javanica. Classification (NCBI taxonomy): domain Eukaryota; kingdom Metazoa; phylum Chordata; class Mammalia; order Pholidota; family Manidae; genus Manis; species Manis javanica. The sequence goes on along the minus strand of NC_133160.1, from coordinate 18,932,504 downwards.
TGGTTGAACTAATTTACATTCCCACCAGCAGTGGGGAAAGGCTTTTTTTGAGAGAGAAAGTGAGGACAGAGCTCCTGGCTTAAATGTAGGTTCTGAGGCCCATAACCAAAGATTCTGATTTCATAGTGATGCCAGGGTTCTTGTTTGCAGAGTCAAAGAATGAACTTAGCATTAGTTCATTAGCAGGAGGGGACAAGAGAGCCTGTAGTTGTGCATTGCCTAGGGGTTTTATAGGCAGTTAAGGATTTTGGGGAATGTGATAAAGGGCTTAGGGGTGTGGACTTGGTAAGTGGTCCCTGAATATTTAAATTTAACGCAAAAAATTTACTGCTCTGATTTCTCTTTGAGATACCAGCGTCTTGGTCTGGGAGCATATCAAACACTGCCTGCCCAGCCCCCAAGGTGGGCTGAGGTATTGTCTGTTTGCTAAAAAGTTAAGAATCTTACTTAACTTCCTGGGTTTTTAAAATGCAGTTTTATCTTTAAGATGGAATCCTTCCTGTTTTTTACTATGTTGTTTACAGCTGGGCTTGCTTGCCATTATTAATTGCCCAGATTGGAAATCACCTTATCAGGCTGAAGGAAGAAAAACAGCATATAGGCCTGGGCCTTTCAGCATGCTAAAGTGAATCTTACACGTGATTACAAATGATTACCAGAATAAAAAACATGGGCTACTTTCCTTTATCTGGGGAATATTAACTCATCTGACTGAAGAATGACTCTAGAGCGTAATGTTTGACACGGAGTCTTGGTAGGTGGTTTCCTTGCATGTAGTTACATTGCTCTGACTGTAATTATCCTGCCTTGCTTTTTCTGGAGGCCCTCACCCTACTCTGACTACACGCATGGTCCCTGTCTCAATACTGCAGGGGCCAGGCCCTGGTGTCTACATTTTTAACAAGAATCCTAGGTAGTCAAGGAACCACTCTTAAAGAAACACTGAATTTCAAGACCCCTGGAAGAGTGCTGAGAACATGAGGCACAGTACGGATCTGGAGGTGAAGAGGGAGAAAGGAGAAAGGGGAGAAAAGATGGAGAAGTGGTGGAGCAGATGTCACTGGTGCCCTGCACATGCCTCCTGACCTCTCCCCACTCCAGTTTGTGCCCTGTGAGCCTGTGCATGGGGCAGCCTGAGGTGTCTGGGAGCTAATCCCCCACACTGAGCAGCCCTCAGCTGGTGATGCTTGGGAGCGGAAAATAAATGCCGACCCCCTCGTTCTCCAGGTCGCATGATTGGAAGTGAGTTCTGGGCTATCTCCCAGAGGTCCCAGAGGGACTGAATTCCCATTTCCCCCACAAAACCTGCTCAGTAACCACCACCCCCATTTATGTTGGGGCTCTCCTTCCTTCCCTTTTCCTCTCTCACTTGCTCTTCCACTGTTGTTCCTGGAATCACCTGCTGTCTCAATTACTAGCACCCGTGTCCTTGTCTCAGAGTTGGCCCCTCAGGGATCCCACCTATGACAGGTGAGGAGAAAGCCTGAAGCTGGATGAACCTGGCCAGGTGGAAGTCCTAGGCTCCTCCTCCCATTGGCTGTTTGAGACCCTCCCCTACATTTGCATGGGGGAGGGGGCTACAGTGGTCTGCTCATGCCCCCAGAGAAATAAGTGTATCTGCTTCCTCTCTGGTCTTTGAGATGCCTGATCAATTTGCTTGATCCTTGGAAGTCTCCACTTTCAAACCACTGTCCTTGAAGCCACAGGGTGTGGCCTCCAGGTCTGGCAGTCAGTAGTTCCACTCAGCAGGCACCTTCCAGGGCCGCCCTCTTAGCCCCTGGCCTGCAGAGGCTGCAGCAGATCTACTGAAACCTCCAGCAGCTCCCTTTCTGGAGGCTTCCCTGGGGCTCCAGATGGATGGAATTCCTCTGCTCAGGCTGTTTGGAAGCAGTGTCTGTGCTGTCGGATGCTGCTGCTCTTTGGTAAAGCCTGTCTCCCTTGGGCAGCCCCGCCATCTGCTCTGGCAATTTCCTGCAGAAATGCACTGCATGCAAAAAGACCCCCCCTATGATGAGACCCAGCTGCCCAGAGGTCAGTGCCTCAGAGCAGAGAGAATGAGCTTTGTTCTGGAGTCATTTCATTGGCCATCACTTCTCAGTACACTCAGCCCCATTCCAGCCTTTCCCCCTGTGCTGGGAAGTGGGGGCTCTGCCTGTGATCCATGGGTCCATGGGTCTTCCCTGGAAGAGCAAATGCATTTCATTTCAAATGCCACCCTGATGAATGGATGGCTGCTCAGGGCCCCGTGATGAGAGGGACTCTGAAGCTGTGGCTGGACTCGGTTGTGGAGCAGATTGGTGATGGCCTGGAGTGGGGAATGGTAGCAAACCGTTGGTGGCCCGCTGCACACCTCCTTGGCCTCCCGCAGGCTCACCTTCAGCATCAGTGGACAGTTCCAGGGCCCACTGGCAGCTTCCCATCTCACATGCCTGGCTCACTCTTCTCAGCCCAAAGGCTTGTACCACAAGAGTTAGCCAAGCCGGGAATGCTGGGGTGGGCACTGCCCGAGGTGGGTGGGGAGAGTGGGCAACCTTCCATCTGTGGGGATAGGAGCCATGGGATCAGCACTCCAGCTTCCCGTCTCCAGGTGGGACAGTCTGAGGCACATTCTACACAGTTCCCTACATGGTCTGCAACGGGGTTGAGCCCCAGTTGCTCACAACAGCAACCCACTTACCAGCATACCCTTCCTGCACTGGCTTTCTCTCTCCCCTCACCCTGCCCCCTCACCTGCTTCCTGGGGTCACCACACAAATACACCACCTGCTCCCAAGTCCTTGCTTCTGGGGGGACTCCAACTAGAACAACAGTAATGGCAAATATGTCCACCCTCAAGCTGTAATACGGCGGTGGCAACAACGCTCATGGCATCAGTCCTTTCCAGCACCAGGAGCTGGAGATGGAGGGCAGGGACAGAGGCAGATGGGCCAGACCCACAGCCTTGGAAGGCCCAGTGTGTCAGGACTGGTGGACACTGAAGAAGTCACATCAGTGATGGACTCAGTAATACAAAATGAGGCAAGCACTAGGAGGAGGCATTTGTCTCTGCGTGAAAAGGCCAGCCAGAGCTTTCTGGAAGAGGGAACGTGCAAGCTGTGCGTTAGGGTGAGCATTAGATCTTGTCTTCTATGTTCATGATATAGTGCGGCTCTGCTTCCAGGAGGACTGTCCTACTATCTCTTACTTCCCTGACTGGCTCCCATCCCCCTGGTGTTGGCTGTCAGCACTGAACCTCTCCACAGCACAGAGCCGATTGACTGTTATTTGACCAAACGTCTGGCTCCCTCAGTAGAAGGCTAGCCCCACGAGGGCAGAGACTAGAGGCTTGTCACTCCCCAGCCTGGAGGGTGCCTCTCCCCTTGGCCCAGGTCCGCCTTCATTGTCTCTCTCCTGGATGACTGTGCCTGCTTCCTCTCTACCTCAAGGCCCCCACACCGCTGCCGGCGTCAGCCTCTGCTTCCCCAGCACTCAGCAGCTACTGCGGGTCACCCTCTCCCAGGCAAGGGGCCAATTCAAACCCTGATGGAAAGGGCTGGGGAATTCCACCCCTTCTAGTGGGACCAGAACGTAGGGGCTGGATTACTTCTACTGCTTGAATTGTTCACAGAACCCAGGCAGGTCCTGGACACGCACCCACTGAGCCAAGCCTTGCCCTGAGAGTGCCCCAGTGTACAAATCTTCCCCAGGTAAACTGAGGCCAAACCCCTTCCTTTTAATCTTGCAGAACTGTTGGATTTCTTGTCCTCCACGAAACCTTCCCTAACCTGGTCCCCAGGAGCCAAGTTAGGGGTCTCCTTGGCACCTCAGTCCCCCGGGCTTTCCTCTAGCATGGCCCCCACCATGCAGCATACTTCATTCATTCAACAAATATTTACTGAGCCTCTGCTATGTGAGAAGCAGAGTTCTAGGAGCTGGGATACAACGGTGCACATAGAAAAAAATCCCTGCATCATGGAGCTTCATTCTAGTGGGCAAAACTGAGAATAAGATAAATAATATTAATATGCATTAGATCAGTGGTAATAAGTGCCGTGGAGAAAAAGAAATCCAAGACAAGCAATAGGAAGTACGGGTGCCTGTGACAATGTTAAAAGACCAGGGGTGGAAGGGCTACACCAAGAAGGTGGCATTTGAGGAGAAGGACTGAAGGAGAAGAGGGAGGAAGTGACGTGGCTGCTGCAGAAGAGGGGTCCAGGACGGAGAGCCAGTCGGCGCAAACTCCGGAGGCGGAAGAGAACTGAAGAGAGAAGTGGCCACTGTGACCACGAGTGAGATGAGAGCCACAGGGGTGTGAGCAGAGGGGGCCTGGATCACCTGGGCTTGGATGCTGAGACTGCAGCAGGGACAGGGACAAAGCAGGCAGCCGGGTGGGTGGCTTCCACGATAACCCAGCCAAGAGATGCTGGACTTGCCCCCCGGGTGCAGTGACACGCAAACTCCAGCGCAGACTCAGAGACAGGAAGCTGCTTTCCCAGTTCGCCTGCCCAGACTCTGGCGGGTCTGGATCCCTGCTACAAGCCCAGTTAGCCCAGCCCTATCCAGGCCCCCTCTTGCCCGAGGGGCTGCCTCCTTTGGCACCCCCACCCTCTGGCGCGCCCCCCTGTGGTGGGGCCATGTCACTGCCACTCCTCACAGACCCCTGCTGTCCTCCTCTCTCTCGGTGGACTCCTAGGGCCGCGAGCCCCAATCCGGCAGTCCCCTCCCACTGAGATGTTTGGCTCTGCACCTGATCAGCGACCCAGGCCCAGACCCTCCTCTTCTTCACCAGCCCAAGCTGCTTGACCCTCCTGCATGTACTGAGGGCCCTGCTTCCCTCTCCAAATCTGTTCCCTACTCCAACCTCCAAAGTGCTTGCAGTTTCCCAAATGCACTGGCCTTTCCCATCTCTGGATTTGTTGGAATACTTTTTCCCTCCGCTCTTCAACTAGATGACTCCTTCCCTCCCCTCAGGGTTCAACCCAGGTGTCACCTCTTCCAGGAATCCTTCTGAGAATGCACTCAAGCTAGGACTTCCCTTTCCCCCATGCTCCTTGTCACAAGACTCTTGCTTTGGGAGGTGACCTCTCCTTGCCATTACACCTAAGCTCTAGGTGAGCAAAAGAGTGGCCCAGCATGTCCCCAGGGCCACCTCGGCAGGTGTCCTGTATGGAGAAGGGCAGGCTGGGTATTCAGACGACGGGCGATGAGAACCAAGTCCTGTGCATAGGCTTGAGATGAGGCTGGCACTGCCCCCGTGCTCCTAGGAATATGGGGAAAGACAGTCCTGGGGTTGAAACAGATGTAGTGCATCCTAGCTGTTTGACCTTGGGCAGTCGACTGCAGCTCTCTGAGTCTTGGTTTTCTCCTTTGTAAATTGAAATATGAATCCCTACTTACAGAGTTGCTGCAAGACTCCTGTGAAATAATGAATGCAAAGTGTAGGCGTGTGCCTGATACACAGAGCATCACCGAACTGTAATGACTGTCATGAGACGAGTCGGGTAGGAAGCCTCCACCACAGCCAGAGCAGTGACAGGGACTGGGCTTTTTGCTCAGGCCGGACAGTGCCTGGCTTGTGAAGATTCAGGATCCTCCAAACTCAACTATAGGCGGATCAGGACAAGCCAGATGCAGTGTGGGGATTTGTGCTGATGGAATCTGGCAGTGATGAGACTGTTTTTCTCTGTGGCCCAAGGTGGCACCATGGGGATCCTGTCTGCAGGGTTGCAGAGGGGAAGCCTCCAGCCCCAGCCTTCTTCTTGGGTGTCTTCATCAGAGCTGTTCTTAAATGCAGAATTTCAAGCCATATGTCCTGACCAAAATGCAAGCTCCAAGGTGAGGGTGCAGGATGAGACATCCATCAGCCAGCAGAGAGACAGGGCAGCTGGGCCACCACCCGGGCCAGAGTGGGGCTCAGCCGCAGCCCCCCAGGGCCCTGACACCTCCAGTCTTCCAGCCAGCACTTCTGCCCAGGGCCAGTCCACATCTTGAGAACCTAGCAGCTTCTTGGGGGCCTTTAGCTTTCCTGTCAATTCCAGGACAGTCTTCCCATTTTTGGTGCAAGGAGGCCTCCCGCAGCTCTTGCTTCGACAAGACAAACTCCTCTCTGTATCCTGTAGGTCCTTTTCTGGTCTCTAGGTTAAGGTCCTGCATTTGTTTATAACACCAGAGATGTCACTTAACCTTGAGCATTCATCTCCAATCCAGGAGGGCCGAATAAAGCGTGACCAATACACAGCACTGTCCCCTCCTATACCCAGGCGGACATCAACAATTAATCAGATAGCCCTTCTCACTGAGGACACGCTTAGCCTCCAAACCCACTGCTAAGTGACTGGGAAACCCATTTGCGTTGGAGCAAAGGTCTTGGGGCCCAGGTGACAGCAATGATACTGGTGATGATGATGATAGTGATGGCGATGATCTTTTTCACAGATGTACCTTGTGCCTGAAGGCTTGCAAACTGCTCTCAGAGCTACATTGCTTCCATAGCTTACCCCTACCACCTCCAAAGGTGTGTCACTGTATTATGCAGGCCTCTTTAGGTGGTAACAAATGATTTTTTCCTCAAACATGCTTGAAAAACACCCCTTGGAGAATGCTGATGCCTAGGATTGGGTCACAGCTCTGTCCCTGGGGGCCGTATACTGAGGACTAGTATGAAATGGGGAGGGAAACAGGTGATTCTCTGAGAGAATGGAGGTGCAAAAAGCCCAAACCCACAGGAATATGATTGCCAATCCCCACCATTTTCCAGCAGAGGAAGGCAGTTGCTTAGAGGTAGCAGGTCCCTTGCCCAAAGTTACAGAAGCAGTGGGTGGAAATGCCAGGATGAAAACCCAGGGTCCTAAAACTCTGGGTCCTGGATGCTTTTCCCTTCCCTGGAGCCACTTCTCAGAGGCTGAAGCAAAGTATCTCTTACCTCAAGAAAGCCCCAAAACAGAGACCCTGAAGCAGTCTCTGGTGTCCCCAGCCAGGACCATAAGGTCTTTTTAATCAAAGTGGACAGAAGAGGCATTTACTCTGCCACAGTCCCTCCCCACATGGCCTGGGTGTGGATTCAGAAGGACAGTGGAGGCAGGACCCTTTCCCCCAGCAGTCAGCTGGCCCAGGATGAGCTGTCCTGTGTCCCCCTTCCAGGCGACAGCAGGAGTCCGAATAGGCAATTAATTACTGCCTAGCGGCCGCTGGCTCCCCTTCCTCTCTGCTCAGCCAAGCGTGTAATGGAAATGGGACCAAAACAGACTCCCCTGCCCAGAGGGACCCTGGCCTGTTCAGCAGAGGATGAGCTCCTGGGGAGCCGGGGAAGGGGGCCGGGACACAGGGGTGAGTTTATTAAAACAATGAGCTTCTCCTGGCACCTCATCCCTCACTTGTCCTGACTCTTGACTGCAGGTACAGTCTGCTCAGGACCCTGCTCAGAACTAGTCCTTTCCTGGCAGCCTGAGTATAGGAGTATTTCTGCTGTCAATCTTAGATGATATTAATGGCAGCATATTGAGCAGCATCGTCCCTACTTGACAAGCGTTCTCTCTCTAAATCCTCAAGTCAGACCTTTTATGTAATTTTCTCATCTCTTTCTTACAGATGAGAAAGGTGGAGGCCCAGAGAAGTGAAATAGGCTCTCAGAGGTTAGTATAACATAGTGGTTGCATACAGATCCATTTATGTCCCTTACTACTCATTCGGCCTATGTGATGAGTGCCTAAGTTTCCCCTCCTACAAAGTGGCAGTGATGGTCATACCCACCTCATGGGGTTGCCAGGACAAGCGTCTTTGTGAAACATTTCAATAGATGGTAGCCGTGTGGCTTTAGAGGGAAGGCAGTGTTATATCCTTGCTGTACAATTACTTCACAATAGTAAATGCACTCGTTACATAGAGTGGATCGTAACACATACTGTTAGCACCCTACACATAAGACAGACTCCACAGGTGACTAAGGAACTTTTCATTCACAAAACTCTGGGCACATTCTGAATCTTTTCACTCTGCCTTCTCTACCTCTCACCAGCCACCACCTCAGTTGGGTACCATTTTGTGTGCTTTGTATTAAGAACATAATGGGAATTTTTGTTTGTTCCCAGATGAGCCAGGTACAATGATGAATGTGCCTTTAGAAAACTCAGATACACACACCCCTGTTAGAGATTCTTAGAAATCCCCCAACTTAATCGAAAAATTGCTGACTCCCCAGACATCCAAATGGGCAGACTGGCCAGTGTGTGGCCACAGGGAAGAAAAGAGAAAAACCCAGTTCAGACCAATGGCACAAAAAAGACAAGTCACACATAACTCAAGTGAGCCAGGGTCGCCCCTCACCCACTCACCACTCACTGGGGGCACCTTGGCTCCCCCAGCCTTGGACCCCTGGGGAAGGGGGCTGGGCTAATTCATTTGTGCAGCCCCAAAGCCCTGTGTCAGTGAACACTTCAGTAAGGGAATGAATGAGTGAATGAATGGCATATCTATTTGGGGGAAGCTGTAGAGAATAAAGAAGGAGAGGGTCGGAGAAATAGCTGTGCCGTCTATTCCCAGCTCCTTTAGAATACTGAATAATCCCTATATTCTGACGTGAAAGTTCTCCAAAAATAAATTAGTGAAACATACCAGAGTGCACAAGGAGTAGAATGTGCTACCTTGTGTATGCAGAAAAGGAAGAGGCTAGTAAGGACACAAATTTGTATCTGTTTATATGTTTGTACTTGTAAGGAAAATGCAAGACTACTTAAGAAACCAGTAACAGTGGTTTGCAAGAATCTGGAAGTAGGTGAATGGAAAACAGGAGTTAGAGGGGGATTTTTTACTATTTACATTTCACGTACTTAAAAAATTTCTGAACCATATGAAATAAAAAATAAATCAAGAAAAGGGGCCAAAAAATAGGACATATCTGCTCCAAGAAAAGATTGAGTAAGAGTCACCTCGTTGTTTGATGGCAGTGGAAAGGAATGCTTGGTTAATACCTAGTTCCAGCTCATCTCCCAAGGGCTTAGTTTAATGAAGGGCTTAGAGATCTCCTAACCGATTGATCTTGGGCCAGAACGCATTAGGCGAATTCCCAGGAGCCCCAACCTTTCTGAAACTGTTTCCCTGAACTCCACATCTCTCTTGCAGTAGCCTCTGCACACACCCAGGGTGACAGAGAGGTAGTGCCGGCAGGGGACACTGGGGTACGGATGGCAGGAAAGAACTCTCAGAGGGGAGGGAGGCTGTCCTGGAGAAGGGGACGGGAAGAGGAGAAGCTCAAAGGCTTGAACACAGAGGCAGAGGAGCAAAGAGCGAAGCCTCGTCGCTTCCTGCACTGCACTTCCTGCCCACACCCACCTGCTGAGAAACATTGGAAGATCCACCATCTTGGAGACAGACTTCCACCAGCCATGGAGCTGGGGTGTGGCAGTCTTCTCCAAGGTGTGCATGGCAGGGAGCGCCCCCTGGTGGCAGGGTCACATCTGTGACAACCCAGGGTGGAGGTAACATGGATGCTTTATGGAGCCTCCAACACAAGGGGCAGGGGCAGGGAGACAGGAGGGCTGGGCTGCAGCACCTGCACCTGAGGTCACAGTGACTCAGGAGCCAAAGGGAGGAGGCCAGCGGCTGCGTCTGGCTGGTCCAACTCTCAGGGGCTTGGGTACCGTCCAGGCACCAGGATCTTTTTGTCTCTGGGATCTAGACTCAGAGACCCGACAGAGAGAACCTCCTGCCTCAGGGAGGCCTGTAGCCCACACTGAGGGACACCTTCTTTATGAGATCCTTTGGTGAGCGCATTCCTTTGACTTTTACATCTTTCCATGGAGGAGGCCTTCACATGGAGGAGTTTCTCCTTTGCTGATTTTCTTATTGATAAAGTGGCCCAGGCTGGGAGTCCCAAGAGGAAAACCCCCGCCTCGGTCTGCAGATGCATGGATCCGAGCCAGAGGAAGGCCTCCAGCAGGCTTGTAGAGGGCTCCATTCTTTGAGCTCTGCCCTGGTGCTTAATCTTACTCTGCTGGGGCGACAGCCTGGGACTGGGACATAGTCTCCTGCGTGAGCAAATGCTCTTTTCAGAAATGTGTAGAATAAAAAATAATCAAGAAAAGGAGCAAAAAATAGGACATATCTGCTCCAAGAAAATGTTGAATAAGAGTTACCCCTTGCTTGATGGCAGTGGAGAGAAAGCAATGCTTGGTTAATACCTAGCTCCGGTTCATTTTCTCAAGGGCTTAGTTTAATGAATGAGGGTTTGTCCACCGTTGGAACAGACCCTTATCTTATGAGCTGCAGCCTCACAGATGCACCTCTGAGTGCCACATCCTCTTAGTCTGAACCTGGTCAAAGCTGGAATGAATCCTACTACCCACAGCATTAATCATAGCTGCCACTTACTGAGTCTGTACTGAAAGGCACAGGACTGTGTGCACATTGCCTCACGTTATCCTTCTAACAACCCTCCCTACGAGGAAGGTAGGTGCTTGACTCCAGCTGCTTGGACTTTTCAAGCCAAGCTTAAGGTAGACAGCTAGTCCCACTCTGGTAGTGACAGCTATAACATGGGAGGTGTGAGAGCTGTTGGCAGTCACCTTTCCCTCAGCTGTGAACTGAAAAAGTCAGTCCACAGCTGAAGAAAACGGAGATGACATGCTGAGGAAGCAGAAGCAGGAGACAGAGGGGCATCCCCGATCCCAGCTCTCCTGAGGTCACGCTGCTTCCTGCCCTGCCCGTAATTGCCTGAGACCCCAGCACCCTTCCAGGAACGCCACTTTGTACCTAAGCTAGTGGCTAAGATTGAGGATAAATGAGACAATACAATTAATGGGAAAATACATTTAGCACATTAGATGGAAAAAATAAGTCCTCAATAAGTGGTAGCTATTATTACTATTATCAAGAGAGCACGGACTCAGCTTGTAAGTGCATCCTGAGAGGCAGGCTGTGGTAGGACAGAGGGCAAATCCTATTTTTTGTACACCCCTGTGAGCAGAAGGCCCCTTGGATAAGACAGGCTTGGGAGGTCAGGAGGATAAGACAGGCTTGGGAGGGTGTCCTGCCAGGGCCAGAGCAGGGGTGGTCTGGACAGTAGCCCAGAGGCTGGAATGAGGAGATGGGTCCTGCTGAAGTATAGAGCTGAGTGGCTTGGGGGCTCAACCCCACCTCCTCTGGACCATACCCTTGGAGTGAAGGGTGCTTGGCATCTTCACCTGGTCCTGGCTCTCAGCAGTGTTTTTTCCAGAAGCTTCCTCCTTGGCAAGCACTGTGCTGAGCTCCAGAGGAGAAAGACATAGGCCACACCTGCATGTACAGGCAACAGGCCAGAGGCAAAGCAGAGGGGAGCAGGAATGCTAAGGAGGGGCATACCCCGGACTCAGGGAATCAAAGAGGGCTTCCTGGGGGACGTGATGTCTAAGCAGTGACCCAAGAATATATATTAATACTAGCTAATAACCATGAAGGATGCATTACATGTGAGATCTTTTAGGTGCTTTAAATCTCTGCCACCCTGGGAGGGAAGTCTGATCATATCCATCATTCGAACAGATGAACATACTGAGGCTCTGTTAGGTGAAGTGAGTCTGAGTCTCCTGGCTACTTAGCTACAAAGTGGTGGAGAATGGATCTGAACTTGGCCCTGCCCGCCTTTCAATGTGGGTTCTGAACCATTGAAATGAGAGTAAATGGGGGTGGGAGTGGAAGCAATTCCCCCTTGTATCTTCCACAGTGCAGTAACTCCGTTCAGGTTCCCAGACCCAATTCCAATGCGTGTGTATGGTGGGGCAGGGGATGGGGTCTTCCGTGCACACCACCAGGCGATTCTCAAACACCAGCAGGCTGTCCAAGAACTAAATTCTGACGCTACCTGCCCGGAGACAGCACCAGATTCCCAAGGTTCAGGGCCCCATCCTGCAAGACTGCCCGCCACCCACCATTCCAGATGCCAGCCACAAGTCCCAGGCTGTTAGCTGTGCTTCTAACCAACTGGCTACAGATTGGAGGCTCCAACAGCCTCCCCCTTAGGTTTGATACATTTGCTAGAGCAGCTCACAGAACTCAGGAAGACACATTTATCAGTTCAATAAAGAATGCCGTAAAGGATACAGATTAACAGCCAGGGGGAGAGGTACACAGGGCAAGGTCTCAGATGAAGGAGCTGCTGTCCTCATGGACCTGGGGGCCTGGCTCCGTGGCACATGGGAGCTTTCTGGTTCCTCAAATGTAGAAGCTCTCTCCCACAGAGAAGCGGGATGCAAGAGAGAAAGAGGCTCTTCCACTGGGGTTTTGTGCAGGCTTCACTGCATGGTCCCCATTGACTAAATCATTGGCCATTGGCTGATTGAGCCTCCAGCCCTGCCCTTGAGTGGGTCCAACAGTCTTTCATTAACATGACAGAACACCCACGTCTCCAGGAACTGTGGATGAAGACCAAATATAACTGGGAAATACATATTTGGTCATCTGAATGACCAAATGGGTATATCTCATAACATTATATTGTACCCCCCAGAGTGGAGCAAAGAGAGCCAGTCGAGCTGCTGGACAGGAGACTGCTGAAGCAGGCTGGGGTCAGGATGCAGGGCCTTGCAGGCTGTGAGTGGCAGTGAGGAGCGTGGACTTCATCGGGAGGGCACCTGGATGATAGAGAAGGCCAGACCCGGCATCAGGCCCCCTCCAGGTAAGCACCATGACCACAAAGGCGGCCTGCAGTGGCTGCGGAAGCCAGCGCATAGGCCCAGGGTGCCAGCGCCTCCCTGCAAGATGGTCTCCTGAGCCCCACATGCCTTCCACGAACTCCCTGGGAACTGGAGAGGAGTCCAGGGACTGGGTTTCCAGACGTTTTGTTCAGACCTCTTCATCTGGAGTGAATAGCAAGCTGGGGTTTCTCAGCCAATCACCAAGCCCACCCTAAATGAGCCGTAATGGCTCCTGATTGCTCCTTTATCGCTGGGCCGGCTGTCAGCACCACTTCCATCTGAGGCTGTGGGGAAGAGGAAATGGCCATCCAGAACATTGTGTGCTGCCTGTTTCCTATTTTAGGATAAACACATGTGGTTGGGGGCTGAGCCCTCCCTGGGCTCTCAGATCCAAGTGCCAGGCAAAGATGAGTGGGGGTGGGTGGAGGTGAATATAAGCAGTGCCCACAAGGACAGGACTTTACAGTTGGCAAGGCATATCTCTGACAGTGGGGCAGGATCATATCCCTAATATCTCATTAATCTTCCCACCAACACTGTTAAGTAGAGAGATGCAGATGCTTCATAGGGCAGGAAGTGTTTCTCTCCGTCTCCATCCTGGAGGTTGGCATATGCCGAAGATGGTACACAAATAGGGGCATTTGCAGAGAACAGGGACTGAGGGGCTGAGGAAGTAAGAGAGGGAACGATGGGAAGGGGTGACCTCAAGAGGGATGCCCATGTGGCAGAATAATAATCCATAGCCCACCTCTTCTTCCCACTGCTGGGACATAGTTCCAGAACTATCATTTTTGTTCCCATTTAACAGATGAGTAAACTGAATCTGAGAGACCCTGAGCCACCTGCCCAGGGCCACTCAACCTGAAGTGGCAGAGTTAAGTCCACACTGAGCTCTGAGCCCACATGCCCCTCAGGCTGTCCCTGGGCCCTTGGGCGGTGAGGCCCGCTTGGCGGCCTCTTCACCAGGCAGGCAGTGGATGCAATCCGCCTCACCCTCACAGTAAAACAGCAAGCCCCTCCCCTCTGTCCTCCCCTCTTTCCCCCACAGCCCAGCAAAGCTCAGAGCTATTAACCAGGTCACGCTGGCTTGTCCCAGTCCAATAGTTCCCTTAATTGCCTTTTTATAGCACGTCGTACAACTGTTCATTACACTGTCATATTTCCCCTCGAAGGCAGCAGTGGGGGAGCTGAGCTGAGGACGGGGACCCGTCCAGGTGGCAGGAGCTGTGTGTGGGGCACCAATGTGTGAAGCTTATTTTCTACTTGATCAGAATGAATTAAACTCGTGCTTCTCACACTTGAGTAATACATGAGCCAGTTTAAAAGGGAAAAAAACCACAGCCCCTTCCCAACAATTGACAAATTATCTTTATTACAATTTTACTGAAATAAGTACAAACATAAAGCTAGGTATAAATCCTTACCCTTTTATTTGGCTATGCAGTTGTAAAAGCTAAGATGATGTACCAATGTGATACAAAGCTGCAAAAGCAGAAATTTCAAAATAACACGATTAATTTCATGTGATGGATGATATGTTGCTGAAATTAAATCGCCACTTGCACAGGGAAGATGGTTCTATATGCTTCAGCATTTAGACCCCCTGTTCTTTTGTCATGAGGCCAATGACAGTTTAAGCAGTATTTGGACATCCAGGAGATCTAGAATCTGCTGGTACATTTTTTAGATATAAAATTAACCAATTTTAGGTAAGTGCTCACATACCCCAGGTTAGGGAACAATGGATGCCCCAGGAGCCTCTATCCATTGTGTTGGGCTAAGCCATCCTGTGGGAAGAAGCCATGTGCTCTTGGGGCTGGAAAGCCCGGGACACAGGGCCCACACCTCTGAGGCCAGACTGCACCCAGACTTTATTTAAATCTACAAGATCTTCTGAGCACCTGCTATATGCCTGCCCCAGGCCTCCCCACCTTCTTGTGCCAGAGGTGTTGCCCTTGTAGTCGGGAAGAAGAGGAGGGTGGCCAGAACAGACCTACACCCCAGTGGGTGCCAGGAGAGTGCCCAAGAGTAAACATGGAGATCTGTTTGGCCAGTGGAAGCCAGCCCCTCCCTGGAGCCCAATGCCCAAGTCCATCTTGGCAGACTCACCTAGAGTGCTGAGGTTATAAAGATAGCTCTGATCCACTAGCTGTGAAACCTTGGGCAAGTTGCTTAACCTCTCTGGCTCCAGGGTCCTCATCATTGAAACCAGCGCAAGCTCACAGGAATGCCGAAAGGCAGTAATGAGAGAACACATGCAAAGCACTTACCTCACAACCTGGCATAGAATAAGCATTTCTTAAATATCAATGACGTCTCACCTGGCTCCTGCTCTTAGCAGAATAGGAACAGAAAGAAACTTCTAGTTGGGCTCTAAATCTGGAGGCCACAGTCACCATGGGCAGGCTGTACAGGATTTGAAACTCTGTGCAGCATTTGCAGCATTTTGTGTGTGTGCCTGGAGAGAGGATCGGCAGCCTCACCAGATGTCCAGGGGAGGTGACCTAGAAAAATCTTTGGCCATTGAGCCAGTGCTGGTTGAGTTTGGCAGAGGCACTCAGTGTCTTAGGCAGCTAAGGCACCATAACAAAACACCCCAAACTGGGTGGCTTATACACAGTCATTTATTTTCTCGCAGTTCTGGAGGCTGGTGGGAGTCCCAGATCTACTGCCTGCAGGGTCAGTTTCTGGTGAGAGCGCTCCTCCTGGCCTGTGGATGGCCCCCTTCTCACCGTGACCTCACATGGCACTGAGAGAGCAAGTGTCCTTAAGAGGACACTAATCCTACTGGATCAGGCCCCACCTTATGACCTCATTTAACCCTAATTATGCCCTTAGAGGCCTTCCAAATAAAGTCACACTGGGGCTTTGACAGAATGAATTTGCAAGGGATACGATTTGTCCCATAGCACTCAGAGAGGTAGCCTAGGCTAGATCTGGGTGAGGGAAGGTTTTGACCAGTAAAGGCTAACCATCCTTCTAAGCAAAGGTCACCCCCAGCTTCCCTGGCCCCCCAAATCCAACACCTCCCATTCCCCATCCTCTTCCATCCAACCTTCCCTTTCCCACTGCCTGTGCCCATCCCACCTGGTCTCCCCATGTCCTGTCCTGCAGTTCCTGCCTACAGCCTAAGATAACAGTGCACCGAGGACTGTGGGAATCTATGGGAATATAAGGAAATCCCCAGAGTGCTTTCAACAGCACCGGGCATACAAATTTCTCTGAGTAAAGATTAGCTCTGCACCAACAGGTTTGAGGGTTGCGGAGGTCAGATCCCAGCCCCTTTGCACTCCTGGAGTCCAGGGCCCTTGTGGTAGGGTTCACTGGAGTCAGAGCCTTCCCCACGACTGCTCTTCCAGTTGCTATAGCTGGTGACACACAGACTCCTAAGGGTGCTGGGTGGCCTTGCAAGGACTCCCTGAATCTGGGTGTGCACCCCACACCTGCTCTGAACAAAAATCATCTTATGTATCTATTACTGGCTTTCAACCGTGTAGTGATGTGAGCATAAAAGACAAATCCATTTAGAAGAGCTACGGAACTCAGAATTCAGAACTGGATTTTGGTCATTGTATGTGTGTTCCCTCGACCAATTACACTAAAAGTTCATGGGGGAAAGTGGTTTTGTGACATTGATTGAATTCAACCCCAGGAATGTTTATTGCATGTCTGCTGTGTACTGGGGACCTGGTGGGGAATGAGGTCCTCATGCTCCCGCCATAATAGGAGGCTGGGTTCTCAGAAAATGGCAGAGACCATTGGTCCAGCCCACCAGGTCTGGTCCACAGCTCCTCTTTCAGTTCTAGACAGCCTCTCCTGTTTCCAAACCTGGGTTCCCATGTTCCCCTCTCCCTGGCCTCTTCTTCAGCCACGTGCATGGAAGGCTTGAACCTGGAAGCCCAGAAATCATGAGATCCAGCCTCCCTTGCCCTAAGGTAGTCCTCCCCTGGACTGTCTGTGATAGGACATCCAACCTCTGCCTGCATGCCTCCGGAGAGGGGATGCTCACTACTTCAGCAAGAAAAACTGCTAATGTTTTCAAAGTCATTAATGTATTTGAATATTAATGAGCCAGCAGAGGCTGCACCTACACCTTCCATGGTCCCACTTGATTTGTCCCATTGAAGGCAGAAGAATCAGGGTCTTGTTCCAGGCATGAGCTGCCCACTTGGAGTCCTCAGCATTGCTACCCCTTCTTCTCCCTGTGCCCATGGGCACAGCATCAGGAAATTGGATTGTGGTTTGGGGCAAGTGGGCTTGGTTCTCTCTAGCTGTAGGGAAACCTCACCAATACCACAGCCTGTCCGGGGAAAGGGTGATTTATAGAGCCAGTGTCTACCCCTCA
This sequence comes from Manis javanica, assembly GCF_040802235.1. Lineage (NCBI taxonomy): Eukaryota > Metazoa > Chordata > Mammalia > Pholidota > Manidae > Manis > Manis javanica. The sequence goes on along the minus strand of NC_133160.1, from coordinate 18,915,515 downwards.
GCAGGAAAAGACTCACAGACTGAACTTGCTCTGGAAAAGGAAGAGGAGGGGCTCTGTCTGTGATCATTCAGCCCCGAAATGATACTCATGATGTTGGCTTTCCAGGCCATTAATGCAGAGGCTCCATGCCCCACCCCCATGCTGCTGCCTGCTCTGGGAGATAAGCCCAGTTCTGTTTAACCCTATTTGTTCCCCCAAAATGGCCTCCATCTCCTTAGCTAGGCTTTTAACCCCCTGGGTGCTGAAGGTATCAAAAATAGACATCGATCTCATGTTGGGAAAGGGGTGTGCATTTCACCTGGGCCCAGGCTGCAGGACAACGGATCCAGAAGACAGTTCTTGCCTCATGGGGTTTGGCAGGAGTCCTGGGGGCCTTTTGCCCACTCCCTCTCAGGCAACCCAGGCCTCCAGACTGGGGACCTTACCTGGCCCCCACTGCAGGCTTGGGCAACAGGAGCAGCTCCTGCTCCCTCCCCACACGTCCTCCCAGTCCCCACTTAGTCACAGATCTGGGCTCTTGACATGGGCCAAAAGGAAGGTTGTGGCATCTCTGCCTGTCGCGTCCACTGGCTGATCGGTGCTTCTGCCCAGCATGTCCTGCTCTGTCTCCCTGCTGCCCTCTGCTCGTGTGTGTCTTTGTGCCTCCACTGCCCCTCTCCTCCCTTTGTTCTCTCCTCTTTTCCCCTTCAGTGATCACAGAGGGGTATTCTTGCCTGTGTAGGTGCCTCACTATTGTCCTCAGTGCAAATCTGTGTGTGCATTCCTGTGTCTGGGTGTCTGTCAGTATATATGTTTGTCCTGTCCTGCTGTGTGTCTAGGCCTGTTATGGGGTGACTCTCTCCATGATGTTGGATCCAAGGGTGTCTATGCTGGCTTCTTAGTGCGGCAGGCAGTCTTGGTACAAATCTTGTGTGTCTGCCTATGTGCCAGCCTGTGAGTGTTGCTCTGTGTCAATTTGCCAATGTGCTTGAATCTGTGTGTTGGCCCTCATTTCTTGGTACATCTGTTGGTTGGCTTGACATTCTCTGTGTGTGAGTGTATGTGTGTGTTGTGTTTCAACTCAGGGGGCCAAGCTGCTGCAAATTCCTCATAAGGCACCTCTGGAGGAGCTGTTAGGAAAATCTGGAGGCTGATGGCCTCACTAGAGCACAGCCCAGCTCATTACCAGCTAGGTAGGTTGTCCCATTCGCCTCCTGGGGCTGCCTGCCAGGTCCTCTGCCCTCTGCCCTACTCCTGACCCCCATTCCTTTGCCTTCAGGTCAGCTCACCACTGGCAGGGGTGAGGAAGGGAGATGAGGCAAAGACAGAAGAGTGTCCTTTCCAGCTCTGGCTGCCAGGCCCAGTCGCAGGCTTCTTGTACACTGAACAATGGGAAATGGCCGTTGGGTATAGCAACCACCACAACACTAATAATCAAATCATTGCTGCCATGTATTGGGCAGTTAACATGTACGCTTTATATACAAGATCTCATTGAATCCTCTCAAGAACTCTAGCATGCTGTTATTATTTTCACATTGTTTTCAGTGTTATTTTCCATGATGAGAAAGTTAACCAGTCCAGTGTCACACAGCTAGCACTTGAGGGAGCAGGATTTTATAAAACGGGAAGAGCTGCTTGGGAGTGTGCCACATCGGCCTTCAGCCTGGGAGGAGGCACTTACTGCAACAAGCAGGCAAGAGGGGAAACAGGCATTCCTCCTCCCACTGCTGGCATCTACTTACAGCCAGAAGGACTGGTGTCTGATTTTGAATTTCATCTCTCTTGGCAGTGAGGTGTCCAAATACCCAAGAAGAACCAGGCAGAGGGGATGGAAGGACAAGACAAAGTCATGGAGGGGGAAGGTACAGGAGGAGCACCAGGATTCCTGGGGCCTGGCCTGGTTCTCCCCTGGACTCTGTGACCTTGAGCAGGACACCTAACTGCTGGGCCTGGGTGTGCTTATCTGTGCTCTGTTGGGACATTTTAAGGATAGGTTAAGCATTGAAAAAAAGGATGATGGAGCTGAATGCTCTCTGAGGTACCCCCCCAGACCCAAGGATTGGGGTGGGGAACAGAGATAGAGACCATACTTGGGTTGTCTTGGTGATTCTTGCAACAGTCAGAGGAGAGTCACATGCATAGTAGGGCAATGAGAACATTTGCTGAATGAATGACCCCACTGCTCACTAATGAAGGAACTTCACAGCCCACCGTGGGTCCTACAGCAATGAACATCATAAGGGAAAAGGAAAGAGAGGTTGAGCACTCTGAACCCTCACAAAATCTAGACATGAATCAGCAATGACCAACTGATGCATAAATGTCATTGATTCACTTGTCAAAGAAGGCATCAAGGGCCATTTTCAGGTCTGGGTGTGTATGGGGTAGAGTGGGAAACCCTAGTCTCTGCCCAGATCATTTCATGTGAAACTCACTGGGAGATAAGCCCAGTTCTGTTTAACCCTATTTGTTAAGCAGCCTGGACATCCAAAGTATTTCATGAGGAACAGAAGGGGCGGGAGGAGGATGAGGTGGTGGAGATATAAGTCTGTAGGAAGCCTAGGGAAAAAGATCTCCCTCCCCGGCATCTGGGGATTGGGGTGGAGGAGGGTGTCTGTGTAGGGCAAATCTCAGGGATGGGAGATCAATTCTATTTCAAAGCCTTTTTGGAGAGGATAATGTCTGTGTTTGAGGAGGAAGGCTCTCTGCCCTGTTTTTGTTCTGAATCACACCATGACTTGGAGGGTCTGAGTTTGGGAGAGGGCTCTATGGAGAGAATTACAGTCATAGTGGCTGTTGAAGAGTGGTTCTTCAGCTTACAGGGAGAGCTTTCTGTCTTGCTTTCTGGCAGGCAGGGCCGTGGGGGAATATAAGGGGTATCTGGGTTGGAATTAAGAACATCTCTGTCCAGTGTGGAAGAGGGAAGTTCCCTATCTGGAGAGGGGCTTCTAGGAGACTATGAGGCACTGGGGGCGGGGAGTAGGGGAGTAGGGGGAAGCCTGTCTTGTTCTGGTAGCTCCAACTCGCTGGTCAAAGCCCTCAGGCCGCCCTACTTGTGCGTTGATGTGAGCTAATCTAGAAATACGCAGGAGAGAGGGATACTGGGGTTCTGGGAGGCAGGGCGTTGGGAGCAGGGAGAGGGAGCCCCTTTCTTTCTGTTTCCTTCAGTTTCTACCCCCCTACCACCAACCCAGTCCCAGCCGCTAGCTTTCTTTCACCTAGGCTGGGATGGCCAGGTTGCGAAAGCTGCAGTTCACTGGTTAGGAGTCGTCAGGCCAGGCCGGAGCGCAGCTGGGAACACATACAGGGACCCATACCTTGCAGTGGACCCGCACGGAGACACAAGTACAAAAGGACGCACACAGGCAAAAACGCAGTCAATCCATCCGGGAATACATGTATACACGATCCAGCACACAAGCTCAAACGTACACAGAACTACACATTTACAGAATAAACATGGTTACCAAATCTCAACCTCGGAGTCCTCTCAGATCCAGCCTGAAGCAATATCTGATACAGTATCGGTCTTTGTCTCTGGGTCTCACTCGCGCGCGCACACACACACGCACCCCTCTCAACAGAAACAGTGTAGGTTTTCAGCGCCCCGGCGGCTGCGGCGCCAGCAGGGCCCGAGCGCACCGCTCGCCTCGGCGCACTGAGCGGGCTAGGAGCCCTCCTTTCCTCCGCGCCGGACACCAGCGGCGCCCTACTGCCGCTTGGGCATTCGCAGCCCGGCCACGAAGCTGTCGAGAGGTGCCCTCACAAAGCCCTGCCTCCTTCCAGACCCCCAAACGAAAGAAAGCAAAAAGCCAACCTTTCGCCTCCATTCAGCATACATTTGGAGAGTGGTTGTTGGCGAGCGACCTGCAGAATCGCTTCCCTCGCGGCGTCCCTGGACGGGCTGAGACAGCCCGTGTAACTGAGGCGGGGGTTGAGCATTCTTGAAAGCGGTCCGGGACGGACACTTCTACCTTCAAGGGGAGCTTGCAGCCAGGTTCAAGTGAGAGCGATGGGTGCCACGGAGACCGATCGACGCCCAGACGGCGCGCGCCGCCGGAGACAGGTAACTGTCCTGCAGCCTTTCTGGATGTCCAGGATGGTCCTTGGCCAGAGGCTCAGGGCCGAAAGGTTCTGGGACTCTAACGGGGGTAGCCGGGGACGCTAGACCGCGAAAACCAGCACGCTCCGACACCCCCCCCCCACTCCCTGCGGCGACGAAGTGGGAAGGGCCAAGATCCGATTTTAGCACCTCCCCCAGAAATGCAGCACTCCAGCCCCCACCCCGCCCTCCGAGCCCCTCCTTCGTGCGCTCCCTCTCGTGGCCTTCCCACGGGCGCCCTTCTGCCCCCATCTCAATTCTCTGGAGTCCCCTCGTGCCCCTTTTCTGCTTGCCCCTTCCTCACGCCCCCTGCCTCCGGGTGTTTCCTCCTCCCCAGCACCCCCAGTCCCCCAGCGCCGCCGCCTGATTCCGAGGGGCGGGAGCGCACTGGGCTGCGCACGGGAGGGGGCGCCGCGCCAGCTTCGCGTAGCAGCTCTGACGCCGCCGCCGCCGCCGCCGCCGCCGCCCTCCGCAGCCCAGCGCGCGCCCCGCGGCAGCTCCGCAGTGCACTCGCTGTCGCCTCTCTGCCAGCCCAGCTGCCCGCTCGCCTGGCCGCCGAGTCGGCCCTGAGCAAGCCTTCGACGCTAGCCGAGAGGGTCATGAGCCAGAGCGCCCCGGGGCGCCGCGGGGAAAGCGAGCTAAGATAGCGGTCTCACGCCCCCCTGGCCTGTGCGTCCCCCGCATCCTTAGCGCCTTCTGTCCCTTCTTCGGACCCCGCCGCCGCCATGGCCACCCTCCTTCGCAGCAAGCTGTCCAACGTGGCCACCTCCGTGTCCAACAAGTCCCAGGCTAAGGTGAGCGGCATGTTCGCCAGGATGGGTTTTCAGGCGGCCACCGACGAAGAGGCGGTGGGCTTCGCGCACTGCGACGACCTCGACTTTGAGCACCGTCAGGGCCTGCAGATGGACATCCTGAAAACCGAGGGCGAGCCTTGCGGGGACGAAGGCGCTGAACCGCCCGTCGAGGGAGACATCCATTACCAACGCGGTGGCGGGGCGCCCCTGCCGCCCTCGGGCTCCAAGGATCAGGCCTTGGGAGCTGGTGGAGAGTTTGGGGGCCAAGACAAGCCCAAGATCACAGCGTGGGAGGCGGGCTGGAACGTGACAAACGCTATCCAGGTGAGCGCGGGATTCCCAGCTGTTTCTCTCCCTCCCACGCCCTTCCCCCATCCAGCTCAGCGCACCAGGCTGTATCCCCTCAGCCGAGTTCACCTGCTCTCTCTGTCTTGAGACCCTCTCCGATACCTGGGATCCCGCTTCCCTCATATCTCCCAGCCCTGCAGGGGGATCTACGCTCCCAGGCCGTCTCTCCCGCCCGGATCTGCACCCTTTCTCGCGGTCCGAGCCGCAGGGCGGCTAGGCGGAGGCTCGGTCAGAGCCGCTCTCCCTGAGACCCCGCAAAGGTGAGGGAAACAGGAGGGGAGGGGGGAGGAGTGAGGGCAAAAGAAAACCAGGATTGGAGGGAATGGTATCGTCCGGGATTTCGGAATGGATTCACAGCTGCATTTTTGAGAGGAAAGGAGAGGGGGAAATCACTGAGCTGGGAGTCTCCTCCCGACACACGCACAGACGCGCCCACGCACATGGGCACAGATGCCCACAGTCCTCCTCCTCCATGAACAAACCCCTGGCACAGGTGCACACATGCGTTTATATATAGTTCACAGGATTATCCTCAAACGCACCTCCATACGCCCCTACACCTCCCCCCACACACACACAAGCTACCTGTACATACCAAACACACACACACAAACCCGTTTGAACATAATACACATGCACAAACCCATGCGGAGAGGATCCAGGTTGCTCTGTCAGGTGCAGCCCTGTTGGGGAGGTACACGTGTATGCAAACAAACGCATGCACATGTGTGGCCACTACACAAGTACATATGGACCCTGGTACTTGAGCGTTTCTTGTGCACACACACCCCTCTCGGCCGAAATCCCGGCTACACCATAAAGAGGAGACTAGCTTTTCCGCGCGTGACCCTGGTGAAGTCGCTTAAAGATGCTCTTGAACGGCTTCTGGTCGCCAGGCCCGCCACTCCTTCACCCCTGCTCTCAACCCCCACTCCCCACCAGGCGGCGCCGGACTCCGCCCGGAGCAGGTTTGTCGTTGGCACAACGACCCCGGGAGCTGGCGAAGGCAGGAAAGCCGCGACTCGCCAGGCGGAGGGGGTCTCGGCCCTCGATGTCCCGGGACCCTGCGGGTTGGCACCCTCAGCGTCCTCGGACCGCACAGTCGTTGGTGCGCAGAACGTGGGTTTCCCGGGAGTGGGTTGCTGCCGCGGGGTTGCTCAGAGACCCGGGATGCGCGGACTGCAAGGGACCCTGCACACTAAGTGGCTCAACCCGAGGCGCCACCCGCTCCAGGGGCGGGCGAGACAGCCTTGTGAAACCCGGGACGCGGGGGGCCGGGGTGGGGGCGCGCGCCTCCGTTGCCTCCCGGGCATCTTTGAAGACCGGGTTCCATAGGCCCTGAGAGAGGCCAGAGTGGGAGGTTAGAGGCCTGCAGGCCTCGGGATCCCTGGATTTCGTTAGCTTTTCTTCCCCATGTAGATTCTATACCCTCTTTGCATAGATCACGTTCGCCCACTTGATCCCACAATTTCTGGTTGTAGACTCCTGCTTGATTTAGCCTTTCACACTGCGCTCTCTCTCCGTGCGCCCCCCTCCCCGCCTCGGGCTCCTTATCATGCTTGCCTTTACCATTTAGTCCCCCTCTGGCCTCACTCCCCAAAGCCCTTCGAAAGCATCCTCACATTCCCTCTGCTCTTACCTCCTTGTGGCTTCGTCCCACACTCAGCCCCTCTTCCTCCTTACCCTATCTTTTTTACTCAACTGCTGCCTTTAACCTTTCCTTCCCCTGTTCGGGCCCCAGGGCCTTCACTAGCTTCCCTGCACGCCGTTCCATCTTCACCTTTAATCCCTCACACCATCTTCCTGGTGACTCAGGTCTACCCCTCTACCTTTCTCAGCGCCCTTTTCTGGCCACGCCCCCTCCAGCTCTTTCTAATCTTCCATTTCTCCACTTCTGATTCGGTCCCCAGGAACTGCCCCCAAGGATTTCCAAAAATCCCTTCCCTCCTTGTGGCCTGACCCCACACTCGGCTTCTTCCCACCTCCCAGCCATTAGTTTACCTTTCCTTCTCAGAAAGGTTCCGTCCTTAACACTTCCCTCTCCATCTCTGATTCAACACCCAGGCCATCCTGCACCCGCCCCCCGCCCCCACCCCAGCCTACTCCTACCGTCTCCTCCCAGGGGTTTAGGCCCAGGTCTCGTTCTCCTTAGCGCCCCCTTCAGGCTACAGTCTAAAGCCACGCCTCCAGGCCCATTCTTCCGAGGCCGCAGCCGCTGAGCGCCCGGGTTTCGTTGCCTCTGCTCCACAGGGCATGTTCGTGCTGGGCCTGCCCTACGCCATCCTGCACGGCGGCTACCTGGGTTTGTTCCTCATCATTTTCGCCGCCGTGGTGTGCTGCTACACCGGGAAGATCCTCATTGCGTGCCTGTACGAGGAGAACGAGGACGGCGAGGTGGTGCGCGTGCGGGACTCGTATGTGGCCATAGCCAACGCGTGCTGCGCTCCGCGCTTCCCCACGCTGGGTGGCCGCGTGGTGAACGTAGCGCAGATCATAGAGCTGGTGATGACTTGCATCCTGTACGTGGTGGTAAGCGGCAACCTCATGTACAACAGCTTCCCAGGGCTGCCCGTGTCGCAGAAGTCCTGGTCCATCATCGCCACTGCAGTGCTGCTGCCCTGCGCCTTCCTTAAGAACCTCAAGGCCGTATCCAAGTTCAGCCTGCTGTGCACTTTGGCCCACTTCGTCATCAACATCCTGGTTATCGCCTACTGCCTATCACGGGCGCGCGACTGGGCCTGGGAGAAGGTCAAGTTCTATATCGACGTCAAGAAGTTTCCCATCTCCATTGGCATCATCGTGTTCAGTTACACGTCGCAGATCTTCCTGCCTTCGCTGGAGGGCAACATGCAGCAGCCTAGCGAGTTCCACTGCATGATGAACTGGACGCACATCGCCGCCTGCGTGCTCAAAGGCCTCTTCGCGCTTGTTGCCTACCTCACGTGGGCCGACGAGACCAAAGAGGTCATCACCGACAACCTGCCCGGCTCCATCCGCGCCGTAGTCAACATCTTCCTGGTGGCCAAAGCACTGTTATCCTATCCACTACCCTTCTTCGCTGCTGTCGAGGTGCTGGAGAAGTCACTCTTCCAGGAAGGCAGCCGTGCCTTCTTCCCTGCCTGCTACGGCGGCGACGGGCGCCTCAAATCGTGGGGTCTGACGCTGCGCTGCGCGCTGGTAGTCTTCACGCTGCTCATGGCCATCTATGTGCCGCACTTCGCGCTGCTTATGGGCCTCACCGGTAGCCTCACCGGCGCTGGCCTCTGCTTCCTGCTGCCTAGCCTCTTCCACCTGCGCCTGCTCTGGCGCAAGCTGCTATGGCATCAAGTCTTCTTCGACGTCGCTATCTTCGTCATCGGGGGCATCTGCAGCGTGTCCGGCTTCGTGCACTCGCTCGAGGGCCTAATTGAGGCCTACCGAACCAACGCGGAGGACTAGGGCGCGAGGGCAAGCCCAGGCAGCACTCCCGCTCTCTTCCCGCCTCCCCACACATTCCACCCCCTTCAGCCCCGAGCCCCTGCCCGGCCACCGTGCTTGGGAAGCCAAGCTTTAAACATCTCTGGTTCCTAATTTCTGATTATTGGGGATGGGGGGCGGGAAGGGATAGGGATCCACAATCCATCGCGTTTGCATTTCTGTTGTCCTTTCTTTTCCACAGCACCCTGGTTTTGGGGGAAGCAGAGGCGCATTTGTGGGCAGGGTTTTCTGTCCTTCCTAGAGGGACCCCGACACTTTGGTCCCAGTCACCAAGAGGGGTGGGAAGAGAGGGAGAGGGGGCGCAGCTCACAGGCGCCGAACTTGACCTTGGGTGACATTTCACAGCCATCCAGTGCTCGGCATCTGCAGTGTTCCAGTCATTTCCAGCAAGAAAGCGTCCCGGGAGACAGAGGGAAGCGCTGGCCGGGAAATCCATTTCCAGGAGAGGGTGATTTCTTTGGCGAAGCGGGGAGGCGACAAGCCGATGAGGGACCGGCTTGCCTGCTGATTTTCAGGAATCCAGACTCATCTTGTGCAATGTATCAGGTTGTGGAACTGTTCTACTGTGTGTGTGGTGTGCTTGTGGTGAATAAGATGAAATGTATATCAGAAAAAAATCTATCTCTAACTTAGAGTGCGGTGCATAATAATATCCGCAAATAAAGAAGAAACAAAGGCGCCAGGGGCTTCTTGTCAGTTCTGTGTTTTTGCAGCCACGGGGATACAGGGCGTTGGGAGGCTGGGGAAACCGGCTCTGGCCTGACCGGGTGAAGCAGGGAGTGGAGGAGCAGTTGTAGTGGAAGGGTCCCAGGAGAGCTGCAGGCACCCAGAGGAGACTCTCCAGGTGTTTGCGTGACACAGGGGAAGGAGCCTGTGGTGCACTCTGCGGTTTCAGTGTGGCTGTAGTCTGCCAGGACGAGGTTTGTTCCAAATCTGTTTTAGGGGTTGAATCCACCTGAGAATTTGGTGACACACTCAACCTCCAATCCGAAAAAGCTTTTATAGACAAAAGCCCTACACATTTGTTCAACAAATATTTAGAGACAGCCTATCAGAGCTGGGATTTCTCCGGGTGCCAGGAGAAACAAACTCAGCCATGCCCTCCCTGAGCTTACAGTCTAACAGAGGAGAGATAGACAATGAACAAGGACAGGCAGAAATCCCCACATGGCTGCCGACTATGAAGAGAGCTATATAGGAAGTAAGCAGACGGTTGTGGATTTCTCTGGGCTCTAGGACCAGGCGCCTACCTGAACTGGCATTTCTCACCCTGGAGAACTCCCATCAAGTCCAAGCTGGGGTTAACACAGCCACAGTGAAAAGATCTGGCTGTTTGGATCTGAACCATTTGTGTCCCAGATTCCTCTTTTCTTGAATAGCTTGTTTGAGAATGTGTTTGCTTGAATTACCCAGAGAATCCAGTCATTTTTTTGTGCAGATCCGATTCCAGGGAAAGCACTTGTGCTGCCTAGAGGAGCGCCAGTCCCAGGTACGGTTGGAAAGGGTCTTGGTCAGACTTTCTACTTGGGATCCGGGGCTCAGGAAGGCTGGGTGGCTCTGGGGTCCTCTGTCACTGCTGGAGGAGCCACTCAGGACGTTCTTGGTCTCCACCACCAAGGCAGAAGCCTCATTTGGAACGATTTCTCCGGATGCAGTCGGCCCCCAGGAAGGACCCAGGAAAATAATCAAGTAAGGTGTCCGTTTTTCCCCCGCATGGTGTGACGGGTGTGTGTGTGTGTGCGCGCATGTGAGAGCGCATCTGTGAAGACATGCGTGTCGGATAGGGGAAGGCAGGATCTGTGTCTTGTGAGAGCCATGATGAATGTGTGTGTCTCTGTGTGTGTGTGTCTGTGTGTGTGTGTGCAGAGCATCTGTGCGTGTGTGCCTGCGACAGAGGTGACCTCACACCATCCTGGTTCTGCAGCCGTCGAATGGGAGTGGGAGAGGAAAGGGATAAAGCCGCCCCTCGGCCGCCCACCGCTCTGACGATTAAATGAGACATTTGAGATGTCTGCTGTCATCCGCCTTATCCCCCTTTATCACTACTGTCGCGCATTCAGGATCCGGAGCTGGCCAGAAGATCCTCAGTTTCCAGTACCCCTACCGTGCTCTGATGTCTACCCGGCTTGGGGAGCTGACTTCATCCGCCTGCCGCGCCTCCCACTGCCTTTTAAGGGGCCCACCCACCCTGGGGGGCGCTCTGTGTGGGAGCATGGTCTGTAGCCCTCAGGAAAAGCCCGGACTCTGCAGTGGAAGGGAAGGTGGGAGCGTCACGCTGCACCGGCTCCGTCCTTCACATCTTTAAAAGGACAAATGAGACACCAGGCAGGCTCCGGGCTGTGGCTGCCACCTCTGCGTGTTCCTTCACCTGGATCCGCTCCAGGATGTCCTGGCTCTGGGCTTTGTGCTCACCTAGCAGGAGCCCGTGTTCCCTGGCTACCCGGGTGTTGATGGTGACCGGGGACAGAGAGCTAGCCCTGCACCCTCGACGGTAGGACACCAGTAGCATTCCCCGTTCTCGCTAGCATTCAGGCTGCCTCAAGAAATAGAGAGCAGGTGTAGGTCAGACCCTTCTCCGCACCCTGCGCCCTACTCCAACGTGCAAGGGTGCAAGTTGAAAGGAAGGCCTAGGCTCTCCTCAGGTCTGCAGTGGGCTCATGGGCAGAGCCCAAGGGAGCGGATCTGCCTAGCAAGGTTCATTCCGGGGGTCAGCTTGAGGAGGAGATGGGGGCTCCACCTTAGGCCCTCAGGGTTCCCACCAATTCCCTTCAGTCCCCCCTTGAATCCTGGCTCGACGAGTTGCGGGACCTGATAAACTAGCTACAGGCATTCGCTGCCGCTGTGCGTCTGTATGCAGCCCAGTCAGTGCCTTGGATCCCCGGCCCATAACCAAGACCCTCGCTCCCTGGAAGAAAGAACCCAACAGTCACTGCCACCTGGTCTCGAGACAGTCCTGCCTCGCCCCCCAGCGGTGAGAGCGCTAGCGGCTGGCCCTCAAAGAGGGTTCTCCACCTTCTAAATGTGGGTAAACTCGTGCACATCCCAGATTCCTAAATGCCTTTCCTCCCTGCCACTATCACCACCCTAGTTGATAATTACTATTTGTCTCTAGTGTTTTATTTTCAGTGCCTCCATACTGAAAAAGTGGGCTTTGGTCATTTTTACCTAAACTTAGAGGGATATTACCAAACATGTTTTGTTAAATGACCTGCCCTACCCTAGGGATTGTTTTCCCTGCTTAGGGATCTTGGAGAGAGGGAGGGAGTCAAACAGGCTCTGTGGAGACCAATCAGGAAGCTGCGGGGATCCAGGCATTTCTGTGGGTGGGGAGGAAGGGATCTCAAGGGCAGGTGCCAGAGGGAGACTTCAGTCAAGGAGGAGTACAGGTGGGCTGGGAGGCTCTGACCTCACTGCCAGTGAGGGTATGATGAGGAACCCAGGCCCAGTCATCCAGGGATTCAGAAGGTGGAGCTGGTTTGACCCCAAGGAAGCACCTTTGGGTGTGCTTCCCACTGCAATTTTTTCTTCTTCAACATTATGAAAATTTTCAAACATACAGAAAAGATGAAAGAATTCTACATTGGCCACCCATACAGCCACCACCTAGATTGTACACAGCATTTTACAGTGCTGATCTATCCTCTCTCTCTCCACCCAACTTTCCTAAAAAATTAATTCCAAAGTTGCAGACATCAAATTTCCCTCCCAAATACTTACGCATGCAGGATCAGTAACAGTGACAGATAGCGCAGGACCAGCAGCAGCCCTAGGCTCAGCCACATTGAATCTAAGGCAAAAGGAAATGTCAGCAATGATCCTGTCTTTCTTTCTAAGTTTACATTTTGTTGATCATGTTATTTTTTAACATCATAATTCAATTTTTAATTTTTAATTTTTTAATGTATAAAATATTGTCATCATTGCTGATTTTTTTGCATCCTGTCAAAACTTTGCTGTCTAAGCAAATGCCTCACTTGTCTCTTGCTAATTCCAGCCTTAGGTGTTAGGGCATGGGAAATGAGCTCTACTCCCTAGAGGTTTTAATTGAGTGTTTTCAAAAGTCTGGCTACAATTGATTGCACAGTGATGCTGTAGACACCATCTCTGACAGTTGTGGGGTCCAGGAGGTCAGGCAAGGGACACTCAGCAGGATGATCCAGCAGCACTGAGAGCCAAGCTCTGAGGGAGGGGTAGAGTGTAGTAGTTTTACACTTCCAGTAGCTCCTAGCAATCCTCTGGGGATGGGATGGAAACAGGGTGAATAGATTGAGGATGTTGTAGGGGGAATGGCACAGAGTACAGACTGGGGAAGGAAGTACAGCCCAGAGGGAGAGCACAATTAACAACTAAAGGAAATACTAGTATTATCCAGTACCTGGCACAGGGTCTGGCAGGCACTCAGGATTTATTTATTAAATATTTATTGAGTACCCACTGCAAGCTACACATTGGAGTAAGGACTGTTCTAGGACTCAGGAATGCAGCAGTAAACAAAACAGACATGGCCTCTTTGACAGTGGTCAATGTTCCACCCTGTATACTTTAGATGCACTTGAATTCACCTGAAGCTGTGGGCACTTCTAAGAAACCTGACAGCAAACCATTGCAAGTGCCTCCATCTGGCTCACTTTTCTGCTTGATAGCTTCCTAGGATAACTTGGGAACTCAACTTAGAATTGCTGGAGTTATTTCTTTTAAAAATAAATATTTGAGATTTTCCATGTTAGTATATACATAGATGTAATTCTTAAATTTACATTCACTTATATTTGTTGTTCTCTGTATTCTGTTTGTCCCTGCTTTCTCGGCTTAATAATGGGCACCTTTAGATATCTGAGACAATGGGCTTGTGTTGGAAACCCGTTTTGTCTCTGGGCTGGCTCCCTGTCTGGCCCATAAGTGCTCATAGAGGTTTGGGGTCTCATCTCTTGCTAAGTATGTTTATTCAGAGTCACCTTTTATAATTAACTTGCTTTTATCTCTCAAAGTGTTTAGATATGAGAGAGGAGAGTCAAAGAAGTTGCTCTAACTTTTGTTAACCCTTTAGCTAGTGGAAAGGGGGAAATGGGACAGGGGAGAACGTACCCAATCCTTTTAGAGCTAAACTGGAAGGGGGAAGACGCATCACTTCCACTCCCACCCCCATTGGCCAGAACTTAATCACAAGATCACACCGGAACCAGATGACCATGTTGGGGAGTTATACTACTAAAGGGAAGAGAATATATATATTGAGGAACAATTAGCAATCCTTTTCTCATTGTTTGAGGTCTTGGTGAGAAGGCACGGTCTGCAGGAGTTAATCTATTTAAAAACTTTAAACTGTATTATAAAACATATGTACAGAGAAGTGCACATATCCTAAGTGGACAGCTTGATGAATTTTCACAAAGTGAACATGCCCGCGTAGCAACTCCCTAGTCAAGAAATTGAACAGTTTGAATTTTCTTGACAGTGGGGCTAAGGGTGAAGTACCCAAGCGGAGGCGGAGCCAAGGGCTGTTGCAGACGAGTTACCCGAAAAGTAGGGCGTGGCTAGGCGAAAAGCTGGGACCCCGTGGGGCTTAGGACTCGGGCCCGAAGGCCAGGGAGGGGCGGGGCTCACTGTGGGAGTCCCGGATAGAGCGAAGGGACGTGGTCCGCAGGGGTGTTGGCGGAGAAGTTAAACAGGGGCAGGACCGCGCTGCCGGGATGGGTGGGCCTAGCGATCCCGCAGGCGATCTGGGTCACAAGGGGAGAATCAAGTGAAAAAGACGGGACGGGCTCAGAGAGAAGACACTTGGAGTCCCCACTTGCACGCGGTGGAGTAGTCTCGCGCCGTCCCGGCGTGCCCCGCGTCTGGGGGCGGGGCTTCGCATTCTGGCAGGCGCTGCGGCGAGAGGCGGGGCTGGCGCGTACGATCCAAGATGGCGTTGGCCGGTGTTGCCGGGCCGGCGGCGAACGTGTTCCCCTTCCGAGATGCCCGCGCCGCGCCGGACCCAGTGCTGGAGTCCGGCCCAGGGACACATGGGCCGCTGCCAGTGCCGCTGGTGTTGGACAACGGGTCGTTCCAGGCCCGCGCTGGCTGGGCGTGCCCCGGGCCGGCCCCGGGTTCCGAGCCGCGCCTGCAGTTCCGCGCTGTGTGCGCCCGCGGGCGTGGCGGGGCCCGGGGCGTGGCTGGCCCGCAGGTGGGCAACGCTCTGGGAAGCCTGGAGCCGCTGCGCTGGATGCTGCGCTCGCCCTTCGACCGCAACGTGCCGGTCAACCTGGAGCTGCAGGAGCTGTTGCTTGACTATAGCTTCCAGCACCTGGGTGTCTCCTCACAGGTGAGGCGAGGTTGAGAGGTGGGGTGGCCTGGGGTCTTGTCTCCGTTCACTCTGCCCTCGGAGAGATAATAGTTATTCCAGTAGCTCTCGTTGTCATTTAGTCATTTGATCAAATATTAAGGGCCTAACGTGTGTAAGCTGTTGGCGCCTAGGGTATAGCACTGAACGAAAACAACCCCCCTTTTCTCCTGCAGCGTACCTTCGGGCACAGAAGCTCGTTTGTTAATACTTTCATTATTAAAAATGTATTGAGCACCTACTTTGTGTTAGGCGCTTTTCTAGGTGTTTGGAATACATTAGTGAGCGTAACACAAAATTTCCTGTGCTAATGATGCTGGTATGGAAAGACATTCTAGTATGAAAAGAGACAACAAACAATAGAATTAAGTAGTATATTCCGTGACATGATAGGAGAGGAGAGGGTTACATTTTTCAGTACAATGGTCAGGGCAGGATTCGAAGAAGGTGATGTTGGACGAGGGGCTGAAGGATTGAGGGAGCAAGCCATGTGAATATCTGAGGGACTGGCATTCCAGACAGAGGGAATAGCCAGGGAAAAGACCCTGAGGCAGGAGTGCACCCTACTCCTAGCCAGAGTGAGAGGGAGAGTAGTAACTGGAAAAGAAGCCAGAGAGGTAATTAGGGGCCAAATCACACACCTTACAGGCTTTTACTCTGAGTGAAATGAGGATCACAGGGTGATGAGCAGAGGGGGAACAGGATTTATGTTCCAAAAGGATCACTACAGCTGCTCTATGAAGAATGGACTGGCACAGGTCATAGGATAGAAACGGGAATACCTGTTAGGGAGCTGTTGGCAGTAGCCCAGGGGGGAGATGATGGTGACTTAGATGAGGAAGGTAAGGAGAGAGGGGGAGTGGTAAGAAGTGGTTGGATCCTGGAGATACTTTGAAGATAGAGTCAACATGATTTGCTGTGAGTTTGGATGGAACTTGGCTTAATAACCCTAAACTGACCTTACTTTCGTGTTTTCCAAAACAGCCTCCCATAGAGGTAAGATGACAGTTGCTACTGGTCAGGTTTTTGTTTGAAGATGAAAAGCAAATTCAGCCCTACAATAAGGATTTGTTTTCTTTTATGCTTTAAAAAGATGATTCTTTTATCACTCACCTATTCACCCTTTGTTTTCAAAGTAGGGCTGTGTTGATCATCCCATAGTTTTGACGGAAGCTGTGTGCAACCCACTGTATTCACGCCAGATGATGTCTGAGCTTCTGTTTGAATGCTACAGGATTCCTAAAGTTGCCTATGGAATAGACAGCCTCTTCAGCTTCTACCACAATAGGCCAAAGAACATGATTTCCAGTGGGCTTATCATTTCATCTGGATACCAGTGTACACATATTTTACCTGTCTTAGAAGGGAGGTAAGTTGCACTTAGAGCATTTGAGTGCTGTTTTGAGAAACGTTCAGGAAACACTGGGTGCCTACTCAAAAGGTAAAGTGCAAACAGCAAGGACTGGACCATGAACTGGCATCTGGACTTAGCACTGACCCACTTCACTGTGTGACTTTAGGTGAGTCACTTTGAATATTTGTGTCAAAATAAATGCCATTGAATTTATGGAAACCTAACAGTGGAAATTTCTCTTGACATACCTACAAAAATTTATGAAGAATAAAGTACTTCTTGCTTTTATGAAATACATAGTTTATGCAGTTTAAACTCTGATAACAGATTTCTATTTTATGTAAATAAGATAATTGCAGAAATTACAAATAACGTTTTTTGTTATATTTTATTTTATGTTATTTTTATGTTATATTAAGAGGAATTTATTTTACCTGAAGGCTAAAAAATGGTCAGATTGAAGCATATCATGTTCTGTGCTGGCATCTGCTGGTGAGGTATGACACAGCAGTGACATTTCAATGTACACCAAGTTCCTAGTATAAAGCAAGCTCTGCTGTTCTTTCCCACATTAAGAAAAAGCTATTCTTGTTCATTTCCCCTTCATTTCCTATGAAAGATACCTGGTACTCTTAGATTACAGTAAGCCAAATGTTTGTGGTTATTTAATGTGCAACAGGAGAATTGGAGTGTTTGAGGGTGGAGCTCTCAAACTCTGGCCTATACTACATGTACCTGGAAACTTGTTAAAATGCATATCCCCAGGCCCACCTCAAAGCAAATGAGTCCCAGAAATTGTTATGTTTAACATTTTCTCAAGGACCTGATTCTATGATACTTGGTCCTAGGACTGCAGTTTGAGAAATACTTGATGAGTTACATAAGGGTCTGACTTAAGAGTATGTGCTCTTCCCATTGAACCTCATTTCCTTCTGAGACTTGCCAGAAGTTAGATGCCACATGTCTGGGTGTGAACTAGGAATTCCTGCATTGGGTAAGAGGTAGCACCAGGAGAACTTAAAAACGTCCCTTCCACCTGTGCCAGAAATTTCAATGTTGTTTTCCATTCTTTGGTTGCAGGTTAGATGCCAAAAACTGCAAACGCATCAATCTTGGAGGAAGCCAAGCAGCTGGCTACCTCCAGCGTCTCCTGCAGCTTAAGTATCCTGGGCATCTAGCAGCTATCACTCTCAGCCGCATGGAGGAGATCCTGCATGAGCACAGCTACATCGCTGAGGATTATGTGGAAGGTAACAAAGAGATTAGCTTGCAGCTTTTGGATGCTGTCTACCTTTGGGGTGTTCCTTAAATTGTTCCCAGGATGACTCTTGCTCATTTTTTTACTCTTACTATTTTTAGCATCCCCTAACCTTTTTGGTATTTATTTAGCAAACTGTAAATAATCTTGTAACTTGTAGGTTCTTTTTCAAAATTATTTTAGCTATTATAGCTCTGTTGCCTTTCCATATAAACATTAGGATCAATTTGTCCATATCTACCAGAAAGTTCTGTTGGAATTTTATTTAAAAATACATGAAATCTGTAGTTAGACTAGATATAAAACAACATTCTAAATATAAATCCAGATATAATATTAAAAACATAAATAATATTAAATCCACACTGGGGAGAATTGACTTACTTTACTCTGTTGTCTTCCAATCCAAGAACATAGTATGTCTTTCCATTTATTTAGATCTGTTGATTTCTTTCATCAGCATTTTGTAGTTTTCAGTGTATAGAGCTTGTACATGTTGTGTTAGATTTATGCTTATGTATTTCTCTTGTCTTTTTTTTTTCCCAAACAAAAACTGTTGACAGTTACTTACTGCTCATGTATAGAAATGCAGTTACTTACTTGTACCCTCTGACCTTGCTAAGCTTATTCTAGATTTTTATAGATTCCTTGGGAATTTCTGTGTAGGCATGTCTTGTTCTCAATTCCTGATCTTGGGGTGGTAGTGGGGAAGTACTTAGTCTTTCATTATTAAGTATGTGATGTTAGCTTAAGGTTTTTCTGCAGATGCCCTTTATCAGGTTGAAGAGGTTCCCTTCTGTTCTAGTTTTGCTGACTTTTTATCATTAATAGATTTTGAATTTTTTAAAATTCTTTTTCTGCATCAGTTGACATGATCCTATGGTATTTCTGCTTTGGACTGTTCGTATGGGAGATTGTAATGATTGCTTTTTGAATACTGAACTACCCTTGATTTTGGGTTATAACCCCGTTTGTTCATGTATGTTATTCTTTACATGTTGCTGGATTCGATTTGGTAATATTTTGTGGGGTTGTGTGTCTGTATTCATGAGGGATATAGATCTATAGTTTTCTTGTACTGTCTTTGGTTTTGGTATTCAGAGCGCTGCTGGTCTTGTTAAATGAGCTGGAAAGTGTTCTTCCTACTTTCTAGAAAAGATTGTATGAATGATACTATTTTTTTTAAAATGTTTGATAGAGTTCTTTAGTGGAACCATTTGAGCATGGGAATTTCTCTGAAAGCTTTTAATTATGAATTTAATTCCTTTAATAGACAAGATTATTTAGGTAATCTCATTGATGTCTTCTTTTATTTCCTTTCTTCTATTTACTTTTTTTTCTTAAGTTAGAGGCTTAGGTTATTATGAGCCTTTTTCTCTTTCAGCATTTACTGCTCTCAGCACTGCTTTATCTAAATTACGTATATTTTGGTATATTCATTTTTGTTGAGTTCAAATATTTAATTTCCCTCAATACTTTTTAAAGCCACCGATGATTCAGGAATGTGTTGTTTTATATCCACATTTAGAGATTCTCTTATTCTATGTCTGTAATTTATTTTAGTTTGATTTCGTGATGATTAAAGAACTTTCTTTGTCTGGTATCACTTAAAGCCTTGAAGGCATGGTCTACTTTGATAAATGTTCCGTACACACGTGGAAAGAATACTGTGTTCTGTTGTTAGGTTGGGTATTCTGTGACATCATTTAGGTTCCTTCTGTTGGTAGTGGTGGTCAGTTCTTCTATATCTGTTCGTTTTCCATCCACTAACTCTGTTGATTATTAAGAGTGTTGAGATCTCAAGGCATAATTGTGAATTTTCCTATTTATCTTTTCAGCTCTGTCGGTTTGATTTCTGAGATCTCTTTTATTATGTACCTATTTAGGATTTTTATGTCTTCTTGGCAAACTGACTTTTTATCATTATATACTATTCCTTTTTATCCCTTGCTGTTTTCTTTGCTTTGAAACCTATTTGGACATTAATTTAGCCATTCCACCTTTCTTTTGATTAGTGCTGCATGGTAATGCTTTCCATCCGTTTACTAGTAACCTGTATCATTATATTCAAAGTGAGTTTCTTAATAGTTGGGTCTTTTTTTTATTGGGCCTTTTTTGTTTAATCTTAATTATTCATGTGTTTGGATTTAGTTCCACCATTTTGTTATTTGTTTTCTGTTACTCCTCTTTGTTGTTCCTGTTGTCCTCTCCTGCCCTCTTTTGGGTTATTTGAACAATTAAAAAACGTTTTGGCATTCCATTTTGATTTATCTGACATGTTTTTTTTACCATGTCTGTCTGTCTGCATAGCTTTTCTTAGTGGTTGCTCTAGCATTATAGTAAGTGGACTCTTTACAGTCTTCTTAGATTCTCTATTTTGTTACTTCAAGTGAAATGTGGGGATGTTAGCACTCTAGAGCCTTTATCCTTCCCCTTTATGTTGGAGTTGTCTTCTGAATCATGTCTGTATATGTTGGATGCTCATCAGATGTTATTAAGGTTTTTACTTAGCGTTGTCAAATATATTTTAAAGACCTCAGGAGGCTGTTAGGCTATTACATTCAACCAGATTTCATCATTTCTATTGCTCTTCCTTTATTCCTGATGTTCCCAAAATGCTTCTGATATCATTTCTGGCTGAAGACATTTTTTAGCAGTTCTTTCAGAGCAGATTTGTGGGCATTATGTCCAGGTTTCATAGTTGCCTTTTGTTACTCGGCTGGATTCAGAGGTTGGGGGAGTGTGCTTTCTCCCTCTCACCTGGATCTAGAACCTTGGTGTTGACTTCCTAGCTTTTGTGCTAGTAGTGCTCCCATCTCTCAACTTCCAAACTTACTTCTTTGAAGAATTACAGAAATGGCGGTGCCCTGATTATTATGAAAGTAACGTCCACAAGATGCAGCTTCCATTCTCCAGCAAGCTACTTGGCAGCACTCTGACCTCCGAAGAGAGACAGGAAAGGCGACAACAGCAACTGCGGCGGCTGCAGGAGCTCAATGCCCGCCGGCGGGAGGAGAGACTGCAGCTCGATCAGGAGAGGCTGGACAGACTGCTCTATGTGCAGGTGACAGCAGATGCCACCGTGGGTCCCCAGCCTTGCCGAGCAGTCATCCCTGGAAAGTTTTTAGCTATATGTTCTTCCTCAACCGGAAAATGCATTGACTATCTGAGTCACCCTTGGGGTCAGGAAGGCGTCTAGTGGGGCTGTTGGTATAGAAGTGAACAGTATAGCAGCAGGTATTTCTGAAAGAGCTGTGGACTCTGGCTGTATTGATACATTTTGGCCTTATAATCTCCTTGACTTTATTTTTTAACATTTTAATTCAGGTGTAACACACGTGCTCAGTGCACAAACCTTAAGTGAGTGGCTGGATGATTTTCACAGCACACCATGTATCTGCATCCAGATGAAGAAATAGAGCATTACCAGCATCTCGAATCCTCCCTCATGTCTCCTCTTAGTCAGTAACGCTCCCACCTCTCCCCATCCAACAGATAATGACATGCATGACATGTGTCACCCTAGATTAGTTTTGCCTGATCAGGTGTTGCTGAAACCATGATATGATGGCAGCCTAGAGACAGCTGGGGAGGTGTGTGAAGCTTGGGTGGGAGGTGAGATGTGGACAGCAGGCTAGGGAGCTCTGGGAGCCTTCCTCTGCTTTACTTGTTCTCTGTTTGCCTTCTGAGCTATTTCTCTTTCCTTCCTGTTTGTAACTGCACTGTTGTCACTGAGGGTAAATGGTGACTGCTCCTGGTTTCAGGAGCTTCTAGAGGATGGCCAGATGGATCAGTTTCACAAAGCTCTGATAGAGCTGAACATGGACTCCCCAGAAGAGCTGCAGTCCTACATACAAAAGCTCAGTTTGGCCGTGGAGCAAGCTAAGCAGAAAATCCTTCAAGCAGAAGTCAACCTTGAGGTGGATGTGGTGGACAGCAAGCCAGAGGTACTGAGGGCCATGGGAGGGAGGTCCCATAGGTCATTTAGAGAGAACAGCCCTTCCTGAGGTGGAGGAGGGGAAGGCTTACGTCAGAGGGGCTGTGACCAGACTCGAGGGAAAGAGAGCAGTATGGTGAGTGACGTCCATGGGACGTGGTAGGAAGTGATGGCACTGACCTTGTACCAACTGAAGGTCTGATCTGAGCGATTACACCCTGGAGACCTCTGTTTCTCCTGCAAGGGGAAGTGCGTGTAGAGTAGGGAGAACATTCACACACCAAACGTGTGGTGCCATCTTGAACCTGCTCCGTTGATGGTTATTTGGCAGTCATACACTCCCTTTAGCTTTGTGGTAATGTTTTATTAACTATATTGCAGTTGATCATTCACTTCCTTTCCATCTTGATGTTCCCTAAGGTCAGGTATCATACTTCATAAATAGCTGATGAATTTTTTACAGCAACTAGTAGGCATCTCAATAAAATATTTATTGATTGGTTTAAGATCAGCCTTTTATTACTAAAAACTAATTATTTGAGTAAGTTCTTTGACCTTCTCTGTTTCTCCTTTTTGTTTTCCTGCCAGTAGACTGTTAATAAGTGTTGATGTAGCCAAAAAGGCAGGTGGTAGCGCTGAGATAACCCAAACCCCAGCACTGGGCCCTGCATGGTGACAGGGCTGCCTGCAGGTCCCACCTTGGCCATAAGTCACTGGTTGGCTCACCTGTCCCTCACACTGGGAAAAAAGGGTTAATAGGTGTACCCCTGTTCCTGAGTCTATCATCCTAGAATTCTAAAACAGGAACTGCTTGACTGCCTTGTGATACCTCTGGGGTTAACCATTTTTGCTTACTGTTTTTTTCTGTTTTTAGGTCAACTTTAAAAAAATTCTAAAACCTATACTTTAGAATGAAATAGTCCTGTAGAAAAATCCAGTTTGATGCTAGGCTTGGTGTGGTGCTTGCCAGTGACTTTGACACTATCTGTGGCTTAACGTAAAGCCAGCTTTTGTAGTTACTGTCTCATCTGGAGGCTCACTCCCACAGTTCTCGCCCTCTGCCTCGCGGTCTCCACTCTCTGACGGGCTGTAGACCACATGAGGAAAGCAGCTGTCCGCAAGCATGAGTGTTCGATAGGGCAGATCCCGAGTCAGCTCCGAGGCACAGCTTACTGGACCATGGAGTCTGGGCAGGAGGCACCTTGCCGACCATATTACTCTCTCCTACAGATCAGCTGCAGCTGAGCCAATGTGCCTTTTCTAGTTGACTTCTCCCCATTTTCAGGCCTGTGTTTCAGATTTGAGCTGTTACTGGAACCTGGACCTACTTTGTCTTTGGTGGTTATTCACCCATATTTAGTTTTTATCAGTTTTTAACATGCTAACAGGACATCAGCAACTTTATACCAGAGATGTGCCACTAAGCCACAGGCAGGGGAGGGATTTCAGGTTTAAAAAGTAAAAACCAAGTAACTGTGCTCTGAGGATACATATTCAGATCTCTCTGGGCTTGGGGAGATTTTGAAGTTTTGGACTTTAAAAGATTTTTCTGTATACCACTAATCTGATGAATCAACCTGTCCCCAAAGCTTTAAGGGCCAGTCAACATTTATTGAGGGTGATTGTTAGTTACTAGTGTCAGTTACGGTAATATTCATGGGGTAAATTGGTCTACAACACTGGTTGGCCAGTTCTACCTTTCAAAAAATATTTGTAGTATTTTCAAACGATGTAATTCAGAATGGGGAGAATGGATTTATGTGGATCAAAGTTCATACTGAAATGCTATCCAAGCAGTTATGACTGAATTGGATTAATACACTAAGTTTTTAACTTACAGTGTTTTCTAAAATCCTTTTTTTTTCCTATGCACCAGCCCTTGCTATTCTGCAAGTGTTCCGATGAGGTTGTTGTAACGGAGTAGGCTCTGTCAGCATTCTTAATGAATTTAATGAGGTATTTGAACTAGAAGACGCTGGCTTCCCATTCCCACAAGCATGGCATGAGGGGGTGGAATGGGGAGAGAGTTTTAGAGCACCATCATTCTTTGGAAAACACAACCACCAAATATAGAAAGTTCTGTTGCCTGACTAGCCAAGATCAGAGCTGGTCTCTGCTTATTCCTAATGCTGCTCAGGACTGTTCCAGGGAACCATGCTGCATCTCTGATGTGCTTTGGCAAACTGCCTTTCTGTTCACTTCCAAAAAAGAACAGTCATGCTTGTGTTGCTGAATGCCCCACAGTACACGTGGAGACCCTGGCAAACCCTCCAGGCAGAGAAGCCAGCCATGGTAGAGAAATCTGTTCTCTGTCAGATGCCTGTTGTCTGTGTTGAAGTGACTGGCCTTGTTCCTCTCTGTGAGTAATGTGAATTGGGATAAGTAATGTATCTTAACATTTTTAGTGATGCTAAGAAGTTATTTTTAAGGCGTTACGTTTTTGAATATAGTTGAAGGTGGATGATGATAATTTTGTCACAGCTGAAGAGGCCTTTTGAAACCCAAACATTTTACAGTGTTCTCTATTCCAGGGAAGTGTGACAGTTTATCCCTGGGATCCACACCTCAGTGCTAGGCATGGTACGCCAGAGACTAGTGGTGTAAAGGCGATGAAGATACAGTTCCTGCCCTCCTCGATACCTCAAGAAAACAGGGCTCATAGTAGAACCATTTTTAGCTGACCGTAATAATTATTGGATGTGGCAGTAGATGTGTTTGAGAATACAGAAGAAGTTCTGAGAAAGGATTGGATATTTGAGTTGGGCCCTGAGAGATGAATTGATTGCCACAGGTGGCAAATGAGGAGGGAAGGACACTTTAGATGCAAAAGAAACACATGTGCAAAGAGTGTGGCACGGTGTTGGCAGAGAGATGAAGCAGAGAAGGGGGCAGGGTCAGCCTGGATATAGTACTTCAGCAGAGCCTTCAGAGTATGTTCAGCGAGGTGGTAATCTGATGAGCTTTTATTTGGGGAAAATAACTGGTGGTGGCAGTTCAGATGATGGGTTGAGGGAGAGGCAAGGCTGGTGGTGGTGACACAGGCTGAACTGTTCATATTAATCCAGAACGGAGCTGGTGTGGTGACATCCTTCAGTAACCAAGGGGAGGGAGGGTGGAGGAGGAGACAGTTCAAAGGCAGAAGCCAAAGATCTTGCTGCTATTTGGGGGCAGAGACAGGAACAGCAGTTGCCAATGATAATAGAACATGTGACACGTGCCAGATCCTGTGCTGAGCACTTCTGTGTTGTCTGGATTAATTTTCATAATTTATTAAGTACTGTCGTCATTCCTGTTTTACAGGTAAGGAAACTGAGGTTTAGGGCAGTGAAGGGGTTTGCCCAGGGTCGCCCAGCGTGAGGTGGTGCAGGAGAGAATCAGATGCAAGCAGTCTGCTTCCAGATTCACTGTGGTTACACTGAGGCTGTAAGGCAGTGGGTGGAGGGCAGTGCCTTTGGTTTGGGGCGGCTTATCTTTAAAGACTCTGTGGGATGTCAGGTGGGGCTTTCCAGGACCCAGAACCACATGGGGAGGGAGAAATGAAGAATGCCCAGGGAAGGCCACCATGTAGGAGTCAGCTGGTGGAGGAAAAGTCCAGGAAGGAGATTGAGAAAGAGCAGCCAGAGCAAAGAGAAACCAGAGCAGTGGGTGGGAGAGTTCAAAGAGCATGGGTGATGGCTTGAGCTAGGACAGAGATGATCCATGTGTTCTTGGAGTCAGGAGGGAAGGAAGAACAAGGAAAAGATAAGGAGGATAAGTAGGTAAGTTGACTTTTTGAAGCACCTCAGGCGACCTGCTAAGAACCACAGGAGTGGATGAGAAGGGGTGGAGAGGAATGTCAAGAAAGTTTGAAGACAGCTGCTGTGGGGCAGGCAAGGGGAAGCTGGAGAGAACAAAAGGACGGCCTGGCAGCAGCCTGGGCCTTCCCCACTCCTGCCCCACTAGATGCATGTTTCACTTACCCGTGGCTGTGTAAAAAACACTCCAAACTCAGTAGCATAAAACGACCACCACCATTTCATTTCACCATTTCGTGAACTTGCTGGGTCAGGAATTCAGAGTGTAGCAGGGGTCTCTGTTCCCTGATGCCCGGAGCCTCAGCTGGGAGGCCTTGGACCAGTTGGGAACTGGAATCTCTGGCTTTTCAGAGAAGAGAGGGCTTTTCTCTTCTCTGGCTTCTTGGCTGGGATCACTCAAAGGCTGGACTCAGTGGGGATAGTTGATCCGCGCACCACACATGGCCTGTCCATATGCACTGGGCTCAGCATGGCGACTGGCTTCCAGGAAGGAGCTGCCCAAGGGGGAGTAGCGTTTGAAGAGAGGAGTGTTTAAAGAGATCACGTGGCCTTTTGCGACCTCACATTGGAAGTCACATGGTGTTATTTGCACCACACTAGTGGTTGGAGTCACCAACCCCCATCAAGATTCAATGGGAGGAAACCACTGGTTTATGGGGAATGTCAGAGTCATGTGGAGGAAGAGTATGTGGGATAGAAGGTACTGTTGTGACCATCTTTGAAAAATACTGTCTACCCAAGAGCAGAAGTGGAAAGGGTTTTGGGTAGTACCCTTCATGGTTTGAGAGTGATGGTTGGACTCAGCAGGAGTGGATAGAGGTGGGGGGGAGGGATGGTGGCAGTTGTGACTGGATCCCGGGGTGGGTGGAGAAAGGTGTGACTCCGCAGGAAAGGTCATCACCAGGAGGTTACGGAAGTCAGAGGAGTGAGCTTGGGATGAAGATGAGGAAGATAGAGGTGTAGGGATAGAGAGGTAGATGGGAGAGCTCAGTGGAGTCCAGGGTTTGCCTTCACCCATTATTATTTGGGGGAGGGGTCCACAGGGTTTGTCTGTAGTTATTCTAAATACACAGGTGACATTTGTGTGCCTCCAGCCCCATATGATGTCTGAGATTTTAGGCCCAAATGAGTGCCTGTAGGAGAAGAAGGCATGCCCAGCTCTCACCCTAATGCTGTCCATGGGTCATCCCCACTGGGTGGAGGAGGAAGCCGCTCAGATGATGCCACCTGGACCTTAAATAAATCTTGGGTTGCCATTCAGAGCTGGGTTGATGTGACCCCAAAGCCTCGCCTCTTTTTAACAGCACTTGGCCTCCTGGTTGCTCGTCATCCTGGATGACAAGCCACCAGATGAAAGCCAGATGATGGCTCCTGAGACCCCTGAGTTTAGTGCCCAGCAGAGTGGCACAGGCTGTCTTGGGGTAGGGGTTCCTTTCTTGTGAGGGGAGGTGGGAGTGTTGTGGAGTAGAGACTGCAGACAGCTAGGGGAATGTCCTGACATACTCTGCTGTCTCTGCTGGGGCAGAGACCTGTCATTCACTCAGCTGGTCTTGCTGCCATATGCAAACATCTTTCATTCCTGTCTTGTCACCTCTGCTCAGGCCAAAGCTTTCCCATACTCCTAAAAGCCCCTGCTGCTCTGTCACACACAGACTCATGATTTAGAGAGTTTCAGCTTGAGGCAGAGCAAAGACTTTAGAGCTAAGCAGGTCTACTTTAGGGCAGGTTTCCGCCACCTCCTAGTGTAACCTGGTTTTGGGCAAGCTGTTTCACCTCCTGAGTTTTCTCACCCATGAAGTGTGGCGATAATATCTGCTGTGAGGGTTGTGCAGAGGCACTTGTCCCTGCTCTGAAGTTGGATTCGGTATTTGGATGGCTCGCGCCTACTGCCCTGAGAAGTCCTTAGTTTTTTGCCTCCCAGCCACCCTCTCCTCCTTATATTACCTATTTCTAGACTAGTCCCTCTCCTCGTATTCTCTACTCTCAGGTGAAGAAATATTCCCTGTCCTTTCCAGGGTTTATCCTCCCCCAACTATGGTAGAGTCATCAATACTGAACGGAATTTAGTATACATTGCCTTCATTCAGTAAGCCACATATGCCACATGACTGTTTTGGTGTGTGTGTCAGAGTGTTGAAGGCCACTGAGTTTGAATGCTAGTTGACATTTGCAGTGTAAATGGGCAGGTTTAGAGAAGTAGTTTTAAGTGCTCTGAGCTGTCAGTAATTTATTTACATACTTTAGAGGCTCAGAGAGGAAGGAGGGACTCAGCATGGAGGGATCCCCTCTCAGGCAGGCGAGGCTGATGGCACTGGTCAGCTGACATTGTTAGAGCATTCTTCCATGGAAGGCAACAGTATTTCTTCCTGTAACTTTTTCCCTTTGAATCCATAGGGTAATACTTATCTGCCTTTCACATGGCAGAAAAACATGGCTGAGATGTCATCTAGAACTCCACCCCGACACCCCCCATACACCCTACCCTGCAATCCAACTTCTGTTATCCAGGTCAGAATTAACATATGCCCCAAACCCTCTGTTGTACATGGTGTCAGCATGTCTAGACCCCAATCAGGTTCATTGCTGTTGAAGAGGAAAGCCTGTCATTCACTCAGCTGTAGGACTCCCCAGATGGGAATCATTCTGCCACCTTGGGAGCTTTTAGTCACAGCCCCAGCCTGGTAAATCTGCTATTAAGGGGACTAATTGTTAAGCGCATTAGTGTTGGCATGTAGTCTGAGCCACTTTGTAGGACGGCAGCTGTCATGCCGTCCCCTACAACGGAGTTCTGTGTGGTGGGGTGATGGTTGTGGGCTGCAGGTCTTCCCTGGGCCTCAGGCATGAGCTGGCCCATCAGAAGGCTTCAGAGAGAAGGTGGGAGTTGATGAGGCTTGTGTAACTTGGAAAGGTAGGGATAAGAGCAAAACCCACTCCTGGCTTTTTAGTCTTTTGATCCTTGTGTTTTTTTATTTTTAATAATTCAGGAAATTTTTCGTGTTTTTATGTAAACTTTTAGGACATTTGGCAAGATCCCAGTTCTTCTTTAGGATAGTAAGCTAATAGATCTAAGGCTCACTGAGGTTACTAGTTCTGTTTTGTTTTCTTTATTCTGTTCTTAGACCCCTGACCTGGAGCATCTTGAGCCATCACTGGAAGACGTGGAAAACATCAATGATTTTGAGCCCTTGTTTTCGGAAGAGACGCCTGAGGTGGAGAAGCCAGTCACCACTGTCCAGGTTGGACTCCAGTGCCTAGACCATGCTTATGCTTTGACACTGTTGACATCAGTGACCAGTCTACTCTGGTCTGCTTCTTTAGGAATATTTTTTCCAAAAATGTCCCAGTTAAATTCCCTAGAAAGGGGGGTACCAGTACTTAAAATGTATGAAGTTAGGGTTTTTACAATAAGATCTGTGAATCTGGGAAAAGCAGTCTGCCAGGTGGAGATATTTGGGCAAGTAACTGGGGACTTTAGACCTGAAGACTAGCTTCAGTGGTTTCATTTAAATTTGAGCCAGTGTCAGTATGCTTAGTCATTATTTGGGCCTATGTTTCTGTCACTGCAGTGGCAACCAGATAGACATACTGGAGTCTTAGACACCTGGGAGAAACCTTTTGTGGCTGTACAGGGACTGGGGTGCTGAGCAAGGTACTGGGTGGAAGACTTGGTCTTCCAGGGCTCAGCCTTGCTGCTGCTGCTCTTCAGGAAGTCTCTTTGCCTGCAACCCAGGGACTGTTTCATGATGCACATTGGCAGAGGTGTCCTGGGATGTGGAGGTGTTTGCCATCTGGACAGTGTGCAGTAGGGTGGGATGGAAAGAACCTTCCAGATAAGGACTAATGTGAGCAAAGGTTCAGAGACCAGTCTCTGCCTGCAACCCAGGGACTATTTCATGATGCACATTTGGGAATTGGTAATTCGGGTGTAGCAAAAAGGTAGAAAATCGAATTAGCATATTAAGAGAGTTGGAGAGAGTTTAGTCTATCATGAACAAAGGGTGGATGTTATGTTGGAATAAGAAATGAGGTTTGAGGAAACTGGCAACTGGAATGTTTGTCATTATGGCCTAAAAATATCTTCTAAACCTTGGTTTTTAAAGCCCGTGTTTAACTTGGCAGCGTATCACCAGCTCTTTGTTGGGACAGAAAGAATTCGAGCTCCAGAAATTATCTTCCAGCCATCGCTCATAGGGGATGAACAGGCTGGGATAGCAGAGACCCTTCAGTACATTCTGAACAGGTGAGACTGTAACTTTTTTGGCTTGGATTTTCTTGAACCGTTTCCTTGAATTTGCATTGAATGGTAGATTTGATGGTCGGTGTTTGGAAATCTTGTCTTGCTGTCTGCTTTTAATTGACTTGCTGTGCTCAAGGATCAGATCATATTCTGTAATTCTTTCCTCAATATGTAAATGCTGAGTCTATTTAAGGACTTTAAAGAATTTATTTTTAAGTTTGAGCAACATGATGATGTGTGTGCATTGGCATTCATATAAAGTTTCACATTGTTGAAAACTAGTGATTTTGAATTGCCCTGAAAATGTGCAGAGCTTAAAAAAGATTTTTTTCCTCATTGCAGAAATTTTATTTACTTGAGTTTTCATTTCTATAACATGTCCCCTGACGTACACACGTCCATTCTATACAGGCATTTTCCTGCAGTGTGAGTTTTCATAATTCAAGTTGGACAAATGGAGAACATGAGTGATAGTACTCTGGGTGCTCTTGGCCCAACAGGACAGAAACTTGGCCCCAGCAAGGAAGAAAACCTGTCGGAGCTACCTTGTTAGAGTGACTTTGAGCATTATCTTAACAGTGGGTAGGAAAGTGATCAAAAATACGTTAAGATGAAGCTGTAATCTTAAAAAGAAAAAAAAAGTGCAGGTGGTGATCTGGGCTCTCAAAAGGGAGACAGGACATTTTGGAGTGATGGAAATGCTCTTTGCCTTCATTGTGGGATGGTTACTGGGGTAGGTAAGTTTGTCAGACTTCCTCAAAATCTTTGTAATCAATCCTCAGTGAAGTCCATTTTTAAAAAGTGTGTTAGAAAGACAGAACTCTAACCATGCTAATGAAATGAATTACCATTAAGGTCTCAACTAGATATTTGGTGTTCTGTAAAGATATAAATGAAAAATGGAAGTTTTTGGCTTTTTTTTTTTAAACTTTTTGTGTAGATGTTTTCCATTTTGTACTGAGAGCTTGCATTTCCACATCTTTGTTCTCTTCTGAAGTTGGAGGGACTGTATAAAAGGACCCATTTCTGTCTAGGTACCCAAAGGACCTTCAGGAGATGCTGGTTCAGAATGTTTTCCTCACTGGCGGCAACATGATGTATCCTGGGATGAAAGCTAGAATTGAGAAGGAGCTGTTGGAGATGAGGCCCTTTCAGTCTGCTTTTCAGGTACTGATTGTTCACGTGACCAGCTCTTTTGAAAATGGCATTCATTAATTTCTGATTGCAAAAGTAATAAAGCGTAAATCAGGAAAATTGCTTTATAATTCCATCGTCCAGAGATACCTGCTATTAACATTTTCATGACTTTCCTTCTGGTCATTCATCTGTATTAAGTTCATAAAGCAGAGTGGATATCATGTTTTGTTTTGTTTTTTTAACTAAAAAAGGAAGACATACATATAAAAAAATTCACATTACAGAAGAGCATCCATTGAAAACAAGTCAATTCTCTTCATCCACACCCTCCTATCAGCATAGCTTTTCTTTCCACGTGAAGCATTTACTGCCTTGTAGCCTGGATTTCCTTAGCCTGTCCTTAACATTTTCCCATGTGTTATTCTAAAATGCTATTTTTTAATGACCATATGGTTTGGGTGCCTCATAATTTATCTGCCAAACCCTTGATCACTAATAAACATGGTCTCAGCTCCCTCTGTGGGCCAGGCACTGTGGGGATGCTGAGATGTCCTAGAAACAGACGTGAGAACCTGTTATCTGAGGGGGTTGCAGCCAAGTAAACAGGCCATGATAACCCAGAGCATGATGGACATGCAGGCGTGGGCACCCGTTAGTCTTGGAATTCAGTGATGGCTCCGTGAAACTGAGGTGTCCTGGGATGAGGAGGTGTTTGCCATCTGGACAGTGTGCAGTAGGGTGGGATGGAAAGAACCTTCCAGATAAAGACTAATGTGAGCAAAGGTTCAGAGACCAAAAGGCTGACAAGGGAGTGAGCAGTAGCTGAGTGTGGCTGGAGTGTGTGACTGCTAAAGAGGAGTGGAGAGGGTGGTAGGCCCATGTGATGCAGAGCCCGTGTCCTGCTAAGAGGCTTGGCCTTGACCTCCTGTGCTGCGTGATGCAGTTTCCATTCAGGGTGTGGTCTCTGGGCTTTGGTTCTGTCACCACCATCACTGAATTTCACCAAGCCTCATTTTTCCAGCAGTAGGGGGGGGTAATCATAGCACCTGTTACCAGGTGTGGCATGCTATTGCATGACAGGTGCTCAACACAGGGCCCTGTGAAATAAATGCCCAGACATTAGTGTTGTGTCTGGGGTCCCTGGGACCATCCAGGTTCCATGATTTGCTAGGACTCTTAGGACTCACCATATAATCATCATACTCATGGCTGTGATTTGAAAGGAGACAAAGCAAAATCACTGGAGAAGAATTAGGTGCATTGTGTAAAGTCCAGAGGGAACCTGACCTGATACCAACCCCAGAGTCCTCTCCCGGGGGATCACACAGGACGTGGTCCTGCCTTTGCAGAAAAGAGCTGACCTAGAAGGCCTGACAACTTTTCCTTAGAAAGGCCTGCTCACCTTAGTTAGTCTTCGGCTAGCATCAAGTCTCTAATCTCCCAGTAGTGAGCTGTGCTAACACATATGAAATGTTGCCAACCTGGGCAGCTTGTTAGATTCTCAGTGCCCAGAATATTTTGGGGGAACTGATCATGTAGGCACATTCTAGACTCCCAGAAGGAAGCAGGTATTCAGCATAAAGCACATCATTTGTCCAAACAGATACAACAAGCCATGCTTACCAGTTAATAGCAGGCACCCTTCTGAAATCCAGGTTCCCAGATGCCAGCTAAGGACTAACTTGTGAGCAGACCTTTCCAAGGATAAGCTGTCAGCCCCTCTACATAGCTCTTTTCTGCACAAGTGGGACTATGAAGGAGTGTCAGCAGGGGTATCATGTGATCCAGTTTGCATTTAGATAGATATTTTGACACTGGTGTAGAAAATGGAGGATTAGGAGAAATACTGGAAGCAGGAGATCAGCTAGGAGGCAGCTCCTCAGCCTGTAGGCTGAAGTGCTTACTCCTCACCACTTGCCACAGTTTACTGTGTCTCTTGTGGTCTGACCTTGAATAACTCCAGCATTATCTCTCATCCCTTCCCCTTTTGTCCTGGACAGCAGCAATGTCAGCCATAGTGAATGCACCATTTCTCAAATATGCCTTGTTTTCTGCCTCAGGCCTGTGCATATGCATGTTCCCTTTGCCTAGACTACTCTTCCCAGCCTAGTCCGAGCATTTCTTGTGCCTGGTTTAGATGTCACTTCCTCCAGAGAAGCCTTCCCTGTCCTTGTCTATATTCCTTACCACACCCACTTCCGTTAGGGAAGGACCAACCGTGTGGTGAATTGTGTTCTTGGCTTAGTGTCACATGGTAGCTATGCAGGAGACATGAAGGCAGAGGCATTGGGAGAGGAAAGGAAGGAGTTGTGAGAGTGATGAGGAGAGGAAAATTGTCAGAACTGGGTGATAGATTGTATCCAGGGAGAGAGGTGGGACCTAAGACAACTCTGGAATTCTAGATTGGGCAACTGGTTGGGTTAAATCCAACATTCACTGGACGAGGAAATACAAGAGGAAGAGCAGGCTTGACAGGGAGGATAACAAATTCTGTCTCTTGGCAGGGTCTGAGTTGTATTTCCCAGGGATGCACAGGATGAGATAACTCACAGCTAACCAAGGAGTGCTCTGATGAAAGGCAGAGGGGGTAGACTCGGATCATTAGCATAAATGTGCCTGTATTTTTTTCACTGTCGAATTACTATTTTTCTATATCACTTCCAAAGCGTCTTTTTCATGGCTGTATAGTATTCCATTGTTAGGGTCCATATATTGGCTTGTATTTTGTATTGGTAACCATTTCCTGAATCCTTACCCCGTGCCAGGCATGTACCGCATGCCTTACACTTGTTCTCTCAATGACGCTTTCTAAGCCAGAGTGGTAGGGGCTCTTGTTACCTTATTTTGTCATTGATGGTCCCTTCTCACAAGTCCCTCACCTGTGTCAGCCCAGGCCACAGTCTCCTGGGCTTGTAGATTTTTCTGCTTCCTCCTCCATCTGTATGTGCTGATGCCACTTTGTGTCCCTGTCCTTTACTTCAGAAAGTTCTGAGGTCACCCTTCCAACCTGGAACTCCTGTGGTTGGTGGAGGGAGGAAAAAGGAAAGTGGAAAATCAAGCGGTGACTCCAGAAACCAGGAAGCTTGGTTTGCCCTAAAGAGAATGTTCTCCTGAATGGTCAGGTCAGCCTAGTTGAGGGGCATTCAGAGCTCCTGACCCTGACCTGACTCTGACAACAAGCAGTGCAAACAGCGCTGGTGGCACCATGGGGAATCCCAGACCATCCTCTCTGCTCTCATTTCCCCTTCGCCACCATGGCTAGAGCCACTTGGCATCACCCTCGCTTCCCTCCACTTTCAGAGAGGGAATCGGAGCCAGGCAGGCCTTTTCTCCAGCTAGAGTGCCAGCTCTGCTCCCTCTCTCCCCCTAGCAGCTTGTGGTCAGGGGCAGAGGAGCAGGAGGCGGGACACCCAGTCTCTCTGACCCTTCATGGTAGGTCTTGTGTTTGTAGAATGGCTGACAACTGTTTATTGTGTTAAATATGCTTCACATTTTTGTGTGCTCTCCTGGAGAGAGGGGCATGTCAGCTCACCTGTACTTGGAGGGTGCAGAGATAGTCCTGGATCGTCTTAGAATTGACTGGGCCCTCCCTACATGTATATTCCTGGGGATAAACTGTGGGGAGCTGCAGCTGGGCCTGGAGACACTCAGTCCTTGAGCCCTGAGGGGAGACGTCCTTCTGGTAAGGGGTCTCCTTGTGTTTCAGGTTCAGCTTGCCTCCAACCCTGTGCTGGACGCCTGGTACGGTGCTCGTGACTGGGCCTTGGACCACCTGGACGACAGCGAGGTCTGGATCACCAGGAAGGAGTATGAAGAGAAGGGAGGCGAGTACTTCAAGGAGCACTGCGCCTCCAACATCTACGTCCCCATCCGCCTGCCAAAGCAGGCTGCCCGCTGCTCAGAACCCCAGACACCCAGCAAAGGCTCGGGGGCCGGTGCAGGTGGTGCCAGTGAGCAGGTATAGCAGAGGGGCCCTCCTGGACCTGGGCCAAGTCAGGCAGTGTGACAGGACAGGCTGTGACCACCCTGAGACTCCACACTGGGCTGCGAGGCAGATTTCTCCTGGAGACCTTGGACCCTTAACTGTTAAGGGACACTAGGCATTACCCTGTAAACCTGTGACCACTGGGGGCTTCTGCCCTGAAGAAACCTGAAGTGACATTCTCTTGGACCGTGGCATCTGCTTCCTGCAGCAGTAACTGAAGGCAGGGTGGAGGGCAAAGGGGTACAAAATGTATTGGTTCTTACTGCTTTTGAAAACCTTTTAAAAAATTATTTAAAACATATTGTCAGTGTAGATATTCTTTCTTCTGAATTTATTCAGAAATTTTGTGAATGCCCAGCAGGTGGAGGTCTTTCATGCATAAAAAAAGGTGTTTATGTAACAAAAGCAATCATGAAATCTCAGGAGCTGGAAATTTTCTCTCCCTATTACTTCCTCTTATAAATATGGAAAAAGGGTCCAAAGAGGGTGACCAAGTTGGACAAAGTTACTCTTTTAGGGACCTGCTTGGTGCCCACTTCTGAACAGGCAGAAATGAGGCCTTGGCCCAGCTTTTGTTCACACTTTCTTTGCTGGAAATGTTTCCACCTATGAGGCCTACATACAGATTTTTTTATTTCTACCTCTGCAAGTTTGTTGGCTGCTTCACTTTTCCAGGCCTTTCTGAAGGAAGAAATAGACTGGAGGTTAGCTGAATCCGTGAACAGAGAGAATTTTCCATAGTCTGTGTCCCTGTATCTTTGCAACTTCATCTTAAATGGACATACGAGACCTCTCTTTTTCAAAAATTGCTTGTGAGAATTTTTTCTCTCAAACCCCCAGTGATTGAAACCAGAAGCCCCTGATATGCTGTGTCCCATCACAGAATCCATACATTCCAATCCCATGTAGCCTCTAGCCCGTTCCTCTGATGAGGCCACCTCAGAACCTGTTTGCTTATAGCTTGCCATGGATGCTTACCTGTATTTCTAGCTTGCAAGGGTTACAAACGGAAGACCATGAGGGGGCAGTGGTAGTGCTGGAGAAGGTAGAAACCTCAAGCCAACTCAGGATCTCCCACAGGATTGCAGTGAATCCTTGGCTGCCCATGGCTGAGCCCAAGGACTGGTGACAGGGTGATAATTATGAGCTACAAAGGACAGACGCAAGAAAGGAGGCAGGACTGGCGTCCATGGAAGAGATGTTTGCTTGTCATGTTTCCAGGAAAAGGAACCATGCTAACTGCTGTTAGGCCTGGGGTTCTTTCTCCCATGGTCACCAGTTTTAACAACTTGAACAACAGCGGTGAGGTCAGGACTGCCGTGGAGGTCAAGCCCCAAAGGAGAAGGACCCTGGTGGGCAGGTAAGCTGTAATATGTCACATTCAAAGCTGGACCTATCAGGGTTCCTATAGACTGGAGCCCAGGAGCAGGTATGGGACTACGATGAGTGGGGGCCAGGCAGGGGCTGAGTTTAGGCTCTCATTTCATCTCTGTGTCCACACATGAAGCATGCCATGACCTTTTATGGCCTCCTGAGCACGTGTGGCTCTCATCAGGGAATCTGCTCATGCTTCCCCAGTAAACTAGGCAGGAATTGGGTCCCCATGGGTTCCCTGGGCCTTGTACAGACCAGCAGAGTATGCACCGCAATGCCTTGGGTCTGCCCTCTGCCCCAGGATGCATTCTTCTGGACTGTAAAGTGCTCCCCAAGAGCAGGAAGTGTTTCATTTGACTTGAAGCATCTATAGCCCAGTGCTGGACTGGGAAGGGACAGAGGGCTCACAGGATTTTTAATGAATAACCAACCGGGCAGATGAATGAACGATCGAATCTGTGAACAAAGAAAATTTGAGAATAGTTTGTCTTCTCTGTCTAGAACAAGTCAGGAGTCTATACTAAGGACTTCTGAGCCAGAGACCTCTACCCACTGAGCCATCTTAACGTTCCCCCTTCACCCTGCTAAGATTGTTCCTGCAGAGAAGGTGGATAGGAATGTAGCTGAGTGTTCCAGGGGCCGCTGCAAAGGAATGTGGACTCCTGTAACCCAGCTTAGGGCGCTTGTCTGTGGGGTCATAGCAGGAGAGAGCCCAGGGGAGTAGTCTGTCCTGTAGGTCTTTAGAACGACTCAGCTCTGGGTGGTGAGGGCAGCTCTGATGGGTGAGTGGCTGTGTAGAGTGATCAGGGCCCCTCTCTGGCCAAGGTGACGGCAGGAGCTGCTGGCTACTTCTGCCTCTGCTTCCTGCTGGCATCTCCTGAAATAAAGTTTTACCTAAGGAACAAACAAGGTGAAAATGTTAGAAAGTAGAAGAGTGACATAAGTGTTAAGTCAGACAAGGCTAAACCAAGAACTGGAGAAACCAAATTCGTACAGAAACAATATATGGAGATTCTTTTGTCCCTGTGTAAGGGGTTAAGTGAATAAGGGGAGTTTATTGTTGTAAAAGTTTAGGATTAAAGAATTACAAGAAAATTAGAAAATGAGAGAATGCCAGAGGATTAGAAGGCGCAAGCAGAGGAACTGGCTGCTTTCTGAGTACATTTTGCTTTCCTCTTGGGCGCATAAGTGGACTGCAGTTCCCAGCCATTCTTGCAGTTGTACATGTGGCCATTTGAGTTCTGGCCAGTAGAATAAGAGTAGAAAAGGTGTGAACCATTTCCACCGCTGGCTTCTACAAACCTCCCATTAGAGCCCCCCTCTTTCCTCTTTCCCTGACCACTGACTGGATGGAGAGCAGTATGAGGCCCAGGAGGAGCCACAGATGGAAGGAGCCAAGTCCCTAAATGACTGCGTGGAACTGCATCAGAAATAATAAACTCTAACTGTTAAGCGGCTGTGCTCTTTGGCCTTACTGGTTACAGCAGCTGGCAATAGTCCAACTAAAACTACATTATAAATGAAAACTTGATTAGCTTAATGTTAATCAAGGAGATTTGTTAAGGAGGAAGAATTTTAAATAATATGAAATGAGAATAATGTGATAGTATCCCCTTATTTAGGAAGTGGGGATGATAATTCCTTTTATCCTAAAGAAGGATTAAATGAGATAATAAACCACCCAGGAATGTCAGCAAATATGGCAGAGACCAAGGTGATCTAGAAGTACCCCCTACTGCCTGCTGCAGAGTTAAGCAAAAAGTTGGATAAAGTATAACTAAACAAAACATAATATTAAACCTGAAAGAGAAAACTATGGATATCATAGAAGATCATAGAAATCAGAAATGAATGAATACAAAAAGTCAGGGCCAGAGTGTTAACCATAAGTAAGCCCTGAGGCAGTGTTAAAAGAGAGAAGCCCAAAGAGTAGACAGACTGTGGGTTTTAATGCCCAAGTTGGGACCACAGATGTAGCCCCAGTCACTCAAAATCAGGAGACTGAAATAAACTGGAATAGATCATGCTAACAATGGTAACTCAAGAAGACTAGCAATAGTGTGTATAGATCCAAACACTGAAGGAGAGAAAGCCAAACTAGGAGTATAAGGGAACTGGGAGCCGGGAGAGGGGGAAGGTAGCCTAGTTAATAAGTACAAGACAAAGTATAAATGAACTCAACTATGTTAATCATCATCATGTAAACAGATTAAAACTGACCTATCTAAAGCAAATAGATTAGATTTTTATAAAAATAGCTGCATGCTATCTGCAAAAGATGTGTTGAAAACATGATACAAAGATAGAGTGGGTAAAAAGATAGAATATAAACCAGGCAAATGAATACCACCTTACCTGCTGTAGCAATAGTAACATCAGGCAAGTGGTCTAGAGTATAAAGTAGCATTAATGGGAAATGGAGAAACCCACCCAAACCCTCCTTGTCCCACTCCTTATCCTTGTCCTCCTGCGAATAGTTAAGGGTAAAGCTGACAAACTCAAATATGAGTATTAATAAAATAAAACAGCATCCTTTTGGACATACTGTAAGAAAAGAACAAACCCAGAACACTCGAATTCAAACTTTTTAGCAGATGAAACATATCCCAAAACAGACAAACCCAGTAAAGCCAGTACAGGCAGAAAAAAACTACTGGAATGTTCCAGGATGAATTAGAAATAATTAGACAAGCAAATGTGGATGTAGGATTCCACAAAACAAATGAAAAACATGACCAAACCACAGCCTTTACAGACGGGACACTCCCAGTGTTCCTTAAACTTCTTCGGAGCATAGAAAACAAATCATCAATTATTATGTATGATATTATCAAAATCTGATAGATTGCACACACACGGAAAGAAAATCAGTCTCAAAAATATCAATGAAGTAGTAAACACAAGTAAACTGTTGACAGAATCCACTATCACATTAAAAATAATACATGGGGACCAAATACGTTTGTCAGTAATGCAAGTGTATCTGTCAAATAAAAAGACTCTCAGAGGTGTTACCCAATGTTTACTTATTACGGGACGTGTCCAATGACCGTCGTGTGTGTAGGCTGAGGGAATGGTGTTCCACATAATCACTGCACAGCATCTTTGGATCTTAGGCCATCTCACCGCAAGGCGAGGAGAGAGCACCAAGAGTCAAGTCCTGGCTCTGAAATGCTTCCATCCAGAAGTGACACGTATCACGCCTACTCAGATTTTGTTGGCCAAAGAGAATCATGTAGCCATTGTAATTTCTTAGTATTCCATTTTACGTCCTCTGTCTAGATATGCCTCTATGTGTTATTTTTTTGGTGGTTGCTCTAGGGATTACAATATGCATCCTTAATGTATTACAGTCTGTTATGAGTGAGTTCTGCAACTACATACAATGTAAGAATTCTAGCACACGTGACTTCATTTCCTACTTTGGGGATTTGCCGTTGATGTCGTGTATTTCACTATTAGGTGAAAATCCTGTAATACGTTGTTCATATTTTTTTCTTTAGCCCGTAGTCTTTTGGAGAAATCTAAAGGATGGTCTTTTACGTTTGCCTATGTGTTGACTTTTTCTGGTACAGGAGAGTTGGGGTGGGAGGACGACATTTCCTTGGCACCAGTCTCAGCTTGTACCTTCTACTCAGAAATGCTTAACACTTGGGAGGGACTTCCCCTTCTGGCACGTGCCCAGCTAGCCAGCCTTGTGGAAATGTTCCAGAGACAGTGCAGTGGGATTCTGCTGGCAGCCAGTCCTCAACCTGGACAAGAACTGACAGATGAATTCAGCTGCTTGGCATTTGGCATCCTGTGTAACCTTTTGATAAACACCTGGCAGGAGTGGGCTGTGTCTTAGCCTGCCAGTCCTTTCCCAGGCTGGGCAACCATTTGGGGACTGCCTAGGAGTCAGGTTGATAGGCATTCCCCAACTGGACAAGTCTTGGCGATTCTGTAGCTTTAGTTGCCGGGGAACGAGCTTACCTGCTTATCATTCCCCAGCTTGGGACACTTGATGAGCAGCAGTAATTGGATTGTCATCATAGTGTTGTTAAATGTGTAAGGCTTTATAACTGGACCGGCAATATCCATGCCTGATCACTATTCACAGTAATGGGCATTCCAACGGCATGAACCAAGTCAGTCCTTGTGTCGACAGTGGTTCTGTCAGCCTTTGTCATAGGCATTGTTTGAGCCATTGTGAGAAGGTACATGCAAATGCTGAGGTATACAAATAGGAAGCTGAATAAAATGACCAGAATATTTCCAAAGGCCCTGGTGGTGGGGGGGCAGGGAGGAGGATGGTCTTTTTCTTGGCAGCTTTTCCCACATTTTGGGTCTGATGATAGGAAAGCGCTTACAAGACTATTGAGATGCACTAGGAAATTTGGAACCTACCAGTTACACCCAGTTAATCCTGCATCCCCTCCGGGTGTGCCAAGCCATGGATTCTGGGGACTGGGTGAGCGAACAGGTCTTTTGGTGACACTTAGCAGCTCTCTGGAAATCACCAAAGATGACATGGACGCAGATCTCCTAAAGGTTCTTTTCTGAATTCAGAGCTGATTTCGGAGAAGGACCAAATTTAAGAGAGCTTCCAGAGGAGCCTGGGTGGGTGAAGAAGGTAAGAGCTTAGGTGTGGCTGGGGACTGGGCAGCACCTGGGCTCGCTCCTGTGACCTCTGCAAGCAGCGTCTTATACTTCCCAGTGCCCCTTTCTTTCCCATAGTTTGAGTTTGAGTTCTCAGGCCTGCTCTTTTTCCTGTTGTCTAATGGGATTCCAGGGCTTGACCTTGAGAATGGAGATCTTCCTCATAGACAATTTCTAGTGATGAGAATCTCAGGATGTGTTCTTACAAGAATTGTTTTTACTCTGAATCTGGTCAAGCTTCCAGATTTAACTGCCAGTTTACTGAAAATACTAGTGGCAGATAAACATTGTATGAATTAGGGTCCCAACAGGAAGCAGATGGTGAACTCAGATTAAGAAAAGTAGAAGAGGATTTATTGGCGAAGGTGAAAAGGACTGCAGGATCTTGGGATGAGCAGCAGAGAAGCCTTGACCAGCGGAAGGGGAAAATTACCACAACATAGAAAGGGAGGTAGTGGTGTAGAGCAGCTGACTTGAGAGGGGAAGTCACCTTCAGTCAAGAAGCACAGCCAACCGAATGTGGCCTGGCAGGGAGGGAAATAAACACTGTGACCTCATTCTCCTCCCTCCCTCCCATTCTTACCAGGGCTCCCTATTGGCCAAACCAAACTGAAGCCAGAGAGCAAATGAGCCTGTTGATGTAGTCCACGTAGGTCAGCCTTCTGGGGCAAAGACCAGGGTGGAGAAGGATGGAAGGGGGCCTGAATGGGGCAAGTGAGTAAAATCTGTTGCAAACATGATAATACCATGGGAATGCAATGAACAAAATGCAGAATGCAGAAAACTCTTCAGGACAAACCACCTTTATTTTTCCTCCATCAAATAAATTGCAAAGGGAAAAAGAGAGGCAGGGTAGACAAACCTATAAATTTGCTTTTTCCCTCCTAACAAATAAATTGCAAAGGAGATAAAAAGAAGGGGAACCTGTAAATTAAATAACATTTGAAACATAACACAAATATGAAGTGGACCTTGTTTGGATCTTCATTCTAGTAAATCAGCTGTTAAACTTACGAAAAAATCTGGGAAATTTTAATGCACTCTGGATATTTGACAAAAAGAATTATTAATTTTTTATTCTTAGATGTGAGAAAGCATGTGTGCACCAAAGAGAGAATGCTTCTAGAGTTACATACTGAAGTATTTGCGGATGAAATGATATGTCTGGGATTTGCTCCAAAATAAACAAGTGAGGCAGAGGGGAGTGAGAGGGAGTTATCGATAATACAGGAGTGGCCATGTGTTAATTATCGTGAATGTGGGGGATAGGTACATAGAGGTTCATTATACTCCATTCTCTACTTTTGTATGTGTTTGAAGTTTCCCACTGAAAAAATTAAAAATAACTACTCTTATCTAGCCTTGTTTGTCATATAGCAATGTATCTTCCGTATCATTCAATATCATTGCATATGGAGCAGCTTTCTCATCTTTTAAAAATGTGTGTGTGTGTGTATCTGTCACGAACATGATAAACACCACCAGAAGAATGCAATCAGTATATCCGTGACATATGCATATACTTTTTATACAAATAGCATACTACATACTAAACACAGCATAACAATGTATCTTGGAGATCACACCACATCAATACAAAGACAGCTTCCCCATTCTCCTTTCTTTATGTTCATGAGATTCTGAAAAACCTCAGTCCAATCCTTTGCTCTTTTATGCTAAGAAATGTGATAAGAATTGCAAACTTTTCCCCGAAATGGATGTCTGTCTTTTGACTTTGTTGAGGTTTTTGTGCAGAATTTTTTATGGGCTCAAGCAATCTTTCAAAATTGCTTTTGGGTTTAATGTCATACTTAGAAAGTAGGAAAAGAAACCCTCATATTGTCTTCCCATATATTTAGTTATTTTAAACCTTTTTATGTAAAAAACAAAATACATAATGGCATAAGATATAAATGTACAACCTAACTTGTGAAATGAGCAACTATGTAATCATAATGGTCAAGAAGAACATTGCTATCCCTCAGGAGCCCCCCAGAATGATATTTCCTGATCAAAATCTACTCCTTTCCCCTAGTAGGAAGCTACTGTATCAACTTTTATAGTATCCCTTTCTGTGCTTTTTATAGTTTTACCACCTGATT
This sequence comes from Manis javanica, assembly GCF_040802235.1. NCBI lineage: Eukaryota > Metazoa > Chordata > Mammalia > Pholidota > Manidae > Manis > Manis javanica. Next base: position 18,872,674 of record NC_133160.1, on the reverse strand, counting down.
ATGCATTCCTAAACATAATTTTTAATATTCTTCCAGTTACATGCAGCTATAGTGCATTGATTGTCATTGCTGTAGAATATTATTGTATGCATGTACCATGATTTATTTATCCAGTTGGAATTTATCTTGGCATAGGTTTGTGGTAGGGCTCCCATTGAATTTCTTTTCAGATGACTAGCCAATTGTATTAACAATATTTATTGAGTAATCCATCTTTTCTCCACTGATTTAAATGCCACCTTTATTATTTATTAAATGACCTTATATATTTTGGTCTAGTTCCAAACTCACTCATATGCTCCATTCATCTCTCTGTCTATTCCTGTATTCTTAATGAACTAGTACTCTCATTTTATAATATACTTTAAGATGTGGCAGAGTTTGTCTTTCTAGATGTCTATTTTCCTTTTCCCCAGGACTTTTCTTCATTTTCCTTCTTGATTTTTAGAATCAATTTGTCAAATTCTAAAATAATCCTGTTGGACTATTTATTTGCATCCCATTGAAATGATAGATTAAAAGATGAAAGATGGTATCTTTTCTTTATTGAATTTTCCAGCCAAAAAGAACACCTTTTCCTTTATTCAGGTGTTCATGTCATGTAATAGGCTCAAAAAGTTCTATTCATATATTTCCTGCATATTTTTTTGTGAAGTAACTCATTCGTTTGAACATTTGAAAAATATTCCATTATGTTTCATGACATGATTTATTTAGTTATTCCACTTTTGAATGGCATTTGAATACATCTGTTCTCAAATTTGTTCCATTACAAATGAAATTGCTGGACCAAAGTATTCTTTAAATGCCGACAAATTACTGTTCAAAAACAATATCAAATTACACTCTCCTGAAAGGTATCCACCCACCTATTTTTTCACACTTGGACCAATACTGCATATTAGAAAATTCTTTTCTAATAATCAGTAAATTTTATCTCATTGTAGTTTTAGTGAATACTTCTTTGATTTCTGATCATTTATATTTTTTTTGAGCACTCCCCATTCATATCCTTGCCTAGTTTGGTGATGGGATGTATACACTTTTCGTATACATTTTGTATATGTTCTTTATTTTGTATGTGTACTTTTAATTATTAAATTACGAAGTTTTTTAAGTCTTCTTTAATGTCTCGCATTCCAGTTTTCTAATTTTCTCCATAAAGGTGTTGTGCAGGTTTATTCCTAGACACCTTGTAGCTTTTATTGCTATTGTAAAAAGCAATAAAAAGGACATTTCCTAACTGTTTGTTGCTAGTATATAGGAAAGTAATTGATTTTTATGGTTGATGTTTGTTTAGTGATGTCTCTAACAACCTGGAAGAACTCTCTCCTTAGTTCTAATTACCTGAATGTAGAATCTGTTGGATTTTTTTATGTATAAAATCATTGACACTTTTAGTGTTATGTAGTCAACAAGTAATAGAGCACAGCTTAAGATGTAAAATCCAGAAAATGGGGAAAGGGAGATAGAACTGCAGAGGCTGAAAGAAAGTAGAGGAATGAGAACAGGGAAGAGGTTGTTGAGAGAGGGGTGCTGGCAGAGGGGGATGGCTTAGAGATGCGGAGTAAGTGGACAGGGAAACGAGGGTTTGAGTAAGTGATTCTGGGAATTTTGTGTTATTTTCCTTCATGGTGTTTGAAAAACAGAAGTTGAGTTATTTCGTGACATTGGAAGGGGCGCTGTCTTACGTTTCCATGACTGTGACCGTGCTTTCTGGGTGTCATGGCTCCTGGCTTACACCTGCTCCAAGTGTTTACAGATCAACCATAGGACTGTGGGTCTGGAGCAACAGAACTGGAGAAAAAAAAGAAAACATGAAAAATACTCTATTAACATAAAAGAACAGAACAACTGGGCTGCAGAGAGGCAAGCAACATCATGGACTTCCTAATATAAAGAGAAAAACCAAGAAATTAAAGACTAGTGTGGTATTGTGAAAAAAATAAAAAAGAATATGGAATAAAATGATAAAATACACCAAAGTAAAGTTAAAATTTGTATGTCCTTGATATTTATCATAGCAAGGAAGTAAAATAATACAAGTAATAACTTATTAATTACAATAACTATTACTATAGCTTTCTAGATAGATCTGTGCTGGAATTCTGGGCCCTCCACTCACAAGCTATGTGAACTTGGGTAAAGGAATCCCTGAGATTGGGAATTCAGCAAAGAAGGTGAACCTAAAACAAAACCATGGGCTAGTAAAACAAAACAAAAACATAAACACTAGTTTATGCTCATGAGACGCGTTGGCCTCAGCAGGGATTCCTCCTGGACCAGGTGGGGTGCCTGGTCCTTCTCTGCACAGGATCTCATCCTCAAGCCTACTCTGGCTTTGACCACAAGGTGGCAGTGTTCCAAGTGAGCCAGGCTTGGGGCACAGTGCTTTTCAAGTTCCTGCTTGCATCACATTTGGTGTCCCACTGGTGCCAGCAAGTCACGCAGACCAACCCTGAGGCAGTATGGGAGGGGGCTACACAAAGGCATGGAGATAAGGAGGTGTGGTTCAATAAGGACCATTAATGTGATGGCATTACATGTAACATACAATGTAATGTACAAAGGCATGCTTGGCCCTCAGCCTACTCATAAGCTCAGAAGAGACCTTCCTCGGAGCAACCCAAGCATAAGCAGGTGAGACCAGCAGACGGAGCACAGAGCCACTGCTGGTGCAGGCTGAATTATTGTAGGGGACTGATGCTATGATAAGAGGGTTGAACCAGGGGTGGAGGCAGCACAGAGGAGACTATCAGAGGCCCGGTAGGGCAAGAAGTGACAAACAGGCTCTGGATCAGCAGACCTGGTTTTGAGTTTTTATTCTGCCACTTGTTCTATGGCCCTGGGCTAGTAACTTTCCTACTCTGGCCTCACAGTTGTTGCGAGAATCAAATGAGATCAGTAGAACTAAGCCTGGCACAAAGAAGCAGTCCATAAATGGTAGTGTCTATGGCCAATGTGGCAACAGTGGTGATAAATAAAGATGATGGTCAGTGATGACTGGAGGCAGGGCAGGGGTGCTTTGCACGAGCAGTGAGCTCTGCAGGGGTGAATAGGAGTGGCCTGCTAGAGAAGGGCAGGTGAAGGCATCCCAGAGAGAATGGCATGTTCAAAGGCATGGGTGTAGGTTCAAAGGCTGATGTGCTTGACAAACTGGGCCACTGGAGCTTGTACACCTGAAGAAGTGCCACGGCAACCATGTTTCCCCAGGTGGCCATAGGAATATCTGCCATCCCACATGCACCCTTGACAATGTGACTGTTGGGGGCTGAACTGTGTCCCTTAAAACTCGTACATTGAAGTCCTAATCCCACTACCTCAGGAGATAGGGCCTTTAAAGGTAACTGAGTTAAAATGAGGAGGGGCGGGGGGGGGTCCTAATCCAATCTGCATTGTATGCTTAGAAGAAGAGGAAATGAGACACACTGGGATGTTTGTGCACAGAGGGAAGACCAAGTAAGAACACAGCAGGAGGGCAGCCATCTGCAAGCCAAGGAGAGAGGCCTCAGGAGAAAGCAAACCTGTGAGCCTCCAGATTATGGGAGACAAATCTATTGTTTAAGCCACTTAGCCAGCGGTATTTGTTATTGTAGCCTTAGTACACAAATGCAGTGACCTTGACATTCCTCCCATCCCGTGGAGGTCTGTGTCCTCTCTCCTTGAAGCTGGGTGGAGATACCCAACTGCCATGCGTGAGGAAGTCCAAGCCAGCCCATGTGGGGGGACCACCTGGAAAGACCCTATGTACATGCTCCGCTGACAACCTCGCTGAGGTCCCAAGCTGACAGGCAGCACCTGTCGTCAGACACTGAGTAAACACACCTCCAGATGGTCCCAGCTCCCAGCTGTTGAGTCACCCCCACCCACCGAGTCTTTTCAGCTGATGCCCCAGACACGTGGAATAGACATGTGGAAGAGAGAAGCTATCCCTGCTGCGTCCTTCCAAGTGTGGGACCCACAGCATTCATGAGCATAGAAAAATGGTTGTTACCTCACTAAGTTTTTGGGTAGTTTGTAACACAGCAACAGTAATTCCCAAAGGTTCTTCCAGGGCAGCTACCACCATCCTGGCTCAAATAAAGGTGTAGAAGGCCTCTCTCCATCCATTGCACTCCCCAACTTCGATAGAGAGCCGTTGCTGCCACATGCTGGCCAATAGAAACAATGCAAGACCCGCTCTTGTCTTTTAGGAGAAGCTTATTCTCATTCATTCATTCACTCATTCATTCATTCACAAACAGTCACAATCCCTGATGATGGCAGGTCAAGTGAGTTTAAAAAGCATAATCTAACATTACTGATTTTTGCATGCTTTTTTCTCTGGTCATCAGATTTCATTTATAAATCCACAATCTCTTAAACTGTTCTAAAATCCAAAAGTCTCTGAAAACTGAAAGGTTTTCCAACTGAAAGTTTACAAAATTTTGCACAGTAGTTAAACCTAATCTGAACTGGCATAAAGCTATATATAGTCTTTTGTTAACATTTCACAGCAGAAATATTAATGTTTGATTATAGGGTGCTACCTAGACCCCTCTTAGGATGTTGTATAGCTTGAGCAGCAGCAGCAGCAGCATCTGAGAACTTATTAATCATGGATATTCTCAGGCCCCATCCCAGATCTATTGAAACAAAATCTCTAGAAGGGGACCCAGTCATCTCTGCTTTAAAGAGCTCTCCTGGTGACTCTGGTTCATGCTGAAGTATGAAAATTGCTGATGTAGAGTATATGCACCACATTGCATTTATAAAACCCTGAAGTTCTGAATTCCAAAGCATATTTAGTCCCCATGGTTTCAAATAAGAAATTTCATACAGATACGTATTTTGAAATTTCAAATAGCATTTAAAGAAGCCCTGAGATTTTTATGTTTAAAAAAGAGGGCAGGAGTTCTTTGGAAGAAAGAAGAGAGCCTGTGATAAATAATTTAAAAAGCTAAGTTTTGTTGGTATAAACTACCAGGCACTGTGCCAAGTGCCTACCCTCACCAAGTCCACACAGTGAACCTCGGATAGGAATTTTTATCATCCCATTTTAGGAATGGGAAAACTGAGGCAAGGGGAATGAGCAGTTGCCACAGCGTGGGGAGGGCACCAGCAGGAGCTGTGGCCTTCAGCAGAGTGACTCAACCAACTCACATGGCTGCGTTTCTTCTGCCTTCTGACTTCCTGCTGGTCCTTCCCTTTGGCTAAACCCTACAAGAAACCAGAGGCCAAGGGAATCCCTTCAGTTTAACCCACAGTGCGGCAGAGCAGGGCAAAGGATGGAGAATCTAGGGCCGTGTTTTATATTCTCCTGCATGTGTATATATCATAATCAGTTGCTATTATGTTTTTCATATATGAATGTATGACACTGCAAGTATCCCCTTGCAACTTGCTTTCTTTTCACTCACGTTTCATTTTCCAGATTTATCTGTGTTGACACAGGTAGCTCTATTTCAGTTCATTTTCTCTGTTGTTTAGAATTCCACTGTATTAACATACCCCTTCATTCACTAATATCCATTCCCCTACTGGTAGGCATTGAGAATATTGCCCATCTTTTGCTACTACAGATAAAGCCAAAGTGAATATCCTTAGACATATCTTTTTCTGTGCAGGTGGGAGACTTTCTGCAGGCCAGCTACGCCTAGAAGTGGAGTTGCTGGGTCACAGGACATGCCTATCCGACTTTCCTAAGTAATGATAACTTTCAGTTGATTTCCAGAGTGGTTGCACCAGCTTTGGTGCCCCTACCCCAGGAGGGTTCTCTTTCATAGTCCTAACCCATCTCAATATGGAAAGACCTTTTTTTGCCTTTCTGACAGCTGTCAACTGTCCTCTCCTGGACGTTTTATTTGTATTTCCTGAACAATTCAGATGATGAGCATCTCTTCACCAATCTGCTGTTTGGGGATAAACATTTTGCCTTCTTACTGGGGCTTTGCCTCTTTATCGTCCACGCCTAGATTTCTAGAATTACAAAAGACCTTCCCTCTCTTGTCTCAGGCAGGAACACAGGAAAAGTGCTTTGACTTTCTGGCGACCACCTGGACTGTGGATGGTACAGAGCCTATTTTGTGACTCAGGGTTGAGGAACAACTCAGTTTGCTCCAGGTGGTATGTGTCCTCTCGAAGATGTAGAGTGACAATAGCCGATGGCTGCAGAGCTGAAAGCAAGAGTGACAGAAAACACACACACAAAAAAAAACTGAAGGGAAGGAAACCTAACCCTCAGTTTATAATTTCGAATATGTGATTTTGATGCCTTTTCAAGCACCATGTATTAAAGTCCTAGTGTATGCTGGGACCATGATATGTTCTCCCTAAACTCTTCCAACAGCCTTGTAAAGCAGGGACGCTTTGCCCATCCATAAATCCTCCCTGTGCTCCAGGTGCCAAGCTGTACCAGGCCCTGGACAAACAAGCAGACCTGGCCCCTGATTGGGGGCACTCCCCATCTGTATTAGTTTGCTGCCATCACAAGCAGCCACAAACTGGGGGCACTAAACAGCAGAAACATATTTTCTCATAGTTCTGCATGTTAGAAGTCTGAGATCAAGGTGACAGCAGGGTTGGTTTCCTCCAAGGCCTCTCTCTCTGTGTAGATGGCCATCCTGACACAGTCTTTCCTCTGTCTTTAATTTCTTCTTACAAAGACACAGTCATATTGGATGAGAGCCCATTTGTATGGTCTCATTGACCCTAATCACCTTTTAAGCACATTATTTCCAAATACAGTGACATTCTGAGGTCACTTTGTGGGGGTGACTTTCGCAGTGGGAGGCGGGGCACAGTTCAGCTCATAACACTGTCTAATGGGAGAATTAGACATTAACCTGACAGTCACAATTTATGTGTAAAATGACAGCTGTGGTTCCTGGGGCCATGAGAGCCAACAGAAGGGAGTCTGATTGAGGGGCTTCTGGGAAGACTTCTCTGAGGAAGTGACATTTGGGCTGAGACCTGAAAGATGGGTGAGGGTTAAGCAGAGAAAGAGGGAATAGCATGCCAGGCAGAAGGAACAGTACGTGCTGAGAGATGGTAGTACCTGGAGGGGCATTGGAGGAACTGAAAGGTAGCTGGGGGCGCAGGTTGCTTGGGGGACCTGTAAGATGGGGAGCTAAAACTCACCTGGGCACCCCTTAAAGCATACAGATCCTGGGCCTCACTCCAGGGCTATTGAATCTGAGGCTTAAGGGGAGGGACTCAGGAATCTGCATTCCTTCTCACCCCCAGAATTTTTTGTTTTGAAAAATAACTAATCTTGTAGAGAAATTTAAAGCAAAGTACAAGGAACATTTGAATACCCTTCACCTAGATTCACCAGCTCTAGACATGTGTGCACATTTATGCTTCTCTTTCTCCCTCTTTACCCTCCCTCGGCATGCATCCCCTAAGAATAAGAGAAGGACGTTTGTCTGTAACCACAATGCCATCATCACATCTCAGAATATTAACATTAATTCAGCAATGTCATCTAACATACAAACAAGAGTTAAATTCTCAATGGTCTGCAACATTTCTTTCAAGGCTATTTGCTTTTTCAACCCAGGATCTTATCAAAATTCACACATTATACGTATTTTTTGTTATGTCCCTTTAATCTCTTTTAATTTAGAATAACTCCCTACCTTTAAAAAACACTAACTCTTTAAAAGAGAGTCCAGGCTTGTGGAATGCCCCACATTCTAGATGTGTCTAAATTTTCCTCATGATTAAAAATCAGGTTAAGTATTTTTGGCAAGACTATGACATAGAAGATGGCGAGTTCATCATACTGTATTACATTGGGTACATGATGCTAGGTGGTCCTGCTCTTGGTGATGCCGGGTTTGATCCTTTGGTTAAGGTGGGGACTGCTGGACTGTTCGTGGTAAAGATACATTTCTAATCTGTCAATAATCTGTGGTGGGATGTTTTGAACCATGTGAATATTCTGTTATCCAACAACTTTTCACTAAATAGCTCTAGCATCTGTTGATAATGACCCTTGTCTCCTCAGTCAGTTATTATAATGGTGATTGCAAAGTGGATCTGCATTTTTAGTAATTGTCCCAGGTGACTCTTCTACTCAGGGAATTTGGAAAACCCTGGTTAAGTCAAGGTAAGGGATATAGGAGAATGAGGGTTTGCTATTAAAGCCACTGGAGGCATTAACTAAGACATTGTTCATTAGAATCAGTTAAAATGCATACTCCTAGGCTCGATCCTGCACCAAAGAATAAGAAAAGGGTGCAAAAGAGAGGCCTAGGAAGCAGCATTTTGACCCCCACCCCCACCCACCCAGGTGATTCTATGCTCCATGAAGTTTGAGAAACATCAGGCTTAGGTGGCGATCTTAAACCTGACTGCACACTGCATTTTCAACTCACCTGGGGAGTTTTTGTGATCTGGGTGTATATGTGTGTGTTTAAAAGAAAGAGCCCCACCTCCAGAATCTGATTCCTATGGTCTGGGGTGGACCCTGGGCATCAACACTTTTAAAAGCTCCCTTAGTGATTCCAATGAACTGCCAAAGGTTGAGACCCACTGGGTTGAGAGGTTCTGTCTAAACTGAATATAAAAATGAAGGCCGATCTACCCCAGCTCCTAGTAACTCTTAAACTCACAGCATCATAGGACTGAGCTCACCTGCTAGCTGAAAACACCTGGTGTTCCCTCCACACCTCCTGTGGGGCTCCCACTGTGTGCAGACAGCTCTGACTGGATTTTTTGGGGAGCTCACAAATGAGGTGGATGAAAGGTCACTTACCTCAAAAGTGTGAGGACATGGGAAAAAATACACACACAACACATGCAAGTACTGTACAATCGGAGTTTTACAGACCAGGAAACTGGCACTCTGAAAGGGGAAATTACCTCCCAGCCAGTTTGTGGCAGAGCCAGGACTCTTACCCAGCATGCCATTCTTCCCTGTGGCTCATTTTTACTTGAGGCCACACTGCACGGTCTACACTTCCTACATTTCTGTTGGCTGGGCCTGGCCTGCAGCCAGCATCTTCACTAGCAGCAGCCACCTTTCAGGGCTGACACTGGGCCAAGCATTGGACTAGTTGTTGAATGGGTGAATGGAGCCAGCCCAGCACCTGCCCACTGCTGGCATTAAGAGCCAGTGGATCAAATAACCTAGAAAATGAAGCCCTTTGAGCTGAATTAGCTCATTTTTTTTCACAGACTTGGAGGTCTTCGTTCTTCTGGAATCCTTGCTTCACATTGTAACAACCATATAATTCTCCTAAATTCTACCTTTATATAATTTATATGTAACTATGAGTTGACTTGAGTTACGATTGACTAGTTGACCTAAAGCTATGTAGATATTTCATTTAATGTATTTGTAAATGTCAGTGTTTCAGATTTTATGTGTTGGAGCCAATCCATTTATATTTAGGTCCTCAAACATTTTCTGTAGCTCATTAGAATGTCCACTGGCCCTGGACTGTACCCTAATGTCTAACAGAGCATAGATGACCTCAAAATAAAGGGATGGACTTTCCCACCTGAGCACAGGAGAGAGAGGCTTGGAGAATATGGTCAGTGTTGCTTTCAAGGACCAGAGACTAGTTTGACTTTTTTTTGGTTAAAAACTTCATTAAGGTATAATTCCCATACCATACAATTCACTCAGAGTACATATGTCATTGGTTTTAGGTGTATTCGTAGTTGTGCAACCATCACCACAGTCAATAGGAGAATATTTTCATCATCCCAAACAGAAACTAGTGCACTTCACATGTCGCTCTTCATTTGCCTTCCCAAACCCCCTCCCATCTGAGACAAACACGAATCTACTTCCTGTCTCTCTAGGTTTGCCTATTCTGGATATTTCATACCAGTGGAATCACACGATATGATATGTGTTCTGATGTCTGGCTTCTTTCATTTAAGCATGTTTTCAAGGTTCATCTATGTTCTGGCATGTATCAGTACTTCTCTCCTTTTGATTGCCAAATAATATTGCATTATATTGAATAGACCACACTTTGTTCATCCATTCATAATTTGAAGGACATTTGGGTTGTTTCCACTGCTTGGCTATTACGAATAATGCTTCCATGAACATTTGTGTACAAGTCTGTGTGGATGTATGTCCTTATTGCTCTTGGACATACAGCTGGAGTGGAACTTCCGGGTCATCTGGTAACTCTGTGTTTAACATTTTGAGGAATTGCCAGAACTGTTTTAGAAGGCAGCTGCGCCATTTCACATTCCCGCCAGCAGTGTGTGAGCTTTCTAATTTCTCCACATCCTTGCCAGCACTTGTTATTACCTGTCTTTTTGATTATAGCCATCTTAGTGAGTTTGACATTGTACCTCACTGTGGTTTTGACTTGCATTTACTTGATAGCTAATGATGTTGAGTACCTTCTCATGTACTTATTTGCCACTTGTTTATTTTCTTTGGAGAAATGTCTATTCAGGTTCTTTTTTAAAAATTGAAGTATAGCTGATAAACAATATTGTATTGGTTTCAGGTGTACAGCACAGTGACATGACAATTATATACACTGTGAAATGTTCACCACAAGTTCAGTTACCTTCTGTCACCATACAAAGATATACTGCAGTATTATTGACTATATCCTCTATGCTGCATTTTTCATCCCTATGACTTATTTATTTTATAACTGGAAGTTTGTACCACTTAAACCCCTTCAGCTATTTTGCCTATCCCCCTGGCCTTCTCCCCTGTGGCAACCACCAGTTTGTTCTGTTTATGAATCTATTTCTGTTTCCTTTTTTATTCCATACGTAAGTGAAAGCATATAGTATTTGTCTTTCTCTATCTGACTTACTTCACTCAGCACAATGCCTTCTAGGTCTATTCATGTTGTCACAAATGGATGAGCAATATTCTTTTTTATGGCTGGGTGATATGCCACTGTATAAGCATACCACCTATTCAGATTCTTTGTTCACTTTTAAATTGAGTTATTTACCTTTTTATTGTTGAATTGTAAGATTTCCTTATATATTCTAGATACAAGTGCCTTATCAGATGTATGATTTACAAATATTTCCTCCCATTCTGTGGGTTACTGTGTTTGTTTGCTAAGGCTGCCATAACAAAATACCACAGGCTGGGTGGCTTAAACAACAGAAATTTATTTCTCACAGTTCTGGAGGCTAGAAGTCTAAGATCAAGATGTCTACAGATTTGGTTTCTCCCAAGACCAAATCTGAAAGTCCCCTCGCCCTCAATCTGTTCTCTTTCATCTGAAGAGGGCCATCTTCTCCCTGTGTGGTTACAAGTTCTCTCCTCTGTGGATGCCTCCCTGGTGTCTTTTCCTCTGCTCATGAAAGCACTAGTCATATTGGATTAGTGTCCCATGTAAGGACCTCAGTTTAAGTTAAACACCTATTTAAAGACCTTCTCTCCAAACACAGTTACATTCTGAGGTACTGAACGTTGGGACTTTACCATGTTAATTTTTGTTGGGGACACAATTCAGCCCATAACAGTTATCTTTTCACTTTCTTGATGGTGTCCTCTTTCTAAAGCAGAAAACTTTAAAAATTTTAACAAAGTCCAACTTAATCTATTTTTTCCTTTGTGATTTGTACTGTAGGTGCCATTTCTAAGAAACAATTACTTAATCCATGGCCACAATTTATGCCTGTTTCTTTCTGATAATTTTACAGGTTTAGCTCATACATTTCAGTCTGATCTATTTTGAATTAACTTCTGTTTATGATGTGAGGTAGGGGTCCAGCTTCATTTTTCTGCATGTGGAAATCCATTTGTCCCAGTGCCAGCTGTTGAAGAAACTATTCTTTCCCCATTACATTGTCTTGTCACTTTTGTTGGAAACCAGGTGATCATAAATGTGAAGGTTTATATCTGGACTCCATGTTATTCCATTGATCTGTGTCTATTCTTATACCTGTTCTGCACTGTCTTGATTACTGTAGCTGTGTAGTTTTGAAATAACGAAGTATGTGTCCTCTCTCATATTCTGACTGTACTTAAACTCCCATTCAGTTGTTTTGTTTTTTAGATTACACATGTGAGATCCACATATAAGTGAAATAAACTTTTGGTATCAAACACTGTAAGGGGTGTCAATCAATAGCACAGCTTGGGAATTTGGGCCCATACTCAAAACTTCATTTCAGGAACACGGGCTCCAAGTTCTACACCTGCCTTGGAGAGATGGATTCCCGCCCTCTCAGCCCACAGCTCTTCATGATGAATCAATGGAAACATTCTGCAGAGAACAATGATCCCCTTGGGTTATTTTAAACACCATTTTAAGTCCTCCCCACCTGCTCTGCTCTCTAATTGCTCTACAGAAACCACATCATTCACAACTGGATTATTAATGAACTGAGAGGGAGCCAGGGGGCAATTGAGGGGGAGATTTCAGAGGACTTGGGGGATCTGGAGGCCTGCAACAAGCCCAACCCAAAGGTTTTCATGTCCCCAGAAAGGCTATGGAGTCTTCTTAGCAAACAGGGAATCACTAAACTCAGGTTATATTATTGGCCTCAAAAGAACATTGCTAGTGTGTGATGACCCAGAGGAATTCTTCAAATGAGACTGCTGGGAATTAGCTGGGTACCACCCCAACCCCCCAAACTTAAACTTTCTCTTACTCCAGCTGGCTGGCCGTGGGGTGTGTAGGGCTCTAGGCTGGAGGCTGCAGCACTCAGGAAACAAGGCTCTTTGTGGAAAAGAGAACTCTATTGTTCTAAAGCCAGTGTTCAGCTAGTGTGAATTCCAGAGAATGTTTTGGGATGGACTTTTCCCCTTTGTTAACTTTCTCTCTCCTCCTGGGGGTTGGTGGAGTAGGCCCTCTCAACAACTTACAGATAGTTAAATCCATGTTGCTTAGCGTGCAGGGGGCTTCAGCCAGGGAAGGTGGCTTGAATTAGATGACAGAAGCCACTTTTATTTTTAGCGTTAAATCTCAGGGAACCAGCCCCTTTCTAGATCCTGCACATCTCAAACGGTGGCAGACGTCAGCAGAGGTGTGACCACTTCCTTCCTTCTTCACTTCACCTCCTTTCTTTCCAGAAAGAGGAAATGATGCGAGACCACGTTGCAGGCAGTGGCTCCCAGGCTCCCACTAGTCTCTCCCCCCTCCCAACTTGGGGACCTGCTCCCACAGACCTGTCCTCAGCGCAAGGCCCAGGTGGGCTCCTTGTCATCCTAGGAAGCCTAAGCCCTCAGGCTGCGCAGGCCCTTATGGTAGGAGGTTAGAATTTCTGGCACTGGCACTACTTCTATGTGACTTTGGGCAGGCTACTGTTCCTCTCTGGGTCTCTTGTTGCCCTTCCATCCAGTGGGAGCAAGAACAGGGCCCTGGGCTTCTCGCTTTCCATGGTGGGGTGAGGTAGACCACAGGAAAACTATTCCGAAGCTTGGCCAAGACCCGTTCGCCTACAGTTTCCAGCTGGTCAAAGTTGGGGGGGGGTTCCTAGAGCGCCGGGACCCTTCCCCGAGCTCCTCGCCAGCCCGCGGGCTAAGCCTGCCCACCCACTTCCCGCGAGCTCAGGCCCCGCCTCGGGGGAGGAGCCGAGAGGCGGCGCGGAGGCTCGCGGCGGAGCACAGCCTGCTTCTGTCGGCGCACGGGCAGCTGCGGCTCGGGGACTGCCGGACGGAGCCAGGGCCGGGAGCCGCTCGGGGCAGGCTCGGGAGAGCGGGTGAGTTCCTCGGCTACGTCGCCTCCTTCCTTGGCTTGACCCAGCAGGGGATGGCGATCTCGGCGGGGAGGTGATCCCAGCCCCTGAAGGTCTGCCTGGGGGTGTGTGGCGCGCTTTGGCCAAGGGCCGGCAGCTTAAGATAATTGGGGGAGGGGGGCACTAGAAAGGCGGGTACCCGGAGCGCTGGGTGCACTGGGGAGTCGGACTGGGGTGGGATCATTCCCCGGGTGTTGCGCGCCAATGATGAGGCCGGGTTGGGGGGCGCATTGGCAGGTTGCTGGCTGGGGCGCCGTGGCCTGATCTTGGAGCGGGCAGGGGGATTTCGTCCGTTTCTGGACTCCGGGGGCGCAAAGCCGGGAAGCGGGACGCACAACCAGCACCAAACGGCGCCGGCGCCCCGCCTCGGTCCGGCATGAGGGCGCCGCCCCCTCGCTTGGCGGCGCTGGGGCCCCGCAGGCAGCTGTTCGGCGCAGCGAGTGCTCCTGCCGGAGAGGGAGAGATCCCCGGGGCGGGCACCTCCGCGTGCAGACGCGCCCAGCCGCGGGGTCCCGCTGACAGCGCCTGCCCATCCCGGGGAGACCCCGCGCCTGGTTGTTCCCGGAGAGAGGTGCGCCCAGCTTCTCCAAAGGGCCGCTGTGCGCGGGCTGCTGGGTCCCCAGCGCCAGGAGCGCTTCTCTCGTCCTGAGTCCCGCGCGTCGACTCCGACCGGAGGAGCGCCCCCGAGCGCCTAGGATGGGCAGAAACCGTGCAGCCCGCCCCGGAGAGGCCGCGCAGACGGGTCTCCCCAAGGTCATCCGGAGTGCCCAGGCTGAGCTGCTCAGACAGCCCCGAGTGGAGAGCAGAGCGAAGGAGGCGTCTGCTGCCGCCTCCTTCCTTGATTCAGATCCCTCCCTCCTCCGCCTCCCCCAGCCCGACCCAGCTTCACTGGAGATGCTGATGATGCAGCTCGCAGCCCCGGGCGGATAATAGATCCCAGGCGAGCTGTGAATCTGGCCTTCCTGGGAGGACCGCGCGCAAAGCCTGGGACGCGGTGCTCCCGGGCACCCCAGGAGCGCAGAGAGAGAGGAGGCTGCAGCATGAGCGCTGCTCAGAACCGAAAGCCGAGCTGCTTGCGCGCCAATGTGATTGGATTCCACATAATAGGCCCCTGTTCTCGCTGTCATAAGCGCCCACCAGCTCTCCGCGGCCCCAGGCACCAGGTGCCGCCTCTGAATCACCCTCTGTGGAGGACTCCGGGGCCCTGAGGTGCCAGGCGCCCTTTTCGCAGGGCTTTCTCGGGAAGGGGCCTGTCGTTAACCGCCTCAGCCCGCGGGGGTGCTTTCCTGTGCGTTCTGCCATTTCCTGCGGCTGGTGAAGCACAGAAGAAAAACCCTTCATCTGGAAGGCTTCCTCCTGGGCGGCTAATAAAGCTGCTTAGCTCAACCAGTGACCGGCTCTTTGCCTGAGGGCAAGGCCCTTGGCCTCTTCAAGCTTCAGCTGCCCTGGGAAATGGGCTTCTGATCAGGCAGTGGGGTCGTGAAGTGCTTGGTGCAGTGGAGTACAGCCACGCGGCCACCCCTGGGTAAATCCCGGGCTTTTCCTAAGGGGTTTGAGTGGGGCGTGTCTCCTCTTTGAGGCAGGAGTAGAAGTGGAGCCCTGGTGGGTGGTTCTGCAGGGGCTGAGGGAATTGCCACATCTTCCTCCAGCTCTGTCATAAAGCCTGTAGGTGGATCGTGGGCACTGGTGAGTCCTTTCGGCTCCCTGCCTGCCCACAAGCGGCCTTCCCACACAACCCCCAGCCAGCCCCTTCTCTCCCACCTGCCACCAGGCTGCTGGAGGCAAAATGTCAGGCCACTTTGGAAGTCTACCCAACTGTGTCTTCTGGCACCTTCCTGCCCCCTCTCCGGGTCCCAGGTCTTCTTAGCCTCTGAAACGCCTTCCTTCAGGAAGACCACTTGATCCTTCCTCCTGCTCTGTCGGTCTCCTCCCTGTGACATTATTTGTGTGCCCTGAGGTTTCTGTGCTGGGACTCCTTGCGTCCTGGTGCTCTCTGGATCGGATATGACTGGCAAGGCCATGCATGCTCAGAGCCCATTCTGGTAATTGATGCTGGAGTGGGGGTAAAATTCTAATTTAGCTGTTGATTCTGTTCAGGAGCCTGAGCCAAAGGGTCGAGAGCCACGGGGCTGATGCAGGAAGGTGGGTTTTTGGTCAAGGCAAGAACCTTCCTGCAGAGCCCATTTGGACTCTTTGGAAGCTAGGGTTCTAGATTCTTCTCAAAACTCTTCTTTATTCCCAGAGTGAACATTTTCTGACCAACAGAAGCTGCCACCAGTATGGTTTTACAGATCATAGAAGGCACATACTTTGGTTTGTGTGCTCTGCTTGACCTGCAGGAACTACCCTCAACCTTTGCCCTCCTCCCCCACCCTAACTGCTCCATCCCCCACCATGCCTGACCCAGGACTTGAAGCATTTGGTGCATTTTGAATGCAGCTGGCATTCTTCCAGCAGAGACCAGGACCTTCTTTACCCCTGGCTCCAAGAAGGGCTTGGACACGCCTGCTTCCTGCGGAAAGCTACAAAGTATGAAGAGCAGGGAGCCAGATGGGTCCAGTTCCAATTATAGCTCTTTACTTCAAAGCTCTATGACCTTGGGTAAATTATTTACTCTGTGTCCTGGTTTTCTTAACTGTAAAATGGGAGTACTAGTAATGTCTGCTTCATGAGGTTGTGAGGATTCTGTGAGACCAAAATGCATCGAAAGTGCTTATTACAGCACCTGGTGTGGGCGGGAACGCAGGAAATGATTATTGTCACTCACCACCATTTCCTCCTTTGCATTGGGCTCTCAAAGGTCCCACTGCCTCCATTCTGGGGGAGTCAGACCTTTTCTGCCTCTGTCAGGACGGGGAAAGCCTCTCAGCCTGGAGCGCCTGAGGCCAACATGGGTCTGTCCCCAGGAAGTCTGTGGCTTGGCCTTCCTCACCTGGCTGCCATATCTCAGGATTCGCTGATTCATTCCGCAGGTGTTTACTCCATTCTAGACCTTATGCTTAGAAAGGGGCTTCGGGACGAATCAGGCAGCTCCCGTTCTCACTCTTTGGGGGAGAGGCAGGCCTGGGAACGGAGTGAGGACACTGGGACGACAGCTTCCCTGGCAAGAAAAGGGATGAATAGAGAGTGATGGATGAACAGGTGGGCTCAGGTGAGCCACCTGGGAGTCATTTCTGAGTGCCACTTTGTAGCTGGGTGGTGATGGACAGATGCCTGGGTAACAAACTCAGCTCAGGGCTTTCTAGGTATTAATCAGTGCTTGCAAATGTTAGTTGCTATTATTATTAATCTATGATGACCAATAACAGGTGGGCAAAATTTGCAGTTGGGAGCACATTTGAGCCCTTCAGACACAGTTTTCCAGGTGGCGGCTAATAGAGAGGTGGGCAGCCTGAGTAGACAGAACAGCTTGTGCAAAGGCATGGAGGCTTAAAGGCGTGGCTTCTCTGAGAGCAGTGGGCAGGAGTTGCAGCTGGAGTGTCATCATCACAGGGCTTGGCGGGGGCAGGGGCAGCAGGCAAGGTTAGGGAGGTAGGCAGAGGCCATCCTGCCATGGGGTCCGAATGATTAAACACTTGTTGACCCAAAGCAGGCACCCTGCAGCCTGTGGAGGGTTGTCTGACTATAGAGCCCGAGAAAGTCTAGGATTAACTTTGGCCTGGGAGGAAGGCTCGTCTCTGTTCACTTGCCAGTACATTAACTGTCCCTTTCTCTTCCTTGTACCAGGAAAGCACACAGGTCCCTTCCTTCATCCTGAGATGCTTTGCCTACTCTGCATATGTTTCTGTCTTCCTGGGACTGAGTTTCTCATTTGAAGGAAGGGTGTGTTGGTGGAGGAAGGGTCATGATCTGGCTCCCTTATTGATCACACTATTGTACGGAGTGCTTTTAGGGATGCTCGTCACTGTCTGAGGTCTTTGCTTGCATTGCTGTTGAATCTTCATACGAACTTATTGAAGTAGATGCATTTATCCCCATTGTACAGAAGGGGAAATTGAGGCACCAAGGTGAGGCTATTTGGTAAAGGGCATGCAGCTCATAAGTGGCAGGAACTCATGTCTGGGGGTCTCCAAAGTTGCTAGGTGCTATCCTGTACCGCCTCACTCATGTTCTTTGTAAATATCTAAAGCTGACTGCAGAATGTCTGGTGTCTTTCATGGTGTGCTCTTGGACACTGGGCAGTAGGCTCCTTGGAGATGGGTCACAGTGGGCTGTACTCTGGGTACCTGGGGACTGTCCCAGTCTCTCCCTGCTCTGATTTTTGGGAAGGCTGTGTGTGCAGGCACCTGGCAAGTGGGAGGTGTTCTTGGATGTCTCTGAGTTCAGGGCAGCATTCCTGGTTCCAGTTCTGCTAGTGTCCCACAATTGTGCCTGATGCAGGCAGTTTGCAGCTTGATTGATGTGGCAGGTGGTGGTTGAGCTTCACAGTGACCCCAGGAAGGAAGGAGTCTTTTAGGATGGCTAGTCAGAACATCATGTGACCACATACCCTACCTGTTTACAGAAGACAAATGCTCAAATTTCCTTTTCTGTAGGAGGCAGGGTTTAGGGCCAGAATTCAAATCCTGTCTCTGCCTTTGTCCACCGTTTGGGCCCTGGGCAGTTTCTTCATCTGGAAATACAGATCATATACACCTTATGTACATATACCACTCAGAATTGTCCTAAGAATTTGTAATTAAAGATAAAATAACCGGCTTCCAAGTGGTAGATAATATTGGTATAATATCGACAACATTTTCCTCTGTGCTACCTGTCAGCTGTGATTATATGGCGATTTGTGATCATTGCTCTTTTAGTTTGTCTCTCCCACTAGACCAGTGGGTCTCAACTGAGAGCAGTTGGCCCTTTAGGGGACATTTGAGATGTCTGGAGACATTTTTGGTTGTCACAACTGGGGAGGCGCCGATGGGGAGGGGAGTTGCTGGCATCTAGTGGGTAGAGGCCAGGGATGCTTCTAAATATCTGACAGTGCCCAGGACAGTCCCCCAACAACAACGACTTCTCTGACCCCAAATGTCAGTAGTGCCGAGGTTGAGAAAGGTTACCTAGCTGCATAAGGTCAGTGACTGTGTCTAATTCATTCAGCTCTGTGTCCCCAGTTGCCCAGCATGAAGCCTGGTACATGGGAGACCATCAATATGCATTAAAGGGATGAATGAGGACTGGGAAGGCCTTGTGACCCTGGGAGTCCCAGGAGTTTGGCTTGCGGGACATTTTGAATGGGCAAGAGTTTTAGATGAACTTGTATGATGAACAACCAATTGGTAGTTCAAGCCAAAGAAATTCAGACCAAACTATTTTCCTTCCTAAGCAGGTGCTTGCCGTCCTGAATTATCTGAATTGTGGCTACATGAGCAATTTGCTCATGTAGATACAGGAGGCAGGGTCAAGGGCATGTAGGTGCTGATGAGGAACGCCCTGTTGGCCAGGCCCTGGGGATTCGCCTAGCTGGGGCGCAGCTGCTCTCAGCTTCCTGTTTTTTCCCCTTGCTGGTGGAATGAAGGAAATGCACTGAATGGCTATTTTTCCACTGACATTTACAGCAGTGTGATAGGTCTTGGATTAATGAGGTCAAGCTCCGGTGTGAAATCTGCCTGATAACTTGAATCTTGGCCAACAGGAGACATGGCTTGTTTTCTTTGGGCCATTTGATGTCTTTGGATGGCTTTGGCCAGGGAAGCAGGGGTCAGTGTACAAAAGAAGGGAATGTTTTACACCCTGGACTTATAGAGGCTGGAGTTGTTGTCTCTTTTTCAATTAACTGGGAAGGTTTCTTTTCATGTCGCCTTTGAAATACATAACTCATCAAAGCAAAGGTTCACTGTGGGCCCCAGGCTGGCTGCTGAGTATAGATCTGGGCTTTTGAAAAGATCAGGTCATTTTTCTGGGGCTCTCTGGGAGTTTGAAGGGGCTATCTGGAAAAGATAGGCCCCCAAAGGGTGTTTGCACAGGGTAGAGGTGCACATTAGTTAGAAGTTACTTTGAGGGGGGGAGGGATCTGGGGCATGTGCCCCAAACTTGCTCACAAATCATCTTGAGGTTCCTATAAAATGCAGAATCTGATTCAGTAGGGCTGGGGCCTGAGTGCATTTCTAACAAGCTCCCATGGGGAGCCGTTCTGCTGCTCTATGAACTGCACTTTGAGTAGCAAGGGTCTGGGGAACCCCAAGACTATAGGAGAGGGGTCCCTGGTGTAACCCCCCCCGAGCATGCAAATTGAGCCTGCTGTGCCCACTTGCACAGCCACATAATAATGAAGACACATAATAACTGTGCTCCTTCTCTATGTGCCCAAGCGTTAGTCCAAACCTGAAAGAAAGGCTGCCTGCAGTCTGTCTCTCAAGGAGCACCTGTAACAGCCAGAACAGGTGTGAGGGGCTGCTAACGCTCCGGAGGCATGTGTCCAGGGACCTGGTCACCTGGCGCTTGTTAAATATACAGATCCCTGCGTCCTAGCCCAGCCCCAGGCCCTGGGAGCCTGTACTGTGAAAAAATGTGCCAGGTAATTCTGATTCACAGCCAGGCTGGTGGAAGGGAAGCCAAAGGGAAGGACTGGCAGCACATGGAAGTTAATTGCTCAGCAGGACCGGTGTAAGGTTGCAGAGTTGTGTATTGCCAGTGGCACCTGGGTGAGGTAGGGGCCAAAACCTAGCCTGTTCCACTTGTCAAGATCGGCACCCTACAGGGTTGCATCTACCTGAAAGGAAGGGCACTTTCTCCAAGAGGTGGCATTACTTCTAGTCTGATTTTATTGCTGGGGAAAGTGAGGCACTGAGAGGTTCCATGACTTGTCCCAGGTCACACAGCCATTAAGTGATGAACCTAGGATTTTAATCCAGGGCATCTGGCTTCATAATCCTTGCATTTAATCATTATACTCCCTGGCTTTTCTTTGAACAAAAATACTGTTGTGCTTTGTGGGGCTGCCCCTACTCTGAGGGGGAGTGCCTTTTTCTACTTACCCAGATGGGGGAAAGGCTAGCAATGACCTTGGCTGGCTCTGGAGTCAGATCTGGGCTTGATCCTTGCCTCTTCCGCTTACTGTAACCTTGAGCAAGTTACTTGCTTAGCTTTGATGAGCCTCAATTTCCCTGTGTGTAAAATAGGATGAATAATAGTATGAGATGATATGATTAACCATGTAGCCTCTGCTCTGCACAGAGGATGTACTCGACATATATCAACAATAATTACTACATTAGTATCAGCAAAGTCAGCCCCTGGGAGTCATAGGTGGTAGAGGGAAGAGGTGAACAGAGAGCCCCGTGCCATTTATGTCCCTGGGGGCAGATGGCTGTTTTTGCTCACCCAGGTTACTTATGTCTATTAATTACCTGGTATCCGTAGCCTTTGCTTCTTGGCACTGGTTAGAGGCCCCAGTGTCCATACCAGCCTGGTGAGTTCTCAGAATTTCTTGGCTTCCAGAATGATCCAGTCTTAAATCTGAACTGGCTTTATTTCCTGTCATCCAAGAGCAAATAAAAGGCTCACATTCGCACATGTATTTTCTTCAGGGCTCTTGGTCCTTCTCAGTGACTCTCTCTGTATCCAGGTTCCTTTCCAGATGTAGTTGTCCTGGACTTGCCCATGAACTGCACAGAGAGCAAACACTGCCTTACAGACATTGCCTTAGAAGGAAATAGGGAAGATTTTCACCAAAAAAAGAATACAAACTTATTAAAATTCAAAGAGTGCAGAAATGTAGAAAATGGACAGTGAAATTTCTCCAGCCATCATCCCCAGCCACTGATTTATTTTCCCCAGAAGAATGAGTCTTCCCATAAATTTCTCATGCACACACAAGCCCACATTCATTTGCATGTCTATCCTTTTTCCTTTTTAACATACCTATACAACTCTCTTCTGAAACTTCCTTTTTCAGTGAATTTATCTTAGTACGTGTCAACACACAGATATACCTCAGTCTACATGCTATTCCAGTAATAAAAACTATCATAATTTATTTTCTAACTCCTTGCTGATAGTTAAGATTGTTTCCAGTTTTTTTCCTACTACATATGTAAGATGCTGCAATATCCTGGCTGGCACAGCACATCTCTTTGTGTACTGGCATGATTTTATCAGTAAGGAAAATTCCCTGCAGTTTGGATTATGACAGACATTGTGAAATTGTCCTCCCAAGTGGCCAAAACAAGCTCTCTTCCCTTAAAGTATGTGTGAATGCCTCTTTCCCCATCCTCTGCTCCAACACTGAGTATTAAGTAATTTAAATTTTTGCTAGTCTGATAGGAATAAAATGGAAAGTATATTTCTGAGTCCGGTCCCACAGTAATTCGGATTTTATGACCTCTTAGACTGTGCCTACATAAAGATTGTTAAATATTCAGGAACTACATTTGACCTGGCCTTATGCTTGAATTTAGAGATATAAAATTAAATTAAACCAGTTTTTGCCCTCGGGTTGATCCCCATCTCCTGGAGGAAACAGACATGTGGACAAGTAAAATAAGAGCAAAACGGTGTGGTTCAAGTGTGCTCGAGCAGTGCATAAGCTAAGCGAATTTTTGTTTGATAAACTATCATACAAAATATCATAAATGAATTTGTAAGATACATTATATGCTATGTCCTGGGGGCAGAGAGGATACTGAAGTCCTCAAAAGAAAACAGCTTGGTTAGAAGCAGAAAAATCACGCAAGTTAGACCTCATCGGGGCAGCAGAAAAGGCGGGCGGCTGGGAAGAAAACGTAATTTTGAAATAGTCTCTTTGGTGGCTTCCGTGTTTACTGGTGGGGTTTGCTTAAGGGAGGCTGTACAGAAACCCAGCTGAGTTTGCAGCTGGCGCTGATTACCAATCCCTCCTACCTGGGCAAATGTATAGGTTAGTCCAGAAGGAGCACAAGTGAGAACAAAGGAACAGAAAGTTCCACAGCCTTGGAGCTCCTAGAGGCTGAATGTGTGTGGCATGAATAGGCAGCTGCACCAGGGGTTTTGCCAGCGGGTGTGTTCTGAACAGTGCCCATTGCTGAGTGGAGGCACAGAATGGGTGTTCAGCGAATAGTGAGCATCAAAGATGTTTCTGTCTTGCAAGGGGACCTCCTACTCAAAAAGAACAGATCCGTTTAGAACGTGGTATGGTCACTAATCTAACCACTTGTGGGGAGCCATACCTTATCTATACATTTTCTTTGGGCCACCTGTCCCAGGTATCTCTTCATTCACTTGGGTTATCTTAAGAGCAACACAAGGCAAGGAGCAGTTGAGAATATGTGAAACAGTGCTGTGGAATGAACTAACCATTGTCTTACAACAAATCACCTAAGCAAGGATAGACGAAGCCATGCAAGGCTTGCAACCTTGAAGAGACTGTGACACTCTCGGCAATCCTGACCCATCCTTTCAAGGAAGGCAAGGCGGTGGGGGGGGGCCAGGTGAGGTGTGTCCTGGTGTAGCCGTCAGTGTTCAACCTCTTCCCCGGTTAGCCAGGTCTGTTTTGTCTGGTTTGATGCTATTGCTCTGGTTCCAAGGCAAAAGGCCACTTCTTACAACAGCACTGATGGAAGATTCTTAGTGAATTTTTAGCCTCTTGGTCTCCCCCACTCTTGTCTGCCCTCTCCCATTTATTGAATACCTGCTGTGTTCTGGGGAGCTCTATGGTGGGATGTAAAGGTGAATAACATACCTCTTGTCTTTTGAGAGCATCTAGTCCAAGAAAGAGGCAGATCTAAAACTAACAATTACTTAAAAATATTGAGTGCCACAAGAGAGATGTGGTCAATTCCCTGGAACCAGGGAGGAGAAAGAAACCATTTTGGCACAGGGCAGATAAAGAACAATTCAGAGGGAATCAAAGGAGCATTGAGACAATATTGTGTAAATGAGACAAGGCAAGGGTCAGCATGGTTCTTGGAAAGCACTTAAGGGATGATTGATACAGTATTATAGCTCTTTTACTAGCTCTCAAACAACAGAGGAGCTTGCCAGGTAGAGAGAGAGTGAAGGCTCTCGCTACCCCATGGACCAGAGGATGAAGGTGAGGTGAGTGCTGTGTAGTGGAAGTGGCATGGGCTTTTCAGCAGAGAAATGTAAATCTGTGTTCAAATCCTAGTTCCTCCATTTACTAGTGACTTCAGGCATTGTCAAGATAAGCCTCCATTCCCATATCTACCTATTGGGGATAATGATACCTGTTTTTAAAAGCTCAGTGTAGGGATTAAAGTTAATTTATAGCAGAGTCTCAGCAAGTGCTGGGTACCATTGCAGAGATATGAATCCATCAGACCTGTTCAGTGTACATGCAAAATTGAGTGTTTAGTGGGTTGGGTGTGTGGAGGGATGTTGGGATGGCTAGAGATACAGCTACAGTGTCAAGGCCAGGTACCAGACAGTCTGTACTGTTAGGGTGATGAGCTTAGACTTGACTCTGTAGGCAATGGGGACCCATTAAATACTTCCCTAGAAGGGAAATACAGGACCAGACTTGGTTTCAGAGTGACACCTCTGCCAGTGGTGTGGATGGTGAATTGGAAGTTAAGAAATGGTGGCAAGGAAACGACTTTGGGAAGTGCTGCATCCCATGTTCCTCTCTTGGAAATCCTCAGCTCACATTAGTGTACTGAAACGTCCGTTGCGCCCTGCAGTCAGGTACTACCTGGAGCGGCAGAAGAGGGCAGTGATTAAGAGCATAGGCTTCAGCGTCAAGGCCAATGTGGACTCGAATCCTAGCCCAGTTGCTTACTGGCTGTGTGACCTTGGCAATTACTTAACCCCCTGAGCTTTATTTAACCCTTTTGTACAATGAGAATTAATAGTACTGTTCTCATTGACTTATTATGAAGATTAAATGAGATAGTGTAGATAAAACACTTAGCCTAGCTCTAGGAATTCAGCAAGTGCTCAATAAAAATGAAGAATCAGAATTATAAAAATTACATATTTGACCATGGAACCCCTGTAGCCATCTCCGGAGCTTCCAGTGTTCTACAGAAAATATCCTGCATTAGACTTTCTGGAGAAGCCAGCAGCACTTTCTGTTCCAAGAAAGAGGAAGGAGAGTTGCCAAGTTCTAACACGGTGGTTCTTGGATGCACATTAGACCCACCTGGGGAGCTTTTAAAGATTTCAATGCCTGTCTGCGCCCCAGACCAGTTAAACTAGAATCTCTTGAGGTGGGACACAGGCAGTATTTAAAATTTTTTAAGCATGTATAAGGTAAAACCAATATTTAGAAATGTATACAAACCCTAAGTGAATGAATTTTGCACAAATGAAACATGCCTATGTAACCCACATCCTACTCAAAAAACAGAGTTATACCAGTACTCCAGAAGCCCCTGTATGTCCCTTTCCAGGCACCCCCCAACTACTATCCTTGATTGATAACAACATAGACTAGCTTTGCCTATTGTTGAATTTTACAGAAATGGAATCATAGAGTATGCTTTTCTGTGTGTGTGTGGCTATTTGGGTTAGCACTGGGAGAGCCCTCCCTAGTGTTGAGGATAGACTGCTAATTTTCACTGCAGCACACCATCCCTTGTGGAATATACCATAATTCTTCTCTAGACCACTGTTGGTGGGCATTTTGGAGAGTTTATACCTTGGGACTATTATACACAGTGCTATTAACATTCTTAGAAATGCTTTTTGGTGAATATGCATAGAAATTTCAGTTGGGTATATGCCTAGGAATGAAATTGAATTATAGGGCATGTGTATGCTCAGCTTTAGAAGATATTGCTGAGCAGTTTTCAAAAGTGGTGGCACCAATTTGCATTCCCAGTATATAAGGGTTCGTGCCAACAGTTGCTATTTTCTGTCTTTAAATTTTTGGGGGTCATTCTGGTGGCTGTAGAGTAGTCTTGCTCTTGATCTATGTTCCCAGCTCTCTAGGTGATTCCAACGTACAACCAAGTGTGAGAACTTCTTTCCTAACAGATTTTGAAAAAAGGAAATTCCTGTTAATGGAACTAGATAAAAAGACAGTAAGATAGCCAGTGCCTCCCCACTGACGCCCTTGGATGTCTGTACCCAGAGTTTTTTTTTTAACAGATCTGATCTATCTAATCAGCTGGTAGAGGACGCTTTTGCTGTGGAGAATGTCGAGGTGTATCAAACCTGACAGTTGCCCTTCATTCCTGTGTGTTTTATGTGGGGCACATGGTTCTGTCAGGACTGATCTGGAAGCTGGAAAGAGGCCATGGCAGGACCTCACTCTCTTTTCCCAATTTAAGACCTGAAAGAGAAGGGAAGGCATGCTCGGTGACCAAGTTGTCTGTACAGCTGTTGTCTGATGAAAAGATCTGGTCTCTGGGACCAGAATTTAAGATTTTTCTGTTTTATTTTTGTTTCCCAAATTTTGCGCAACACGTAGCCTTTTGAAGGTGCTCAAAAAATGGTCACTGAAGTCAATATTAGAATTGTGTAAGTCTCCCTAGTGAAAAGCACAACTCACCTGAGTGCAGGTGTTGGTGGGGATATAGCTGATCTCATTAACAGTTTTTGGTTCTCTTCCTTGTAGTTTCTATGTTGAGGCTTATATTTACCATTTGTTCATTTACTTTCCTTTACATCCTTGAGCAAAGTTATAATAGCTGCTTGAAAATCCTTATGTGCTACCTCCAACTTCAGGGTCATTTGGGGGTAGGTCTCCATTGACTGCCTCTCTTCTTAAGTTTGTGTCACATTTTCATGTCTTTTTGTTTAAAATATTTTTTTCTAGCAATTTTGGATTACATCCTGAACATTGTGAAAGAGGCTTGAAGAGACTCTTGATTCTGTTCTATTCCTCAGAACAGTGATGATAACTTTGGTTTGTTTATCAGGCAGTTAACTAGACGGAACACAAACCCTAGACTCAGTTTCCCCTGGGTAGCCAACAGCTAAGGTCTTTCTTCAGTTAGTTTAGACTTAGTCGGCTGCTTGGAACCTGCTCTGTACGTGCGTCATTCAGGGGAATTTGGGCAGAATTTGTACTCAGAATTTGGGGCGTTACATGGCTATTTTCTGAGACATCTCTCCTCACTTTACAGCTGTAGTTACCTGAACTCTGTTCTGTAATTCCTCAAGCAGTAAAAGCGAAGGCTTCTTTCCAAGTTGCAGCCACCATGTACAGCATTGACTGTGGCCTGCCCTCAGATAAAAGTTATAAAAACACAGATGTCGCCACTGTCATTTCTTTCTTATAAGTGTTGACCCCTCCCCTACAGTTTCTGTATGCTTGTGGCTGCACAGATCCAGTGCCTCCCAATAGGATATTTATGTGTGGGTATGTGTAGAGTTTATAATACTCACATGTGGAAGTGCAGGTCTGATAAGGGCCACTGTACCATTACTAGAAACAGAACCTTTCTGATCAATGGTTTTGTTCATTAAGGGACCCTCAGAGCCCCCTGATTTTACTGCCTAGCACACAGTAGATGGCAATAGCTATTTATTTATTGACTAAATGCATGATGTTTTAAATTAAAAATGGAAGTGAATTAGGGGGGAAAATTGCCAGGAAAAATCCTGAAATCACTTACCTGTTGATGACATCGATACAAAATAGAGAGGGTGCTTAGTAATTTGCTGGAGAAAATGATGAGTGAGAGGATTGGAATAACATTAGGGCCCCAGGTATCTAAGTGTAGACCAAAGTGACCAACAAAGAGAACCTGAGATTTCAACACAAGGAGATAAATTCAGTTGTGATAGTAACATCACTTTCATGGGAGTGAATCTATGGCTTAGGGAGAATTTACCATGTTCAACAGAAATAAAGCTGGTTAAAGGGGAAGCAGAGGTATGCTTGGAGTTCTGTACATCCCAGAGGAGCCAGGAGGAGAGAATCAAAGAGAAGGAACTTTGGCTGGAGATCAAAGAGGGGAGGATCCGAAGTAATATAAAGGCAGTCTACTACAGCTTGCCTCTCTCTGCGTGGTGACCTGGAAGGTCACAAATCCAGTACTGAGAGACTTCAAAGACTGGGTTGGATGGAAACTTCATTTACCAAAATGCAGAGCATCTGGAAACTTCCTAATTTAGTCTGCCGACAATGGCTTCTCTCAGTGAGTAGAGGAAAGAGGACAGTTGCTGTTAGGTATCTGGTTTGCCAGCTGTTGGGTGATGTGAAAATCAAACAGTTCACCAACAAAGGGAACGCTAGTCATAGGGGACTGAGCCCACAGGGGCTTGGAAGGCAGCTCTTAATGAAATTCAGGATGAAATACGTGTATTTTCTGCCTGAGCCTCCAAAGGTAACAGTGACTCCAACATTAAGGGAAGTTACGGCCTCAATCAGTTCTCGCCCTGCAGATGTTTCATTTTACCTCCTTCAAGGATTTATCTTCTTGCTACCAGTTGTGCTTCTCTGGCCCATCTTTGCTGTCTGAAGTTTTTTTTTTCTTTTATTTTCAAGCAGGGGAGATATTAAAAATACTTGACCATCATGGCATGGGCCCAGACCACCCAAAAGAGAGGCTAGCCACAAACGCATAGAATTGATACTCAGTTACTTACAAGTTCCTTACTTCTCTGAATCTCAGTTTTCGCCTCTTTGAAGTGGGGATAATACCTACATTGCAGAATTAGTGCAGTGATTCCAAGATATGTTCCATGTGAAGAGCCTGACACTTGGGAGGTGTGCTGTGCATAGAAGCTGCGATTATTACCCCGTGTTTCTAATCTCTGGGAGCATTTCCTCTGCTCAGTTTACAGATTCTGTGGTGCTTATCTTCAGTTTCATTCAGCAAATGTCTTACTCTCTACTGACTTCAGCAAGTATTTGTTCTTTAATAAATTGATCTGTTTGGTTTCTTAGTCAAAATGGCCTCTTATCTTCCTGATCACTAATACGGTGGATTTTCTGAAATCCGCTTGCATTTCACGAGAAAGATCTGTTAAAGCACTTACGGTTCTTTTAGAATTTTTCCTACTTCCTTTTTCCCCTTCTCCTTTTATGTATGTAGACTTTAGAATTAAGCAGACCCGGATTTGAATCCAGCTGCACCATTTCCTGACCATGCACCTCCTCGCTTGCTGGCCGGCCTCTGCGTCGCTCTAGCCTACCCCTCCTCCTCCTGCCTTCGTCCAGTGCAGGGCTTCCTCCTTCAAGTCCAGCTCTCTGCTTTGTATTGTCCTTGCTTCCTCAGAATTAATCTCTAAACACCATCGAACAAACATTCTGAAAATCTTTTTAGAATTTCCATCCCAGCCACTCCTAATTGGATAAGAACACCCCTGGCTGAGGGGGAGGAGATAGCTTGCTAGGGATGTCTTTGAGGTTTCCCAAGTGGAGAGAGGGGTCTTGTTAGGAAGCAGACCCCAGTCCCCTTCCTCCTTCATGTTGGTAATGGAGCGGGGCCCAAGATGCTCGGGATGGAAGAGACACTGGTCCCTTCTGGTGGTAGTACCTTAGCCCCCCCTGCTTCTAGAACAGGCCCATCCAGTTACCAGCACAATGCTCATTTCCTACACTCCCAGGACAGAGTTGGAGAGGTGGCAGACAACTGCAGGGCTGCTGCCACCGTTTGCTTGGATAGGCTCAGAATACTGCTTCCTAGAACCTGGGTCCAGTCAATTTAAGGAGATGGAGTAATGGAGTACAGGTCCTTCTTCTACCCCCTAGGGCAAATACTGGGGGAAATTCCTACTAGAAGCTAAGATATTCTTGATTCTTGTCTACCATTGAGGCCACAGTGATTTTGTGGTGCTGTTTGCATGATATACTGGGACTTGAGGGGCCCATCCAATCTATCTGATAAGTTTCTGGATGTTTAAGACTACAGGATTTTGAACAATGGGCAAACGAAGTATTGAAATCTGAGTTTAGGCAAGGATGATGGAGAACGGAATTACATGCTCAGTGGGTATACAGCCCCCTCCCACTCCTTCGTCCATGGCAGACATTACTAATCAGTCCTGTTACCACGTGTGGCCTCATGAGCCCTCCCCTCAGCGTGTTCCGGGTAGTCACACCGACCCAAGGGTTGTTACAACAAAGGGAAGCATGACCATGGATGTCACTGAGCGGGGGAGGCAGAGGAGGCACGGGCCTCTCCAGTCTTAGCCATTGTGAACGGCCATCCCCAGCTTAATAAATGTGTAACCCAGGAGGGCATTCTGTGGCCACAGGTGGCCTCCTTTAGAAAATGATCCCTCCAGCTGCAAAGGGAGTTTTTTATCTTCGTGCAGAGGGAGGGGGTGGACCACACTCCTCCAAGCTTGGAGAAACAGTATGTGTAATTTGACTCCCATTTCCCCAGGCTTAGCTGTTACATAAGCTTTTTTAGAAGACTGGCTGTTTGGTTTAGCACTGTGACTGTGACTGACTGATATACTCATAGACATCATGTCAGCTTTGTGTGTGCCCCATCCTTGGCACCTTTCTTCTGGCCCCTGCAGCCTCCCCCACACTGGCATTCCTCCCTGCAGGCATGTGGGCCTCTCTGTAGGTTCAGGTTCACTGGGAGAAGCTCGGCGTGGAGGACTGGCGTGTTCGTGGCTTTTCCTTCACCTGTTTGAGCCATGACTCCCTTTGAAGTTTTACTGGAGCTGAGCCTGGAAAAGCTGTCTCGCCTTCGCAGGCAGAACGAATCTAAAACATCGTCTACCAGTATCTGCCTGGAATGGTCCTTCCAGGCTGTCAAGCCTGGTGGCTACCAAGTGCTGGGCTGCAAATGTGCATGATTGAGTGTTTGCTCCTAGGACAGATGACCTGTCTGCCAGGCCAGCACTGGGGCTCACTGGGCCAGTCCCACCCACCACCCTACATGGACCTTCTTTTTCATCAGTCTCTTGAGTGGCCTTGGAGTTCCTGGTGGTGGGCACCCTGGCCCCATGGGATCACTGGGCTTTGTGGGATGGTCAATGTTAGACTGTTTTTCTCATGCGGGGCTGATCCTACTTCTTCATTCTGCCTGTCCATGATCCTAACTTACTCTCTAGGGATCTGAGGAAAAGCTAGTCCTTGCCCTCAGGGCTTTTGTTAAGGCCTGGTCCTATACTCCCTAGATGGCCCAGCCAATTCACACAGAGGTCAACTTATTATTCCAATGCTCAACATGATCTTTTAACTAAGAAAGCTCAAGATGCATCAATTGCTTGACCATTCTTTGTTTTTGTTGAACTTGTGGGTTTTGAATCCTGCTGCCCTCCTCTGCCCTGCCCCTCCCTCCAAAGTCTTGCCAAATTGGGTCATAGTAAATGGGCTTCAGGGGACAGGGCCAAGTGGGGGCCAAGCCCAGGTCCACCACCCGGAGGTCTGAATGAAGGAGCACAGCTGTGAGAGGTGGAGTTAAGGAGCAGACCCTTGGGGACCCAAGTCCCATGACACATTTAAAACCAAAATATCTGTCTTGGATGACTGTGCCCAAGTTCATCCTGTCAGAGAAAGGATGGTCCGTCCCCAAAATCCCATGAGAATGGGGCTGCAGGCGACAAGGCTGATTTCTAAGTCAGGTATCTGGAGCCCCGGAAGTCTCTGTGCTGATGAGCAAAGCATCTTTACCCTGGGGAGGTGGGACGGAGGGGGGAAATGACGCTGTGATTCATACCGGTGTGTTGTGGGAGGCGGGGGCTTGCATCCTTTAGGGGAGAAAGTAGGTCCCAAGTGAGGTGGAGGAGGAGGGAAAGCTGGGGCTGTTTGTTTGGTTTTCCTGTCCCTCGTGCTCAGCGGCGCAGGAAGCACGTGGAGAAAGCACTCCGGCCTTCCTCCCGGCTGCTGCCAATATTGTGTGGAGAAGAATAGCTGAAGAACGAGAAAAAAATCTTAACGTCTTTTCAACAGTGTGAACTTTGAGACACTGTCTGACTCATGTTTTAAAGTCTCTTCTATTTGAATTCACCTTCCTCCGTGTTGTTTTTCTCAAGGCACTAGGCTCAAGTCCAGAGATATGTCAACTGGTTTCTCCTGTGGGATTGAGGAGCCACAAGGCCCGGGCCCCCTTCTCCCACCTCTGGGGTGGGGCTAGGTGGGAACCTGGCTTTGGCCTTCCCACCCTTCCGCAGTGCCGGCTCTCAGCTTTGACCTCAGGGGCCATAAGTGTCCACTGTAGGGGGAAGTGGAGGTATCTGGTAATGCACCCCAGCGAGAGGGCATGCATCCTGCTTCAGACAACAGTTCCTTCTGGGGTGTCCATCCCTGCATCCCTGAAAGCAACATTGCTGATAGGGTGCTTCTGGCTACACAATTCAAGTCAATGGCTTAAATAGTAAAGGGGATTCTGTTGGCTTGGAGAGCTGCAGTCCAGGCCCCGAAGTTAAAGGCTTCTTTCCCTCTGCTGACTCCCAAACACTGGCTTCACCCAAAGGCCAGCTTCCTGCATGACTGATGGCAAGGCGGCTCTCAGCAGCAGCTGGGCTTCATGCTTCCAGTTCTCGGGCCGTGGGGAGGGAGAGCTTCTGACTGGGCCAACTGAGGTCCCATGGCTACCCCCAAACAGTCAGTGTGGCTGGGCTTAGGCGTTGCTGACAGGCTCTGGCCAACCAGGGCTCAGCACAGAATGAGGCTGGGAGGACCGTGAGGACCGCCACCAGACTTTCAGTGGACCCATGCCTTTCTTTCTCTTTGTGTTCCCCAGAGGTCTGTCATTCCCAGACAACAATCCTGTTGTCTTTTCTTGTTTGCGGTAGGGCTTCTGTAGTGCGTCTTACCCCCCAACCTTGCCACGCCCCAGCACACTTCCTCACCCCTTCCGCTCAAGGCTCAGCCTTCTGGAATGCAGCCCCAGCTTCCTTAGATGTACGCTGACTCGGCTTCTCCCTTCGGGATGGCAGGCTTAGTGAGTGCACTGTGTCAGACAGCCACCAAAGGCTGAAGCAAGGCTCACCCCAATGCCTGTTCCTGCCTCAGTGGGGGTCAAGTACCTTGGCCTCAGGCTTCCTGATGCCCACCGTTGGGCTATTTTGGTTCATTCACGCAGATCTCAGAAGCTATTTGTGGGAAAAATTAAGTACCCTGCCCTATTTCCCCTTGCTTCTGATTTCTCCTCTCATATCACACACACTTCCTGGATAATCTCACCCCAACCGAGCCTCTGCAGATCCCTCCACACCGTCCTTGCCAGCCTGGCCCCTGCATTGACTTGGGGCCCCACATGCTCATTTCTCTGCAGGATGGCCCATCTGGATGTTCCCACAATACACTGAGTCAGTATGTCTCCATGGATCTGGTTTTCCTGCAAATGAGGTCCTCCAAGGGGATCCCCTTTAAGCGTTGATAGTGCCATTGCTGTCCTGGGTCCTGGCCGTTTGCGCTGTGTCCCCGGCATCATCCAGGGCTTTCTCTGGAAGTTCAAACAGGTGTGCCCAGGTCTCAGGGGCCAAGCCTGCAGCCCGTAGGCACCAGGGCTTCTGTGGACTGCCCCAGTGTCCTGTCTTGAGGGCCGCCTAACAAGCAGGATGGCAATTCTTTAATTAGACCAAGCAGGGCTTTCTCGGTTGGGGGCGGGAGTTGGTGTGTAGGTCTATTGGGGGAAACTAGGTCACCTGAAAACCAGCAGTCAAGAGGGAGCTGTCCTGGAGCCCCAGCTTCAGGGAACCCAGAGGGGCAAGGCAGCAGGGACTGGCAGGGGGAGCAAAGTCAGAGGAAATGTGCTTTGGCCCCTTTTATTGGCCCTTGGGAGGCTTGTCCTCACCTTGCTCTTGGGGGCTGGGCACCTGTCCTTAATTCCCTCACCCAGAGCAAAGTGCTGGAGCCAGGGAGGGCACTGCAAGGAGTGCCTTCTGCCTGCCTGCCGGGCCATGCTGGGTCTTGCCGGGGAGCGCTATCCTGGGAGGCAGGCCCAGGTTCGAGTTACTGCTCAGTCTCTATATCCTTGGAGCATGTCACCCACTCCCTTGTGCCTGTTTGTCATCTGTCCAGTGGGCGGGCACCATACCTGTCTTTTGCCCTGCTGTGTCCCTAGTCTTTAGCACAGACCTGGCATGTGGTAGGTGCCCAAGAAATATTTGTCAGATGAAATCATGAGCACAGGTGAGTGCTTCTCTTGTAAGATTGTTGTCACTGAGGATTAGCAGCCAGTGGGTTTCCCAAACATCAATCACTTAGAATTTTTGCCAACACTATGCAGTTGCTTAAATACCATCTATTTAATAGTTTTCCTACCACCTTGCTAGTTGTCCCTTGTTGATTTATTTAGAAGGGAAATTTTATACCACTACCATAAATAAACAGTAACTGTGAAAACAAATCCACAGAAAACAAAACAATGTGATGAAATTCTCTCCTACATACAA
Organism: Manis javanica; assembly: GCF_040802235.1. Classification (NCBI taxonomy): domain Eukaryota; kingdom Metazoa; phylum Chordata; class Mammalia; order Pholidota; family Manidae; genus Manis; species Manis javanica. The sequence goes on along the minus strand of NC_133160.1, from coordinate 18,838,822 downwards.
TTGCTTGCCCCAGGCTATGAGCCTGAGGCCTCCTTTCTCATTGTCTACCAGGGAGATTGACAAGGTTATAAGGATGCTTAAGATCTGTTAGCACCTAACAGATTCTTTCTTTTGGAGAAAATCTGATGGATTAAAAAAGAGGTGAAGAGAGGATAACTTGCTCTCTCTGTGAGTCCATGTTTTAGTGAGCCTTGTCCCATATTTTTGAAAATTCCCTTGAAATCCTTGGAAAAGGATTAAGTGCTTTAATTAACTGCATAAGTGATTGGTATGGTTATTCCTCAGCTTTAGCATGTTTTTGGTACCTCCCACTTAGTTGGTCATCAATAAATACTTAATAATGAAGAAATGAGTAACTGTCTGTATACAGAATCTTAGGGCTGAAAGAAATCTTACCAAATACTTAGGTGGATAAGACGCCAGTGGAAATTTCATTCTCAAGTGAATGATGGAGATCTTCCACCGCTGAGACAGCCCCTGGACCACAGTCCCTTTGAACTGCCCGTAGGACAGCTCTGGAGGCTGGCTGGCTCTGTTTTGCAGGTGCACACCCATGCTGCTCTGTTCTGCACTGGGCAGATGCACAGACTTATACTCTTTCTTGTGCATATTGGGTCTCTGGATATGTGGAGGTTGCTGTCTCATTCTGCCTAAGACAGGGCTTGCAAACTCAAATGACCATAGGACCAGCAAGTGATGCCCATTAGTGAGGGAAGTCAGTAACAGCGGGGAGAGGGGACTGTGGTAAATTAGAGGGCATGTGCCCCATGTGAAGTGGACAGTCCCACTCCATGCCTGCTGATTGTTGCCATCTGAGCCCAGTGTGGCCATGTACTGAGATGTTCTCAGAAAAGCTGAAAATCAGATTTTGGATATAAAATCTTCAAGTTTTAAATGTTGGTAATGAATTACAATATCGTAAAACATGGTGTGGCCCAAATATCAATCAAACAACCAATCAAACGTCATGAGGACCACAGAGGGCTTTCTTGTTAAGTCCTGCCGACAGCAGCAAGGTGCTCACCACTGCCCTCAAGGCTGTTTCCTTTCAGCTGGGCAACCCCACCCTCTTCAAGCCATATTTGTGTGTGTTGGTTCACACAATACCCACCGTGGTGGTCAGCCCCTCTGCATGCCTTTGACCATTGCCAAGCTCCCCCTCGGCCCAGGTCTGCCTTTCTTATCTGGGGCACTTGAACTCCCCCTTTGTGATTCGGATTAGTTGTTCCCTGCTCTGGAGAGGCCTTCCTGATAACCCCAAACAAACTGGCCCTTAACATCTTCTAGCTGTGAGATATTGGGTAAGTTACCTAATTTCTCTGTGCCTCAGTTTCTTTCTCTGTGAAATGGGAATGAGAATAGTACCTACCTCATTAGGTTGTCAAGAGGATTAAATGAATTTTTAGATTGATTGACAGACAGACTGGGGATTTCTGGAAGGCCGAGCTGGTGCCTGTTCTGTGTCTGAATCAGGGCTTGTAACAGAGCAGGAATCCACTGAATATTTGATTACTTGAGGAAGTATAGGGAGTAAATATGTGGTCTGCTAGCTCCTACTGAGGTCTGACCTACCTGCTGATGCTATGTGGCTGTGAATTCAACTCTCCTGAACTCCTTACTTTTAAAAAGGCAACCAAAATATCCATCTAAATGGCTGAAATAAAAAACAGTGACAACATCAAATGCTGGCAGAGAAACTGGATCACTCATATATCACTGGTGGGAATGAAGAATGGTATAACCACCCTGGAAAACAGTTTGATAGTTTCTTATAAAGCTAAACGTGTAATTATCATACAACCCAGCAATTGTACTCTTGGGCTTATGTTCACACAAAAATCTGCACAGGAATGTCTTAACCCCAAACCAGAAACAGCCCAGATGTTCTTCAGTGAGTGAGTGGTTAAACAAACTGTGGTATATCCATACAATGGAGTATTACTCAACAACTAGAAGGAATGAACTGTGGATACTTGCAACAACTTGGATGAATCTCTAGGGAAAGATGCTAAGTGAGGAAAGCCAATCACAAGGTTGCCTACTGTCTGATTCTATTTATATAACATTTTGAAGTGACAAAATTCTAGAGATGGGGAACAAATTAGTGATTGCCAAGGGGAAGAACAGGAGTGTAATGAGACTGTTTGTATCTTGATGGTGGTGATGGATGCTCGAACCTACACATATGATGGACTCAGGTAAGACTAAACACACACCAACACACACACAAATGAGTATATGAAAAACTGGGGGAATTTGAATAGATTGCTAGGTTGTAACAAAGTCAGGTTCCTGGTAGCAATATTGTACTGTAGTTTTGCAAGATGTTACCATTGGGATAAACTAGTTAAAGATTGAAGGGATCTTTCCATATTATTTGTTACAACTGTATCTGAATCTATAATTATCTTAATTGATAAAAAGTTTAATTAATTTGAAAAGCATAGCAAGGTATTCAAAATAAAACAATAGGCAACCAAAGGCAGTTAGCTTGTTTCCTGCTGAGCCTTTCCATTGGCTTATGATTACCTTTGAGGTCAGGTCCACTCTGACTGATCCTGAGGGCCTTTGTCCTCTGAGCATTGCCAAGTCAAGCCTTTTCCCATTCTGCCTGTCTACCCTCTGGTCTCAGAGCTGGAAGACATCTGAAGAACAATCCTAGTCAACCTGAGCTCCCATGGGTCCAGGCTGAGGCTGAACCCTGGTCTTTAGTTCCCTGAGGATGGAAGTGGGGCAGGAAACCTGGTAGATTGACAAGCACTTCCTGAAGCCCAGCGCATTTCTGGTCCCCTGCGACAGGCAGGCATCGCCACATCACACAAATGCAGACCTGTCCTGGTCTTTCTCTGCCGCCCAGCAATTATCCACCAGCCTTGCCTGTGGGCTCCTTGTGTGCTACATCTACGTGACTCTGCTCCTCTTCCCCCCAGCTTGTTTCTCTTTGCTATTAGGTGTATGACATTGTCGGTCAGCTCTTTCTTTTCCTTGAATATCCTGTAAATTCTGGGAGGTGAATACAACATCTTACAGGTGGGAAAACAGGCTTAGAGAGGTTCGGATTAATGCCCCAAAACCCTTTCCCTCTGTGTCTGAGAGCCCATGGGGGTCTGGGCTGACATGAAGACAGGGGCCATTTGGCATCAGACTCTGAAATTTTGTTGACTTCAAATTATTCAGGAATCGATGAGAACAAGAGGTGTGATTTTTAAAAAATTTAAAGGTCATCCAAAGAGTAGAACTTCAACTAAGATTTTCTAGGTTCCAGTAGTTCAAACATTTTTGGTCTTAGGGCCCCTTTGTACTCTTAAAGTTTAGGATCCCAAAGGGCTTTTGTTCACGTGGAATATATCTGTCAATATTTACAATATTATAAATTAATATGGAGAAGTGGAAAACATAATATTAATTCCTTTAAAAGGAACAATAAACCCCTATATAACAATATAACCTCATGTGAAATAACATATAACCATAAAAAGTGATGGTAATTATGTGAAGCAATGGCGATGTTAGCTAACGGGACCGTGGGTACAGAAGCAATCAAATTACGGTATATAAGTGTATGAAGGCAAACATTGTACACCATGAACTTACCCGATGTTATGGGGCAATTATATCTCAATTTAAAAAATAGGGGAAGAAAGTGTTTTCACGTGAGTTTGGGTGAGATCTGAGATTTGAGCCTGACAAGCATGTCCACCTGTGTCTCTCTCCCGGCCACAGGCCCCGCCATGAGGCCCCAGCCCCGCAGGAGCCCCTGTGCTCCCCCGGCCCCCGGCGCACCGCGCTAGCCCCCAGCCAGGGCAAGGGGAGGCGCCGTGGCCATGGCCAGCCACGTGGACCTGCTGACGGAGCTGCAGCTGTTGGAGAAGGTGCCCACGCTGGAGCGGCTGCGTGCCGCCCAGAAGCGCCGGGCCCAGCAGCTGAAGAAGTGGGCCCAGTACGAGCAGGACCTGCAGCACCGCAAGCGCAAGCATGAGCGGAAGCGCAGTGGCGGCGGCCGGAGGAAGAAGGTGACCTTTGAGGCCAGCGTGGCCCTGCTGGAGGCCTCATTGAGGAACGACACCGACGAAGGTAGGCCACTCTGTTCCTTAGCGGCTGGCCGCTGCCCGGGCATCGGTGCCTCCTGTTAAGGGTGTGGACGCCAGGGTCTGGGCAGCGGAGGTGTGAGCTGGTGGGGTCTGGCACACCCGAGCTCGGGCAGTTCCCCGAGCCTTAGGAGGCGGACGTTGCTAGGGAAGCCTCTGAATTTTATCTTAGCTGCTTTTTGTTTGGAAACAAGAATTCCAGCCTTTGGCTAATGAACACCATGCTCATTTTCCTTCCCTCCCCCAAATGTTGACTGACAAGCTCCTTCTGGTGCAACATTATTCTAGATGTCAGTGAACAGACTGGATCTGGTTTCTTTCCTCCAAGAGTGCAATACGCATAGAACCCCACATTTCTTAAGCCCTTCCTCTGTGCCAGACCACCCACGTGGGGTTCTGTAAGCTTTTTTGGCCTTGGCTTCCGAGGTTGATGGTGGTGAGGACAGGCTGATGGCAGAGGCTCTGAAGTTAGACCCTCACTTCTAAAACCGGCTTTCTTGATTATTCCCTGTGGGACCCTGGTAAGTGGGCAAGTCACTCAGCTCTCTACAGCTCAGTTTCTGTAAAATGAGGATAAATAATAGTTCTACCTCAAGAGCTTGTTGTGAACATAAAATAATACCTGTAAATTCTTGGACATGGGACCTCATACCATGTAAATGGTTATTAACATGTTTTATTTTATTATGGTATTACTCTTTCATTATATCTACATAATGACTATATAATATTTATATACGCAGTTGTACATATTTGTATATAAATATACATATATAATTATATTTGTATGTAGGGTGTCCAAAAGTCTGGGAACACACAAATATACAATGTTGTCTAGGACATTTTCACTCTGTAAAGCAAATGAATAAATATAAGCACAAATGCACACTCACATCGTTTCATGTTGCAGATTTTATGGGTACCTGGTATTTGTTACATTTTTAAATTATATTAGTGTGTGTACCATCATCCAGATATCACCACACCAAGAGGCAGGTATAGTAACACCCACTTTTACAGATGGGGAAACTGAGACCCAGAGAGTTTCAGAACCTTGACCAAGGTAGCAGAGCAGGGATCAGCTCCCCCGGGAATCACTGGCCGCGTGACCTTGTAGGTTTGCTTCCTGACTTAGAAAGAACGGAGGATCTATGACTGGGGCAAAGCCCTTTGAGCATGCTCTGAGGGGTCACACCTGCTCGCTGTGCAGCGGAGGTTTGTGCCTGTGGCCTGTGTTCCCCTCAGCAGCCTCTGGCCCCTCCCTGTATACCAGTGCTTTGTGGCTCTCGCTGGAGGGGTCTAGCCATGTTTCCTGGGTCCGTCTGGCCTCTGCTTCTGCACATCCTCCAGACGCTTGGTCTAAGGCAGTCAGTGAAAGAATTGAGGGGTGGTGGCACTTACTGCACTAGAGGGTGTTAGGTTGTAAGCATGTTGCTCTTCAGGTTCTAGAACCCTCCGAGAAGCCCCTTTCCGTGTCTCCCATGGTTACAGAGTGCTCTGGGAAATGAGCAGAGGGGCATTCCCACCACCACTCAGCCGAGGGCAGCACAGCCAAGACCTGGGGCAAGCAGCCCCCGCGAGAGAGGCAGGAAGTCTCAGCTCGGGGTTCAGGGCCCTGGGAAGCTCCTTCCCACGTGTGGCTTGCCAGGTGCCTGTGACGCGGCCGGCCCCACCCACTCAGTGGGTGGCATGTCGTGCTGATTTCATCGTGGGCAGCAGCTCATCACTCTTCTTTCGCCACTCATCTTTGGTCCTTCCTTCCCCGATAAAGCCCTGGTTCTTCTCCCTGAGGGCGCTTATCAGAGGCTCTGTGAGCTGGAGAATGGGCTCCTTCTTCGAACATTGAACGTCGTGCCTCCACCAGGCCATGGGGCCGTGGCCTGGCATGCTCCCACGTAGGCTGGTTAGATGGAGCACTGCTCTTGGGTCCAAGGACCAGGCCCCTCGGCCCTGCCTGTGACCATGAGAAGCTTGTTTCACTTCTCGGGTTCATTTTCTTAATCTGTAAAATGGGGTTGTGAACGGGTTCATTTTCTTAATCTGTAAAATGGGGTTGTGAACGGGTTCATTTTCTTAATCTGTAAAATGGGGTTGTGAACGCTAGCTCTCAAGGGGATGTGGCAAGACGTACGCAGGGTCCTGGATGTGACAGCTCTGTGAAATGTCATCCTGAATGGTGATCATTTTAATACATCTTTTGTGGTTTGTTTTTTTTAAAGACTTTAATGTTTTTAAGAACCCAAACGTGCACACACATTCTTTGTGTAAAAATCAAACAACATAGACATATACAGAGTAAAATCCCTCCCTCCCTTCCTTCCATGATTACTGCTGCTGTTTGATATATTTCCTTCTAGGCATCTTTCTCATTTACCTATGTATTGGACTTGGAGAAATATAGAACTAATTTGTGTTTTTGGTTTGTATGTTTTAGTTTTTATATAAGTGATGACATACTAGATACATTATTATGTAATTTCTTTTTTTTTCCACCCAACTATATGTCTTGAAAGTGTTTTCACGCTGGCACAACAGAATGATGTATCTGCTTTTTATATCAGAAGATACATTATTCTTTTTCATTGCCACATAGTAATTTGCAGTGTGGATTCACCAGAATTTTTGAAGTTGTTTCTTACTGATAGGCATAAAATTTTTTCAGGAGTTTTACTTCCCCAAAGCAAAATGTTTTGTGCACACATGCAAATGTTTATCTAGGGCAGATGTGAGAAAATGGTAGCACTAGATCCAAGGGTCTGTGTATTAAATTTGCATGAGAAAAATGCTAGAACCCACTGGCTGGTCCCCTAGCTGGGGAATGGCCAAGTGAGGGTGGAAGGCCAGAGCAATGTGTCCTGTGGCAGGCTGTGGGGCGGAGTGAGAGGTGGCCCCCGGGTCCACAGGTGTGTCTGGGTTTTGTGGGGGCTGGGAAGCTGCCATCAGTCAGCAGGCCATCTCACTGGGCTGTGCTCAGTTTCCTGAAAGTACAACCAAGCCCTCTGCTCCCAGCCGGCTGGGACGGTTTCTTCGTTTCTTCGTGCTAGCAGAGCTGGTGTTGGGGAGGCTGCTGGGGCGTTAGCTCACAGCGGGATGGGAACGTGGGGTGCCAGCTCCCCCGCTCTCCTGAGCTCACAGCAGCAGCTGAGTCAACCTCCTCCACCTGCCAGGGCAGCGTGAGTCACTCCCAGAGTAAAGGAGCGCTGGGGACGCACTGGATTTCCATCTCTGGATCTGGGTTGCCTTTAGGCTAGTGTCTGGGCTCAGGGACCCTCCTTGGCATTGGTCCTGTCTGAGCCCCACTGTCCTGTTCCCACTGCCTACCATCATCACTCTGTGCTCCAGGCCGCTCCAGCTCCTCCCGCTTTCTCCCACAGCTCTGTAATCTCTTACCTCCCCACCTTTGCATATGCAGTTTGGAACATATGCAGTGTTCTTTCTGTCTGGAACACTTCCCCTGATACCTCCTGTAAACCTTCGGCTTTGGATCCTGCATGACCTTTGGTGGGGAGCTGTCTATGAGCCCTTTCTGCACCTCCACCCCCATCACTAGTTAGAGCAGTAGTAACTCAGTACACAGCTGACGTTTACTGAGAGGCAACTGTGTCCTGGCGAGGAGCACAGACTGGTGTGGGCTCTCCAGGATTCAAGTCCCAGCTCTGCTGTGTGCTACTGTGCAAACCTCAGGAAAGTTACTTACCTTCTCGGTGTCTGTTTCTCCATCTGTGAAAATGGAGATGATGTAATTCCCCTGCCTCAGAAATGTGTCAGGTTAAATTGAGTTGACAAATGGTGAAATGATATGGTGAGAGTATATATGTGATATAAATTGTTGTTATTCTGCATTACCTATTTTCTGCACTTACATAACCTATTATTAGTAATATATTACATAATCTATTATTTGTATATATACTGATGTTCATCACAAAATTATTTATTGAGTGTTTACCTCAGCTAATCCTCACAGCAACCTGTGTGGTAGTCAACCCCCTTTTAAAAAAACTGTTCTATTGAGGTTTAATTTATGGATCATAAACTTTGCCCATTTTAAGAGTACAATTCATTGATTTTCAGGAAATTTATAGAGTTGTGTGTCTATTACCACAAACCAGTTTTAAAACACTCCATCACCCCAGAAAGAAACTTTGTGTCCATTTGTAGTTACTCCTGGTTCCCACCCCTCACCCTCATCCCTAGAAAACTGCGCTAATCTATTTTCTGCCTCTGTACATTTGTGGGTTTTTTCGGTACCATTAATATACAATCACATGAGCAACATGGTGGTTACTAGATTCCCCCCATTATCAAGTCCCCACCACATCAATATGTGACCTTTTGTGAATGATTTCTTTCATTTGGAATAATGTTTTCAAGGTGCCTGTGGTCGTGGCCTGTATCATGATTTCATTCCTTCTTACTGGATTCCATTGTTTTGTTTAATCCATTCACCAGCTGATGAACGTTTGGATCATTTACATTCAGGGTTATACGATGAATAATGCTGTTAAGAACATGTGTATCCAAGTCTGTGTGGACATAGACATTTCTTGGACTTCTCATTTCTCTTGGGTACTTATATAGGAATGGAATTCCTGGGTCATATGGTAAATTAATGTTTTGCTTCTAAGAAACTGTCCAGCTTCTTTCCAAAATGGCTACACCATCTTGGTACCTCATTGCATCTTGGTACATGGTTGGTACCTCATTTTTTAGATGAGGACATTGAAACTCTGAGAGGCTACATCGTTTGCCAAGATCTCACAGGTTTTAAGTTTCAGACCTGGGAGTCGAATCCAGATTGGCTGTCTCTGCAGCCCATTCTTTTAACTACCAGGAGGTCCTGCCTCCTGCTTTTGTTTTTCCCTAGAAAATGAGAACCACTCATGGTTCTGATCTGTGTTTCTTTGGTCCTTAAGAATCCTGGGATTTCTGCTGGTCTCTTGGGTTCTTTGTACTGGGGGTCCCTGGGTAAGCTCAATACCCCTAGCTGTAACTCCTTTCCATGGCCACATAAGCCAGCCTGTCTTGAAACCACCAAACATTTGTTAAGATGTCAGGGTTTCTGTTCTTCTCTCAGAATGTGTAGGGTTTTCTTTACGGAAACTGTTCACATTCCAGAAAAAAGTTTGAGCGTTTCTTCTATGGCTTAATGTTAACTCATCAACTGTTATTCTCATGGCAAAGGTTTTCAAACTGTTTCTCTTGAGCTGTGGAAACTTTTCATTAAATGAAATATTATGCAGAAACCCAGTATGTAAATCAGATGAAAGAGCTCTTTCTGGCTGAGGTAGGAGGGAGTGGGGGATGTGCTAGAACCACGTCCACCCACCCGCCCTGCCAACCTCCAACCACCGAGGTGCATCGGTGGACACCTGGGCTCTGCAAGCCGCGCTTAAAGCATTGACTCATCTAGAGGAAATAGCCCTGACTTTCACTTTTGGTGATTTTGAAAGGGAAATTTCTGTTCTCCTAATTATAAAAATATTGCATCCTTGTTGTAGGAAATTTTGAAAGTACAGAGAAAAAAGAAACATTAAGAAAGTAAAATCACTCATACTCCCTGAACAGCAATAACCACTGATAATATTTTCATCCTGTTATATCAGTCAGGGTCCAGAAAACAAATGGTGCTCTCACATGGGTTTTTCTGAGAAAAGTTTAATAAAGGGGCAGTTTGCAAAAAGTTTAGGGCAATAGTCCTCCAACTTTTTGGTCTCAGGGGCCGTTTATATTAAAAACCAAGAACCCCTAAGGTTTTTTCTTCAACTGGGTTCTAGGTCAATATTTACTATATTAGAAATTAAAACAAATATGTATTCATCATTAAAACATAAAATAACCCATTATCTGTTGTACTGGTTATCAATTGCAGCATAACTGATGAGCTTAAAATTTAGCAGCTTAAAACAGTAAACATTTGCTGCCTCACACAATTTCTATGGCTAAGAATCCAGGGGCAGCTTAGCTTGGGTGGCTCTAGCTCAGGATCTCTTGTAAGGCTGAAATCACCTCAAGGTTTAACTAGGACTGGAAAGTCTGCTTCCAGGGTGGCACACTCACATGGCTCTTGGTTGGAGGCCTCAGTTTCTTGCCATTTGAGCCTCTTCATAGGGCTGCTTGAATGTCCTCTCAACGTGGCAGCTGGCTTCCTTCAAAGTGAGTGATCCAAGAGACAGGAAGGAGACCACAGTGCCTTTTAATGACCTAGCCTTGTAAGTCATGTACCATCATTTCTGCCATATTCTATTCATTAGAAATGATTTATTAAGTTCAGCCTACGCCCAGGGGGAGGGGGCTTGGACTTCACCTCTTGAAGGGAGGAGAATTTGTGGACAAGTCCTAAAACTACCACACATGTTAACATAAATGTTTTCGTGAAAAATAATGGGTAACTCCAGGGAAAGGAAATCCCAGGGCAAAATACCTCTAAATCCAGAAACCTGTTTATTGCTTACAAACTGCAGTCCAGGGCTGTCTTTTTCCTGCTCAGGCAGAAGAAGCAAGCAAGTACCTCCCCCTAACCGCTCAGGTTCAGATAAGTCCTGGTTGCCCAGGTAATTACCCACTGATATGGAGATGAACCCCTTTCCTCCCTTTGAGGAATGCCTGTTGATATGCAGATGTACTAAAGCCAGGCAAGGTAGTCTGGAAATATTACAATTTTAACCACATAATGGTATTTTTCAAAAAAAAAAAAAAAGAGTAGCCTTGTTTTATACTTTTGCAAATCTTCTTAAGGTCTGGCTTAAAATTTAGCCAGCTTAAAACAATAAACATTTGCTGCCTCACACAATTTCTATGGGTCAGCTGGATTCTCTTATCTGTTTCTGCATTCAATATGTTGTGATATTATTTTGGTTGAAGTAAATGAAGTAAATCTTTCCTCATACAGATATGTAGTTGGAAAAGGGAGGAAATATTTTAATTACCTTTTCATATAATTGTGGATATTCTTTGATAGCACAATCAAACTCAACAGGTGGTAGTCTCTTGAAGGTTAATTGCAATGTGGAATCTGAAACTATCAATTTTTAGCTTTTTTTATTTTGTTACATTAAAATCCACTGGTCTGTCTTGCATTTTGAATGGCTCTTTTATCCATGCATATATTTTTTAATATAATGTATTGGTCTGTTAGAAAACATGAGTTTACTTTTTTGGACATGACACCAAAAGCACAAGCAACAAAAGGAAAAAAATGTGGAACTATGTCAAATCAAAAAGCTTCTGCACAAAAAAAGAAATAAAATGAAGAGGCAAACTACAGAATGGGAGAAAATATTTGCAAATCATATATCAGATAAGGGGTTAGTATCCAAAATACATAAGGAATGCATACAACTCAATAGCAAAAAACAAAAAAATCCAAATAACCTAATTAAAAATGGACAGAGGATCAGAATAGACATTTTTCTAAAGATGACATACAGATGGCCAACAGATATATAAAAAGATGCTCAACATCACTGGTCAACAGCAAATTGCTCGTCAAAACTACAATGAGATATCACCTCGTTTAAGATGTGGAAGAACCATAAATGGCTTCTTTCATTTACGATAATAGCATTTAAGGTAATTACTTCGTAATAGCAAGGTAGTGGGGCAAAGAAGGGGACACAGGAGAAAGTCCTGGGAGACCTCAATAGCTATGGGTTAAGCCAAGAAGAAGAGGACAAAGGAGACCTACTCTGTCAGGTCATCTGCTAGGGTGGAAGGAACAAAACTACGGTGGTGTGTCTCAGAAGCCTAGGGACGGAGGTGTTTTAGAAGGAAGGTTCATCAGCTAAGTGAGACATTGCTTGAAGGTCAGCTTTTTATCTTGTCTTTAGTCTTTGGAAGAGATTTTTAATGACAACCTCATACTCTCTTGTCTGAATGTACTGTAATTTGTGTAACCACTACCCTACTATTGGATTTTGAGGGTTTTCCAAGTTTTGCTATCAGTTATACCATAGTGACCATCATTGTAGAAAAGCCTTTGGCCACTGCTTTGATTTTTTTACTTAATGGTCGATTCCTAGAGGTTCAACAGGTTCAAGGAGCTAAGCATCTGCAAGGTTTCTATAAACTGCATATCAGGTCACCCAAAAGTTTGTATCAGTCTGCACCGTCATCAGCGGTGTGTACCAGGCCTGCCTTACTTCTGTCTTCCTCCTCAATCTCAACACTGTTCCATGGCACTAAAGGCATACCTTTGCTGATATGTTTGATATATGAAACAGACTCCTATTGTCTTAATTCGCATATAATTGAGAAGTTTATGGTTGAATACCCACTCATAAGCTTACTGGTCATTCATTTCTTTCTCTTAAGTTGTCTGTTTTTGTGTCTTCTTTTTTGTTTGTTTCTTTTTCTTATTGATTTCAATGATTGTATGTTTGTGTGTGGGAGAGGAGAGGGAGAGGGAGAGAAAGGAGAGCGTGGAAATGAAGACAATGTCCGTCATTTGTTGTCACGTATGGTGCGAGTATTTTTTGCCCTGTGTGTACTTGTGTGTTTGCTTGTGTATTTTGTTTATAGTAGATTTTTTTTATGTTTTGGAGTTCACCAATTTTTAGGTATTCAAATGTAATAATATTTGTTTTTCTTTTTTCATTATTTTGTTCTTTGCTTCTATCTCTCTAAAACAAGGGTCAGAAACTATAGCTTGAAGGCTAGATCTTCCCATCTTTTTTGTAAATAAAGTTTTATTGGAACACAGCCACACCCATTGTTTACATATTGTCTATAGCTGCTTTCACACTACAATGGCAGAGTGGAGTGATTGCAACAGAGACGATATGGCTTGTAAAGATGAAAATATTTACTCTCTGGCCCTTTACAGAAAAAATTTTCCAGCTTTTGCTCTAAAGTGTTTCCTTATCCAGTGATGTATATTAACTTGTATGTCCTAAATTTTTGTGGCCTCACCTAAATAAATTGAACATGTAATCCTCCCAGAATTCATTTTAGTATAAAGTAGTACATGGGACTCTATATTTTGTTTCCAAAGAATTATTAATTTTCCAGCATCCTTCCCTTCCCCATTTGTGATACCATCTTCTAGAGCCTCATCTGTGAAGAAGGGTACCTTCCAAGCTGTTTATTCTGTAAAAACAATGTTTCTTTGCCAGTTCCACACTGTTTGATCCTTATAGCTTTATATTGTGGCTTAATATATGGTAGAACAAGTCCTTTCCCATGTTGCTCTTCTGCAAAATGTTCTTGGTTATTTTTAGCTGTTCACATAATAGTTAAGTGCTTTTGGTCAAGTTTTCCCTCCAACGCTCAAAAATAGACTCCTCTAAAATTGATGAATATTATAAATGGGTATAGTTTGTTTCACAAGATGAAAACAGTTCTGGAGATGAATGGTGGTGATGGTTGCACAACATTATGAGTGTGTAATACCACTGAATTGTACACTTTAAATTATTGAGGTGGTAACATTACCATAATGGTGTATTTTACCACAATAAAAAAAACTGAAAAAAATTAAAAAAACATTAATCATAATATAAGACCACACATTTATCCAGAGCCTGGAGGAGGGTGAGAATGGGAAGTTAGGGTCTAATAGGCCCAGAGGTTCAGTTTGGGAAGATGAAAAAAGTAGTTGTAGTTGGGGATGGATGATGGTGATATTGTGCAATGATGTTAATGTGATTAATGCCACTGACCTGTATGCTAAAAAATGGCTGAAATACGAAATTTTATGTTCTATATACTTACCACAATTAAAAAATTTAATCTGGGGCAAACTAATACCTTTGTCATAATGTTTGTTATGTTTTTTTTTCTAAGCAGGCAAATAGGATGTGTCTGTTGGGCAAGTATTCTTTCATGTCCTTTAGGAAAGCTACAGGTTTTTTTTCCCCCACCATATAAATCCTGTTTATTTTTTGAAAGAAGGGCTTTAAGTTTTTGTATATTAATTTTGTAGCAAGTCATTTTACTGAGCTCTCCTTAGTCTCAGTTTTCCAGTAGGCTCTCTTGGGGATTTTCTGTGTAGAAAATAACTATTTGCAGATAATAACGTTGCTCGTTCATTCCGGTGTTTCACTGAGCCTGTCATGTCCCTACCCAATCCTCTCGTCTTTTCTGTCTGGCTAACAGCTCCTATTTCTTTTACTGGTTTTCATGAGATGTGACTTTGACATTTGTGAGCATGTTCTCCCTTGTCTGTATCATTCCCAAAGCCTGACCTGTCTCACCCTAGGGTGGATGGAACTGGCAGTGTCCTCATGTTGGTTGAGTTGGTTTATTAGTGTAGCCCAGGTTTCCATTGTCTTTCTGGGCAGCTACTATTGACTCACGCTGAGTTTAAAAGAAACTAAACCCCCAAGCCAGCATTCATTAATGAAATTAGATCTTCCCCTATCCTGTCCTTATGCCATTGGTTTATTTAAAAATATTTTTTGAGGTATATTCTTCAGACAGAAAAGGGCAAAACTGGCAATGCTTTCTTCTGTTGAGCATACCTGTGGCCAGTACTTAATCAAATCAAGAAACAGAACATCATCAGCACCCCAGAAGCTTCCCAAGACACACAGGTAATTTTCAACATTGAAGTCAAGGCTCTAAATGTATCTGTTGAGTTTTGAGCACATTATCCATCTGCTCAAATAATTTGGATTCTTGAATGTCAAATTAAGACTTCTGTGTTATCAATGGCAAGGAATCCAGCTCAAACTAACTGAAGCACATGTGCATACAGGGGCCTAACAAAAAGTCTCTCTGTGAGTAGATGACTGTCAATAACTTGAAGTGTATGTCCTATCTTTTCAGTAATCCCAACAAGAATAATTTCTCTTCTTAACAGTGCCCCAGATTCAATAAGTCCCAGAATTGAATCTCATTGATTATAGTTGGCTATATACCTACCTCTGAGCCAATCACAGTGGCTAGAACAAGAATGCAATGCCGTGATTGGTCTGATCTGAGTCATATGCCCATTGCTGAAGTCAGATCCTCCCAAAACACATGGACTGACACTTGGAAATATTTTGTATCTACCCCAAGGAAAATTGGGATGCTGTTACCAGAAGGAGGGTAAGTGGATGCGGGGCAGGCCATAATTAAGTATGTCCACCTCAAATGAAATATTCATCAGCATTTTCTATTCCATGTCATTCATAAATGCAATGAGCATTTGCCTTCTAGACCAGTGTTTTACAATGGAAGATTTTCCAATGATGGGACTGCACTGTCCAATACTGTAACTGCTGGTCACCTGTGACTATTGAGCACTTAAAATGTGACTGGGATGACTGAAGAACTGAAGTTTTTATTTAAAGTAATTTTAAGTAGTTAGCAACTGTGGCTAGGCTAGAGGCTGCTGTATCTGACAACACTGTCCTGGACTACTCCAAATTCTTGATAAAAATGTTGAACAGGTCATGGCCATAGACAGAGGCTGGGGGCAAAGCCCAGAGACTTCCTCTATTTTAATATATCAAAGTTAATCATTACCAGTTGGGAATAGTTGTTCAACTGAAATGAACTTAACTATACTGTCATTTGTATGTGGGATGTGGGAACAACAGTAAGAGTCTCTACTATAAAAAAGAAGGGACTTCCTGGTCTACAAAAACTTGAAGGAGTTTTCTTTCTGAGGGTTAAGTGATAAGAAAACATGTCATGGATCAGAGGAGAGTTTCATGCACAGACATCCATGGCACACTGTCTACACATCTTCAGACCAGCACAGTGGTTTAGGAGTGAAAAGCGACCAGGCCAGGCGGTGTTGGAGTTCACAGTCGGGCAGAATCACTTTGAAGACAGTGCAGTATTACCATTGCTTGAGAGTAGGTAATCTTAGAAAGAGAGCTTTGTTAAGAACAGATGCCTAGAAGAACCAGGCTGGGAGATCATTTATGAGCAATGCTATCTAAATACTGTTCAGGGGAGAGGATAAGGTAAACAACAACTTTGAAGATTACCATCCCATTGTTAAGGACAATCTGATTATGGAAAAGGAGACTTTAATCCATTTTGACATAGTGCTATTGAACATGATGATGATGTAACTTCTCGCAATCATTTGGTGATAAGTGGCTTCCTAGCCAGGTGTGCCTACAGGAGCAGAATGCGTTGCCATGCTTACATGAATTTCTGGCAAGTAAGACAATTCTTTTCCCCACATGAAACTGCACTCTGGTTTTATTCATCAGCCTCCTATTCTCAGATCATATGAGACCACTCTTGGGAGAAGAAACCACTTGTGGTAGGCCGACAAACCATGGTCAGTCACCAGGGTGGTACCGTCCTGGGAGATTCAGCCAATTCAGATGCTCCCGGGACTTCCTCGACCCCCACACACCATGGCTCTCTTCTCTGATTTCCCTTGGGGATTGAGAAAGAGACCTGTGAGGAGCCTTGTTAAATGCTCCCTGGAGTCCACACAGTCCCTATCTTTGACATTTCTTAGGCTAGTAACTCCATTGAGGAGACAGATGAGGTATTTCTGACATGATTTATTCTTTTGTGGCTCCTAGAGACCACTGTTTCCTTTCTAATGGAGTGAGAAACTGGGCAGTATTTCTGTCAAAAGAAATCCAGAAGCTCTTTAAATGCATAAACCCTGAGCCCTTCTCTCAACAATCCCTGAAGCCAGAGTCATCACGTATCCAGGGGGAGGAAGGTTGGGGTTTAACAAATAGAACAATGTTCCAGAATCTGCTCAGAGTATCATACAACACATCCATCCCATTTGTGCCAACAAACAGAGCAAATAGATGGAGGAAGTTGGGTCCAGAGCAGAGGTGAAGAGCAAGAAAAGAGAAATATAAAACCTACCAAGTTGGGGAGAGGGAAATGGGACCTTCATCAGTTATACAGGAAAAGCTAAATGAAGCCCAAATCTTGACAAAGAAGGTCAGGGTTCCCAATCCTCCAGAAGAAATGGCAGGATGCAGACATTTTGGCCAAAGGATCCCTAATTCCCTGAGCACCACAAAGGTAATAATGGCCATTCTCCAAGTGAGTCATTGTCAAGAGCTATACTGTATTTGTTGTTTAATGTTGCATAACAAAGAAACGGAAAGACTTAATGGCTTGAAACAACTTAGTATTTCTAAGTGATTCTTTGGATTGGTAGTTCTGTTGATCTTGCCTGGCCTCATGCATGAGGCTGCAGTCAGCTGTGGGTCAGCCATGCCTGGGCTCAGCTGGCATGGCTGGGATTCTCTCTCCATGTGGTCTGTCATCCTGGGCTTCATCCGGCATGGTGGCCTCAGGGTTCCAAGAAGGCAAGCTCCAGTGCACAAGCATTTATCTGGCCTTTGCCTGCGTCGTGTTTGTTGATACCTCACTGGCCAAAGTAAGTCACATAGCCATTACTTCAGAGTCAATATGGGAGGAGTCTATACAAGCACATGGGTACCAAAAGGTATAAATCACTGGGGAATATTATTGTTACAATGTGCTACACACTCTAGACTTGCTTTGCTCTAGACAAAAATTCTAGCAGCCCAGTGTGATAACCCTGAGCATGTTGTGTTGATCAAATACTATGGCTGGCTGTTGATAACCCTGGAATGTCTGGGATGTTCTGAGTGGATCAAATATTGTTACCAGAGTCCTCTATCTGGGAATCCCAACACCTGGGTTGAGCATGCAGGTATGTGGCTGATACTGACTCTGTGTGGCAGTCAGAATTCAACACTGGGAAATGGTGCTTATGCTTACTTAATTTTATTGCTTATTGGCTGCATAGCCATGACAGTGATTTATGTGATTTCATAATATTATGTTGAACCCTCAGTAATTGGGGTTAAAGTCTGGATCAATATTGAAACAGAAACAGGAACAGAAAAATAATCATCAGCCAGATGGAATGAATTATTAGTTCACAAATGCAGTGTGCTCTATGGATAAAATCTTTCAAAATATAGATGTCATAGGGGAAACTTAATCCAAAGGGGCCCTTGGTGGGAGGTTGAGAAGCTTTGCGGACAGGCAGTAGAATAGACTTTGGAAGTTAAGAATATGGAGTCAGAGAAAATTAACTTTTAATCTTTATTTTATGACCTTGGGTGCTCAGATTCTTCATCTTTATAGCGGAGAGAATAATGACTGGGATGGGGGGTGGAGGCTGTGAGGATTTGTAGAGATAAAGGCTGGATAGCCAACATAGTCTATATAGATATTACATATTTGTCACTAGCCTAAGTTACAATGGGCCAGAGGCAAGGTTAACATCTTCTTTATCTTACTAATCCTTCTTCTATGCATCCTGTTATAACTATCTCCATTTTCTCTATCGCTTATTACTCAGTGCCAGTCTCCTATCAGTCGTTCACATAAGAATATTCTGACTGTAGTCATTTACACGTTAGTATGAAAGAGTTAAAAAAGCCTTTTTTAAAAGAACAATTTTCATTGCAAGCCAGTAGGAAGTGAAAGCCTTTGGCCGCCCCACATAATGTAAAACTTACAGACACTTGCATTAGGCAGCCCTTTCAGAGTCATTAAAATGAAAGGAACTGCCTCCTGAAAAGCTAGCTTCTATCAGACTATTTGCTGAGACCATAGAATTCAAGGTGCCTGGGATTTCCTGGTTTCCATGTGTCATCACTTAAGGCAGCCACAAATATCCATTTTTGTTTGCTTGAGCTATCTGAATGTTTAAAACCCATCTATTATTACAGAAGCTCTTTGGAGGGACCCTAACTGGCCTCTATAAATTGCTTCCTCTAACCTTTCAGAGTTAATATGGCCAGTTCCCTTGTAATTAAAACAAAAACAAAAAAAACCCTAGATCATTTCACAAAACTTCTCCCAAGTTACTTGGCAATTAACACTTTATCAAGAAGACATGGTGGCCAACCTTGTCTGAATGGGCTAGATTTTTACACAGTCATTCCTTCCAGCTCATGACGTTCTTCTTCATTTGCTGCCCACGGATGCTGAAAATAACTTGTTTTCTGGCAAGCTTGGGATAAAATTCCTTATGATTTAATCAGATCTGTAATGAAGGTCTCCCAGCCTGAAGGAAAGAGCATCCTGAACTTCAGGGATGGTTAGGGGCAGGGCCCTGGAGAGGGGGAGGAGCCTCTTGTCTTAGCATTGTAGGTGGGGCCAGGAGAGCTGCTACAGGGTCATGTCACCCAACCTGCCAGGGGCCCGTGTGGCTGAGACTGCTGACTCTGCTTGGCAGTGTTCCATACCTCGTACCATGTGGGCTCTGCCTTCCCACTCCCTGAGGCCCAAAGCCCTCAAAGATAAGCAGTAAACGTTTCCATCTCTAAACATTAGCTGCTTGGTTCAGGAAGAACTAATTCCATATACACACACATACATACACACACACCCCAGGACAGATTTGTCCTAACTAAAGCCAGGATTCCCTTGATTGTTCCAAACTGGTGTTAAATTAGAAGATAACCCTAGATAATGAGCGGGTGAGAAAGAGGCTGGAGTGCGGCAGAACAGCTGGGGGATGAGTGATGATCTGAGTGGGTGAGAGAGGGTTGGGTGGCGAAGGAGCAGTTAAGGTAACGGGGAAGTAGCTGGCTATTGAGGGAGTAGCTGGAGAATGAAACTTAACTGGAAAATGAAGGCAAGGCACAAAGTGGGAGTTACTGCACTGGGACAATAGAGGAGTCTCAGACCCGGAGTAGGGGCCATTCTGCTCTGCTCCTTTTACCTCCATTTTGCCCTTTCTTAGGTCTTGCTGGTGAGAAACAAACTCCGTCTATGTCTGTGTCAGTTCGCAGGAACCTGAGTGATTGTAGCCTAGCGGGGTGAAGCTCTACAGGATTGAGGCTGAGGCTGCGGCAGAGTAGGTACAATGTGGCTAGGTGAGTTTCTTCCATTTAGGAAGGGGCTCTCACTTCTTGCACCCCTCAAAGGATGGGTGAGGTTGCCTGCCAGGGGTCCTAGCAGAACCCACGTGTATGTCCCTCACTGCCCGTTGTCACCTTCATCACTCTCTCTACCAGCTTCCATTGGCCATTTAAGTGCCAAGCAATGAGCTGAAAGTCTTCAGGCATTAACTCATTGCATCATCTCAACAACTCTGTGAAATAACTGCAATTGGTAGCCCATTTTACAGGTGGATAAACTGAGGTTTAGAAAGGTCTAGTAACCTGCAGGTAAGAGGCAGAGCCAGGATAGTCTGACTTCAGGAGCTGTATTCCAAGTCTTGTGCCACAGTCATGGATTACACCCCTATGGAGCATTTATCCTTCAGAAGCCCAGTGCTCCCCATTTACCATGTAAGAGCATTTAGCAAGATCTGGGCTAGGAGTGAGGACTCAGGTAGACCATCCTGCTTAACTAAGGAGCCTAAGAAATAGGGTACCTCTCTTAGGATGGGTGCAGCTGCCTAGCAGCCGTGTTCCAAACCCATTCCTGATGAGGTCTGTCATAAAGTCGTAATTTAGAACCAGTCTTCCCCAGGGTGCACCCACCACTGGCAATCAGACCTCATTTGCACTGAGACATTTATAGTCCGTGGTGAATTTCCATCATCTCTATAGGATGAGACACAGGCATAAAGCTCTGAGTTGGGGAAGTTTGTCTTTCTCTCTTTTCTGTCCTTTCCAACATGCCTTGGGACAAGATGCCATGTCACGGGTTGTGCCCAGCTGACATTTTCAGAAGCATTTTCTGACATGACGGGCTTGGAAAACATTATAGGGCAATAACTTGAGGCTTCAAAAAATTTTTTTTTAATCCAAAACAGATTTTCATTTGGGTCCTGAGGAGTCTGACTGCTGTCCTTATTTCACGAGAGCAGTGCAGTCACATTGTCATGTGTGATGTGGTGCCTTATTTAATAAGCTGCTGGCTCCAAGATAAGCCATTCATTCTGGGAGGCACTGGCTTGGTAAAATTGTTTTTCACAAGAAGCTTAAGGTTAAGCTCTAATTAATGGAGGGGGTTGGATTTTATACAGATAGATTGGTAGGTAGGTTCGGGGACATGTCAAATGCACCATCTTTGTCTCTGCAGCTGAAAATATATTCATAAAGCCCACACAACTCTGTAGATTTCTTAAAACTCCATTTTTGGCACATATATTCTGGTCTTGGTGTGCTCTAGCTAATAAACAGCTTCTGACTTACACTCAGTGCCTGATTCTTGCATTGACCCAGGTGCCTCTCAGGGCATAGTTAACCGGGCCCAAATCCCCCAAGTCATTTAAGCCCAGTAGTCTTTCCTGGTGGCCAGGGCTTGGAGACCTCCACTAGGCCCTAGGGCTCTGTCTTAGTCAGCTGGCTGCCGTAACAAAATACTATAGACCAGGTGGCTTAAGCAACAAAAGTTTATTTTCTCATATTTTTGGAGGCTGGAAGTCCAAGATCAAAGTGCCAGCCTGGTTGTCTCTGGTGAGAACCCTCCTCCTGGCATGCAGATGGCTGGCTTCTCACTGTGTCCTTACATGGCAGGGGGAGAGAGTGAGCAAGACCTCTAATGTCACTTCTTATGAGGACACTAATCCCATCATGAGGGCCCCATCCTCATGTCCTCATCTAAGCCGTGTCATCTCCCATAGTCACCATCCCCAAATGCCATCACATTGGGACTTAGAGCTGCAGCATATGAATTTGAGAGAGATACAGTTAAGTCCATAGCAGGTACTTTCTGTTGTCAGGCAGAGGGCTGGCTTCTTTGATGCCACTGGGCTTCCCTGCGATGCCAGAGTAACTAGTAGGACAAAGACTGGGGAAGCACAAAGGCCGCCGACACCTGGGGAGTGGCGTTCCTGAGTGCTGGCTGTGTTGAAGGGAAATTCATTGTGGATTAGAAGAGCTCTGGGCTCCACAGAATCTGGCAGGCTCAGAATGTATCATTTTGGGGGAAGACTCCTGGTCTTTGAAAACTTTCTAGTAGAGTAGAAAGGAAAGAGAGGCAGAGAGAAAGACCAAACCTGAATTAGTGGGTAAATGAATGGGCCTGCTGCCTGACACCTTCTTTGGGCCATAAGATTTGAGAATGAGGCTGTGATTCAGGTCTGCAAACCACGGAGAGGGCAATGGGCTTGCCGACCAAATGCTAAAGTTACCCAGAAAGGTGTCCAGGAACTTGAAGGAAGTAGAGATGTGGAGGGGAGCTATATTATTAGGGAGTGTTCTGATTCTCTATTGTCATGTCAAAACCCACTTCCAAACTTTGGTTTAAAACCCCACCATTTTATTGTTATCTTTCATGGATCAGGATTTCAGAGTGAGCACAGTAGGGAAATTTCATCTCTGTTTCATAATGTCTGAAGCCTCAGCTATGATCACTTACACAGTTAGGGGCTGGTACGTCTTGGAGCTGGCCGGGCAGCTCTGCCTTCTTGTAGTCTGGAGCCCCTTCATGTGGCCTCTCCAGCATGGTGGTCTCGGCATAATTAGACTTCTTTGCTCCAAGAGCAAATATTCCAGGATCCAGGCAGTGGAAGCTGCCAATATCTTAGACCCAGGATCGATACAAAGCCCATCCAAATCAGGGGAGAAGGGACGAGGACCCTACTCCTTGATGGCAGGAGTCTGATGGTCACCATTTGTGGCCATTTTTAGTCTACAGCAGGATGCTAACTGCTATGACATTTTGAAGTTCATCTCTTGCTCACATAACAGTTCAGCATAGGTATTCATGGGTTACCTGGGACTGGAGTACGGATAGGCAATGGGGATGACTGTCAGTGGGTACAGTGGGTATGGAGTTTCTTTTTGGGGTACTGAAATGTTCTAAAGTGCCTTGTGCTTGATAGTTGCACAGCTGAAGGAGGGAAGGCCCTCTTAGGTGACTCTCCTCCATGCAGTGTCCCTTATGCAGAATCCTTCCACCTTAAGGCTCTGCCCTTTAGACCCTTGCTAGCCAATGAAATATAATGGGAACCACATGTGTAATTTTAAATGTCCTCATAGCTGCATTTAAAGATGTAAAGTAAACAAGTAAAATAAATTTTAATGACATATTTTATTTATCCAATATACCCAAAATGTTACTTCAACATGCAATCAATATAAAAACTTATTAATGAGATATCTTACATTCTGGGTTTTTCTTTTCTTTGGTATGAGTCTTTGAAATCTAGTGTACATTGACACACCATATATCAATTTAGGTGAGCCACATTTCAAGCGTCCATGGCTACATGTGGCTTGTAGCCTCCGTATTGGGCAGCACAGCTGTAGGACTTCAGGTCCTGTCCATTCAGGCTGGGAATGGAGAGTCACAGGGATTGCAGAGAGGGCTTTCCAGGCCAGACCTGCAAGTGGCTGGATCACGTCAGCTCACCTTCCACTGCCCAGGACCCAGACTGGTCACACCTTTACAAGGGAGACAGGGACAGATATTCTAGCCCTGTGCCAAGCAGGATAAGGAAATAGGGTTTGGCCAACACAGAAAATTGTGTTCCAGCAGCCAACAAGTTTTTGAGTACCTACTATGTGCTAGTCAGCCTGGTTGGCAGGCTTTGCCTAGTTTTAAAGGAAGTGGGAAGAAGCTTTGCTTTCTATGTTTTTCCTTGGCTCATAATCCATACTCCTTAAAGTGGCATCCAGGGTCTTCATGCCAGCTTGCTTCTCAGTGTTCCTCAAACTGTGGACCCCTTCAGATCCCATATGCACGCTCTTGCTCATGCCATTCTTCCCACTAGGAATGCCCACCTCCTGTTCTGGGCCTGTGACCATCTCCCTGATGCCCCACCCCTCCCTTGGCCCTCTGTCAGAATCTTACTCTCCCTTTTGTTGCCTCCAACCTTGCTCGGGCATCATGGGGAGAGAGACATGCAATTAGAAGCAGGCAGGCCCAGATTCCAGCTCCAATTCTGTTATCCATCTGCTGTGTGACTTTGGACAAGTCACTGACCCTCTCTGAGTCCCAGCCTTCTCTGTGAATGGAATAATCAGAACTACTCCATGGCCTCTGCCTGTCCCAGTGCTGCCCAGCTGCAGGTTAAGGCCCAGCTGGTATCTGAGCTAGTCCTGACCTGGGCAGGCCTTATAAGAGGGCCTAGGCCTCTACTCGGTGATGGGGCTGGACTTACTCTCGCTTCCTCGGGCCTCGTCAGCGAGATGCCTGGGGTGGGCCAACATGATGGCTTACCTGGAGGGCTAGGCTCGGCCTCGGTTTCACCATCTAGCTCTTAAGCGGTGTGCTGAGGAGAACCTCATCCTCGTCCTGAGGAAGACTCTGACTTTCCTGTGAATTTCTTCCCTGGGGATTGGATGTACCCCTCACTCCCAACTCCTTACCCCCACCTCCAAGCCAGCCTGCGTCCACCCCTGTTGTTTACCTGAGACCAAGACAGTGGCTTCTGGCTTGCCTCAGTTCCTCCTGCTTCGGGAGCCCTGCTGGCATGATCAGCAGCTGACAGGCCCTGGGAACCCCGTGCCAGCTGTGATCCAGCCCAGCCCTCTGGGAAGAAAGGCCTCCGCCCAGTCCACACTGGGTAGGGGCTCCAGTGTTGTTGCCTCCCACACCTGGCTCCCTGCCCTCTCCTAGGGGCAGCTGTGCCGGGTTGGCTGCCTGAGGCACCCAGAGAAGCCATGAGGAGCAGACAGTGAATGTCAGGCAACCAGTGGCCCTGAGCCCAGGGCCCCATTCCTTCTGTTCAGTGAGAACAAGAGCAGTGGTGAATCTTGAATGATGAACTGGGCCAGGAACAGTAAGGCAGAAGATGCTACACCCACTTTACAGAAGGGGAAACTGAGGCGCAGAGAGGTTCAGAGACTTGCTTGGGTCTCATAGCACTTAGGTGGTAAGGTGGATTTTGATTCTGGGTCAGTTGAGTATCAAAGTCTGTTGTCTAACCACTGCACACCCTTACCACATTAAAAACAAGCAGAAAGACATGAAAACAATTACATGGAGACTCTAGCTGGTACCTAGAGAAAGTGAGGGGCACTTGTAACTCAGAAATAAAATCACCATCTGACCCTTTCTCTAGAAGACTCCAACCCTCATAATGGGTGAGACTGGTCACCCCTCAGAGCCCTGAAGGGCAGGAATAAGCGAGTGAGGAATGAGGGCGTGTTTGGTGAAGGAGGGTGCTCAGGAGAGAGTGAATGGCTACTAGGGCGGCTTGGCCCACTCACAGAGTGGGAGTCTGGGTGCAGGCTCTGGGAGGATCCCCAGGATCCCCGGCCCTGCTCTCCTGCCCCCTCCAGTGTCCATCAGACGTGGCCTTTGGAGCCTGTCTGAGCCTCTGCTCTGCTTTCTGGCTTACCTGGCCCCTGCCTGTCCCCGGTTCAGCCTTCTGGGTGTTCTGAGGTTTAGGTGCAGGGCTGGGGGGATGGGTGTGAACGTCTGGTTGCTGGGAAGGAGTCAGCATCAGTGTCAACAAAAACTGGAGGCTTTCATCGGTCCCCTGGGGCTTAGAGACTGCCTGGCCCCGGGGCATGAAGCAGAGAGCATTTCTGGACTCTCCTGGCTAAGGACCGAGCCTCCTCACTGCAGTGACCCCTGGAAGGCCCACCACCATGGACTCTCACTGGATGTGAGTCGCCTCTCTGTCCTTACAAACCACAGCCCAGAATATGCAGGGTGTAGACACAGAGAAGTTCCCAGAGGCAACTTCCTGGTCCTGAGATGACCCTGGTCTGACCACGGAGACCTGATGGACCTCTTACTTCCCCTCCGGTCAATAAATCATGAACTTGGCTGGCTTCATTCGGCCTTGGCCCAGAGGCCCTGGTTGACATGTTGAACTCCCCTGTGAGCTCCTGCGGGGCACCACCACACTGCATTGTCTTCCGTTTCTGCCTCCCCCAGCCCTGGCCCACACCCCTGCCCTCTTTGGCTCTATCACAGATGATGGAAAGAATCAGGCCTTTTCCAGGTTCATATTCTTAAGCGTCTACACATTAGCTCTGTGACCCGGCAAGTTGCTTTTCCTGTCTGCACCTCTGTTTATACATCTAGGTGGCGGCTGGGACAATAATAGCCACTTCAACGAAATTGTGAGAAGTAAATGAAATCGTGTATGTAAGCATAGCTGAAACCATAATTGGTATATACCAAGTGCTAAAGAAAAGTGGATTCTCATCTTTTCTGCTGGGTGGTACCAGATGAGATGAGGATATTTTTTATTTAACAAAAATTATATAAAAACCCAGCAATTTCACTCTGAGGTATTTCCCAAGAGCAGTGAAAACATAGGTCCACACAAATACTTGTACATGAATTCATAGCCATGTTATTTGTAAAAGCCCGAAAGTGAAAACAGCCCAAGTCCGTCAGCTGAAGGATGGTTAAACAAAATGTGGCATCTTCATGCAATGAGACATTCGGCCATAAAAAGAAATGCGTACAACGGGGATGGACCTTGAAAACATGCTAAGTGAAAGAAGCCAGACACAGAAGGTCACATAGTGTGTGATTCCGTTTGTATGAAATGTCTAGAATAGGCAAATCTACAGAGACAGAAAGTAGATTGGTAATTACTGAGGGTTTGAGTGATGGTGGGAATGGGGAGTGGCTACTAATGGTATGGGGTTTCTTTTGGGGTAATAAAATTTCCTAAGATACTCAAGAACTCTGTAGATACAGTAAAAAAAACTCATTAAATTATATGCTTAAATAGGTGTGTTATTTGGTATATGAATTATACCTCAATAAATCAATATAAAAATGAAAAGCTGGGGAGAAAAAAAGAAACTTTCTAGCACTTGCTGTGTGCCAGGCACTTAAAGTGCTTCATAAATATTTGTCCATTGAATCGTCATAACAACCTCATGAGAGATACTGTTACTACTCCATCTCTGTATTTGTGGAAACAGAAGCACAGAGAGGTAAAGTAACTTGCCCAGAGTCACACAGCTAAAAAGTGCAGACCTGGGAGCTGAACTCAGGCATTCTGGCTTGTGCCCTCATTGCCACACTAAGCTGCACCCTTTTGCAGCAATCAGATTGTGTGCCTGACAGGGGGTCCCAGGACTTCCCCAGCCCAGAAAGACCTCCCACACCTCTCACTAGGGATCCTCCAGGACCTGGGTGGCTGTGGCCCAGAAGCAGTGCTTGGGGCCTTGGGTTTTGCTCATTTTGTTATTTCTGCTGTGCTATCTCAGTGAGGAGACACTCTGGTTGTGCTGGTGGTTTTGTGGGGAGACAGGAGAGACAGCGCCTGATCACAGCACCCCGTTATGTGCCTCATTTCCCTTTCCCACTCTCCAGCCTTCTGTCAGTTCCCACTTTCATTCTCACCCTTCCCACCTCCAGTCTCTTCAGATCTCCCCAGCTGACCCTTGGGAGCTAGCCTGTACCTCTTACAACCTCTTTCAACAAAATGGAGACGTGGCCAAACAGCAACCGTTGCCCCCTTGGGGGTCTCAGGTTACCCTCCCCCAAAAGTCCCAGCTTCAGCTGGGTTCCCTTGACTTACAAAGCTCCCTGCGCCCTTCTGGGGCCTGACTCCTTGGACATGTGTGGGAGGCTCACCTGTGTTGCATTCGTGCAGGTCAGGCCACTGAGCCCGGGGTATGCACAGAGCTCAGGTGTGACTCTGCTGAGTGCTAACCCTGGAGCTCACCATGCCAACTTGACGGAGAGTCACATCAGAGTCCAAGGCTGGTCGAAGCCCCAGCCGCCTGGAAGCCACCTGGGGGGCACAGTGAGATTTTCCCAAGAGTCAGGAAGAGGATTAGCAAGTGGTGGAGAGCAAGGACATGGCACTCAGCCGGCCTGGGGCCCAACCCTGACTCTGCTGTTGACTTTGGCAGGTCGCTCCATCTCTCTAAGCCACAGTTCACCATCTGTAACCTGGGGACGCTCACAGGATGCTATGAGGTTAAAAGAAGGAATTGTATGTATGTGCAGGGACACACTTCCTGGCACATAGCAAGCCCCTGATAAACAGAATCTTATTACTGTTAGGATATTCCCAACATATATTAGGGCTGTGGCTGATGGCTTCTGTTGAAAGCCTTGTCTGAGCTCTATCCCTTGGCCTGGGCCTTGTAGCTGGTAATCTTTAGCCCCCAATGTGCCACTTTTGCCTCTCTTTGGACTTTGTTTTGGGCTGGTTCTTTCTGTTCTCATTGGTGAACTCAGCACGTTCTTCTGGGCCCTGCCCATGAGCCAGGCTTGCAGCTCCAGAGGCCTTGACCCTGAACCAGCCATGATACATGACCATGACCTCCCCAGTGGCCCCCCTTAACTAACACCAGGTGTGACTTCAAGCCTGGACTTGAGCCCCTCTGTAGAGGACGGCAGTGCCCATTGCAGTGAGCTAGGCAGTTGGAGACCCCAGCCCAGGCATCAAGGTCAGGAAGGTGCGGGGCCTAGATGTACTATCAGAGAGCCTGGCTCTGAGATGCAGATAAGAAGTGGGTGCTTTCAGGTGACCCTAAGGGACTAACAATGTCTGACCCAGTTTGGGATCTACTGGCCCCTCTTGGAGTTGGAGCTGCAGAAATTGATTTGCAGAAGGGCGTGTTCCACTTAATTAGCATGGCCTCCTTCTGGCTGGGAAACACCATTAAATGGGCCAGGTTGGCCTGAAATCATGCTGGTGGCCTCAGCCGCAGTCCCACAGGGTGATCAGTCCCTCAGGCTCTGTCCCCTTAGCCAGGCTGGAATTCAGAATGGCCTGAGTTTCCGATTTGGGGCGTGAGACACCTCCTACCCTTGTCCAAGCCCAGGAAAGCACCTAGCTGGAACATGGCAAGTGTGAGACGGCCTGGAGCTGGGTGTGAGGGGCCTGGAAGGAGGAGTAGAGGCTTCACCCAAGTGCACTCTGCCTCCCTGCACCCCCTTGCCCTGCCTGTGCCCTGCCCTGCCCCAGTTGGGAGCTGGGACACAGACCCGTACCCCGTGCCCAGCATAGTGCTATGCCCTTCATGTGCGCCACCTCAGTACCAAAGCCCTGTAACATGGGCTCAGCTTCACAGAGGAGACTGAGGCTCAGAGAGGTGGTCACTTGCCCAAAGGTCACACAGCTAGGAAGTGGCAGCGCAGGATTTGGACCCAGGCTTCTGTATTGTTATGTCTGGGACTCCTGCCTTTCCGTGCAATCTCAGCCTGTCCCTGCAGAGTCTGTCTCTATTTTGAGGACAGCATTCATCGCCTCTGTTTAAAAATCTTGTGAGGTTTGATTCCTGCTCCTGGTTGTGGAGGGAGAGTGATCGCATGGGCCCCTGGGGAAGGAGGAACTCCCAAATCCTAGGTGTGCTGTCCTCTGTCGGCCGAGTGTGTGCGCTGCAGGAAGGGGGGCACCCGTGAGTTCTGCCACTTGCTGGCGCACTTGATCCCTGAGGCTCCTTTCCTTGTTTGTAAAATGGAAGTAACGCCAGGCAGCACGTATCTCAGGTTGGGAGGATCAAATAGGATGACATACAAAGCGCTTTTCACTTAGTCAGTGTCCCCCCAATGCTGGCAGTTGTCTCTTCAGTACTCCTATTATTAGTTTCACCAAGGAGAGCGGCTTACTTTCCCCTCACACGGTGGATGTGTGAGGTGTGGCAAAGAATGTCTTTTCCCAGAGAGAGGGCACAGCCGGGCATGTGGCAGGCAACCTGGTACAGGGGGTGAGCCTCCCTGACTCAGAACACGGCTCTCTCTGCTTATATCAGGGATCAGAGCACAAGATGTGGACTTAAGCACCAACCATCTGGAAACTACTGCTTTTTTTAAAATACTGAAGTTCACATAACATAAAATTAGCCACTTTTAAGTGTTCAATTCCGTGACATTTAGTACATTCACAATGTTGGGCAGCCACCGCCTCTATCTAGTTCCAGAACATTTTCATCAGCCCAGAAGGAAACCCTGGGCCCATGAGCAGGCACTCCCCACTTGCCGTCCCTCCCAGGCCCCGTGAATACCCATCTGCATTCTGTCTCTATGGAATACCTCTTCTGGACATTTCATGTAAGTGGAATCATACAATACAGGACCTTTTGTGTTGCCTTCAGTTGCCTAGTGTGATATTTTCAAGGTCACAACATCCATGCTGTAGCATCTATTAGCATTTTGTCTCTTTTTATGGTTGGATAATTGTCCATTGAATGGATACGCTATATTTTATTTATCTGCTCATTAACTGATAGAAAAACTGTGGTTTTTAAAAGGGGCTTGATGAGAAGGTAAGGCTGGTCCCAGACATGGGATGTGAACACACACACACACACATGCACAGGCTGCTGCCCCTCCTAAGGCCCAGCGCCAAAAATGATGGTCAAAGGGCACTGTGGCCATGGCTTCTCTAGCCTCATCAGCATGTTAGTGCTCAAATGTTCAACCTGGTGCTAGTTGGGGTGATGGAGGTGGGGATGGTTAAAGATCCACCAGGTAAAGAGGATCAGCTGCCTATGTGGTCCAGCCCAGGCATCACTAAAGTGCATGGGTCAGACCTGGAGCTCTGGAGCGAGACCATCTGGGCTCATATCCCAGTTCTGGTACTTACTGGGTGACCTTGGTTAAATCACTCAACCTCTCTGTGTCTGTTTCTCTTTTGGTCACATGGAAATACCAGCTACTTAGAAGGCTGTGCTGACTAAATGAAGCCTGGCTTTACCACAGTACCTTCCACAACAGAGGAAGATTCCAGAACATGTTTGTATCAGCTATTGTTAGTCTTCAATTTTATCAGTTGGCACCTAGCCCTGAAGTTGCAGTCTTGTGTTGGTGTCAAGCCCCTGACTGGACTGGGTTCCTGCCATGAGTCCTCAGGAAACGGTTCCATCCATTTGAGCAGTTATCTTGTTACCATGCATCCCTGTGACTCCCACCGAGGCAAGGGCTGGGTCTGGTGTGGCTCAGCCCAGTATATATGCCTGGCAAGTCCACATGAATGGCCTCCCATCTACACCACCTCTGCTTTTCATCTCAGGAGTCCAAAGCCCCGCCCCAGTGGGCAAAGCTCATGCCTTTTTATTTTGAGATAAGTTTAGATTCACATGCAGATTTAAAAAGTAGTAGATTCCCTTCTACCTCTCACCCAGTTTCCACCAACAGTATCATCTTAGAAAACTATAATATAAATCACAACCAGGAAAGTGACATTGATACTATTCATCAACCCTATTCAGATTTTTCCAGTTTTCATGTAGTCATTTGTGTATATGTGTAGGTGTGTGCCTGAGTGTTTAGCTCTATGCATTTTTTAAAAATCATACATGTACATTTGTGACTACCACCATAGTCAAGATACAGTATTTAAAAATATTGATGACATGTTGAAATGATAATATTTTGGATATAGTGGGCTCAAATATAATTTTAAAATTTCACCTGTTTCTTTTTTGAATGTTGCTACCAGAAAATTTAGAATTACACATGTGGCCCACATCCTATTTCTATTGGACAGTGCTGGTCTTGAATATCACCATCAATCCAGAAATTTCCCTTGTGGCCCTTCCCAGTCAGTCCTTAAGACACTCCCAGGCAAGTACTATTCTGATGTTTTTTGTTTTTTGTTTTTTAACCACTACAGGTTAGTTGTGTATTTGTTTTGAGTTTTTTGAGGTGAAATTCACATAACATAAAATTAGCACACGAGTCAGTGGCATTTAGTATAGTCACTATTTGTGAATTGTGTGCCACCTCTGTCTAATTCCAAAACATTTTGAACACCCTAAAAGGAAGCCCTGTACCCATTTAGCAGTCAATCTTATTTTCCCCTCCCTCCAGCCCCAGGAAACCACCGATGTACTTTCTGTCTCTAAGGGCTTACTTATTTTGGACATTTCAGATCAATGGAGTCATACAATATGCAACCTTTTGAGTGCTTCTTGCACTTAGCATAATGTCTTCAAGGTTCATCCATATGGTGGCAGCTACCAGTATTTCATCCTTTTTTATGACCAGATGTATGTACATGCTTGGGTTGTTTCTACCTTTTGGCTGTTTTTTGACTGTTGTGAATAGTGCTGCCTTGAACTTGAATGTACATGTATTTGTTTGAGTTCCTGTTTCCAGTGATTTGGGTATGTATCTAGGATTGGAACTGCTGAATCACATGGCAACTCTATGTTTCACTTTTTGGAGAACTGCCAGACTGTTTGCCATAGCAGCTGCACCATTTTACATTCCCACCAGCAATGTACAAGGGCTCCAGTTTCTCCACATCCTTGTCTGCTTTTTTATTATAGCCACCCTAGTGAGTGTAAAGTATATAGTTAGTTTTACGTGTTCTAGAAAGTCATGCAAGTGGAATCACAGCATGGACTGTTGCATGTGAGGCTTCTTTCTCTTACCTGCACATGAGGATATTTGAGGTGTGTGATATCTTTGTTTTTGTTTTGCAATAGGGGTTTTATACAAATGGATATCCAAACCTTCTTTTTGAAGATTAGGTTCCCTTTATCATGCTTAAGTTTTTTATTGAAATATACTTAATATACAATATTGTATTGGTTTCTGATGTATAATATCATGATTCAGCAATTATGTGCATTACTAAATGCTGACTACAATAGATGTAGTTACCATGTGTACTATACAAAGATATTACATTATTATTGGCCATATTCTCTATATTGTACTTCCATCCCTGTGGCTAATTTATTTTATAATTTGAGATTTGTACCTCTTCATCCCCTTCACCTATTTCACCTGTTTCCCCCAACTCCCATGGTAACTGCTAGTCTGCTCTCTGTTTATGAGTCTATTTCTGTTTTTGTTTGTTTTAATTTTTAAGATTCCATGTATAAGTGAAATCACATGGTATTTGTCTTTCTCTGATTTATTTCACTTAGCATATACCCTCTAGGTCCATCAGTGTTGCAAAAGGCAAGATTTCATTCTTTTTTATGGCTGAGTAATACTCCATTGTGTATATGTACCACATCCTCTTTATCCATTCACCTACTGATGGATGCTTTGGTTGCTTCCATATCTTGGCTATTGCAACAATGCTGCAATGTAGGATGCATATATCTTTTTGAATTAGTGATTTTGTTTTCTTTGGGTAGATTTATAGAAGTGGAATAGCTGGGTCATATGAGGTGTGTGGTTTGAGTGCCTAAAAATTGCTCATGGAGTATATTAAAGTGGAAGATAAGGTTCTTTAAGACAAAGGTGGCAGCTCCCTTCCCCACCCCCATCCTGAAATCCCCTGCTGAGAAGGAACAGGCAAGGGTTCTTTGGTAGGGGGCAAAAGGATTGTGGTGTACTTAGGAGGTCAGTCAGGGGAGTTCTCCTAAGGAGGTGACCTGTAGGAGACTGAAGGATAAGAAGGAGCCAGCTGTTAGAAAAATAGAGGAGGTTGGGCTAGAGGAGAGCAGAAATCCTAGCATAAGCAAGGGCCCTGGGACAGGCAAAGCCCCAGTGGTCTAGGGCTAAGCTGGGAAGGGTATGAAACCAGTGGGAAGGCATGCTGGCCATGTTGCTGGGGCCATAAGCTTGTGTTAGCTGCGCCAGGACCCTGGGACACAAAACGCCACACACTATGCCAGCCTTTTTGCTGCCTTCCCAGCCCAGGAGCAGCTCATCTGAGATACTGTGGCTCATCCCAGCATCTAGCAGGCTCTCCAACTGGAGGACTGGGAGTTGGAGGCTGGAGGAGTGCAGTCAGGGGCACTGAGTCTGAGATTCTGGGACACAGGCCTGTGATACCCACAGTGACTCTTGCCCAGACCCCAAAGCGGGCTCGGATGCCTGTGTCGCTGACCCACATGTGCCCTTCTCCTCCCAGGCCCTTGGGGGATGGGGTGGGGAGCAGTGTGTGGCTCAGCATAGTGCCCTCCCCTCCCTGGAGAGCTCGGCACTAAAGCTCCAAGCCCAGATCACACCTTGGCCAGCCTCCTGGATCTTCAAGAACCAAGAGCTCTGTGCACGGAGTCCTGGCCCCGCACCTGAGTGCACCTGAGCCCCGTAAACAAGAGGAACACTGGCCCCAGCCCCCGGTTACATAAGGGTATCTTTGCAATTTGGCTCCTTTTGAAATGAAATGGGGAAACTACATGCAAACAAGCAGGTATGGGGAACTAAATAGGAGAGAAACTCCCTCAGGGTCACCTCTGGGTTAGTCTCCATTTGGGGCATTGGTTTATTCATTCAGCAAATGGTATTGACACCTACTCTGTGCCTAACCTCATGCTGGGATCACAAGAACAGATGTCCTATAAATGTCTCTGGGAAGAAGGGCGGGGAAGAAAGGAGGAAGTGAAGGAGGAAGGAAAGAATTAAGGAAAGAAGGAAGGAATGGAGGAAGGAGGGAAAGAGGGGAAGAAATGCCCTCACAGAGCTCATAGGTGTGGCCATAGTCATGGAACTAAATACAGTGTAGTTCAGTGCAGGTCAGTAGAAAAATAATGTGAGCCATATACTTAATTTTAAATTTTCTAGTAGCTACATTCAAGTAGAAAAGAAACAGGCAAAATTAATTTGTATAATGCATTTTCTTTAACTCAATTATGTCTTTTCAACATTCAGTCAGTACAGAACATTATCAAGACATTTTTCTGTATCTTTTTTTGGTACTCAAGTTTCAAAGTCCAGCGTGCATTGTACACTCCCAGCACATCTCAATCCAGATTATGCCCATTTCGAGTGTTCTACAGCCCTGTACTGGCGGCACCGCTGTGACTGCGGAGGACACTTCATTCAGGGTCAAGGAAGACTTCACTGAGGTGGTGTATTCAGTCATGTATTCATTCATTCTCTCATTTAATGTCAACTTGAGGTTACTGAATGTCTTCTGCAGTGGCGTGAGGGCTGGGCTGGGATTTGGCTGCTGGGAGAAGGGACGAATATTCCAGACTGAGGGAGGGCAGATTGCAAGCCCCAGGAGGGCAGGGCGGTGTCTGTCTTGCTCACTGCGGTGTGCCCGTGCCTGGCATAGAGTTGATGCCTGGTGAATATCTGTGGGGCAGGAGAGAGGAAGGAGCAGTTGGGTGGGTCTAGTGCATAGGAGACTCGGAAGGAAGGAATGAGAGAGGAGGCTGCAGCCCCTGAATCCCTGGGGGGCCTGTCAGGCTGCAGATCGTTAGGCCCTCCCCCAGAGTTTCCCATTCAGGAGGTCTGAGCAGCAGCCACAGGATTTACCTTTCTAACAAATCCTGGGTCATGCTGCAGCTGACCTGCCCTGAGACGCCTTGGCTGTCCTGAGACACCCGCTGGGCCAGCTCATGGGCAGCATGAAGGCAGTGGGGAGCCATGCGAGGTCTTTGAGCAGGAGAGAAGCACCTTCAGGTGTGTGATTACGGAAACCGTAGGTGGCTGCTGGGGGCAAGGACCTGCAGTCTTCTCTCCCACCTCTCTCCAGCCAGATCAGTGGTACCCTTTGCTCAGGAGGGTGCCACAGGCCCGTTCCCATCCTCACATGGCAGGGAAGCCCTGGTTGTGCCCCTAGAACAAGAAAGAGTCCCAGGTGATGACTGACAGGTTTTCAGTGCTGTGGGCTGAAATAGAAACCCTTAGTCAGCTGTAGGGTTCAGTGAAGACTCCCCGCTTAACAGAAATTTGACTGGAGGGGAATGTTTGCATTCAGGCCATTTAGGAGGCGTGGGCCTGTAGCTGAGTGGCTCTGGGTCAGGGTCTCTCGTGAGGTCACTCTTTCACCAGGGCTCTTGTCATCTGAGTGCCTGACTAGGGCAAGAGGCTCTGACTCCGTGATGGCTGACTTTCTTGTTGGCAGGAGGCCTCACTCAGTCCCCTGGGCTGCACAGGTGTCTTCTCCACAAGGCAGCTGCTTCCTTCCCCCACAGTGACTGATCCAAGGAGCAAGATGGAACCCGCAACATATTTTTACAACCGAGCCTCGGAGGTCACACTCCACCCCACAGTCGCGCATCAGCCAGTCCCATTCCGTGTGCATCCAGGAGGAAGCGAGCCCAGCATCTTGGAGGCTGGCTGCCCTT
This sequence comes from Manis javanica, assembly GCF_040802235.1. Taxonomy (NCBI): domain Eukaryota; kingdom Metazoa; phylum Chordata; class Mammalia; order Pholidota; family Manidae; genus Manis; species Manis javanica. The sequence goes on along the minus strand of NC_133160.1, from coordinate 18,803,013 downwards.
TAGCTCTACCTGTGGTGAGCCCACAGGGTTTCCCAAGATGCCCATCGCCTGGAGCCACCGTTTGGTGTCTTGAAGCTTGAAGACTGGGTTCCACATTCCTATAGGATGTCTGCTTGGAGGGAGAGAGCCAACTAGCTGAATGATATTCATGATGATGATGGTGATGTCAGCACTTTACAGTCTACCTCTCAGATAACCAGATGTGAGAAACCAAGGTTCAAATGGAGGAGACGACATGCCTGAGATCAGATCACTGGGAAATGGGGTCTGAATCCTTAGCTGCTATACCTGTGTTTTCATACCAGGTGCAATGCCTAGGAGATTGCCTGTCCCCCTGTGGTGTGTTTCGGTGGCCTCGCTCCAGGGTGGGGGTGATTGCAGCCAAGGTCAGACTAGTCCTCTCATCCTCTACCCAGAGCCAGAGCTGGGTGTGCTGGCAGAACAGGAAACAGGGAGGCTTGGGCTACAGATCTCCAGCTCTTGAAACCCGAGGTCAGGTTTAGTTCTAAGACATGCACTGAAATCATCGTGGTGGAGCAAGCTTGGAGTTCAAGTGTGAAACTAAATGTGAGCTCTTGCTATCGCTGGCTTGTTAGACACTGATGTGTCTGCTCTCTGCTCGCACATTTGGCTGAGTCCTAGGGACAGGAGAGTTGGGAACAGTCCATTTTCATCTATTGCTGGGAGCATCAGCAAATGCTCTCCAGGTCCGAGGGCTGAGGCATGCCTAGCAAACGAATCCTAAGTCCCATACTTAACCCTGCCCCCCAGCCACTGCCCTGGTCCTCCTCGCTAAGCCAGGCCTTGCTAAGAACAGTGGGTTCCAGAAGCCCTGGAAAACCTGCAAACTTGCCTCCCTCCTGCCGAACCCAGCCAGCTCCTCTCTGATAAGAGTGGATTTTTCCATTTTTGGGAGCAGAAATGCTCCTGTTTCCCCTTGCCCACCCAGCCACCCTGGTTTCTGCTCCTGAGCAGGCAGAAGATGGGCATCTGGATATCACAGGAGATTGTGCAGCAGGTGGGGAGAGCACGGAAGACAGGGGCCCTGGGTAGGTGGGTCTGGTGGCAGGCAGTATATCCTGTGAGGAGGCAGATGTCTCAGTTCTGATGTGACTAGGAAGTGAGTCTGTATCAGACACGACAAAACCAAACACCAACAAATAAAAACCCCCAGCCAGCAAACAGGAAGCAGGGTCCAGATACAAATACCATCCTTTTTGCAGCTGCAGCCTCCACCATGCAGGTTTGAGAAGGTCATGCTCTTGGCAGGAAGTGGGGCTGCTTTCAGAGGGGGAGAGGTGGCTGAGTTGGGGTAGGGGGTGAGACAGCGGTGGGGTGAAAGGTGAGGAGTGACAGCAGATCTTTGGGGGTTGTGCCCCTTCAGTCCTGGGCAGGTGAAGACACTGAAGCTGATCTGCCCACACCCCTCCCAGCCATGATCCCACAGCCCTCCGTGGACATATGTTGATTTCTCCCTCTCCTACCCAGGGCCATGAAACTTTTACTGTGGGAGGAAAATGACTGTGGTTTTCAACATGCTTTGTAAGCTGAAAAGCTCTGCGCTGGGGATTATCTTTTCTGTAAAGAGCCAAATAAGAAATAGTGTAGATGGTGTGGGCAATACAGTTTGTGCTAGGACAGAGGAGGCAGCCATAGGCAGTACACAGGCAAGTGAGCATGTGTTCCCATTAAACTTCATTTATGGTATATTTGGGATTATGGGATATTAGATGCTTTTCTTTGCTTTTTCCCCCACCCATTAAGAAATATAAAAACCATTCTTAACTTGCAAGCAGTTCGAAATTGCAAAATTTGGCCATTGGACCATAGTTTGCCGACCTCCATGTGATACAAAGGGGCTGTAATTATTGTTCGTCTGACTTCCTACCTGTTACAGGCGTTCCAGCTTCAGCCTCTTGGGGTCACCAGCTTGACACCTTATTTCTGCCCTTGAAATTCTTAGCAGAAATATAGTTACTGCTTGGCTCATTCTATGGAGGGTTTTGTTTTTTAGTGAAATAGGAAAATTCTGATGATAATGGGAGTACATACATATTTTTAAATGTTTGGAAAACCATAAAATAAAAATCACAACTAATATCTTCTCTGGCAACCATAAAACAAAAATCACAACTACTGTCTTAATTTTTTTTCCTAGAAGTCTGTGCATGTGTGGAATGCATTTTTCTTTGCTAATTGAGATTGCACTGAATGTATAGTGTTTTTTTTTTGTTGTTGTTATCATGAACGTATAGTTTTGATCTCTTGTTTTCCCGTTCTACATTATATATCAGGCATTTTCCCGTGTCATTAAAATTCCTCAGAGATACCAGCTACAGAATATTCCATTATGTGGATGTTCCGTAATTTGCCTAATCGGTCTCCAATCATTTAGACATTTGAATTGCTTCCAGGATTTCTCAATTATATAAACAGTGTATATAAAAAATGATGCTGTGAATATCCTTGTCCGTAAATCTTTGTCCCCACTCTGCTCTTTTTTTTAGGGTGTGTATGTACTGAAGGTTCCTAAGAAAAATCATGTTTTTGACTTATATACTGACAGTTTTCATCTTACTGAATTTTGCTTTACCGATTATGCAGTTCATAAGGTTTCTGAACTGATAATGACTTCATTCTTTCCACCCCACCACTAGCCCCAGGCAACCGTTGGGTTGCCTTCTGATTATATTTCACTCTGAAGTGTCTTTTTTAAAAATCAACCTAAGCTTGATTACCTCCTCATTTTGCCCTGAAATCCACTCTGCATCATAGTAATGTTGCCACCCCCACTTTCTTTGTGTTTGCATTTGTCCGTTTTATATTTGAACGTCCCTTTATTTTTAGTCTCTCTTGTTATATTGTTGGGATGTTTTTCTTGTAAGCAGCATACAGTTGAATTTTTTTTTTCTTTTTGGCAACTGAATCTTTAAGGCTCTATAGGAGAAGGTAAATTCTTTCGTTTATTGTTTTGTAGATGTTTGGGTTTAGGTCCTCTTGTTTCTTGCTTTGTGGCATTTATGTCTCTGTTACTTCTTTCATTTTGTGACTTTAATGAATACCATGTTTATTTGCTTTTATCTTTTCAGTTGCCATGGGAGCTAGAAATCCTAATTTCAATGTCTCCATTAAAATTTTCAAAAATTGTGTTTCATTTTCTTGGCCAGACTCGCGTCAGCCCAGAGTAGAATTTGCCACTGTCCTGTGTGACACGGTGATAAAGGAGAGAAGCAAGACACAGGATGTTTAGGAGAGAATTGAGAGCCAGGCAGACAGGCAGGGGACAAGGAGGCTGTTATGGGACAGAAGAGTGGGACCAGGAACACCAGATAGAAGGTTCAAAGTGGGTAGGTGGGAGCCAGAGAAGTTCCCTCTTCTTAGGTAATTTGTTTTCTCTCCCTAAATATCAACAGGAATGGATTTTACTCTGGTTATACGCAGGTGAGGATCTCTTGTCACTAGGTTAGCTATGCCCAAAACATCCGTGGTGCCTGGAATCACCCAGGCTGGAGCTGAGACTCAACATTTACTTATTAGCCAAGTGAACTTGAGCAAATCATGTCAGTTCTCTGTTGAATTAGCACTAAGTCATAGGGCTGTTGTGGGATGAGACATGTAACTTCTGAGCATAAGTGCCTCACACTTGGAAAATATTCAGTAAATGTTAGATATTATTATGATGGCTGTGAAATCATTTTAGTGGTTATGTGACTGCAGCTTCTACCTAGAGGGCTGGGAATATTTTTATCTATTACTTGCCTGAATATATGAAATAATTGGACAATTTAAAAAAAGTGTGTTGAGGTAGTGGAAAGAGAAGTGAGGTGAGAGAGACAGGGTTGAGGGAGAAGGGAGATCAGGAATAGGTGTGCCTGCATTCGGGGAGAGAAGGGAATGGGGATGAGTAGAGAGAGAACTACCTTGGAGAGTTCCCGGGCAGCCAGGCTCTGCAGGGAGAAGGGAGATCAGGTTTCTGTGTCTACAGAGAGAGGTGCAGGGAGAATTCTGGAAGCAGAATTCATGAAGAATAGGGACCTGGCACAGCTGGGGTCTGATGTGTTCATGAATGGAATGGGGGGAATTCCAAGTTTATGTTTCTGGAGGAGCAGCACACTTTCCTTGAGTCCCCGAGATACAGCACTTGGGGGTGGGGGGAAGGCAAGATGCCTATGGTGTGGGTGGGGGATGGTGGGGCAGACATGAGGGGACAGGGCACAAGGGGAGCGAAGGAAAGAGGGATGTGTGCACAGGGACAGTCTCTGTAGCTCTGGTGGTGAAACATTATAGACCCACATCTTCTCCATATTAGATGAGTTAAATGTAGTTCTCTCTCCCTTTGAGGAAATCCAGTACATAAGTGTCTGCTTCTCCATTAGGAAGATGGAGAAGCATCCTCCCATCCCCCCATTTCAGAAAGATGGCATTTTTCATGACAATTAAATATAGCTATCTTGTACATAGACTTCTCTCGCTTCTGTTTATTTATTTAGACTTAATTTTTTTTTCGAGGTCAGTTATAATTTTTTTATTAAGGTATCATTAATTTACACTCTTATGAAGGTTTCACAAGAGAAACAATGTGGTTGCCACATTCACCCACATTATCAAGTTCCCTCATACCCCCTTGCAGTCACTGTCCATCAGTGTAGTAAGATGCCACAGAGTCACTACTTGTCTTCTCTGTGCTACATTGTATTTAGACTTAATTTTTTAGACTATTGTAGGTTCACAGCAAAACTGAGGGAAGGTAGGGAGATTTCCTATACACCCCTTGGTCCCATGGATGCATTGCCTCCCCAGTCATCAACAGCCCCCACTGGGGAGGTACATTTGTTACCACTGATAAACCTACATTGACACAATTGATAATCATCTGAAGACCATAATGTACATTCGGGTTCACTTCTTGGTGTTTTGCGTTCTATGGATTTGGACTATTGTATAATGACATATCCATCATTATCATTCACACAGCATATTTTCAGTGCCCCCAAATCCTCTGTGCTCTGCCTGTTCATCCCTCCCTCTCCCCAACTCCTGGCAATCTCCACAGTTTTGCCTTTTCCAGAATGGCATGGAATTGGAATCATAAAGTATGTATCCTTTTATTATTGGCTCCTTTCACTTAGTAATAAGCATTTAAGGTTCTTCCACGTCTTTTCATGACTTGATAGCTCACTTCTTGTTAGGACTGAATAATATTCCATTGTTGTTGTACCAGTGTATCCGTTTGCCTACTGAAGGACATCTTGGTTATGTCCAGGTTTTAGTGATTTGGGGTAAAGCTGCCATAAACATCAGTGTTTAGATTTTTTATGTGGACACAGCTTTCAATTCCTTTGGGTAAATACCAAGGAAATCTGATTGATGGACTGTATGGTAAGAGAATGTTCAGTTTTGTAAGAAACCATAAAAAGTGGCTCTACCTACCAACAGTGGTTGAAAGTTGACCATACTTACAGGGGTCTATTTATGGACCCTCTGTTCTGTTTCACTGATCTATTTGTGTTTTTTTTTGTTTTTTGTTTTTGCCAATATCACACTGTCTTGATTACTGTAGCTTTATAGTAAGTCTCAAAGTTGAGTCTCATCCATCCTCTGACTTAGTTCTTCTTCAATATTGTGTTGGCGGTCTTGGGTCTTTTGCCTCTCAATATAAACTTTAGTATCACCTGTCCATATTCATAAGATAACTTGCTGAAATTTTGATTGGGATTGCATTGAATCTGTAGACCAAGTTGGGAAGAACTGAGATCTTGACAATATTGAATCTTCTTATCCATGAACATGAACTCTCTCTCTATTTATTTAATTTTTCTTTGATTTCATCCATCAGGATTTTGTAGTTTTCCTCATTAGATCTTGCGTATACTTTGTTAGATTTCTCTGGTATCTTTAGTTTCATTTTCCTAGAAATGAATTTTTTATTTGATCATTCTCTTAACAATTATTTGTTGAGCTCTTATTCTGGGTGCTGAACACCCCAGATAAAAAGATGGGCAAGATTTGTCTGCATAGAGATTGCATTCTAAAGGGCCTGCAATCACTCTTGCTGCACATCTTATCCCAGAGATGTTTCACATGTGCAGGGGCATCTGGAGAGCTGATGTGAATCTCTGTCAACAGCCCCTGTCCAGCACAGCCATGGGTCCTGGACATGTGAGTTCTGGATGGGAGAAGATTATAGCTACATGCCTCATGAGCTCTTGGGCATCTTGTCCTCATGGTCCTGAGGGTATCAGAGATTCTAAGAATGAAACTGGCTTCTTTTCATAAACCAAGGGATGAAGATTCTCTCCAAAATGGAAAAGTCTATGGCTCAGCCTGGGAGCATTGTTGTCCAGAGGAGGAAGCATAGAATAGTCCAAGAGAGTATGCTCTGGCCAGTTCTAAGGCTTGAGTAGAGGCCAGGCAGGCTCTTTTTTACTTGTGCAGTCATCAGATACTAACCAGGAGCCTGAACTATGTCACTGTAGCTAAAAGGTTTGTGATTCCTCCTCCCCCACCCCTCCAGAACTAACAGTCAGGTAGACACAGACAAATCCGTACATAATTACATTATAGTGTCAAGTGTTCTGGGGAGGGAACAGAAAGCACATGAGGAGGATACTTGGCCCACTTCATGGAGGGAGGGATATTTACACTGAAACATTTAACCTGAGATTTGGTTAAGATTCAAGGCCAACTTGGAGCCGTCTTCTTTTTAAATTGAAATATTCACATACCAAAACTTATCCTTTTAAACTGTGCAGTTTGTGCTCTTCACATTCACAAGGCTGTCCAACCTTTACCATTACCACTATCTACTTACAGAAAACTTTCATCACCCTAAAAGGAAACACTACCTATTAGCAGTCACAGCCTGTTCCCCCTCCCCACAGCTCTTGGCAACTACTAATCTACTTTCTTCCTTTATGGATTTGCCTAATGTGGAAATTTCATATAAATGAAATCATATAATATGTGACCTTTTGTGTCTGGCTTCTTTTACTTAATGTGATGTTTTCAAGGTTCATTCATGTTGTAGTAAGCATCAGCACTTTGTTCCTTTCTGTGGCTGCATAATATTCCACTGTATGAATATACTGCATTTGATTTATTCATTCATCCATTGATGGGATGGATATGTGGGTTGTTTCTACTTTGGGGGTATTATAAATAATGCACTATGAACATTTGTGTACAAGTTTTTGTGTAGACATATGTGTTTATTCCTCTTGGGTATGTACCTTGGCATAGAATAGCTGGGTCACATAACTCTGTTTACTTTTTGAGGAACTGCCAGACTGTTTTCCACAGCAGCCGCACCATTTTACATTCCTACCAGCAATATATGAGGGTTCCAATGTCCCCACATCCTCATCAACACCTGCTATTGTCTGGCCCCTCTTCTTCTCAGATGGGCCCTCGTAGAAGGCTACCCTGGGAAGAACAGGTCTGGCTCTGGGGTCTGGGCCTGGGGATGTGACTTTGAGGGAAGCCCAGGTCTCCCTTGCCCACCCTCCACCACAGCTGACTCCTTGCCCCGGATCCTGGGGTGAACTGCCTGGCAGTGGCATGGGCTGCATCAGTCACTGCAGAAGCCATGTTAGACTTGACTGAGTCTCTTCACCCCCAGCCCCAGGTGGCTGGGCTTCCCTGGAAGCAGCTATTTCTGGCTTTTTCTGCTCCAGGGATGAGTGGTGGGTGGAAAGGTTGAAATTGCTCAGTGGAGTGATTTTGGAAGCGCAGAGGAGCCCTGACAACCTTGACTTGAGAGGAAAGTGGAGAGGCTGCTTTCTGGCAGTGCTGGCCCTTTGGACATTGTCAAAGCAGCAGGCCCGGCCCCCTGTAACCCTGACAGCACCCTGATGAGGGGGAGAGGGGAAGGGCCGGTCAGAGGAGCTGGTGTGATCCGCTTGCAGATGCTGGACCCCATGAGACTCTGGGGAAAGCAGACCTGGGACCTGCGGAGGGGAATAAATGGGATCAGCGTGGGCTGGATTTCCCAGCCAGGAGGTGTGGCCTAGTGGGTGAGTGCAGCAGCTAGAGACAGGCTGCCAGGGTGCTTGGAATCGGGTGGGGTGGGGTCTGCCTAGAATGGAGATGCAGCAGGAAGATGAACAGAGGAGGCCTTGGGACTCAGGCTCCGGAGTCAGCCCCAGAGCTGCTACTCACAGGCCCTGGAACCTCTGTCTCATTGTCAGCTGCCAGGCCTTGGAGTCCTCATCTGCAAACGGCACTAACAAAAAGATTTTTGTGATGACTGTTTAACGGTCATTGTCTTTATTATCGTGTACTGAGCACTGAACTGTCTTGACCTTTCTTACAGCTTTTTGTCATCTCTGTGGCTCTCCACACTAATTAACTAGTATCTGCATCCATCCTACACATCTCTTTACTGAACATGTTCCTTCCCCCGGGTCCTTGTTTGGCACAATTTTAGCACAGTGGTTAAGCCTTTGGAGGCAGCCAGGCCTGGGTTAAAAATCCCAGCTCTGCCATACCCAGACACATGCCCTTAAACAAATCATTTCACATGTTCAAGCCTGGGCCTCAGTTTTCCTATCTGCAAATTGGGGCAATAATAATAGCAGGCAGTTAATTAGTAATAGCAGGTCATTAATCCTCATAACTGGATTAAAAGGACTAATGGATTTGATAGATATAAGGTGCTTAACACAATGCCCGGCACATAGTTAGTGCTGGAGATATATATGTGTGTGTATGTGTGTGTGTGTGTGTATATATATATAAAATATGTTTATATAGATTTACTTGTAATATAAAGATACATATGTTTATTTTTATTTTGTATATAACTAAGGTGTATATTGTGATGTTTTGATATATGTATTGAAATGATTAGTACAGTCAAACTAATTAACATATCTATCTTCTAATATAGTTACCTTTTAGGGGGGATGTTGATGAAAAAGGCACAAAGCTGCAGTTAGGCAGGATGAGGAAGTCTAGAGGTCCAATGCACAGCATGGTGCTTCCTAATTAATAACAATACCATATAGAGAACTAGAAATTTGCTAAGAGAAATTTCAGGTGCTCTCACTATAATGGATATTTGTTGAGCCCCTGCTGTGAGTCAGCCTCCATACTGGACGCTGGGAACACCGGTCAGTGAGACACCCTGCTCCCATGGAGCCCCAAAAACTAAGCTAACAGTCTTAATAACAATCTAATAATTATATTATACTAACTAACCACCCTTTAATCACAAATTCCAACAGGTGCTACTGCAAAGCAAAATGCAGAAATGCAGAAATGCAGGGAGAGAGAATCACTCAGTCAACTCAATTGAGATTGGGGTAATCAGGGGAGGATCTCAAAGGGGGTGATATTTCAGCTGGAATCTGAAGGATGAGGAGTTTTTGGCCCAGGAGTGGGAGGAAAGAGGGCTCCTAATGCAGGAAACTTTATGGGAAGGCCTGGAGGAGCTCAGTTTTTGTTGTTTTGTTTTAGGGAATCAAAGAAGCCAGTGTGAGGGATTGGAGGAGGGGAAGGGGATAGTGAGGTGGGGGGGGAGGGGCAGAGACTAGATCATGCAGGGCCTCAGGGCAGAGGGAAGACGCAGGTTCACTGCTGGGCTGTAGGTGGGAAAGGAGGCAAGATGGGGGGTTTGGTGAGTGGGTACCCCACAAACATGTGCAAGTCACCTGTTAGAGTGTATGCAGCTCCGCAACCGAGTACCCAGGGGCAGATGTGGATTGCCCAAGGGCCACCTCTAGTGGGCATACATCTCTCTCTTGCTGTTCCTGTTCCCCCAGGGCAGGAGCAGGAGCCACACCTGTCGTTGTGCATCACTGATGGGCTTGAGGTCAGGCAGTCTGCTCTGTGGGGCAGAGCGGGTCAGGTGGCAAAGAAAACACGGGCTTGTCAGCGGTGATTTCTCCCTGCAAAGGCAGCCGCCACGAGCTTCCTGCAGAGATGGGCTGGTTCAGCCTCGCTCACTACAGCTGGAGATGGTTGGGAGCAGATGGCCCTGCTTGGCCCGGATTCCAGCCAGATTGCCAGGGAGGTGTGGGTGGAGCGACAGGGCTGGCGCCAGGAACGAGAATACATGCGAGGAGGAACCACCTCTCTGCCATCTCAGTGCGGTCCTGCCTGCATGGGGAGCTGTAGGGGCATCAACTGCAGCCTCTCTGTGGTCCTTGAACCAGCAGATGCTCGGAGCTCCCTGGAGAGAGATGGCCTCTGTCTTTTACAACCACCTTGATTACTCTGGAGAAATATAAGATGTTCATGGTTGTATCCTCAGTGCCCTGCACAGGGCGGGACCAGGAAGGGCCTCAGTGATTGTTTTTATTTTTATTTTTAAAATAAGTGATAGCAGTTTTCAGGTATTGTCTTATTTAGTCCCCATAGCAACTCCACAGACAAGATGCTGTCGTGATCCCCACTCTGCAGATGAGGGCACTGGGCACAGAGATGAGGAGTAACTTGCCTAAAACCAGAGTGAGCTGTGTCCAGAGCCAGGCCCCGCTAGAGCAGAGGTGGAACTGCTGAGGGGCCTTGGCTCATGAATGAATATTAAGGCCTCCTTAGAGACAGGGATGACTTTTCCCACCTCCTGGGCTGAAAATAACTGCCCGACATTGGAGTAATTACATCTCTTGGGCTCCCACACGGCATGGAGAACACCCCAATAATTACAGCACACAAAGGCTGCTTTTGGCAGCTAATGCTTAATTTCTGCCTCACAGAGTGTCTCCTGGACAGGAAGCCTGGTCCACCACCCACCCCCATTGGGTTTGAATTCTTGCCTTATTAAGCAGAACCTTCCAGAAATCCAGCTTGCACAGGGACATAATGACCGTTTCTCTCCCAAAGGCCAGAGCATCCCCCCTGCCCCAAGGACAGGCTGGGCTTTGGTGATCAGTGGCTTTGCCCCAACCTCCCCATGTGGCCCTGAGGCTGAGACCAGGTACCAGCGCATGTACAGCTCTGCAGGACAGACAAAGCAGGCATGAGCTACCGGTCAGCACTACAGGGTGGTCTGCTTCACCCAGAGACAGAGAGGCTGTGTCCCTGGGTTGAGCTGGGGGGGCTGGTGAGTGTGTCAGGGGCTGGGAGGGTTGCTGAGTATTTGCTGTGTGCCAGTTCTCAGGGAAAGAGTAGTAAGTGCCTGGCCATTGTCCTGCCCTCCTGGGACTAAGTGTCCTACTGCAGACAGACCCAAGCCCAGACTTACCCAAACAGTTATATGAGTATAGTTGTGATAAACTATCCGTGAGATGTGTGGGGGCTGTGGGTGTACCAAGCAGGGTGGTGCCCTCATTTGGGGAGTCTGAGCTGAGACCTGAAGGATGAGGAGTGAGGCAGATGGGTGTGTGTGTGAGTGTTAGAGATAGATGGGTGAATGGGTGGATGGTGGATGGTGGATGGGTGGATGATGGATGGATAATTGTGTCTTCTAAGCAGTAGGAACAGGCTGTGCAAAAGCTCAGAGGCCAGAGAAGCATAGTGACTCTACAGCTGACAAGGCCTTTGTGGGAGGCGTTTGGAGTTTAAGAAATAAGACTGGAGAGGTAGGTAGGTAGGAGTTCCAAAGCTGTGCTGTCTAGTAGAACTTGATGTGAAGATGGAAATGTTGTAAGGCTGCACTTTCTAATATGGTAGCCACATGTGGCTTTTGAGCACTTGAAATTTGGCCAGAGTGATGGAGGAGATGAGTTTTGAATTTTTATGAGTTTAAGTTTAAGCAGCCATAGCAGGCAGATGTGGCTAGTGAGTCCCAGGCCCGTTCCATAGGACCTGACCATATCCCATACAAACCCCCAGCACAGTGAGTGCATCTTGGGCGAATCTACTGGACATGTCACCTTTTGCTAGGAGACTGGATGGAGGCCTCATCCTCCCTTCACATGGGCCTCTGCTCGTGCTCATGCTGAGGCCGAGGGGGTCACAGGGCTGTGGGTACATGAGGATGGAGCTCAGAGGCCACCCCATCCCGACTGTCCTGAGCCCTCGTCTTTCCCTGGCAGCCCTGGGCTGCTGACCAGTACACATCCTACACAAGGGATCCTTCTTCCCTCTGCACAGCCACTCCTGGTTACCCTGCAGCAGGGGTAAATTGATGAAACCACCTTGTCTGCCCCATTGGGTGGGTGGTGGGCTGTCGTGTGGATATAGTGTCTACCAGGGCATTAGGAGATGTGGACTTGGGTGCACATTTCAGAGGGAGCCAAACTTGGTGAGGGTGGGCACAGAGAGGGAACTGTCTTGATGGAGATCACACAGCCAATAAGAATGGCACTCAAATTTGAACCTTGGCCATCAGACTCCAGAGTGTATGCCTTCTATGATGATCTGTGGTGGTCCCTCGAGAACAAATTTAAATTGCTTAGCTCAGTGCCTGGCACACAGGAAGTGCTTGATATTGTGAGCTCCTATTATTATTATTATCCAGGCTGTGTCATCCACCTCTTGGAAATAATGGACCAAAGACCTATGTTCTGTGTCTCAGTTTCCTTATCTGTAAAAGGGGGAGGTTTTGATACTTAGCTCTTACACCTGTTGTAAGGAGTGAACAAGATTGTTTGTGTCAGGACCTGGGAGAGAGTGGGTCTGCTTGGGTCCCCTGCATATCTGCACTCACTCCTGTCCCCTCTGTTGCAGTACGCTACTTCCTGAAGAATAAGGTCAGCCCTGATTTGTGCAATGAGGATGGACTCACAGCTCTGCACCAGGTAAGGCTGGGCTTGCTGGGGTCCCCAGCTCTCTGCTCCCCACCTGGACAGGTGCCCCATGTCCTGCTTTTTTCCTGCCCAGAGCCCTCAGAGAGGAAAGGGGGAGGGGAGCTGCAGCTGCCCCATCTGAAAAGCTCTTGTCTGCTTTGGAGATGTGTGTGTCTGTTACAAGCATGCCCAGAGAGCTCCTGTGCACATGCGTGCATGGCGCACACACAGCCTGCAAGGACAGGGAGCCTTTGTCTGCTGCATCCTCACTGCCTAGCAAAGAGTTTGACAGACAAAGCAAGTTTGTTTGGAGGTTGAAAGCTTTCAAAGCACATTCATTCACACCCAGAAGGCACCCGTCCACCTGGTGACAAAGGTGATTAATGGGGGTTATATGACCTGCCTGTGCTCATACAGCCATAAACTGTGGCCATGAACCACAATCATAACACATTATTTACAGGGCAGCATGATGGACCCACCATCCTTGGCTGGGCAGGGGATGCTCTGGCTGTCATCTTTGCCTGGATGCTGCAACAGCCTCCCTGCTGGTCCCCGGCATTCATTTGGCCCTGCCTTGTTTGGTTCTCCTTGCAGTGGCCACAGGAATGCTCAAGCCAAAAATCTACTGCCATTACTCTGTGGGCCCTGGTGTCTCCCACAAGGCCCAGCCCCTGATGAGCTCTCTATGCTTCCTGGCTCTCCAGGCTCCAGCCACGTGGCTTTCCTGTTCCTGGCACACACTGTATTCTTCCCACCTCACTTCCCAGAGCCCTTGGTACATGTGGGGGTTAGCGCCCATTCACAGCAGAGCCTGAGAGCTGTTACGTACATATCCTTTTCTTCTGAGCACCCCCTTTGTTTGAAATTAGTCATTTTAACTATTGGCATCATCATTTGATGTTGGCCTTCCTCTGCCCAGACTCTCAGCTGCCTGGGGGCAGAGCTGTGTCTCTTCCTCATTTGGTGCATCCCAGCATCTTTCCCCGTGCTGCCATACAGCAGGTGCTTAATATGTGCATGCTGACTTAATGAATCAACACAGTGAAACCTCCCTGTGCCCTGGCCCAAGTTTCTGAATGCAGCCTGGCAGGCGGGAGGCCAGCCTGCTGGAACCCTGGGTTGGTGAGAGCCTCTCCATCTCCCCATTAGGGCAGGGCGGATGGACAAAGACAGGCCACTGCCCTACCCATGAGCTCAGGGCAGGTCCCTACCCTCCACCAGAAGCCCAGTGGCTTCCTCTGTGTCCCTTTGGGAATTCTAGCCCTGTGACTCTGGGTAAGTTACTTAAGCTTTCTGTGCCTCAGTTTCCCCATCTGTAAAAGAACAACAAGTACTCATCTCACTGGTTTGTTATGAGGATTAAATGAATGCACATAAAAACCCTTTGAGCCTCACCTGACACTGGAGGAATATTAGATATTATTATTATTATTAGAATTTGTCACATGCTTGCTTCTCTGCCAAGCTGCTTCACTTATGTGATGTGTTGGCTGATCCTTACAACAACCCCGTGAAATATTATTATCCCTATTTTACAGTTCAGGAAACAGGTTCAGGGCCAGCATTGTCCAATAGGACTTTCTATGATGATGGAATATTCTGTGTATCTGCACTGCCCAGTATGGGAGCCGCTAGCTAGGGAGCACTTGGAATATTATTCTGAGGATTAAACAGGGCAACGCATGGCCAGAGGTTAGCAAGGTAGCCCTGGTGACACATCATGGCTGTTGTTACTGTTATTGCTGTTGTCACTTCTGCCCCAGCCACAACAATGGACCTTATTAAGAAGCACTTTACATGCCTGGTGAAGGAGTGGGTATTTATTTCCTCTTGGCAACAGGGACCCTAAAGAAGTTTGTAAGCTGAGAGCAACATGGCTGGGTTAATGGGGAAGCACACTCTCCAGTGCGGAGGGTGTGGAGAGGGAACAACGGAGAGGCAGGAAAAGACGATGACGCCTCAGCCAGGGCAGCGGGGATGGGGACAGTGACTTAAGAGATGGAATCCAAACCCAGAGATAGTACACGGGAGGTGAGGGGTCAGGAAGGGTCATCCAGCTGCAGGTGCCATTTCCGCCTTGGGGAATTCCAGAGCGAGGACTACCCGCTCCACCACCCGCTGTCCCCTCGCCCCCTCTCCCGTGCACCCCCAGCCCAGCTCCTACCCCAGCCCTGGCTCAGCCCGTGTCCAAGGTGCAGGCTGGTCCGGACCCTGGGCATCCCTCTCAGAAGACTGCAATTTGAGTGCCCAATTCCCTCCCCTTTCAGCCTAAGCCCCCAGCCCATCCTCACGCTTTTTTGCAGCCCCTAAGGGTACGATCTCTGATGCTCCTGTTTCCTGACCGCGGTGGCTGGGCTGCTTCTCCTCCTATGGACAGATGCCCAGACCCATCTCAGTTAGTCTGGGGCCCCTCCCCTTTCCCTGCCGCCTCACGCCGGCGCCTTTGGCGCCCTCTGCCGGCCGCACCATGCCGCTGCATGGTTCTCTTAACCTGAGGCAGCGACATACCTCATTGGGTCGGTCACCTGTATTCCACCAGTCCGGAGAGATGCCGGGCTAGCTGGGGTGGAAAGAGAACCTGGGTCGCTGGCACCATCTGTGCAAACGGCTGCTGCTATCCCACATACCCTTCTGGCGCTGAGCCCTGGCTCTGCTGAGGTTGGGGGTGGGGGCCGTGGAGTCGCCCCATCCCAGTTCCCATCCCCACACCCACCTGGGTATGGGCTCCCACAGGGGCCTCTGCTCCGTCTGCTGCCACCTAGTCCCTTCTCCCCATGCCTACAGACACTTCTGGGGGCCAGATCATCATCTCTTAGCCGGGAGATTTCAACACAGCTCCTCACCTCTCTTCCCTACCCCCAAAAAGCACACACACAATCTGTTCTCCACCTGCAACCAGAAGAATGATTTAAAAAAGCAAGTCTGACTGTGCTGCTCCTTAGTGTAACTGCATCTCCCATTGAAGCAGGATGACGTCCCTACCTGGAGGGGCAGTGCTGAGCACAGGTCCCCTGCTTTGTCCCCTGCTGGATTCTCCAGCCACAGTCTGAAGTGGCTCCCTGCTTTTTCCTCTGTTCTTGCCTCTCCCTGCCCTTGGCCCTGGCTTGAGGTCCCTCTATCCCTTGGTATCTTTCACTCCCTGTACTTGGAGTTTTGGGGCTGCAGTGACTGTCAGAGCCCTGTGTCTCTCTGGGGGGCTGTAGGCTCCTGACCCTTCCCTCTCACCTACGCTGACCAAAGTGTGGACAGCCAGGAGTATACACGTGGCTGTCTCCTCCCCAGGACTTTATCAGGACCTCCAGAGCCCTCACATGCAGCTGGGTTCTTTTCAGGGAGGCTTGATTACTTGAGGCTTCCTGGAGAACTGAGTCAGAGGTGTCAAACTATGGTCCACTGCCAGGAAGGAGGACTCTTCCCCCAAACCCCCTCATCCCCACCAACACATACCCCTGCTTCAACCTGAGCAGCCCTGCTTAAATTTACTAGTTATCGAAGGTAGAATTCTCCATTCAATTTTGTTTGAAGGAGGCCTTCTGGAATTTAAAAAGAAAAAAAGGTTTTTAAGCCTTATTCAAAATTTTGTCCCATTTTCCCAACACTTGCAAATGCTTTTATAGCTGATCTTTAAGTGTGTCATATTACACTTAGATTTTTATCTTGTATACTATTAACTGACTCATGAAGAAATAGAGGTTCAGAAAGGTTACGTGGCTTGCCCAAGGTCATACAGCATGTAAGTAATGGAGCTGGATTCAAACTCAGGCAGGTTGGTTTCCTTGTCCTTCCCTTTGGCCTCTGGAGGGGAACTTGGCATGTCCCCCGAGGGTCTGGGGCCCTGCCCAGAGCTGACCCAACCTGGGTCCCCCTTGCAGTGCTGCATCGACAACTTTGAGGAAATCGTCAAGCTGCTCCTTTCCCACGGTGCCAACGTGAATGCCAAGGACAATGAGCTGTGGACACCGCTGCACGCTGCGGCCACCTGTGGCCACATCAACCTGGTGAAAATCCTCGTTCAGTAGTACGTGCCCCTCCCCCCAGAACGGCCCCGCCTCTGCCTTTGGGTTTTTCCACGTTTGACTTGGTTTGTTTCTGTTTCCCTCTCTCTCCTCAATGTGTTTTTCTCTCTCTGACCCTCTTCCTCTCTTTCTCTTTCTCCTCCCATCCTTCTCCAGCTCTCTGGGCCTTTCTCTGACATGTCTCTCCATCTCTGTCTTTCCTTCCCTCTTGGTCTCGTTCTGTCTTTCTCACTCTTTGTCCCTCTTCATTCTCTCTCTCTCCCTTCATTGTCTTTTTTTACCCCCCCAAACATGGTTGTGGTAAAATACACATAACATAAAATTCACCATCCGTGCATTACAGGCATAAATCCCATTTGGTCTTGGTGTGTAATCCTTTAACTAAATTCGGTTTGCTTGTGTTCTGTTGAGGGTTTTTGCATCAGTGTTTATAAGGGATATTGGGCTGTAGTTTTCTTTTCTTGTAGTGTCTTTGTCTGGCTTTGGATCAGAGTGTCATTCTATTTTTTAATCTCTTTTTGTCTGTCTCCATGAGCCCTTGAGTTTATATTCATCTCCCCCACTCTCTTTATGTGTTGTTGACATTTTTGTTGTTCTTATATAAAAAAAAAAGTCACGCATGCTTCTTTGCCCCCCAAGTCCTGTCCATATGCTTTTCTTTGGGGCAGAACCTGCTTTGGAGACACCATGTAGTGTCTCTCCCAGGAATAAGGCCCTTTCTCTCTCTACCATACTGATGGTCCTTTCCTGCCCTGAAATTCTTTCTAGACTGCTCAGGTTCTGTAAACACATGGAAAAGGCAACATTCAATTGCAGATGTATCCAACTGAATTCATCCAGGGATCAGTGGACACTTGAGCTGGGCCAGGCCCTATGCTGGGTGCAGGGCACTCAGGAATGCGAAAGGCCTGAAGAACCTAAGGCCTCAGGAAACTAAGCAATTTCAGTGCTAGTGCTGAGACACAGCAAGACCGGTGGGCTGGGGTCCCGGGAGGCCAAGGAAAGCATCTGAGGGAAGGGGATCAGAAAATAGCTGAAGCAAGTGACCTTTTGTGGAGGTCTTGGCAGAGCAGCAGGAACCTATTGGCTGGCTGCTGAATGGGGGGAGCTGATGGTGCTATTGGCCTGGCTTAGAGAGGGGGGTCATCAGCTTGCCCCGGGCACATGGGAGTTCAGAGAAGTCATAGCAGAGAGCTTTTAGGCCCAAGGACTGACTGGGGTCCCATGCCCATACGTCTGATGAGAACCCGGGTGTGGCTCAGTCTGCCAGGATCATCAAGCGGCCCCGAGCCCATCACCGATAGGGGCCAGCTGAAAGAGGAAGTGGTGCCAGCCTGGTGCAGTGGGTTCCCAACTCCCATCTGTACCAGAAGCTCATGGGGCATGGGTTTAGAAGCCATACTCTTGAGCCCCAACCCCAGAGACTGTTTCAGGAGGTCTGGAGCAGAGAGCTCTGGACGCTGCCTTTCATTTCATTTCGATGGTTCCTGGGCAATTCCGCCAGGAGCCCCAAGGCTCTGCCTCTGCGCCTGTCCTGGTCAGCAGCTTGGAGGAGGAGCTGGGGGATGGCTGAGGATGTTTCCGCATGCGGGCCAAGGCTGAGATAGAGCATGGGGAAGCAAAAAGAGCTGGTACAAGGGAGACCTGGGTTTGAGTCTTGACCCTCCCACACCCTAGCTGTGTGACCCTGGACCAGTGACTGAACCCGAGTCTCTGTTCCCCTTGAGTGAGATGGGCCGATAGGAACAGCCTGAGAAGACATCCTGAGGACTTGCATGAGACAATGGGTGTGAAGGGCTTAGATCAAGGCCGGCTCTAAGCAGATGCCAGGTAAAGGGAGCTGCTGCCGTTAATGTTAGTTTATTATTGTCCCTAGGGAGGACTTGGTCATCTGTCTTCAAGTGCCTGCCTGCTGGCTCAACAGAAGCCAGGGGAGGTCCGCAGGGATAGCTTTCCTGGGATTTTGGCCCCTTCGCACCTGGGCGCCTGGATTCCTGAAGCCGTTGTCCTTGCTGGGGTGTCCCGTAGAGGGGCTGCGGTGAGGCTGGAGGGCAGAGGCAGCCAGATGGGCCCTGCCCACACCTTCCTGGCCCTCCCCCTCCCCCTCTCTCTGCAGTGGGGCTGACCTGCTCGCTGTCAACTCTGATGGAAACATGCCGTATGACCTCTGCGAGGATGAACCCACCCTGGATGTCATCGAGACGTGCATGGCTTACCAGGGTAAGGGCTCAGTGTGCTGCTGTGGTGAGCACGTCTTACATCAACGCCGGTGAGCGAGTTAGCTAACTGCAGGCCTGCCTGGTGCTCCACGCTCAGGAAATGGGGTGGGCATCATTATTATCCTTATCTGTGTGGTTAAGATGATGAGGATTCAAAACGGCCCTGGAAAGTGTGCTGTGCAAAAGGGAGGTATTGTTCTCATCCGTGTCACCCACACACGTGGGTGGCCTCAGCTGGCCTTGTCTCCTCTTCGTCAGCTGTGACAATTCAGTTTAATAAACATTCACAATACAGATATATTCCCATTTGGAAAAATAATAAAAAGTCAAGAACATTGGCTGGTGCCTGCTCTGTGCCAGGCACCAGACTGGCTGCCAGGGGCCTGGGTAAACAAGATGTGGGCTGTTCTCAGCTCACAAATGAGCTTCAGAGAGGAAACAAATGTAACTATCAGAGACCTGCCCTCCCCCACCGCCCTGTGTGCATACGTCTGAAGCGCCCTCCTCAGAAATAAATCTCAAATGCAGGCCCTCATCTGCAGCCTGAAGTCCTGTCTGGGCCCTGCCCCTGAGCCCTTCCCAGACCACTGCAATCACCATGGATTTGGTCTCCCCACCCCCTGGCTTTTCTCTCCACCTTCTGCAGGGATTCTTAACGATTCCTGCGCCCATCTGCTGAGTCTCTGGATGTCTTCTCAGAATCATGTTTTGAAGTCCAGTTATCAGAATCATAGAATTATGAAGGCAACCAATTATATGAAAATATAGCTACCAAAATATTTCTGAATGTGTTATATGGAAACTTGATTAATTCAGGAAACAATAAGATAATGTGATATGAAAATACCTACAGTTTCTGTTGGTGACAGAGTCACACGCACTGCTCATTCCACTGTGGGCTTTGCTTGTATGCTAACGGAAGGATATGCTGTATTTCATTGAAAGGTTAGTGAAAACAAACATGTCATTTCTTTCTCTTTCGAGTTTATAGACCTCCCCGAGTTCTATCCGAGAGTGTTTGATCTGATAGATGAGCATGTCACCCTTTCCTTAAATACCATTAGTAGCTTCCAGTAACACTTAAACTTTTTAGCCAGAGATTCAGGCTCTAAAGTGTCTTTCTGGATCCCTCCACCTCAATTTACTCATCTCTCCATTTGAAAGTTATGTATTCATTCATTCATTCCAATAATAAAAATTCATTAAGCATTGTGCCTGGTGCTGCAAACACAAATGTGGATGAAAATGGAGGAAGCGAACACAGACCCTAGTCAGATAGGGTCATCAGGGGAGGCCAGCTGGGGAGGTGATGCGGGCCATTCCTAAAGGATGAGATGGAGCCCTTCGTTTGAACAGCTGGAGGTGGGCGGGTGGATGGTGGGGACTTCCAGGTAGAAGAACAGCATGCAGAACGGTAACCAATACTATGACAGGGCCCAGTGGGTTCCAGGCAGGAATGGCCCTTGTTCTGCGGGCCAGAGCATGGTGTTTGTGTTCACTGGGCCAAGGAGACAATGATACGTGGGCATGTCTGTCCACCCTTTGACTGGCAGACCCTGGGAGCAGGGGCTGTGACACTCCCATATGCTCTCCTGTCCCGCCTTGAGGCCTAGATCTCGGGGGTGCTGACTAAATCCCCCCTTCCCTGATGCAGGCATCACGCAGGAGAAAATCAACGAAATGCGGGCAGCTCCTGAGCAGCAGATGATTGCGGATATCCATTGTATGATTGCAGCAGGCCAGGACCTTGACTGGGTAGATGCCCAGGGTGCCACACTGGTGAGGAGATGGGCCAAGTTGGTTTGGGCTGGGGTGGGGGTCAGTACTAGAACCAAGACCAGCTAGGGCTGAAGTGGGTCAGCACCTGGTGGAGGCCAAGTGTATACAGTTGGGGTCTGGCCGTGGCCTTGGACCTCCTCCAGATCCCCTTTGGGGCCAGTGTTGCCTCTGGAATATGGAGAGTTAGTGGACCAGGGTTCAGCCCCTTTGAGAATCTGGCCACTCTCAGCTGGGGCTGCGAGTCAGGAGCCCTGGGTGGGAGGCTGGCTCTGCTGTCTACCTGTTCTGCCTTCAAGTTCTAGGTGTCCATCCTGAGCTCATTATTTCACCCTCCTGCACGATGTCTTCATGTAAAAGACTGGTCCCACCATTCGTCCACTCACCCATGCATTCTGGCTTTGTGCTGCCCCTACCCCTGCCTCTCTTCTGGATTCCCTGACTTCAGAATCCAGACACCCCCCAGTCATCCATTCATCCATCCATCCACCCATCCATCCAGTCAACACACAGCTCCTCTGTGCCACATGCTTTACTAGACCCTGAAGATACAGAACAACAGAATCTTCTTTTCTCACATCTGCCTGCTTGGCTCTAAGCATCCTATCAGCTCAAGTGTCAGTGACTTGAGAAACCTTCGTGACCTCCCTTCATAGGCCTTCTTTGCACAGTGCAGCCCAGTATTGGAGAGGGCCTGTTTCTGTAGCCTCTAAACTGAAAACAATAGCATGGCATTGGAAACCCACGCCCGGACCCCTGTCCCCTTGCCGGTGACTGGGCCCTGCCCTAGGCTTGGGGTCTGTGCTGGTCATGAGCATGGACCTGATCAAGGGTGTCAGATCTTGAGCTCAACAGTAGGGCTCAGCAGTACCAAGTTCCCTCACTTGCCTGCAGGCCTGACCTGGTAGCCCAGGTATGATAACCAAGCTTCTCCCACCTGGTCCTTAGCCCTATCCTCTGCCTCATGCCATTTTCTAGTAACTGGGTCCCTGCTCAGATCACCTGCTCAGCTCAGCACTCAAGGATGGAATCAGGTAGTGAGACTGAACTCTGTAAAATGAACTTAAGGCCAGGCTGTACCAGGGCTTTTTGCCCACCCTGGCTGGAGCTCTTCTGGGTCTGTGGCCAGGCCTGCTCTACACAAAGGTCTTCTACTCTTGCACTGGGGCTGGCCTCAGAGTGGCCCCACTCACATGGGATGAGCACAGACCTTCTGGAAGGTCTCAGATCTTCCCAGTAAAGAGCAGATACTAGTAGTAATAGTACTTTCCTCACTGGGTTGATGAGAGGACTAAATGGGATTCTGCATGTGGGTGTTTAGCACAGAGTCTGTAAACTCTCAGTAGATGTTAGTGATCAACATTAACATTCTTCTTCTTATTATTAACAGTATCACTGTCCCAGTCGTGCTTTTTTATTCCCAGACAAGTACGACGCCTCGCAGTTTGTAATGTCTGCCTGGCCTGCCCACTGTCATTCTCTGTGACTGGCATGCATCACACATTGATAAATCAGATAATTATATGAGTTTTCATGGGGGCCTGTACCAGGTCACACCCTGGGTTCATTCTGCATATTAAAAAATAAGGGAAAACCTCTATTTGCTAAAATCGCATGACAACTTTACCCCAGGATGAGACAGCATCTGGCCATTGGAGCTGCATTCTGAAGGCCGCTTCCTGGAGCCATGCCTTTGCTGTCCCACTGGCTGGGGCTCTGTTGCCCTATACATCAGCCCTCAGATCCCTCCAGTTTCCTCTGGTTTATTCCCAGCCAGGTTTCTGCTGGCCTTCTGTGTTCTCACCTTTATCTCCTGTGTCGGCTGGGCAGTTGGCTTTGCTCTGCCTTGTCTGCTTCTGCTCCTTCAGCCATTCCCATGGTGTGCCCTGTCATCAGGCATCTCTCTGAAGTGTTAATCATTTTCTGGGTGTTCATCATGTGCTAAGCACTTTATGTATTTTCTGGGAGATTGAGCAAGTGGGACAACTGAGGTCTGCAAGGTAGTGTCCACCGCTGGAGGCCTTCAGTGGTGCTGGGTTGACAAGCTGGGGCCTCAACATGAGGTTTTCTCTCTCTCTTTTTTTAAAGTTTTTTAGTAAGGTATTATTGATATACACTCTTCTCAAGGTTTCACATGAAAAAACAATGTGGTTACTACATTTACCCATATTATCAAGTCCCCTGCCGACCCCATTGCAGTCACTGTCCATCAGTGTAGTAAGATGCCACAGAGTCACTGTGTGCCTTCTTTGTGCTACACTGTTCTCCCCGTGATCCCCCACACCATGTGTACTAAACATAATACCCCTCAGTCCCCTTCTCCCTCCCTCCCCACCCACCCTCCCACACCCCTCCCCTTTGGTAAGCACTAGTTCCTTCTTGGAGTCTCTGAGTCTGCTGCTATTTTGTTCCTTCAGTTTTGCTTCGTTGTTATACTCTACAAATTAGGGAAATCATTTGGCACTTGTCTTTCTCCGCCTGGCTTATTTCACTGAGCATAATGTCCTCCAGCTCCATCCATATTGTTGCAAATGGTACGATTTGTTTCTTTCTTATGATTGAATAGTATTCCATTGTGTATATGTACCACCTCTTCTTTATCCATCCATCTACTGATGGACACTTAGGTTGCTTCCATATCTTGGCTATTCTAAAAAGTGCTGCGATAAACCTAGGGGTGCATATGTCTTTTTGAATCTGAGAAATTGTATTCTTTGGGTAAATTCCAAGGAGTGGGTCAAATGGTATTTCTATTTTTAGTTTTTTGAGGAACCTCCATACTGCTTTCCACAATGGTTGAACTAGCTTACATTCCCACCAGCAGTGTAGGAGGGTTCCCCTTTCTCCGCATCCTCGCCAGCATTTGTTGTTCTTAGTCTTTTCAATGCTGGCCATCCTTACTGGTGTGAGGTGATGATTAGTGATGTGGAGCATATTTTCATGTGTCTGTTGGCCATCTGAATTTCTTCTTTGGAGAACTGTCTTCATATTCTCTGCTCATTTTTTAATCGAGTTATTTGCCTTTTGGGTGTTGAGGCATGTAAGTTCTTTATATATTTTGGATGTTAACCCCTTGTCGGATATGTCATTTACAAATATATTCACCCATACTGTAGGATGTCTTTTTGTTCTGCTGATGGTGTCCTTTGCCATACAGAGCTTTTTAGCATGATGTAGTCACATGAGTTCATTTTTACTTTTGTTTCCCTTGCTCGAGGAGATGCATTCAGGAAGAAGTTGCTCATGCTTATATTCGGGAAGATTTTTGCCTATGTTTTCTTCTAAGAGTTTTATGGTTTCATGACTTAATTCAGGTCTTTGATCCATTTTGAGTTTACTTTTGTGTATGGGGTTAAACAATAACCCAGTTTCATTCTCCTGCATGTAGCTGTCCAGTTTTGCCAACTTTTTGGTGTTGAAGAGGCTGTCATTTCCCTATTGTATGTCCATGGCTCCTTTATCATATATTAATTGACCATATATGGTCGGGTTTATATCAGGGCTCTCTAGTCTGTTCCATTGTTCTATGGGTCTGTTCTTGTGTCAGTACCAAATTGTCTTGATGACTGTGGCTTTATAGTAGAGCTTGAAGTCAGGGAGCATAATCCCCCCACTTTATTTGTCCCTCTCAGGATTGCTTTGGCTATTTGAGGTCTTTTGTGGTTCCATATGAATTTTAGAACAATTTGCTCTAGTTTGTTGAAGAATGCTGTTGGTATTTTGATAGGAATTGCATTGAATCTGTAGATTGCTTTAGGCATGATGGCCATTTTGGCAATATTAGTTTTTCCTATCCATTAGCACAGGATGTGTTTCCATTTATTGGTATCTTCTTTAATTTCTCTCATGAGTACCTTGTAGTTTTCAGAGTATAGGTCTTTCACTTCTTTGGTTAGGTTTATTCCTAGGTATTTTATTCTTTTTGACGCAACTGTGAATGAAATTGTTTTCCTGATCTCTCTCTCTGTTAGTTTATTGTTAGTGTATAGGAATGCCACAGATTTCTATGTATTAATTTTGTATCCTGCAACTTTGATGAATTCAGATATTAGATCTAGTAGTTTTGGAGTGGATTTAGGGTTTTTTATGTACAATGTCATGTCATCTGCAAACAGGGACAGTTTAACTTCTTCCTTGCCAATCTGGATGCCTTTTATTTCTTTGTGTTGTCTGATGGCCGTGGCTATTACCCATGAGATTTTCTCTTATTGGATTTATTATTTGCTATTGCTGCAAAAAAAATGACCCCAAAACTTAGCATCTTACAACAACAATGGATATTTATTACCTCACATAGTTTCTGTGGTTCAGGGAATTAGAACAGCTTAGCTGGGTGGCTCCAGCTTGGGGTGTCTCATGGAGTTGCTGTCTAGACATCAGCTGAGGTCTTACCTAGGGTATAATGTCCCCTTCCAAGATGGTGCATGCACATGGCTGGCAAGTTTGTGTAGGATGTTGGCAGGAGGCCTCAGTTTCTCATCTCCTTAGGACCTTTCCATAGGACTGCTTAAGGGTCTTCACAACATAATGGTTGCCTCCTCTGAGGGTGATTGATCCCTGAGAGCATAAGGTAGAAGCAGCAATACTTTATACCATCACCTTGGAAAGCACATAGCTCCGCTTCATACTGTCCTGTTTGTTAGAAGCAAGTCATGTTCTGGCCCACAGTCAAGGGGAGAGGAATTAAGCTTCATCTTTTAAATGGAGGGGTGTCAAAGAATTTGTAGACATATTTTAGAAGACCATATCGGACCTCTGAGATTTCTACAGGGCTCAGCACATAGTAGGGACTCAAAAAATGCTGTTACCTGAACTGCAGGGGCTCTAACACCAACAGCAGGGAGAAGAGCTTACCTCTCTGCCTTCCTTCCTACTCCATCCACATTGCAGCCTTATTAAATCCTCTGCAACGGGGCTGGCATTTCACCTCATTCTATGCCATTCTGCGGGCCCCAAGCATGATCTGGGACTGGGGTTGGGGAGAGGGCTATCCTGCCTCCCAATGTGGGAATGCTCACTTCTTTCTTCTCCTTCAGCTGCATATAGCTGGAGCCAGTGGGTACCTGCGGGCAGCAGAGCTTCTCCTGGACCATGGAGTGCGCGTGGACGTGAAGGACTGGGATGGCTGGGAGCCCCTGCACGCGGCTGCATTCTGGGGACAGGTAGTTCTCACCCCTGGGGCTATGCGGGAGGCCAGCACGTGGTCAACCTGCTGTCCTTTGGGCTGGCAGCTGGTTCAAAAGAACTTAAGACCCACTTAAGTGTTGACCGAAGCTGGTATGTGGGATATGAAAAGGCCTAGGGAGTTTGCAAAAATGTTGGACAAGTTATGTCCTCACAAGAAGGTAACCATATTTGCCCAAGTTGAAAATTCCCCACATTTCTGCTCTGAGTGGGTTCTCCAGTTGTTTCCCAGATGTACAACTCTGACTGCAGCTTGCATAGTCCCTCCTTAGACACATGACAGCTCTAGAGTTACAGTTGACTCCTTCTCTGCTTTGGCAGGGCCCAGGCATCTGCAGGAGGTGTCAAGCCCCTTGTGTGTTGCCAGGATTCCTGGCTCCAAGGTCCAGCCTTCCCTGGGAATGAATTTGCCCCCCCCATCGTCCATTCTTTGGGTCATATCCTAGGAGGCCTTGGGCACTCTTTCTACCTCCTAGGCTTTCTGAGCCCTGGGCCAGGGGAACATGGGCTTCTTCCTGTGTTTTAGATGCAAATGGCAGAACTGTTGGTGTCGCATGGGGCCAGTCTCAGTGCCAGGACATCCATGGATGAGATGCCAATAGGTAAGCCCAGCACACCTGGTATACACATAGGCCATGTCAATTTTTTGATGGGTAGAGGGATGAATGGATGAATGTGTGGTTGGCTAGATAATGGATTGGTGTATGGATGGACAGATGGATGAATGAAAAAGTTAATGGATGGTACATTAATGTGCAGATGGACAGATGGATGGGTGGATAGATAAATGTATGGATAAGTGGATAAATGGATATAAGGATGGATGAATGGATAGGTGAGTGGGGCATGAATCTGGATGGATGGCTATGTCAGCAAATAGGTAGATAGGTAAGTTAAAGGATTAAGTGGGTTGAAGGGGTGGGGATATATGATTTCAGCATCTTTGTTGAATTACTTGCTTGGGCTACATGGGGTACTGCTCGTTTCTCTTGATACTTCTCGTATCAGGAGAGTTGATGACTTCTCTTGGAAACTATCAAAGGTGCATGAAATCTTCTGTCATAGCTGGGAACTTTGAGAGTTATGTCTATGCATGGAACCTGGGTTTCCTGTTCTTATTCTCCTTTAAGGATTGGTGTAGCTCAGGAAATAAGGCTGGAGCTGTTTTCTTTCCTTCCTGAGTGCCCCAAAAATTGCTGGGAGTTTTCAGTGGGTTGGGAGTTTCCTATGGTCGGAAGGGTCCTCAGTGGCCACAGCCCCTGCACCACTCCCCACAACGGACTCCTCTACCCCTTCAGACCTGTGTGAGGAGGAGGAGTTCAAGGTCCTGCTGCTGGAGCTAAAACACAAGCATGACGTGATCATGAAGTCACAGCTGAGGCACAAGTCGTCTTTGAGCCGGAGGACGTCCAGCGCGGGCAGCCGTGGGTGAGTCCGGGGCAGGGCCGCCAGGGGGCGCCGTGGAGGCTACGCCTGTGGCTCCTGGGCGCAGCCTTCCAACACCTCCTCTCTCCCCTCAGGAAGGTGGTGCGTCGGGCCAGCCTGTCAGACAGAACCAACCTGTACAGGAAGGAGTACGAGGGAGAGGCCATCCTGTGGCAGCAGCGGAGTGCCGCCGAGGAGCAGCGGACTTCAGCCTACAACGGGGACATCCGGGAGGCCAGGACAGACCAAGAGAATAAGGACCCAGTGAGTGGCCTCGTGCCCTGCTCCCGTGCCAGCCACTGCCTTGGGAGGAGGATGGCCCCCCGCACCCCCCCGCCTGGGCTTGCCTCTTCATGCCAGAGACTTCAGAGGGAGGTTCGCTGGGCAGGGCCCTGAAACCAGCTGGATCCCATCTGATGGGGCTGGCCCCTGTGGCTAACAGGGCGACCCTAGATGTGCTCAGTCAGAGTCAGGAGGTTCGGCACATGCAGGGGTTTCACTCACTGGTTAGACAGGGAGTGAGTAACCACTATGCGCCTCCCTGTGCTCCAGCAGGTCTCGTTCTGGGCTTCCCGGAAGAGAGTTTCCGTAGGGAAGCCACCCTGGGGGTTAAGGCACAAAACTTTTTCAGGGAAATACAGCAGTATGTTGAGAATTGTGGTTAAAAGAACCCATCTGGTTGGAAGAAATGTTTTTGACAAACTGAGCAGGGTGCTGGGAAAACTGCTATGAAGCTTCCTCCAGTAGTAAATCCTTTCTAAGAGGAGGCTTGATTGGTTTCCTAGGACTGCTGTATCAAATGACCACCAAACAACAGAAATTTATTCTTTCACAGTTCTGGAGACCAGAAGGCTAAACTCAAAGTGTCAGCAGGGTTGGTTCCTTCTGGGGACTCTCAGGGAGAATCTGTTCCCTGCCTCTCTGCTAGCTTTTGGTGGCTCATGCATTCCTTGACTTTTGCTAGCACAACTCCACTCTCTGCCTTCATCTTTATGTGGCCTTCTAGCCTGCACATGCACATGTGTGTGTGTGTTTCTCTTGGAAAGACATCAGTCACTGGATTAGAGCCCACCCTAGTCCAGTATGAACTCATCTTAATCTAGTTACATTTGCAAAGACCCTACTTTCAAATAAGATCACATTCAAAGATGGGGGGTGTACATGAATTTTGGGGGTACATTATTTGACTCAGCACCAATATACTCAGGTTCATGCATGGCTGCTGTCTTGGTGGGTGGGGCAAGCAAGTTTGGGGCCAGAGCAGAATTGCTGGGGACCAGAAGGCAGAGGATGACCATAGCAGCCACAGTCTGCCTTTTTCATTCTTCCACCACACAATGAGCAGCTGCAGACATTTCTAGAGTATTGCTTTGGAGGGATGCAAAATCACTTGCTGCCCTGTGTGCCCATGTACATGTCTCAGTGGGACCCCTCTGCGGCTTGAACAGGGAGGTCGTGTGCCGGCTTGTCTCACCAGCAGAAGCAAAGATGCCTATGGGAGGGAATCCCCATCAAAACTCCTGGCTGGGCAGAGAGGCACACACCCAGGCTTTGTTCTGCCTGGTCCTGAAGCTTGGGGGCTGGGGAGAAGAGAGTTGTAGATTGAAATCAAATCACATTTCAGATGCCTTCCAGCTATGTTCTATTTGTTTTTTTGTGAAGTACACACATCTTAAATTAGTTTTTTTGTTTTTTGTGAAGTACACACATCTTAAATGAGTTTTTCATGGAACTTTTATAAATGTGTACTCTCAGATGCATGTACAGACAATTTCTGTCCCCACAGAAGGCTCCCATGTTCCCTCTTCCAGTCCATTTTCCCACTTCAATGGTATCCACTGTTTAGCTTCCAGCAGAAAATTAGTTTTGTGTCTGCTTTTACATTCAACTGGACCCTGGCATTCTGTTGTCTTTTGTATCTGGCTTCTTTTGCATCTATGAGATTCAGTCATGCAGAGGTGTATAGCGGTAGCTCATTCTCTTTCATCGCTCTGAAGAATTCTGTTTGAATATACTACAATTTACATGTCCATTCTCCTATTGATGAACATTTGGGTTTCCAGTTTTTGGCTATTTTGAATAAAACTGCTCAAAACATTCTTGTGCATGAATTTTCCACCAAATTCATGAGCACTATTTTCGGTCGGGTATAGACCCAGGAATGCAGGGTGAGTCATGGGGAGGCACACATTTACCTTTAGGAGATACTGCCAGGCAGTTTTCCCCAGTGGTTGGGCCTATGTGCTCTCTCATCAGTAGCATGTAAGCATTTCTTGCCATGCTCCGTCCTTTTCATTTGCACCATCCAAGCAGAGTTACTGTATGACTTGCATTTTAAATCTATATTTCCCTGATTGTGGGTGATGCTGAACACCTCTTCAGTGCCGATTGGCTCCCGGGTTACCTCTTTGGTGCTGCGTCTGTTCTTTTGTGCTTTTTTGTTGGGTTGTTTCTCTTTTCCTTATTGATTTTTAGGATCATTACAGAAATCCTCATGGAAGCTGCAACCCCCTCCCCCACCCCCACTAACACATACACACCAGCTTTGCCCCTGTTTGTTCAGATCTCGCAGGCCCAGGGTACCCCAGAAGTGCTCATTGATGTGGGGTCTCATACATCATTAACCCATAGGGAAAGGTAGGAGGATATGGCCTCAGGTGGTGGTGGTGAATTTCTAGGGTTTCCTTTTCAAGGTGCAGTTTGGCGTTACGTGAAGGGGAACAGATGGGCTCCTTTGCCTCTGGGACTGGGGTTTGAGGCCTGCAGAAGAAAGAGAGGGTACAGAGATGGCATAGCCAGCAGCAGGCTGTCCTCATCTCAGTGACCTGGCAGTCCAGTCCTAGGACGTCAGTCAGGGTCCAGGGCCCCAGATCCCAGTCCCAGCCCTGGGGAAAATGAGCTCACAGGACACAGTCACAAAACTCAGAGCTCCTTCCTTAGTCTTTTCTACCCCTTTCAAGGCTTCAGGTGTTGGTAAGGATGTGATAGTCTCTAAGTCAGGGATTCTCAAATGTGGTCCCTGGACGAGCAGCATAAGCGTCACCTGGGAACTTGTTAGAAATGCCCATTTTTAGTCCTCACCCCAGATGTACTGAATCATAAACCCTGGGGTGGGGACCAATGATTTGTGTTTTCACCAGCCCTCAGGGCATGCTGATGTACAAAGAATTTGAGAACCATTTATATAAGGGAGAATTTGCTCAGCCTGACCTCCAAATCAGGTTTCTGTGAAGGCTCTGACTTGGCAGCCTCCAGGGCTGGTTTTGGTACATGCCATTGGCAGAGCTGACTGCCTGGTACCAGGCATAGCAGTGGTGAGACAGCCCCATCTCATCAACCAGTGTTTCCAAGCTTAACTGTACAAGAAAATCACCTATGATGGTGCTTTTGTTTTTTTATATTTTGTTTTTTTAAATCCTGATGTCCAGGTTGCAACCCAGACTGATTAAATCAGGATCTCTGGGCTTGAGGCCCAGGTGTTGTATTTATGTATTTTAAAATAATTAATAGACTAGATTTTTTTGAGCAGTTGTATGTTTACAGAAAAATAAGGAAACAGCATAGGGAATATAGTCATTAATACTGTACTGTCTTTGTATACTGACAGATGGTAACTATACTTAATGGAGTGAGCATTTAATGATGTAGATAACTATTAAACCACTATGTTGTATACCTACAGCCAACATAATATGGTATATCAGCTATACTTCAGTTTTTAAAAAAAGACATCAAAAAAAAAGAAAAATAAGTAGAAAGTACATACAGTTTCCATATATCCCCTCATCCTGTCCCCCAGTTTCCACTACTATTAACATCTTGTGTTAGTATAGCAAGTATATTAACATTGATGAGCCAATATTGATACATTATTATAAACTGAAGTCCATAGTTTATATTAGGGTTCACTCTCTCTGTTGTACATTCTATGAGTTTTGAAAAATGTACAATGTCATGTGTCCATCATGAAAGTTTTGCACAAAATCCTTCCACTGCCTTAAAAATCCTGATGTTCCACCTGTTCATCCTTGCATAACCCCTGGGAATCACTGATCTTTTTATTGTTTTCATGGTTTTGCCTTTTCCAGAATGTCATAGAATCACAATAGGTAGCTTTTCAGATTGGCATTGTATGTGTGTTTTTAACTCCCCAGCATTGCATCCAAAGCTGAGACCAGGTGTCTTAGGTCCCTGCTGCTCAAAGTGTCAGCAGGGACTTGTTAGAAATGCTGAAATTCAGGTCCCAACCCAGACCTAGTGAATCAAAATAGGCATTTTAGCAAGAGCCCAGGTGACTTCTATGCACATATCAGTATAAGAAGTTCTGACTTAGACCATCTAGACTCTGTCCCCCACCCTCCATGTGGCTTCAGTCTGCCTGCACAGTTTAGAAGGAGCCATTAAAGAAAAAGAACAAGCACGCACACATAAATGGAAGCTTACAATGCAAGTGTCCCTTCCCACCATATTTCAACCTAATTATATATTTCTTGGAAATCTTCTCAAGAAATGGAGATTCTTGGAATCACAAGTTGGCACATGGAGACTGCCTTCATTCTACCAGCTACAGAACATTCCAGTGCAAGTACTGGCCATAATCTAAGCTGCCTAATGATGACTTCCAGGCTTTGCTCCTCTGAGGAAGTATATGTGTAAAACTTAGTCCTAGAAATGGGCTTTCTGGTGCAAAGAATGCATTCTTCTTTTTAAAACGTGGGTTTTTTGAGAGGATGTGATAGCGTTTTTCAAGAGCTCTGGCAGTTTACCTGCCTACCTTTTTCCCCACACCCTTGTGAACACAAATAACAAACTAAAAATATTTATCAATGTGATAGGTAAAAATGATATTTTATTGTTTAATTTTCATGTCATTATTAGAGTGAATATTTTTTTCTCTATTTGTATGCTATATATAAACATTTTCCTATGTTTATATACTCTATATATATGTATATATATATATATATACATACATATTTTTTTCTGTGAGTGGCATATTAATGTCTGTTTATTTTTTTCTTTTGGGTGGGTGAGCTTTTTAAAATGGACTTTTAGAGCTCTTTATGTATTTGGGAAAGTAGTCCCTTTCCTGTCATATATGCTGCAGATACTTTTCCAATTTTTTCCTGTGTCTTTTGACTTTGTTGCTGGTGACTTTGCTAGGCTTTACATTTTTGTTACATTGTGAAATGTGTCTACCCTTTATAGTTTCTAGGCAGCAGCTACTTTTAAAGTTCTTCACTTTCCAAGGATTGCTGGGTATAAAAAAAATCTCTGGGTAAGAATTGCTGCCATTTGGAGTGGAGATATGCTGGAATATAGAGGAGAGATTACAAGTGACCAAACACTCAACTGAAGTCAGTTTACACATCAAGGGAATTTATTGCCTCCCATAACTGGAAAGTCTGGGCCCAGCTGGGTGCATGAGCTAAAAATGCATCATAGAATGAAGCCCCTTTCTCTGTCTCTCAGCCTTCCTTCATGTCAGCTTCCCTGTCAGGCAGATGCTTTGACCTGCTGTGTCCCCAGCTCCCAGCTGACATCGTTCTTACCACCTGCAGTTCCTACAAAACAGAACTTTTCTCTTTCAGTTGTTCTAGCACAAGTCCCAGGGTGGAGTTTTCATTGAACCAGTTTCGGTTGAGAACCCATCCCTGAACCAATCCCTGAAGTGAATATATTGACTGGCCAGGCCTGGGGTCATGGTCCAGCCCCTGGGAGTAAGATAGGGTTGGTCAGCTCCACCAGGGTACATAGATTAGTGAGTTCCCCAAAGGAAGTGGAGATCCTCTTAGCCAGGTAGGGAGAAATGGATGGAGGACAGGTCCTGACAGTAACACCCTCAGCAGAAGTACAAGTGGGGAGTGGCTTCAAATCCTCTTACCAGCTGGTAACGTTGTCCTTCTCCCCCTCAGAACCCCCGGCTGGAGAAGCCCGTGCTGCTCTCTGAGTTTTCTACCAAGATCCCACGCAGTGAAATGGACGGGCCTGTTGAGAATGGCCTCCGGGCTCCGGTCAGTGCCTACCAGTATGCACTATCCAATGGGGACGTCTGGAAAGTGCATGAGGTGCCTGACTACAACCTGGCCTATGGCAGCCCTGGTGTGGCTGATGCTACCCCACCCTGGAGTGGCTACAAGGAGCAGAGCCCCCAGACGCTTCTGGAGCTGAAGCGGCAGCGGGCTGCAGCCAAGCTGCTCAGCCATCCCTTCCTGAGCACCCACCTGGGCAGCAGCATGGCCAGGACGGGCGAGGGAAGCAGCGAAGGCAAGGCCCCCTTAATTGGAGGCAGAACTTCACCATACAGCAGCAATGGGACCTCCGTGTATTACACAGTCACCAGTGGGGATCCCCCGCTCTTGAAGTTCAAGGCCCCCATGGAGGAGATGGAAGAGAAGGTCCACGGCTGCTGCCGCATCTCCTAGTATCCATGGGAGGGAGGGAAAGAGATGCTTCAGGGAGGGGTCCCTGGAGTCCAGGCCAGCCCAGCAGCCCTGGCTGGGGAGGCATCAGAGGGCAGCTTGGGGGAGGTGGGCTCTGCCTTCCCGAGGAGCTCTGACTCCACATCTCATCCAGCTGCCTATAGGATCACCATTTCCCGTGGGGGAGGTGGGCTCTGCCTTCCCGAGGAGCTCTGACTCCATGTCTCATCCAGCTGCCTATAGGATCACCATTTCCCGCGGCTCTGCTTCCTGCTGCATCGTCTGCTGTCCGAAACAAGGCCCCTAGTGACGTCCTGACTCACCCTGCTGTCAGATTTGGGGAAGACGGGCTGGGATTCCAGTTCTGTGGTTGGTAAAGGCTTCTCTGGACCAGTATCCACATGTCGCATATCAACACACACACATTCACACTCAATCAACATGTGTAGAAATGGCACAGCTGGCCTCATGGGAAGCAGGTGGGACAGAGAATCTGTGGGCTTTTCCCAAGAAGATTGAAATTAAGACCCAGAGTTTCATCAGCGCTGCCAATGTGGCTTTAGCAGGGGTGGAACCTGCTAAGCTGAGACCCATAGTCCTGCCATGCCATCCACATCTAGCAGGAACGGGAGGTCCTCTCTGTTCAGAGGGAGCTGTGAACCCATGTAGGGTAGATGATGCAGGCATAGGCCTGCTGCCCCAGCCTTGCCCAGGCAGGAGCCAGCTGTGTGACTGCCCAGGGGCTCAGGTGGAAAACCAGGCTGTTCTATTCCTGGATAATCCAAATCACATTCTGCTCTTAGACAGAAGTATCAGAAGGTGGAGGGGAGGGGGGACAAAGTTAGCACTTCCCAAAGTGTATTTGATAAGAGTTAGGTTATAAAACCCTAGGTAGGAGGGAACTGAACTTGCTTTCTTCCATAGATAACATCATGGCCACTAGATTTTATTCACTGTTTTTGGAAAAATGAAGCTAAGTGAGGAACTTCAGTTAGAGGGGCTTTTCCAAGGAGAGGGGTGAATTCATGTTGTTAATTTCTGCAAACATGTCTGGTAACCATGACAGAGCCCAGTGCCCTGGCCGATCTTTGTGAGTATTTAGACAGTCTGGCCTGTGTCAGCCAGCCTTCCTCAGACTGAGCCATCAGTGAGTAGCGAGGGGCTACCGGGGCACCCACCACTCCAAGAGTGAATGCTCAGGACCCCTGCCCGGCTTTGCCTGTTCTGGGATGCTCGGTGAGAACAGTTTGCCGGTTGGCCCTTGTGAGTTTCTTCCTGACCCAGGAGTCGCCCAGCTTGCTCACGCCTGAGGCAGTGACACCCCATGGCTCCACACCCAAGGTGACCACGGCCAGCAGTGTATTCTGGAGTTGGTCTCACCCCAGCTCAACAATTTCACAGCCCCAGTCTCCCTGATGCTGCTGGGGCGGGGGGGTTGGGAGGACCACAAGAGGCAGGCTGCCTGCCACCTGCCCACTGCGTTCTCTCATGAGCCCCTTAGAAATTGTTCCCTGGGAGTTGGGTGCTGTCTACAGGCTCAGCCAAAATAACTAACAAGCTACAGGTTTGTTCCAGACTCTGTGCACCTTTGATTTGTCCTAAAACTACCTCTTTAGAGCTCTGAAGGGGCCCCCTAGGTCCAGATTCTGGGGATTGGGGGAGAAATCTGGCTTCCTTTTAATCCTCTTCTTTCTGAGCCTATGACCAGTTTTCCCTGGGGGTACCTGGGCCAGGGAGCTGGGGCTGGAGGAACCCCACCTTGTGCCACATTCTGGTAATGGGGCCCGCTGTTTATCAGCTCCAGTCCCCACTGTGGCCCCCATGGCCCCCCCTGCCCAGAGAAGGATTTGGAGTCCAAGGGGCCTACCCAGGAGCAGGGCAGCCGGGCCAGAGAGCAGAGCACTCAGGGGAGTCTCTCTGCTCCTGGTGGCTCCTGGATACAGGGAGGGTCACAGTACCCAGCCACCCCCACCCCAACTCCAGGACAGATCTGGTCCAGGGTAGAGGGGCAGCTCAGGAGATGGCAGACAGGTGTGAGTGAAGCCGCTCACATCCCTGGAGCCTGGGGTGGGCCTTCCATCATCTCAGCCTGCTGGTTGGAGCAGGGCGGGGGTGATCCAAAACCCACATATTTTGGCTTTAAAACTGTTCAGATCAGACCGACACTGAAATTCCTCTTGAGCTGACTTTAGCTGCAAGCAGGGGAGGGCCTAGAGAAGCCAGACGCTCCGAGGAGAGGGCTGTGCAGGGCTTTCCATCTGTTTGCTCAGGGTCCAGAGACTGTCTGGCATTGATTGCTTACTCTGAGCCCTTCTGGCCATTCCCTCCTTTCCTCTTCCTGCTGCTTGGGACATTCCTTTACCACCCAGCAGGCTGGGAATCCTAGCTGATTCCCCGATGGGAGCCAACTGCAAACGTCTGGGCATTAGCTCTCAGTTCAGTCAGGGATAAGCCATTCCCCCTTAGGACATCAAGTATCTGGGGAGCTTTCCCTATGGGTCTCCTTGGTGTGAAGGGACAAGCTGGGGCCAGGGTCATTCATTTATTCACTCATGTTCATTATTGAGTAGCTGCAACATATCAGGCACTGTCTTAGGTTCTGGGGATAAAGGACCGAGATAGAGTGAGGAGGCTGCTCTTTACAGTGTTTTTCCCTTGAGGACCATGAATATCAGCAGCCTCATTCAATTTGCCTGAAACAGAGTGACTGGTTCCTGGCCAGAATCCCTTTGCTTTTTAGTTCCTAGAATCCCTACACCTGAGAAACTATTGTCATGGCCACCTGTGGATAACATTTGCCACTGAATGCAGGTGCTGGATCTTGAATTCCAAGCAGACACCATCCCAAGTCCTTCGGGAACTTTCAGGAATAGCTAGCTGCCTTCAAGCCGGCGTCTATGGGGCACTATAAAATAGTTTGAGGTCAGTGTCTAGAAGAACAAGGAGTCTGTCTGCACTTTGCTGCCAAATGCATCTCAGGTTCTTAAATTCATTGTCTCTTACTCATTTTTGCTCATTTATTAGGTAGTTCTTCTCCCCCACCAATGGATAATGGGAGGAAAAGGAGCTTCTTCTTTAACATCAAAGCCTTTCTTCAGGAGTCGGCCTCTCTTCCCAGCAGGTGTGGATCTAGGAGTTGGAAGAAAGCTGGCAAGGTAGACCAGATGCCCAGCTCCCACTGAGACCCAGGTCTGGTGGCAGTTCCTGACAGATTAAAGGAGGCTACTTCTAAAGCATGTGCCACATGGCTCATTGTGACCTCTGGCCCTTGCTTCCAATTTTTGCCCCAGACAACTGAAAGTTGGTGGCTATCACTAGTTAGTGAGTTTCTGGCCAGTGGCTCAGGGAAGCTGAATCAACTCTAGATGCAAGCCTACTGAAGACGATAGGATGTAATTCTTTAAATATCGCAGCTTTGATGAAACTGTTCTGTGCTGTTTGATCATTGTCAATGGGCTTAGAAAAGTTAACAAGTGTGTGTCCCCTGTCCTACCCTACCACCGTTTCCTGGCTTTGTAATAACATGAGAGCGTTTTGGTTATTGGTGTCAGACACCGTTTGATCTTGAGCTTTCTCTTTCACTTGCTTTCCCAGAACAGGACACTGGGGCACTTCCAGGAGTGCGCTTCTTATAAGATGCTCAGAAGGACTGTATTTAAAATTCTTGCTATTGTAGCCTGGAGACAGCCTCCCTTCCCCCAGGGAACATAAGAGCAAAGGGTCACATGGTCAGTGGGTGGTTCCGCAGAAGTGACCCTCTTTGCCAGAAGCTATAGCCCTCTCCACGCTAGAAGTTTCTTATTGGCCAGTTGGTCAGAGGGCCTGCTTCCCACAGGCATTGCAAGTGCCACTGTGCGGGGCCTGGCTCTGCACACCCAGGAAAAGTTTGCAGACCCCCAGCCCTCCGCAATAATTCACCAGACCAGAAGCCACTGATGTACAGAGAACACTTAAGAAAAATGTATTTTATGTGAAAAAAAGTTAAAACTCTGTATACTGTATCAGCAGCTTTGTGTAAAAATGGCAATCAAGAGAGTCTAATATATTTAAAACCTTTTTTAAAAAAATCCTTGCTGATCTTTGATATTGTATTGAAGTAACTTCCAGGTAGCTTCCTGCCACATGGCAGTGGTGGGCCATGTGTCCAAGACCACGGCTCATCCACATCCCAAAGGGGCACATCCCTGGTGTTGCTTCCAGCTGCCAAGGCCTGTGACGGAATTCGCTGTTAAGAGTTTTTAATTAAGATTATTAAATTCCTTTTAATAACACCTGCTAGTGTGGCAGTGGTCATTGCTGTGGGCTTGCTTCAACTATTCAGATTTGAATGCACAAAGAGATGATTTCTGGGATAGAGGGCAGGGGAGGGTTCCCAGTCCCTGCTCCCACCACAGAGGGCTCACCCTTGAGGCCCCTGAAGCAGAAGGAGCTCTGAGGGCTCAGACATAAGAGTCGATGTCTTTCAAGACTGGGAAATGGTGAAACCTGATGGATTAAAGAAAAGATGGGTGGCTGGGAATGACCTTCACTCTGTTGAATGTTCCCTTTGGAATTGACATGGAGCCCTACAACAGCTCAGATGTGTATGTGTGTGTGTGTGTGTGTGTGTGTATTTCACACTTTCAAAGGTTTGATGACATATGTAACAGGGCTGCCCTTCTGTTCTTGGAGTGCACCAACTTGTCCTATCCTCTTCTCCCTACTCCATCCCTGTCCTTTTCCTCATATAGCTCACAGTGGGGAAATAAGCACCACATACTACTTCACATTATTACACCACCACAGCAGGTGAGGCCCTGGTTACTCTCACTTTTTACCTCAAGCAACAGAGGCATTGACAAGCTGTGCGGCTGCACCGCCCCAGACTGTGGTCCTTGTCTGTCATATGCAGAAGTTCGTTGGTGTCTCAGAAGAGCATGGAAAAGGGTGTCCTCTCGGACCCTTCTGGAACGTGGATATCAGAGCAGGGACACATGGAAGGCCCTAGACTTGGGTTTGAAAACCTTCACAAATGGACTGGGGATGGGGAGAGGATGAGAAGAGGGCTAACTGCAGCAACAGGTCATCCACTTTAAAGTTTATTTGTTTCTAAATAATAATGGTAACCTCTCCCATTTATGAAGTTGTACATATGCTTTCTCATTTGCACACAGAAGAGGCCTGAAACTTGACTGTTGGATTTAGCATGGTGAGCTCATGATAATCTTGACAAGAGGTTTTTGGTTGGGCAGTGGAGGCATTGCCTGATTGGAGAGGGTTTGAGAGAAACCTGGAGACAGGGACTTATTTTGAGGTTTTACGCCATGAAGTGAGCAGAGGAATGGGGAAGAAGCTCTAGAGGAATGTAGGATCAAGTGAGGGCTGATTGAAGATGAAAAATATTCTGCCGTGTTTGGATGCCAATAAAGGGAAACTGATGGTCTAGGAAGAGGAGAGAATTTCTGAAGAGATACAGGTTAGCAGTGGAAGGGCTGGCAGCTAGTGCCCAAATGGAAGGATTGGTGTCAGGCTCAGGGACAGTTCCTTGATAGTAGTAAGGCCCAATATGTGGGAAGAGATGCAGACAAGTAGGTATTTGTTGGGGAAGCGTGTGGAAGGTCTCTCTGCTTCTATTTTCTCAGTGAAATAGAAGCAAACTCTAAAAGAGAGGAAAAGGTAGAATGGATGAAGGAAATGTAGGCTAGCAGGCAACCCTAAATGCCCACTGGAGATCTTGAATTTAAAGCAAAGCCAGTATGGTTGCGTTTTCTTTTTCCCGGCACTGTGCAACTGCCAAGTACGGAGAATGGGGTTTAACCAGGGCTGGGGGTTTGCCAGGCAAAAACCACTTAGTGAAAGAAGAGAAATCCACCTGAAGGTATAATCCAAGGAGTCGCTATTAGGATGGACCGGTATTTTTGAACAAGCTCCAAGAGCCCTTGGGCAGCGCCGACAGCTTGCGGCCAGTTTCCCCTAGCTGGGTGTAGGTCCGACCGCAAGCCGCTCAAGGCCAAGCCGAAGGACGGGCCGGCAGGGGGCGCGCTAGGACTGCGGGGGCCTGGCACCACGGCTTCAGCTCTGCTGTGGGAGCCGCCGCCTGGTAGCACGGCCACTCAGGCCCGGAACCCCCTTTCCGGCTGACCACAAAGAGCTCGGCCCTGGCAGACGGGAGCAGGAACTGCTAGGTGGGAGTGGGCACGGAGTCGCCGGCTTTAAATTCCACCAAGCCATCCCAGACCTAGGGCGAGAGGTGCCGCCTGGAGCCAATGCGGAGATGCAGGGCGGGGCCGGGCAGCGGGCCAGCCAATAGTACGTCAGGGGGCGGGGACACAGCGGCGTGCGCAGCGTCCGGACTTCGCCGTTAGGGTGGCAGCCAATGGGAGGGCCACGCCGCGAGCCGGTTACATTCAAAGGTGCCTATAAAGCGGTCTGCACGCCCGCACTCGCCCGAGCCGGTCAGGTTCGCGTGCCACCATGGCTCTGTGCTCCGAGGGCCTAGACGAACTGCCCGCCGCCTGCCTGTCCCCATGCGGGCCGCCCAACCCGGCCGAGCTGTATAGCGAGGCGCGGCGCCTGGCTCTCGAGGAGCTGGTGGCGGGCGGCCCCGACGCCTTCGCAGCGTTCTTACGACGCGAGCGCCTGGGCCGCTTCCTGAACTCGGACGAGGTGCATACCATCCTGCGCGCGGCCGAGCGGCCCGGCCAGGAAGGCGTGGCGGCGGGGACCGAGGACTCCTTTGGCTCGTCGCACGACTGCTCGTCCGGCACCTACTTCCCCGAGCAGTCGGACCTGGAGCCGCCGTTGCTGGAGCTCGGCTGGCCCTCCTTCTACAAAGGCGCCTACCGCGGTGCTACGCGCGTGGAGGCGCACTTCCAGCCCAGCGGCGTCGGCGCTGGCGGCCCCTATGGTTGCAAGGATGCGCTGCGCCAGCAGCTCCGCTCGGCGCGAGAGGTGAGCGGCCAGACCCTTGGGTCGCCTGTGTCCCCAGTGGGACAGGAGACCTCTTCAAGAATGGGAAACAGGCCTGCTGAGACCTCGGGTTGGGTGGCTCCGGGGTCCACTCCGCGCCATTCTGCATGTCTCCTCTGCATCACTGATCCCCCCGGCGGCTGTTTGTGTCAGGGGAGGTTGGGAGAAGCAGTCCTCACGGATGCGAATTGCGTCCGAGGTCCAACTCCTAACATTCACATCCCCTGAGTGAGAGAGTCAGAAATACTTGCAGTTACCAATTTCAGTTAAAACTAAACCAGATTGGCAATTTTCCTGGCTGTCAGCCAACACTAGCTCCCACTTTCAGGGACCTATTAGATGCATTATCTAAGAAGTTCATTATCTAAGGAAAAGTTACAGAAAGCTTGTCCCTAGAGCAACTGTGGGGCATTGGGAATCTATTATTGCTAGTCACCTCCACGTGTCTTATGTTGTAGAAAGCAAATACATACCACGGGCCAACAGAACCCTGCCCCTTTGCCTCCTGCCATAAAAGAGACGAAATTGCTTCTTCTGGGAATAAATGGGGCAGGGGGTTTGCTTCTCCACAGGCTGAGGGTGTTTCAGTTAGCAGTGGCCTCCTAAAATGCAGATTCCCCCACCTGCATTCGATCTACCTCTGATTCTTCATGTGGCGTGGCATTGGGGTATGGTGGGAGGTCTTGTCTCCCTGCCAGCCAAGGTGAGACTTCAGCAGAGTGCTGGGGACCTAGGGGTCTGAGAGGAAGAATGCAGCACACAAGGTGGGTGGGGCGTGTAGGGTGTGGCCCCAGACACCTTAGTCCAGAGCCCTAGTCCCTGTCACTTTGCTGACTGGTAGTGCCCAGCTTCATGGTTGTTTGCCATGGGTTAGAGACATGGCAGGTAAAGCCCCAGGCCATGGTAAGACTCAGTAGGGCTGGTACCTGAGTGTATCTGAGTGTATCTGACTGGGTTACAGCATGAGTCTGGTTGAAATAAGTCCAGGAACAAGCCCTGACTCCAGTCAGTGTTCCTGGCACTGCTGTTCTTTTCCTGTTGGTGGGGTTGCAGTGGGAAGATGTGGACTCCAGGTAGGCTGGTATCAGTCCTGCAGTGTTGCTAGGTGGCTGTGAATCCTTCTGATGCAGCAGACATTTGTGGGTTCAGTGAGAAGATCACAAAGATGGGAATGGGCATGATTGTGGCATAGGTGTGCATTCCCAAAGCTCACATGCAGGAGGAGAATTTGGGAAGTTGGAACTTGAGAGAAGTAATGAACGGGCCTACACGAAAGAGGAGGGATTGCCTTAGCCTCTTGCCCAGCTCCAATTTCTAGTGGTAGTGGAGGGGCACTGGAGCTAAGGCCAGAGGGAAAACTATCAGCTCAGTGCTGGCGCTGAGACACTCTTTGTCCTGAGGGCATTCTGCAATACTGGCATGCCTAGGTAGAACTTTCTGCTTGCTCTGTTCTGTTCCCTAGTCCAACTACATACACACTCATTATCTTCGAGATTCTGTTTTTGGAACCCGGGCCATTTTAGCTGAGAAAAGTAGTACATTACTTTTAATTAAACCCCATGAGTCTTTTGAGCATCTCTGCCATATGCCAGATTGCTTGTTTATTCAGTGCCTCCTGTGTATCAGACACTGTGCCCGGGGCTGGGCCACAGCTGAAGGGCGTGATCCTTGCTTGCAA
Source organism: Manis javanica (assembly GCF_040802235.1). NCBI lineage: Eukaryota > Metazoa > Chordata > Mammalia > Pholidota > Manidae > Manis > Manis javanica. The sequence goes on along the minus strand of NC_133160.1, from coordinate 18,760,671 downwards.
TTGAGAGTTGACAGTCTGCTGGTGGGAAGTGTGAGGAGGTTGCTACAGAGAGTTGGGGCAAGGGCTGAAGAAAGAAAGCCTCAAGAGTGATGGTGACCTTGGAGCTGGGTCCAGGAGGATGGGAGGCTTGCTGGGCCAGAGGATAGGGACTGGCCCAGAAGTGTGGAAGGACTGGCGTGTTTGGAGGCAGCTGCGTTTCTCACAGCTGGAGCAGAGAGTGTGTGAGGGTTGGTGGTGAGAGGAGGCCGGAGAGAAGAGGAGCCCAGGCTTTGCACATTAGCAATGGGGAACCACTGAAGAAGAAGAGCATTATCAGACTGGTGTTCCCGGGCTGTAATTCTGGTGGGAGCATGCAGGAGATGCGTGAGAGAGGGCTGAGACTGGTGTCTGGGATGGCTGTAGGGAGGAGGCTTCATATGACGTATGAGAAGAGGGTCTGTGCTAAGGCAGTGTTGGGTGGGTGGCGTGGGCAGGGAGTTTTCTGCAGAACTGACAGGACTTGGTCATTAGATGGCCTGGAGGGGTAATGAGGGAGGGAGCAGGAGCAGGAGTGCCAAGGAGAAGAAGGTTAGGAAGAGTTGAGGAAGATAGTGGTTGTTCAATTTGTGTGGGCAGTGATGCTATCAAACTAGATAATGAGAGGGAGAAAAAGACCAGAGGCAGGAATGGGAGATTAGTTGGATTTGAGACATGTTAAACTTGATTTTCAGAGACCATCTCTTTTATTTAAAAGAACGTAGTAATGCTTTCTCCGCTAAGCACTGTTCCCAGTAATCTCAAGGTAGGTGCAGTTCTTGCCATTGTGCCGGTGATGGAATTGAGCCATAGAGAAGTTAAGCTGCCCCGAGGTCACACAGCTCTGGAAAGACAGAGACCCGAGACACAAAATGAGGCACAGCATCTCTTAACCACTGTCAGCTGCCACACTCTGCCTTGTGCCATGCGGACACCAGGAGCCGTGTCTATGCTCAGGTGGAGGGGGCCTTGTGAGGGAGACACGTGACAGGGAGCTAATCTGGTGGCTGGTCCAGTGCTGCTGGTGTAGTGAGGTGTGCCTTCTGTACACAGGAGGGGCGGTGTCACTCTAGCCACATGCTTTGAAGTTCAGTACCTGTAACAGTAAGGACCGTGAAGATGCAGGTCTCAGACAAGTTCAGGATGAGATGAGAAGCCCTTCGACATCTGTGTTCAGGTGGCTGATGCACTTGGTACAATTGAGCACTTTCAGTGGGTCAGTTTCTGTGCTAAGCTCTTTACCTGGATTCCCTCATTTAACCTTCCCAGCGCTAGGAGGAGGCTGCACGCAAGAAGAGACCAGGCACAGAGAGGTTAAGTAACTTGCCCCAGATCACGTAGTTAGCGTGGGGCAGAGCTGGGCTCGAGCCCAAGTTTGCCCAGCTCCTGACACCAAGCTCTTACTCACTGCTCCGCATGGTCTCCTGGGCACTTTGGTAATTTTCAACAGGCTGATGCTTTTTAACAGTTTCTTAAGATTTGGACTTTTTATTTCCATATTGCACATCCTATAAACAGGAAGATGACAATGACAGTACTGGAGCTGCGCTTCCCAGGAAGCAGACCAGTCAGGCAGAAGCAGCCAGGGTCACTTGGTAAAGGGAGCATCCAATCCTGGCTTGGCAGCCTGAACGAATGATTCTGGGATAGGTCTCATCCTCAGCAGGACTGCTCTGTGAGCCACATACACTTGCAGGGCATCCGTCTGGCACAGAGCAGGAGTTCAGCGGACGCTGCGGACACTCACCGCAGTACGTTTGCTCTTTCAGCTGCATGCATTGCGTGGGAAGGGGATCAGTAGGAAGGACATCACAAAACAGGTCAGCTGTTTCTGCCTGTCTTTCCATTCAGCATGTATTTGTCCCAGAGTAGGTGTGGCTGGGGCTGTGAATCTGCCGGTTCCTCCATTGGCTCAGTGTCTGGGCGCCTTTCAAAGTGTGGCATTCTGCCGTGAGATGTGTCACGTTTAAAAAGCATGACCTATGTACAGCATAGCTTCTGAATACAACCTGGTGCTCAGTCGAGCTTCCCCAAAGCTGAAGGAAATACTGTCTGCTTTGGTCTCAGTAGACTGTCTTATCCTTCCTAATTAACTGTTTTCAGAAAATATGGTCCAAAATAACTACTCTAAAATTAAAACTGTTGCTTCCTAAGGAATTTTTAGGATAATTTTGAATTCTGTGGGAATTTTCCCTTACGTGCCTACTCCAGACTCTTTCCCCATATTACCGTACTTGTTGATGAATCATTCAGTTCTTTGCCTCTGTTGCCACATGAATCAGTGTGTGGTTGGGCTCTGCCCCCCTAAATCAGGAGGTGTGAGTGGAATTCTTGCCTGGAAATGCTGGGTGCCTGCATTAGGCCATGTGCTTCTGCTCTGGTTCTTGAGGTAGTCCTGGTTCTGAATAGGTGGTTGATAGGCAAAGCTCACCCTACTAGGAGGTTCTGCACTCCCAAGAGCCATGTGTATTCCCTATATGCTTTTGTTCCAAAGAGGCACTTTTGCTACTACCTCACCCTTGGGCATCCTTCTGATAACCTGAGCATTAGTAGAAGCGATCATTGCATTGACACAGAGTCCTGCCAGTGTCTCAGCTGAGAAATCTGTGTGAGGCCCCTGTGTGCATGTGGATGTATCCAAGTTAAGGGCCTCCTGATCATGCTCAGCTCTCCTCTGAGTTACAGTAGAATCCATGCAGTGTGATGGGTTCCTCTTCTGGATGCCCCGTCACCCCAGAGCAGCGTCCCTGGCCTCTCCACTGACTAGATGCCAGAAGCACCCCCATCTCCAAGAGCCGTGACAGTCAAAAATGTCTCCCTAGGCGGGAATAGGGAGTTATTCCTTAATGGTCACAGAGTTTCTGTTTGGGGTGCTGAAAAAGTTTTGGCAACAGAATAGTGATGACTGTACAACATTGTGAACAAAATTAGTGCCACTGAGTAATACAAATCATTAAGATAGCAAATTTATGTTAGGTATTTTACCACAGTTTTTAAAAAATAGCCAAATATTGGGAGGGCAAGGGGTCAAAATTGCCCTGATTGAGAACCTTTGGCGTAGAAAGTCTGACTGGCGCATAATTTTAGGAAGCTCCCTACCAGACTAAGTGTGGCTGCTTTTATCCCTTCCTTTAGATTTTGTGTGGTGTGTGTGCAGGTTAAAGACTTTGCAATTGTTAGCTATTTCATTTCATTTTTTTTTTAACTGTGGTAAAATATACACCACAAAATTCAGCATTTTAACCATTTTCAAGTGTGCACTCAGTGGCATTAAGTATATTCACATTATGCAATGGTCACCACCATCTCCAGAACTTTTTCATCTTACAAACTGAAATTCTGTACCCACTGAACACTAACTCCCCATTCCCTCCTCCTCCCAGCCTCTGGCAACTGCCATTCTACTTTCTGTCTGCCTTTTCATCTCTTCATTTTTTTCACCTACTCTCCATCAGACAGTAGAGTGGCTGCAGGATTCTTCTCTGATTCTTTTATGGATATAGGATTAAGTTCTCTAAGGAAGAAAAAGCTGTGAGTATGCTGGCTTTTTATATAATTTTTAAAATGATACAACTTCTGGAGGGGAATTTGGCAATATCCAGTGAAATTTTAGTAGTATTTATTCATTAACTTAACAATTCCAAGTCTGTGTATCTGTCCCAACGATACACTATCAAAAATATACAACAGGCTATTGATTGCAGCACTGTTTATAGCCAAAGACCAGAAGAGCTCAAATGTCCCTCCATAGAGGACCGAGGAAACTGACCCGTCTACACAGTGGGGTGCCCTGTAGCTCTAAAAAAGGAATGAAGACTGGCTTTGTTTTAAATGAAATGTCTAGAATTGTCGTGACCAATGCAATAGCCATTAGCCATATGTGGCTATTTAAGTTTGTGTGAATTAAAATGAAATATAATTATTTTCCCCCCATGCTAACCATATTTCAAGCATTCAGTCACCACTTGTGGCTAATGACAAGCATGTTGGACAGCACAGATACAGAACATTTCCATCATCTCAGAAGGTTCTGCTGAACAGCACTAACTTAGAATAATATGTATCTACCTTTTATCTACAGGGTGGATATGAACACACATACACACAAGTATATATATAATACACATACTTATTTATGTTATAAAAAATGGAAGAATTAAACCAAAAATTAATTGAAATTATCTTAATGGAGAGAGAGGAAGAGAAAGGAGGGAAGGAACAAGGATGGAAGGTCGGTGTCTCTGAATGTACCTTGTTTTGTAGATTGGATTTTGGAGCCAGGCAAGTTTTACATAACTATGAAATAAAAATAACTCAGAATGATAACTCCTTCCCTCTAAAAACCTCTTGATGCTTTTCTCTCCCAGCAGCCTGTGTATTTCATGCTAGGACAGAGGAGATGCAGTTGTGTGTGGTCAGCTGCCAGCACTGTGGCCGGTGGAAAACAGACTCTCCCCTGCCCAGCCTTCCTGGAGAGGCACTCTGCCCCCCGTCTGCAGCCATGCAGCCAGCTGCTCCACAGCACTTGACTCTGACCCTTACATTGCTCATTGTGTAATAACAGCCTAGGAAACCTAGAGAGAACAACACACACAAACAAATGTAGGTTTCACGGTGGAAATGTACATTCCTTTTGTTTTTAAACCCTGAAGATGGTACCAAGATAGTTATTTAAAGGTTTTTACAGGAATTTCAAGGAGATCATTTCTGTTCTATTATAACATGTAGTAAATGGGGAGAAAATAGACCTTTTGCCTTTTAAAGCTAGAGGGTCTTCAGAAGAGTAAGTGGCAAGAGCTCTCGGGAATTGAAGGAATTGGGGTTGGGTGTCAGGTCATCAATATGAGTTCAACAGATAGGTGGTGTCGGCCGCTGGACAGGCTGATGCATCTGTGCATGTGCCTGCGCCTTTGGCAGAATTCCAAGCATGCTGCACATGTGTCCTTGCTTTATGACTGGGTGGGACGGGAGGGTGGATGAGGTGCAGTGGGAAGGGGTGATTGACATGAACTTCCTGCGGCACAGCGAGGAAGGGCTGGAATGAGAACTGCAGTGACTGACTGGAGGGGCCCCTTGGGCTGTTGGTGTGCTGCTGGGTCAGTGTCCAGAGCGGCCCATCGGGGGTGCGTGATTCAGACTCTTCAGTGCTAGAAGCAGCCTTGCGTGAGGAACTGAGCTCAAGTAGTATGGCTTGCCCAGGTAGGGTGGCCGGACTGGGACTAAGACTACGACTACCTGTCACTTGAGGGCTTTCCATATGCCGGGAACTGTCAGGTGTTTTTTCCTGACTGAATGTACTACAAACATTACAAGACAGTAATGTTTGCATGTTACAGAGGTTAGCAGAACTTGGCAGAGGGTATGTGGTGCTTCCAAGTGGAGGAACCAGGATCCATGTCCAGGTGTGACTCTACAGCCTGTTCACATAACAGCTGAGCTTCCAGGGTTTCCTGATTTAGTTCTGAGCTAGTGGGCAGTACGACCTGCAGAGAAAGGTTGCCTGGTGTCCTCGAGCGTCCCGAGGTTCCTTAATGTTTGCTCTGTGAGTTATTTCATACTGTTAGTAGTCTTCCTCTGTGGTGGGCTGGAGTCTCGGTGCTTTATGGAATGCTCTGCTGATCCTCTTGAGGATTATTCCAAGCTCTCAGTCATGTGAAGACGGAACAGTTTGACTTGTTTATAATAATATTTAACCCTTTCTTCATAGGTAGCTCTTTAGTTGCCCAGACTTGGGTTACAATTACAGCTTCTGCATTTATTTGTTTTCATTTTGAACTAGTTACCTAACCTCTCCAAGCTTTATTTTTCTCATCAGTCAATTGGAGATAACAATGGGGTTTTGAAATCTCTAATATCTCTTCAGAGTTTTTGTGCAAGAAGGCAACTGGGAAAGTTTCCAGTTCTATGGGAAAAGTAATGTACACAGGGTCTGTGGTCTTCCCAAAGACAGCGAATACCACAGGGCTTGTTACTCTGTGACTACATGCATCACCGGATATTTTGGTACAAATCACCTGGATAGTTGGAGTGACTGAGGTGGGTAAGGCTTGAGGTTTTGTTACCTGTGATGCAGATGTGGGACTTGACATGGGTGTGGCTACTCTAGATGTGGCTGGAGAAGTGTAGTAACAATGTGGGGTACCCAGCGGCAGACAAGCCATCCAGGCTTCTGACAGCTATTTCCTCCTTAGGTATCATGTTGTGACCAATTTGCACTGCACTGTAGATGGACACTGACCGTGGAATAGATCTCACAAGTCACGACTTGCCGAGCTTTCCAGCCCTAAGAGTGGGCAGGCTCTGTGCAGCACAGGCTGGGACAAGGCAGTGCCCGTAGTGACTGAGCACTGATGGGCGTGGGATGCCCACCTTGCTGATGTATCTCTCCTTTGTCCAACCTACATTATACCTCAGGGAGTGAGAGCAATGACCATTTTCCAGCCCAGGTGTACTTCTAGGGCCCAGCAACCTGCAGCATGAACACCAGCTCCTAGGAGATGTGTCTGGCCTTGGAAAGTGGGCACTCAGCTGGCTAGTGAATGAGTCCAGGTCATTGCTCATTTCAGGAAAGCAACTGTCCCTTCAGAGATTTGAGAAGACCAAGGTCTTATTCCATCAGGCAGGGCATGGTTGCATCAGGGCTGGAGGGAGCTGATGGGGAGAGTATAGAGGAGCGGGGATGGAGTCTGCAAGGAAAGAAGGCCTTCCTGTGATTGCTCCTTCTCCAGAAGTCTCTTTAGAGTGCTGCTGTTGTGAGAGAGGAAGGGCTGTTGGGGACAGGGGAGTTGGGAAGAAGCACCTTTATCCACCCTCCAAACAGCCTGTGGGTGTTAGGGACCAACCTTCAAATCCAGTTATTTTCGACACATACAGGAAAGGTTGAAGCTTTAAAACTTCATAGCGAATAATAAAACTAATAGCGAATTACATACTTACTCGTTACCTACCAGAGGTGTTGTTTGGACAGTGGTGAATCAAAATTCAGTTTGGCAGACACCTTATACGGTGGGCCTTGCCTCCAGCAACCCTGCAACCCTCTCCAACACGCGCAGCTGGGCTGGGTTCCTGGTCTCTGTTCCTGTGGCCCCTGGGTATGCGCCAGTTGGCCCCATCACATCAAGTTTCCCCGGCTTGTCTCCTGTCCCCATCATGGGACTGGATTTCTTGAGGACAGGGATTGACTCTAGATTTGTTTTCCTCTAGCTTTCTTTTGTGAGCTCCACTCATTCTTAGACTGTGCATTTGAAACTGCTTTATGAAGGTTTTATTGCCATTCAAAATCAGCTTTTCTAAGCCCCTCCCTCTCAAGCTGTTTCTTGTTTCCTGTTTGTGGGGGCCTGAATCTGCCTCACCTCTTCCCACTCTCCTCCCCTCTTTTTGCCTCCCTGAGCCCATGTAGTCCATTGCTTGGCTCTCCCACGGGCCCCTTTCCCTCTTCTGCAACCCTTCTTGCTCCCTGCTTGGCCCATTGTGAAACGTCTATCATTGATTTTTCCTCTTTCAGTCTTTAGTCCTCCTAAGCTTTTGCTGAACCTAAAACTATATGTCAGTGCCTGCTGTGTACCTCCTCATCGTTCCGCTGCTTCCTCTAATCACATGGCTTCCTCCCAGAATGCCCTCGCCTTCCCTTCCCCATGTCCCGGTCTTAGCCTGTTTGTGGTTTGGGTCAGATGCTATCTCCACGAATCCTTCTGTGCTCTTGGCAGATATCTGCCTGCCTATAGTATGTCCACTGCTGCAAGGAGAAGCTTCCTTTTCCCCTGAAGTATTCCTCCGACTTAACTGCCTTCTACAGGTGGTATCATTTTACTTCCCTACACCCCACGGCCTCCCCTGTGGATAAGTCAGGCGTGTGTCAGATTCTTTATAGCCATCTGTCGGGCCTCGTATGGGGTTCAACCTGTAGTAGATCTAGGGAGGTGCTGGCTGCATAATTGAACACCTGTTTCATGCCTTTTGTCTTTGTCTCATTGAATCGTCACAACAGCCCTTTGACATAGATACTGTTGTTATCCATATCTTCCAAAGGAGGAAATTGAGGCTTAGAGAGATTAAGCAGTTTGCCCAGGGTCACATAGCTAGTAAGCTAGCCCCTGAGCTGGGATCTATGCCCAGGCCTTTCAGCCTTTTAACCACTATGCTCTATGACCTGAATTAATGGGACAGGTACAACTCCAAATAGGATGTATTAAAAAAAACGTATCAGAGGATATAAAGTGCTGAAGATGCCACCAAATCACACAGAATACTTTTTTTAAATTAAGGTATCACTGATATACAGTCTTACTAAGGTTTCACATGAGGAACCATTGTGCTTTCAACAGTCACCCATATTATCAAGTCCTCCCCATACCCCATTGCAGTCACTGTCCATCAGCGTAGTAAGATGCTAAAGAGTCACTACTTGTCTTCTCTGTGCTGTACTGCCTTCCCTGCAGGACACTTGTTTTTTTAAATCACTGTCCTGTGGGTTTTAGCCATACCCTTTACCAAGAGTTGCTCACAGTTGGGGCTTCATCAGCATGGGGAAGGGAGGGGAAAGGCAGCCAGAGAAATTGGTCTCCCAGACTCCCTCACATCAATGACTTCTGGGGAGCTGGCATTTTAAGGTCCCTCATCCTGGTAGACGACACTCTGGGGTGTTGGAGATTAAAGACAGCAAATTTGCCTCTTTGTCTCTGCATTTCTTTAACCCGAATATGTAAGGGATAATTATATTATAAATAACTGTAAGGTACCTTCCTGAGTTCTCTGGGACCAGAGATAAGTCAGTCCTGTTCTAGGGCCTCTGCTCCCACGGAAGAAGTGAGACCTGTAAATAAATTACCGTAACATTCAGAAGAGTTCATGTGATTCTAGGAGACATGTTTGTACTGTTGAGGTTAGGAGGAGAGTGATACCTTTAAGCTTCAGACTGCAAAAGAGCTCCCACCTTGGCTTCAAGGAGTAGTTTGCTTAGCTAATACCCCTCCTCTGACTCAGTTTATAGGGACTTGTGCTAAGACTGGATGTTTTAACACCCGTACAGCCCTGCCAGGAGTTATCTGAGGGCCATGGTTTTAAACCTGCAAAGGGTGTGATTAGAGGCTTTGTGGCTGGAGCGGCCTCTCTGTAGCAAGGAAAGCTGGGAGCTGGCAGATGTCTCCTTGTGTTGAACTGTCTGGAAGGCTCAAACTGCACGGAAAATGAGCCAATGAACAGGTACTTAAGGGATCTTTTGTGCCTTGCACTTCATGTAACACAGTCATTTAGTTCTTACCACAGACCTATTTTGCAGGCCAAGGAAACAGACATTTGAAATATCTATAATTTGCCCAAGGCCTCTTGGCTAAGGCAGCTCTTAACTGCAGTCTATGCTGAGTGTGGCAAAGTGAGTAGAAGGGAGGAATGGAGCCGTGTGTCGGGGAGGAGAAAGGACTGGCCCAAGAAGAATGCGGAAGAGAGGCTGGGAGGGTTAGCTGGGCCACGTTGAGATTTTTAGGCCACAGTAGCCTGAGCATCTTTGAAGATGGGAGAGTCCATGGTGGTGGCGGTGGGGTGGCCATACTGCGGGAGAAGGAAGGACATGGTAGGGGGGCACTTCTCCCAGCTCTGGGATGGCTCCAGAGCCAGGACGCCCAGCTGTGTGGTGGCGGTCTTGTGGGCTGACGGCTTGCTCTTCCTCTGCGTCCTGCTGCAGGTGATCGCGGTGGTGATGGATGTTTTCACAGACATCGACATCTTCAGAGACCTGCAGGAAATATGTCAGCAGCAGGGAGTTGCTGTATACATCCTTCTGGACCAGGCTCTGCTCTCTCAGTTTTTGGATATGTGCATGGATCTGAAAGTTCATCCTGAGCAGGAAAAGGTTTGTGATGCACTCTTTCTAGTTTCACCACAAGCAGCCAGCAATGTCTGAGCATCTGTGAGCTCCATGGTGGTGGCTGGTGGCATCCCCATGACCAGAGGAGGGAACCGAGACTGGGAGCAAAGTCATTTGCCTCAAGTCTCACAGAAAGGAAATGACAGAGTCAGGATTCAGACTTGGGCCTCTCCCTCATATCATGCTGCCTCCTAACAGGGAACTCGCCTGACAGCGAATGGCTGCTTTGGAAGCTGCTGCTTTTAACAGTAGCACCAGTAGGCTCCAATTTTAATCATGACTGCCATTTATGGACCTCCTGCTCGGTCCTTGGTACTGTTGTAGGCTGTAGACAGATGATATCCTTAATCCTCACAGCAGCCCTGTCAGGTGAGTGGCCTACCTGTGTTTCAGATCAGGAAGTGGTGACAACAGGGAGCCCAGTGTCTCCAGCTAGGAAGTGGTGGGACTGGGGATTGAGTCCCCATCTGTCTGCCCACCTGCCTCCACCCTGGTGTTCTTAATCACTGCCACATGCTGCCTCTCATGTCTCATTATAAAATCAGACTTTTTATGTCCTTCGCTCTGAGCATGAAAGTAACTTGAGCTTAAGTATTTAAATGTAAGGTTACATAACTTAGCTAGCTTGTTCTCTTCAGTGGGAAGAGGCAAGAAAAGCAGTCATATTTATTACATCATTTCATTTTTTTTAACTTAAGCAACTTTACCTGTGACCTTTGGAACTTAATTCATCAAACATCACCTATGTGAGCACCTACTCTGACCCACTCACTGTCCTAGGGACTAGAGCTGAACATTTGGGCTTTGGTGCTGTAAGTTATTTGCATGGGGGACATAAATTTACTGCCTGGTTATTATCAAGCAATTTGGTTTATACAATTTTGCTATTGAACTTCTTTCACAGAGTTCTTATTGGTGGTTTGCCCTAAAAAGGAAACTGATGATTGGGTTTAATTAGGGAGCTACTAACTTGTCACTAGTGCTAAAGAGCAAATTCATGATGGTGGAAGGACTGGAGCTTGGAGACAGAATGAAACCAGCCAGCCACGTGAACTAACAGTTTAAAAAAATGAGATCTGGTGGGGATTACTCTCCCAGACTTCAAGCTCTACTACAAAGCCACAGTAATCAAGACAATTTGGTACTGGCACAAGAACAGACCCATAGATCAATGGAACAGACTAGAGAGCCCAGATATAAACCCAAGCATATATGGTCAATTAATATATGATAAAGGAGCCATGAGCATACAATGGGGAAATGACAGCCTCTTCAACAACTGGTGTTGGCAAAACTGGGCAGCTACATGTAGGAGAATGAAACTAGATTATTGTCTAACCCCATACACAAAAGTAAACTTGAAATGAATAAAAGACCTGAATGTAAGTCATGAAACCATAAAACTCTTAGAAGAAAACATAGGCAAAAATCTCTTGAATATAAACACCAGCAACTTTTTCCTGAATGCATCTCCTTGGGCAAGGGAAACAAAAACAAAAATGAACAAATGGGACTACATCAAACTAAAAAGCTTCTGTACAGTGAAGGACACCATCAGTAGAACAAAAAGGCATCCTACAGTATGGGGGAATATATTTGTAAATGACATATCTAACAAGGGGTTAGCATCCAAAATATATAAAGAACTCACACGCCTCAACACCCAAAAAGCAAATAGCCCAATTAAAAAATGGATGGAGAATATGAACAGACACTTCTCCAAAGAAGAAATTCACATGGCTAACAGGCACATGAAAAGACACTCCACATTGCTAATTATCAGGGAAGTGCAGTGCAAATTAAAACCACAGTGAGGTATCACCTCACACCAGTTAGGATGGCCAACACAGAAAAGATTAGGAACAACAGTTGCTGGTGAGGATGTGGAGAAAGAGGAACCTTCCTACACTGCTGGTGGGAATGTAAATTAGTTCAGCCATAGTGGAAAGCAATATGGAGGTTCCTCAAAAACCTAAAATTAGAAATACCATTTGACCCGGAAATTCCACTTCAAGGAGTTTACCCAAACAAAACAAACATATGCACCCCTATGTTTATCGCAGCACTATTTACAATAACCAAGATATGGAAGCAACCTAAGTGTCCATGAGTAGATGAATGAATAAAGAAGAGGTGGTACATATATACAATGGAATATTATTCAGCCATAAGAAAGAAACAAATCCTACCATTTGCAACAACATGGATGGAGCTAGAGGGTATTATGCTCAGTGAAATAAGTCAGACAGAGAAAGACAAGTGCCAAATGATTTCCCTCATTAGTGGAGTATAACAACGAAGCAAAACTGAAGGAACAAAACAGCAGCAGACTCACAGACTCCCAAGAAGGGACTAGCGGTTACCAAAGGGGAAGGGTTGGGGAGTGCAGGTGGGGAGGGAAGGAGAAGGGGATTGTGGGATATCATAACTGGTCACATGGTGTGTGGGGTCATGGGGAAGACAGTGTAGCTCAGAGAAGACAAATAGGGACTCTGTGGCATCTTAGTACACTGATGGACAGTGACTGCAATGGGGTATGGGGGAGGACTTGATAATAAGGGTAAATGTAGTAACCACATTGTTTTTCTTGTGAAACCTTTAAAATAGTATATATTGATACCATAATAAAAAAAACACAACTATCTATAACAGAACAACAATAACAATAACAACAAAATGCCAGTCAGGCCCATTATCATCTAAGCAAATATTTAGTCCATGACAATTCTTATATATAGAGCCAGGTGAAAAAATTGAATGTGTTCAAGGTTTTTGAAGACTGTTTGGTTTCAAGGCTTTCTTTCTGTAATTAAGACTGTGTGTTAGCAGCCGGGAAATCACAGAATCATTTTGGCCACAACGAGAGACTGTCTTTGAGTCACCTCCTTGCAGAAATCTAGGGATGTTTGTTGACTCCGGTTCTTTAGGTCACTGCCTTCATGGGTGTCCAGATCCTCTCGGAGGGCTTGGAAGGAGGTCTGTACTTTGGCCTTACCAAGTTTCAGTGTCTTAACTTCTTCCTAGGGAAGCACCATCTTGCCTGGTGCTCCTCTCTCCATGGTGTGTCTGTGCTGGTGGGTCTGCACCTCACCCAGTGGGGGTGATGTCTCCCGCCATGCTCTGGCCCCGTGGCTGGTTCAGAGCATTGGATGTCCTGTTTGTAGGAACTTGGTCACACATTTGTGTGCGGGCCCTCAAAAGTGCTTTGGCCACCACAATCACAGAGGCCTGCACAAAATTCAGATAAGCAACAAAGGGAAAGATGCAGAAACTGTGCCTACCTGCCTATAGTGATTTTTTGTAATGCTTGTTATTATATGTTGATCCTTTGAAGCTTGGCTCAGGAATCATCATCTCCTCCAGGGAGCCTTCCTCTGTCAGCTCCATGTGTACCTCTATGGAAGTTACTATTCTTAAAAATTTTCATTCAATTGTCAAATAATTTGATTTACAAAGGAGTTACAAAAATAAGAGAAGGAATTCCTGAATACTCTCTTCCCAAATTCCCTAAATGTTAACATCTTACAAATCTCAGTACAAATTTCAAAATTGGGAAATAAACTTCATACTATAATCTACAGGCGTTATACAGTTCACTAATCATTCCCCACATACCCTTTTTCTTATATATAAACATACATTTCTTATCCTGGATCCCATCCAGGACCATAACTTTGCACTTGGTTGTCATGTCCCCTTTGCTTCCTCTCATCTAGAAATGTTCCTCTGTCTTGTAGGGTCTTGATGCTTTTGAAGATTATTAGCCAGTTTTCTGTAGACTCTGGATTTGGCTGATGTTTCCTCATGGTTAAAATCAGATTACAAATTTTGGTAAGAATACCGCAGAAGTGATGTTAAGTCACACATTTGTGTGCCATAGTTTTCTATTTTTATTTTGAAATAACTATAGATTTATGGAAGTCGCAAAGATAGTACATACAGGTTTTCATGTATGCTTCACCCAGTTTTCCCCTATGCTTTCCTCTTCTATAACTTATGGTACCATATCAGAACCTGGAAATGGACATTGGTACAATGTGTGTCTGTAGTGCTGTGGCATTTTATCACAGGTATGTGTAGCCACCATCACCATCAGGATGCAGAAATATTCCATCACCACAAGGATCTCTCTTGTGCTACAGCTTCATAGTCACATCCAATTCCCTCCATCTTTAACCCTCGCTCCATCTTTAACCCTCGCAACCTAGTTTGTTTGCCATCTCTGTAATTTGTCATTTAGAGAATGTTATATAAATGGAACCATGTCGTATGACCTTTTGAGACTGGCTTTTTTCACTTGGCTTACTGCCCTCATGATCCTTCCAAGTGGTTGTGTGTTTTAGTAGTTGATTTCTTTTTATTGCTAAGTAGGTTCATATAGTATGACCGCACCACAGGTTGTTTTACCAGTCACCCACTGAAGGACATTAGGATAGTCCCTAGTTTTTTACTATTATAAATAAAGTTGCTATGGTTTTGTGTGGACATAGATTTACTTTCTCTGGATGATGCTACGTCTTGCTGTAATTATTTGATCATTTGTTACTTTTCTTTCTCCTAGTCCTTGAAGATAAGAAAGCATGCCTTATAGTAAGATGCATGCCTTATATTTTTGCTGTCTCAAGGCTTGGCACGTGTAGGGGCTTTCTTCGTGGAATGAATGAGAGAATCAAACAAAAATCCTAAACATTTGATCTGAATTGTGTAAGATTTCTAAAAATACATGGCTACTGATCTGCTCCAAAGAATGCAGATTGTCTTTGTATTTTGCGTACCATTGTACATACACTTACATGTGTCATTTTACAAGGATAATTGTGCATTGATATGCAGTCTGTAGCCTCTGTATTATCAGAGTACCTTTTTGGTAAATACTTGTAAGAGATGTGACATTGCTGAGTAAGCCACACATGAGATGAGTGTTTCAGCCTCATAAGTCCTGTGTTGTCAGCAAATGCTTGTCCTCTGTTCCCATTCTCCATACACATATGGATGATGGGGGTGGTAAGTGAGGATGGGCTATTATTCATTAGTGATAGTATTAAACAAGAGTAGGAGCAATATCAGTTTAGTTTCTTTAAGTCTTTGTTAAAATGTTATTTATTACCAGAGTGTTTGATGATTTTATCCCCCACATTTTGTTTCAGAAGCATTTCTTGGATTCTGTTGGTTAGTATCCACAAAAAGTGAGTCTTCTTTAGAGCACATGTACACATGAACTAATGATCTCAAATAATATAAGGAAAAGGTATACAACAAGATGGACTAAATGTGAAGTAGCATTACTCAAGTCTGAAGGACTGTCTGGTGAGGGTAGCTTATGTGTCATTACTTAATGTTGACTGTGAGCCACTCACTTGCCAGTGAGTTCATTTAGAATTATAAACTAAGCCCTTTATCATTTACTCACTGGACTGTTGGGTTCTTTTTCTTCCATATCCCCACCAATAGCTGATGACAGTTCGGACCATTACTGGAAATACTTACTATGCAAGATCAGGAACTAAAATTGTTGGGAAGGTTCATGAAAAGTTCACACTGATTGATGGCATTCGAGTTGCTACAGGTGCATACAGGTAAGTTTCTAACCTGTCTATACTTATTAAACTATTTAGAATAAGCATGCTATAGAGAGGTATAAGCTTCTTTTTCCTCTCAATGGGAGCCTTGATGGCCAAGCATTCTGATATGTGTGCATCGTGTGTGTGTGTGTGTGTGTGTGTGTGTGTGTGTGTGTGTGTGTGTGTGTAGAATAATTAAAGCCTCCTCCTGTAGAAGGTGGGCGGGGTAGGGTGATCTCCCCTGCTCTGGACCACAAAACTAAAGTTCAGAATATGAATTTTCCTGGAGACTCCATAGTGAGTGAGTGAGTCCTAGATTCAAGTGTTGGCCAAGCCTGCAGTGGACAAACTGGGTGTTAACAGTGTCAGGAAATCCTGTTCTTTGGGGACTTAGAGCCTCCTTGTCCCTGCTCGCTTGCAGGTGAGGGCAGTTACAGGCATTGGCAGTGTACAGGCCAGTGTGGAGGGCAAAGCCAAAGCTGCCGCCTTACACATAAATCCTTCATCTTGCCCCTAGCCTTGTGATGAAGTACGTTAGCCTGGAACCTACTGATCCATGTTTCTGGCCCCACCCCTGAAGTCTTACTTAAGCAATGGCATCTTAAGGTAGAGTTCAGGGAGGTTGAATAGAGGGTGGAGATAATGAATGGTTAACACTAATCTCCGGAAGTTAAAATAGACCATTTTTACCTATGTGGCTCTGATGGTAGCATGTTTTGCCACCTCTGTGTTAGTTTGTCTGATAGTATGCATGGGGTGTGTCTTTAGAGTTTAAAAAAGACAAACTCATTTTTGAAGAAACATAATCCCTGAGTGTCAGCCCAGGTAAAGGTGGACATGCAAAGGTTTGTAGAAGATGAGGCACTCAGATCAAGAAACTCTTGACGTCTCTTTTCAAAAAGTACCATCATTGTTCTGAACAAAATTCACTCTTCCCTGAGACTTCCTTTCATAAAAAATGTATAAATGACAGGAGGAAACTAGATTTTCACCCAAAGTAGGATTTATTGACACTATTCACTTAGCTCCAAATGGTTTTGGTTATTCTAAAACATGACGTATGAAAACTATCCTACAAATGAAATATGCTACCATTGAGGAGGAAGAGGACGAGGAGGTGGAAGGGGGCGGTAGCTTGTTTGTTGAGGACATTTCATAATCCAGGTTTTGGATAGGCATCTTGTTTATATGATCTCATGGAGGGTTTTCAAAAGAATCTTTCTAAGGCTTTGAAGGCTGTTCTCAGGGTGGAATTTTATATTAGCTAGGATTCTTGGTTGCAAGAGACAGATACTGTATTTTATGATCCGTTTATCCGAACACTGTCTCCTGCTTCTGCTTTTCTCTAAGCTTTATTCTCAGTCAGGCTCTCATTTGAAGGCAAAGATTCAGGCTTTTTACATGGTCTTTACTAGCTGTCTCTCAAAGAGAGACTTTCTTTCTGCACTGGTATCAGGCCTTGAAAAATTACTTGGCCTTAACTGGGTCACACACCAATTCTGGGTAGATCCCCATATCCAAGGATAGGATACTCTGGCCAGCCTGGATCACATGTGCACCTCTGTTGTGAGAGGATGCAGAAATGAAGGCTTCTTGGCTGGGGTGAGCAGAGTTCTGTTACCAGAGGAAGGAGATGGGGTGCTGGACAGGCAGGGGCACATGGCCATAATCAGCTCTAAACATGCTTTGAACAATAGCTTCATCCTATGAATGACAGTACGGTCTCCCTTGTGAAAATGGCAGCAGTGGAGGCATTAGCAAGGAACACTGCATTAACCGTGCTTAAGGGCTGGGGCCTCTTCTAGGTTCTGCCACTAGCTCCTACTGGGACATTACTGGACGATTTGCTTATTTCTAAAATGAGAGTGCTGGCCTAAATATTTTAGAAACCTTTTCTAATTTTTAGAAACTCTGGGGCTGAGGATGTGTAGGTTAAACAGCTGGCCTTTTTACTTTTATGTTAACACATCTGTATGTTATGTTCCATGTAAAGCCAGTTGAATTTACACAAAGTGGTGGGTATGCTGTCACCAGAATTGTGACTCTTAGGTAGCAAGATATCTGCACTTTATTATTCAGATCGACAGTAAGTAAACTAAGATTGCTCAACCTTACCAGCTTCTGTTTGTTTTTCACCCTTAAGTTTTACATGGACAGATGGCAAGTTAAATAGCAGTAACTTGGTCATTCTGTCTGGACAAGTGGTAGAACACTTTGATCTGGAGTTCCGAATCCTATACGCACAATCAAAGCCCATCAGCTCCAAGCTCCTGTCCAACTTCAGGATCAGCAGCAAGTTTGACCACCTAGTTGACCAGAAACCACTGTCCAAGGAGCTCACATTGGGCAACCTGCTGCGACTGCGGCTGGCCAGGCTCTCGAGCACCCCCAGGAAGGCTGAGCTGGAGTGTGAGGCACCTGCCGAGGGCATGGCAGAGGTCAGGCACCGCGAGACCGAGTCCTCCACCGTCAGCGAGGAAGAATGCTTCAGCAGCCCCAAGGATGAGCCAGAGAGTGGAAAGGTGACCGATGCTGCCACTCAGACTGAGCCAGGAGAGGAGATGCCAGCAAGCGTGAGGGATGCAGAGACACAAACAAGCACCACGACAGCATGTACTGGGACCCAGACTGCAGTTGCCACCCAGGCAGCAGGGTCCCAGACGTGCGTGGTTGAATCCACGTCGGCCACCACGCAGACTGACACAGACGAGGATGTTCTCTTTCCCCAGGGAAGCCAGTCTAAGGAAGGGTCACCAGTCTCAAGGATGTCGGTGTCGCGATCTTCCAGTTTGAGGTCTTCCTCCTCTCTGTCCTCCCAAAGCTCCATGGCAAGCTCCATCAGCTCCCCGACTTCCGTCAGAGCCGCTGACTTCGTTGCTCCTGGTCACCCCACGTACTGGGGCACCCCCCACTTGGATCTGTGCTTAAGAGACTCATTTAGAAACTTGAATAAAGAGCGGCAGTTTCACTTTGCTGGTATCAGGTCCCGGCTCAACAACATGCTGGGCATGCTCTCAAGGAGAACATTCCTTACTGAAAACTACCTCAGTTTTGATTCTGGAAATTTTACCAGAGCCTCAGTTAACTTGGTGGCTATTAGAGATATCACACTTTATCCCTCCTTTCAGTGACTGCTCAGCATTCAGAGTCTGCTGGTCTCATCCAGGCTCGTAGTAAACGTTCCCCGAGCATCCTGCTTTACAAAGTGCCTCTTGTCCTAATTGCCTTTCTTTCTCCTGACTTTTGATCATCTTGGTTTTCTATGAATTCTATAAACTGAACATTATTTTACATACTTTGTTTTATTTTATTTTTGCCTTGTATAAACTAGGTATTCGTTTTATGGTTTTGAACACTATGGGTACAGTTTCTTTGCACGATTTTAATATTGATATCTCTTAAAGAGAATGTTTGGGGGTTCTCAGGTTAACTCAGGATGTGTTTTGCATTTTTTCAGAATTGTGTGCTTTTCTGTTTTAGAGATTCAAACCACTGACTTTTATGATCACTATCCTTTTTGGAAAAAACTGTTTCTTAGTTGTCTGTCTCTTTAGGATATCAATGTCATTAGCATTAAATAAATATAAACAACTTTGGTGATTGCTTGAGTGCTTTTTTAATAGTGTTGGGGTGGGGAAGAAGTAGGTGATCCAAATTGTAAAAGAGAAAATATCCACTTAAAAGTTAGACATCAAGCAGTCAGGGTCATATCTTCCTTAGCAATGTGAGTATTGATGTTGCTATCTCTATAGTTTGAATGAGGAAACTTGCCAGAAACAGCAGGTCTTTTCATGTGCTTTAGCTTGTGTTTTCCCAAAGAAAAAGCTTGAGCTATTTAGGCAAGGACCTTGTTTCTCCGCTTTGTGCCAAAGAAGGGCTTAGTGTGCAATCCTGGACTGTTCCTGATATTAATTCTAGTGGCACCATGGGCCTAATTTCATCAGATGGGTGTATTGACGATTTAGCAACCTAATATCCTAGAGTAGGGGCAGAAGAGGACACTAACAATTATCCCAGATTCTTTGTCCAGTGGCAGGCAATGCAACTGGTTTCGACACCCTGCTAATCAGGACTGGTATGGCTGTGGTATCCTGTTTTTGTCTTGTCTCGTTTGTGTGGACAGACAAAAGGAAGAGAGTTAAATGATGGCTTCCTTCTGACTTGGCTAGAGCAAAAGAGATCTGTAATAGCGGAGGGTGTTGTCCGCCACACAGACACATGCTGATGCACCTGGATCACGAGCACGCCTGCAGGTTTTCATGCATGCACCAGGACTCCCTTACGGTCACCAGGTTATTTGCTGAGTTGGTGCCATAATCTGGACTAAGAAGCAGGCCAGACAGCTGGTTCATGTCCAGTTATAATTAACTCTGGCTTATGCCTCAAATAAACATATTGTTATTTGAAACCACTTACAGATTTAGATAATATCCTATATGCTATCTTTGACCCTCACAATAATGTAGTTGTTGGACATGTTATTTCTAATTTTCAGGTGAAGAAACAAGCTCAGATTAAGTAGCATGTTCAAGGCCACATGGCTGGTGACATAAGCATTGAAATACAGGTTTTCAGATTCTAAGTTTGGTACTCTGTTACATGATTGTTTCTCTATGGGATAAAGGTATTAGAGGGTGTGCCTTGAGAAATGGCAGTTTATGCAATTATGAATTGAAAACAAAAAATTAATCGCATTAATAAATGTAGGTACGTTTGAAATTTCAACTTACTGTGTTCTATGGAACTATAAATAGTCATTCATAAAAAAAGGTTCTGTGTTCAGTTTGGGGAATGATGGATCAAATAAATTTACACAGTGACTTTTTCAGAGGAGAGCAGGTGTATGGCCTAGCACAAACTTACCTGACCACAGAGTCCTCTTTTTGTGGAATAGGACTCTAAACCATTATTCTGTGAAAGTGTTGCCAACTATTAGAAATAAGAACAAGAGGTATATGAAATCCCAAGTCAATGGCCTGGGCTCAGGGTAGGCAAAGCATTTCTGGTGCTGGAGTGTGGAAAGAGTATCATTATAGGGCAGAGTTTCTCAAGGTGAGATCTGAGGACACCCACATCAGAGTCAGTTGGGGTTCTTGTCTAAAATGTTTATTATGAGCTTCCCTCCCAGGGGAGGGGAGGATAGATGTGACAGACTATTTGATACGGAAATATTTGTTGCCTCTCCCTGGGAGAGAATTATATTTACTTATCTGTCTAATGTCAGACTTGGCCATTACGGACTTGGCTGTAAAAAGAAACACAATACCATGATCACACCTAAATGACTTTTAAAAATTTCTCAATGTCATCAAATAGTGTTCAAATTCAGTTGTCTGTTTTCTTCTTGATGATTTGTTTGAATTAGAAATCCATACAATTTTGAGGTCAACCAATCAGATTGCAAGGTCACCATTCTCTTGAAAAATTTAATGAGTCAACTGAAGAGGTGCACTTACGGACACTTCAGACAAGTAGGCAAAACATTTTGGGGTGCAAGGCCACCCCACCTCTGCAGACAACTAGTTGGGTTGAGGAGCATCTTTTGCTTATGGGACTTAAGGTGAGTAACAAGAAAATCTAGGGTATAGAGCATATGAGTGAAAAGTTAATGTGAAAGAAACTCAAGGGTGGGGGTTGTAAAATGGAGTCAGGAATGAGGCTACATTGCACGCCACACCGAGTAACACACTTTGGGTAGGCCATACATTTAACTTGAAGCTTCTCAGCAGCCAAGGCAGAGAGAGAAACCTGGTCAGAGCCACCATTCACAATGTCCATAAATTAAAGTATATCCAGTTTCAAGAAGAACAATTCTTGGTACTAAGATCAGGTAAGAATTTCTTAGAGGGATCATTATGAAAATGACACTGTGAAGTATTCTGATAGTAACATCTTGATGATAAACACAGTGACAGATGTTCTGGGGTGGGCCCAGGCACTGACTCCAGAGGGCACTTGTCTGAAGTGTCTATAAATGCACGGAATGTATTCAGATACATTCTGTGAGCATGGAATATGTACCTTACATTGCATATGTTCATGTGAGTTGGTGCACTAGGTTCACTGGTGCCACACTGCTAGAAATATGCCTCAGTTTGCCTGGTCAAATTCCAGCTTATGCCTGTGACTCCCTCCCACCTTCATTTGAAGAAGTGTCCCAGTTTGAACAATAAAGCATGACCTAAGGAGACTCTCCCAACTTGTCCAACCCCATAGATGTGCCATGTTCCTCAGGCTGATGGAATGGACGCTTCCCCAGTAGCTGAGTCTGTTTCCTAGCAGATCTTTCCACACTCTGTACCCAAGTCCTTGGAGCTAAGTAAACACTGGATTATGCTAGTACATGTGTGAACTTTATCATTTGTGTGAGGCCAACAAACCAGAGAGGTATATGTATGTCACAGGTTGCAGAGGGCTGCCCCTAGACTCAGTGGAAAATCCCAAGAGAGTACAACTCAATAAAGGCAATTTTGCAGAGGACTCCCCCTCTAGGCTCAGGGATAGCTCTCTCTGATTTGGCTTCATGGAAGAGATCCATGGGAAGTTATGATTTTTCTTAGGAAGCCAAGAGTTCTAGTACATGAATACATGGATGATATAATGGATATCTGTTATTTTTGCTTCATTCGACCTCTGATAATCTCAAATTTCCCTCTGAGGAACCATTCTGTTCCCAGTCTCAGTCCATGTGGTTCTGGTGATGCTGACCACACCTGACTTGGGGTGGAGTGTGACCTAGGCTTAAGCCAGATAGTACATATTATTCCCTGATTCTAGTGATTGATTCAGGGATGGATACATGGCCAATCAGACATTTTTGCCAGGAAATGCTGAAAGAGGCTTGATGCTGAGAGGACGTGGTGGCTGATCTGACATGGCTCTTATGTTATCAAGTGAAACCCAGGTCAGTAGAAGGCAGAATGTTAGGTTTAGAAACAGCCCCTGATTATGTTATGTCTGATGCAGCTGTGTGTCAAATCAGAACTACTCTTGGACTTTTTAGGTTATTTATGAGCTATTTTTGCTTAAGAGAGAATGGACTGAGTTTTCTATCACTTGTTAATTAAGTCTTAACTAGTAGAAAGATGAACACCCCTAAATCCTATGCCTCGTAAACATGGCCAAGATGGTTGGACTGGAAATATTTCAAAGCAGATATTACCAGTTAACCAGCAGAGGTGCAGAAAAACTTCTGGAACACACCCATGAAACATGATTTTGAGGAGTATGATCTTTCTGGAAAAACTTATCACTCAGAAGTTTCAAAATGTACCCCTATGTAACAATATGATCTAACTTTCATGGAATTGTTGGCAATGAACTAAATAAATTCTGGATGCCATCTCAAGAAGTAAGTTTTTAATTTTAGAGTGGTTATTTTGGACCATTCTTTCTGAAAAGATAATTAGGAAGGATAAGATAGTCTACTGAAACCATTCCCTGTTTTTGGGACAATAAAACCACACCATCAACATCTAGGTTATTACTTAGGTGTTTTCTCTAATAGAAATCTGTGAGAGCAAAACAACCCATTAGGGACAGTTGGGCTTTGAGAACTTTCTGAGGCAGATGAACTAATTCTCATCTAGGAGAGCTAAGCTCTAATGGTTTTAAATGGCCCATGTGCTTGAAAGGCAACTGGCCTGGGAATTAGAAATCCTGAATTCCAGTTTCAGTTATGATATTAAATTATGCGCCTGTTTCTTTTCTAGAAAACAGAATGGTGGCTAGGTATTGACTTAAGTCTCTGCCAGCTTTAAGATTATGATCTAGTAATTTAGGTGTAGTCAGTCTACTGTCTCCTTATAAATAGGAAGACTTCTTCATGTAAGTCAGAGTAATTTATAAAATACAGAAATAATAAAAAGTGGTATTTATTTCATTTTCCCTTGTATTCATGTATAAAACCTCTATTCTATACCTGGGCCTTTAGTGAATATAAGACAAAAATAAAACAACGATCAATGTCATGAGGAACTAAAACAGCATAGAGCATGGTGTTCATATATACATTACCCAGTTGGCAGTTTGTTATTTGGCTATGAATATGAATGGAACATGGTTCTTGTCCTTAAGAAGCTCCCAGCGTAATAGTGGAGGCAGATTAACTACAGTTCAACTAAATAAGTGTTACCACCACAAAAGTGAGCACCCTGGTTCTGAGTCTACAAAGGGTGAATGCTTCAGTGGGATAGTGAATTTAGAGAAGTCTTCTTAGAGCTGGCCCTTCTAAGGACATCTTAAAGAAGGGATGGAGAATTCTAGGCAGAGATAATCATGTATTGAAATAAATCAAAGGGGATATTTGGAAAATCAGTGTATGCAAGTAAATTGATTTTTTTACCTGGTGGATTTGCTCTGAGAATGGGAGCTAACACTGATTAAATGCCGATGTCTTAACACTGTTAGGTACTTTGCAAGTTATCTCATTTAATACATTTTAAATTCTTATTTCAAAGCCCTAGATCTTTTCACGTCATGACATTTCTCTCAAAAAAATGCAGAATTTTCTTCATGTTCTAAAATACATAGATTCTGAAGCCCCTTACTTCCTTCCAGTTGCCTACCCATGAAATATTTCCTCTACTGGAGCTTATTAGCTCTTTCTCAAGCTTGTTGATGGAAAGAATCATCTGTGGAGCTTCTCAAAATGCAGGTTCCCAAGCCCTGCCCCTGTAAGTCTGACTGGGTTGGATTGGGGCCTAGAATCTCAATTTTCAGCAAGCATTTTAATCACATGGGCAGTCAATCCGGAGGAAACATTGGGTTAGCCTAAACTGACCTACCCATTTCTAAACTTATCCCATTTTTCCCGGTTATTCAGCATTACTCTCAAGGATCCTGAAAACTCCCATACCATTTCCCAGTGTTTTATTTACTGATAGTAATAACACTGTTTATCGAGCTCTCGGTCATTTACTGTTAACCCTTGGCACGCCCCCCAACCCTGACCAGCTCGACGAAGGGGCTGAAACTGCAGTGATTAAATATTTACTGAACCAGCAAACACACCAGGTAGTTACTATTATTATCTTTCATTAGAAAACACGGAGGCCAAAGGAGAATTAGTAAAGCTGGGACGGCTTGTTAACATAATATTGAGCAGTTAATTCAGGATACACGGTCTCCGTGGCCACCGATGGCGAAGACAAGACTCCCAGGCCATTGGTCCTTTTCCAAAGCTCGCCCCTGCGGAGGTGTACAGCCACCATTCCAAGTCACTTTCTGCTCCCAGGAAGGGCACCCTCTACGGTAAAGACGGCGGAATAAAGCGCCGTTCTCTCCAATATGGCCGGACGGGTCACGTGGGTAAGGGGCGGGGCCGGAACTGTCGCTGGAGACGAGGCGCAGATCACGTGCCTCAGGGGGCGTGGCTGTCATACAGCCAGACTCGCCGGGGCTGAGGCTACTCGAGGGCCACGCCCCCAGCCTTTCTGGGGGCTCGCGCTCGACGAGGGGGGTGGAGCCGTCGTCGTAACCTTTCACCCCAGCATGGCTGCGCCCTTGGGACCTGTGAAGTTCTGGCGACCCGGTAAGGTCCTTGGAGGAACGCTGTGCAGATGCGGTGGCCTGACTTGTTCCCGGTTCCGCGACCGGCGCCCTGGGGCCTGCGGACCTGTTCCCAGGCCTGACCTTGGCGGGCCGGCCACCGCTGCCTTGGTGCTGCTAGTGGGCTCTGCGACTCAGGGCGCCCACAGTGCCCTCGAGGGATTGGGGGTCCGCTCACAACCTGGGCAGAAACTGTGTGTGACCTTGTTCGAGTCTCAGCTTCCTCAGGCCTCGTTTTCCTCACTCCTGATGTCTGTCTTGCCCAACACGAGAGATGGGGAAACGCTAAAGCACCCACGCGTGCCCTGTTACCGCCCTGGGGCTACGCTGGGGCCGGATGGGCGGTGCTACTCGGGGCTCAGGAGCTCAAGCTGTGGAGCCGGGCGGCTTGGGTTCGAGTTTTCGGCTCTGCGGTATGGTAGCATAGTTTCCTCTGGGCAAGTCGTTTAACCCTCTGAGCCTTGGCCTCCTCACCTGTGACATGGGCAGAATGGTAATATCTGTATCGTGGGCTTGAGTAATGAGCACGACGCGTTGTTTGACGTAGTGTTAAGTTGCTCGTAAAAAGGGAAAGTTTTTATTTTGTTTTAGGGTACTTCTTGTCCACTCCAAGCGTCTACCACAAAGTGAACACCCTTCCTAATTGGCTGCCACACACTTCACCGCTTTGCAGACTAACACGAATCTCAGTCACAAAATGTTTTGTATGTTTTATTTTAATTTACTCATTAATCAGGATTTTATTGAATGTATACTTGCTAGACCCTGCTAGATGCATCATTTTCTCCTCTTCCATCAGTTTCTTGTGAAAAAAGCAAAAGTTTCTTACCAGTTACTAGCTTTTTTCCATCATTTGCACTTCTGCAGGTCTGGTTGTGTAAAGTATATTTCAGCAAAAATGAAATCATACAGAGAAGGTAATACAAGGAAAGATTTTAGAGGATATTTTTTAGTGGGTTCCTTTTTACAGGGATTTTTGAGTGAATTCTGATCACACATTTACATGACGTAGGAGACAAACCCAAGCAAGAGATGTGTTATTTAAAAAAATTTTGTGTTTTGTTCTTCAGTGACAGTTGTGTGATTCAGTATTTCATGTCATTAGCCAATTATACATCCTGAGTTTTGTTTGAAGCCAAAACTAAGATCCCATTAGGTAATGAGATACCCTGTATTTATTCAAACCTTTACTAATAATAGGTTGAAGTGTTAAGTATAATAAAGGCTGAATGAATTGTTGAAATTCAGAGCAGGATCCTTTCTATTTTGGTTAAATCATGTGGGATTGTTCTAGAATACTGTTCTTTACTTCATTCATTGAAGGGATACTTATTGAATATCTGATTTTGTGGTCAGGAGATACATATGGGTGACCAGAGTTCTGCTCTCAAGATTTATTCTCTTCCTCAATTATAGTATGAAGTTGGATGTCCTTTAAAAGACATTTTAAAGTGAGGCAGGGAAAGGTGGTGGTAAGGAATATGGGCTCTAGACTCAGACTGTAGACTCTATCCGTGACTGCTATTTACTGATTTGGTGACTTGGCAAAGTCAGTTAAGTGCTCAGGCAAGTCTCAGTTACCTCACCTGAAAATTGGGCATAACACACTACCCAAAAAATAGTTTTGAGGATTAAATGAGATATGTGTACAGATTTTAGCACTAGACACATTAACTGTTATGTGGAAGTATAAAAGAGAGGGAAAGATTGAATGTGTGAATAAGAAATACTTCATAAAGATAGTGCTTTTCTTGAGGTGAACCTTGAAGCACAAGTAAGGTTTTATTTCTTGGAGAGGTAAGAGAATGGAACAGTAGGCAGAGGGTGCAGCATGAACAAAGGCAAAGTGAGATGTGGGATATGTGCAGAAACCAAAATAGAGTAGTGAGATGGTGTTAAATGGTTGGATGTATTTTGGGGCATGGCAGTAGATGAAGTTAGAAAGGTAGGTAGGGGCCTCATTGTGAGAGGTCCCCATGGCAAATTAAAGAATTCGGACTTCACTGTTTTTAAGCAGGGGATGACACAGGTTTTATTTTAGAAAAATAATTCTGGCCGTTGTGTGCAAAATGGTTGGGGGAGGAAATTAGCGTCATGCATACAGTTCTCAAGAGAATGTACTACTAAAACCAAAGAGGGATATTGCAAGCCTCAATTCTGGTCTGGGAGCAGAGAGGAGGGGCCTTATGGAGAGACATTTTAGAGGCAGATGAAGGAGAGGGTAATGTTGGTTATGAGTTATATTTTTGTGTTGGGTGACTTATCTAGGTAAGTGGCTCTCAAATTTTGCTAAATAGTTGAGTCACTTAAAAAGCTTCTAAAAATCCTGCTGTTCAGTTATACCCCATGGCAATAAATCAGAAGTCTGAAAGGGTAGGTATTAGGCATCAATATCTTTTAAAGAAACACAGGTGATTCCAGCATGCACCAAAGTTTGGGAACTACTGGTGTAGGTAAACTGTTGTCATTAACTGAGATAGCAATGGATTTAGTACATATTTACCAGGCCACTACTTTGTGCTAGTCACTTTTACTTACATCATCTTGTTAAATGGTCACGGTATTTCTGTGATGGAGGTACAACTCTCATTTTACAGATGAGGAAACTGACGTTCAAGGTATGAAAATAGAATAGACACATGATAAAGGTCAGGGAAGTGGTTGAAGCTGGCTATAAGGCTAGATGCTGGAATCACAAACATATCCTATATGCTGGAGTCACATGCCCAGGTAGCTACAGGGGCCTTTCAGGCAGTCTAAATAAATGAAGCTGCTGGGTGGAAGTAATAAGGACTGGTGGGGACTGTGGCATAGTAGAGTGTGCATACACTGATGGATATGTACACTGTAGATATGCACTGGAGCTTGCATATGCTCTTTAAACAGGAAGCTGTACTTGGTTCCACCTCATTGTTACATGGGCTCAGAGTTGCCAGATTTTTTTAAAAAATCTGATAACCAGATTCAAATGAGAAAAAATTTCAAGTTTTTTAACGAGCTATTTCAAAAATTGTAATGATGGTGTGTTTGGAGACCTTGCATAATTAGTTTGTGTTCTTTACCAGTTTGTGATTCCTGCATTAAAGGCTTTGTATGAATTGCCTGAGATTTTTGTAGAAAAAAGTTTGATTTGCTAGTATAAGTGGATCAGGAGGGCCTAGCCATTTTCTTTCATTAATTCAACATCTTTAATGATTGCTGAACATGGGCCTGGCAAACATTTTATAGCAAGGGCTTTGAAGATTTTTTGACAGTAAGAAATATATTGTGTTGTGATTGAGCAAACACACACAGACATACACACTGAAAAAAGTGGTATTAAAAGGATATTGCTTTCTAGTGTGCACCCTGATACTTTGTATTATATTTCTAGTTCATTATTAAAAAGTGCTTGCTGGGTATGACCCACTACATTAATTTCATAACCTACTAACAGAAAAACTGGGTTAGAAGAAAGAGAAGAACTGGGTTAGAGAGAATGCTGAATTGGTGTGTGCGTGTGCTGTTTAACAGCCTTGTTTTATAGGTGGAGAAACGAAGGAATTTATGCTTTGCAAAAATTATGAATTTGTTCCTCCCCTAAGTGTCGAGAATACTCCCCCATGAGAAAAACAACCATAGGCAGCCAGAATGTGCCATGGAATGTACGTAAGAGGGAAAGCGGTCCTGTTTTGGTTGAGTGTAGTCTTTTGTAAGGAAGAACATGCTCCTTATTGTTTGACAGCAGCTGTTCTTATAAAAGATCTCATAACAAAATAAATTGAGGGACTTTGCTATAGGTTTGAGGCCGGGAGACGGAGGGTTAGGGAAGAAGACATCTGAGCAGATTCGAAGCCCTGGTGTGGGAGGAAGCAAGAGATCTTGCAAGGACAATGTTGAAATACTGTTAAAATACTGTAGTTGTGCTGTAAAGGTTTAGAGCATGTTTTGAAAAGGAGAAAGTTCAGGCCAAGAACAGAGCTGATGAGGGGAGGTATTCTTTGCTGTAGTTTTCATTGGTAAAGATTACCCAAAGTTATTAGAAAGTAGTGATAATAAGGGAAGAAAGGAAAGGAAATGTGCTTCTTTGAGCACAGGCTTTGTTCCAGGTTCTGATCTATCTTTTGTCTTATTGAAAGGAAGGTCACCATTTTGGCAAAAACAATACAGCAGTGCCCCACTTACCTGATTTTTGGCATCCTTGGACTTCTGGAACACAACTGTATGCCTAGAAACAAATGGAAAAAGGTTCAGAGGTTTGTGGCAGTGATTCTAAACTTAGCTTTAAGGGGTCTGTGGACTGCTAGCATTTTGTATTCTGATAAATTATATTCTGGTGTATTTTTCAGGAGAGGGGTTCATAGCCTTTATGATTGTGGAAGGGATCTGGCACACCCCCAAAAATGTAGAAATCACTGGGCCAAATATTCTTGTCCCAAAGCCCCTGTACTTTCACATAGCATCATAGATTCTGAGTTCAGAAGACCTGGTAGATGAAAATTTTGGGTCGTTACCCCAGTAGTACCAACCCTCCCATCCCCCCAACCAAGAAGGCTGTGCAACATGTATTTGAACTTCCAGGGAGGGTTTTTATTGATTCACAAGGGCAGCATTCCCCAGTGCTGAACAGCTCTGACTTTTAGAAATATCTTCCTTGTGTTGAGTTAAATTCTGAACCCTGAGTCATTTACTTATTACTCTTAGTTCTGTCCTAGGACTGCACAAATTGGCATGAAAAGGTATGGAAGCTCATCATAAAAACGAACCCATGTTCCTCCTAAGACATTTTCTCCTTTTCAGGCTAAAAATCATGGTACCTTGAACAGTTTTCCATGGTGAGATATGACTTCTCCATTCTTCACTGTTCTGAGCACTGATTTGTTATTGTTCTCACCAGGAAGCTGTTAGGGATATCCGTTGTTTAACCAGCTCAGCACAATGGTTTCTCAGAACACCACCATCCAACCAGTCCGGTTCTGTGATTCAGAGTGGAGTCTGCCATTTCTTGCATCCCATTCCTCTGGCCTCTGGCCCTGGTTGATTGGCTCGAGTTGGGCATGGAACCTAAGCTGGAAGTAAAAGAGCCTTCCCCACTCCCCCAAGAGATAGCACACACCTGGGACTCCCTGTTCCCCTTACTGGGTCTTTAATTTCCTTCACACACTTAACACACTGAAGTTCTGTTGGGAGGAAGAATTGAAGTGGGTAAGTTGCACTAAGGTAGGGCCTGCCTCTGTAGTGTTCACTGTGGTATCTCTTGTACACTTCCATCCTTTCTGCCATCCTTTCTGGGTGGGTGAATGAACAGTTGGTGGAGGAATTGTGAGCTTGAGCTCTGGCCCTGACAGCAGCCTTGATTCTAGCTTCTATAGACAGACAGCCAACCTAAGGACCTAAAGGAACCTGTGGCAAGGTGCAGAGGTGAGAGGAGAAAGCCCCGGCAGTGTTTGAATCCCGGGTTCCTGTCATTCCTGGACCTTGCTGCAATCCTACAGTTATAGGACTCATCTTTTGCTTCAGCTAATTCCTATGGGGTTTCTGTCACTTTTATTAAGAGTGACGATAATTCTGATGTGGAGGCCAGAACTAAAAAAAAACATTGTCCTCTGTAATACACATTGTGTGGCCAATTTGGAGTCCAGTGGGACTGCTATTTCCTTTGTTTCGGACACTGCAGTGAAGCTTTTAGGGTAGGTTTTTGTATTCTTATAGGTACCTTTCTAGATGCTTTCCTAGAGGTTAAGTTTACTTTTTCTTAGCAGTTTGAGATAAAATGCATTGCTTTTGTTGTGTAACTCTGGATTTCTAACTGCACATTTTTCTGTTTACTGTATCAGAATCTGTAAAAAAGCATTTCTTTTACAGGCACAGAGGGACCAGGTGTCGGCATCTCTGAGGAGAGACAGAGTCTAGCTGAGAACTCTGCGACAACCGTTGTTTACAACCCTTACGCTGCCCTTTCTGTAGAGCAGCAGAGGCAGAAGCTGCCAGTGTTCAAGGTATATTGAATAAGCATGTTCATTCTGTCGGCCTGAAGTAGTCTGCAGTAGCTTTATACTTGGCACTGACATGAATAATGGCCTCTTACCTTACTGAGGCTTTGGAATATACTGAGCCCAGAGATACTCTTATTTGAAGGGATTAATCTTTCAAAATATGTATTTGTTAGCTTTATAAATCTTGAAAGTCCTTAAGATTTTTTTCAGTTAGATCTTATGTGTTGAAAAGCTGGAAGAAATGAAATGATGTTCTTTTCACCCTCTTTGCTTTCAATTGCGGACAAGTTCAAACATACAGAAAAGTAGAGAAAACTGCACAATGAACTTTTATGCATCCAACTTCAAAAAATTACCAACATGTGGCCAATTTTAGCTTTGTTTTTAAAGATGTATTTCTTTAAACAAGATTAATTGGGAATATTAATTAATTGTTTCTGTTGAAGAGGCTCACTCCCACTGAGAAGGCAATGGGATTTTGGGGTGCTTATTCTGTACCTCGTGCCCACCCAGATGCTCCACCTAATTAGTCTCATGGAATGGATGCATACTCATCCCACAAGAGACCAGAATGTAAACTAGAGTTCAGAATCCATTCATTCACAATGAGCTGAAGTTCTCCAGTACAGACAGACATAGTCTATGGACACACTTTCTCCCCTTTGCCAAGTTAACTTGTAATCAGGAAGCCGACTCAGAGCCACAGGTGATGTAGGTATAGTTAGAGGATATTTGTTTCCTAAAGCCCCTGATGATGGGTGGTGAACTCTCCCTGCCTCATGGGATGCTGCTGGGACGACCCTAGTAGGTACGGCCACCAGCACCTGTGTCTCTTCTCCTGGACAGTTGTGGGTGAAGATACTGTGTTCTTATCCTTAGGGAGTCCCTTTGTTTAGACTGTGCTAATAATTGCTCTTCTATTAATATGTTCTTTCTCCAAATGGATCTGACACACAAGCCTTTGTAGTTTAGCCAAGTCACCTTGGTTAGTGTTTTATGTGGCCTCAGACCTGTTAGCACTCATGTGCTGCCAGGCTGGGTCTCTCCCTCAGGTGATTCGCCTCATCCATTATGTGTGAATGTAAACCAGTCTGACTCTCAGGAGATAAGTTTATAGGTTCACTGTTGCTTCCTTATCACGAATGGACGCAGCTTGAGCCATGATGAAGTATCTGGACTTTGGAGCTGGACTTCAGAATTTAAACCCAAATGTCATCATCTCTGTGCTGTGTGACCTTGCTTCACCATCTGAGCTTCTGTTTCCTTATCTATCATATGGGACTAATAGTACCTACCTCATAGCATTGTAATGAGGATCAGATGAGATAATCCATGTACAGCATTTAGCAAGATAGCTAACATGTAAGAAATGTTCAGGTACAAAGATAATTATTGTTTACCAAGTATTTCGTTTGACCTTTTCTTGACTCTTCTTCATCCTCCAACTCTATTTGTAAGATGAAATAAATGAGACAAGAAATGAAAAAAAGCTAAGCAAGAAGTTAACATATTGATGAAGTTAAAATGGTAAGAAGGGGTATAAATTATTGATCAATAGCAAAGCAGAGTTTAAGCACAGTTAAGATCTCATAAGGTGTTACAGATAAATCTAGAAGATGAAAAAGATAAAAAGTTGCCCACTCACTCTCCCCCACCCAATTAAAACTAAAAGCAAAAGTAACTTTAAAAGCAGAAAATGAAACAGAAAGCAGCAATAAGTCTTAAGGTCCACTCCCTTTCCCCAGTGCCATCACAAGGTGGCCTTCTATAGGCTGGCGTTCTTACTGGGCCCTGGATGCCGTGTGCAAGGTTGTCATCTTACTCCCTCAATTTTAGCTTCTTTGCAGCTCAGTGTGATCCCCCTCACCAGTTCCCCTTGATTTCCCTGCCTGCGTCTGTTGGTGGTACTGTCATTCTCTCAGTCACCAAACTAGAAATCTTTCTGTCATCTCTCTCTCTCTCAAATGCCACACATCAGACTCTCCATTCGCAGTGCTTGATATTTAGCACATGAAGTATGCGTTACTGCCTTCAGTTTCTTCATGTTCAAATCAGTCTTGCATGCTGCTGCCAGTATTCTCAAAGCCCAGCATATACTGCCTCCCAGGTGAAGTCTAGACTCTAGCTCTGCATTCAAGGCCTTTCACAGTGAAGCCCTAACTACACCTCTTGTAACTAACTCATTTCTAAACCAAACCTGGAGCCTTTCATGGGCTTTTTATACCACGCATAAAATAGAGTTTATATAGTTTGCTTATTTCCATCCTCTTGTCTTTTTATGTTATTTCCCTTTCCTGGAATGCCTCGTGTGTCTCTGTCTGTATTCAAATTGTCTTTCAGGTTTTCCTTGACCATCTGTTCATCCATCCATCTGACCAACTGTCCGTCCACCCACCCACTCAGTGGCTGGATGTACCATTTACAGAATACCTGTTGAGAACTCAAACCTTTCCCCTTCCCCTACTTAGATCAAAAGAAATCACAAAGTCCAAGCAACCAACAAAGAAAGCATCTAGCCAAGTTATTAGATCACCTGCCGCAGAATCTCCATGGGGGTGCTTGTAGAAATGCAGATTCCTGGGCCCTACCCTAATCCTACTGAATCAGAAACCCTGAGGGCAGTGCTAGGAATCTTCATTTTTAACAAATATCCTAAGAGATTTTCATACCAAGATTGGCGAACTGTATATTTAGACCATAAATAATGACAAATTGAAAAACCCAGAATAACTGATGCCTTATTTAGCCACTTAGCATCCTAGCTCTTCCAGTGTTGACCAAACACATTGTTGCTGTGGAATCAGATGAGCTGAGTGGTGATCAGAGTGTGAGAATTAGGCAATTTTTTTAATATTCCACACAAGGTATTTATGGAATACCTTCATGACTTAACAGACCGTCAGGTGTGTCTGTAATCAAATGTGGGTATAAAAATACATTTTGAAGCCAAGTAGATAGGATGTTGGAATTATCTGTGGCTTTTGAGTGGCCAAACCATTTCTGCTCCCATTGAACGGGTAAAGGAAGCCTCAGATGAAATATAGATATAACCTCTGGGTACTTTATTATGAATGTGAATTTAGGTGTAGAGGTGAGAGCATATTCTTTTTTGTCTTTTTGGTTTTTTTTTAACAAGTTAATAAGTGAAAAAATTTTTAATTAGGTAATACATACATGTAGAAAATTCAAAGATCTCCTTCACACTTGCTCCCCAGCTTTTCCACTTCTTGGAGACAGTACAACTGTTTCTTGTTTTGTTTTATTTTTCCCAAAGATAGCTTATACATAAACAAGCATGTATATATTCACCCTTTCTTTTGAAACACAAATAGTAATTTATTATTCACACTGTTTCACACCTTGCTTTCCTCTCTTCACATATCTTGTTGGCTGTTCTCTACCAGTACAAATAGACATTTGTTCTTTTTAACAACTGCATACTATTCCATTATTGCAGTTTTAATAACTGATTTAATCAATCCCCTGTTGATGAGTATTTAGGCTGTTTAAATTTTTGGCTATTATAAATAATATTTCAGTGAGTATGCTTGTATATACATCTTTGTTTACATGTGTTAGTATGTCTGTAGTATAACTTCTAAGTGAAAAATCTTGAATCAAAGGGTATGTACATTATATATTTTGAAAAGTTTTTACACTCAGTTGCAGTTGTTTCAGCTTATATAGATACCAAAAGTACCTGATAATTGGAACTACATTTTGATATATATTTTTTAAAAATTTACTTTGCTTTGGCAAACAGCTCATTTCATAACATTTAAATATCTTTGTTTAGGTTTTTTGAGAAAATGTATGGCTGTTTACAATGTATGGTTGTATTTTTTTCAGCTTAGGAATCATATATTATACTTGATAGAAAACTATCAGACAGTGGTGATTGTTGGAGAAACAGGATGTGGGAAAAGCACGCAAATTCCACAAGTGAGTATATATTTAAATGTGTCTTTATACTTAGGGTTGATTGGAAGGATTTTATAATTTGAGAACTCTCTGTATTGTCGTATGCATTTTTAATAACGCTTCTTAGGAAATAATCCAACTATATCTTTTTTATTAAACTTGTGGGTCTTACTGTTTCTTTGATTAATACTGAAGTAACAGTCATCTTCGATTAATAATAATTCCAAAATAATAGTTGAATAATAGCCTTTCTCTGAGGGAAATAATGGGGATTCATTCAAAGAAGTGTAATGTGTAGTTTTTGTCCTCAGATATTTACTATTGAAGAGAAGGGTAAAATGAATATTGCTATAGCTATAAATAAAAGTGGACTTTAACAGGATTATATACTGCTATGGAAGACACCTCTCTTATAAGACTCAGTAATACCTGGTGCAGATGGAAGTTAGAAAAAAGGATCAGGAAAGGCCTTGTAAAACAAATGGCATTTGAAATTTTGAAATGGACCTTGAATGATCAGTGGGTGCTGCCTAGGAAGTTGTTCTAATCCGGTGAATATGATAGTTGGAGGTACTGGGGTGGAGAAGTGTTTGGGGCTCAACAAGAGTGGAGAGATAGGGTCAAGAGTGGAAAGGTAGGGTGAGGTCAAAGTGTGCATGAGAGCCTTGATTTGGAGGGTGAAGAATGAAATGTAAGTGGTCAGGGATGAGAGTCCTTGCAGGTTTTTCTTTCCTTTTTAAATGTAGACTTTTATTGAAGTATAAAATACTTGTAATTGTACAGCTTGATCAACTTTCAGAAGTGACTACACCTGTGTTGCCAGGACCCAGCTCAAGTAACAGAACAGAACATTGCCACAACCCCAGATGTCCTCTGGCCTCCTGTCCTGGCCTTCTGCCTCCTCTTCCTGCCCCCGCAGCACATACACTAGGGGAACTCTTATTCTGGCTTCTGACACTGGATTAGCTCTGCCTATGTTTTGAACTTTTATAAAGAAATAATACAGCTTCTTTTGCCCAGCCCAACAATGGGTTTAGGATGGGGCCCAGACATAGGTATTTCTTAAAAGCTCCCCAGGTGATCTAATGTGCAACTAGGGAAAGGTGGGCAGAAGGGAATGACCTATCAGAGAAAGGATAGCAGAGGAAATGGTGGCCTGAAGGAGAACATATGTGCAGATGGTGCAAGGCCCTAGCAAAATACTTGCTTCCTTACAGAGAGACACAGAGGGGCCATGTTAGATTACCAAGAGAATAGCAGTTAGAGAGTCATAATAACAATAAAACAAGTAATAATAAGTAATAATTGTAGTAAGTGGTACATGAAGTGATTGCTTTATACATATTTATCTGTTTAATCTTCAGTGACCCTGTGAGGTAAGTAGGTACTACTATTATCTCCATTTTACAGATGAGGACACTATGAGAGTAGTGAGGCAAAGGATTGTGGGAGTAAAAGATAGGCCATGTGAGATTAGATAATTTTAGTTTGTTTTGGAATTAGTCTGTATGGTTATTTAGTCAGCGTAACATAACTATGATTTGGTAACAAAGAACCTGAAAATCTCAGTGGCTTAAAAACACAAAGGTTTATTTTTTCCTCATGCTAGTGGTATTAGGTTGATGACCTAAGATATAGGTGGGATGCTCGCCACGGCCACTGGGACCTGGGATAGTGACATAGCCCTTCTCTAAAACTGTTGGATCCTGTGGTAGATGGCAGAATCAGGAGATGGCTCTTCAAACTAATGACTGGAAGTGGCACTTCTACTCACATTTCATTGGTGAAAGCAAGTTACAAAGCCTGATAGCAATAGGGTGGCAGTGTATAAAATCCTCCCACAGGGATGGGTAGCACATACATGCATCAGTACTATAATACAGCAAGTGATCTGCTTATTTCCCCCAGTGAGGCTTAGCTGCCAGGGAACAGAGAGGGCCTACTGAGGGGCTGCGTTCAGGGAAAGAGTGGCCTGAAAGAGACAGGACTAGGGTTGGAGGATTCAGCCTGGATAATGTGACAGCAAACAAAGGTAATTAAAAACATTTTTAATGATTTATTTGAAGATTTTTGATTTTTTGGGGTATTTAATAGGTTCACATTGTTTAAAATTCAAAAGATATGAAAGAACATGAAAAGAGAAAGATTTCCCTTCTGCCCCATCTCTTGATACTCACTTCCTTTATGCATACACAACTGATGCTACCAGTTTTTTGGAAAAATTTTTTATTGCATTTACAGAGAAATGTGTATATACATACATATATTTACCTCCCCTTTAAAAATAAAAATGGTACCATCTATACATGCTCTAATGTGCTTTGTCTTTTTATCACGTAATGTATTGTTCTTTTTTCACTTGCATAGATTGTTGTAGTTGCATAGATTCTACACAGTTTATTTCCTCAATTCCCAGCTGATAGATTGCTTCCAGTTTTGCATTATCACTTTACATGGGTATGGGTATACTTACAGAATAATATATTACAGAATTGCTGGGTCAAAGGGCATATGCATTTGAATCTATTTTTAAGGAATCATATAATTATAAAATATATGGTATATCTTTTTTTTGTTATTATATAGTATATCTCTTAATAGCACTTTCTCACATTCACAGGTACAAAATTGGAAAAGCACAAAGGAATAAATGTTAAAAAGTGAATCTCCTAAGCTTTGCTGCTGAAAATGACTTCGATCATTATGATAGATCATATTATTGGTTCAAATGTCTGCTACCCCACCTATGGAAGGGTTATTATTCTTTTCCCTTACCACTCAATTCTTCTTCTCTGAGACAGTCACAGTTTCCATCTTCTCGTGAAGCTAAATTTGAGTTACTGCCTAGGGAAATTGGAAAGGCTGAGGAACTGAAGGTCATGGCGAGGATATGGAACAGGTTTTTCTCAACAAACTGTTTTGTTAGATTTATATAATATCTTTCCTTGGAAAAGTATAGCATGCCGAAGCATCAGACACCAGTTTTGAAATTTCACAAACTTTGTGGAACCTAGATGAAATTTTTTTCTAGAGCTCTGTCAAAACAACAGACTATGGAAACAAGCTCTTTACTACAGTTTTTATTAGTACTGTTTCTGATGGCATTATTCTTAATTGCACTCTTTAATGAGAAGACCAGATTTGGTGACCCTTAAATGGAGTGGGGAGAGCTGAGATGGAATTCAGCAATCTCTCCCCTTCCAATTGCCTCTTGATGTCAACACTATATCTGTGCTTGCAGAATCTTTACATTTCCACCTGTCAGCAATCATAACCATGCAGAAGTCTGAATCACAGGTGTATTGAGACTGGCTTCACAGACCAGTTGTTTATTACTATGAAAATAATTATTCTTTTGCTTAGCACTGCTACTAAGAGACTGATTGTGAGTGTGTATGTTTAATTTTGGATGATAGAATTTTGTCTGGGATATGTGTCAGGGCTTTGATTTGCTGAGCTTGAATCCCAGCTCTTCAGTTATTATCTATGTCTTGGACAAGTTATGTGACCTCTGTTTCCTCATCTCTAAATTGTTGATGATGCTGTTACCTTCCTTACAAAATTTATGGTGAGGTTTAAACAAGGTTATGAATGCAAGGCACTCAGCACAGTTCCTGGCACTTAGTAATGTATTCGGTGAATCTTAACGATTATTCTTATAGTGGTTTTTTGCATGTGTGTTGATTGAGGTGGTTGGTAGTATTTTCTATATGTGTTTAACATAAAAGAGAAGCTACAGTTTTTATAGCAAAAAACCTACATTCTAAAATATTTCTTCCTATGGTTGCTTTGAAAACTTCTGACCTAATTTTAGACTAACAGAAAATTTGCAAAAATAACAGAATTCGCTTATACCCTTACATCACTTTCCCTGGTACAGTAATCAAAAGGACATTGACATTGGTACCATACTAGTTGCTAACTAGAGATCATAATTAAACCTCATCAGCTTTCTCACCAATGTTCTTTTTCTGTTCCAAGACACAGAATCCTATGTTGAATTTAGTCTCCCTAATGTCCTCTAGTCTATGACAGCTCCTCAGTCTTTCCTCATCTTCGATGACCTTGACATTTTTGAATAGTACTGGGTATTTATTTTATAGAATGTGCCTCAATTTGGGTTTGTGTGATGCTTTCTCATGGTTAGAATGAGCTTGTGCATTTTGGGGAAAAAATACCACAGAAATTATGTGTCCTTGGTGCATTATATCAAGGGGCTTGAAATGTTGATGTCTTACCACTGGTGAGGTTAATACTAATCTTTATCATTTGGTTAAGGTGCCACGTTTTGCCTATAAAGTTACTGTCTTTCCCTTGGAGTTGATGGATGTTTTGGGTGAGATGTTTTTAGACCGCAAATATTCTGCTTCTTTTCAAACTTTTGCCTACTTATTTTAGCATCCCTCAGTTGAGCTTGTCTGCAATAGTTAACTCAAGTGTTTGCCTAATGATTATGACTTCCTCTCTTCCTTTTTCCTTCTATCTTTATTAAATGGAATCTTCTGTAAGGAAGACCTGTCTTTTCTCCTTTATTTGTTTATTTATTGAGTTATTTATGTATGTCAATATGGATTCAGGGATACTTTGTTTTATGGGCTAAAATCCAATACTATCATTATTTTGTTGCTCACATGATACACCTTTGATCATTAAAAGCATTAAGTTTGGCTCTTGTGTTCTTTTTAAAAGGCTCCATCCTTTTATTGAACACTTCCTTACTTTCTAGTACCACAAGACATTTCGGGATTGTCTTATATTTTCCCTGCACTAGCCCTGGGATCAACCACTTCTCCCAGGAGCCCTGGTTCCTTTTATTGGAAAAGTGGTGTTTAGAAATCAAGATTTGGATGCTAGGGTGCTCATTGCTATAAGTCTCAGTGGCAGGCTTAGGAAATATATATATGAATACCAATCTCCATATGTAAAGACGTCTGTATCAATCTTACTATATAT
Source organism: Manis javanica (assembly GCF_040802235.1). Classification (NCBI taxonomy): domain Eukaryota; kingdom Metazoa; phylum Chordata; class Mammalia; order Pholidota; family Manidae; genus Manis; species Manis javanica. Next base: position 18,720,835 of record NC_133160.1, on the reverse strand, counting down.
ATATTAACAACTGTGAATTTATGCTGATACGTTTGATTCCAGTCCAACACCATAGGGCTCATTTTAGCTGCTTCTTATATGTAACTTTTCTTGAACAGTGAGAAACCGAGTCCTGTTTTCTACAACACATTTACTTACTTGTTAAATTCTTGCATAAACATAAAATACTGTCAGAATTGCTAACCCATACCCCTGTTTATTTACTAACATCTACTAACTAGATAACAGCATTTACTGATGTTGATTAACTAGATCACAGTATTTATGTGCAGTTCTTTTTCTCTTATGTAAGACAATTTAGACATTACCAAATTGTGTAACTCTGATAACTACTGTTATTATCCATTTTATATTTTAAAATGTATAATCAAATAAATACATAACATATTTATAGCAAATAAATACATAAACATAATAAAATTTTATGTATATCAATCTAATGGCATATACACAGGTATATAAAATCTATTTGTATTTAATCTAAAATATTTTGTATGGTTTATTTTTATATTGAGTTGCCTATGTGTGTACTTAAAATTTTTTTGTTCTGCAGATTTAGCACTGTTCTAAGTGCCCATGGATAGTCTTTTATTCCTTGAGGCAGCTGTGGTTACATGGAAATTGTGTAAGCGGGAGTCAGAGTGTTAAATTTGTGCCTTGATTCTTCTTATTATCAGCTCTACCTAAACTTAAGCAAATTACCTAACATTTCCAAGCCTCAGATCCTCATTTGCAAAATAATTGCCAAAATGTTGGCTGGGACACGACCATCTGTTATTTTCTCTCTCAGTGATTTTGAGACAATACAGGGCCATCTTTGGTGAGATTGTTTCTGGAGAAGTGGTATCCGATGTATATACTGAGATGTGATTTTATTTGTAGTACCTTGCAGAAGCGGGCTGGACAGCGGAAGGAAGAGTGGTAGGAGTGACCCAGCCTCGAAGAGTGGCTGCTGTTACAGTGAGTTTCTTTTTTGTATTGTGAAGACTTCGTCTGCTTCTCATATTTCAATGACTTACTTTTTTCTTGTTTCCTAAAAGCTCCAAATGAATATGATGTTAATTCTGAAGCTTAAAAAGAACTGTGATCTGGTTATGTTTGTGAAATTGGTACCTGTACATTATGAATTTTTAAGCAGTAACAAAGTACAGAGGAAGTCAAAACAACAAAAAAATTTAAAAAACCTCCAAATCTCACTGCCCAGCAAAAACATCATGAACATTTGTGAACATTTGTGAACATTATTCCAAGTTTCTCTTTCATGTTCACATAAAGGTGAGTGGTTGGCTGGATGGATAAAAATAACTATAAAAATGAGATGATAACCATATATTTGTTTTTGTTGAATTTAACAAAAGAGAAAACTGAAGTGAAATAGGAGTAGTTACTGAACTTTGGATATATTTTGTTCACCATAAGACAATTTATTAAAGGTTAAAAACTAAGAAAAAAGTACAAAAAGCTTTAAGATGTTACTTCTTTTTGAAGCTATGTTATAGGTAGTCTGCTGTAAAGGAAACTTTTCTCCCTTTCCTCCCTCCATTTGATATAGATGCAGTACTGTAGTTTTTATTTTAAAATTTATAAATATATGTTCTCCCCTGTAACTGTAGATCCCAGAATTGTTTAACTTTATTTCCAATTTAAATAGATTTAGTGTTTATCACTGATTACTTCCATGCTTTGGACAACCTTGAATTGCTCATTTCACTTTGTTTCTTAATTGGCTGAATTTGATATGCCTGAGAATGTTTGATTGTTTTTTTTTTTTATAATAAAATTCTTGATTCACACTTTTTTTCCTAGTAACTGTGCAGACATTGCTCCACTGCCTTTTGGCTTGGAGACTCATCACTGTATAGAAGTCTGAAGTCCAGGGGGGTTTTTGCCCCTACTTTCTTGGCTTACTTTTTCTGCTTGAATGCTTCTGAGATTGTTTTTGTGCCAGGATATAACTTGATGCTGATTGTTCTGTTTAATGTTACCTTAAATATGGATTAACCTGTCATTAAAGGTTTAAATCTTTTATATCAGTCAGGTTTTCTTCTATTATGTTTTGGCATATTTTTTTGTTCCATTTATTATATTCTTTTTTTTTTAAAGAGCATCAGTTAAATGTGTCACATGACAAATTTTAAAAGCTGATTATACCACAAATATTTAAGAAAATCCAGAAGAACAATGTAATGTTTTTGTTAACAAACTGCCTGACATAGTTCTGTAAATCTTTTTCTCCTGCAATTTTGACTCCATTCCTGCTGATCCCTTCTTCTCGTGGGAATGATTTTCTATTATTTTTCTATAGGGAGTGTAGAACAGTATTTTTAGTATTTCCCCAGCATGGTTGATCCAAATTTGCTTTTAATTATTGACAAATAAATAAAGTTTCTTTAACTTTGTAGCTATTTGTAGCATTGTACATTAATATATATAATAATACATATACATAAATTTGGGGATTGTCTGCAAATTTGGGAAAAGCCTCTCTAGCATCTTTCATGTCCAAGTTGTGAGATGTGGAGGACGTTCACAGACTAGCTTCTAACCTGCCATTTAGACCTTACTTCTTGATTCTCTTTTGACTTTGTGTTTCTTCCTTTAACTGTTTTTAGCCTAAGTTTGAGATTTCTTTGAAACAGTATTTCTTTGCCTGAATTCTACTTGTGTTTCTTTGGGTAATACTTTTAACAATTCCTTTTTTAATTGCTTTTTTGCTTGTGTTCCTTTCCTTCTTTCTTGGTGGGCTTGTTAGTACTTATGGTAATTATTCATCTTAAAGGAGAGCCACTGATGGCTGCAGAATATTGAAGTTGTGCTGGCCTGGGTAATGCATGGCCTGTCACCAACTGTCTTATCCTCTTTTGCTGGAAGGGCTGAGGATGAGGATCTGGCCGTGCGTTCTAGCTGTGCTTCCTAGTGAGTTGAGAGGTCTGTAATGGCTCATGAGAAAATGCTTGGGAAGTTCTGACTGGGGATTTGATAATTGCTGCCTGACTGCTTTCAAATCCCCCTTCCTTGTGATTCTTTGCTGTCAAGGTGGGTGTTCACTGAGACATTTCCTGTGTCTCCTAGGCCTGAACCCACTGCTGCTGCTTGTCTTCCTAATATAAGGGTTGTGAGCCTTGCTTTTTAGAGTTGTGGCACTTACATCAAGGAAGACAGCAGTCTGCTCTGGTTGTGAGGAGGCCAGGGCCTCTCTTCTAGATTCAGGCCTCACAGTATTTGGTAGCTGGGGTTTCCTAGTTTAGTGTTTGGGCTTATGGATGTTTTCTTCTTTCACTAAAGATGGTGATTTTGGTTACTAATATGTTTTATTTCATTTGTCGTGTTAAATTATCTCTGAGAGAGAAATGGTGATGAAAATGCCTTTATTTTGCCATCTTTACCTGGACAAGAAATTAATATTTCCTTATTTTTTGCTTTGTACTTTTTAATTATTGTGTAATCCTTTTTCTTAAAGTTCATTTTCTAATTGTCTTTGAATTAGAAATTACTGATAAAAATTTTCCAAGTCTTAATGTGTGTGTATAAAAATGGAGATAATGGCTTGGAAACAACACTGCAATATTAGACTTAACCTTTTATGTCACTGAAAGATGACTCAGTTGCTTACAAATTAAAACAATTTTTCCTGTTTGTGGTTTGGAATCCCAGCTCTTAATCACCATGCATTTTAGCTCCAAATTTTTAGCTATGGATAATATCCATGAAACCACAGACTTTCTCCTGAAAACAGATTTATTTCTCTATAAATTAACCATCTCATATTAATAGAGCTGTCAAGCTTGAAATGCTACATCTCAAAAAGTACTTCGTGTACAGACTAAAATCTGAAAACAATCTCAGAGCCTAAGAACAGATTGCGTAAACCATTGCTTGATCTTCGTGAGAGGCATATTCTCATATATGAGTGTTGATTGGACTCATGTGATCTGTGTTTGACTTCAAGACCAGGTCCTGCCTTGACATGTGATTCAGGACGGATTCCTAAGCTTGTCTCATTTCAGTTTCTTTCCTTGTAAAAAATGAGGGCATCTTGCCCATTATGGGCTGTGTGCCTATTTAATAAGTTACACTTTGTGAAAGCTTGGAGAACAACACTTGCAGGGAAGAGGCACTCAGTGATTGGTTTTCTTCCTTTTTTATTAACCTCTCCCTAATTTATTTGGTTCAGTTGAAAAGATAATATCAAGTCCAATTGATAAAGTTATTGGGAGTAGAATTTTAACAGTACAGGTAAAAATCTAGTAAAAAGCCAGTAGACTCTGACCTTTCACATGTCTGGCTGTGTGATCAGACACACTTAAAAAAAAATAGTTTGAAAATACATCTTATGGCAAATGTATATAAATAGTGAGATAATAAGAATAAATATGGGTTTTACCTTATAGACATGTAAAATGATTATATTTTCATGGAGAGGGTTGGTTCACTTATGCTCATTTTTAGCCTGTTTAGCCCATAAGCTCCTAGTAGCTCTATGCACACATTCTCTATTTGTACCATTTTTTGAGATTTATAGCATTATGATCTGTAGGGTTGAAATTGACAGTAACAGTAACAAAACTGCCCTGGTGAAATAGGGTATCAGGAAATATGACCTTCTGAGGTAGAGTAGTGTAGGATGAATTTCTGGTTTCATAAGATGTTTTGAAAGATTGCATGGCGTAGACCAGCTGCTCGATGATTGATTCTCTTTTGGCCTACCACATCTGTAATTTCAAGTCATTAGGCAGAGCCGCTTTGGACCTTCACGTGCTCATTAGTTTCTTAAACACTGCTATGGGCATATAATGCCCAATGAGCTTGCTTCAGAGAGCTGAGGGGGCCTCTGGGCTGCTGAGCCTGGGGCTGCTGCGGCCCAATGGCTGTGGCAGTGAGCTCTGCCTTGGGGCCTGTTCCAAACGCAGGAGTCAGGGATGACGCAGGGAGGTTGCCTCACCTGTGAAAGGGGGGACTAAGTATCTGCCTCACTTGGGGCTTGGTGTGCTGGGTCCCCAGGACTCGTCTGTAATACTACTTGAGTTATTTTCAGTTAGGTAGTTTATGTAATGAATGTCAAACTCTGTATCTTTTTTTAAGTTAAAGTAAACTATAAGCACTATTCCTCTTCCACTTTTTTAGTCATTATTTCAGATATTTTGTATTAATTGGTTAATAGCCTTTGGATAGCCTCCTTGGGGTAGCAGAAGATCTTGCTGTTGGATTCTTTTTTCTCTTAACCACACTCACCTTTTATTTGTCACATGTTGATAGGAAAAAATGTATCTATGGTTATGGTCTTTATAATATATCATCTATTTTGTTTTTTACTTTTACTTTATTATGTTAACTTGGGTCCTTTATTAATCTTCTCATCTGCTTATCTGTTCTTTTTCATTTTTTAGCCTAAATTCTTGTCTTTATTTCCTCTTTTAATGGTTATGGCAGCTGGGAAACTTGCACATTTTTTAGGTTATCTGGCTCTGGAAATGTTGCTCTTTTGCCTCTGAAGAGAAAATGAACTTGTCCCAGTGTGGAGTTTGGTCATTCCTGTTCTCTGCTTTCATGGTCCAGTGGACGGTTCTTTATTTCAAGGCACAAAAGATGTGAAAATTTGTCCCCAGTTGTATTAAAGAAAGAAAGCTTTACCAAAGTGAACCTTGAACTTTCTTCTGCTTTCCTTTCTGCTTTGGTCATTAGGACATTTAGAGCTGAATTTATGGCTCAACATAAATAATTTTGGCATACCTGTGTTTTTAAGATTTTCTCATTGGTTTTGACCTTTTGAACTTTATCATTTCTTTGGTAACATCTTTACATGATTCTGTTTTTATTGCATATGTTCTTATATTTGCCTCAGGTTGTAAGATGACAGAATGAGGTGAGATATGTAAAATTAATAAATTGTAAAAGTTATCACACTTGTTCTCTAATAACCTGCCCCTTCTCATTTTCTATTGCATTCACATACTATTTAAAATAGAAGTGACCTTTAGATTTTCCGTAGTATGTGCTCTGTGCAGTAATTTCTATGTCTCTATTTTCAGCATGATCTTTCTTCTCAAAGGTTGCAGGGAGAGTAGCTGAGGAAAGGGGTGCAGTGCTGGGCCACGAGGTGGGCTACTGCATCCGCTTTGACGACTGCACTGATCCGTTGGCTACGAGAATTAAGGTGATGTGCTCAAGCTGCTCTTCCTACATAAATAAGGAAGCAGGTTCTTCAGGGGTAATTACCAGCATGCAGCATCACTGCTGACCAGGGCTCTGATACCATGGCCGAAAGTGTATGATGTCATCCTGGTCCCTGGGGAGTTCGGTCTTCTGGGAGATACAGAGCTTTTTCAGAGAATCCTTGAATCTTAGCCCAGAAGGGACCTAGGAAGTAAGGTCAAGCCCTTGCTTCTGCAGATGAAAATGTTGAGGGCCTGGGAGGTTGAATGATTTGCCTCATGTTATGTGCCCGTTGGTGATAGAACCAGGGACTCAAGGCTGTCCTTTGTTATGTGTGTTTTATTGTTTTTCCACTAATCCACCCAGCTATCTAAATATAGAAACTTGCCTATAGAAGACTTAAAAACAGGGACAAGGTGGTCCTTGCTGATAAATTGGTAAAGGATATTTTCACTGGAACTTTCCCATTTTTACATGATAATGCAGTTTACCTATGTGTTCCTTGACCTAGTTGCTACTATTAAAATAATTAACATCAATAGTAATCAGTGTACAATCAACTCAGCGATGTCAACTGTGTACCACTGTGGTGGAATCAAAGGTTAATCAGAAAGTACAATGAAACAATGAATGAAAATGCTCTGATGAAATGAAAACTGGTCATTACAGTCTCAGTTACCTGTTTGCAATAGAGAACGATTGAAAATCAGATGAGCTAAATGAACAAGGTAGCGATTTGTAAAAATATGGACCTTGTTTTCCAAAATTCTGTATTTTATTACCTTGGAGATTGATTTTGCTAGGTAAAGGGAATATTCTTCTATACCTTCAAATATGTTTAAAGTAGCTAAATTTTAGATGAATTTTCAGTACATTACATAACCGAATGATTGTTTTTAAGTCTTTCCTGAAAAGCTTTTGCATTCTATTTGGTCACAATTTTAAGTCACTCAGTTCTTAACTGGTGGTCTGTCATTGGTGGTGGGTTCTCATTTTCACTCCTGTGGCAGCTGGTACCAGGGCCTGGAAAAATATAATGGAAATGCATCCTGCTCTTCAAAACAAAATAAAAAGTAAAAATGCTAAGGTAGCAAGTGAGGGAGATGTTTAACCTTGTTAAAGTATTGAATTGCTTTTGAGTGACAGTAATAGCATGTAGTCGTTACTGCTTATTTCAAAAGCATTTAATAAATACTCATTAGTCCTGTATAAAAATAACTGACATTCTTGAACACTGTGTGTGTCAGGTCCTGTGCTAAATACTTTACATGTACTTTCTCACTTAATCCTCACAATAACCCTCTGAAGCAGATACTTCTATTATCTCTATTTTACAAATAAGGAATAGGACTCAGAGAGGGTAAGTAACTTGTCCAGTATTCACAAGTAGGAGTTAGAGCCAGCATCTGAACTCCCAGCACTCAGGCACCAGAGCCTTTGTTCTTAACCACAACCCTATCCAGCCTCCTAAAGTAAATAGTTGAAGTTGAGGTTAATAACCTCAGGAGCTGCAAGCCTACAGGTCTTTGAGATATTTTAAGAACAGTTATCTCAGACTCATGGCCTTCCTTTTGGTAGACACAAGTTGGTCTTCACTGCCTGTTCATCAGCAGTACCAGCAGTGCAGGCTCAGAGGAAGTGAGGCTTAGCCAATGTTCAGATACTAAGTGCAGGTGAAATTCTTGTGAAAGATTTGCAAGCCCCAGCAGAGGATTCTGTATTGGAAGTCTTGCTTGTGAACAATTCCCATTGCTTGATTACTAAAATATTGGGGCATTTCCTCAGTTATTTGTGGACATTGTCTTGTACACACACAAAGTAAGGAGGTTGTATGTATTTGGTTGCCCTTGAATTTAAAAAGGTCATTAATATACATTGCAAATGAATTATTTCTAAAATTTTGCGTTTTTGCTTTTTAGTTTCTGACTGATGGAATGTTGGTCAGGGAAATGATGGTTGATCCATTGTTAACAAAATATAGGTAAATGTGTTTTTCTTATAACTTTCCAAACATTTCAAAAGTATTCGGGTAGAGAAGCAGTTATGTTAATAGCTGGGATTCACATCTGTGTCCGGTTGTCTCAAAGCTTTTCTCCTTACTTTGGCTGTTGTGACCCTTGATGTTTTTCTCAGAATTTAAATAGTCAAAAATGGGCATATTGAAATCTCTGTCATTATTTGAACAGTCTATTGACTTGTTATTTTTATGTTACTTCTGTTACATTCCAGGATGGATGGAGGTTGCAGAGTTCAGAGCTGGGCAGTGTTTGTTGAATGTAATATGCAGAGTCCAAATAATTATTTACAGTTATTCCCTCCTTGTGTGTCTTTGTCTGTCATTCATGGTGTTGAAGTTGTCCCACCCAGGCTATGTGGTATTCTGGGAAAGGATGTCACATTTGACGCATTGTATACATGTACTACAGCTGTGCTTACATGCCTTTTTGTGCTGTCTTGTGCAGCTTAATAATCTTTGGGTGGTAGTGCCTTGTTTTGGTTTTTATGTGCTCTGTGAGGTCATATGTTATGCTGTAATTTAAAATCAGGTATTAGGTCCCAATGTGGGTGGTAAAACTCCTTTAAAGATAGCAATAAATACACCATTTTCTTCACCAGGATGTGTTTATGTCATCATTTTTATTAGTTTAAGAGTTAGTTCCTTGTCAAAGAGGCCTTCCTTAGCTTTACTTATGCTACAAGTTGACTGCCTGAAGATGAAATGTCCAAAAGTCACTTATGTGTGGGGTGATTTGTTTGATGGTCACCAGACTCTTCCCTCCAATTCTTAGTGCCATCATGTTGGATGAAGCCCACGAGAGGACCTTGTACACAGACATTGCCATTGGCCTGCTGAAAAAGGTAATGACTCCACTGCCGGACGTTTTTGCTTATATGTTTTTGTTTTGTTGCCTGATTAGGAAAGTAATTGTTGTAATTTGAAAAATCCAAGAAAATACGAAGTAAAAATTAAAATAATACATAATCCTGTCCATTCAGAGAAAAATCACTGATAGAATGTTGATGTATTTTCTTTTTTTTTCTGTATGGTGTGTGTGTGTATGCATCTGTTTGGTATAATAAGGATTGGAGTATATGTGCTAATTTGTATCTTATATGTTTCTCTTAACATTACATCAAAGTCATTTCCCTGTTTCATTATTCTTTGAAGGCATTATTTTTTTTTTTTTTTTTTTTTTTTTTTTTTGAGAGGGCATCTCTCATATTTATTGATCAAATGGTTGTTAACAACAATAAAATTCAGTATAGGGGGGTCAATGCTCAATGTACAATCATTAATCCATCTCAAGCCTAATTCTCGTCAGTCTCCAATCTTCTGAAGCATAACGAACAAGTTCTTACATGGTGAACGAATTCTTACAGAGTGAATAAATTCTTACATGGTGAACAGTACAAGGGCAGTCATCACAGAAACTTTCGGTTTTGATCATGCAATATGACCTATAAACCATCAGGTCAAATATGAATATTCATTTGATTTTTGTACTTGATTTATATGTTGATCCCACATTTCTCCTATTATTATTATTATTTTTATTTTTAATAAAATGCTGAAGTGGTAGGTAGATGCAAGATAAAGGTAGAAAACATAGTTTAGTGCTGTAAGAAGGCAAATGTAGATGATCAGATGATCAGGTGTGTGCCTATGGACTAAGTATTAATCCAGGCTAGACAAGGGCAGCAAGACATCCACGGATGCAGAAGATTTCTCTCAAAGCAGGGGGGGTGAGGTTCTGAGCCTCACCTCTGTTGATCCCCAAATTCTCACCTGATGGCCCCCCTGCGACTGTGCCTGTCTTAGGTTGTTCCTCCCTTGAGGAATCTTACCCATCTCTGGCTAACCAGTCATCTTCCGGGGCCATACAGGGAAATGTAAAGTTGGTAAGTGAGAGAGAAGCCATATTGTTTGCAAAGGTTAGCTTTTTACTTCTTTGCAGATTTATGCCCTGTGGCTTCTATGCCCAGCACTTGTCTCGAGGTATCTTTACCACCTGGAGGAATTATGATACTCGGTAAATTCGATATGAGGCACGAATTCTATTTAAAGTTTGTAATTAGGAAGGAAGAAGAAAAGCTATAGATGTAGCATATGAAGGAAACTTGGGAGGATTGATTATTTCTTTGACATATCTTCTTGTATAGTACCTTAAGTATGTACAGGTTTTAAACTACTAACTAATTTGCATACACATATTGACATAATAGGAATACGGTGACATAAACAAAGCAAATCTATAATTACCAGCCATCTCCAGTGAAGCCAAGAAAACCATTTAGGCACCCTAGGCATTTGTGAAGATTTATCTATGATATGATGGATATTTTCCAACTGTACTTGAACCATCAGACAAATTAAAGCAGCCCATTTCTGGGATCTGTTCACATCCCATATGTTCTTTTAACCATAGATAGTCTATAGTCATGAGATTTTGGGGTGCTACAACTTGCACCCCTCCCAACTCCTGGTTGAGTTCCAACAGTACAGATCCAGTCAAATTCGTTGTCTCACTGTATGCACATGCCAGCCTAGACATCTCCCTCCTCCTTCTTATGGCAAGTCCAGGAGATGGTGGGCTGGATGCAGCCACAACCGCAGCATCGTCTGGATCCCTGTGGAGGCTTTTTGATGATCATCCCCCGGCACGAGTCTTCCAGAGAGTGCTGATGCCGGAAGCTCCTCCTCATATCGTATCTTAGTTCATTTTCTGGGTATCCAAGCTAGGCCTTGATCTTCTGCGTAGAAACAAACAGACCCTTTGCCCACACTTTGACATGCCCTCTATACCACTGTGCAGAACTCATTGGAGGTCAGCACACAGTAACTGCTTTTTTTTTTTTTTTTTTTAATTAAGAGAAAGGAATATTATCAGAAAAGAGTACCTCCATAGCTGATCATCTGACACCCTTTAAGTGATCAACATTAAGGATATTTAAAGCATGCGTTGATCTTTGATTTACCAATAGTTTTATCCTGTTAAGGAGTAATCCCCCTTTTCTTTCTTTCTTTCTTTTTTTTTTTTTTAAATTTTTAATCTACACTTACCTGAAGAATACTATGTTTACTATGCTCTCCCCTATATCAGGTCCCCCCTAACAACCACATTACGGTTACTGTCCATCAGCTTAGCAAAATGTTGTAGAGTCACTACCTGTCCTCTCTGTGTTGTGCAGCCCACCCTCCCCTTTCTCCCTCCCCCCCATGCATGCTAATCTTAATACCCCCCTTCTTCTTCCCCCCCCCTTTCCCTCCCTGCCCACCCATCCTCCCCAGTTCCTTTCCCTTTGGTACCTGTTAGTCCATTTTTGGGTTCTGTAATTCTGCTGCTGTTTTGTTCTGAAGGCATTATTTTTAATGGCTATATAATCATATGTCTTTATCATAAAGTATTTGACTTCCCTTACTGTAGGCATTTATATGGCTCCCCAATTTATAGTATTTTAAGTAATGCAATAGTGAAACCCTTGTAATGAAATCTGTTGCATTTGTTTCTTTTATTTTTTAAATTTCTTATTGTAGAAGGTTTTACATATACCCCAGAATAAAAGAGGTTTTAATGTCCGCCCCCTCCCCGCCCTCCACTATGCCCCCTGCCCAGTGCCAGTGCCATCATCTGGCTTCAGCAGTTACAACTCATGGCTGATCTTCTTTTGACCTTACCTCCATTCTCTTCTCTCTTCCCATATTTTCTGACCATTTTCTTTGGACAAATTCCCAATCACAACAGTCTAGAAAGAGGTGAGGTGGTAGCAGGGTAATTAAGAGCATGGACTCCAGATCAGACTGCCTTGGTTCAAATTCTCACTCTGCTGAGTTTACTGTCCCCAAAATGGGAATAATAGAAGTCTGTATATGTGTGCTCATACCTTTTCCTATATTTCCATTAGGCACCTGTGGCTAGTTAGATTTAAATTAACTTAAATCGAATTAAATAAATATTCAGTTCTTCAGTCACATTGGCTATATTTGCCGGGCTCTGTATGTGGCTAGTGGATATTGCATTGGACAGAATCTCTCCATCATTGAAGAGAGTTCTCTGGGACAGAGCTGCTCTGAATTATAATATGTTGTGAGTCTTAAATAAGATAATAATGTAAAATTCTTAGGATGGTGCTTGGCACAGGGTCACAGATAGACTATGAGGTCCCACCTTTGTGCACGTTAGAAAAGGACACTCCCGCTAGGAGGATGTCTACAGCTCTGAGGGGAGGGTGGGCTGGATTTTGTCAGGCAGGCATTCCAGAGCTGCTGGAGTGGAATGTAGTGTAGTATATGTTAGCTGTCATTACTGTTGTTCTTTTCACTATTTTATTCCTTGGCCAAAGGTTTAGACTTTTGATACATATGAGGGATTATTCCACCCAGTTATTATCTTCTTGGGAAGGTAATAAGAGGGCCTGTTTCACTGAATCTTCGCTAATACTGTGTGTTAGCCTTAAAAAATAAATCCTTGCCAATGTGATGGATGGATGAAAAAATATCATTGCTAATTATAGTTGCTGTAGTTTATTTGATCATTTCTCTTCTGGCTGTTGATTATCTGTTTACTTGAATAACTGTTAATATCTTTTGTCCATATATGTGTCTTGGTATTATCATTTATTGTTTGCTTTTAATGTACTTTTTCATACTTTATATACATAGATTCTGACTATCCAGAGCCCTAGGTGTCAAGAAGAAATGGTTTTACTTCTGGCAAATTCAAGTTCTGGTCTTAAAACTCCTTTATGCTTTCTATAAAAATTTTTTTAGCTTTTTGTTTTGGAAAAATTTATTACACAGAAAGAATAGTAGAATGGGCACCTTTTTACCTGTGACTTTAACAGTTATCAGCTTGTGATCTGTCTTGTTACAAGTAAGCTCCTTGCCACCACCCAAAAAATACACACACTGAATTGTTGTGAAGTAAATTCCAGGTATCAAATTATTTAATCTGTAAGTATTGTACTGTTACCATTGTTTCCTAATGCCTTCTTTTTTAGATTCAGAGAAAACGGGGGGATCTTCGATTGATTGTGGCTTCAGCCACTCTGGATGCAGAGGTACGAGCCTCTCCCATCTCCTCTCCTCTCCCTGCCCTCTCCCTTCCCCCACCTCAATGCCCTAGTCTCATGGAAGCACTGGAATTATTGGACATGGCCTTGGAAAGTTACCTCTAGCAGGAGCTTATCTTTGGCAGAATGGCCTCCCTTTCCTGTGGGGCCATTGGATGTCCTAGATTTGAGATGATCAGAGGATACTCCTTTTTAGCTTGTGGGTGGAAATTAGCCTGTAATTAATTGAATTCATAATTACCTACTTGTCTTGTTTCTCTACATACTGTGTTTCTCCTCACACAGGCAGCTTCTTCTCATACTTTTTTAGTATGAGGCTATATTTCTTGAGTTTATTTATGGCTATAACTTTTATAGTTAGATTTTTTAATGTAGTTGATGCCTTTCCCTGTATATATCATAATTTCCATGTTAAAATTTTTTATAGCTGTTTACATGATTTTTCTTAAATTAACAACTAACATTTAGTTCAAACAGCAGCTCAACTCAAATAATTTTGACTATTTGGTTTATATTTGTATTTACATTTCTATTTCTAATTATATATGCTAAGCATGATGCTGGCTACAGGTGATGTACAGACTCCCTGGCTTCTCTGGGGTGTTTGCAGTTCACTGTGGCCAGGGTGCTGAGAGAGCCAAAGAGGGAGCGCTTAACTCCCGCTGGCTTTCACAGAGTCAGAAGCTTCCACAGAGGAAGGACATCCGCCTGGGTTTGAAAGATGCACACAAGTTAGCCAGACGGGCAGGGGTGGAGAAGGGCATCCTTGGCATGTGTGGAACCACAGGGGTGTGAAACCATGTGATCAAGGAGCTGTGAGTCGTGGGTAAGGCTGGAGTTTACCTTGCCTGCAGCGCCCTACAGGGGGTGGTCTGCGCCCGGTCACCTCTCTGCCTTCATCTCCTTCCAGTCTCTCCAGTGCTCCTTCCACTCCACCTTTTGCCTCACCCAGCTGTTCCTCAGAAGAACCCAAGCACCGTTCTGCTCTCTGGGGGACGCTCTTTTTAGGCCATTCTTCCCCAGGCATTTCATGGCTGTGCTCTCATTTCATTCTGGTGTTGATCAGATAGTACCTTCCCAGAGAGGCCTTTCCTGGCCCGTCTGCCTTAAAGAGTGCCCCTGTTGCTCTCTACTCTGCTCATTTTTTCTGTTTAGCACTTGTCACTACCTAACATTATATGCATATCTAAGTGTGTGTTTATTATATGTCTCCCATCACTAAAATATAAGCTGCATGAAGATCGGGATTTTGACTGTCATAGTCCATTATTTTATCCTTTTCACCTGCAACAGTGGCACAGCACAGGTGCTTTGGATTGAATGAATTTCGATTGAATGGGAGGCAGTGGGGGATTAAAGTGGAGAGGTCAGTAGGGGTTAGATGACGCAAGGCCCTACTGGCCAAGCAAAGGAGGAAAGATTCCACTTTGCACCTGGACTGGGTGTGAGGTGTGGCAGTGACTTGATCGTATTTGGGTTCTAGAAAGATCACTCTGGTTCCTGTGTAGAAGAGACAAGAGTGAATGTGGGGATACTGGTCGGAGGCCAGTTCTATGATCCAGCTGAGATACAAAAGGGGCCTGGCTCCTGGCTCTTGGTCTCCTTGTGGCTTCAGGGATGCAGAACAAGTTGGAGAGAGAAAAAACTCAGCAAGGCTAAGAGAGATGTCTGCAAGTGTACCCAGGCTGTTTTCTGGGACTTTCTCAAGGCTGCAGGAATCTTTTGTTTCAAATCTGCTCATAATAACTTCTGGATCAAGCTCTCTGTTGCCTTCTTTAATTAATTCTCATTCCTTTTACCCATGAGACATGCTGGAATGCTATTTTGAGGACTGTGCCTGACCTCACATCCCATTGTCTCCTCCATGCCTAAGTTGCAAATAAAATCTTCCTCTTTTTACCTTTTATCTTTGTCACCCTCTTCTCTTTTAAAAATTATTTCCATTGGTTTTTATTGTGTTTGAAAACTATAATGTCTAAGACTTTTCTTAGAATCATTGTTAACTAATACTGCTTACATTTGCCTTTCATTCTCTTTTGGTATGATAGGGATCTTAAAACAATAGCTTCTTTCAGTTTTGCCTATAGTAGTTGATACAGATGAATTTTCTGGATGTAGATTTTTTAAGTGGGCAAGTGGAGTGTGGGAAGTTTGTCATGCTGTTGGTATGCCAAGATGCAAGGTATGCTGGGGCTTCAGCAGCATTCGGCTGGGCCCTTGGTGGGCTAGGGCCGTGCATTTCTCCATCCCTTCCTCACTCACTGCCGCTTCTGTGAGGGGAGAAGTAAGGTTTGTGTGTGTATGAGGGGAGTCAATCCTGTGTGAGTGAGGGTGTGGGGTGGGTGGGAGTAGTGGATGCTTGAGGGGCGTGGTATGTGAGTTCCCACCTGAGGAAGAGGAAGTGGAGCTTCAGGAATGGGCTGATGGGGGTGAGAGGAGGAGTGTGTGTGGGAGTGGGGTATGACAGGGTGTGGCTTATGTGGCATTTGACCTAGAGGCCCAGGGATGCCAGACCTCATTCCCAGTCCCCCAGCTGCTGGATCTATGGGTGACAGACAAGCCTCACGGCTCGGAGGGATGGATGCCACCTGCTGTGGTTTTGCTCAGGGCCTGGGTCATTCAGCTGTTCTTGGGCCCAGCTTCTCTGTGTATTTGGGCCACATTCCCTGAGAGGGAATCTTTTGTGGTGTCTCCCTGCCCCACTGTTGACCAGAGCTCTTATACCAGACCTCCCTGTAGATGGCCCATCTGGTGATCCAAGGCCACTAAAGAAGATAAGGCCGCCTCTTCTAGAGGAACTGCTGTGAGCCACTTCTCTCAGCAGGATACTCTGGGAATGTCAGAGAAGTATATAATGGATAACCTACCCCATACAAAGTGCTGTGCTAACTGCTGTAGGGCATATGCAGATGGCGAAGACACTGCCTTTGCCTTCAAGTGGCTTAAAATACACTGGGAAGGTTATAGTAAATATGGATCTGTAACTGGTGCAAGGAACATACCTACTGTTCGCAGAGTACAAGTGTCCTTTATAAATTGATTAGAACCTATGCTTTCTAGATTAGAACTGCACAATAGCCTGATTTAACCTTTATTTAATTTGAATCACACCTTTTGACCTAATTTTTAGTTAATGAAGTACAGGGAATAGAAATAAATAATACCACAGCTACACATTGACTCAGATGTATTAGTGAGTACAGTTGTGAAATCTGACCTTTATTATTTTTATCAAGAGTCTCATTGAAATTGGATATGTCAAAGTAATAAAAATATGATTTTTAATAACTATTTTGTAATCTGTACTTTATGTTATATATACATATCCAATCCCTGATACCCACCCCCTGCTTTGCCAGTTTTATATTCTTTCCATGAGTATGATGAATTGAGTTTTTTTGTTTTTGTTTTTGTTATTTTTAGAAATTTCGGGATTTCTTTAATCAAAATGAAACCAGTGACTCAACCAGGGATACCTGTGTGATCCTTACAGTGGAAGGGCGGACATTTCCAGTGGATGTCTTTTATCTGCAAAGGTTTGATGATACTTATGTTTTAATGATGGTGATGAGAAAAGTAGGCCTGTGTTGTGGAATGAGGAGCAGCTGCATTTGCCTGCCAGGCTGATGAGGGGAGCGTATTCGGTGTCTCCTGTTGTTGATAGGATGTTCCAGAACCCTGCTCAGCATCACTGCTGAATTCAGTCTAAACTCTTGATACCAATGTGCATGTTTCTGTGAATCTGTCAGGGTCAGTAACTCAGTTGTGGAGATCAAAGTGGTAACAAGGTTGCAGTGAGGAAGGTTTATAAGGTTTATAAAACTGCCTGTCGGTAGGGGCAGCACTGGTCATCTGAATCATTTGGTTCTCAGCTTTCTGTATCTTAGCAAGAAGACCTGGTTGACATTTTTGGGAGAAGCCCCCTTAGACAGGAAGTGGCCATTCTAATTCCTACACCTAGTCACTGGACAAAGACCAGGAGTCTGGTAGAGTGGTTGATAAATCAGAGAGTTGTGGGCATGACTTCTGAGTCGTTCTAGCTGAATAGCACACCCATCAGCTCCAGCTACCCAACTCAGACATGCTGCCAGTGGTCAGGGGAGAAAATGGTAAGAATGTGGGATTTAGCACTGGGACCAGAGCTCCAGTCTTCACTGACCCACATTTTTGTGTCCTAAAGGTATCATAGCTGTTTGCATGGGTTTATTGTTTTCATTTCTTTGCAAATAAAACCAGAAATCATAGTATACATGTAATTGTGGGTTATTTTTGAATGTTGCATTAAAAAAAAGGAGAGTGAATATTTATTTATTCATATACTGATTACCTGCCAGGCAGGCCCAAACTAATTTTCATGAGGCTTCACTGCCAGATAATTAGGGTAGTTAATATGTAATTATTGAGCTTGTTAAGTGATGAATTTATCCCATACATGTTTTCAGTCCTGTTCCAGATTATATCAAATCAACTGTGGAAACTGTGATGAAAATTCACCAGACAGAAGGAGATGGAGACATATTAGCATTTCTTACTGGCCAGGTAATTCCACTGGACCTTTTCTCTGTGATGAACAGACATGTTAAGGCAGCACCAAAATTAACACAGAGGCCTGTTATTTTATGTAACCCATTTACTTCATGTTTTATTGTGTCTTGCTATTACTTAATTGCATAAAAAATTGGTTTGAGTCATTCATCCACTGATAGATTGTCAAGGAGTCGTTAGCTCCTGCCTATTCTGTCTGCAGAGGGTTAAATGTATTTTAAATTTATTAGCTGATTCCAAAGTAAATTACATACTTTAGTCAGTGGGCTGTTTTATTTACCAGAATTGAATGTGGCAGCATTTTGTGCATGCATGCTGCCGCTGTGTGCCTCTTATCCAGTGACATCTTTCTAGCTCATCTCCTTGAGTTGCTAAGTGGGCACTTCACTGGAAAAACAATTGACTATGTCCAAGGTCTCACTCTGGGTTGTAGCACTGTTCAGGACTACCCTCCAGTTGTAATCTTTTCCACTGATAAACATTTTCCACAGTTTAGTAATCTTTTCTGGGGGAAGCTCCTAACAGTTTTATATGCCACAGCTTGTCTATATATGTGACATGCTTTGCTTGCCACAGTACATAAAAGCCGAGTAAAATGGTCATTGTTTTTGTCTATCTGGAACTCTTCCGTTCACTGAAGATATTACAGATTTCAGTAATGACTCTGACAGTTGCAAATTTTCAACCACATAGGTACCATTGATCAGGCACTTGATTAAATACCACCCCAGAACGGAACATGATCACACTGAAGGTCATGAATTTGACCTCAATTAAAATCCTGTTCCCAACTTTCATTTTCGTTCAGCATGATAAAATGACATGCTTCAAATTGATCTTGGTTTCTTTGATATCTGGTTTGATGTTTTTAGGAAGAGGTAGAAACTGTCGTGTCTATGCTGATTGAGCAGGCTCGAGCGCTAGGTCGAACCGGGATGAAGAGACACCTCCGGGTTCTCCCCATGTATGCAGGACTGCCTTCCTTTGAACAAATGAAAGTGTTTGAAAGGGTGTCACGCAGTGTCAGAAAGGTGAGACTAACCTGATGACCAAGGGTGTTTATGGTCATCTAAATTATTTTGTTGCCCTTTGCTGTGCACTGGAAAGATTTCTTTTTTTAAATGAAGTGTAACTTGCTAATCAGGAAGATTTCTTTAAAAATTTTAGGTCCATATATCTGTGCAATAGGTCTAAAAGTACACAAATAATGTGTTGCAAAGATTTCTAAACCTGCCTCACAGAAGCATAACTGACAGTGGTTGTCAGAGCAGGTGGTTGATCTTTGCCTCTTCTCTCCCTGCCTGATATCTCCCTGTTACACAATACTCCCTTGTCTTGGTAGATTGTGATTAGTTAGGAACAATAGGTAAGTTTCTACAAATGGTTTCTAAACCATTTAAGCCTCAGTTTGCCTATAGAGCCAAGTTTAAATCAATTAATCAAGGTGTGGCTTAAAAATATTTAAGCCTTGAAATTGGGGTGGGGAAAGGGCGTGGTTGGAAGTGCTGGTCTGAAGGAGGCGGCGGGCAGCCAGTCTGCCTCTGCTCACCATCTCACAGGCCTTAACTCTGCTTTCCCTCCATTATATGCGGAAGGCACAGAACTGGCCTGAAGTTAGCTTATAGCGGCTATTTATCAGCAGGTGGCAGAGAATACAGTAAGTGAGGGATGGTCTGAGGATCCACTCCAATTCAGCCCATTCGAAAGAGGAGGGGGCTCAGCCACCTGGCTATTAGGATGGAGCAACTCAAGTCTGCCCAGAGCTGAACTATGGTCAACCATTGAGGCCTGGATTCTGCACCTGAGTTACTCTGTACCCTGGATGGGTTACTCAACCTTGAGGCCCAGTATTCTCAGCTGCAAAACATAACTGATAATAACTTTTAGATAGAAGGTTTTAAAGCATAAACTCTTAAAAAGTCTACTATGTAAAAGCAGAAAGAAGATTTTTATGAAATGATAGATATAAAAGTGCCTTAAGAAAGTTAGGAATGCTGTCTGCACATGGCCCCTGCTGCTTCACATCCTCCTGGGGCAGGACCCATTGTGTTTGCAGTAAAATGCAAATATCTCACAGTGGTCCAGAGACTGCACATGACCTGGTCCTTGCCTCCTGACCTCGTCTTGTACTTGACTCTGGACTCTGGTCTCACTGGCTGTTTTTCCTTTCTTTGAACTGTTTCTTCTGCGGGGATCTGTATAGGGTTGGCTGCTTGTTGTTACTCAGGTCTCATCTCAGAAATCATCTTTTAGAGAGCCTTTGCCTGTCCATTCCATCTGAAGTACCACACCCCATTATTATAATTTAATATATAGGAGACACTTTAAATACTGCATAATATTATATTATTACTCTTTTACCTTTTCTTCTTGGTATTTGTCACTCTCTGGAATTACTTATTTATGTTCACTACTTCACCTAGACACTCAAATTAGAATGTAGACTGGGAGAGCAGGGGTCTTGTTCATCATACCTCCCCAGAACTGTGAACAATATCTGGCAAAAAACAGACCCTTAGGAAATAGAATGTGAGTGAATAAATGAGTACACATGTACAAAATGGTGGTTTATATTAGTTAGGCACGAGGCAAAAATCCAGGCTCTAATTACTTTATATATATTTCACATTTATATGTAAAATGTTTATATGTAAGCATTTATATAATAAACCTTTACAACCCTGGGGGGTACTAAATATTACACTGATGAGCATCCATGCTCAAGAAGTTAAGTGACTTGTCCAAAGTCACACACTAGAGAGAATTCAAAGCCAGAGGCCCCTGACCCTGAGGCTCATGTTCTTTCCAGTATACCAAGCTGCCTCTCAAGATTCCAAAATGTCAGAAGTATCGTTAAATCTTTTAGGATTTTGAGTAGTTTATTAAAAATGGAAAGAACCAAATAAAAATCTACTCTTCTTTTTTGGGGGAACTTAGGTGATAGTGGCCACCAATGTGGCAGAAACCTCCATTACAATCAGCGGGATTGTGTATGTGATTGACTGTGGCTTTGTGAAACTCCGAGCCTACAATCCCAGGACAGCTATTGAGTGCTTGGTGGTGGTCCCAGTGTCCCAGGCGTCAGCCAACCAGCGAGCAGGACGTGGTGGCCGCAGCCGCTCTGGAAAATGTTATCGTCTTTATACAGGTGAGCATGGCTTTCCTTAAAGGTTTTTAACTTTCTCATAGCCTGGGCATGGGAGAATATTACAAGTACTTACTTGTGATGGTCAGGACTTCAAATAAACCTAGGCCTCTCTCACGAGGCCCTCTAACTCAGCCCCCACTGCCTTCCTCACTCTAAACATAGCATGTCTTTGCTGCTGCTCCCATTGGCCACAGCTGGCCCACGTGTCACCAGCTATTTGCCATCCTCATTCTAACCTAATGCCTGGGAATGGCCTGTCCATGGCCATGTGATTCGGTAGCTTGGGCTATGTGTTTCAAGTCCTGTTTTTCTTAACCTTCTCTCAACTTTATGGGCCATTCTCTTGTTCTGGGATTCCTGTATCCTGTGAGGCCTCACATTGGGTTCCATCTTTATCTCTGGTTTAGAGCGTCTTTGCAGAGCTAAAATGGCAGGATCTGCCCTGAAACTCATTGATAGAAAGCAAAGAGTTGGTTAACTCCTGCTCTGTGCTGTGCACTGTGCTAGGCTCTGATAATGAAATTATGGTAAAGATTGTCCAGCCCTTAGGGAGCTTTCTCTCCAGCTTCAAGACAGCCTTACTTACAGACCATGGTGCCCCAGAGCTGCTCTTTCTCTCTCTGCATTTCTCTTTTGTGGGGGATGGTATCAGGATTTCTCTTAACTGTCTAGACTTAATTTTCACATCATTTTAAATTCCCTCTTCCATGCACTGTCCATCTGTAGTCACTTACCAGATTTGGGGGTTTTAACATTTATCCCTTCTTTTCCCTTCTGGTTACTGTCATCCTTGTTCAATTCCTGACATTATTCTTTCTTTTAGCAAATGTTTACAGAGCACTTGCTGTGTGCCAGGGTGTAGAGATCTAGGGTTAGGTTGAGACATGGTCTCTGGCCATGTGGCTGACAGTCTGGTGGTAGAGGCAAACCCATAACAGATTGGCATATTATGATATGATGAGTTTGCCATAATAGAATGAGCCTTGGAGACAGAGAGCAGGAAGTTATCCTGTTGGAGAGAGCTTCACAATTGAGCATTTGAGCCTGCTGATCTTGGCAGCCCAGTAGTCATCTGGGTGAGAAGGGATAGCAATGGAGATTAGATTTCAGCACATTAGGTAGAGGAAATTGGAATGTACTAGTAGTTGGAAGGAAAGAAGGGGGATAAGAAGTAGAGGGAGGAAGGGAAAAAGTAGAACCTAAGGCCAGAGAGATAAGGGTCTTCCACCACTGAAAGTGCTAGGAAGTAATGATTACAGTGGAAAGAGAAGAATCAGGGCTGAAAGGCATCCTGAGATTCTGGGGAGGAAAAGGTTTTAAGATACTTAAAAAATTTATTGAGGTGAAATTCACATAACATAAGTTTACCATTTTAAATTGAATGGTTCGGTAACATTTATTATGTTCACAGTGTGCATCCACCACATCTATCTAGTTTAACAACTTTCCATCACTCCAAAGTAAAACTCTTACCCATTAAGTAGTTTGTCCCCATTCCTTCCTCCCTCAGCCTCTGGCAACCACTAATCTTTGTTATATCTCTGTGGATTTATCTGTTTCAGATATTTCACTTATATGGCCGTATAATATATGACCTTTCATGCCTGGCTTCTATCATTTGGCATAATGAATGCTAAATATTTTCCAGGTCTATCTGTAGTATATCAGTAGTTCATTCTTTTTTATGGCAGAATAATATTCCATTGCATGGATATACCGCCATTTGTTTATCCATTTATCAGTTGATGGTTGTTTCCGCCTTCTGGCTATTATAAATAGTTGCTGCTGTGTACATGCATTGTACATGTACTCTTTTGAGTACCCATTTTTAATTCTTTTGGGTATACACCTGGAAGTGGAATTGTGGATTATACGATAATTCTATTTTTAACTTTTTGAGGAACTCAAGTTATTTTTAAAGAGGAAATGGCCAGCATCATCTCATGCTCCAAAGAAATCAAGTAGTAGGATGTAGATGAAAGATAGGTAGATAAATTTGGTTAAAAGATCACTGGGTTCCTTAGCATGAGTAGTTTTAGTGGAGGGGGGCATTGAGGAGGGTTGGCCCATCCAGTAGTAATGAGGTGCATTAGTCTCCAACCTCTAGGCTTTCTTGGCTAACCTATTTCTAGGTGAGCCTTCAGAGAAAGCAGCTCTGAGCAGGTGCTGCCTTCTCAGATCGTTAACAGTTTCTCAGAACCTTTTAGGAGTTTTTCTATCTTATTGTTTCCCACTGTCCACCTGCACCTACCCTACACTGCATCCCAGATGAACTTCTCTCTTCCTGGATGTACCTTCTGTTTTCCCACATCCACTTTTCATTCCTTCGATACCTTTCCTTGGGCTGTTTCCTCTGTCCAATAGATCCTCCTTATCCTTCAAATCCTCTCCAAAGGCAACTCCCTTAAGAAGCAACCTCGAATGCCGCCTCCTAATGATTGTGCTTCCTCCTCCCTTAAGCCTCCATTTCCCTTTGGGTGGACCATACATTGGGACCTGGCCTGTTACTGTTTCTGGTCCTTCATGTCACTGAAGTTTCTCAGAGACATTGGCTGATAGTTGCTGCAGCTCCTGGCCCAATGCCCCATATACCTGTGTCCTCATGGAATTCAATTGAGTGTCATTGAACTCTGAGGGAGCATCTCCTACCTGTGAGCATTTCCTCAGCAGGGTTGTTATCTGATAACTTTGCTTCTTCTGTCGTCAGCAGTATGCTTGGAGAATGTGGTTGTCCTACCAGAAAGCTATCCCCAAAATGCTCTTGAAACTCAGAGGATCCCGATTGGAACCTCCTGCTGTTGCCTGTTACCCAGGACCTCCCAGTTAGGCCCATGCATTTGACAGTTTGTATCAGTCAGCCCACAGAATATTGGTTGTCCATTTTTTCAAGGAAAACCTTTCCGAGGTTCTTTAGTGCTAGTGCTCTTTCTTCATGACACCCTTTTTTTCTTTTTTTCTCCAGTTAACTACAGCCTTATATTCTAAATGGAAGTTGGGCCACATTTGTGTTCAGGAGGGTGTTAAAATGTTGACTGATGTGAGAGGGTTTTGTGGGTGGAACATTCTCAGTATAATCCATAAGCTTTCTGAATATATAAAAAAAACCTTAATCTCTTCCTTCCTCCTTTTTCCCCACCCTATTTGTCTAGCTGTTACGAACAGGCCTCCCAAACGCTGTTTTGCTCCCTACTCCTTCTCCTGTGCCTCGCATCTTGGTACCTCTGTGCCTTGTGGTGCTTTTTCCTGTTGGAGGTCATCTGTTCCTGATGGGGCATTTGAGCATTAGTTGATCTCTTTAGGGCACCATCGGAGTCTGCGTGTTACATGTGCCTGGTTCATTGATTAAAAAATTAGATTTGGACAGTTTTTGCACTTCATAAGATTTGGTCATTTTGTTATATTCTCATTACTATTTGGGAATTTATTTTGAAATTGTTCATTGCTTATGTCCTTGCCTTCTTGATTTACTTCAACCTAAGCAGAGGGAATGGTAACTGGGCACCAGTCTGATTCAGAAAAATGCTTGTTGCCTTGATTTAATATCTTGCTGTCAAAAAATATATTTTAAAAATCATCCCAAAGTAAAAGGACTTTTCATTTTTATTATTTATTTTATTTTATTTTTCAAGTCAGTCAGCTAAAATGCCGACATTATAACAAGGTTTGAGGGAGGCACGTATCACTCGGAAGTATGAACACCCAACCATCATGTTTATGAACTACAAAAGGGTCAGGACAAACTTTTATAAAGATGCAAATTGCTGAAGTGTTTTTTAAAATACAATGGTCTTTCCTAAATATGAAACAACATTAAAATATATGCATCTGATTCGATACACTTAGAGCCTCTTATTGGAGAAGGAAAACTGTCCCTTAAGCATAATGATTGCATTTGATTACATTTGATCCCAAACAGTTCTGATTTCCTATCCTCAGAGGAAGCCTTTGACCAGCTGCCTCAATCCACAGTTCCTGAGATGCAGCGCAGCAATTTGGCACCTGTTATCCTACAGCTGAAAGCGCTAGGCATTGACAACGTCCTCAGGTTCCACTTCATGTCGGTAAGTCCTGCCTTCTGTCTGGGGCCTTAGGAAGGCAGGAGCGCTGCCAGGGAAATGTCAGGACATTGTTATAAAGCACGTCACCTTCCTGTTGTTTTCTTTTTCACTTTTGTCGTGTGTTGTTTGCCTGCTTTGCTCCTGGCCTTGTGCAGGGTATGGGGGAATACCCCCAGACAAGGTGGACATAATTCCTGTTCTTATATGCTGGGGGAGAGAGACAAGTAAGTAGGTAGTGACCGTGCATGTGCCCAGTGCTCTGGAGACACGAAAGGCCCCCAGGCCGCTTAGGCATGTCTGAGGTGGGACCTGAAACCCAAGTAGGGTTTCACCAGGCCTGGAGGGGTGGGGAGATACAGGATGGCAAGTGTGTGTATCAGCCGACATGAACAAGTATCACAGCTGGGGAGCCAAGAGGGCTTTGGTGGAGCTGCAGCAGGGAAGGTCCTTGTGGCTGATGGAGTTTCTCATTATTTCCTAGGCAGGTTTCCAGGAGTGGAATTATTGGGTCAAAGGGCCGTGGTCATTGTGTAGGTCCTAATGCACACAATGGTCATATTGCTCTACAGCTATGAACTCCGTCAGTGCACAAATGCTCAAGCCACTGTGCCTCCGTTGTGCCATGTTATATTCCTTCAAGGTTTTACCAGTTTGATTGATGGTGGGGAGGGAGAAAGGAAGGGAGGAAAAATATTATCTGTACCTTATTATTTTGACTTCTGATAAGATTGTTTTAAAAATAACACTCACTTTATATTTCTTTTGAATTGTTAAGCCAATTATCTGTTAGAATTACTGTGATTTTCATGAGCCCTTTAACTATTGAAGACTGTAACTTTTGTCTAGTATTTCTTGCAAATAGTTTTTTGTTATTTGTATTTTGTTTGTTTTTTAAATGACATTCTGAACATTTCCACAGTTAAGATCTTTCTGTTTTTGCCTCTGTGATTTCTTGTGTTTATGAAGCAGTTCCCCATATCTAGGTCAGTTAATAAATAGTCGCTCATATTTTCTTCTTGAATTTTTATGATTTGAAGACTTGCAGTTTAACTCTTTGTTCTATCCCAACTGTATTGGTATGTGGCATGACAAAAGCCTGGGTTTTTTGGATAATAAAGACCCTGATGTCATAATAAACTTGGTAAATGAAGGAATAGACAAATAGCAATCTCCCTGCCAAAGGAAAAAATTGTGTTCATCGTAAGTATGGAAAATACACCCTTTGATTAGTGGATTAAAATAAATTATAAGGAAAAGATGAACACTATATGAAAATTACAAGTTTATGAAAAGCTCCACATATAAGGTTAAAGGGAAACATCATGGTGGAAATGACAGATTAGCATCTCAGAAACTACAGAGAGTTTTCAAACATGACTTAGAATAAATCAAATACCCACTGATAAGAAAGCTGAAAGAAAAAAAGCAGCATAAACATAAACATTAGAACATGTTTGGCTTCTCTCTAGGAAAGAGAAGTGGAAATTGAAATAGTTGTGTTGTGCTACTTTACGTTAATTGAGCAAACATAAAAGTGATGACATCTAAAGCTGACAGTTCAAACAGGAAAGTCCTTATGGAGGACTTCTTGACATTTAATGAACCATAGAAATGTCTGGTATTTTTTTCTCATGGAAATTTCTCCTGAAAAAAGTAATTGAAAAGAAGAAAAAAATTAACATGTATGATAAGGTTTATAGCATTTTACATTTATACTTTAACTTTATATTAAACTTTATCTTAACTTAAAAAATATAATGAAAATCATAAACTTTTGGACAACTGCAGTATGAGGAAAAGACATGCACATTCATTTTCATTTATTCCCCTCTGGTTATTTTCCCCAAATTGTGTTTTTTTTATAGTTGAAATCACAGGGTGCCTATAATTTTTGTATATTTATCAGTGTTAATTGCAGTAGCAAAGAACTGTAAAGAACTCACCTGTCTACTAGTAAGAAAATTGCTTATTTTACAGAGTATGACCTTGTTGGACTATTATACAGGTATCCCAGGTGATCAGTCTGAAGTTTCAGTGGTATAAGAAACAGTGAAAAAAAAAAAAAACCATATAGTGAGAAAAACAAACCACGACTATACATACATAGTCCTTCCAACTATGTTAAAATAGTGTTTGATATGATTCTGTATCTGATGAGGCCACAAAGAGGCACTAGTGAATGTGTATTTAGGTAAAAATACTATGGATGTTATGGAGTTGGGGGGGGGGCAGTAAACTTTTTTTATATTGATGATAAATTCCAAGAACAGAATTCATAGATTCTTTGGGCTTGGTGATTGATGAATAGGGCCAAGGATTGAACGGAGTCAAAGAGGACCTTGTCAGTTTTGTTCTGTAGTTACTTGAAACTGAATTCAGTGCTTTATCGTTCCTGGCAGCTCATGTTATCTCAGTGTAAGAGATCCGCATGGGATTCAGTGCCTCCATTTTGGTGCTGTGTACTTTCCCTTTTTTTTACAGTAGGATGTCAGAGGCCCTGAGGAAAGGCTAGTGAATTAGTGACATGATTTAGTCAACAAGGATTTGTTTACTCTTCTATGTGTAGTGAATCTGGTCTAGTTCCTACCCTTGTGAGTGTGTGTAGTCATCACAACTTTTAAAAATACAGCGTTGTTGCTAGGCAGTCAGTGGGTGGAGCAGAGTAAAACAATGAGACCTGAGTTCATTTTCTGGCTTTGCCACCAACTGCCTGAATGACCTTGTTCAAATGTCTTTTATTTACTGTATTTACTTTCCTTATCTGTGAAATTGAACTAAAACAGTGTGATGATGAAAATACATTTGTCATATGAATGCATTTAGGGGGAAAAAAGCTATGCAGTTTGAAAAACTTCTATAATTTTATTACCTGGCTAATTGTAAACAAAATAATTTAGAACAAAACTGTAATGATGCCTGTCACTTAGTAGATGCTCAGTAAAGATTTGCAGACGGAAAGGAGGAGATGAGGATCCAGAGAATCAGAGTGAAGGTCACAGCATCAGCTTTGCTTAACTTTGATGGTGCAGCATTCTCTATTATTTTCCGAAATTCAGATTTAACATATGTCAGTTACCCTCTGTAGGTAAGGCCTGGAGCATGGCTCTGGGTGGTACAAAGATCAGTCCCCCCAAGCAATGCAGTATCATGGGGTTTCTAGTGGTAGGAGTTTGAGATGGTGAAGTGAAAACTGGCAAGCAATGTCTGGTAAGTTTCTGGAGAACAAGGAGGTAGTTCAAGGTAGGGACCCGCCACTTCTGACGGAGGGGAGCATGAGGGAAGGCTACAAGGGGAAACGTCTAATTGGGCTGAGATTAAGGACCATGTGATACTGAGGATGCTGAGGAGGAGGAGAACATTTCAGGGGCACTCAGATCACGAATAGAAACACGGCACTTGGGGATGTGGGGCATGTTACAGGGAGGAGTGGATTTGAGCAGGAAATAGTCATGTTTTTATGTCCCTGAAGGAATGAACTTACGAGGGTTTGTCTTTTTTACAGCCTCCTCCAGCACAGTCGATGGTTCAAGCGTTGGAGTTACTCTATGCTCTGGGAGGTATGCCTGTCTCTTATCTGTGTTCTTCATCTGTTTACTAATATCTTAGTATCTTCAGGAATGGGATTGATTCTTCGGATATGCCAAGTTATTCTTATCCATTCATCAGTTGATGGACATATGGGTTGTTTTCCCTATTTGGTTAACAAAAAATACTGCTGTAAAGATTCATGTACAAGTTTTTGGTGGATATTCCTACCAGCAGTGTATGTGGGTTCCGATTTCTCCACATACTAAATGAGTTGCCAACACTTATTTGTCTTTTGTATTATAGCCATCCTAGTGGGTATGAAGTGGTATCTCATGGTCTTGATTTCTGTTTCCCTAATTATTAATGATGTTGAGCATTTTTTCATATGCTTATTGGTCATCGGTATATTTTGTTTGGAGAAATGTCTGTTTAAATCCATTGGCCATTTTTTTCTTGGAGTATTGTTTTTATTGATGAGTTGAAGGAGTTCTTTATATATTCTGGATACAAGTTTCTTGTCAGGTCTGTGATTGTAAATATTTCTCCCATTCTTTGGGTTGGCTTTTCTTTCTTGATGGTATCATTTGTAGAATAAAAGTTTTAAGTTTTTATGTAGTTCAATTTATGTTTTTTTTTGTTGCTTGTGCTTTTAGTGCCTATCTAAGAAACTGTTGCATAGTTTAAACCATTAACCCATGGGCATGAAGATCTCTCCTGTGTTTTCTTTGAAGAGTTTTTATAGTTTTAGCTCCTACATTTAGTAGATCCATAATCCATTTTGAGTTCACCTTTTGTATGCGGTGAGATAGGGGTCCCTCTTCACTTGTTATATTTATGCTACTTCCTTATGAAGGAACAGCCAATTACTGATTTAAAAGATCTTCAGTGATTTAAAAGGCCTTTAGGTGGGTCTGCATAAAGTCAGCCCAGAGTGAGTATGTGATGGAATAGGTTTCCATCCCATTCTCAAGCATGTAATAGGAATTAGAAAGCAAGGTTTTGTGGGATAATCTGTAAGGAGTATTGGAAGAACATTGATTACACAGAAACTTTTCATTTGGACTGATTTTCCTCCAATCAAACAGAATGAAATTTTAAATATCTTATGTTTTTCCACTGCCGTAAATAAGCTGGAAAAGGTAGAACGGAGCACCCAACTTAATTTAGTTATAAGCTGAATTATCACCTTTAAAGAGATGATGATGTGGGAACAGAAGAGAAATGACCTTTTTTGTCTTAGTATGAGCTCTGCAGTATTTTCTCTAATTCTTCATCTTGGGAATAGCTTAAACAATAGTAAAACCCTAGCCTACATCTTGGGAATCCAGTACCTGGATGTTGGCAGACAAGGAAGAATGTGGGAATAGAAGTTCAGTAAATAGCCCAGGGGCCAGTGGGCAAATAGCTCTAGTGTTCACATCAAAGAGAGATCTGGGCAGGTGTTTAGATTCAGTCACCAGCCTTGTAATTGCTCACATAGCATGAGAACAGAGGGCATGTGGTGCCATCTTGGGACATCTGCAGCACGGAAGAGGATCCAGAGGTGATAAAGAGCAGCAGGGGGTGGTGGCAAAGGACCAGGAAAGAGGGGTCCAAGGAGCTGTGGTCACAGAGTCAGTGGCTGCTGAGACCCAAAGCAAAGCGCCCTTTCTGTCTGGCCCTGTCCGGTTGGTTGGGCCTTTGGAAAGAGCCATCTCTGCAGAGCCATGGGACCAGGAGTGAGGCTGTTGTGGGTGAGCAGGGTGTGGGAGCCAGCGGAGGCTGCAGGGCCATTCTGCTATATCTACATCCTTGAAGAGAAGCCGTGAGAAATACCGGTTTTTCAAAATTGAGTCTTCAAGAGCCCAGATGAGATTTTTTCTTGTAATGGAATAGCTCTGAGGTGGCAGATTGGGTTTGGTAGCTCATGATGCATCTTTTGGGTCCCTTCCTTTTTTTTTTCTTTTTTATTAAAGTATGATTGATAAACAATCTTATGAAGGTCTCACATGAAACACATGGTGGTTTCAACATTCACCCGTATTATCAAGTCCTTACCCCCCCTCACCCCCCCGCCCTTGCAGTCACTGTCTGGCAGCATAATAAGAAGCTATTGAGTCATTAGTTTCTTCTCTGTGCTGTACTGCCTTCCCCGTGACCTACCAATATTGTGATTGTGAATTACAGTGTCCCTTAATCCCCTCCTCCCTCCCTCCCCACCCACCCTCCTCAACTCCTCTCCTTTGGTAACCACTAATCCCTTCTTAGAGTCTTGGAGGCTGCTGCTGTTTTGCTTTGTTTTTATACTCCACCAGTGAGTGAAGTTGTTTGGTTCTTGTCTTTCTCTGCCTGGCTTATTTCACTGAGGATAATACCCTCTAGCTCCATCCATGTTGTTGCAAATGGTAGGATTTCTTCTCTTTTTTATGGCTGAATAATATTCTATTGTGTATATGTACCACATCTTTATTCATTCATCTGTTGATGGACACTTAGGTTGCAGCCATATTTGGCTATTGTAAATAGCTCAGCAGTAAACATAGGGGTGCATCCATCCTTTTGAATCAGGATCTTGTTTTCTTCAGATAAGTTCCTAGGAGTGGGATTCCTGGGTCAAATGGTATTTCTATTTTTAGTTTTTTGAGGAACCTCCATATTGCTTTCCACAACGGTTGAACCAATTTACATTCCCACCAACAGTGTAGGAGGGTTCTTGGGTCCCTTCTTTTTAGCATACATCATCTTCCATTCTCTCAACAACTGCGCATTTTTCAACACAATGGTACATCCCCCCTGATTTTTATTGTTGTTCTTGTGGCAGGTTTGGACAAAGACTGTCGCCTAACTGAACCACTTGGCATGAGAATAGCAGAGTTTCCTTTGAATCCCATGTTTGCAAAAATGCTGCTTGAATCAGGTAGGTGGAGACCCACGGTTCTCATTAGTTCTGTTTTGCCAGAGGAGTTATTCCCTTGAATTCTGTGTGGCCTGAGGAAGAGGGTAGTAAAGGATCTTTCATGTAAAGCTGCCTGGTTTTTGGCTTGTTACTAACTTGTGATTCAACATCAGTTATTAATTCAGTAAACAGTTTTGTCTCTTTCCTCTGAGTCCAGAACTGAGACCTGATTTTTTAAAAATTTTAAACAGGGAATTTTCTTTAATTGTAAAAAATTATGTAACTGTTTTAACCATTTTTAAGTGTACAGTTCTGGAGCATTAAGTATATTCATATTGTGTTCAATCATTAACACCATCCATCACTTGAACTTATTCATCTTTTCAACGTGAAACCCTGTACCCATTAAACACTCCCCATTCTCTTCTCCCCTCAGCCCCTGCCTGCATCCACCATTCTGCTTGCTGTTTCTGTGAATTTGCCTATTGTAGGAATCTTTTACATATAGAATCATATGATATTTTGTCCTTTTATGGCTGACTTATTTCACTTGATATAACATCTTCAAGGTTCATCTGTGCTGTAACATTTGTCAGTGTCTTTTTAAGGCTGAATAATATTCCATCATATGTATTTACCATTCGTCTGTCCATGGGCACTTGAGGAGCTTCCAGTTTTGACTACTGAGAATAATGCTGCTGTGAGCATGGGTGTGCAAGAGTCTGTCCCTGCTTTCACCTCTTTAGTATTTATACTTAGAGTAGAATTATTGGATCATCCAATAATACTATGTTTAACTTTTTGAGGAATCACCATACTGTTTTCCATAGTAGCTATACTATTTTGTGCTCCCACTAGTAATGCAGCAGGGTCTCAACTTCTTTGACATCTTCAGATTTTTGTGAGGATCTGAGTTAAGGGATAAAAGTGTATAACCTGGAGATCTTGTCATACTTAGAAGTCAGAATCATTTAGAAAGAATGGCAGTCTTAATTTTTCTTGTTTTTGTCTAACTTTTATATTCTCTGGAAACCCACAAAGCTGTATTTCAGACTAAGCCTGGTGAAAGCGAACTCTAATTGTGTTTTGGAACAACCAGATAATCTTAGGCTTACACTGAGGAATGGGGCTCTTAAGTTTGGTGTGGGGGTATACTCATGAGGCAGGAAGCTGTGGAGAGGTAGGATGGGCCGGCATTTCATGCTCACTGTCTAATGCCCTGGACTGTTGCCAGGTGCTCGCAGCACCCAGCAGCCCACGGAGTGTTTCCCTGTCTGGGTATGCCTCAGGCTTGCTGGGGGAGATGAGCCCTGTTAAGGGGGAGGCTGCCTCAGAGCAGGGTCCGGGAGCAGGGAAACAGCAGAAGGGACACAGCCCACATATTCTCTGCTCCCTTTTCCCTCTCAGGCTTTCTGCCTGGTCCGGGTATCTGCATAGGAGATCAGGGAGCAGGTGTGGAGCTGACCTACCCTTGGTGAGGGGGCCACTGTGGCTGCCTGTGGCTCACGAGAGCCCCTCGGTGTTGCAGCTGCAGAGGGGAACAGCGGCCCCTGTCTACGCGTCCTCCCCAGCCTTCATTCCTCGGGGCCATGTAGGACATTGCATTTGGTAGGGAGAAGTGTTTATATATTATCACCTTTAAAAATCAAACTGTGTATAAATATATGGTCTTAGTTTACAACATGGTGTAACAAAAATGTCAGAAAACATTTTTCACGTCTCATCAACACATTGTATATTTGAAATCAAACATGTTTTTTGTTTGACAGGAAATTTTGGCTGTTCTCTGGAAATCCTAAGCATTGCTGCCATGATGCAGATCCAGAATATCTTTGTGGTCCCCTCAAACCAGAAGTTTCAGGCAGTAAGTCCATCTTCCTCTCCGAGAGTTCATACCAGTCTCCTTTACTTTTGCCTTTCCTCGTTAAAGCAGCCCAGGAACTATAGATGATACCAGGTGTGTTTGTGTTTGCAGTGCTCCAGGCACTGTGCCACACGTTTATGTGCGCTGTTTTGTTTTACCTTCACCATAAACCTGGGAGATAGATGCTAGTATAATCATTTTTAGAGATGGAGGCCTAGAAAGGTAAGGTCATTCATGGCTGCACAGACACGGTGGAGTTGTTTTTCACAGTCCAGAACCCCAAATCGTAACAGCTGTCATTCTGACTTCCTGTCAGGAGAAACCGCCCTGGTGGGCACATTAGTGATGTCAGGCGTGATGCACAGCAGGCTGATTCTAATGCTGTGGGAGAGGGTGTTCCCTGCCCAGGAGAGGACGAGGCCCTGCCGAGAGCCCTGTGTCAGTGGCGACTGAGAGTGAACGCTAGAAAGAGTGAAGGGAAACGTGAGGATATTGAAGATGCTCCAGTGGTGAGGCGTACAGAGAGGGGCAGGCCAAAGATGAGGTCAAAGCCACTTCCTGTTGGAAGAGTTAGAGAAGCAACAGCTTTGCGCCTGGAGGGACTGAATTTGGATGTGTCCCAGGGAGGAGAGAGTCTTTCTTATGGATTGTTGTCATCTCCCTGACAGTTGTATAACAGAGATTACAAAGTTTTCCTGCCTCTGTGCCTGGGTAGTTATGTCCATTTTCTCCATTTTTTGTTTGTTTTTCTCTTAAGCTTTCTAACAATCCTACCTCAGGACAGGCAAACTCATATTCAAGAACTTCAACTGAAGTTCTGACAACTCTGTCTCACTTGCAACATGCCCTCCTCCCCTTTCCATCCCCATCCCTGACTTTATTTTTCTTTCTTAGCAATTCTTGCCACCTAATATACTATATATTTTGCTTATGTATCTTGTTTGTTTTTTTTCTCCCATCACTGTTTTATTCACTGTTACATCCCAAATGCTTAAACAGTGCCTACCCTAGAGTAAGTGCTCAGTAAATACCTGTTAATGAATGAGTGGAAGGAAGGAAGGTAGGAAGGTCAGTTAATTGTGTGCTATTTGATGCAAGGAGAAAATTCTGAGGTTAATAAGTAAATTTGTGTACTTGTTATATATATTGTATAGGTTGCTCCTTGAAGTCATGGGAGCAGATGGCATTGCCCGGGATCTTATGGAAAGAACAACTCGGGGATGGATCTGAAAGGATTGTGCTGCTGGTGGTAGCCTAGGACTATTGAGTGTTTACCATGGGCCAGTTAGCCATCTGCCTTCCTGGAACTTACATTCTTTTGGGGGCTGGGAGTTCTTCTGAAGGAGATGGTACTGACTGGATAGAGGAGGAGACAGACAGGACACTAACGTTTATCTAATACCTGTGCCAGTGAATTATCTTAATCCTATTGCAATCTTGATAGACAGGTTTAATACCCTGATGTTATAGGTGAGGCTGAGAAAGTTTAAGTAACCAATCTGAGGTCTTTCAAGAAATGGTAATAGTAGAACAGTGCAAATCAGGTCTTTCTCTCTATAAGCCATAAGCTTGTAGGTAGGAGGCAATGTTATCTCCCAGAACAGAAGGCTCCCCAGCAGTCAACCTCTGCACATCGCTTTGTTTGTTCCAGATTCGAATGCACCGAAAATTTGCTGTGGAGGAGGGTGATCATCTTACTATGCTCAACGTGTATGAATCATTTATCAAAGTAAGCACAGCTACCCCTTGGAAGGCCCCCTCTGTGCACCACCCAGTTGAGCTGATTCAGATTTTCAGTATCTTGTATTCATTTCTTAAATACTTTCTTAGAAGAGAAATAGTACATTTTTGTTTTACCAGAGATTTGAAGGGAGATTATTCAGATAATGAACACATTTCAGAAAAATCAGTTCTCTTTTTGAGATCATTAATTATGGATTAAATCAGCTAAAATTCATTTGTGCAGGCCCAGTGTACCACCTGCAGTCTAAAGTGTCCTGTGCTGGTGGAGTGCGAGAACATGTCTACTTGATACTAACCTATAGTTGCCTTCTTGGAAGGTCCTCTGTGAATTAACATTTTCTTCTTTAAAACACTTTCCTCCCTGGCTTAGAATATAATTGCAGAAGTACATTTCCACAGCAATAATTTAATCTAAAACATAATGATCACACTTAAAAATGTAGAATAAAATTAAGACTGTTGATAGAAAAATCATACTTTGAGGATAAATAATAGTAATTTGCAAATCATTTCTAAATTGGCAAGTGCCACCTTGCTTGCCCTTAGTCACATGCAGTGGTTAAACTCAGGCTCGACAAAGGAGAGTTGGTTCACAAAGCACCTCAGGGAAGTGGTTCTTGCTCATAGTTTACCACGCAGGGAGGTGTGTAAGACTGAAAATAAAACAGCTCTGCGTGTCACTAAGCTCGCATTTGCCCCTGAGCGCAGAGTGAGCCGGAAGAGCAGTCTGATGATGAGCGTGGTTACCAACATCTGTTTAAACAGATGGAGCAAAAAAGGGCCAGTTTCAACCTGAAGATCTTGTCCCTCTAATTAGGAAATGGAGGAGAAAGAATAGTTTTCACAGGAGAGCCTTAGTGGAAAACATTTCTGTTTTTCTCACTCGCCCTCTGTCTGGGTTTTCTGTAGCACAACAAGAACTCTCAATGGTGTCAGGAACATTTCCTGAATTACAAGGGTCTTGTCAGAGCTGCGACAGTCAGAGAACAATTGAAAAAGCTTCTTGTCAAGTTTCAAGTGCCCAAGAAATCCAGCGAAGGTAAGAGTCAGCCGCAGTCACTGGGGATGTCCCTTCCTCTGCTGTTCAGTGGCCTTCTTCAAAGTTCTCGTGCTGGGCTGGTGTGAGGCAGCACCGCGTGTCTGCACCTCCACTGGGCTGCCCTTTGGAATTGCCTGTGTCAGTGAAAAGCTGCATGGAAAGTAGTGTGTTTGTTCCAAGGAAGCCCATTTTTATATCTGAGGGCTCTACTTACTAAAGAAATCCGACAAGCCCTGACAGTGCTTAAGAATCATTGACACTTCATCACATATTATACAGTTAATTTTCCCATATGGGCTCTGCAAGAATTACTTCTAAGTGGACAATATTTATGGTTACATTACATTTAATTTTCAGTAAAACTGGCATTACTAAAACAGGTCTGTATTAGACAGGATGGAGGTGCTGTGTAAGAAGACATCGTCTCTGGCCTCTGGCAGGGACAGTGACTACCATTAACTGAGGGCATACTAAGTTACACCATGGCAGGGGTTCTGTGAATATTCTCTCAGTTAATCTCCCCCTTTGTGAGGCATAGGTGATAGTATCCTATTTTAAAGATGAGCTGTAAAGTCTTGGTGAGAAGTTAAATTATGTTCAGGACAACGCAGCTTGTTATCAGCAAAGCTAGATTTGTGTGGCTGAGAACCTATACTTCTGAGGAAATGGCATGTCTCCTCATTCATTCAGCATTTGTCCTTGAATACCTACTGTGTGCCAGGCCCTCTGCCATACTCTCAGCAAGTGCTCTCTTTGGTGCCTGTAATAGGCCAGGCAGTGTTCTGAATGTTTTCATAAGTTAATTCATATAATGCTCACAACAATGCAGTGAAGTATGTGCTGCTGTTAGCCCTATTTTATCCCTAAGAAAATGGCCTGAGAGGCAGAGTAACTTGCTGGAGGTCACAGGGTGAGTGTCTGGTGCAATCAGAAGTTGAACTCAGGTAGTTTTATTTCAGAGCCTTATTTTGCCTAGATCCTGAGAGCAAATGATTATGGAATGAGTACAACATGGCTCTTAGGGTCAGGAAGCAGTGCAGTGAAGGGACAGACTCACACAGATGGACAAACTACTATGTATAAGATTATCGGTTCTCTTAGAAGAGTTAGACATATTAGTGATCATAGCAGAGAGCAGTGTCAGAGGTAGTAGGAATGCTGGGAAGAGGAGTCTGGTGGGGGCTGGCCTGGGAGGTCTCACAGCAGGCCTGGGAATGTGGTAAAGTTTAGTCAAGCAGACTAGTCAAATTAGAAGACAGTGACAAAGGACACGCTAGGCCAGGAGGACTGTGGAGCTTGGAGTGGGAGCATTAGATGCTCAGAGAACACTGATAAGTGAATAAACTCACGAGAGGGAAGAGCTGAAATCTGGGTGATGGGTTAAGTTGGTATCATTGAAAGAAACAGGAAACTTAGAATGGCAGCTAACTGGGGGGAAGCTGATGGAGTGAGTGCCTGTCACCTGGCAGACAGATGACTTTACTTCTACATCTGTGTTTCTTAACCTGTTTTTCATTATGAACCACTTGCCCAAGAGAATAGTTACATTAAATTTAAATTCTTCCTAAAAAGAGAAATTAAATACTAAGGAATAAAATTTTATAAGGTAGGGTTGTGCTTTGGAGGCCCATAGCTGTTGTACTAAGATCCTCCCTGCACCTCCTTCCTGCAACCAAGAACCAATTTTCAACCCTTTGGAAGTGATATCGACCTGATTAAGAATACATGTTCTACATGGAAATTTCTTTTGGGCAGTTGGAGAGAAGGAACTGGATCTTGGATCACATCATGGTTAAAATATAGATTTAGATTTATTAGTTTTATGCATAGGAACAATAGAGAAAATTATGGAAGCTCAATAA
Organism: Manis javanica; assembly: GCF_040802235.1. NCBI lineage: Eukaryota > Metazoa > Chordata > Mammalia > Pholidota > Manidae > Manis > Manis javanica. The sequence goes on along the minus strand of NC_133160.1, from coordinate 18,682,949 downwards.
ATTATATGTAAATTTAAAACTTCTGGATGTTTAAGAAAAAGAAAGCAAAAGGTTAAAAAAAATCTTCAGACATTAGATAAAAAAATTAATAGCTTTATTACAGAATGACTTCATTTAACATATTAAAAATATATACTGGTTTCCAAGTTGACAAATGGGCAAGGGGATGGAACAGAAAATTCTCAAAAGAAGAAATACAGATAGTAATCAAATAAATGTACAGTAAAAGGAGGGCATACCTTTTTGCCAAAACATTGCTGGTAAGAATACAGTGAAATGTACATTCTCATACATTGTTTATGACTTTGTAAGTTGAACCACTTTTTGGGAACTTATTTACCAACAAACTTATTTCACTGGAACTAAGATGCCATTGTTTTTAAGATACCATTATTTTATGTATCACTAAGAAAGAAAATGCTACCAAATTAATTATAAAATGCTGTCCTGATTTCAGTTAGTTCAAGTATAAAAAAAAAGTCTTAGAATTGATGAACTACAGTATGTCATGTGCCATATAAATGACATCCTTTTGAATAATAATTTGGAACGTATCTTGTGGAAATCATCTAATAAATGGGAAGACTTTATCCTTGGGAGATGTTTACTATAGCAGTAGAGACACAAAATAAAACAGAATGTTTGAAGATTTTGAAGAATTCCACCCTGTAGCTTATAGTTGCAGAAAGCCTGTTGTAGTGGAGTGTCCCAGTCTGTGTCTTCTGGAAGGAACAGCATTCCCTCAAGATGCTCTCCTGAAAAGGTCACTGGCCAGCCTGTGCAATGTGCACTGAGGTTCTGGTGCCTGCATTAATGTGGTCACCTGTTGCTTAGGGAGGATTTGGGGGTCCCAAGTAAAAGGAACTGTCCAGGATGCTGCCCTCAGCAGTCATTGTGGAGGGTGGGGACCCCCATAGATGGTGCCAGGGCAGACGTCCAGCTCTGGGGGCGTGTGGCTGGGGCTGCTTCAGAAGGTGGTTGTGGGGTGTCTTGAAGCAGCCTGGAGTGGGGCCTCGCAGCACAGGCCTGAGCACGCAGAGCGCAGGGCAGGGAAGGTCTTACTCCCCACTCTGCTCTCTCACGTAGGTGATCCAGATCCGGTTCTGAGGTGCATTGTTTCGGGATTCTTTGCAAACGCAGCAAGGTTTCATTCCACTGGAGCCTATAGGTAACACGGTACCTTGTGAAGTCATCTGTTAAAGGAGGAATCTTAAAAAATGATTCACCCACCCCCACCATAGAAAGCTGATATGCAGGGAAATTAAATAATTTTTTTTTACATCATGTCTCCTTCCAAAGATGTATAGCTTTAAACAACATATCTTACCTTCTTGGGAATGATTCTCAAATATTCAGCCAATCCACATATTGTAGAAGGATGACAATTACAGGTCTGGTAATATTTCCATTCCAACAATACGATGATAGGCCTCGAGGGAACCATTCAAGATGGTTCTTCCCAGAGAGGTTACGTTTGCTGTCGGGCAGCTCATTATGTTTTGGGAGATCTGCCGGACTGCGGTGGGTGGGGCCCGCACTTCCCCTGATACATCGAGGCCATGTTCAGCGTCTGGATGTTGGCACACGTCCTCATGTGCTGGATGTGCCTCCGCTACAGACCGTAGCCTGTTTCTTCCAGTTCCATTTTCTAGGATAGAACATCACTGATCATCGATGCCTCCTAAGAACCTGCAGTTTATTCAGATGCAGGAAAAGCTAACACCTGCTTAGTCTTCTTTTCTCCAAATGGAATCACTGCCATTCTCTGAAGTGTTACTTTAGTCTGTCTTTTCTCAGTTCACTGTAGACTCATTACTCAGCCTATTTCAAGTACAGTGGTCGCAATGCTCTGTTTTTTCATAAGGGAGCAATCCAGAGGCATTCTCCCAGCTTTTCTTTGGATTTCTTCTGTATATTATGTCTTTGTTAGCTTTTTCCTCTCAGAAAATATTACAGTCCTGTTGTCCTGAGGTCAGCCGTGACATCTCTTGTTAATGCATCTGGAGTTGCTTTGAGCTTTTTTGTTTGCTCTTCTGAAAGCCAGGTCTCCCCAGTCTTGTGTCCTAGTCACTGACTGTTTGAACCTAAGTACAGCACTTTACATTTTTCCCTAGTATGTTCTGTGTGCTACTCCAGGCTAAGTGCCCTAGTCTGTCAGTATCATGAGTCTGTTGCCCATCATATGAGCTCCCCCTCGCAACAGTGAGTTGTCCATGTTTGAGGCAACTCTGGAGAGGCCTGTGATCTCCAGTGAGTACCATTACTTTGTCGTCATTTTAATCACACCACTCTCCTCAAGAGCATTAATTAGCAGTTACTAGCATTTAAAAAATTCTTTCAGCAGTGTCCTCAACAAAAATATAGGCTGCCTAACAGGGTTCAGAGTCAGTCCCTTTGAGACAAAGTTCAGTATTGGTCAGCTCAAGATCACCTGGTAGGACAGCCAGGACTCCAGGGTGCTGGTTTCATTAGTGTGCAGGGACAGCTTGGTTGGGGTGCTCGACAGTACTTAACCTGCACACAGAGCCCTGGCACCCCAGAGACTCTGTCTACAGTTGGGGCAGTGACATCCTGATCTAATGTTGTCTTGTCATCTGACCTTATCGATAGTTTTGTGCTCAGGAATATTTTTTGAATTGAATTGAATCAAATTTTAGTTGGAAATTGAAATATTATTTCAGAGAAATGGATAGTCCAATATTGAGCTTTCCTTTGTCCTCTGTTTTTCCCCCATAGTTATTTTCTTTCCTGTTTGACTTTGTTTAATAGAAAAGTTTATAGAAGTAATCATTATATTTTGTTTCTGTTCCCAAGGAAATTTTTTTGAAAGAGAATCTACAAATGATAAAAATATCAGCAGAGTAATATATTTCTAAATGTTTTTTCTGAATGCTCACATACTACTTTTCTCCTTTTTGCATTATTATTCTTGACTTCCGGGGTGGCATTGGGGAAGGGGCCAACAAAAGACACTAGAGAAGATGGAATAGTTTTGTTCTTGTGAAATACAATCTGCATACATTTTTTTACAGTAGTTGACATACAGTATTATATTAGTTTCAGGTGTACAACATAGTGATTCAACAATTATGTTCATTATAAAATGCTTACCACAATAAGTATAGTTACCACCTGTTCCCACACAAAGTCACTGTAATACTATTGACCATATTCCCTATGCTGTATTTTTCACCTGTGAGTTACTTATTTGATAAGTTTGTACCTTTTTATTCCCTTCACCTATTTTGCCTATTCCCCACCCACCTCATTTTTTGATACTACTACTAAATACTTCTGTGGGAAAACCTTGCTGTAAGTAAAATGTACTTCAGATAAAATTCTTCTGTTTTGCAAGGACTATCCGTGATGATCATGAATTACATATCCACCCTGCATCGGTCCTCTATGCAGAGAAGCCGCCTCGCTGGTAAGCCACCTTTCTGTTTCTTAGCCTTGTAACTGCCTGAAGGCAAGGCCTAGTTCTTTGTCTCTGGGACCCCAGTGCCTGGCATAGCGCTCAAGTATGGGTGCCCAGTACGCTTTTGTTGATATTACTATACTGAGTTGTCTATAGAATTTCTATCAGAGATCTCTGTAAACAAATGGTGATCCTCCTCTCCGCACTCACCTACGTACTAAACATTCACTTTCACCCACAGACTAGATGTTAAACCCTGCACTGCACATGGCCATGTGGAGATGAATTCAGTCTTGATAGAGAGACAAACACAGGCTCCAGTACCTCAGGAGAGGGGCCTTGGTAGAGGGGTGTATGAAGTGCTGAGGTGGGCACCTCATGTCAGGGCTGGCTTTACTGAGGAGATAACATTTACTCTGGATCTGGAAATGGGAGTTTTCAGGCAGGAAGGACATGAAGGGAATACAGATTGAAAGTAGCAGGGGCAAAGCCATTGAACAGTGGAAGAACCTCATGTCTGTGGGAAGTGAGCAATCAGTGGTGTGGCTGGCCCAGGGCTTCCCGAAGGGTGCTCTGTGAAATGGTGCAAGTCTAATGCTGACTTTGAAGGAGGTGATAAGTACAGAGGTTGAGAGTAGGCATCTCGACCTGTTTATAGCATTTTAATAGATTAACTTTATGTCTGCCTAATTTGATGACAAAAAACTGGAGCTTATATTTTGTATATATTACTTTATTTTCATTTTTTTTAGTAATTCAAGATTCTAGAATTTCAAAATTCTAGTAAATCAATGATATTGTAATTTACAAAAATAATGATTTTACAGTGTTTTTTTTTATAATGGAAATTTTAAGAACAACTGGTTCTTTACCACAGATGGAGAAGCCCTAGGAAAGGTGCGGGGGTTGAGGGGTGGGCATGTGTGAAGAGGGGAGATAATGATAGATAAAATTAGAAGGCAAAGCGTCTGTTAGAAGAGACTTGGGACCTTACAGTTGTGGTTTTTGAAGTGTGATCTTGGCTAGCAGCGGTACCACCTAGAAACTCATCAGAAATGCGGGTTTTCAATCCCTGCCCTGCCCTACTAAATCAGAAGCTATGGGTAGGGCCCAGCAGTCTCTTCTTGCATGTCCTCCATTCTGATGGATAGTAGGTTTGAGATCTCTTCCCTTAGACAAATTAGACTTTACCCTGTAACTAGTGCAGATCTAGAAGCTTCTGAAGCCAGTGAGAAACTTGATCAGTCCTGAGTTTAGAAATGTTACCTGTTGGCCTTTAACATGAAAGATGAGTTGAAGAGAGAAACCAAACCTTGTTTTCAAATCCGTTTTCAAGGGTTTGCTGATGCCAGGGTGATTACATTTTGGCATTGCTTAAAAGAAAAAGGCTTTTTCCTGCTTCATTTCCAGGGAGCCCCGAGGAAAGAAAGGATGAAAAGAGATTTTGGAAGTAGAGCCTATCCTGAAGCAGATCCATACTGCTGAGGTGATGGAGACAGTGCCCCTCGTCCGCACGGCCTGTCTGCGGAGGGCCCCTCCCTGTCACTGGGGCCAGCCTCCATTGCTGACTCATTTACTGGCTTTCGGGGGGTGGACGCAACAGTGCAGCTGAGGTAGTTGTGAGGGAAGCCCTGAATGAACACTTCAGCCTCAGAAACTAGTGTTTCGAATATATACACTCCTAACATCTGGGAATTTGAAATTATCTTTGGATCTTTGGTGTCTGTTACCTTAGCTGCAGGCAAGGCTTTTATTTTCCCTTAAGTAGTGCTATAATTTATGTATAGTGAAAGAGTATTGACATCTGTGTACACCCATCTAACTGACACTCCAAATAAGATGCAGAATAGTTTCATCACTCTAGAAAGTTCACGGTGTCTCTTTATAGTTAATTCCCATCCCCATTCAGAAGCAGGCAAGCCTTTGCTTCTGTCCTTGCATTTTCTAATAAAGTCAGCAGGCTCTATTTGGAGTTCTGTAAGTGCACACTAAGAATCCAGAAGGGTCCTGTGCTGGTAATTGAGATGTTCTGGAAATCACACAGGACTGAGAGTCTCACCTGTAAGATGGACACACTATTACTCACCACTCAGGTCATGAGGTGTAACTGAGCAACATAAATGCGTTTGGTTAGTAAAGTGCCTGGCACAGAGAATAGATACTTGTGGAGGTGAAGGGAAAATAATCTTTACTTCTAAGTGTTGTGGTTCTTGACTGTCATCATAAGAAATAGGAAATTAGCTCATGTTTTCTCCTTGTTTCAGGGTTATCTACAATGAAGTTATACAAACCTCCAAGTACTATATGAGAGATGTGACCGCTATTGAATCTGCTTGGCTGTTGGAGCTGGCTCCACACTTTTATCAACAAGGAACGGTAGGAGTGAACAGAGCCTATCCCCAAAAACCACCTGTTACCTGTGCTTTCATATTTGTAAATACACATTTATTCTCCAATTTAATGCCCTAAATTTGTTGTCCGTTCATTCCATTCCCCTCCAATAGTGCATAGGGTGAAAAGTCCATTACCATATCTCCAAATCATTCTGGGTAAAAGCACTATACCATTTGCTCATAGTGAAGTTCATTTAAAAAGAAATCCCTCCAATTTAGAAGATGAAAAAGAGAATGTATCTTCTGCTTTTCCTTTTTCCTTCTGCTCTTCTAAACCACTTGAAAAGAAAAATTATATCAGACTTTGGATCATGTTCGCAAGGAGTGGCACAAATATTCTATGATGAGGATTTCCTCACAAAGAGCTTATAACTAGGAATGCTGGCTTAGACCCAGGGCGGCTTAAATGCAGTGGTGGTGATGCTGAGCACTGGCTTACTGTGTGTATGTATGTTCTTCCACAGCAGGCCCATGTGTGAGATGAGCAGGGTAATGAGCCTTGGATAGTGGATTCATAGTTTCGTTCTCTTCATTTTTCCAAAAATGGTCTATTCATTGCAAAAAAGAAAGATCATACATTCTTCTAACAAGATGTTTAATTGAGGGATGGTTATAGAGCAAAGACCAGTATGAAAACAGGTAAATTATAGAGTTCACAAACTTATGGCTAAATCAGCCCATTGACTCATTCGTTTGATCTATGTTGTGTTTTTCAATGGAGTGTTTAGTACAGTCACATTTAAAGTAGTTATTTATATGGTCAAATTTCAGTCTGCCATCTTGCCATTTGTTTTCTATTAGTCGGATTTAGTTTTCATTCCTTTTTTCTTTTTTATGGCCTGCTTTTGAATTTATCTAACATTTTTAGTACTCAATATTATCTCTTTTAGTAGCTTTTTGTAGTTGTTTTATTTTTTGTGGTTGCTCTAGTGATAATATGTGTTTCTAATTCATCACTGTCGACCCTGAATTATTATAACACAGCTTAACTTACAATGTAAGAAACTGAACAACAGAATATGTAATTCCCCATCCCATTCTTTGTGTAGTGTTTTTTTTTATTAAGGTATCATTGATATACACTCTTATGAAGGTTGAACAAGAAAAACTATGTGGTTATTACATTCACCCTTGTTATCAAGTCCCTCCCCATACCCCATTGCAGTCACTGTCCATCAGTGTAGGTCAGAGTCCCTATTTGTCATCTCTGAGCTACACTGTCTTCTCCGTGACCCCCCACACACCAGGTGCACCAATCATGATACCCCACAATCCCCTTCTCCCTTCCCACCTGCCCGCCCTCACCTCTCCCCTTAGGTAACCGCTAGTCCCTTCTTAGAGTCTGTGAGTCTGCTGCTATTTTGTTCCTTCAGTTTTGCTTTGTTGTTATACTCCACAAATGAGGGAAATCATTTGGTATTTGTCTTTCTCTGCCTGACTTATTTCACTGAGCATAATACCCCTAGCTCCATCCATGTTGTTGCAAATGGTATAATTTGTTTCTTTCTTCTGGCTGAATAGTATTCCATTGTGTATGTGTACCACCTCTTCTTTATCCATTCATCTACTGATGGACACTTAGGTTGCTTCCATATCTTGGCTATTCTAAATAGTGCTGCAATAAACATAGGGGTGCATATGTCTTTTTGAATCTGAGAACTTATTTTCTTTGGGTAAATTCTTAGGAGTGGAATTCCCGGGTCAAATGGTATTCCTATTTTGAGTTTTTTGTGGAACCTCCATACTGCTTTCCACAATGGTTGAACTAGCTTACATACCCACCAGCAGTGTAGGAGGGTTCCCATTTCTCTGCATCCTCGCCAGCATTTGTTGTTCCTAGTCTTTTCTAAGTTGGCCATCCTAACTGCTGTGAGGTGATATCTCATTGTGGTTTTAATTTGCATTTCTCTGATAATTAACGATGTGGAGCATCTTTTCACGTGCTTGTTGGCCATCTGAATTTCTTCTTTGGAGAAGGGTTTGTTCATATCCTCCGCCCATTTTTTAATAGGGTTATTTGCCTTTTGGGTGTTGAGGCGTGTGAGTTCTTTATGTATTTTGGATGTTAACCCCTTGTCAGATATGTCATTTACAAATATATTCTCCCATACCCCAGGATGCCTTTTTGTTCTGCTGACAGTGTCCTTTACTGTACAGAAGCTTTTAGCATGATGTAGTCCCATTTGTTCATTTTTGCTTTTGTTTCCCTTGCCTGAGGAGATGTGTTCAGGAAAAAGTTGTTTATGTTTATATTCAAGAGATTTTTTTGCCTGTCTTTTCTTCTAAGAGTTTTATGGTTTCAGGTCTTTGATCCATTTTGAGTTTACTTTTGTGTATGGGGTTAGACAATAATCCAGTTTCATTCTCTTGCATGTAGCTGTCCAGTTTTGCCAATTTTTCGGTGTTGAAGAGGCTGTCATTTCCCCATTGTATGCCCATGGCTGATGGACCATATATGCTTGGGTTTATATCTGGGCTCTCTGTTCTGTTCCATTGATCTATGGGTCTGTTCTTGTGCCAGTATCAAATTGTCTTGATTACTGTAGCTTTGTAGTAGAGCTTGAAATCAGGGAGTGTAATCCCCCCAGCTTTATTCTTTCTTCTCAGGATTGCTTTGGCTATTTGGGGTCTTCTGTGGTTCCATATGAATGTTAGAACAATTTGTTCCAGTTCACTGAAGAATGCTGTTGGTATTTTGATAGGGACTGCATAGCATCTGTAGATTGCTTTGGGCCATTTTGGCAATATTAATTTTTCCTATCCATGAGTGTGGGATGCATTCCCATTTATTGATGTCTTGTTTAATTTCTCTCATGAGTGTCTTGTAGTTTTCAGAATATAGGTCTTTCACTTCCTTGGTTAGGTTTATTCCTAGATATTTTTTTCTTTTAGATGCAAGTGTAAATGGAGTTGTTTTTCAGATTTCTCTTTCTGCTAGTTCATTGTTAGTATATAGGAATGCAACAGATTTCTGTGTATTAATTTTGTATCCTGCAATTCAGTCATTCTCATAGTTTTGGGGTGGACTCTTTTAGGGTTTTCTATATACAATATCATGTCATCTGCAAACAGTGACTTTTTCTTTTTTTTTTTTTGAGAGGGCATCTCTCATATTTATTGATCAAATGGTTGTTAACAACAATAAAATTCTGTATAGGGGAATCAATGCACAATCATTCATCAACCCCAAGCCTAATTCTCAACAGTCTCCAATCTTCTGAAGCATAATGAACAAGTTCTTACATAGTGAATAAGTTTTTACATGGTGAACAGTGCAAGGGCAGTCATATCACAGAAACGTTTGGTTTTGATCATGCATCATGAACTATAAACAATTAAGTCAGATATGATTATTTGTTTGATTTTATACTTGATTTATATGTGAATCCCACATTTCTCCCTTATTATTATTATTATTATTATTATTTTAAATAAAATGCTGAAGTGGTAGGTAGATGCAAGATAAAGGTAGAAAACATAATTTAGTGCTATAAGAGGGCAAATGTAGATGATCAGGTCTGTGCCTATAGATTAAGTAAATCCAAGCTAGAAAAGGGCAACAAAATATCCACGGATGCAGAAGATTTCTCCCAAAACGGGGGTGAGGTTCTAAGCCTCACCTCTGTTGATCCCCAATTTCTCACCTGATGGCCCCCCTGCGACTGTGCCTGTCTTAGGTTGTTCCTCCCTTGAGGAATCTTACCCATCTCTGGCTAACCAGTCATCTTCTGGGGCCATACAGGGAAATGTAAAGTTGGTAAGTGAGAGAGAAGCAATATTGTTTGAAAAGGTTAGCTTTTTACTTCTTTACAGATTTATGTATGCCCTGTGGCTTCTATGCCCAGCATTTGTCTTGAGGTATCTTTACCACTTGGAAGAATTATGATACTCGGTAATTTTTTATATGAGGCATGAATTGTACTAAAGGGTTGTAATTAGGAAGGAAGAAGAAAAGCTATAGAAGTAGCAGATGAAAGAAAACATGGGAAGATTGATTATTTCTTTGACATATCTTCTTGTAGAGTAACATAAGCATGTATAGGTTTTAAACTACTAATTAAATTGTGTACACACATTAACATCATAGGAATACAGCTACATAACCAAAGCAGACCTACAATTACCAGCCATATCCAGTGAAACCAAGAAAACCAGTTAGGTACCCTAGGCATTTGTGAAAACTTCTAAATGATATGATGGGTATTGTCTAACTGAATTTGAATAGTTTGAGAAAAATCAGACAAATTAAAACAACACATTCCTAGGAACTGTTCACATCCCATATGTTCTTTTAACAGTAGATAGTCTATAGTTGCACGATTTTGGAGCACTGCAACTTGCACTTCTCCTAATTCTTGGTTGAGTTCCGACAGTATAGATCCAGTCAAATTTGTTGTTTTACTGTATGCACAGGCCAGCTTAGATATCTCCTTCTTCATTCCAATGGCAAGTCCAGGAACCGGTGGGATGAATGCAGCTACAACTGCAACAGCGCCAGGATCTTGGTGAAGTTTTTTGATGATCATCTTCTGGAATGACTCTTCCAGAGGATGTTGATGTTGGAAGTTCTTCTTCATATCGTATCTTAATTCGTTTTCTGGGTAGCCAAATTAGGCTTTGATCCTCTGTATAAACACAAACAAACCCTTTGCCCACACTTTGATATGCCCTTTATACCATTGTGAGGGACTTATTGGAGATCACCACACAGGAACTGCTTTTTTTTTTAAGAGAAAGAAATATTATCAGAAAAATGTACTTCCATAGTTGATCATCCGATACCCTTTAATAGATCAAAATTAAGGATACGTAAAGCATGCATTAATCGTTGATTTGCAGTTAATTTTATCCTGTCAGGGAGTAATCCCCCCCCTTTTTTTGTTATCATTAATCTACAATTACATGAAGAATATTATGTTTACTAGGTTCTCCTCTACACCAAGTCCCCCGCACAAACCCCATTACAGTCACTGTCCATCAGCATAGTAAAATGTTGTAGAATCACTACTTGTCTTCTCTGTGTTACACAGTCCTCCCCTTTCCCCCACCCCCCACATTATGCATGCTAATCATAATACCCCCTTTCTTCTTACCCCACCTTATCCCTCCCTACCCACCCTTCCTCCCCAGTCCCTTTCCCTTTGGTACCTGTTAGTCCATTCTTGGGTTCTGTGATTCTGCTGCTGTTTTGTTCCTTCAGTTTTTCCTTTGTCCTTATACTCCACAGATGAGTGAAATTATTTGGTATTTCTCTTTCTCTGCTTGGCTTATTGCACTGAGCATAATACCCTCCAGCTCCATCCATGTTGTTGCAAATGGTAGGATTTGTTTTCTTCTTATGGATGAATAATATTCCATTGTGTATATGTACCACATATTCTTTATCCATTCATCTACTGATGGACACTTAGGTTGCTTCCAATTCTTGGCTATTGTAAATAGTGCTGCGATTAACATAGGGGTGCATCTGTCTTTTTCAAACTGGAGTGCTGCATTCTTAGGGTAAATTCCTAGGAGTGGAATTCCTGGGTCAAATGGTAAGTCTATTTTGAGCATTTTGAGGAACCTCCATACTGCTTTCCACAATGGTTGAACTAATTTATATTCCCACCAGCAGTGTAGGAGGGTTCTCCTTTCTCCACAACCTCGCCAACATTTGTTGTTGTTTGTCTTTTGGATGGTAGCCATCCTTACTAGTGTGAGGTGATATCTCATTGTGGTTTTAATTTGCATTTCTCTGATAATTAGCGATGTGGAGCATCTTTTCATGTGTCTGTTGGCCATCTGAATTTCTTTTTTGGATAACTGTCTGTTCAGTTCCTCTGCCCATTTTTTAATTGGATTATTTGTTTTTTGTTTGTTGAGGTGGGTGAGCTCTTTATATATTTTGGATGTCAAGCCTTTATCGGATCTGTCATTTACAAATTACAAATTACAAATTACAAGTGCCCTTGCACTGTTCACCATTTGTCATTTACAAATATAGTGTACAAAAAGGTACCCTATATTCTCAAATATAGGGTACCTTTTTGTTCTATTGATGGTGTCTTTTGCTGTACAGAAGCTTTTCAGCTTAATATAGTTCCACTTGTTCATTTTTGCTTTTGTTTTCCTTGCCCGGGGAGGTATGTTCAAGAAGAGGTCACTCATGTTTATGTCTAAGAGATTTTTGCCTATGTTTTATTCTAAGAGTTTTATGGTTTCATGACTTACATTCAGGTCTTTGATCCATTTCAAATTTACTTTTGTGTATGGGGTTAGACAATGGTCCAGTTTCATTCTCTTACATGTAGCTGTCCAGTTTTGCCAGCACCATCTGTTGAAGAGACTGTCATTTCCCCATTGTATGTCCGTGGCTCCTTTATCGAATATTAATTGACCATATATGTTTGGGTTAATGTCTGGAGTCTCTAATCTGTCCCACTGGTCTGTGGCTCTGTTCTTGTGCCAGTACCAAATTGTCTTGATTACTGGCTTTGTAGTAGAGCTTGAAGTTGGGGAGTGAGATCCCCCCCACTTTATTCTTCTTTCTCAGGATTGCTTTGGCTATTCAGGGTCTTTGCTGTTTCCATATGAATTTTTGAACTATTTGTTCCTGTTCGTTGAAGAATGTTGCTGGTAATTTGATAGGGATTGCATCAAATCTGTATATTGCTTTGGGCAGGATGGCCATTTTGACGATATTAATTCTTCCTAGCCAAGAGCATGGGATGAGTTTCCATTTGTTAGTGTCCCCTTTAATTTCTCTTAAGAGTGTCTTGTAGTTTTCAGGGTATAGGTCTTTCACTTCTTTGGTTAGGTTTATTCCTAGGTATTTTATTCTTTTTGATGTAATTGTGAATGGAGTTGTTTTCCTGATTTCTCTTTCTATTGATTCATTGTTAGTGTATAGGAAAGCCACAGATTCTGTGTGTTAATTTTGTATCCTGCAACTTTGCTGTATTCCGATATCAGTTCTAGTAGTTTTGGAATGGAGTCTTTAAGGTTTTTTATGTACAATATCATGTCATCTGCAAAGAGGGACAGTTTAACTTCTTCCTTGCCAATCAGGATGCCTTTTATTTCTTTGTGTTTTCTGATTGCCATGGCTAGGACCTCCAGTACTATGTTGAATAAAAGTGGTGAGAGTGGGCATACTTGTCTTTTTCCTGATCTTGAGGAAAAGCTTTCAGCTTTTCACTGTGAAGTATGATGTTAGCTGTGGGTTTGTCATATATGGCCTTTGTTATGTTGAGATACTTGCCCTCTATACCCATTTTGTTGAGAGTTTTTACTATGAATGGATATTGAATTTTGTCAGGTGCTTTTTCAGCATCTATGGAGATGATCATGTGGTTTTTTGTTCTTTTTGTTGAAGTGGTGTATGATGTTGATGGATTTTTGAATATTGTACCATCCTTGTATCCCTGTGCTAAATCCTCTTGGTCATGGTGGGATGATCTTTCTGATGTATTTTTGAATTTGGTTTGCTAATATTTGTCGAGTACTTTTGCATCTATGTTCATCAGGGATATTGGGCTGTAATTTTCTTTTTTTGTGGTGTCTTTGTCTCGTTTTGGTATTAGAGTGATGCTGGCCTCAAAGAATGAGTTTGGAAATATTCCCTTCTCTTCAAATGTTTGGAAAACTTTAAGGAGGATGGGTATGAGGGCTTCACTAAATATTTAATAAAATTCATGAGTGAGGCCATCTGGTTCAGGGGTTTTATTCTTAGGTAGTTTTTTGATTACTAGTTCGATTTCATTGCTGTTAATTGGTCTGTTCAGATTTTCTGTTTCTTCCTAGGTCAGTCTTGGACAGAAAGCTGTCCATTTCTTCTACATTACCAATTTGTTAGCATATAATTTTTCATAGTATTCTCTAACAATTCTTTGTACTGTGGTGTCCATCGTGACTTTTCCTCCAATTTATGATTCTTTTTATGTGTGTGCAGTCTCTTTTTCTTGATAAGTCTGGCTAGGGGTTTATCTATTTTGTTTATTTTCTCAAAGTACCAGCTCCTGGTTTCTTTGTTTCTTTCTGTTTTTTTAATTCTTCTTAATTTTATTTATTTCTGTTTTGCTCTTTATTGTGTCTCTCCTTCTACTGACTTTGGGCCTCATTTGTTCTTCTTTTTCTAGTTTCATTAATTGTGAATTTAGACTTTATTTGGGATTGTTCTTCTTTCTTGCGGTAAGCCTGTATTGCTATATACTTCCTCTTAGAACTGCCTTCGTTGTGTCCCACAGATTTTTAGGCTGTTGAGTTGGTGTTTTTGTCTCCGTATGTTGCTTGATCTCTTGTTTTAATTTGCTCATTGATCCATTGATTATATAGGAGCATGTAAGCCTCCATGTGTTTGTGGCCTTTTTTGTTTTCTTTGCATAATTTATTTATAGTTTCATACCTTTGTGGTCTGGTAGCTAGTTGGCACAATTTCAGTCTTTTTGAATTTACTGAGGCTCTTTTCATGCCCTAGTATGTGATCTATTCTGGAAAACATTCCATGTACATTTGAGAAGAATGTGTATCCTGCTTTCGGGTGGAGTGTTCTGTAGATGTCTATTAGGCCCATCTTATCTAATGTGTTGTTCAGTGCCTCTCTCTGCTTACTTATTTTCTGTCTGGTTGCTCTTTCTTTTGGAATGAGTGGTGTGTTGAAGTCTCCTAAAATGAGTGCATTGCATTCTATTTCCCCCTTTAATTCTGTTAGCATTTGTTTCACATATTTAGGTGTTCGTATATTGTGCATATAGATATGTATAATGGTTATATCCTCTTGTTGGACTGACTCCTTTATCATTATGTAATGTCCTTCTTTGTCTCGTTTGACTTTCTTCATTTTGAAATCTGTTTTGTTTGATATAAGTACCTTACTCCTGCTTTTTTCTCCCTATTATTTGCATGAAATATCTTTTTACATCTTTTCACTTTTAGTCTGTGTGTGTCTTTGGATTTGAAGTGAGTCTCTTGTAGGCAGCATATAGATGGTTCTTGCTTTTTTATCCATTCTGTAACTCTATATCTTTTGATTGGTGCATTAAGTCCATTTAGGGTGATTATTGATTGATATGTACTTATTGCCATTATAGGTTTTAGATTTTTGTTTACCAAAGTTTCAAGGGCAGCTTCTTTACTATCTAACAGTCTATCTTAACTCACTTAGTATACTATTTCAAACACAATCTAAAGGGTTTTTTTTCTTTTTTCTCTCCTTCTTCTTCCTCCTCCACTCTTTATATTAGGTGTCATATTCTGTACTCTTTGTTTATCCCTTGACTAACTTTGTCAGTAGTTGATTTAATTTTGTATTTGCTTAGTAATTAATTGGCCTACTTCCTTTTCTGTGGTTTTATTTTTTCTGGTAACAGCTGTTTAGCTTTAGGAGCACTTCCATCTAGAGCAGTCCCTTTAAGATACACTGTATAGATGGTTTGTTGGAGGTGAATTCCCTCAACTTTGGCTTATCTGGAAATTGTTTAATCCCTGCTTAAAATTTAGATGATAATCTTGCTGGGTAGAGTATTCTTGGTTGGATGCCTTTCTGTTTCATTGCATCAAATATATCATACCACTCCCTTCTGACCTGTAAGGTTTCTGCTGAGAAATCTGATGATAGTCTGATGGGTTTCCTTTGTTTGTGATCTTTTTTTTCTGTCTGTCTGCTTTCAATACTTCCAAATTTCCTTACTCTTTGCCATTTTAATTATTTTTATGTCTTGGTGTTGTCTTCCTGGGGTTCCTTGTGTTGGGAGATCTCTGCAATTCTATGACCTTAGTTACTATTTCCTTCTCCAGATTGGGGGAGTTTTCAACAATTATTTCCTCAAAGAGTCTTTCTGTCCCTTTGTCTCTGTCTTCTTCTGGAACCCCTATAATGTGAATATTGTTCCATTTGGATTGGTCTCACAGCTCTCTTACTCTTTCATTCCTAGAGATCCTTTTTTCTCTGTGTGCCTCAGCTTTGTTTTCCTGTTCTCTAATTTCTATTTCATTTACCATCTCCTCTACCTCATCTAATCTACTTGTAAATTTCTCCATTCTATGTTTCATTTCAGATACTGTATATTCCAAAATTTCTATCTCTATATTGAATTCCTCCCTGAGATCTTGAATATTTTTCTGTAGCTCCATGAGCATGTTTATGATTTTTTGTTTTGAAATCGTTATCAAGAAGATTGGTGATTTGAGTTTCACTGAGCCCTCTTTCTGGCGTTTTTGCTTATAATTTTGTTTGGACCAAATTTCTTTGCCGCTTCCTTTTTTTCTTGTTTCCTGTGGAATAATAACTTTGTGTAGGTGGTACCCTCTAGTGCCTAGAAGCTCTACTCTCTGGCACTGCTGAGCGCCTGTAGCAATGGTGGGGGTTGCAGGCAAGGAGAACTGGCACCTGTGGGGAGTAGAGTGCTCAGCTGGGAGGGCTTCCTGCCTTCCTGGCTGTAGTGCCTGCCTCCACTGCCAGTCCCAGGGTGCCGTGTGCTCAGGGAGGAGGCTTTGTGCTGCGTCCCTGTAGCTGCCATGGGCAGGGCCACCCTCTGGCTGGCCTGGAATGATGGCAGGAACTGTGCTTGCTGGGAGGAAGGAGCTGCAGACTGCATATTGCAGTGGGGAGCCTCAGGGCTGTGTTGCCAGCCGGGGGGATGCATCATCTCAAGCTTCTGAGAGTTCCCAACCTGCTGGGCTGAGTGTGCTGAGATTGTTTTGTCCACATACCCTTTCTCCTGAGTAGCAAGCTCTGTGTAATCTTTTCCCCTTTAGTACCCCTCTTGCTTTTGGAAAGTCTTTTATAGTGCCTGCCTTTCTTTTATCCTGTTCTCTACAAGTGACAGGAATCTCAGTCTCTCTGAGTGATCTACCCATCTTTGTTTTCCAACCCCACTCATCTCCAGAGCACCATGTAATGTGGGTTTGTGCTCCCAGAGCACATCTCCAGGGGTGGCTGTTCAGCAGTCCTAGGCTTCTACTTCCTCTCCGCTCCATTTATCTTCCCCCTGTTTGTGGGCTGGGGAGGGGGCAGGGCTTGGGTCCTGCCGAGTTATGGCTTTGCTACTTTGTCCTTTTCTGTGACGTCTTCTCTTTTTTCCCAGAGGTAGGCAGTCTGTTCTGCAGTCTTTTGGATTGCTTTTTTAGGATTAGTTTTTATCTGCTGTCTTTTCGTGTTTTATGTGATTTTGGGAGGAGGTTTCTGCTTGACTTCTCATGTTGCCATCTTTTTCCCCCCTCCAGAACTTCCTTTAATATGTTTTAGTGTATGTCTGCTGGTGAAATAGTCTCTTGGCATTTGCTTATCTGAAAATGTCTATTTCACCTTCATTTTTGAAAGATATTTTGTCTGTATTTAGATTCTAGGTCAAAAGCGTTTTTTTGTGTAAGTTTTTTGCTTTCCTTTTAGCACTTTAAAGAGATTATTCCATTGCCCTCTAATTTGAATTGTTGAGAAGCCAGCAGTCATTTTTGTTATTCCTCTGTATATAATGTGGGAGCTTTTAAGTTATTTTTCTTTATCTTTGGTTTTTCAGCAGTTTGACCTATGATGTGCTTTTCCTTCTTGGAGTTCACTGAGCTTACTGACTTTGTGTGCTAATGTATCTTTTCATCATGTCTGGGAAATTTGGGACTGTTACTCCTTAAAATATTTTTTCTGCTCCAGTTTTTCTCTGCTCTCTTCAATTTACATACATGTTGAGCACTTGATATTGTCCCACATGTCACTGGGACTATGCTCTTACTTTTTTTTTTCTTTAGTTTGGGTAGTCTCTTGACCTGCCCCCAGTTTGTTTCACTGGCCATTTCTTCTGCAGTGTCCAGTCTGCTTTTAGCTCATACAGAAGATGTTTCATTTCCGATACTGTATTTTCCATTCTAGCATTTTCATTTGGTTTTTCCTTAAGTTTTTTATTTCTCTGTTTAGATTCTCATGTGTTCACTCATCATTCCGTTTTTTTTCCTTTAGATCTTGAAACATATGTTTATAGGAGCTGTTTTAAAGGGCTTGTCTACTAATTGAACATCTTGTCAGCTCTGGCCACATTTTCCTGTGTCTCTTGTCTAGTAATTGTTTGTTATATGCTAGACATTATAGAAGCTATGTTGTGAAGAGTATGGACTTTGTCTTTTCCTTAGAGTGTTGAGTTTTCTTCTAGTAGACAGTTAATACTCACAGATTAGTTTAATTCCATTGAGGCTTGATTTTAGTCTTTAATAGGGCTGGTCTAGAGTGGCCCTGTTCCTCAGACATGGCTTTTTGATGTGTCATCTAAATGTGTAGGACCGTCAGAGAGGTCTTTGTACTCTGGCTGGTCAGAACTCCAGTGTCTCCCTGGTAAAAACCTCCAGAACCTCCATATTAGCTCACAACTCCCCAGTAACTATTCCCAGCCAGCCTTATCAAATATTGGCCTGCACAGGTGCATCTTAGTAATCAGCGAAGGATGTAAGGATAGCCCTGTGTAGATTTCTGGAATTCTTTTTTTCTGATGACCTGTCCTGCAAATTCCAGCTTTCTTAGCAGCCCTGAACTGTGATCTGTTTCCTCTACCCAGCAACACTGTTGTTTTCTGTTTAGGATTTACTTCCCTATGCTAAGGTGTGGAGGCCCAGGTGGAGACCTGGGATAAATGTGGAACTCACTTGAGTATTTCCTTTTTATGAAGGATTATAGCCTTGTGCTATCTGTTGTCCAATGCCTGAGAACTTTTGCTTTGGCTATTTTGTCTACTTTTACCTTTGCTTACCATGGAAAAGAAAGTCCAAACCCTTTTACTTTGTTAGGGTTATGACCAGACTGCACTGTTTTCAAGACAAATTTTGTATTAATTGCTACATTTAAAATTGGGAGGTTTTACATTAAATATGGATTTCAAGTTTCTCTTGAAAGAAACATTCAATCTGCTGATAGTGGGCCTCAGTTACTGCCTGGCAGCAGTGAGCAGGGACTGAGGAATGCTGCCTGCCGTAAATGGCACTGACCAGGTGCCACAGTCCTGCTTCACTTGTTTATTTCACATACTCTGCTCTGCGAAACATTCTTATTGTGACCTGTAAATGGAAGGATTTTCTCATCCCTCCCCCTCTAGCAATTTCAAGGGAAATTATCCTTTTAAAATCTTTTTATAATATTTAAATTTTACCCAGTCAAACATATTTTAAACCTGTGCATTTCAAACCTATATAGTTCTTCACATATCTTTGTACAGATATTTCAGCTAGGCATGAGATCAGCTGTAGGGACTGATAAAAATGCAAAATGTGTTGTCTCTGCTGTATTGGGCTGATAAGAATAAACCTAAAGTGAAAGAAAATCTTTTCCCTCAAAACCTCTCAGGTGGAAAGCAGCAGACTTCAGGAGCCCAAGGAAGTGACCGGAAATACATCCTGGAGCATGAGGAAAATGGTGCAGTTGTAGAAGTGCTTGTTAAAGTGATACAGTGCAAGCAGTTAGAGAAGGATAATCCTGATGTGGTCTTGGATTCATTTAGACTCTTGGAGAACAGAATTAATCTAGAAGTGGAGTCATTTTTCTTCTCAGTTCAAAATTATAATTTCTTTAGGTCAAACCCACAAAGTTAAAGCACAGATAACCTCAGAAGTTTGGAGAAAATGGAGTCCAAAATTTATGCATTTATCTCTTCTCTCCAGTGTCTCTTTTTCAGCTCATGAACTCCACTTTGATCACTGCCTTGATCAGAACATTTTTAGAGAGGCTGACACCTTTAGAAAAAACCAGGTCCAACAGCTTCATTGTATGGGCAACGGCCCCTCCTTAAGTAAACAGTCCAATGGTAGTACTTCTACTATTAACTTGGCCAAATGAACTGATTTCTCCAAGTGCCGTGTAGGTCTTCAGTGGTTGCCCATGTATGGTAAATGTTCCTTTGTTGAGCAGTGTAGTGCCTCACAACCATCCACAGCCCACAGATCACCCCCAGCTCTGTTCCTGGCACCTCTGGTGTCTTTCCATTACCACTGTTTTCCAAAACGTCACTCATACTCTGTGAAGAGGCCTGAAATGGTCCAGAATCGGCTTTGTTTATACTCGACATTCTTTTCAGAATTGAGCACCAAAAAATGTTCCCTCAAGCATAATGACATAATGACATCATCTCCCATTCCCAAGCTAAGACTGGGTGGCTAACATTAGTTGGAGGGGTCATATTAGGCATAATACAGGTAGGAGAGAGTTCAGACAAATTCAGCAAGACCCACAGCTGGAGAGAAGAAAAACAGGGTGACCTGCTCAGATTTGCCTTCCAGTCCGTAACTGCTTCTTCCCGATTCTCAGAGATGTCTTTGGAGTTCCTCGTAACTAGGGATTTCGTGAGAACCTGTACTCCTCCTTTGTCTGGCAGAAGCAGATAGAAAGTGGCTTCTTGCAGCTCATTAGATTTGTGTCCTGTTCACTCAGTCACCTCTGAGGTTCTACTGGTGGTGTGTTGTATCTTCTTTTGCACCCTGCATTCTTTCAGGCCCTGCAGTTCCATGTTGGCGAAGGGGGTTGTGTCTGGAGGCCACGTGGGTGTCATAAGATTTGGGCACTGAGCGTGCTGGGAATCGGCAGGCCTGCTCTGCTGGCAGTCAGGGTTGGGGACTGCTCACGTGGAGATCCCACTGCATGCTAGGGTGATATGCCTTAGGTATCTCTTGGTTGTTTATGTGTGATTATTAAGGAGGTGTCAGGGATACCTCAGCTGGTGAACAGAAGTTCTTCACTAAGAGCTATGTTATACACTTTGCCTTAAATGCATAATTTGGGGTTCCAACACTTTTGACTTTACCTTAAAATGTAAAGAATGATTGTATCCCTCATTCCTAAACATTTGTAGTGTTAACGCTTCCTGTCTTACTCATACTGGTAGAGAGCCACATGTCTGAACAAAAAATGTGCTGGCAAAGGCATCCTCTTCCTGTGTGTCTCCCCTGTGCTTGGGTGCGCAAGGGATTCTGTGTGGGCGGGGTCTGAGTACAGGCACCTGCACACGGAGATGCTTGGTAAGTGGTGGTTTTTCTTGGTCCTAGGAGAGGATACCTTTTCTTGACCATTCTCAAGAAATCTATGGAGACTTGGGGTGATGTCTGGCCAGAGCCCAGCGTCCTGCTCAGGTGTTTGGCGACAAAGCTGTCCTGTGGGCTGGGGCAGAGGGGAGCCATGTCTCATGGAAGCATCCCACAGGAGAGCCCCGTGTGACCTGTGGCTCATGGAAGGCCCATTTCCTTTGTTGGTCACTTGGGCTTTTTCCCTCCAGACTCCTTCCTGGGGGGCAGGGCACTCCCGGAGAAGGTGTGGACCAGGTAGAAGCTTTGATTTGGTCTTTTATGTGGGATTATGTTGAAGTCTGGTTTTTGTCTAACCAACCACAACTAAGATGTTTTCTCTTCTCTCGTAGCACCTGTCCCTAAAAGCAAAAAGGGCCAAGGTCCAGGACCAGTGAGCCAAGCTCACCTGAAGCAGCAGGGACTGCTCGGTGCCCTTTCCTCCATGCTACTGCTCCCCCAGCCCAAGGTGGTGAGCTGGTGTCGGCTCATATGGAACCTTCAGCTGCTCCGAAGTGGGCTGCAGTCCATGTGCCAGCCCCATCCTTCTGCTCCCCTTCAGCACTTGCCTTCCTTGCTGGGATCCCGGAGGAATCTGTGCGTGGACAGGTGTCCTGCTGCGCCGCACCCCCACAGAGCAGGAGTTGGCAGAGCTGTGCTCCTTGCTCACTCGGCACCCTCACACACCCCGAATGCCTCCTCCAGCCGGCCCAGCCCTGGCCCCACTTTGTGGGGAACACAGAGGGAAGTTAGGCAGACAGCTGCAGCCCCCTGTGGGTGGATGGGGTTTGCTGGGCTGGCTTTGCTCTCCCTGGAGGGGCCACGGCTCCGACAACCAAGGAGGTCCACTTTGTCTCTGAAGGGATGAGGCCCTGGCAACACTGCACATTTCTGCCAGAACCACCACGGGGCATGGCTGGTGGCACAGGGGCTCCAAACCAAGCAGCTTCTGTTTCCCTCTGCCCTGGCCCCTGTTTATCTGCAGCCAGACTTACAAGGATTGGGATCCACAGAGAGGACTCATGTGCCCTGTTCTTTGTTGGCTAAGGACTTCTCTGTTTCCCAAGTGGGCTCAGCTTTCTCTCTGCGTACGATACCATGTCCTCCCGCCACTAGCCGAGCACTAGTGAAAGCTCATCAGCTCGGACCCTGTGGGGATCCTCTGCAGTAGGAAGTCACAGCGGTTTAGAGGCTCTAAGCTTCTGTTGCTCAGGACCAGAACTTAGGTATTCATTTTTGGTCTGTTTGCTTGGGTCTCAGGAAACCATACAGGGGCGGCCCTCCCAGCAGGCACGGGTCTCAGTGTTGCCCCAGTGCTGGGATGATGTTCACTCCAACACATGACCGACAGATTTTTTCCCCCTTACTGTTTCAATGACATTTATTTAAAAAACACGTAGCTTGAAAATTATTTTTGTACTAATGTTAGTTTGATGTGCCACTTTTGGCACCAAACATGTATGTCATTTTTATTTCCATTTTATAAACATGTAAATAATAGTGATATTGTTAAAAATAGTAAACCTTTATACCTCAAGTAAATGTATTCCCTCCCAGCTCTGGTTTTCGTGGTCTGTATTTTAACATGATCTAATTAATTCTTCCAAGTGGGGGCCTCGCATTAGCTAAGAAACCTGATGCTGTAGCATTAATTAGCTTTTAGGGTCACATGGACACAGGAAGCCCCATTAAGCAAGATAGTGGGGTCAAATGCACTCAAGACCTTATTAAAGCAAACCGCTAGACATTGTTTAAGTGAAGAGCCGGAGAGGTGCTAATTCTTGCCATTTGCTGATGGGGATTTTTCTATAGCAAGGTCAGCAAGGTCAGAGTTCAGGACTGGGGCTGATCCTAATAAGCATCTGTTGGGGTGGAGGGAGGAAAGGGTACAGGATTCACACTCTTTAGGGTAGACCAGACATCCAAGGTGGGGATCAAATAATCACTGGGGGGAGGGTGTGCAGGCTGTCGAGAGCACAGTGCCACAGGCTGTCCCTACCTGTGGGTGCCTGGTCCAGACGGCATCTTCCCTGTACCCCTGCCTCAGAGGACATCCCCACCAGGCAGGCTGCTGAGCTTTGTACCATGTGCTGTGTTGTGGCCCATTGTGGGTGTAGGGGGTTCTTCACTGTCAGACCTGTAACCGCAAAAGTGACAGCCTTGGCTGAGGCCCCTTCATGTGTATGTGAAGGAGCGCAACCCCATCAGAGAGTGGCGTCCCAGCCTGCCTGAGAGAGGGTACTGCGGCCAGCAGGGTCTCCTTACCTGGCAGCTCACATGACTTTGTCCCCAGGTACCACAAGAATTTGTCCCTCAGCCTCCACATAGGTTTTTGGGTATTGTTAGTGAAATTTCCACAACATTCAAATGTCTTCCTTCTGAAGCCAGGTGCTTAGGGAGAGAGTGGTGGAGGCAGTGGTGACCTCTAGGCCCAGAGACAGGGAGCCTTCTGTGCCTGTGGCTCACGCCCTCCAGGTTCTTTCCCATAGCTGGTGGTCTCCCTGAGGGGTGCACAGTGCCATCAAAGGGAGTCCCCTGGGCCAGCCAGTGCTCCTGTCGGTCCAGTTGGAAATGCTGGTTGAGTATCTGGGCTGTGTACATGGTAAAGGGTAGGGGTGGAGGTGCTGCAAACAGGTGACTGAAGAGTAAGCCAGTATGGAGGTGGGGTGACAAGGACAGAAGTGACCGATCACAGAGGCCACAGCAGGGGGCAGGGCAGCATCCAAGAGGCTCCCCTGTTAAAAAAGGACCCTTTCTTTGTGAAGGTACAGATGGTGTCCACATTCCCTGTCTGTCCCCTCCCAGCTGAGTGTCTCACTTGGCTGTGAACCTGGAGAGTTACACGGTCCCCCAACTGTACACTCCTACCCCTGTTCTGGTGATAGTGCTGTTTTACTTGGTGGCCTTGGTGCTGCCATTCAGTCTGGATTCCCCTGGCACTCTGTCCCTGTTCTCAGCTCTGCTTTGCAGGATCTGGTGCTGATGGCTTCTGGCCAGTCATTTCCATAATGGTGGGGGCCACAAGATGTGAGTGCCCAAATCCAGGTGACCATGAGTTCCCATCCTGAAACAACTGGACCAGACCGTCAGTAGAGAGACCTGGGAGCCTGCAGTTGGAACAACTCCAGCCCACATGATATATCTGCTTGGGAACCACTGGTAAAGGGGACGGGGTATGAAGATGTGAGAGCATCAAGATGGGAGGGGGGTGAGCCACCAGCTAGAGGTCAGGGAGAACATCAGATTCAAGTGACAGTTCAGTTTGTGAGGTTGTACCCAAACAAGTTCCTAGATCTCACCTCAAGTCCTCTTGCCTGTTCCCCCAGGGCACTGTGATCAGCGGGGTTGGAATTCAACTCCAGGCAGGTCCTGGCTGTGGCCTCCAGTACAAGCCCACGGTGAGCCTTCCTGACTGCCTCCCCACATGAGGAACATGTGATAATGAGCATTTTCTAAAGTTTGAAACTATTCTATATAAATGGCCCATCATTTAGTCTTTTTTTGGCTAACATGTAAAGTGATGGTGATTATTAGATGGTAGTTTTAAAAAACGTTTTCCTTGGAAAAAGGGAACACTAACAATCTTATACCAGTTTCCCAATTAAAAACTAATTACACAGAACCCAAGAACGGACTAACAGTTACCAAAGGGAAAAGGACTGGGGAGGATGGGTGGGAAGGGAGGGATAACGGGGGGAAAAAAAGGGGGCATTACGATTAGCATGTATAATGTGGGGGGCCATGGGGAGGGATGTGCAACAGAGAAGACAAGTGGTGATTCTACAGCATCTTACTACGCTGATGGACAGTGACTGTAATGGGGTTGTGGCGGGGACTTGGTGATGGGGGGAGTCTAGTAAACATAATGTTCCTCATGTAATTGTAGATTAATGATACCAAAAAAAAAACGGGAACAGGAAATTATTTTAAGTATGCAGAAAATGAAGGATTTGGGGGGAAAGCACATTAACTATGAATGTTAAGGCATTTAGGGTACTGACTAATGCCTAGAAATAAAAACATAGCTAGTTATAAAAAAAAACTGATTAAAACCAAAAACTGGCTGATGAACCCCCAAGTATGGGAACCACTGGGCTGTGGGCTAAATGGACTGTGTGGGCCGGCTGGCAGCATCAGCCCTGGGGAAGTGGGTCGGCCTCATCAGGCAACTGCATTTCAGGTGACCTGGAGCCACTGGGGCAGGCTGCCTGCCCTTATATACCTGCGGGGATTCAAGTTATCAGGACTCAGCCTCCTTAGCCCTTTCTTCTCCTTTAGATAAGATCAGGTGTTATCTACTCTCCAGTGACTCATTGGGACTTTTTTCTCAGCCTTCTCAGTTGTGCTGAAAGAGGATGATGGAATTCTGGATTTCCTGTCGGTTTAATCTATTTCTCTTCTGTCACTGAAACTGGAAACAGCCAATCAAATCATTCACACACAGCCGGGCACTTTGGGTGAGTAGCTCTAGTCTGCGTGGCAGGATTCCTGGAGACGGCTCGCTGGCGGGTCCTCATGGTCTCTGCTCCCCTGGTGAGCCTGGGTTACGTTCTGCTCTCTGGGGAACCACGGAGATGCCATTTGTGTATTTTGTGTGCTTTTGGGTGGTACTGAACTTGTTCAAACAGGCTGTCTCCTTGCCTGGGCCAAAGAGATTCCCCGTGCCGCATTTTCCCCTCGCCCTGTGGCTTACATAGCCTCAGCCCCTACTTGTGGGTTCTACTGAAGGCAATGAGCCAGCGAGGGGGGCTGCAAGGTTGGTTCACAAGGGGGTTAGCATGGTGGTAAGGGGCCCTGTGGGGATCTCCGTAGCCAGTCAAGGCCCAGCATGGGCTGCTGCCCAAGGCTTGTCCCTTGACCATGGCCTGGGCAGTGACTCTGAATACAAAGGTCCTGGCCAGGCTTTACTGGCCCCAGACTGATGGGGCGAGCCCTTACGTGTCCTGAAGATACCCAGGTTCCCTGCCTCCTGCCCACTGGCCCCCAGGAGCCCTGAGAGCAGGATATAGCTAATAAGGGTTTACCTGTCTGCCTTTGGTTGGTTTATTTCAGCCATTGTCTTTCTGTTCCCACTTGCTGTTTTTTCCTGTTTTCAAGTATGGTCAGATAGGCTGAGTATCTGCTGTCACTGGGTTACTCTTAGTTCCTGTCTCTTTTTGTTTCCATTTGTGCATATGTTTGCTCCTCTGGGTCTGTAAGGAGACATGTATAAGGATGCTCACCAATCTGAATATGGTGGAAGGGGTAGTAGCTGTGGGAGAATGGAGTGATGTGCATCCCTGGGAGAACGTGCAGGGAAAATTCAGTGGGAGACACGTGGAGGACTTCAAAGTAGTCTCAAGCCACAAATAGTACATAACACTGTTCTTAAAAACAGCTGAGTAAAAAAAGGAAAAAGGATAGTATTTATAGACAGAAGAAATATATGCACACAAGAAACAAAACAGTGTTTGCAAAAATAGGTACAAACAAAAAGCTGCACATTAGAATGGTTGTCTGGAGGGAGTTGAAGGGGAAGGGAGTGAGGAATGGAGATAAAAAAATTCAAAGCAAAATGAAACAAGATGGGATTGAAGAAGGAGCTTGGGGTGTTCATCTGTAGGAGACCTGGGTTTTAGGACCTTTATCCTTACTCAAGGCTTTAGACTGGTTTACCTGTGGCCCCAGGTAGGCAGGGTGTACCTTATGCATGTTGATCTCAGTGGGCCTGTTGCTGGCCTCCCAGCTCATATCCTTACAGGTACCACTACTTCCATCCTGGATGTGATGCTCTGATGAGTACCGTGAAATATAATGCTTACATTCCCCATCACAGTACATTTCTAGTGAGATAAATGTCCTCATTCTGATGCCCTTTTAACTAATACTTATTCTCCATGTCCCTCTGTGGTGGAGTTAGTTTTCACTGGCAACCTGAAAGCCAGCGACAGCAGTTGGCCCTGCAAGGCCACCAACGAGTGAAGCGCCTGCAGCCCCGTGTCCTTTTTAGGAGAGGCAGATAATATCCTGGAAGCACTCTCCCCAAAGTTATGAATAGACAGACTGCTGTAATGGATGGTAACTCATGGGATTTATCTGGGCAAAGTTCATGCCTATTTCCAAGACAGTAACTCATAGGACAGATGACATCATTGTGAATCTTCCCTGCTGATCAGCATCCTTAAGATGGAATTTAGGCTCCTAACCCACAGGGCCGTTGTCTCTCCTTTCCAGCCCTTGGCACTGTGCTTCCAGAGCCTTCTCACCCTCAGAGCTGGCCTAGATCATTATGAGGCTAAAAAGAACAGGATATGCCAAGGTTTTGAAAATCTCTTGCTGATCTTTTTTCATCCAAGGAACATGTAAACTCCAGCTGTGTTTGCTGCCCTGAAGGTGTGGCTCCTTCTCTTCTCACCATTGGCTTGCTTGCCATTTAGAGCCAGTTTAATTAGCACGGGTGTCTGGTTTTCCCACCATTGCCTCATAGGGGGAGAAATCTGGGCCAGGTTAGTGATGCAACATGCAAATTGGAAGAGGCCACCTGGGAACTTATTAAATTTAAGTCTTACTCTAAACTTTTCATTGCTTGGAGAAAGGGTGTTATAAATCATCCTGGCTTGGGCCACAGCCTCAAAGGAGGGCAGATTCTGAAACAGTTAGTTACCTGTCCCAGTGGTCAGTGCGGTCATGGAAACCCCGCTTCTAGGGAAAGAGGTCAGTTTTCTGTTCCCAGATTTATAAATCAAGGTCAGCTCTCTTGAACTGTGTCGATGCCTTGAACTGACTGGGCCCAGCTGGAGTACAGTTTTCACGTTTGAGGTTTGCCAGTTGATGATCCATTGTTCCAGCCAGAATGAGGATTAAAGGGCCCGGCATTCCCTCAGTCTCTCCTGCTTCACGCCCAGATGGGATTCTGACACGCACTGGGTGTGAGAATAACTAATAACTCTTGCCAGCCACAAGGGCACATATCAGTGACAGTGTTATCGGGTGTTGCCTGAGTGGATGGTAAGAGCTGTGAAATCTGAGTCAGAAGACCCAAATTAAAACAAAAAAACAAAAAAACCTTTATTGAGGTATAATTTACATATAGTAAATGCATCATTTTAATTGGATACTTCAATGAGTTTTGACAAATATATACATCACAAATGACCACCCAAATCAAGTATAGAATATTTGCTTCAAAAACTTCCCTCATGTTTTATAGCTAGCCCCCTTCCCCCACCCTCAGGCTTCACTATTCTGCTTTTTGTCATTATGAAGAAGTTTTGCCTTTTCTAGAATTTAATGTAAATAGAATCATTCAGAATATCCTCGTGTCTGGAGAAGACCTGGGTTTAAACTCTAGTCCCACAATTAGATGACTTTGTGCCCCCTGGCAAGACACAGTTTCCTTTTCCATCTCAGTTTTCTTATTTCTAAGATGAAGATAATGATAACTTACAACAGTTATTTACCCAGGTGTGTCCTGGTGTGGAAGCAATGCCTTTTTGGGGCTTTGGGAATGTTCTGGGCCAGGAGTTGCTCAGAAATCAGGGGCCTCTGCTCTTCTCAGTCCAACTGTGTCCTCGAGGGCTCCCTGCCACCCGCTATTGGCACACCTGTCCTAGCTTCCCTGGGCCATGGCCTGCAGCTCCCTGCACCCTTTTCAAGGAGAACTTCTTTTATTTTAAATAAGAGATATAAAGACAGCCCAGGAAAGATGGATGGAGTGATGAGGGGCCCCAGATGGGCAGAGGTGGCCAGGGCCTAAGCAATCGGGAGGGACATACCTGGGAAGGTGTCCACAGAGGCCAGGACTGGGGCCTCCCTGGCCTTAGGGCTGGGGCACTGGGACTTTCCAGGAGTGAGTATAAGGAAAGGCAGGTGGGGCTGCCAGATACCCCAGGTGAGGCATTGGGGACGGACCCACACTGACTCCAGTCCCCCTGGGTACCAAACCTGACGGACACCCTTAGGCCAACATGGTCAGACACACACTCACATCTGACACACCAGGAGCACCTTCAGATCAGAAAACTGCATGTTCTCACCCAACACTCAATTAAGTATTGGTTGTCTTCTGCATACCAGGCATTGGGGAGTACAGCATTGAACACATCCAAGTCCCTGCTCCTCTGGAGCTCACAAAATAGAAGAATGTGGAGCCTCACATTCAGGCCGCACCCCATTCTTTGCTAGGGGTATGGTGGATCCTCAGTGTGGCCTTGATACCATTCCAGAGCAGGTCCTGCCCATCTTCTGCTCAGCATCTGACCTGGCAGAGTGGGGCTGTGCTGCCCTCTGCTGGCCATGTGGAGGCAGTGACTGACTCTCCCGACCGGGAGTTCCTGTGCTTGCCTGGCCATGAGCTGAAGGGAGGGGAATGGGGCTTTTGGTCCCTTGCTTAGGCTACTTGGCAGAGTAAACAGGGAGACGCAGGGGCAGTGTAAGAACGTGTCCTGTGCTCTGACCTCCTTGTTATTTCCTGCATGCCCCAACTCCCTTCCGTATCAGTACCTGAATTTGAAAAGTTCAAGTTGAACCAAATCATGGTATTTCTCGAGCCTTCTCCTGCAGCACCCACTACCCATGGTATCGTCCTCATGGCTCCCAGCTGTGGCACCTGACTCAGGGGATCCCTCCGCAACCAACTTCTGCCCAGCAAGGATAGAGGGACCCACATCCTGAATGTCATAGTGGAATCCTGCTGACACTTATGGA
Source organism: Manis javanica (assembly GCF_040802235.1). Lineage (NCBI taxonomy): Eukaryota > Metazoa > Chordata > Mammalia > Pholidota > Manidae > Manis > Manis javanica. Next base: position 18,653,444 of record NC_133160.1, on the reverse strand, counting down.
GGCCAACTTCGTGAGGCCAGAATGCAGGAGAGGCTGGCCAGTAGGCCTGGGCTCGGGCCAATAGCCCAGTGAATCCCAGCCTCTGCCATTCCAGCCTGGGGCCCAGATGCACATGAAAATGCCATCTCGGAAGTGGATCCTCCAATCTCAAATCTTTCAGTCCCCAGCCGACTTCCAGTCCCTTTTGACTCACCCTTGGCTGAGGCCCCAGACATCCAGGGGCAGAGATAAGCCATCCCAATTGTGCCCTGTCCTGTCCAAATTCCTGGCTCACAGAATCTGTGGGCATAATAAAATGGTAGTTTTTATGCTATCAAGTTTTTGGGTGGATTGTTCTGCAGCCCCGGGCACACCATGCCAGTCTACCCCTGCAGACCCAGACCATGGCGGGCTAAATGGGCTTCTGAAGCCTGGTGTGGCAGTGGAACCCACCTTGGTAATGCTGCTTTGGGGCCCCAGCCTGGAGGTCTGGCAGCCTCCATCCCCCATTGATTCCTAAGGGGTTGTCACATTGACCTGATCAGTTCCATGTTCCCTCAATTTTGACCTTTTGGACCCAAATTTATTCTAATGGGAAAGCAATGATTCATGCAATAACCATTTTGCCTACAGGGTCTGAAGTAGAGGAGTGGCACACGGCTATTTGGAATTGCAGAAAATGTCACCCGCATGTCAGAGAGTGGTGGTGGGGCTGGAACTGGACCAGAGGAAAGGCCAGGGACACCAACGAGGTCAAGGCTGCAAGGACAATGCAGGTGGGGGACAACAATCCCCTGCCCCAAGGCCCATGGCTGATGCAGCTCCCTGAGTCTACAACCCGGTGCTTGGCCGTGCCCTCAGCGGAGCTGCGCTCCCTGCATGGGGTAAGGCCGAACCCCCAACTCTGAATCTGGGCCGGGGTTTCTGGCGTCAGAGCAGGAGTCGGCAGAGGGACGCTCTGGCCGGTGCTGTGCGTGGAGGCCGGCAGAGGGCGCTGGCGCCCCGCGTTTGTGCCTCCGGGACAAACCTGTCCAGCTCCGGGGTCCTGCCGGCGGCGAGGGCCCAACGCCGGCCAGAGCTCTGCGCCTCGCTGGTCCATGCCACCAGGCACGCTCTCAGTTGCCCTGGTCTTGGCCTGAACGTCTCGGAATGGAAGGAACCTCTTTGCCACAGCCCGCGAGTGATCTCATGTTCTTCTCACTGCTCAGAACTGGACTTAACCAGGCCCTTAAATCTTGACTACATCTCAGAGAAAGGCATGAATCTCACCAGTTTACAGGTCTAGTCCATGATAATATAATCAACAACAGAAAACAAATACTACAATGACTTTTATGGAGTTCTAATTATTGACCTGACTGGTCAGGATCCTTTGTAGTGGAGTCAGGGCAGGTAGGCTGGGCCTCAGTTCAGCTCCCAGAAGGTGGCCACCCTCACAGTACCTTCTGCTCCACTGTCAGGGTCCTTGCAGACCTGGAAGGAGGAACAGGGGGGCTGAAGGGAATCTGAGGGTCCAGTGGGATGTCTGAACCACCCCAGGCCACCCTGTACCTGTGTTTCTGTCCATTGCCCCCATCCCTCCTGCAGCCTTGAGTGGCCAGAGAGCCTGAGCAGTGGCCCAGGAACAGGATGACTGGCAGCTACCAAGAAGCATTGCCCAAGGTCATGGCACTCAGAGCTATAGCCGGATCCCAGAGCTCTGCTGGCTGTGCCAGGGCCTGGCCCAACCCGCTCCAGGCTCTGGGCTATCAGAGACCAGCCAGTGTGCAGTCCCCGTGGGTCAAGCAGCCCTGGCATGAGGCAGTATTGCATGGTGGCTACAGACTTGGCCTGTGGAGCCCCTGTGGCTGGGTTTGAGTCCTGCTGTTACTACCTATGAGCTGTGTGGACCTTGGATGTGACAGTTAACTCACTGTCCCAGTTTCCTTGTCTTACGAAGGAAGATAGTAATAGTATGCATTTCTGTGTTAATCACACTTTTTATTTTTTGTGTTTTAATGATGCTTTGACATCTTGGGGCTGTGCAGACCCAAGAAGGGACCGCCCCTCCCAGGACTAGCTAAGTCTCAAGGATGGTAAACAATTTGCCTTGCGTGTACCTTTCAGATGCGAGCAGATCGATCCAAGGCCCACGGCCCCTCCCCCTCCCTTACCTAACTCACACAAGCCAATATTCCTCCTGCATCCATCATCCCAGGGCCAGCAAAGGTACCAGACAATAGGGGGGAGCCCCTATAGCCTGGTGCTGCTAAAAGTACTCAAACTAGCCAATCCTAGACTGGCAACTTAGCCTTGCCATTCCTCCCTGTGAAAAGCACAGTGAAGATTCCGGCCCATGTTTTCCCCTTTCCTTCTGCCTTCGGACTGACTTGGTACTTCTCCATGGGGCCCCCTGTGGTGTGCTGTGACCCCTCCTCTTGGAAATTGTGAGAATAAACTCTTCTTTCAAGGCTGGCTCTGTGGCCGTCATCGTACCATACCTGATTACTACCAAATCCCAGGTACATTTAAAAACAACAGCAGTTGGCTCCTGGCATCAAATGATTTAACTTTGCTAAAATGCTTTCAGTAGTGCCTGACACGCGGTGGATGCGAAGCAAGGAGTAGCTATTATTATTACACCTCCTCTCTTCTGTTTGCACCAACTGCCTCCCTCTGGGTGACTGAGCGTGCATGCAGCACGAGGAGCAGCCAGTGGTAGGCGCTGGTGGAACGCCAGCCAGGTGCTCCCTTCCCTTGGTGGGCGGTGGCGAACACCCCATGCTGGCAGTGAGTGCCAAGTGGGGGGGCTGCCAGGAGCAGAGCAGTGAGGGTTCTGGAGCCACGGGAGACCCCGCTTTTGCCATTTGGCTGCAGGGACTAATCAGGGTCTCCAGGAATTTCTCCTCCCTGACCCACACCCCTGAGAATGCCTAGCTCAAGTGGGCAAATTGCCCATTGATAATTACTCCTAAAAATGATAAAATTTACTGAATGTTTACAGTGACCAGGCACTGTGCTAGCATCTTGTATCAGCAGTGCTCAAACGTTTTAGTCTTAAGAACTCTTTATACTCTTAAAAATTTTTGAGGATCTCAAAGAGCTCTGGGTAATGTGGGTCATTTCTGTTGCTATTACCATGTGAGGTGTTAAAACTGAGAAATTGTAATAATAGTAGTTTATAATTTATTTAAAATTGCAATAATAAACACATTACATGTTAACATAAATATTTGATGAAAAATAACTCTATTTCCTAACAAAAAAATTAGGGAGAAGGAAGTGTGGCATTGCTTTGCATATTTGCAAATCTATAATGTCAGGCTTAAAAGAAAACAGCCGGGTTTTCATATCTGCTTCTGCATTCAAGTTTTTGAGCTGTCATATGTCATGTAGTCTTTGGAACACTCCATTGAGAGTAAAAAATTAATTGAGAGCTAAAAGGACAAATGACATCTTAGTATTATTATGAACATTAGCTATTATGGGTACTCTGAAAGGGTCTCAGACCCCAAGTGGTCCCCTTTGGAAACTGCTGCCTTATATCCAGGATGAGTGGGTTCCCATATGCCCCAGCTTTACAATTGAGGAAACCGAGGCACAGGGGTTTGAGGTGATGTGCCCCAGGTCGCACAGATGGGATTCAAAGCCAGGCTGCCTCCAGGAGCGGGTGGTCACCAGGAAAAGACCTTGACTTTGGTTCCCGTGGACCCTAGCACTGATCCCTGAGAGACAGAGCAGGAAACTGACACTGACAAAGTGAGAGGAACAGGATGGCCATTGGGGTGAGGAGCTGGGTCTGAAGTGATGGGGGTGCTGTTGGGAGGGGCCCGGGGGATCAGTTAGTCATCAAGTAGTCCTAGTGACAGGGCTGGAGATGGCCGCTGGCGGTGGATGCAGTCTCCAGCTGGAAAATCAATAGGTGATCAGCGGTCCAGGGGCACCGCTGTTCATCAGGTGCACGAAAGGCAGGGGTGGGGGTGGGAGGCCCAGAGGAAATATCACTGACCCCCGGCAGGATTGATCAAACAGCCAGACACCCAAGGCCAAACTCACTAATAAAGTGAGACGTTCAGCTCAGCCAGGCGGCTGCTGGCTGAAGGTCTTAAAAAAACCGCTTAGCTGGGGAGTTCTTGCTAAACTGTCTTTGTTTCTTGAGGCCAGCGGGAGGGAGGACTGGCTGTGCGGAGGCTTGGCTTGGCTTCTGTTTGGCCTCGATCTCTTGGCTTGATGCAGGCCTGTACCCCAGAACCCAGGAGTGCCCATGGCCTGTGTGTGTGGGCATGTGCATGCGATACAGCACACCATTTACACATGGCATGCACATGCACATATGACACACATTTGCGCACAAATATACAAATGCACCCACACATGCTTATGTATGTACACACATGCTATAGCATGCACAATGCCCACACAGATGTGCACACACATACAAATGTGCCTGTGAACGTTCGTACATACATTTACCACATAGCATGTCCACACAACATGCACACACATGCATGTTACAGCATATATATGTGCACATATGTGCATGTGCCACAGCACACATGCTTTGCATTTGAAGGATGAGCATGTGTGCTTGTGGGTTAAACTCTTTCTTCTTCATTTTTCACTCATATCACCACTTCCTCTGCCTATACCCTCAAAGATGCATCTGTAGAAATGCATCTTTGCATTTTTATGCATTATTATTATTATGGGGGGAGTGGAGAGGGAAGTGGGGTTGGAAAGATGTACGTAGAGAGAGATTGTAGATGTGGAAAGGGCGAAGGAAGTGAGAAGTAGCCCAGGGCCTGCAAGGGTGGGAGTTAGAAGGTTTCGGCCAGGAATTGGGAGAGAGGACCCCAGGCCAGGGGGATGTGCCCAGGTAGCCATGGGGTGAGAAACCTAAAGGATGAAAGTATGCACAGACAGGATATTACAAAGCAGCATGATGGGTAATGCTTTGACTTCATTTGGCATTCTGTGAGGGATCTGAGCAGAGGAAGAATAGAATGACTTCCAGCAATTTTCTGGTTGTTGGATTGTATTTTGTTAAATGAGTCACTATATTGAGACTAGGGTTTTGCATTGTATGTATAGAGGAAAGATGATCAGACACCTTGTAGCATTGATACACAAGTTTAGTATTATTATCCCCATTTTGTAGATAAGGAAACTGAGACCTGGAGTGGCTCAACATCTCACTCGAGACAATCCCGAAAGCTAAGGAGGCCTGGATCTAAGCCTAGTGATTTCCCTTCCTAACACTACTCCTTCGACCACAAAGGTTTTGATAAACAATGCTTCAAAACTTTGACCTTGACCAAGTGCCAAGTCTTCTGATGACATGTTGCTGGAAGAGATGGAATGGTGTGCACTGGTGTTCGGGGCACTCAAGTAGGCCTTACAGTACCAGTGGGGGTAGATGGACTTGGCGTTTTGCCATGTAAGGAATGGCAGGAGGACATGCTGTTCCGTTGGCATGACATAGGATTCAGGGGGTAGATTGAGTTGATGGAGCCCCCAAAGTTATATATACCTGGAACTTGTGAATGTGACCTGCTATCATCTGAATGTTGTGTTCCCCACACCCCAAATTCATATGCTGAAATCCCAATCCCCAAAAATGATGGTATTAGGAGTGGGCCTTTGAGAAGTGCTAAAGCCCTGAGTGTGGAGCCCTCATAAATGGGATTTGTGCTCTTATAAAAGAGACGTCACAGAGGCCCCTCACTCCTTCCACCAGGCGAGGACCCAGCAAAAAGGCAATGGCTACAAACCAGGACGAAGGCCTTCAGTGATATGCTGGCAGCCCGATGGCCTCCAGGACTGTGAGGAATGATCCAGGTGAGCTCCTTCTGGATTATCTGGGTGGGCCCTAAATCCAATGACCATGTCCTTATAAGAAAAGGGGAGATGCAGACAGAGAAGGAGAAACAGAGAAGAAGGGGCTGTGAAGACAGGGAGAGTTTGGGGTGGTGCCTCTGCACGCCAAGGGGTGTTAAGTGCTGCATCCAGATGCCTGGAGACGGGCATGGAACAAATTCTCGCTCAGACCCTGCAAAAGGAACCAGCCCTGGTGAGACCTTGGTTTTGGACTGGCCTTCAGCGCTGTGAAACAGTAAATTTCTGCTGTTTTAAACCATTAAGCTTGCGGTCATTTCTTAGGCCAGCCCTAGGCCACTACCATGGGGAGCAGAATGACGTCCTCGAGGAATAAGAGTGGGTCCCACCCTGTGTGTCCCTGGAGGAATGTGGAACTTAATAGACGCCCAACTCCCGCTCCTAACAATGAGGACCTTCTACAGCCAGGGGTTCAGGATGGAATGGGCTGAGAGGGGAGGAAGGACCTTTCCATCACTGATGCGGCCATAGGCAGGGGTCTCAGCATCTGTTAGATAGTTGGAGTTGGAGTTAACAGTTTAAGCATCTGTTATGTAGTTGAACCTGACAACTTGGAGGCCAACTCCAGGCTTGAGAATCTACGCATTGGTGCAAAGAAAGATGTAAAGGTTTAGATTGATGACAGGGGACCTAGAATGGACATCTAGGTTGGTTTGACGGGCCTCACAGGCAGTGCTGGTGATTGGTAGAGAAATGGGTCTGTGTGAGGGGAGGGTGCTCAGAGCCTGGCTGCCGGGTGAGCAGGGGCATCTTGTAGACCCTCCACAACTGCCCCTCCCAGCCATCTTCTGATAAAGTTGTCTTCGTGTGGATGTTGCATTGGACATAATGTTCACAGCCCCCGAAGGAACAGCATCTCTCATAAGCCACAGTATTTTTTCAGCCGAGAACTTGCTGTTACAAATTCATTAAAATTGGTTTGATATTCTCTTCCCATTTCTGTGCCAAAAGCTGGTGTGGACAGAATTGATAATGTCATGGTGAATGTAACTGAATGATTATTCAGTCAGAAAGAAGCGAACTTAATTTGTTCTTTTAAGTGTACCTTTGAGGTTGGCGATGGATGTTGATATGGGTGTGGGGAGATGGCACGCTTATGTGCTCATTAGGAGGGTACAAATTGGCACAACTCTTATGGAAAAGAGTCCAGAAATGTCACTGAGATAGAAAATAAAAGTGGTTGTTTTGGATTTCTTAGTCCTCAAAGCTCAGCTGGGCAAGAAAGGCTATTTTTTTTTTTTTTTTTGAGAGGGCATCTCTCATATTTATTGATCAAATGGTTGTTAACAACAATAAAATTCAGTATAGGGGGGTCAACGCTCAATGTACAATCATTAATCCATCTCAAGCCTAATTCTCGTCAGTCTCCAATCTTCTGAAGCATAACGAACAAGTTCTTACATGGTGAACAAATTCTTACATAGTGAATAAATTCTTACATGGTGAACAGTACAAGGGCATTCATCACAGAAATTTTCGGTTTTGATCATGCAATATGACCTATAAACAATCAGGTCAAATATGAATATTCGTTTGATTTTTGTACTTGATTTATATGTTGATCCCACATTTCTCCTATTGTTATTATTATTTTTATTTTTAATAAAATGCTGAAGTGGTAGGTAGATGCAAGATAAAGGTAGAAAACATAGTTTAGTGCTGTAAGAAGGCAAATGTAGATGATCAGATGATCAGGTGTGTGCCTATGGACTAAGTATTAATCCAGGCTAGACAAGGGCAGCAAGACATCCACGGATGCAGAAGATTTCTCTCAAAGCAGGGGGGGTGAGGTTCTGAGCCTCACCTCTGTTGATCCCCAAATTCTCACCTGATGGCCCCCCTGCGACTGTGCCTGTCTTAGGTTGTTCCTCCCTTGAGGAATCTTACCCGTCTCTGGCTAACCAGTCATCTTCCGGGGCCATACAGGGAAATGTAAAGTTGGTAAGTGAGAGAGAAGCCATATTGTTTGCAAAGGTTAGCTTTTTTACTTCTTTGCAGATTTATGCCTTGTGGCTTCTATGCCCAGCACTTGTCTCGAGGTATCAAGAAAGGCTATTTTTGTTATTCTGTGAGTTGACTGGGTTTCTGTCTCAATGCTGCCTACTTCCTCCCAAATACACATACCCTTTCACTGTTAGGCAGAAAATTAAGCCTAGTTTATTCAAGATAAAGTCACCATCTGAGGGGCTCCTCAGCCAATTAGAATTGCTTTAAAAAATTTATTCTTAACGCCTTATTCCTGGGAGGGGAGCCTGTATTTGGGGGGAGAAGAGCTTATGTAGTAAGTCCTTGCTTGGTCATAACCCCTCACCCCCAAAGAAGTGGCAGTGTCTGTGGACATTTGCTCATTGCCACGTGGCCTGAGACCCTGTCCAGCATCTCAGCTCACTTCTCTGACCTTCGCGGAAGCACAGAAACACTAGAGGCAGTGGCCTGCCTAGTGCCTCGTGGCCTGAGGCTGGCATCTCCTACTGTCATCTCTGCCTGCGTGACCGAGGACTGTGGTTGGGAAACGGGGCCTAGGTCACCTCCAGTTTCACACTTTCAGATCCCCCATCTTCTCCATTGTTCCTTCCTCCCCCATACCTAGCCCTGCCTCTGAGCAGGTGTGACCCAGGTGGCCTTTTCCTGGACCCCGTCATCTTCAGCCTCTTCCACCCCACCTCCGCCCTCCAGCCCGGGAAGATCTCCTTGGTTTACCTGGCACTCTTGTGCATCCTGTCTCGGGAACCTCACGGCCAGAATCTCCCCCTGTTCCGTGCTGCTCCACGCAGCCCCTCTGGCAGGCGGGGGCCCGAACGGGGAGGCTGTCAGTGGTGTAAAGTGCAACGGGGCTCACACAGTATTTGTGTGTCTTGTTCCCTGACGTGAAATATCTAGAATAGACGAATTCATAGGCACGGAAAGTGGACTGGAGGTTACCGGGGAGTGGGGAGTGAGGGGAGTTACTGCTTTATGGGTACAGAGTTTTGTTTGGGATGAAAAAAACTTTCAGAGATGGTTAGTGGTGAAGGTCACAGGACATCGTGAATGTCACTAATGCTACAAAGTTGTACACTTAAATATGGTCAAATGGCAAATGTTAAATGTATTTCATAATTTTAAAAAAGTAAAAAAGAGTAAAAAACAACAGGGCAGAAAAATCCTGCAGTAATGCTGAGCAACAGCCTTCTGACCCTGACCAGTGCCCCACTTGGGGGAATCGAGTCTATGCAAACCCTCGAGTGTACAGGCTGCGTGAGGAGGTTGGTGGTGGCCTGGTGGGTGACAGTGAGACGCCGAGACAACCTGCGTGTCCATCAGCAGGGGACTGAGTGAATGTGGAGCCACACCTGGAAGGCTGAGCAGTGGGATGAAGGCCGCACCCTGCTCTGAGCCGGTGCCCACATGGAAGGTGCCCACAGGTGGGCGAGGGAGCTGAATAACACATGTGTGGCAGCACCTGTTTGTGTAAAAATACCTGTATGTGGAACAGGTATGAATTTGCTGGACATTTGAGGTGAAGGAGATCTTGCCTCCCTCCCTGTCCTTCTTTCCCTTTCTCTTTTCCAGACAAAGGTTTATTTGCCTATGTCACCATTCTTTCCTCTTTTGCTAGCTGGGGGCTTCTATTCTCTGTCTTTGCTGTGCATGATAATTTCTTCTTTGTTTTTTTTTTTAGTATTAAAAAAACTGTGAGAAATAACTAATATACAGGAAAGTGTGTAAAACATAACATCCAGCAAATGTAAGAAGCAAACACCCACCATCCCAGCGAAGAATTCCAGCAAATCTACCCCCCATGTTCTCTTCCCAGTCACCTCCTCCAAGAGTTAAGTATTTCCTGAATTTTATAGCAACTATCATTGCTTTAAAATTTTTTTTTTTCATTTTGAAATAATTTTAGATTGACACAGTAATTGCGAAAAGGATACCAAGAGTTCCTGTGTGCCCCCACCCAGCTTCCTCTAATGAAAACCGCTTCCAGAGCTATGGGGTGACACTCCAACGAGGAAACGCATGTGGGCACGATACTATTAACAGGACTGTAGACTTTAGTTGGGTTTCATCAGGTTTTCCACTAATGTCCCTTTTCTAGTTTCAGACTCCAACCTCGATGCCAGATTGCATTTAGGTGTCACATCTCCTTAGTGTCTTCCAGTCTCTCACTCGTTCTGGGTGTTTCTTATTTCCCATGACCTTGACCCTTTTGAAGGGTACCAGTCAGAAACTCAGGATGGCTTGCTTTTCTTCATGATTTTCCTCTCCTAAGTATATACCCTTGAACATCTTAGTTTAGTTTTGACTGTTCTGAGTTTTATAGACATGGAATAATATATATCCCTAAAGTTCATTAAATGATGTTTTCGTTTTATGTTTTTGGAGGGGGGGATTCATCCTTGTTTTTGTGCGCAGCTGCAGTTCCTTTTCCTTGCCGAATACTATTCTGTCGTAGAGCCAGACCATATTCTAATCATAACAATACAGTGGCTATCACTGAACCATTTTGCATTTGATAGGCTTCTGGGTTATTTCCAGTTTGGGGCTATCGCAAACGGTGCTCGCCAGGGGCATTCTTACTATGTGTCTCCTGAAGTGCCTGGGCCACATTACTCTAGGACAAATTTCCAGGAGTGGGGATCTGGGTCCCCATGTGTGTGAATCTTTACCTTGGCTTGGTGCTGCCAGGCTCTTTCCAAAGTGGTTGCACCCATCTAGAGCCCCACCTGTGTCTGAAAGTTTCCGACATGCCATACTGCTGTTTCTGAAATGGAATTGAATCCATTAGGGAACAGGAAAGAGATGTACATAACATGCTTAGAACAGTGGCAGGGTTTAATTTAAGAGAACCTAATGAAGAGATTATTTAGAGAAGGGTGGGCAGGAGTAAATGAGCTAATAAGGGCTGTGGAGACACCCAGGTACTAGCAACAGTTGGGAGTTGTTACCACCTGGGGCTGGTGTGGCAAGGAGAAAGGAGGGCACCTGGGGCTCCCCAGGAGCTGTAGGCACAGACTCATGCTTCTCAACCATTTTTCATTGTGCAGTTGTAGGTTGATATATATGTGCTCCAAATAGGTTCAGGTCCTAATCCCCAGGACCTGTGAGTGTAACCTCATTTGGAAATAGGGTCTTTGCATAAGTAATCAAGTTATGATGAGGTCTGTCTTTGATATCTTGGGCTGCTATCACACAATAACATAGACTGGAGGTGAAGGGGGAGCTCAAACAGCAGACATTTATTTCTCAAAAATCTGGAGGTGAGAATTCCAAGATCAAGGTGCTGGCAGGTTTGGTGTGTGGGGAGGAACCACCTCCTGGGGTGTAGATGGCCGCCTCCTTTGCTATGTAGTCACATGGCCTTTTCCTCACAGAGAGATTGCTCTGTTCCTTTTCTTATAAAGGACACTAATCCCATTGCGAGGGGCCTTCTCTCATGATCTAACCTGGACCTGATTACTTCCCAAAGGCCTCGCCTCCTAACACCATTGCACTGAAGGTTAGGGCTTCAACATATGAATTTGGGAGGGAAGCATTCGTCCATAGCAAGGCTGTACTGGATTAGGGTGGGCCCTCACCCAATAACTGGTGTCCTTACAAGAAGAGGAAAATTTGGACCCAGAGGCACAGGCAGGGGGGCCGTGTGAAGACAGGAGCAGAGATTGGAGTGAGGCAGCCACAAGCCAAGGACTGCTGGCAGCCTTGAGGGAGGTGGAAGCAAGAACGGATTCTTCCCTAGGGCCTTTAGAGGAAGCACGGTCCTCCTGCACCTGGATTCCAGACTTCCGGCCTCCAGAACCAGGAGAGAATACATTTCAGTTGTTCTAAGGCCCCCAGTTTGTGGTATTTTGCTCTGGCAACCTGGGAATCAATATGCCCCCTCCCAGCAAAGCCAGGGTGTCTCTGTGTTGGTGCTGTGGCTCTTTGGAGGGTCACCAACCATTGCCATGGGTGAGGTTTTTACTCCCTGAGAGCCAGTGGTCACCCTCTTGGGGGTAAAATTGCTCCCATTGAGGCTGTGGGGATGGGAGGGGAACAGGCTGACGGGAGGCGGAGAAGCAGCTGGGAACCGGAGCCCTTCCTGATCTCTCCACTGCCCCTTGGTTTCCTGCCAGTGCCTCCCACTGGCCAGACTGCTCATGGCAGAGATGGAGGGGAGCTCAGGGATGCTATCCACTGAGATTAGCCCCTGGGGGCTGAGCAGGGATGAGAGGAATGGAGAGTGGATGGGTGTGTGCATGGGCAGCAGTCAGCTCACAGACGCAACTGGGTCAGCCCTGTGCCCTTCCTTCAAGGGCCGTCCTTCCTCTGATGGCAATATATGAGACCCCCAAGGCTGCCGTGGGCCAGCAAAATGGGAAGAAAGGCTGGTTTTCTGTCCAGGTGGCCTTGCTCAGTATTCCTGAGCAGAATGATCATCAGAACAAAGGCTGCCCCAGTTCCTCAGAGCTAAGCCAGGGCGTGGGCCTCTCCATGACGCTCTGAAGCTGTGGCTGTTGATGCCAGCATCCTGTCCCTCCTGGGTCCTGCAGAGGAGCATGGCCCAGCACCCAGGCTGTAGCCCCCGCCCTCTTCCCTGCCTCTCTCCTCCTCAGCAAGCCTTGGAGTCCTTCCCTCCAGACTGTCCAGTTCTATCATCACAAGGGTTCTATGTAGAAAGGCAGAAAACAACACGGACCCCAGCATCCTAGGGTATTGCAAGAGGCAGCAGGGTGCAGCAGAGAAAGAGTTTAGATTCTGGCCCAGACCTCCTGGGTTTGGATCCTGGTTCTGCTACTCACTGGACTCTGTGCCTCAGTTTTCTCATCTAAAAAATGGGATATAATGGTATACACCTTATAGGGTTATTGGGAGCATTACCTGAGCTCATGGACACAAAGTGCTCAGAATGGTGTGTAGTACATAGTAAGTACTACATAAGAATTAGATCTATTATTGCTCTGCTGGGTGGATTTACCCATAGAAAGTTCTAGGGTAATGATGCCGCCCAAGGGGGTAGAGTTGGGCTTGTAGGAGGGAGATTTTCACTTTATTTTATTTAATTTCATATTGTTTATACTTTCAAAAACAAGCATGTAGCACATGTTAAGTTAAAGCACCTAGAATATTTTAAAATAAATATTTAAAACATTTTTTAACTCTTTAGAAGCAAAAGATGAACTTTTGGAAAAATGATAAGATTTGCACCATTTAATGTAGAATACAAGACATGACAGACTCTCATCAATCTCCCTTTCATCGCATGTGTGCTTTGAAAGCAAAATTGATGAGTGGGCCTGGGTTTGAGGTTGAACTCGCCTAGTCCCCTAGATCCTGGGTTCCCTAAACTGCCCCTGCTGGGTATGGTGCAGGGACTGAGCCTGGGCCTGCAGCTCCCCACATCTACCCAGTGTGGGCCTCCCAGGGCCCCCCACCACACGCACCTCTCAGCACCTGCCCTGGTTGCCAGGGAAACGGCCTTTTATTGAGTAGAGCCATCCCCAAACCCAGCCCAGTGATTTGTCCTTGTCTAATTATTATTACTCTTTGCATTTCTCCTTTGGATGAGTAATGGGGGAGGGTCGGGAGGTGGGAGGGCACAGGAGCCGAGGAGTAGTGATTTGTGGGCTTGGCAGCTCATCTTTGAGAGGAGGACATTTATCTTTCTGGAAGCAGAAAACAGCCCAATGGAGATGAGTTCAACAGTTCCTGTGTGGATCTGTGTGCCCACATACTTGTCAGGAGTCATCTGCCCGGAATGTGCGTGCACGTGGACTCATGGTGTGCGAATGTGTGCCGGGTGCGTGCATAGCTAGCAGACCTCTCGGAGCCACGAACCCCGTGGGTGTGGTTACTGTGTGCTCACCGTGAACAGCTCCTAGAGCTGTGTGTGGGTGCATCTGCCTCTGTGTGCACCCTTCATACTGAGTTATGTAACCTAGGTTTGCCCGCTTGCGTGCATTCCAGTGACAATGTTGTACATGTTGTAAACAAAGCAAGGGAACCCTGTATGTGTGCCCATCTGCCTATGTACATGTTGGGTACATTGCTATCAAATGTGCTTGTGCCTTTGTGTGTCTCTCCGTGTACATGGACTACATGGTGTTTTCAACCGGGGACTTGTCCTCACGGGGCTAAGGGCTGTGCACATGTCTGCGTGTGAGCACATTGTGTACATTGTTATGGAAATGTAGTTATGAAATCAAATTATGAAAACTAGACCCATGAGTCTTAGTGCTGCCCTTTAATCAGAGACACCCACCTTCGAGGAAGACATGGGGTTGGGTAAATTCATAGGTGTGCACACCACATGTTTTGATAGCTGGGACGGATTGCAAAAACGTCCTCACTCCTTGCTTCTGCCTCAATCCATGCCCTTTGGATGTGACTTTGCAGTTTCTCCTCCTAGAAGCTGAGGTCTGTTTCCCCACTGCCTGAAACTGGCTGCACTTGAGACTTGCTTTGGACAACAGAGCCAGGTGGAAGGGACAATGAGCCTGTTCTGAGTCTAGGCTTCAAGATGCGTTGCAGCTCCCTGGCTGTCTTATTCCTCTGCCCAGCTGTCACATGCACAAGCCCGAGCTAGCCTGGTGGACCATGAGGGGCCAATAGCGAGCAGAAGGAGAAGAGCCCAGGTATCCAACTGAGGCCAACTGAGCTCGACACATTTGAGAGTCCAACTGCAGCTACCAGCTTTCCTGGCTGTTGGTCAGAGACGCAGGAGCAGGCACTGATGACCCACAGACCTGTGAGCAACAATAGTTGTTTTAAGTCTCTGCATATTGGGGTGATTTGTTATGTAGCTTTATTGTGATAATACACAACTGGTGAAAGCGAAAACCCTTCATGGACAGCTAGCTACACACACAGAGAAAGCCTGTATACAGATCTACATGTAGGATGGGTAGCTCTGCATACTAGGATTCTTCACTAGTTATCCAAATTACCCCTCAATTTGGAAGCTTAACACAGCAAACATTTATCTCACAGCTCCCATGGGTCAGAAATCAGGGCTGGGCTTCTTTGAGTGCCTCCAGCTCAAGGTCTCTCATGAAACTGTTGGGGCTGCTGTCCCATGCTGGGTAAAGCCTCCTTCTGTTGGGAGCCTGAGGGTCCCCGTCCCTCCTCAGCTTCAGGATACATGCCTGGAGCCCCAGTCGGGAGGCCCACTGCAGGGGATTCCTTTCTAGACAGAATGTCTCAGCTCCAGTGCCAGGACCAGGACTCTGGAGAAACGAATGTTTATTTCTATCAAAAAGCATATACACGTACACATGGGTGTGCATCGCAGTTTGATTCATAACGACCCAACCCAGAAAAAATCCAAATGTGTGTACCGGGAGAACAGATAGATGGTGGCATATTCCTTCATTAGAATATTACCCAGCAGTGAAAATGAAATATTACCACAGAGAACACCACGAATTTCGTGGACAGAATGTTGAGCTAAACAAGCTGGAAATAAAAGATGCTATAATGTGAGTCCATTTATGTCAACTGCCAAAAACAGGCAATGTAACCTGTGACCAGAGTGTGGGAGGGGCTTGCTCTTGTGGGGGGGTGGCTGGAAGAGGAGATGAGGGGCTTTGGGGTCCTGGTAATGTTCTGTTCCTCCCTTTAAAACTCTGGGTGCTGGTGTCATGGATGTGTTCACTTGGTGAAACTCCACACTCACGGCTTTCGGCCTTTCCTGTACGTATGCTACACTTGAATAAAATGTGTCTTGAACAAAAAGTCATACTAGAGAAAGTGAACAGTGGGGGACTGGGGGCATGTGGGGGAAGAGAGAGGTGACAGAGCTGGCACATCAGCAGGAACCTGATCATGTTGGGACTGAGAAGCCAGGTTAAAGATGCTGAGCTTTCTCAGGTGAGCAGGGGAGCGGTGGGGAGGTGCACAGGGGCAAAGCACATTCAGGCGTTCGTGGCAGAACTAAGGCCAGGAACTGGGGCTGAGGGGGGATGCTGGGGGGGGGAGCAGCTGGGAGGTGGGCTAGGAGGTTCTTGGCACCGTCCTGGGGGAGACAGTGGAGGCCTGAGCTCAGGGAAGGCAGAGGGGATGGAGGGGAGTTCGGGTGGCTTTGAGGGACACCTAGGAAGTTGAGTTGACAAAGCTGGGAGAAGCCTGGGCAGGGTGGGGAGGGAGAGGGCAGTGAGGGAGGAGGAGACACCCATATTTCCTGCAAAGCCCATGAGGATAAGAGCTCCCCGGGCATTTGGCTGCGAACGTAGACTTTAACCCCTGCCTAGGGTTGGGAGGCCACTCTGAGGCTCTAAAGGTACCTGCCTGCTGAACTTCCAGAAAGGCAGGCAGAGCCTTAGCGGCAGAGAGCTGGGTTTGACCCCTCACCACATTAGGGACTCCCCAGTGTGCCAGACTGTGTCTGACCATGTCCATCAGGCTGGCAGCAACTTCCTTCCCTTTTCTCCTGTCTTCCAGCCTAAAGATGAAAACTTTCTTGAAGTATAAGCTACATAAAATGAAACTCGTACATTTTAGGTTTAGAGGTCTCTGATTTCTAACAAATGTATACACACCTGTGCAAGCCCTACTCCAACCCAGAGGGCGTTTCCATGACTCTGGAAGGTTCCCTCCAGTCCCCTCGCACATCCCCCACCCGTCCCTCACCGTCCCACTGCCATTGATCTGATTCTTACCACTTTCCTCAAATCAACTTTTCATTTGCTTTTGTGTTTGCAAGTCTGTTTCTTTTCTTCTTTTTCTGTAGAGCACATACTTGTTGGTAAAACAATATTCATTTTTCTACCGTCTACCTTCTTTAATCATTGTTGATAATGGCCAGATAAGATACATACACACAAACACACACACCTACACATACATACACATTTACACACACACAACACATTCACACTTAGATTTACACACATGCATGCATGCAATACACCAACTTACACATAAACACACATACATTTTAGGTTAAGGAAACTTTTGCGAGGCTCAGCAAGACTTAGGTCGAGGTAAGGCCAAAAACAGTCTTGTTTTGACTGAAACCCTTCATGTTAGTGCACACACAAACACACGCACGCAGCTTCTGAAGCCAAGACCCATTTGCTACCTCCTGCTCCCCGACAGAGTCAGAGCAAGAAGAGAAAAATAGGAATTCTTGCCCTGTCTCAAAAGTAAAAGGGACAAATTAGTTTCTTGTCAGTGCACTGCAATAAATACATTGTCATTTTTATCCCCCAGTGAATCATAGTCTCCATTTCTCCCATAACTATTATACAGTCTGCTGGCACTATATCATTTTTTGGTAATTTTATTTTCACCAATTGTTTTATGAAATTTTTGAGTTTTATGGACACTAAAACAAATCTAGCCTGCGAGTGTTATAGCCCTTTAAATCATCAGCAGGAAATCTCAAGGTTCCTCCAGACTGTGGCGGAAGGAGGCTTTAGGAAAGAAAGATTGCCCCTAGCTTATAAACTGAGCAAAAACCTAGAGATAAGTTTGTAAAAGGGACATAGATCACAGCGGGTGAGAACTGGGGTGTAAAACATCTCCCTGCTCAGCTCGTATAAGAATAAAAATGGACTTTTATTTAGCAGAAACACTAAAGTAGTTGGAGGGAAGGACGCACAGGTCTTCCCTGCTTTCTTAGCCACCACAGCCCTGTTTTCCTCTCAGGCTGGGTGAGCCCTGTGTCAGCTGCTCACAACCAGGGAGAACCGCTGAGCCACAGACCACCCTGGGGAAGGTAAGCATGTTCATGATATCCGCACAAAGCACCCCTCCCCACCCCCTGCAAATGTCCAAGTCGCACCCTTGGGATGAAAAACAGGATAAAAAGTAATTTTAGAGCACAGTAGAAAATAAAATCTCAAGAAGATGCGAATAGCTGAATTGATTTGGAAAAAGGTTTGCCTTACCAAGTATTAAAACGCATTCTGAAGCTACCATAATAAAACCAGTATGTTACTGGCATAAGACTAGACAGGAGAATCAGTGGAATGAAGTAGATAATCCTGAATAAGAACTGAGCCCATGAAAAATGTAGGTTCACATATCAGTAGAAGAGGGATGGATTATTCAGTGTCATCTGTAAACCTGGCCATTCGGAAAACAGTCAATTTAGATTGTCATCTCATTCTAGAGACTAAAAACTAAAAACTAGATGGGTAAAATAGTTGAAAGTGAGAAACAAAACAATAAAAGACAAGAAGAAAGTATAAAAACAATAATTTGATCTCTGGAATGAGGAGGGTTTTATCCATGACCTTGGATAGAACTGACAAGGAAAATGACAGACAGATTTAGCTTCTAAAATGTTTATATGTATTTCAAGACATATTCCCTAAGTTAAGGTTTAAAGTCAAAGTGACAAAACTGTTTTACAGTTATGGTAGCCTAAGATTAATGTATATACATTCATAAAGAAAACACTGGCACTTAATAGAATGGGTAAGGGCTAAAACCTTGTAATTCACTGAAGAACAAATATCTCTAAGCATGCATTTCCAACTGAACTGGTTGTGATGGTCAATTTTATGTGTCACCTTGACTGGGGCATAGGTGCCCAGGTATGATCAAACATTATTCTTGATGCATCTGTGAGGGAGTTTCTGGATGACATTGACATGTGAACTGATAGACTGAGTAGAACAGATTGCTCTCCCCATTATGGGAGGGCCTCACCCAATCAGTTGAAGGCCTGAAGAGACTAAAAAGGCCGATCCTCCTGTGAGTAGGGGAAAACTCCCCTTGCCTGAGTGCTTTTGATTTGGGACATAAGTGATTTCCCCCACCCTCACCCCCCCACCTTTGGATTTGAACTAGAATAGCAACTCTTTCTGGGTCTTGAGCCTGCAGACTTTCAGACTGGAACTATACCATCAGCTCTCCTGGGTCTGCAACTTGCTAACTGCAGATCTGGGGCCTTGTCAGCTTCCGTAATCATATGTGCCAATTCCTTATAATGAATCTTGTTTTCTGTATCTCTCTATCTCCATGTCCTATTGGTTCTGTTTCTCTGGAGAACCCTAAAAAACTAGTCATCAAAGAAGTGTAAACTAAAGTCCCAATGATAGGCTAGTTTTTCCCCTGAGTGATTGTGGATTCTCTTGGGTCCTCTGCATTGGCATCTAGACACTGTCCAGACTCCTCCAGCTTAAACAAAGCCTCTCTTTAGTCCCATAATCCTCTCAAACCGTGAGCCTCTCTTGTCCCTTTCATAGCTCAGGTTCTTTAGACGGCCCTCCAAATGTACATCTGCCTTCTGTGCCATCTGATCACCAGGCACTTCAACCAGGTTCCCCGCCCTCCTCCGGCAGACCCGAGGTCTTATCAGCATTTCTGTGCACAGCCACACAACTGCAGGGGGCGCCGTCTGCATAGCCTTTGATGTAAATGATGCCCAGCTGTGTAATACAGATGCCCTGCTAGAAATCTATGGGGCCCTTCAGCCTTCTCCTCATGAGGGTTTTGGGTGCATTTTACTGCAGGCAGGTGGAGATGAGGTTGTATGGAGATAGAAGAGAAGAGCTCCTGAGACGAAGACCCTCCAAGCAGGCTTTTAACCAGCATTTCTGTTCCACTGTGTGCAGGTAAATGGGTACATGTCTTCTAAAAGGTTGTTTCTGGTTGTCTGTCTCAGGTAGGAAACAGAGGTTCCAGAGAACCAGCCTTTTTGTTTTTATTTGTTTAACTTTGTGTTTAAAAAATGTAGCAGATATTCAGTTAACCCTTGGAAAACATGAACAAGTTTTCCCCCTTCTCCTCACTCCCCACTTGTCTGCACACCCCCTCCTCATCTTTGCCGATGTGCACATCACAGCATGGGTGCACGGGAAGGCTGCAAGCTCTGCCACTTGGACCCGTGTTAGCCTGGTTTCAAAGTCTGTCATTTCTCCTCTGGACCCTTGTCACCTCCAGCCTGCTCTCTACCCAGCAGCCAAAGGAGCTCTCTAAGACACATTACTAAAATCCCATCACCACCCCAGTTTAGAAGCCTTTGGAAGCTTCCATGTGCATAGAAGACACAATTCCGACTCCTTCCAGGCCTTGCTCCTTGCCCGTCTTTGCAGGCTCTCTGTCCTGCCTTCCCCCAGTACAGTCCGGCCCAGCCACATTGGCCTTGGTCATGCTTCCCAGACACATAGCACTTGCCCATGGCGGGACCTCTGTCCCTGTCTTCTGCCTCTACTGCTCGTCCCCCTGCTCATCCCCCTGGGCTTCCTGGGGCTGGTTCCTTTTCACGGCTAGGGTCCAGATGACCTCACCTCACCAGTGGGGTTGCTGGGCAGGCCGCTGTCTAAGCAGCTGTGGGCACCCTGTGTATTCTTTATCTGAATTTTCTGTTGGTTCCCTCTTCAGCATTCACCTCGGTGTGCGCTTTCTAAAGCATAGATTGGCTACTTGCTTGTGTCTTGCCTGAATGTCCATCAGAAGGAAGGTGCCGCGAGGACAGGAGACTGCTTGCTCATGGTGGCACGCTTAGCACCTACCAAGCTCTTGGTACACAGCAGACAATATGCATGTTTGACAAACTGATTGATGGAGAATAAATGAATGAGATAAAGTGGTTGGAAAACACTGTGGCTTATGAAAAGCACACCTC
Organism: Manis javanica; assembly: GCF_040802235.1. Lineage (NCBI taxonomy): Eukaryota > Metazoa > Chordata > Mammalia > Pholidota > Manidae > Manis > Manis javanica. The sequence continues at coordinate 18,633,055 of NC_133160.1, read as the reverse complement.
CCCTCCCCTCAGCACTCATAAACACGTGACCCTGGAAAGGCATGGTTTCCAGGAGGGGGCGGGGGTAGGAGGGGGCGGGGGTGGGAGGGGACCGGGCAGGCAGGGGTGGTCAGTGGTGGAAGGTCTGCGGAGCAGGGGGCAGCTTGTACCAGGTGTGTGATTGACTTACTCTTGGGTCTCCCGCTATGCTCTGCAGCTCTATGCGCACAGGACTCGTCTGGCTACAAGGCAGCGTCTGGTGCAGTAGGTCTGGGGTGTGGCCTGAGATTTGGCTTTTCTAACCAGCTTCTGGGTGATGCTGAGGCTTTTGGTCCAGGGGCCACACTTAAGCAGCGGGACCCAGTCAACAACCAGGTGATACCACCATTAGGGAAGCAGTTGGTTTGAGAGGAGAGTGCTTCTGTAAACCTGTTTCCTCCTCTGTAAAATGGGAATAATAATATGGGCACCTTTGAAATGTTTTGAGGAACAAAAAAGTTGTGAGTGGATGTAGTCTTTAATATGCTGTATAAAAAGGAAGCTCCATGTAGCCCTTAGAACATGGTTTGCTATTTTACAGGGCATGGCTTTTGATAGACAAGCGTAAAGGAGGAGAATAATTTGTTAATCTAGGTTCAAAATTATCCACCAGTATACGAAGAGACACTCTAGATCAAGCGCCACCTTGTGGTAGGAACTTGAGTTGCAGGAGTAGGAGCAGAACTTGTTTTGATAGATAATGGGTGGGATTAAACAGTATCAACTCCAGCTGAATTTTTTTCACCTGCATTTTTGACATCTTGGGTCAAATAGTTCTTTGTTGGGGGGAGGGGTTATCTTTTGCAAGGTAGGATGTTTAGTAGACTCCATGGCCTCTAGTACGAGATAGCGCCTCTTCCCTGGAGGTGTGATAACCAAAAATAACTGCAGACTTTGCCAAATGTGTCTGCAGGGGCTAAATTCCCAGTGGTTGGAAGCCACTGAGCCACAGCAAACAGCAAACAGCAAACAGCAAACACCAACACCAACACCAGTAATAATATCTGCTAACAGTTTTTGAGTGCTTAGTATTTCCAGTATATTGCCTCAATGTGGGCTGAAGCAGCAGGCCAGTGGGAAGGGGAGGTTGACCTCCCCACTCCCAGCTAGGGCACAGTGCAGGAGTCCAGCGGCTGGCAGGACCAGGCAGCTGGGGGGCTGTGCATGTGTGCATGAGGGTTTGCCTAGTGAGGGTCCCTGTACCTCAAATAGCAAATAAAACCACTGCATAGGTCAAGACAGAGAGGCCATGGAAGAAAGGAAAAAAAATTATATTTTAGTACTTCTGGTGGCACATTTTTCTTGCATTTTGAACAAGGGGCCCCATGTTTTCATTTTATACTGAGCTCTGCAAAGTATGTAGCTGGCCCTGGTGACAGAAGTGGGTGAAGTGGGCCACCAGGTATGGGGACTTTTACATGAAAGCAGACGAATAACAGAGTTTGGGAGCAGTTCTATTGGTGGGGGGCAAGGTAGGGAAAATGAAGGATTATTGCCAGGATGCTCCCCTGACCCACTGTGCACGTGCAATGCTATCTCACACTTGTGATAATTGGCCTACTGCACAGGCGCAGGCTTATACACGTGTTGACAATGAGCCATTAAGGTCTGTGTTGCTATATAAAGACCTCCGCCCTATGTTGAAGGTGGATGGTGGATTGCCGGTTTGCTGCGTGCAATGCAGCAGATGTAATCTAAGCGATTAACCAGTCACAGGGGAGAATGAAGCTGGGTATGAACCCGTTTCCCAATGCTCTGTTACTGTTTTTCCGTCTGGCCGTATCCGGAGTGAACTTGCTTGGAGCTGAAATCCGGTGTTACAGGGGCAAGCAGAATGCTGACCCCAAACTATGACCCTGGAGAGGCTCACCCTGATGTAGGGCCTGGGGCAAGAGTAACAATGGAACCGCAGGCTCTGCCTGCTACAGCGAAGGGTGTTGTGCGCATGTGTGCGGATACTCAGGTCTGCGGCCAACCTCTGGCTACACCGGCAAACTGCTGCTCTTGGGCCACTCGCCCCGCGGGTGCCCTCCGTTGCCCGTCTTGGGAGGATGGACCTGGAAAGAAGCCTGTGTACATTCTGGACATGAGATCGAGGCCATTTGAGCAGAGAATTCTGGGGTGCACGTGCCAGTAACATGGCCAGTGCGGAGGATGTGGGCTCCCAGAGGGCATGACCCGTGGCTCCGTAGACGACTTGAGTGGAAGGTGAGCTTGGAAGAGAGTCAGGCAGGGGTGCCGGCCCAGGAGGGAGCTGATGCTGAGGACATGGATGGGCAGGGCAGGGCAGGGCAGCGAGGGTTCCTGTTTGTGCAGTGGGCCAGGGCGGTAGGCGTGGCCGAGGAAGAGGAAGCCAGGGAGCCTGGGAACCCTGCCCCCGCCTCCCCCCGCCCCCGCCCCAGCTGTGGGCGGAGCTGCGGGTGCGGAGCCTGCAGCCGTCTGGAGAGTGGACGGCCCGTGGCCTGCCAGGCAGGCTGCCCCGCAGCACCTCCTCTTCGGTTCCCAAGGGGGCTTTCCTTTGTCCTCTGGCAAAATCTCCTTTTCTTCCTTTGCAGCTCGTTTAATGAGACCAGTCTATTTCACCCATATTAAAATGTGGGAAAAGCATTTCAAGGGGGTGGGGGGAACAGCATGAGAAAGTCCCAGAAACAGGAGACATGTGGGCAGGAAAAGGAGGTGACAGAGAGAAGGGTGGAGTGGGGCACGGCCACAGAGAAGGTCTTCCTGTGCGGGTGGGAGGTGACGTTTGCTGTGTGGGTGATGGGATCAGGAAGTGTTCTAGCAAAGGAGTGACACGGTCAGAAGGAGTGGTGGTGACGGTGGGGAGGCTGTGGTGGTGACTTGGAGAGGGGTCTTTGGACATGGGGAGGCCTTGGGACATGGGGAGGCCGTGGTGACACGGAGAGGGGCCTTGAAATGTGCGGAGGCTGTGGTGGCGATGCGGAGAGGGGCCTTGAGACGTGGGGAGGCTGTGGTGGTGACACTGAGAGGGGCCTTAAGATGTGGGGAGGCCATGGTGGTCACACGGAGAGGGGCCTTGAGATGTGTGGAGGCCGTGGTGGCGACGCGGAGAGGGGCCTTGAGATGTGGGGAGGCCGTGGTGGTCCCATGGGGAGGGGCCTTGAGACATGGGGAGGCCGTGGTGGCAATGTGGAGAGGGGCCTTGGGATGGCAGGGAAGAGATGGGTGATGGGGCATAGGGAGACATCTGGGCAGGACTGAGGTGTGGAGGGAGAGGGTGAGAAGCGTCCAGGAAGCAGCCCGGGTGTTTGGCTTAGGAGATGAGTGGAGGGCCAGTGGATGCATCAGTTTGAGCGGGAAACTGATGCATTTTCAAACCAATTAATTGAATGCTGTTTAGTGCAGGGACCATTCCTGTGCTTGTAGGCAGGTGGAAGGAGCCCCAAGGGGCAATGGTGCACTGCCCCAGGGTAGCCACAGTGGGGAGACTTTCCCACCTGCATGAAGGAGCAAAAGCAGGGGAGACCCAGGGGAGAGCTGTGGGAGAGGGCTCCTTGGCAGGGCTGGGCCCTTGGGTAGGCGAGTAGTTACCTGCAAGGACCCTGCAGGGCAGGAGCCCAGATAAATACCCCAACCTCTCCTTCCTCCCTCCACCAGTGCCTCCCATTGTCCAAATCCAGCCAGAAGCCAGTGGGCAAGCGGTCCCTGCAGGTCATCCTCCTTGGTCACCTAGCAGGGGCTGGGGGCTGGTGAGAGGGCCTGGAGGGGCCCATGGATATAGCTGGACCAGGGAACTACTGGCAGGAAAGCTGGAGGAGGGTCAGGTTGGGGGAATGTGTGCAATTCAGGTCTGGCCTGGTGATTTTTGGCAGATGGAGCAGTCTGGGAGAGCTGGATTTTGGAGGGGAGGGCTCTCAACATTTTGATCTTTTCCCCCCAGCCTTGCTCACCCAGGCTGGAGCAGACCCAAATGTGGAATAGGGTGTGGAAGCCTTTGCAAGCCTGTCCTGTAGAACCCACTTTCCCTTTTGCCCTGGAGGACCCTGAATAGCAGCCTCTGACTGGGAAGGGCTTACCATGACCCTGCAGCCTGCCCCCTCCCAGTAGGGCCCTGGCCTTTGCCCCAGTCCTGGGGCTGGGGCAGTCTCATCTCTCCCTTGGCCTCAGGCTGGCCTGGCCAGCAATAGTTCTGTCTCCTGATGTCCGGGCTGCCAGGATGTGACTAGCAGCAGACGGCCCCTGATCAATGGACCCTGTCCTTGAGCAAGGATGGTGGGACTGGGGGCAGGATGGGGGAGCAGCCACTAATGGATGGGCGCAGGAGCAGAGACGGATGGGCAGAAAGAGGCACCATTTGTCTTGGGGAACTGAGTGGCTCCAGGGAGGAGGAGGAAGGAGGGTGGCCAGTGGGCTCGAGGGTAGAGAGAACAGCCAGGAACGGCTCTTTCCTGCCTTAAACCTGAGCTCCTAGTCCTGGCCAAGAGGATCCCTTCCAAGTGGAAGATCCAAAGGGATCCTGTGAAAATTGAAGTTAGATGATAACCTCCCCTTGTTCCCATCCAGGGTAAGTCAAGTCCTGCCTTATATTTTAGGAGCCTGCATGGTCGCCCTCACCTCCCCGTTTACCTGCCTGACCTTGCCTCCCACTTCTGTCTCTGGCTCATGCCCCACTCTAGCCAACACACTTGCTTATTCTTCCTTACGGGCCTCGGGCCTTTGCCCCAGCTGTGCCCGCTCCTGGAATGCCTTCTCCCCAGATGTCCACGCTGTGCTCTCTCACTTCCTGCAGGTCAGATGTCAGAGAGGCCTTCCCTGGGCACTCCTTATAAAACAGCAGTGGCTCTGTGTCCCGTGCCTCTACTGCCTGACACACACTGTCCCCTTTACCTTGCCTTACTATTACTGGGTGTTTTAGTACCAGTCATCTGACATGCCATTCATTTGGCTACCTGCTCGGGTCTGTTCCCCTCCAGTTGCGGACTCCATGAGGGCGAGGCGTGGTCTCTTCTGTTTGTTGCTCTATCCCAGCACTTACAATAGCGTGCAGGAGGCGCTAAATCATTCTTGCTGGTTGGATGGGAGGTTCGAACTCCAGCTCTGACACTGGCTTTGTGAGTTTGGACCCTCTTCCAATCCTCAGTGTCCTCACCTGCAAGATGAGGGGGACCTTCCCTCTTCCAGTCCCCGTGAAGTTTACACCGGGCAGCTGCATCTGTGAAGGGCCTGGTAATGGCCAGTGCCTGCAACTTATCTGTTATTACCAGGGTCTTCCACTGACCCTGATCACAAGGTCATGTCCTCTGCCTGGTCAACCCAAATCTGTGCTCTCCCCTCAGGTCCCCCTGGAATGCTGGCCTCTCCTGTTCCCCTTGTTCTCTGAAGAAGATGCTTTGACTCATTCTTCCACTGAGGGTTGGCCCTGGTGCTGGTGGCTCCCATCCCCTCCTCCACCCCAGTGTGGGAACCTCCATATCCCAAAGGTGTGGTTGAGATTCAGTCTGGCAGAGCTGGATTCAAATCCTTCTGCTTCTAACTAATTTTTGCTATTTGATCCACGGGGTGACATTTTCTCTTCTCTCACCATATGGCTGCGTCTTTAGCATACTCAAGTTGGCCAAACACCTCTTGAATCATGGAATCCATGTTCTAGGTGGGGCAAGGGCACTATAAAGCTATACTGTCACCTCCTTCTTTATACCTGTGTTGATGAATCCCTGTGTTAATGAGTCTCCCAGTCTCAAATCCCATTAGCTCCAGTGGTTCCTACTGCATTAAAGGGGGAACTTGCAGCACTCATCTTTTTTTTCCTGCTGTGCTGTATTTGGTTCCCAGGGCAGAGCATCTCATGTGCCCAGGCCACTCCAGTGGTCTGATGATAAGCTTAGAGCTTCAAACTGTCAGGGTTGTTACAGAGTCAGATTCTATCACCTTAGACAAGAGCACTTGCAAAAGAATCTGCTAAACTATAGAACTGTGAGAAATAACAAGTCATTGTTTTAGACCACTCAATTTTGAGCTGATTTGTTTCACATATTTGTTAAATTGATACAGAAGGTGGTACAGGGAAGGGGGTGTGGCTGTAACAAAAACCTGAAACATTTGGCATTGGCTTAGGTGCTGGGTGGTGGGCAGAAGCTGTGGGAATGCAGAGGGGACTGTTAGCCTGGAGAAAGGGTGCTTGTGTTATGCAGGGGTGGAGCAATTGGCAAACCTGTTGCCTGTGGTAACTTACAAGATTGAAAATGTACCTATGAACTTGGGGATCTACCTAAGACTCTAGACAGAATGTAAAAACCACAGAAGGTTGATTGCCTTCTCCTGCCTGCAAATAATAAGATGTGAGAAGAGCTAAATAAGGAGCAACTTGGTTTATAAACAGATTTGAGAAAAATACAGAAGGCCAAGGACTCGCTGTGGTTGGAAAACAAAACTATCTCTTATCCCTATCCAGTAAAAAATTCTTTAAGTGAGGTGAGACCTGGAGGCTAAAGATGAAATTAGTGATGTTTCTGTAAGACCCTTTGTTAAGACATCTGAAAGGTTTAAGGTGGTAATAGTAGACCCTCTCAGCCACCAAATGGCTTCTATGAATCTTAAAGAGAGACAGTGAGGGAAAGGACTGGGAGAAATAGAGAAAGAAAGAGGGAGAAGGGTTAATCCTGACTCAACTGTAGTGAACCTCAATCAGATCATGGGAAACCCATGAAGTTTTCAGGAGAGTTGTATCAGTGAAAACACTCAGAGCTTGGATGAAGAGTGACTGCAGTTCAAGATGAACATAGGTCTTTGTGTTGCCAATTTTTTGTAATCATAAAACAGGCTGAGAAAACTATTCATTGAAAATATTAGCCATTTTTTGCAGAAAAATGGTTGGGAGGAGAGAATCAAGAGTTCAGCGAGGAAAGCTAAGAGCTGTAGAGAACGATGGGTTGGGGAATCACTCCTAGGAGCAGAACTGGACCCTACCCAAGGGCTGTTCTCTGCCTGGGAAGCAGAAGGAATTGGCCACATGTCGCTGGCTGGATTTTAGTATTGCATGGAACTGGGGGCTTTTCCTCCTCTTTTTGGCTTGGAGTGTCTGTTGTGGGCATTCTGTCCCCTTTTCACCTTTATATGCTGGGCCTTGGGGACGGTGGTAGGATCTGCCTATGCACCTGATTCTGAATTGTGGACTAATTGCTCCCCCCACCCCACCTCCAATTAGTATTTTGAAGCCCCAACACTCCAATGTGACTGTATTTTAAGATGAGATAAATAAGGTTAAATGAACTCATAAAGAGTCCTAATCTGATAGGATTGGTGGCCTTATAAGAAGAGGAAGAGAGAGCGGTCTCTCCCTCTTGCTGTGTGTGCACCAAGGAAAGGCTGTGCGAGGATGAGGCGAGAAGGTGTCTGTCTGCAAGCCAGGAGGAGAGCCCTCACCATAACCTGGCCATGCTGGCCCCCCGATCCTGGGCCTCCAGCCTTAAAACTGTTGTTTAAACCCCCCGGTCTGTAGTATTTTCTTGTGGCAGCCTGAGCTAAGACAAAAAGATAAGATCCTGGACATTAAGTCTGAGCATGAAATCCTCTCGGATGAATTTTTTTTGGAGAGAGGGTAAGCATATTTTGAATGAAGGAGGAGTGAAAGTAAGTGTGGCAGAGAGTAGACTCTGATAAATTGAAAATCATTGACACAGTATTTTGTAGTCATTCCCATGAAGAAATAGAGCCTATTTTCCCATTCATGAACCTAAGCTGGCCTCATGACTTGCTTTGACCGATAGACTGCAGTGGAAGTGAAATATCAGAAAGAACTCATATGGCTGTCGGGAGACACTGGCTAAGCAAACAATGGCACGTGCATATGGTGGAGTGCCTCATAGCAGTTAAAACAGTGGGATGGATCTATTTCTATCAAGATGGAAGTATCTCCAAGACATACTATTGGGTTATGAAAGCATATTGACCGAATGGTAACTTGAAGTAAGATTTTATCTATGTTAAAATAGAAGCATGCAAAACAGTACCATTTAGTTCTTGGGGCCACCCAGGTGTGTGGGTGTGCCCACACATGCATCCTGTACGTGTAAGGTCATTAGAACAGAAGAGAAAGAGCAAAGGTCTGGTAGGAAACACACCAAACTGATAGGGTTTAACTCTGAGGAGAGAGAGAAATTGGGGTTGGGAGTGGGTAGCGTGAGAGGGAAGTTTATCTTTTTACTCTCTATATCTCTGTATTTCTCTTCTTAATGATAAGCATATATTCATACATTAATTGTGTAACTAAGAAAGTTGAAAAATGAAGAAAAAATACCCGTCAAACCCAATCCAGAATCTGGCCCAGGATAGATGTCCTCCCTGGCCTGTGGTCAGTGGGAACAGTAGCTTCTCCCTCTTGGAGAGAACCTCTCTGGGGCCTGGAGTGCTTCTCCTGGGACCCTGAGTGCTGTCACCCACTCTTCCTGCCGTCCTGGACGTTGGCTCCCTCACCCTGATGTCTGCAGCGGGAAGGTCATTGTCTCTGACACAGAAGGCACAGGCCGAGGTGTGGTGGGCTCAGGGTCCCTGCCATTGCTCATTGGCATGGTGTCAGTCCCAGCCCCGGCTTCCCACTTCTCCTGGAGCCTCTTGCCCTCCTGTCACTAAAACAACGCATTATCTTGTCCTGGGCAGTTTTTGTGGGGAGCCAGAGCAATGGGGAGGGAAATGAATGGGAGGTTTGGCTTGCATGGTCTACGGCTATTTGTGCAATGTTGGGCCGGCCAACACCTCTCCGCAGACTTTGCTTTTTATGAAATGGGGGCTTCTGTCAAGATAAAGGGGCATGAGGCAGGTGAAGCACCCCACACAGTGGCTGGCACAGTGCAAGTATTTATAAGAGGACTTCCCCTTTCTGCTGCTAAGTCCAGACCTGGTCATGGATCCCTCCATAACCGTGTGACTTTAGGCGAGTCACTGAACATCTCTGGGCCATACCTGTCAAATGGTGATAATGACACCTACCCCAGAGAGTTCATTCATTCAGCAAATATTTTATCAAAGAGCTACTATAGGTCAGGCACTATGCTAAGAATTAGAGATACAGTGATGAACAAGACAGACTGAGTCCACGGTCTTAGGTGATGATTGTTTAGTGGGAAAGACAGAAATAGAACACATGACTGTACAGATAACTGTCAGTAGCTTGAAGATGAAGCAATAAAGTGCCTGGAACCAGTGGGTGCTTCAGGGGGTCAGTCACCCATCACCCACTGCCACAGTCATGTCTGTGCTTTGTGAAACTTCTACTGGAGCCTGAGTAGAGAGCTAACTCCTGCCACCCTGGTCTCAGCCCTTCAATACCCAGGCACCTTCTCTTTTGTCCTGAGGGACCTCTCAGAAGATGTGGTTTTTCCCCAGGGCTAGAGCAGTGCTGTTCTGAGCAGCCAAGAACCTGAACCTCCTTCCCAACCTTTCATTGCCCTTTGCTGTGGGCTGTCTGGTTTTCTTGTGAGACATTCCTTCCATTCCCTCTAGCATGTTTTCATCGTCCTTGCAAAGCCAGAGCGTGAAGAGGTCCTCAGGGACCCCTTATCCTTGTCTACACAATAATAACCATCCATCGAGCATTATGACGTGCCAGGGCACTTTACACTCATTATCTCCTCCAATCTCAGAGCAATGCTGGGTGATATCATAATTCCCTTTTTACAGAGGAGGAAATAGGCACAGAAAGGTTGGTTAAAGTCCTCATGGCCGCATAGCTGGTTAGGGGCTGTGTTTGAATTCCGACCTGGACCCTCTCTGCTGTTCTGATGATAAGCTGCAAAAAATACATTTGAATAAGAGCTGGGGAGAGGGGATGGTGTGAGGACATGGGGGAAAGGTCCAGGGGCTGTGTAGAGGGGTGTAAGTCTAGAGGTGGGACCCAGGCATCCTTGTCTGTAGCCCGTTTGGGAACAGTACCTTCATGCCCAGGGGAAGAAAGGAGGTGGTGGAGAGGAGAATGGATGGGGAACGCCTTGAATATTTTGGTCCCAAGAGAGTATCTGACTCGTCCCTTGTGAACAATTGCACAGGTTGTACACTGCACAACTCAGATGGCATTATTCACACTGGTCCATGAGAATAGCACCCTATAAGGATATGTCATTCACATCCTCTGTTATAGGAGGACTTCTCAGCAGTCCTGGCTTGATGCCACTGGTAGGAACAGGGCCTCTGGGCTCCTGCATAGGAGAGAGATCATAGAGGGACAGCCCATAGCAGGCCATTGAGTCCCCCAGGAAGAATGAGGTGGAGGTACAGGCCCTGTTCCTCTAGCAAGCTGTCCTGGGTCTCCCCTTCACCGTGGTGCCTGCTCACAAGCAGCCGGTGGCCCCACCCTCTGCTGACCAGGGGCTGAGGTCCCCACATGCCCACACCTGGGATTGTGGGGGCCGGAGCCCAGCCTCTGCAGGGATGTGGGCTTTCTAGCCTTGCCTCTGGCCCAGTGGGTGCCTCTCCCTGCAAGCTCCCCCCGCTGGCCTCTGAGTGTCCCTCCTCTTTTCCTCAGGATGGCTCCCAGGCCCAACCTGCCCCTTTTCTCCAGAACCCTTCCTGCAGCCAACCTGGGGGTTAGGGAGGCCCAGGGTCAGTAGAGGGAGCAACTTGCATGTCAGCCCAGGCATTGATTGGCTTCAAATCCACCAGCTCTAAGAGCTTAGCTCTTAAAAAGCAGGAGAGCCTTGTAGCCACTGGCCGTCTCAGTGCCCAGTGGCCTCGCTCACCCACTCTGCTGTGTAAATCCCCAGGCCCCCTCCCCGCCTGTCAGGGACCGATTTCAGCCCACAATGGTGATGCTTTATTACAGCTCACTTCCTGCTGTGAGTAAATAAGTTTGTCTCCTTTAAATTCCCTGGGCAATTAGGAGAATGAAAGACTGAGCTTTGGATTAGCATTTATTTCCTCCAAACGTTTATATGAGGCCATTTTCCCACTGACAAATTGTGGGGCAAATTGTTCTCGAGAAAGTCTGTCTGCCGCAAAGGTGCTATGATTAAACGGCTGGTGTAAATTTGGGTCCATAAATCCTTTCCCTGGGTTAACAGGATTTATTCTCAGGAACTGCCATTATGGGTTCAAAGAAATGATAATAAATGAGGTTGATTTTGCACCTGTTTCAGGGTAATTAATATGCACACTAAAGGGAAAGGAGGCTGTTTTTACAAACTGTCTGGTTTGTAGCTCAAAATTCGGAGTTGTTCTGGGGTCCTCAGGTCAGCGGCCAGTTTGGTTCAGGACCAAGACCTGGGGGCCACAAGGCAGGGCAGTCTGGGATCTGACCCGAAGCTTTAGTGTTTACCCTCAAGCCGGCCTGAGTAATGGGGGGTTCTTATAAGGGCAAGGGGGTGAGCAGGCCATATATGAAACTCACGTGTGGATATTGGACAGAGCTCATTGGTTGCAAGTGATAGTAACTCAAGACAACAGAACTCCCAGGACTGAAGGAAACGGGTCTCAGGAATTAGGATGGAGACTTGGGACCACAAGGTCTCACTCGCAGTTTTACCCACACCCTCTCTCTCTCTTTTTCTCTCTGCCTCTCAGCTTGGCTCCTCTTTGCTCCCTCAGAGCTGGGCCCTGCCAAGAGGCCTCTCTGAAGGAGTCGGAAATTCTCATAAACAGGGTGTTATGTGCCAGCCCCAGTTTCTCTTTCCTGAGTATGGATGGAAGTAGTTATTCCTGGGGCACCTGGGAGGGGCTTAGCTTTTCTAGACCACCTCATGCCTACCCTGGCCAGAGGAGGTCTGTGGACATTCAGGGTGCTGTCCATCACGCGCTGACCCCCCGCCTGGCACCACTGCCACCGTTTTGTCCCTGTGCCTGTATGCCCTGTCTTCTGCTTGCAGACCTTGTCCTGTTCCAGCCCCTGTGCTACCAGGGTCTTCCATGCAGCCCTGGTCAGATCCTTGTCTGGGAATTCTGAGCCTAGGACTCCAACCAGTTTCATTATTGCTTCCAACACATGCATCTTAAATCCTATGAGCTGAGTCACCCCTAGGTGGGGCTTCCTCGGAGGGGAGAATGGACCCTGGACCTCTGGCTGGGGACAATATCTGTTGTGATTGCCTCTGCCTGTTCAGGTCCTGTCTGGCCACCAGCTTTTCTCCCTCCCTTCACCCCTGGCCTGGGCGGTTGAGGTCCTGGCAGCTCATCACCCGACCCTGTGGGAAAACACTTGGAGGGAACTGTCCAACACCAGTGTGATTGTGGCGTTTCCCTGAGCGGCAGTGGAAGTGCAGCAACTGTGAGCTTGGGCTCTGGAGTCAGACTGCCTGGGTTTGAATCCCAGCTCACCATGTCCCCGCTGTGCTGTCCTGGCCAAGGCCTTTCACTGCTCTGGCCCTCGGTATCCTCCTCTGGTAAATGAAGTTGACAGCAGTGTTCAGCTTACCTGCCATTTTTTCCCCCCAAAGTGTAAATGAGGTGGATTTTATGACTGTGCCCAGGAAGAAAGGGAAGGGGAAGGGGAACAGAAGCGGAGAGTGTTGCTGATCCTCGAAGCCTTGCTGGAGAGGCAGAATAACTGTGTACCTTGAACTCAGACCTTTCTCTTAGAAGCCCCTTGGGAAGGCTGGGGTAGCTAGAGAAACATTTACAGAAGAGAGAACATTGGGGATGGGGCTTTGTGGTTGAATAGGAGTTCTTCAAGTGGAGCCAAGAAAAAAGGGCATTACTACAGACAGAGACACCAGCCTGTGCCAAGAGGGAGGGATAGAACTAATAGTGTGTTCAGGGGACAGTAAGGAGCACAGGCCAGGGGGATGTGCTGTTTTGGAGCTCACAGCAGAAACTCAGATGTAAAGAAAACATCCTGTAAGATCTTTTCTTTAAGTCAATTAAATCTGACTTTACCCCTTGGCCCCTTGAACTGGTGGGAAATCCAGTGTCAGTCAGAACTGAGGCCCTTTCTGGGGTCTCAGCAGAGTGCAGAGGGCTCGGGTGGCATGTGACAGCTGGGGCACACCGTCGCATCTGTTCTCCACGTGTTCCCCTTCGCTGATGTCCTCCTTGTCTGATCTCGCAGAAGTGCCTGACACCCTGTGACTTCCTTGCACCTGGGGTTCCCATCTGGGTCCAGACTGGGTGTCGCGGGGCCTGGGGTCTTGCTTGGTGTGCAGCGCAGTTCCTCCCTGGCCTTCTGTGGAGGGTCGGGGGCTGTGGTGAGTCTTCTTGCCTATCTCCTTGCATCTGGGAGGAAATTCTCTCCTTCCTCCCCGTCGAGGATCTCTTCTCCCAATGCTCCTGCTCTGGGTTGCCTCTCCAGTGGCTCTGAGCTTGTTTTAAAAGCCAGGAAGACAACGGGCAAGGGGCTATTTTTTTCATTCTACAAAGTCCTGGAAGCAGGGACATAAAAAGGCTCTGGGCACAGGGTCAAAATGCAGAGAAAGAAAAAGAAAGAAAGGAAAAGGTCAGGCTAGTTACCAGTGAGGATTTGCCCCGGGGAGTGAACAGAATGTAGTACTTATGCCTGGGACCTGCGGAGGTCCTGAGAGGCACCACTTCGATGCCCACAGGTTATTCCAGTTCCCAAGACACTTGAGCCTGCGGACAGAGGCGAAGCTAGGTGTTCAGGTGAGAGCTCTTGAACCTAAACCCCAAATCCCTCCCTCCTTTTGGGATGGTTGTGGGAGAACAAGGGATCATGGCAGGAGCAGCCCCACGCTGCTCTTGCTGGCATGTGTCTGCAGGGTCTGTCAGTGTCTCAGCCTCCTGTAATCGTCTGCCGGGGCTGGTGTAACAGGTGCCACAGACTGAGTGAGTGGCTTAAGTAACAGAGACGTATTTCCCTCCAGCTCTAGAGGCCAAAATCAAGATGTTGGCTGGGTGGGCTCCTTCTGAGGGTTACGAGGGAAGGGTGTGTTCCAGGCCTGTCTCCTCGGCGTGTTGATGGTGGTCTTCTCTGTGTGTCCTCACGTTGTCTTCCCTCTATGAGTGTCTTGTCCAAACTGCCTCTTATAAAGCCACTGCCCTATTGGCACACCCCTTACCAAGACCCTGTCTCCAAAGAAGCACACGTTCTGAGGCCTGTGGGGTTGTCACCTCAACATAGGAATTTGGTGGGGGGAACACAGTTCAACCTGTAACCACCACCCTGACAAGCCCATAAAAGGTAGAAATGATTATTATTTCACAAATGAAGAATGGGAGGTTTAGAAAGGTCAAGGAACTTGCTCAGGGTTGCAGAGCCAGTGAAGGGACAGGCGGGGTTTAAACGCAGGGCCATTCATTGGGTGGTGATTCCCCCGGGTCCCAGGTCCCTGTGCAGGCAGAGAGCTGGACTCCTGGTGGTCCAGTCCCTGCCTGGCCCCTGCCCTGGGTGAGCTCAGGGCCAGACTTCTGGACGGCTGGAAGGAGACAGGGACGAGAGGGAAGGCATTTCATCCGAGAGTCACTTCGCTGGCCCTTTGTCTCTCCGTTCATTGCCTGCAATGTGCCTGCATCTTATTACTCAAGCTAGGTAGATTTTTGCTTGGCTGAGCTGAGATCAAAAAGTAATTTTTCTTTTTGCAACAGCCAATTAGAAATTCATTTATTTTCACATTACAGACATTTGGCAAAAATTTCTTTGGCAATTTAGCTCCATTTATATAGTCTGCATAAAGGGAGACAGTAAGGCCGGGGAAAAAAAAAGGCAAGGCCCGGGGCAAAAATTAAATGCAGAATCATGTATTAGAAATGAGATGTATTTACTATTGTTTTTGAAAATTAATGGTGCATTTTTAGCTTTTATAATGTAATTTAATGATGCAATTCATCTAATAAAAAAAAGAGAACCCATTTTAACTCAGTCACACAGACCTACTGGGGCACAGCTCTGAACACCTTTTCCATGGATAGGGGTGGGAATGGAGTGCTTGGGGCCTTTCTCTTTCTCTGTGAGACAAAAAAATAAAAAAGGAAAAGAAAAATTGTGTGTGTGTATGTGTGTGTGTGTTGTGTATGTGCACACGCTCCTATCTAGAGCATCAGCGGAAATCAAATAAAATGGACATTTTTCTTTTTCCATGCTGGTGTTTGTGCTGTTATCTTACATAGGAGCAGCCACTGATTCTGGGATGTTGGAGGGTATTGGCAGCCCCAGCGTGCTACGGAAGCTCTGGTGCTAAGACCCTGGTGGGTGGGAAGGAGAAAATGGCCCCAGAGCTGTGTGGGGGTCCGTCACTCCTGGGTCCTGAGTGGGCCTGGGGCATCCATCCGGAAGGGTTGACCACACTTGCACATTTGGGGCCCTGCTCGTCTTCCGGTTACAACATGTCTTCTCATGTTTATGTCAGAGAGCCTGGTTTCCACTTGCCACTGGTCCCATTGGGCATTAGGGCCATAGAGGCCCCTCCTGTCGTGCCCGGGATCCTGGGAGATAACCAGGGAAGGCAGAGAGGAAGGAGGGAAGGGGCAGAGGGCAGTGGCATGTTTCTGTCACGAGTGGGCACTGTGGTGGCTGTCCTGTCACCCCACTGCCCACTAAAATGACAGCTCCTTGAGGTGGGTTCATCCCTGTCTCATCCAGCTGAATCCCCAGCCCTCTGTGTGCTGCAGGCACCCACCAGGTACCATTTGCCCAGCGACTGGGGGATGACCCTGTGCCAATGGCACGGCACAGAGCATCTCACTGAGCCCTTGCTGCAGTGCAGTGGGGAGGTAGGTCCCGTTCCCGCCCCACTTCAGAGGAGTGCACGCATTGGCTCAGAGAGATGAATGAACTTTCTCAAGTCCAAAGCCAGCTAGTGAACAGCCAGCACAGCAGGGACCTAATTCAGGGTTGTCTCACACCAGAGCACCTGCTTGTAACTGCACAATGTTTGCAGTGAATGAATGAATGAATGAATGAAGTGTGAGGGAAAGGCTGGATGGCTTTTCCCAAGGTCACCTGGGATTTGAACCCAGATTTTCTGATTCCAAGTTGAGAACTACTTTCCTCACCTACTCTCCCCTCAACAGGAAGGAGAAGGTTGTGGATGGGAAAGGGAGTTTGGGGGTTCCACTGTGATCATGGGGTGGGGTGGTGATGAGAGTCGCTAGTGTAGAGGAGGCCAAGGGACACACAGGCCTAGGTGGGAAGGTGACCGGGAATGGGGTATAGAGGTGTCCCAGGGGTCAGGTAAGTGTCCACCTTATTTTCATGCATTCATTCCGCAGTTACTTACTGAACACCTACCATGTGCCTAAAACTCACCTGACCTCTTCAAGCCACAGTTTTCCTCACCCGTGAAATGAGGTGAATCCCTCAAAGTGTTTCTCAATGGGGCTCATTGGTGACCTGAGTGGGACAATCTGTTTTATTCTTTGGTGGCGGGATGCGTCCCGACCCTCCGCTGCCCCTCTCCCACCAGGCCTGCATCCAGCGGCAGCCACTGTGCTCCCAGCTGTCCCCACCCCACCAGCCACGTGGAGACCTACGCTTGGGTTCTGCCTGGATGCTACGGCCTCAGCAGGCAGGAAGGAAAGTTAGTGCTTCACTTCCCGGGAGGGCAGCTTCATCCCTTCGGTCCCTGCCCCTGCGCTATGCCAACCTTCGATATTATATTGGAATTTAGCATTTGGGGGCTCCCTAGAGAAGTTGCCAGGTGGGCATGGTAAAGAGTGTGTTTCTGGAAGTCTAGAGCTGCACTATGTTAGCCACTGGCCACCTGTGGCTCTTGAGCACCTGGTATGAGAATCGAGATGTACCGTCAGTATAAAATCTATACCAGGTTTTGAAGGCTTTGTGCTGTTGAGTACAAGCAGTTGAATGTCACACTTCTTCATTTTCCTGGATTTCATTGGAGTGGCTGCTTGTTAGACTGACAGGAAACCATCATCATTTATGTAAGATGGTTCTTTCCCTTCTCTGAGCTATGTACACCTTTAAACACCATCTCACCAAACCCCCAAAGTTGGGATTCTGACCACCCACCACTGAGCATCCGGAGTCTGTGCACTTCCAAGGGGCAGAGGGAGAACACACAAGCCCCTCCCTCTTCTAGGCTCCCAGGATTCCTGTGGAAACTCTCTTCATCCCTGAGGCCCAGCTGGAGAGCCAGCATTTCTATGAAAGCTCCACTCCTAGTATTGGGGTTAAGGCTTCTTCCTGGGACCTCAGAGTGTTATATGTACCCTATGTATTTAATTCTAGACCTGTTGCTCACCATGCCTTGCTTGGCTCATTCTCCTGGGTGCTGCACGCTGCCGGACTCACCTTTGTGCCTCTCCACCGGTCCAGGTGTGTGTCTAACTCCCAGCAGTGTGGTTTGGAGTGAACTGAGGCTATCAGTCCCACAGAGGCATCGTAGCGAAGGCCCTGGAGGGAGATACCAGACACAAAACTGACTGAGATCACATCCTGGAGGTCAGGCAGGTAAGTGCTAGTCAGGGAAGTTTCCATTTCTTGGTATAGGTTGGCCGCATACACTGAGAGTCACCAGTGGAACAGCTCACACCGACTGAGCGCTTGCTGGGCTCTGTGCTGCGTGCCTTGTACACATTAGCTCATCTCTTGCTCACAACAGCTCTGTTGGGTAAGGCCGCAATCATCCGCACTTTGCGCTTGAGGAATTGAGTCTCACAGAGGTTAAGAAAACTGCTCAGAGTCACATAAAGCAAGAGGCAAAATGAGTATTGATCTCCAAGCTGTGTGACCTGACAACCTGGGTTCTCAACAGCATGGCAGATTTGCCTGTTGCAGACACACATGTACAGACTCAAGGACATGTGAAGACACAAAGCCACATAGGTATACATATAGGAACGTGTATATGAAAGCAGAGATCCACACAGATATGTCTTCAGGTGGACAGGCCACCACATTCATGTGGTTCTGCAGATACACCTACACAGACACCTACACCTACACCTATGTACCCTTAGATACACCTACACATGCATCTTCAGCTATACCGACCTGTACATCAGTATATACACGGCTATCAGGAAGGGACACACACAGTGCACGGGTTTGCATGGGCATGCCCACGGGTATGCAGAGTTGGAGGTGACCCCCCCACTGCCCCCACAGCGAAGAGATGTGTGCACACCCAGCTGGACACTCACACCTTCACAAAGAAACACAAATACACACGCACATCAGGACACGCTTATAAGGGCACCCACTCCCAGGTATAAAGAACACCCACTCCCCAGTGCCACGCTCCCAGCCACTCAAGCACAATGATCCAATTTAAACTGAAAAGAGAAAACCAAGTTGGAAATTAGGGGGAAAAAGTCCTTCAGAAAGTATAAAGCTAATAAGCTGGAATTGGTGAGCCTGCTGCCTTCACGATATCAATAACTCAGTATTGGGTTTCCAAAAAGACATCACATAATTTTTCAATGAGAAATCCATGAGCCCTGGAGATGCTGTTATGGTGTGAATTACAATGCACGCGGCTTGTCAGCCGTCCCCGTCAGCACTTTCTCGGACGCCATAACGGGCTGGGAACACTGTGCTGCAGCAGGCATGGTTATTGTTGTTATTATTTCTTTCCTTGGGAGTCTCAAATTAAGAACCCAGGTAGCCAGCAGGTCCCTTCATCCTCCCCTCCCCACACTGTGCCCGAATCAGGAGGCAGTTTTCCGGCCTGACGTTTTCTGCAGCGTGGCTTCTCAGCTTTACGCGTCCCCTCCCCTGTCCTGGACTCCTAATTCTGAGAAGGACTGGCTCTTGGGGCTTGGGAACTAGGGTCAGGATATGTGGGCGGGGGCCACCCTCCCTTTCAGAGCCCAGGCATGCTGGAGACATCCTTGAATGCAGTGGGAATGGGTGAAATTGAATTCTCTCATTTCTGTCACCGGGCCTGAGCAATCTTATTTAGCAGAGCAAGTCTACTGGACACTGATTTCCCCTGAGGCTGCCTTTGGGCAGGATTTTAGTTTAGGAAGACAGGCAGAGGCCATGGGAGAGGCAATAAGGGATTATCTGAGTAGAGGGCCTAGGACATCTTTGCTGGGTCCTATTAGGAGGAATCGGGTGGCTGAGGGGAAGGAGATGAGTAGACCACCTGGGAGTAGGAAAAGGTAGGGAGGGGAGGACTCCTTGGGGAAGTGACATTGAGCTGAGTCTCGGGGAATGAGGTGACAGGCATGGGAAGATGTGGGTAAGAGTGTCCTAGGCAGAAGGAACAGAGAAGAGGATGCTCCTGTCAGTTGCTGGTCCCAGGATGTGAGCCACGTGGACAGACCTGAGCATGGCCTGCAGGCAGAAGCAAAGCCAGCCCTGCTGGCCACAGACTGGTGAGCATTACTGTATAACAACCAGGCTACTTGTTACACAGCATTAACGCAGCAGCAGTCTGACTAACAGAGGGGCCTCTCCTCTGTACTTCCAAGACCTCTGGACTTAGTCCCCTGTAGCACTTACTATACTGGTAGCTCAGGGTCTGGAACCACCCTTGTCACTAATGTGAGGCTTAAGGGTTAAGAGTGGGGGCCCCCAGAATCTTGTTCAAATCCTGGCATCTCATTTGCTGTCTGTGAAGTCCTGGGTAGGTCAGTTAACCTCTTTTTGCCTGAGCACCCATTTCACAGGGTTAGTTCCTCTTTCCTTCTCCTCACTCAGGTGGTGACCAGGAGCACCTGGCCTGAGAATCAGAAAAAGCCCAACTCCTTCCCGGCAGCCACCCAGCTTGCCCAGCAGTGGGACACAAGCTCCACGTCCTTTTTAGTGCCTCCAGGCCATTGCCGAGATGGCTCCCTCATCCTGGAATTCCACCCTGACATGTTTCTATAGAACCCTGGGGGTCTGGATTCAAAGGTCGCCTGTCTTGCCTGCACATCCTGAAACAGGTGCCAGTCTTTGAACACCTCTTTGCCACTCTCAGGCTCTGCTGTGGAGCAGTTACTCGTTCGGTGCTCTTAGGCCTGGGCTGCGGCTTGGGATGACATCAGCTGACCTTTCTGGCTCCTTGCCAGTTTTTAGCAGGAGACACAGAACCAATCCCCTCTTTCTCTTTCTCCTTAACTTAAGATTTGAGGCACTGTTTGCCAAGGGGAGATGAACTGATTCTGCCTGCTAAGCCACTCAGTGCACAATTACATACCTGTCACAGCACAGGGCTTTTTGGTGTAATCATTCCAGCCCTGATTTCCAGGGTGTGTGGGTCTGGGGAGGAAGGGTTGGCGGGCTGGCCTGGAGTTTCCTAGGAGCTCAGGCTGCTCGTGGGTAGCTTGGGGGCAGGGCAACTGCGCAGAGACCTCAGCTCTGGTCTGGACCTGAGTCATTTCTCATCTGGCTTGAAACCCACCTTCAAATGTTATTTCCTTTCCCGGAGCTCCTGGGATCAGCTCCACCACTGTAGAGCGGTGATCTGCTGGGAGTATGTTTTCTCTGTCTGGCCTCACATGGCACTGGGTCTGTTTGCTACACAGGCTGTGTCCTGCACAGCCCCAGGGGCACCTTCACATGGTTGATGATGTGAGCTGCGCAGCCAACAGATGAGCCCTGCCCTGGTCCTGGGTCTGCTTCCAGCTCTGTGAGCCCCGGCTGCTGGCCTGGGTGCCCTCTCCAGCGGGGGATTAGCTCCTGACCCTATGGCTCCCTCCGGAGTTCCAGAACTGGTAGCAGGCATTGTAAAGCCTGAATCCCTAGGCTGGCTTTGGGACGTTCGTTCGTTCAATAAATAATGACTGAGCTCCTTACTTTGTGCCAGGGTCTGTGCTTGTCATAAGAAAAAGGTTTCTCCCTGTTGGAAGAGCATTTAGTCTATTGGGAGAGAGAGAAAACAAATAAATGTGTGATTAGAAATTGACTCCAGTGCCATGAAGAGATTCGATAGGGAGCTGACATGGAGATAAGGGGCTGCAGTACCAACTGAGACAAGGTAGGGAGGGGAGGACTCCTTGGGGAAGTGACATTGAGCTGAGTCCTAGGGAGTAAGGTGACAGGCATGGGAAGATGTGGGTGACAGTGTCCTAGGCAGAAGGAACAGAGAGTGGAAGGCCCTGGGGCAGGAGAGAACATCACGTGTACAAGGACTTAGGGAAATGCTGTTGTGGTTGGAGGGTCATGGGTAGAAGTAACTCGAAACTTCAGAAAACATCCCAAAAAGGTTCACGTCAGGTGGATGCAGGCATCTAGCCCGGCCCTCAGGCTCCATGTCTGAATTCCCAGGAGTGGGGCAGAGTGTTAGGATGCGGGCCTGGAAGTGAAGGCTCTAATACATCCAAAGAATTATCAAGTATCTCCCACTGAGCTGCTGAAATTCTAGGCTGAGTGTCCTTGGCAGAGGCCAGACATATCCCAAAGCAATTCTAGATCCTGTAACAGAGAACCTTCCAAATGTCAGTCACTTAATAGCATAGACGTCTAATCCTCACATTTAAACACCTGTTAAACTGGGTGTTCGGCACGTGCCTTTCTGTGTGGTAGTGCAAGGACCCCGATGCCTCCCCCCAGTTGCTCTGCCATCTCGGGATCTGGGAAAATGGGGCAAAGAGAGTGTAGAGCCCTGTGCAGGAGGTTTTTATGGGCCAGGTATAGATGTGTATGTCACTTCTGCTCATGTTCTCTTGTCCACACCCAATATAACTACGATGTGTTGTGTTCTTACCCGGTGCCAGACTAGCGTGGCAGAAAGGAAAAGATAAGGAGCTCCTTGGAAATAACATGGTTGCGCTTCAGCATTCTAGGGAAGGGGTGCCTTTCTCTCAAATGGGGAGGCTCTCTGGCTGTGCTCATGACTCCTCATGACAGATAGGCGAGGACCTCACCCGGGCAGGTCAGGGTGGGTAAGGGCAGGAGAAAAAGATGGTGACATTGCTCAGCTTGGGTAGAAAACCTTGACATTCCCAGAAAACCATGTGAGGAAGAAAGGGCAGGTGTTCCATGGTAAAGAGTAGGAGGCGAATGTGTGTGGGGACGGGAGGGAGGGGGAGAGAGTGAGCACAGGCAT
The DNA here is from genome assembly GCF_040802235.1 of Manis javanica. Lineage (NCBI taxonomy): Eukaryota > Metazoa > Chordata > Mammalia > Pholidota > Manidae > Manis > Manis javanica. Next base: position 18,611,207 of record NC_133160.1, on the reverse strand, counting down.
CTGTGCTCATTGGGGCCGTTGTCTCCGCATGGCACTGGAAGTTGCCCCCTGTTCCATGATTGTTATCTTACTCATAAACCTTTAATAAGACTCCTATATACAGCTTCTTTTTATTCTTGTCTTAGTGGTGTCTTGAAGGAGTAAAGGAAGGAGTTGGTGTGTTAAGAGTCTTAGGTTCAGGCAGGAAAAAATGGATCTGACTAATTTCAGCAGCAAAGGAATTTATTAAGGGAATATTGGATAAGCTGGTGACATTGACACAGAGACTCAGGGGTCACCCTTCCAGCACTGGGTGGGTGTGGCTGCCCTTAGGCACCTCATGCTTCATGTCTTTAAAACACCCTTTCCTTCCATCCCTCTGATAAGATAATGGGCAAGAGCAGATTGATGCAGGGATGGCAAATTGTATGGCTTCTGTACTTTATCCTTGGCAGACATCACTAGCTGCTGTTGGTGCATATTCTCATGGATCCCAGAGCAGCTCCCTCAGCCCTTTATATTCGCTGTTCCAGGCAATCATTACCAATAGATCACAGATGACACACAAGATAAAATTTATTTCTCTTCCAGGGTTAAATACGACGTCCCCTTCCAAGGCATTGTATGTACAATTTATTGTCATTGTCATCCCAAAGGGGGCAGGATTTCATGCCCTGGGAGTGAAGGGTTGGTTGCCTGGCTGGGGGCCCACTGCTATTGACCCTGCTGAAGCCTAGAGGCTGCTGTTTACCTGCAGAGCCATTGATCCTTGGGCAGTTCACCTAAGGACACCAGACAGCACAGCTCCTGGTGGGTGTCACATCCTCCTCCTGACCCCGGCTCCATCTGGGGAGGCCTAAGCTTGTGCTCACCCCTGCAGTCTGTGGGCTGTGCTTTGCTCTAACCTCATGATGGCATCTGACCTCAGGGGCTCTGTCCCACAGGCAGTTATTTGCTAGCTTCCACCCAACCCTTGTTTCTAGTCAAGCCCAGGGCTACAGAGATTCATGGGGCTGCCGATTTAGCCAGGCTGAAAGGGAGTTGCCGTCAGACACATCTCAGGCAGAACTGTTCCCGCCAGCTTTGCCTCGATTGTCCTAATGTGGCCTCTAGTTGGAGTTCATTGGTTTGCTTTCCCACCTGCGTCCTCCCAGCCTTCCTAATTACTGTTAAGCCTCGATCCCTAGACTTTGGCAATTCCTACCAGTGGATGTTTTGCAGAGGATAAGAGAGAACAGTAAGATGCCTTCAAAATCAGGGCGTGGGTGACTTTATGTCCTGAGTCATCTCTTACTCCCTTTGTGACCTTGGGCAAGTTACTTTACTTCTCTGAACTCTCTCTGTAAAATGGCATAACAGCCTTCTGCTGGGATTTTGGGAGGATCAAATGATGTATGTACTTGGCACTAGCCTCAGGTGCAGGAGAGGGTTGCTGGGAAGAAGGAACTGGGAGGTAGCCAGGTGGCTGGCCTGGGCCAGGAGCGCCCCTCCTCTCTGCCAAGGAGCAGACCCCGTAAGGTGGATGTGAGAGATAGGGTAGCAGGTTAGTGCCTGATGTGTACTAGTCAGTAAGTCAAGGCTGCTCTTGCCTCTAGTTACTCTCCTTCTTGTTGCTTGGGGCTGAGGTCAAAGGTCTGGCACAGGGCGCTGTGCAGGGACTCGTACACTCTTTCCTCCTAGAGCTGCTAGATCTGAGCTCTCTCATCTATTCAAGGAAGATATGACACCAACTTTGTGTTAACAGAGACAAAACCCAAATAAATCATCCACAGGGGGACCAGAAGGCTAATAGAATGTTCTTAAAAGGGCCTTTTGTTTTGTCAAATTGCTCTAGTGCTGCTGAACCTTGGTTGCCATTTCTTCACAGTGTTTCTGGAAGGTTTGTTTGCAGGCGAGGAGAAGGGGCTGCTCTGATGTTTGTCCAAGGAGGGAGCTGAGAGTTTCTTTCCTGTACCCCTTACTCCATCCCCCTGCTCCTGTCAGCACCCACGCCAGCTGCATGCCCACCCCATTCCATGCGCAGGAGGAGCAGGGGCAGGTGGGGGCCCGCGGGAGAAGCATCCCTGCGTCCTCGGTGAATGCCACCATTAGAGCAACCACAGCCCGGGCTTGCTGACGGGGCCCATGCCCATCCCCGGCATCATCCAGGCGCGCTTTCTCTTCTCTCATTTTCTGAAAAGCTGTGTGTCAGCACAGGCGTGGCAGGTGCATTCCTCGCCGAGACTGCGCCTGGGCCCCAGCATGGAAGGAAAAATGCCGACTCGCAGAGAATCTCAAGTCAGGCGCGCCTGGCACTAGCCTCGGGTGCAGGAGAGGGTTGCTGGGAAGGAGGCACTGGGACGTGGCCAGGTGGCTGGCCTGGGCCAGGAGTGCCCCTTCTCTGTGCCAAGGAGCAGACCCCATGGGTGTGAGAGACAGGGTAGCCGTCTCCCTCCCTCCCTCTCTCTTCCCCCCTTCCTGTCCTCCAGCTTCCTTCCCTTCCCTACGGTCCCCCACAGTGCTCCTTAGTTCCCCAAGCGGGACACAGCTGCAGGGAGAGAGACTGCCTCATGGGGAACCTGGTGGCTGCACAGATGACATCGGCTGCCTTGTGATCCATGCCCTAGTGAAGGTCCAGGTCACTCTCCCGGGAGCATCGCTGTGTCTGGAGGGGCAGAGAAAGTCCCTGAAGAGCAGGGGACATTTGGCCTGCTCAGTTTTTCAGTGTGAGTTGAGGGACAGGTGTTCCTGGCAGAGGGAACAGCTCATACAAAGGCTAGGAGACAGGGAAGGGCTTGGGGTATCTGAGGAAGCCACGGGGGCCCTCAGGGCGGCCTGAGCCAGCATTGTGTTCCTGGGGACTTTGTGCTGAAATGGGTAAACAATAAACATGTATGTACTGAGCCCTGCTACGTGCCGGTCACTAACATAACTTCAAGGACGGACAAAGATGGTCATGAAATACCAGCCACAAGCCCACAGACTGATGGGGGAGAGTCGGTGACCAGTGGCCACTCCCCCAGACTTTCCCACTGGACACACCTGGGTTTCAGGCCCGTCTCTGCCCCTTCCTGTCAATGTGACTGCCAGCCAGTCATTTCAGTCTTCAGAAGCCTCAGTTCTTTCACCTGTAAAATGGAATGACAGCACCCGTGATATCCTGGAATGTTTTGGGAACTGAATTAATTCTTGTATGTGAATGTGTCTAGCACTATCTATGTTTTATGTTTTCTCATTTTACCTTTGTGAGGACCCTGGCAAGAAGGTATGATAATCTCTCCATTTCACAGATCTGGAAATGGTGGCTCAGAGAGGTCAAGCAACCTGCCCAAGGCCACACAGCCAGTAACATTGGAGCTAGAAATGTAGGCAGTGTGACTCCCAAGCCTGAGCATTCAGTAACAACCTCCCACACGTCAGCTCACAGACTTGGAACAATATGAATAGATCAGTGACATGGGCTGCACAGAACAGGCAGGGTCACGGAGACAACTGCAGGGGTGGCGGCTCTTCAGAGCTTTGAGGGGCCACGGGATGTTCTTTCTATCTGTGCAGCTTCTCGCCATCCCGTCAGTCATGCTCTCCTGGCCTGTCCAACAGCTGGAGGAGGAGGTGAGGGAGGCGGAGGAGGAGCCCTTTGTCCCCAGCCGGGTCTGGCTCTTTCTCTCTCTCCAGTTTCCTAGCATCAAGGTGTCCCTGGAACGTGGCCCTCCAGTAGGGGCCATCTGGGTTTCTGCCCTTGTAGCCGTGCCTTTGCTGCTCACATGGACTTTCTTTGTCTTGACCTCCTTTCCTCCAGGAGCTTTTGGTCTTTACAGTTCGGCCTCTATCTGAGGCCTCCCAGACTCCCTGGGCACTCTTTGTGTACCTTTGCATTGAACCCTGCCTTCTGTTTGTCCTCTCTCCTCTCTATCTATTCCCATCCCTCTCAGAGGGTGAGTAGTGTGGCTTTTTTGGTCTAAGGAAGGGCTTGGGCACCATTGTATTCCCGGACTGAGGATCAGGGGCCTTAGGAGCCAAGACTACGCGGTCCCCAGAAGAGCCCCTGCCCTCATTACATGGGTCGGCCACACGGTGGCGCCCTGGGACCATCAAGCACAGGGCCCTCGTGTCCCTGGGCCTCTGGTCCCGTCTTCCAGTGACTATTCTCTCTCTTAAATATTCCACTGGCACCAAATGGTCTCTGCTTTATCTTATCGTCGTCATCCTCCCCCGCCCCCCCCCGCCCCCCCACGCCCGCCCCCGGCCCCACTCCTCTTCCTCGTCTTTGTACCTGGGCAGCTGACTTCTGGGTGTGCTGCTTACTCTGGACAGACTCTGGTTACTTCTGGCTGTGCTAGAGAGGAGGCGAGTGCAGAGAGGAGAGTAGGGGAGAGGAAGGGAGAGAAAGAGGCTGGCCAAGGGCTGGAGGCTGCAGCAATAGGAAGGGAAGCGGAGTAGCGTAGGGGCTCAGCCCTCTGTGGACCCAGCCACCTGAAGCTGGGCTCTGGGAAATCTTCAGGAATGGAAATCAGGACCTGCGTGTCCATCTTAGGGGACCTCCAGCTGCCTTGCTTGGGGCCCCAAACACAGGTCTCACCTCCTTGAAGTGTGGTGGCCACAGCTGACACAGAAAAGGATGCCGTCAGCTGCTAGGAGCCTGAGAGGAGCTCTAAGAGCTCCCGGCTCCAGCTGGAGGCAGCCGTGATGGCCGACTGGCTGGGGCAGCTGTGGCCCTTCCCTGGACATGGCACGGAAGCTGCTGAAGCTGCAGGAGCTGCAGGAGCTGCTGGCCGGGATGGCAGGGCGTGGCCCAACTTGGGCAATGAAAAACAAGGCTACTGTTACGGAAAAAAAAAAAATCTTGGGTGACATGACCAAGAGTGAATTTTCACACATGTGCAGCAAGTGGTGACAAAACAGGACATGATACTAATGATAACCATTTATTGTGTACTTACTGCACGCCAGCCACTACTCTACGCACTGTACATGGATTATTTTGTTTACATGGGTTACCCCATAAGATACATAATAGAAGAGGATTTCTAATGAAAATCCAGCCTGGAAAGGAGACAGTCTTTGCTTGAGGGCCACAAAGCCCAGGGTCCACGCAAGCTGGAGATGAGCCTTCCTATTGAGCGCTGTCTGATAGTAGGGGTGGAGAGAGAAAAACCTCTCCTTTTAACTCCCAGTGTACACTAGGACCTGTCATTGCAGCCCCTTGCATTTCTAACCGTTTCCTCCTAGTGGGAGGAACAGTCCGCAGCTGGAGTTGGATCCTGATTTAATAAGGCAATAACTAGAGAAATGCATTTCAATTGATTATTAAGCATTTGTTTATTAGGGCTCAGTAGCTCTGACCCAAATAGCTGCTAAGCAGTCATTAAACACCAAAGAAGATGTTACTCTTTATATATTTTGTTTATTTACCATCATGAACAAACATTATTGCATCAATTACACGTCGATTAGGGGCTCCTGATTTGAATTAGATTATATGCATAGTGTCAAATCATTTTTGTGTTTCTTTTGGAGATATAATCCGTTGCTGTTTTAATATTAAAATATGGTTCAATCCATGTTAGAGGCCACGGCTAGTTGGGGGGACAGGGTGGTTTCTGTGCACTCCTAGAACTGATCTTTCCTTTTTTGGTGTGTGTGTGCAGCCTGGAAGCGTGTGACGGTGGCATTCATTCATCATTGATCATTCATGGCAATGCCTTTTCTCCATTGTGATTCTTTGCTTTTTTGTTTAATTTCTTAAAACACAACAAGAAACAAAACGAATGACCCCTCCCCACCACAATTACAAAATTCTTAAATATTCATCTCCAGGTTGGCACAGTTGAGTCGCCAAAATGAAACTAAGTTCTCCAAAATCAGCTTTGAAATCAGCATTCAAATCAGGAATGATGCAGTGGAAAGAACATATCGTTATCCTAATCACTTAGCTCAGAAGCATTGAAATAACATTGGTTAACAGCTTTTTAAGAATAATTCAAAGGAGAATTTGGAGAAATTTCTAGATTTATAAGAAAAATACTTAAAAAAAATAAGATCACATATGAATCTTTTTTTAAGTCAGAGGAGAAACCGAAGGAGGTTTCCTGGCTGGTGAGGCCACGTAGAGCTCAGAATGGAAGTTCCTTGGTCCCTAGAATATTCCCTCCTTCTAAGATAATCACTGGGTTGGCTGAAATAGGGCCCCTGTGGGAACCTGGGGCCTGATAGATCTTCCAGGATGGGAGCTGGAGGCAAAGGTGGGACGATTGAGCCTTCTCCCTTACCTGGTCCCCAGCCCGGCCTAGAGAGGTCACTGAGTAAGGCCAGCCCTGGGGAGGCCACGTTCACGCTGTCCGGGGTCCGTCCTGCTACTGGGTGGCATGCAGGGTAGAGGGCGGTGGGGCCAGCTGGGATCTGGCTCCAGCCACAGGGAGCTGCAAGGCTCAGCTCAGTGCTAGCTGGGGAGGGGCAGCCCTGCCCCTCAGGTGGGGTGTAATTTGGGATAAAGGGGAGAGTGCAGAGGACAGAGGTGGAGAGCAGTGACCTGCCTGGAGAGGCCGCTCATTTGCTTATTGAAGAGCTTCTCAATCCTCTTCCATTGCTAGCCCAGGCATTCTCAAGTGTTGTTTTTTTTTTTTAAAGCAATAGAACTCTTTTATCAAATGACAACCTTTACAAAAGTCCAATATGTAAAAAGTCTAAATACAGTTGGAGCACTGGCAGGGTGGGCAGGGTCCTTCCTACTTACCTCCTCCGTCCTCCACCCCACCGCACCCGAGGGCATCTCTGAAGAAATCCTCTTGCTCTGCAAAGCCCTGCATCTGTATCTGGGGCGACTCTAGTCTCAACGCCAGGCCTCAGCCCAGGTCTGGGCTGACAGCAGGAGAATCACCGGCATGACACCTGCTTCTCAGAGGCCCAGCCCTGCCCGTGGATATTCTGATTCTCTAGGGCTGGATTAGGCCCAAGAATATAGTATTAACAAGATCCCCAAATGATACCAATGTAACTCACAGTGCTGGGGTGAGAGGGTGAAGCAACGCTTGCTGTCAGGGGCTGACTGTGCACCTGCAGGGCTCAGAGAGTGAGGGCGCCTTAAATGCGACACTCTCGGCCCTCCTTGCCTGACCCCAGTCCTGGTGCTGGCCGTACCCCCAACACCCACCACCCGTTGAGGGTATACCTGCTTATATTGGTGCTCAGATGGGGCTGGAATGAATGAAAGCTATCCAGCCTGCCATGCGGCCCACCTCCTAGTTCCCCAGACAGCAAAGACATCAGGCTGGTGGTAATATTCATAGCAATTTTCATTACTGTTGTTATTCTAAATTTAATGATTGATGCTAACAAGGTATATGATACAGTGAGAGACAATTTATAAGCATTCCCAAATTTTACCCTTTTACCAACCCTGTAATATGAAACCCCATTTTGTAAATGGAGAAACTGAGGCTTTGAAAGTTGAGCTTTTGTCCAAGTTCACACTGCTGCTTGGTGGTGGAGTTGAGCCTCACACTTATGTCTAATACATTCCTGAAGCATGCAGTCTTTACCTTCATGCTGTATTGAGAACCTGGGCATATGGACTTTCCTTAGCATGGGGATGATGTCCCCAAATGACCCTCACTCTAATGTAAAGGGACCCATTATGGATGGTAGTAACTGCATACTTGTGTCCAGCAAGCATCCCCATCTACCTTCTCTGAAGCAAAGCTCACGCCAATCCCGGCCACAGAGGTCACATTACCTAGTCCAGGCCAGGCAGAATCCCACATTCTCCTAGACACCACGATTAGTCCATGGGAGGACAGGAGACCCACGTCAAAGCCATCACATGGCTTCCCCAGGATTCTTCAGTTAGGAGCTGGAGGAGAAGCTGTCTGGCTCTTGGGTCCCTGTGCTGGAGGGGGCTGAGGGAATCATGGCCACCAGAGTCCTAGGAGAGAACGCAGGCAGAGAGAGGAGGAGAGGGAGCCAGACCTGGTGGCTGAGTCTTGCTGGCAAGGTCCACCTCCAAGTCTGTGGGTTGTCTGAGCATGTGCTATTCCCAGCTATGTCAGAAAATTTCACTGTCTGCTTTGGGCTAGTGTTGAGTTAGTTTTCTGTCACTTGTGACCAGAAGAATCCTGATTAATCCAACATCCAACATTAATACCCCAGTCCCTCCATTCCGAGCTCCCTCTGAATCACCCCTATACCCCTGGAGTCCCAGAGGTATTTGTGGCTCCCCATCTCCGCTGTCCACGGTTTTTCACAGAGTGGCTAAGGGTTCTCTCTGAATACTAGTTACCCTCAAAGACATTCCCAGCACCACCCTAAAGCATTTATTTTTCATTTTTCATTGTAGTCGAATATGCACAGCATAGCATTTACCATCTTAGCAATTTTTAAGGGTACAATTCAGTGGCATTAGGTACATTCACGTTACTGTGCAGTCATCACCGCCATCCATCTCCAGAGCTCTTTGCATCCTGAAGGATTGAAACTCTGTACCCATTAAACACTAACTCCCCATTCCCCACTCTCCCACCCTTTGGTAGCCACCATTCTACTTTCTGTCTCTACCAATCTGACTTCTCTAGGGACCTTATATACATAGAATCACACAGTGTTTGTCTTTTGTGACTGGCTTATTTCACTTAGCATGATGTCCTCAACGTTCATCCATGTTGTATCATATGTCAGAATTTCCTCTTTTTTAAGGCTGAATGATATTCCATTTTATGTATAGACCACGTTTTGCTTATCCATTCATCCACTGATGGACACTTAGGGTGCTTCTACCTTTTGGCAATTGTGAATAATGCTGCTATGAACGTGGGTGACCTGGGTGTGCAAATATCTCTTCCAGATCCGGCTTTCAATTCTTCTGGGTATATATATCCAGAAGTAAAATGGCTGAATCATATGGTTATTTTATCTCTAATTTTTTGAGGGACTGTCATACTGTTTTCCATAGCGGCTGTATCATTTTGCATTTCCACCAGCAGTGCAGAAAGATTCTAATTTTTCCAGACCCTTGCCAATATTTGTTATTCTCTATTTTTTTTCATAGTAGCCACCCTGATGGGGGTGAGGTGATCTTAGTGCATTTTTCATAATGTCAATGATATCAACTTGGCTGCCTAAAAGCCACTCAAAAATCAGGAGCTGAAAACAACTACGATTTACTCAGCTCATGATTCTGTGAGTTGGCAAAACGGGCTGAGCTCAGCCGGATGGCTCTTCGGGTCTTGCGTTTGTGTCTAGGGCTAACGTTAGGGTTGACTGGTCTAGGATTACTTTAGCTGGGATGACTCACTGGGGCTTCATCAAGTTGCATGGCAAAGGGTCACACATAAAAGCTTAATATGGTGGAGTAGGAATTGGGACCATCAGCATCATCTACCATATTTATGCAGAGGAGTTTGGAGGTTGAGGTATTGGGGTTAAACCTACGTTGTGTGCAGGGGAAGGTTCATGCTTACTGGGAGTGTTTGATAAGCAGTTGGGCTGGACCAGCGGGAGGCTAGTTATAGGAGGAACAGGAGTCCCAGGAGAGTGAGCTTCTTCAGGGGTAATGCCGCGGCCGGCCCAAGGCCCTTACCCGAGTAACAAGACCTCCAACTGTGGAGAAAGGGGTGGTTCGGATAGACTTCTCATTTCCCCTGCACCTGGCTGGTTCCTCACTCCTGACTCCTGACTGGTTCCTGGGGAGAGTTCATTGTTTCAATAAAACTGTGAGAAGCTGGAGCCTGGGGATCGTCATTGTGCACACCCTGTGGGAGAGTCAAACATAAAGGGGGAGACGGGCTTTCTTTCCTGTGCCACAGCCCTTCATGTGGGCTCTGAAACCCTTGTGGCTCCAGAGCATCTGCACCAGCTGTGCTTGGCAGGGGGCAGGACAAGGAAGTGCCCTGTGGCAGCAGAAACAGCATTCCAGAGAAGCAGGGGCACCCAATGGTGGGGCACTGGGGCCTGCGTGTCTGCAGTGATGGTTGCTAATGAGAGGGGAGAGGCAAGACTGAGGAACGGGTGAGCACGTGCCCTCGGGCTGGAGCCTTGGAGACAGCGCACTCACTAGCCCTGTCTTGGTGTGCTCTCCAGTGCATGAAACGGTCTCAGCCACACTTAGGTTAGGATTTAATGCCTTGGCACCCCTCCCAGACTTTAGAGATGATGGGTTAATTCAATCCTATCAGGTGATGACAGAGATGGCAAACATTTTTTTCAACATCATTCCTTTGTTCATTATGTATCAAGTACCTTTTCTGTGCCAGGCACTATGGCAGGGACATAGAATCAGAAATATTTCCTGCTTAGAGAAACTCAGAACCTGGCATAGAACAAACTATGGTCTGCGGGCCAAATCTGGCCCACCATCTGTTTTGTAAATAAAGTTTTATTGGAACACAGCCATGCTCATTTGTTCGCATGTTGTCTATAGCTGCTTTTGTGCTGTAAGGGCAGAGCTGCATTGTTGTGACAGAGACTGTATGGCCTGTGGTGACTAAACTGTTTACTGTCGGCTCTTTACAGAAAAAGTTTGCCAGTTTGTTTAGTGACAGACAAACAGATAAACAGGCAATGACAATATAGCAGGACAATCCTGTGACAAAGTAAGTACATGGCTGTGGGGGTGGGATGTCAGGGAAGGCTTCCTGGAGGAGGTATGTCTCATATGAGACCTACAGGGGAGAGATCTCAGGCAGAGGGAAGCACAAACAGGCTGGAGGGAAGAGAAAACATGGGGCTGGGGTTTGGTGTAGCTGCAGCTACGGTGACTCGGGAGCCTAGAGAAGAGGCTGCCAGGGGTGTTAGCAGGGCACCGGGGACTGAGCGCCGTAGAGGTAGTGGGTGTTTGTTAGCACGGGGGCGCTCTGCACCATGCTAGTGATATGAGAGCATTTTGCTCTTTATTCTTTTTAGGGCTGGATTTTATTGTTTCTAGTTCACCGATGGGCATGGACAATACAAAATGGACATTGAAGTAAAGGAATGGTGTTTTTGGGAGGAAAGATGGGCTGGAAGGACGATTCAAGTGTGTATGCTGCATCCTCGGTGTGCTGGGAGTGAGCTCTGGTGAGGAAGTTGGGGCCAGGCCTAACTGGTGACCCCCGCGGAAGGTGTTTTGAAGACTTACCCCAGCTCCAGAGCCTCCCGTGCCTGTGCTCAGCCTTCCCAGTGGCATCTCCACCTGGAACACGGCTCCCTGGGCCGTGGGCTCAGCTGCAGGTCAGCCCTCCTCCCTCTTCCCTCTCATCAGACCTGTGCCCTTTGCCCTCTGGCCCTGTCTTTTCTGGGGCCAATGTGGTCTGCAAATCCACACTTGGGAAAAAAACGACACAGGGCAGCTGCCCTTCCACGTGTGACTGGGAGCCACAGGCGTCGTCACTCTGCCTTGTGCCCAGGGCCCACTTGCTCCGGGATCTCTAAACTTTCCCCCTGGGTCCAGACACACCTCAGAATCCTGCTCAACACACTCCATCCATCAGCCAGCGTACTTCTCATCTCTTTCTTAATCCAGAGGATGTTTAGCTCATGTAGTGCTTTCAGCACAAACCTAATCCCCCAGGGCAGCCAGCCTTTTCATCCACTCTGCTTTTGACCCAGAATTCAACACAATCCAACAGTCACCAAGAATCCACTAAGTGTCAAGGAGTGGGGATGAATAGACACGGTCTCTGTGCCCTAAGGAGCTCACTTTCTGATGAGAGATGTTCATGACCTCAGCCACCTCTGGAGCAGCCGCTTCCTTCTGCTGTTGTTCTGGGCACACTCCATGCAAAACTGAGCTCAGCCTTCCCCATCCGAGAGGGGGCCATCCGTGCATGTGGCCACGTGTTCAGGAACTCAGCATCTGGGCCTGGTGGGGCAGGAGAAAGGCAGGTGGGGAGTAGGGGAGGACCCTGGGAAAATGGCCGAAGTCAAGGTAAGAGATGAAGCCGGGTTTGGGCCAGGCGGGGATCAAGAAACAGTGCATCTGGCCTGAGCAATGGGTACAGCACCTGGGTCTCCAATATGGTAGAGACTCTGGCTACCCGTCCCCTCCAGGCCCAGAGGAGGAAGAGCTGACAAAGAGCTAAGGTATCAGGGCATCAGCCCCCAGAATAGGAACCTACCAAGAAGGAAACCGAGGCAGGGAAGTAGCAGCCCAGCTCTGGCCAGGTGGGCACACATGTCAGGACCCCCGAAGATTTGCCAGGCTTTAGAAAGATGCCGGCTCTAGGAAGCTCGAGGGCTGATTCTTCTGGTTTACCCCACACTGCCAAGCCCTGGCAAGGACACTGGCCAATGCGGTCTCCCTGTGTCAGAACTCCCCACGGGAACCTCTTACAACGTTGCCAGGTTTTCTCTTTGGCAAAATGCATGGCTATTTCAACCTCGCCACTGACTGCCGCCCCCAAGATCTGATGGTCACGTCATTCCCAAAAGGGACACCCAATGCCTTCTCAAACCTTGTCACAGTCTTTAACTACTTGCCTTTCTATGGCGCTCTCCAGAATCTACTAAGTAGATGTCATAAATAGGCAGAGAAGGGACTGCGTATGAGTGTGTGTGTCATGTGTGTGCCACAGACACACACACACAAACACAATCAGATCTACTTCATCTGTATCAGTTCGCAAACTTCATTTCTTGAGGATGAAGAGAAAAGAAAGTTATTATTAGCATATCAATGGCACCTCTATGCTGGGAACAAGATTACTCTCGGGCACACCAGCACCCAGGGAGGCACAGGCGCTGGATTTTAAATGTGCTCTGTCTCCACATTGTGTTCTCCACCACCCTGCCCCCACTCCCTGTTTATTTTCATTTTTTAATTTTTTTATTCCTCCAAGCTTGTTTCTCTTGAAATTTCCACCTTGTGGTTGTGTACTGCTGACTTCACATTTGCTGTGGTGTGAACTCCACATCTGTGAATGGATGACAGGAAAGATTAATAGCCCTTCTCCCTTCTCCTTGACTGTGGGCCCAGCTAATGAATAAATAAATAAATAAATAAACAGAGCTCCAATCCCCTAAATAGAGACCCAGAGCCAGGGAGAAAACAGCATTTTGCTGAATCCATTCTTTAAGGAAAAACCCAACCTCTAATGATCTCTGATTTACATAGTCGGCAGTTTTTCGCTAAACATTTTACAAAGACACAAAACTTTGGGGTGGAGGGATTGCCCCCGGGCTCCTGGCAGATGGAGGCAGGGGGCCTGAGAAGCCTACAGGCCAAGCTGCGCTGGCATGAAGCTTGGGCTGGTGGCAGGAAGGAGCTGATTTCTCACCCAGACCATCTGAGGCCAGGGACCACTGAGCCAAGTGATGGCAAAGAGGGCCGCTGAGTGCCCTGACGGGGGTCCCAGCAGAGGTGCCCACTTAGCAGCTGGGAGGAAGCGTGAGGCCTCATCAGCCAGCTCAGAAAGTCTCTCTGGATAGAGAGGGAGATAATTCCTTCACTCCTGCCTCTTTCTTGTTTCCAATTCCTTTGAAAGAGAAGCTCAGGTGCGTGAGCAGAGGGCTCTCAAACTTGAATGTGCGCACAGATTGCCTGGACATCTTCTAGTCACCATGCAGATTCTGATTCCCCAGGTCTAGGATGGGGCTGAAATGCCTCGTTTCCTACAAGGTCCCAGGTGACCCTGATGCTGCCGGTTCAGGCACCACACTTAGATGCTGGGGAGGTGCCAGCCACTCAGGCTCTGTCCCCTCCCCCAGGGCTCTTGCCTGAGGCTGCAGGACTGAGTCATCTCCTTGCTGCCATCCCTGGAGCTTGGCTGTTGTCTGGTTCTTCAACCTTAACAAACTCCAGGGCCTAGTTAGTCCAAGGCTTCTCAGCCCAAACCAGCAAGCACAGCCTCTCTGGAGCTGGCATGGAGAATTCTGGCCTTCCTGGACTGCATTTTTAAAGTCCTGTTGCCTCTAGCCTGGTGACTGCATCTCTAACAAGATTAGTTGTTTGATAGGAAGATGCTCTGCAGGGCCACCTGGTTGAAGGGCAGGCAGGTTCAGAAGCAGCGAGGGCATCTGCAGGCCCTGGTTGGGCTGACCAGCAGCTGGGGGTCAAGGGCAGTGGCTGTTGAAGGCCATGAGTTGCCCTCCTCTGCATGGCCTGGAGTTTGGGGGTCAGAAGCACCAGCCGTCCATTTCAACCTACTGTCCCTGCTGCAGAGAGATTCCTCCAGAAACAGAGGGAGGAAGCCCCCGGGGCAGGACATTCCCTCGCATTCATTGTCCCTCTGGCTTGAGCAGATTTTGTCTAAGGAAACCAAGCAATATTCAGGCAGATTGGCATTTGCCAGTCTTCACTTGGTGGTGAAGGGGAGCAGACCAGGCTGACTTTCTGCTTCATCTCATTCACTCAGCAAGGATTTTCAGCGGAAACGTGTCCTTCATTCCCAGGCACTCAGCCTGAGAAAGCTGAGCCATGAGTCAACCCAGTGACTTGCCTTACTCCCTGGGTCATCCTCAGAGGACCCCGTCCAGCCAGGGGGAGCTGCTGTCCATCCTACTTTGCCCTGGAGCCCCTGCCTAGTCCTCCTGCCTTCACCATCCCTGTGCGACCTGTCATTTATTTCTCAGATTCAGTTTGCTCTTCTGTAAAATGGGCGCCACAACACCTTCCTCCTGGGGAGGGAGAGGGTAGAGAAGACAACACTTTTAATGTGCCCAGGCCAGTGTCACAGCTTGTCATAAACACCTGCAACTCGGGTGGCAGCCATGCCTTTCACCTTTGCCCCTCTGCCCCTTCCCTCCTCTCCCTCCAAGCCCCAAGCCCCTTTCCCTGGGGCCCTCCTGTGTCCCGTGTGGTCGGCCAGCTGGGCATGCTTACCCCCAGGTGTGTTTCATGAAACAAATCTCATGAGCTGCTTTGCAAAACAAAGGGAAATCACACAACATTCCTCTCTTGAAGGGCAAGTTGGCTTAATGTTGCTTGATTCTTTTTGCCTTACCCAAACCCATCTGACCATGCAATGCTTTTCAGTACAACACTTGTAGACAACTGCAGTGTCAGGAGATGAGAGCAGCTGGCACTCTCCTCTTTCAAAGCCTTAGCCCAAAGGTGTGGCTGGTGGTGTCTAGGGGCAGGTCCGGCACCTGGGCAGGCTGTGGTTTGTGGGTGTGAGCTTTTTTCCACCTCTGTCGTAAGTTGCAGGCATTTCTCTCCTGTTTCTGTCCCCCATTCTTCCTGACCCTACAATTCTCTGTGGTTTTAACCTGTGGCTTTATCCAACACCTGGGCATTTTAGGGTGTTCCCTTGCAGAGGGAAGTAAGGACTTAAATTTGCAGCCCAGAAAAGCCCAACCAGATCCCCTCTGCTCTGTTCAACTCCAGGGATTAATGCACTGATGCAATGCTTCCAGGACGGATGCTGTCTGCTGCCGGTATCCCCTCGGCTTTCTTTACTCCAGGAGGTGCTAATGGACATTCCACCTCAGGCAAATGTGACTGTGTTGGAGGGATCTGTCTCTGTTGTTCTGGGAAGGCGGGAAGTGGGGACAGTCCCCTGGGAAGTGCCCTCAGCTAGTGCCTGATGGAGTGGATTAGAGTCCTGGATCTGCTGTTAACAAATTACCAGCAACTTGATGGCTTCTCACAACAGAACTTATTCCCTCACCATTCTGGAGGCCGGAAGTCCAAAATCAGTGTCACGGGGCTGAAACCAAGGAGTCAGGAGGACTGTGCTCCCTTCGGCAGGCTCCCAGGGAGACGCCATTCCCGGCTCTGCTGGCTCTGGCTGCGGCTGGCATCCTGGCTTTGGCTGCGTCGCTGGGATCTCTGCCTCCGTGGTCAGTCTCCCTTCTCCTCTTCTATTCCTGTCAAACCTTCCTCCACCCCCTCTTATGAGTACACTTGTGACGTATTTAGGGCCTGCCTGGAGAATCCAGCATAATCTCCTTATCTCAAAGTCCTTAATCATATCTGCAAAGTTCCTTTTGCCATATCAGATAACATGGGCAGATTCCAGGGATTTGGACCTGGATGCATTCAGGGGCCATTATCAGCCTGCTGCCTGGGGGTTTGTATTGCTTTCTCTTATAGCAGATTTCATTCAGCAAATATGTCATCCTATCTGTAATCATCTTGACATTTCATAGTGAAGCAGAAATCTTGGTGGGACATGAAGAGCAGAGTTTCCAACACAGCCACCATCATCTCTTTGATTCAGGGACTTTACTTTCTCCAGACATTGGTCAAACAGAGGCCCTTGTTAGGCCAAGCAGTTTGCAGGGGATGCTAAATCTTATGTGAAAGAAAGCACATGATGGAAGGGCATAGAACGGCATGAGGCTCCGGGGTCCAGGAAGAATGACCTGTCTCCATCAGCTTCCCAGGAGGGCAGGTTCTCCAGCCTGTGGTGCTTTGGGGAATGCTTTATGATGGGCTCTCCGCCAATTTTTGTGGTATAAATACTTCCACCATGACCAGTGTCAGGCTACCAACTTGTCAACTGGTTTGAAAAACTGAAGCTTTAACAGTAAGCTCTTGTAAGCCAGTATGAGCTAGCTCTAGCCCATCACCACCTCTGTCCTTTATTTCATTTTATTTTTAATTGGATTTTTATTTTATTTACTGGAAAGGATTTTTACAGATTTTACTTACATTCCAAACTTACAAAAAAAATTCCAAGAAGAGTAGAATAGCCTTTACCTTGATTCATCCAAAATATTAGTCTTTTTCCACAGTTGCTTTCTTTCTTTTTCTAAATGTGTATATTTATTCTAATATATATATTTATTGCTGTTGTTATTATTGCTGATCCATTTGAATAGAAGTCGTGGGCACATAACCCTTTATTCTTTTTTTTTTTCTTTTTGAGAGGGCATCTCTCATATTTATTGATCAAATGGTTGTTAACAACAATAAAATTCTGTATAGGGGACTCAATGCACAATCATTAAGCCTAGTTCTCAACAGTTTCCAATCTTCTGAAGTATAACGAACAAGTTCTTACATGGTGAACAGTGCAAGGGCAGTCATCACAGAAACTTTCGCATAACCCTTTATTCTTAAGTGTTTTATCATTAGCTCCTGGAAGCCATGTCTATGTAACTGTGTTGATACAATATTATCTAATATGTAGTCTGTTAAATTTCATCCACTGCCTTACTAATGTCGTTTGTAACAATTCAATTTGTTTTTCTGATCCAAGATTTGATCCAGGATCATATGTTGCATTTGTCATGTGTCTTTTCTTTCCTCTAACCTAGAATTATTTTCTCACTTCTCTCCTTGTCTTTCATGACATAGACATTTTTTCAAAAATCCAGAAAAGTTTTGTAGAATGTTCTTTAATTTGGGCATTTTCCCTCATGGTTAAATGCAGATTTTGGGGGAGATATTATGGACTCAATGTTTGTATCTCCCCCCAGAGTCATATATTGAAGCCCTAATGCCCAGTATGACAGCATTTTGTGGTGGGACCTTTGAGAAGCGCTCAGAGTTGATAAGGTCACGAGGGTGGGGCTGTCATGATGAGGTCAGTGCTTTCATCAGCGCAGGCACCAGAGAGCTTTCTCTGCATGTGCACACCCTGAGGAAAGGCCATGTGAGGGCACGGGGGGAAGGCAGCTGCCTGCAAGCCGGGAAGAGAGTTCTCACTAGAAACTTAATCTGCAGGCACCTTCACCTTGGACTCCAGAGACTTCCCAGCCTTCAGAACTGTGAGAAATAAATGCTTGTTGTTTAAGACACCTCCCCTACCCCTGCCCCATCTGTTATGGCAGCCTGAGTGACTGAGACAGAGGCAGAGATAATATTTTAAAAAATTTTTGATAAAGAAATATGCCATTTTAATTGATATAGTTATTATTCACTTAAATTACATAAGGAATATATAGGATAAAAAAGACAGGAGAAAGAAAATAACTATCATTCATTAGTACCCCACCCAGAAAGAGCCATTTCACTGTGTAGCCTTTCAGTGACTTGTCTATGTGTATGGCCTGGTTTTTTCAAAAAGGAAATTGGGTGTACCTACTGATGTGTCAAGCTTTTCTTTTATTAATTAACATATTATGTAAATCTCTCCATATCATTCAGTATCTTTCTACAACATCTCCTATGGCTACAGAGTATTGCTGTGCAGTTATATATTATTTCTCATTTTTCTTATAAAGCTCAATGCAGGAGCACATCTATGATAAGTTCCTTGAGAAGAATTCCCAGTGGTGGAACTGATACATCCGAGTTCAAAAACACCCAACAATCTTGATAGGTATTGCCAGATTGTCTTATAGAAATATACAAATTTCTATTTTACCAGCATGACGTAAAAGCTGCCATTTCCCCAGAACTGGGAATTATTTTATATTAACTTCGGCATGGACAGAAAAATGAGTACGTATGTTTTTAGAAATATTTGATTATGAACTATTACATTCAGAGAGGTTTGGGAGATGAACAAAATGAATGCTTATGCACCTAGCACTCGGTCAATTTGATCAGATCTTAACATTTTCCATTTTTGCTTCTTTTAACAGTGAATCACAGTTGACACATTTGAAGCCACCGGAACTCTTCCTGGTGCCCCTCTCACTCTTTTTCCCAGAGCAAAGCTTAGCCTGAAGTTGGGGCTGGTCACTCCAGTGTGGATTTTAGACACATATGGCTGTTTCCATTCACATTTCTGTGATAACTAATGACACCGAGGTTGTTTCCAGGTGTTTGTAGTCACCTGTAGTCTCTGCTTTGTGCACTGACTGTCCTTGGCCTAGTCTTGGGTTTGTTGTTCTTTGTTAGGATGCTGCAATGCTGGGCCGGCCTCATTTCTCTTCCCTGGACCTGTTTCTCTGCACCTCTAGTCTCTCCCCTCTTCTGCACTTCTTAGAACTCAGATCCGGCCATGACAGGTCACCCAGAAGTCCTCTAAGGACTCCCTGCTTTCATCCAGACCGAATGTGGAAGACCCCTCAGCGAGGCATATGCTGACCTGGCCTGGCCTGCTGCTCTGCCGCTCCACAGTCAACTTTCTACCCTCCTATGCGTTCTCCCAACCTTCTAGGTCCCCTGTGCCAGCCACTGTTCTCAAATATCTACCTGTTCATGACTGTGTGTTTTTGAACGGGCCATTTCCTTTTCTTGGAGTGAGTGTCCTTACGGACCGCACACTTTCATTCACCTGCCAAGACCCACATTGTCAGTTATCTGCTCCGTCCTTGGTGGTCCCATTGAAACTTGTCTTGTGGGACTATACTCTGGATGGAGGTTATTTGTGGACCCCAGATCTCCTGTTCCTTTGGGTTCTAGGTAAGATTGTTTGGAGCTCCTATTTCATGTCTAACACTTCTCCCAAACCCTCCCAAGTTCTCTGCCTCTCCCTCTGGGTCTTGCATTCTCAGGGACTGCTCCCGTCTTCAGAATTTAAGTCCTTAATTAACTCATGCAGACCCACTTGGGAAACCCAGTTCCTTCCTTGAGATCCATGAACAATCCCACTTCTTGCAAGCATTCATGAGTGTGCCGAGTGTAGCAGAACAGAAGTGAAGTGTATTTTGGGGATGAGCGGTTAATACTACAGGAAAATACCCTCTTCTTAAATAAAGGCAAGCCACTGCATCATCAGGGCTTCATCAGATGACAGAGGGGGCTGTTTTTTCCAACTTTCTCTCCCCTCCCTTCTCAACCAGTTCCCTTTTTCACTCTTCCTTGCGTTTTCCTTTCAGGAGTCAGAAACATTACCTTCCCGATAGTGTGCAGAGACCTTCAGGTATTTTCCTTTGTGGATTCCCTGCCATGCCTTTAGGTCCTCGCTGTCTGTCTGAAGTGACTTTTGAGGCCTTTTCACCAGGGCAGTCTGCCCTTGCTCCCAGAGCAGCTAGCTCTTAAGAGGTACTCCCCTCCTTTTCCCTTGGATGCTTGTCTGTTACCACCGAGGCACTAGGGAGCTCTTGGGAAGATGAAAAGAATTAGCTTCATTGTTGGAGCGGTTATAAAGATGACACAAGATCTTTCTCTTTTTTATTAGATATTGCCACTGTTACTTTTTACTTCTCACACTGACTGAGTTGACCATGCTGGTGCAGACCCAGGTGCCTATTCATCTGAGTTCTTCTCCGGCTCAGGTGGCCTTGTTCACTGGTGATCAGAGAGACCCAGATGCCAGTGTATTTGGGAGCAGAAAGCTGGACATGGCACCTCTTGGTGTTGCAGGGTTTGGAAAGCCCCTGCCAGCATAGGCACTCCCAGGAGCTGTTTCACCCTGGCTGACTCAGCCTCCATGGCAACTGCCTCCCTGCTCCCTGCCTTTGCCTGACGTGTCTGAGCTTCATCTCTGTGCCACACTTTTGCTCATAATCTTCCCCTCCAGCACCACTGCCCGAGATCAGCCATCACCAGCTTTTTGAGGTGGGTAGTATTTTTATTCCCATTTTAGAGATGGAGAAATTGAGGCCTGGAGATATTAGAAATTGATACCTGGGACTCAAATCCAGGCAGTTCAGCTCTGTGTCCTCTGCACAAAGGTATAATAAGACAGGCTGAGCCCTTGGCCTCAAGGAGAAGGGATAGTTGTGCACACTGACCACTGGGGCCAAGTGTGTATGAGTGGAGAATGACCCAGGTGTTCCAGGGACATGCAGCAGGTGTCAATGGTAGAACCAGTACTTGAGCTCAATTCTCTCCACTGGTCCTGTGCTCCTTCTAATAATACACTGCACAGTTCACTTTTTATTAGGCCATCCCAGGTAAGGCTGCGTGACTTGCCTTGGGTCCTGGGATTTCACTGTGAGAGATTAGGGCCGAGGCCTCCTGCACCCTGGCCTAGGGTTCCTTCCACCACGCTGAGCTGCCTCTCCATCTCTGCCTGATTTGCCTTCTCTGCTTCTGCTTCCTCCATGAGGTAGCCAGGGGAAGGTGCACTAAGACGCTTCTGATCCAGTTGCCAGCAGGCTGACGGTGTCACGTACCTATAGACTGTGGTCCAGGGTTCAGGGAAGCCAGTGTTGAGTTAACCTCTGGGGCTGAGGAGTGCATTAGTGGTGTGTAGGGGGCACAGGGCTGGGTGGTCCCATCTACTCACTGTCTACTCATTGTTTGCCTCATCTTTCAAGTATGTTATCACATGGCAGGCTGGGTTTCTGATTATGTTTGATGAGATCCAGGTAATGGTTCCTTCCCTACCTTAGCTCATGCCCACATACACATATACATACACTCACTTCTAGGCACCAAATGGCTGTAGTTTTGGGGGCAGACCCATCCTTTAGTTCCAGTATGATCTGGGGTTTTGGGGGCAGGTGATGGGGAGGCTGAGCTGTCACTTTGAATTGCAAAGTCTCCATTCATAATGCATAAAGGGGCCTCTGCGAGTGGCCACAGCCTCCCATCGTCCTGCGGCTCAGGGAAATTAGACAGCTTCAGAGCTCCTTATGAAAATGCAATGTATTACCGCTGCTTTTTGACTAGTGAATTATGCATTCAAGAGTGACAAATTCCAAGATGCTGCCTTTATTAGGAACTCAGTGCTGGGTGGGGTGGACAGTGCTGTCTTCCAAGCTTGTGACAGAATGTTTAATAACTTTTTCTGACTGTGCTTCCCGGAGGTGGTGTTTATAATATATATTCCTCCCCCACCACTTCCATTTTATCAAAACATTGATTCTGGAGATTATTGCTCCATTTATGCATTTGGGATCTCTTCCTGGGTCAAAGGGCAGCATCACTTGAAATGACAAAAGTAGCAACCCAAATACTTTTTTAACCAATCTGCCTCATGCGCCTGTGACTTTGAGCTTCCTGATTTTTAAAGACTCATCCGTTTGGAGGAGTCAGCTCCTTCCTGAACTTCAGGCCCCCCAGGCAGGAGACAGCATGTACAACCATCCCCTGCCATTCTTGCGGCAGGGAGGGACCTGTGATGGTAGCCAGGATACAAGACTCATCTTCCCCGGGGGTGGGTGTAGGGGAGGCTTATTGAAAAACTGCTTAGAGAATCTAAGTGTTCAGTTCTCAGGCTGGGATCCGATCCTGGCTGTCATGAAAGGTTGGGCGAGGTGCCCGTGTTGGGCCTATTTTAAAGTTCATCTCTAATAAAAAGGTTTGACAGCTGTACTCCTGCAGGGGGGCTGTGTCCAAATATCCCAGGGCTTGTGCCTTCCTGTCTCTCCCAAGACGTTTCCTGCCCGGCCACCTGAGGGACTGTTCTAGAAAGCAGCACTGACCATGTCACGCTTCTGCTTTGAAGTCTTCCGTGGTTCCGCACGGCTCATGGTGCAAAATCCAGATCCCCCAGCCTGGCCTGAAAGGTGCTTGATGATCCGGGCCTGCTGGCTTCCCAGCCGTCTGGTCACATGCCTCACTGCCATGCCATGCTCCAGCCAGACCATGCAACTGTAACTTTCATGCTCTGTAACTTTGTGTGTCCCTGAATATGCTGGGTTCTGACGCTTTCACAGCTTTACATATGCTGTTGCCTTTGCCTTCAGTGACTTCCTGTACTTATCTGTCCTGTGAATTTCCATCCATCTTTTCAGACCCAGCTCCAGCTCTGCCACCCATGGGAAGTCTTCGTTGATTTCCTGGATAGAATAAAGTCCCTCTCTGTGCCCAGGTATTCGCTGTTTGTATATACCGCGGTGAGAGCAGTAATCATCTCAGATTTCAATGATTGGCTGACTTTTCTCCCCACTTTGTTCCTAGTAGGACATGTGGACTTACTTGGTGCTCAGTAAATGTTTGCTGGTTGTTTGTGTGGCATCTGGGGTTGCCTGAGATAGAATCTTGCCCAAATTCATTCATGCATTCAACACATATATGTTAAGCACCTGTTACATGCCAGCATAGCTAGAGCCTGACCTTTCAGCTCTACCACCTAATGGCAGTGCAACTGAGAGAAAATTTCTTTATCTCTCTATGCCTCAGTTTCCACCTCTGTAAAAGGGAACAGTGGTAGCACTTAACTTAGGGAAAATCAGTGAGATTTATGTGGGATGAGACACATCCGGTGTATCAGGTACCTATTAGCATAGGGACTGGTACTCTGTAATCATACACTAGATGTTAGCTGCAATGATAATATTATCATCGTAATTATATTATTCTATATTAATATCATATGCTATATTATTATAATATAAATACTATTATTATTATTCACATTACTTGCTTTTCTCGAATTGACCAGGTTTCCATCCTTCCCTGGCTGCTCTGCCCTGCACTTGGCAGATGGGATGTGGATCATTTTAATTAGGTTTTATTGGGCTGTTATATGGGTCATAATTGTGGCCATTATTCATTTTCATGGGGCGGCTGACACAGCCTCAATGTAGACATGATGATATCTTGACAAGACAAGTCCCCATATCGAAAGGATCCCTGTTTGAGGGGCTGGAGCTGCAGCCGGACAAGTATCCTTCTGAGGCCCTGAACACAGATTCTGAGGAGATTAATGCCAGGAGTGTACATCCGAGAAAGAAGAGATTGTGGCTCACAGTGACACCCTCTGTGTGGCTGTCGGGGCCACCCCATGGGGCGTGGGGTCCTTCACACCACTTGGGTGTGTGCACCAGGCTCACCCCTGGGTCCCCAGTGCCCAGGACAGTATCAGCACAGAGGAGACACTGAAAATATTTGCTGAATGAAAGCCACCCTTCCAGGTGCTCAGGAAGGCCACAGTGGGCCTTCTATATTCCTGTACAAAGTACGCCATTTCCTACATTTGAGTGGCTGAGCACACAGGCTTATGATTGTGAGCTGGTGGACCCTCTCTGGGTTCAGAGCCTTGTGATGCTGTCAGTATCCCTGAGCAGAAGCTCAGCAAGGTAGCAATTGGTACAGGCCCATGGCTTGGTCTTGCACATGAGTGCCAGCTCTCTGGATGAGCTTAAGATAGATACACTGTTGTTAAGCAAATATTCACTCCCGTTCCGGGGGGACAGAGTCTTATTTCCCTGCCCCACTGATAGGCTTGCTTAGGTGACAATGAAACATATTCGGACTTGACACAAGAAGAAGCTGTAAACATGCTTGTATGACCGGGCTTATGCCTGTTGGGTTGCGGGTGATCTGTTGTCGTGAAGAGCGTGTCCACATCAGGCCCAGGGTGCACGTGCCTGAACCCAATCTGCAGACTGAAACCAACAGCAGCCAACTTGGAGCATGAAGCCAGCTGCCCCCTTGCCCGCCTTCATAAGCTGCAGACCCGGGCGCCTGAGAACAAGTGCTTGTTGTTGGACGACTTTGGGCTTTGGGGCACCTGTTATGCAGTGTCAGTGTGGCACTGCCTGACGAATACAGAGCCTCAGGGCAGCGCCATGTAATGACTTTCATATTTTGGACTTTACATAAAATTATGTTTGAAATAAGAGTTCAAATGCTGAGAGTAGATCAAAAACCTCTAGACCAGGGCTTCTCAACCAGAGGCGATTCTGCCTCCGAGGGACATTTGGCAATGTCTAGAGACATTTTTGGCAGTCACAACCCCGGGGGAGAGGTATCTAGTGGGCCGAGACCAGGGAAGCTGTTAAATGTCTTATAATGCATCAGGCAGCCTTCACAAGAACAGATTAATTCGGTTCAAAATGGCAATAGTGCTGGGGTTAAGAAAGCCTGCTTTGGGCTGTGTGACTCTCCAGTACCAAATATCCATCCTCCCTCCCTCTCTTCCCCTTTCCCTTCCTTCTTTCTCTCCTGCATCTTACTTCCCTCTCCCCATCCCCCTTTCTCCCTCCCTTCCTTCTTTCCTACTCTCTCCCTCCTTTCTTCTCTCCTAAAGAGGGCAGATATATGGCCGGCTCTCGGGGAGTTGGTACGGAGTCGGGGAGCGCAGACATACAGGTGTGAACCAGTGAAATCGGTGACGTGCTAGAGCGGCTGCTGTTTCAGATAATAACAGAGGGCCCACCTTTAGAAGTGTGTTCAGGGACAGGCTCTGAGAGGCTGATATTTAAGTGAAGGCCTGAAAGAGGAGGAAGAACCAGCCACGGGAGAGCAAATGGGAGAGAGTTCTCGGCTTTGGGAACAGCAAGTGCCGAGGTGCGGAGGCGGGATAAAGCTTGTGTGTTCTGGAGCCGGGCTGGTCTGATGCAGGAAAGGTGCAAGCCAACCCCACCCTCCCTGGCCTGTGGCTGGTGTTTGCTGACTGATTTGCAAGCTCCACATCTGCCCTGTGCACCCCCACAGAAATTCCTGTGGACCCCAGAGTCTCAGGGGCTTGTAAGGGTCCAAAGTTAAGGCTGGGAAGTTGCCTCAATGCCATGTTCAGTCCATTTTTTAACAGGTGTAGGGCTGAGAGTTGATTGACAATCAGAGTAATGAAGTTGGAATATTTTCATATGAGCACCAAAACCCAGGGCAGATTCTGGGTAAAATGCGCTGGGTGACGTGAGGTGTGGCCTCACGATGACACACGCTCCTGCTCAGGCGGGCTCAGCTGGATGGCGGTGCCTGGCCTGCACACTGACGGCGCTCTCTTTACCTCCACCCTGGCCCTTTCCAGTGAGGCCCCCACGGGAAAGCCAGGACACAGCGGGGTCACCTTACCCCACTCTGCTCGCAGGATAAAATCCAAACTCCTTACTGTGGCCCACACGGTCCCTCGTGATGCTGTCCTCGCTGGGGTGAGGACATCTGAGATGAGTCCCTTCTCATCCCCGCCGCGGGCCCTGGGGACCTCAGGGGGTGCCCACACCTTGCCTGCCTCAGAAGGGGGCTCCTTCTGGTTCTTGGAACTGACCAGCCATGTGGGCTCCTTTCGCTCCCCCGGACATGATGGCCTCTGTTTGGACTCGGCACCTTCGGGTTGCTGTTCCCTCCACCTGGAATGTTTTGCCTTGAGCACCTCTGCGCAGGGAAGCCCCTTCCATCCTCAGGCCCTGCTGAAACGCCTCCTTGGAAAACCTCCTGTGACTGCCCTGTCCTAAGTTGTCCTCCCCGCCCCAGTGTTCTCCATTCTCCATCCTTTTCGTGTCCTCCACAGCATCTGAGCCACACCGGGGTCATCCTCGCTGCTTATTTATTGCCCTTGCTTCTTGGTCACCTGGGATGGTGCCCAGCACATGAAAGGTGCTCATTAAATATAAATACTCACTGACTAAGTGAATGGTTGAGAATTGATGACTACCATGTTAACCCACTGTTGGCCAGAACCCCTCCTACCTGAATTGGAGCAATAGTGTGAGGCAAGAAGTGTGACCCTCAGATGGGTGGGTCACAAGGTGTGAGCAAGTGTGACTAATGACAGGGCAGCATTATGGGATGAATTGTGTCCCCTCCTCCCCCATCTCTCTGTTAAAGCCCCAGCCGCCGGTACTTTAGAGGGTGACCTTATTTGGAGACAGGGTCTTTGCAGAGGCCGTGGAGTGAAACCAAGGTCACTAGGGTGGGCCCTAATGCAGTGTCACTGATGTCCTTATTAAAAGGGGAAATTTGGAGACAGGTATCCACACAGGGAGAACGCCATGAGATCAAGGCAGAGACTAGGGTGATTCAGCTGCAAGGAATGCCAAGTGTTGCCTGCACAGTGCCGGAAGCCAGGGGCGAGGTGTGGAGCAGGTCCACCCTTGCCTGATCTTGGACTTCTGGCCTCCAGGCCCTAAGGCACTGAGTTCCTGGTGCTTAAGGCAGCCAGTGTTCAGTGCTTCGCTGTGGCAGCCCTCGCAGACCAACACAGGAGAGGCAGAGGGCTGCTGGAGGTGTTAGGGAGGAAGAGGGGAGGAGGCCGGGACCGGAGGTGCTGCAGGTGGGGCTGAGGGCCTTCTGCTAGTCCGTGTTTTGGCTCTGAGCCAGGCAGTGATGGAAGCTGCAGGCCTGTGCTGGCCTGGGGCCTTGAATGCCAGCCCTCCATGGTGTGTGTGTGCGTGTGTGTGCTCGGGATGTGGGGTGTGGCAGGGCGTGGAGGGGAGCCAGAGCCAGAGGCATAATTAGGACATGGAGAGGAACAGCCACGGAGCTGGCAGGACCTTCCTCTCCTGGAAGAGAAAAATGCAACGGCTGGTTGGCTCCGAGCTCTTCAGCTGAGTCCCCATCCCTAATTACCACCTAGACCAAGCCTCCGGTGGTGTAGGCCGGGCCCATCTGCAGCCTCTGAGATGCTGACGATCCAAGCTGGGTGCTGGTGTGCAGGTCCACGTGGTCAGTGAGTGTGGCGAGAGGACTTCAATTAAAGAGCTAATTACTGTGACTCTCGTCTGGAATACCCGCAGCCTCCCAGACAGTCTGGAGCAAGCCTCCCTCTTAATCTGGGCTTTCAGAGCCGCTCATGAGTGTGGGTGGGTATGTGCACACGCAGGATGTGTCATGTGAGTGCACTTGGGTGTGTGTTCAGCGCTTGCATGTGTCTATGATGTGTGTGTGGGCAGCCCTGTGCGCATACACCTGTACAGGTGAGTCAGCATGTATGTCTTGTGTTTCTATTTGTTCATCTCTGTGTGTAGGTGGGTATCTGGGAACACACACGTGTGTAGTCATGGTCATGTGTATGTATGTAAGTGAGGTGGTAAATACATGTGTGTGCAAGTGGTGTGGGTGTGTGCAAGCTATATAATCCTTTTCCTTTACCTATTGTTAGAGCTTTGGTGATTGTGCAGGTGTGTGTGAGCATGTGTATATGAACAAAGCTCTAGCCAGGAGCATCTGCATTTGAGCCGGGCTTTCAGAGGCTCTGCCCCAGGGAGGGAAGAAGGTGGAGACCTCTGCCTGGGTGGGTGGTTTGCAGTGAGGGGCTCAGCCTTGCCCCATGCCCTGTGGGTTGTGCTGGCCCGAGGCGGGAAGCTCTTTAAGCTAGCCTGCCAGGAACAGAGCCTGACGCTTGGCTCAGGCCGGGGGGTTGGGGGTGTGGTTGCATGGGGACCACATGAATCCCTCAGGGTGCATGCTCTGGTCTCCTAGGCGGTGTGGAGCTGTGGCTGGGTGCTGGAGGGGAGGGGTGCGTATCTCCATGTGCATACACCAGGGTGGGGTAGGGGGAAGCTCCAGGAGGCTCTATGATGAGATTTTAGGGAGGTGGTTTTATGAAAACTTTTGGGGGTTGGGGAAAGGAAATTGAAAATGTCTCTTTTAACTGCAAAACAGCATTTATAAGTTTTAAACTCCAGATGAACATGGGGCCTCAGGCTGGCAAGGAGGAAATTTGCGATGTTTGCAGAGGTAGTGTGGTGTTTGAACCAATGAGTACATGGGGTTTTGATGAGTTTCAGGGGGACATAAAGAGATTGGAGGGGTGGAGTGGGGACCCACTGGCCATGAGAAAGGTCTCATGAGCCTTTAATGATCAAATAGAGGAGACAGATTGTATGTCTGGGTCTGGGCTGGGTTCTTCAGAGTGTGAATATGTATCAGCTCTGGCTGGTGAGCTGGACTCGGGAAGAAGTTGGCACAGTGAAAATGCTGGTCAGCTCAATCTTGTGCCCTCCTTTCTCTCTTCCATTGCATAGATCACTTCCTAAGGAGTCTTCAGGACCCCCTGTAGCCTCCACTGGGGACCGAGGGTGTAGGGCCAGAGAGAACAGGTATTTCCCTGGAAGTCCAAGGCATGGTATTTCTGTGACAGCTCATTCAGCAACTTTGTTCTTTGTTCAACAGGTGTGTTGGGAGTTGTGGGTGTCATGCATGCCCCCCAGAGACCTGTCCCTTGAGCTCCTTTAGGGCCCTCAAGTAGGTGGATCTGCCCTGGTTCCTACCATGTAAAGGGCTGGAGCGTCCTTGACCAAAATAATTTAAACTTGCTAACCCATTAGAGAAATGTATCTGGTCAAGCAAAGCAGTTATTAAAATGCTGCACTTTAAGGGTGCAATTAATTAGCTTACCTATGAATTAATGAATTCCTATAATTTATTGGCTTACCATACAAGCAGTAATAACAATCATAACTATCAGAGCCACTGGTAGCCATGTAGCACCTTCATGAGAATTAGAAAAAGGCACCCTCTCAAGGTAAATAGTTGATTAAAAGGTGTCCCCTATGGGTGGCCAGTAAGAAAGAGGACTTGTCCCTCTGAGCCAAGGGACATGGTTGACAGGGAGCCCAGGCTGGCCTCCGCTGCACGTGGCACTCTCTTGGCTAGGTGCCCAGTGTGGGTGTCAACTACACAGCTGTGCATGACAGCCCTGGGTGATAGAAACATTTTTTGGGTGCTCACTGTGTGCCTGGCACTTTGCTAAAAGCTACACACACGTTATCTTATCTGACCTTCACAGCAATTGTGTGACCCAGTGTCTTGCCAATGGGTTTCAGCCCCGGGCAAGTTTGCTGTGGATTCAATGTGACCAAAGAAATTGACAGCAAAACGTTCTTGAGGTGAAAGTGTTATACCCAACTTTATTTCCAGGTGGCAGGTCAGTCACTAGAATCCCGTTCACTCAGAGCGAGTCTGCATGCAGCAAGCAGGTCTCTGCCTCTGGGCCTGTCTGCACAGTTGTTCCACATAGCCATCCTCTGGGCCTCTGTCCTCTGCTCTGCTCTCCTGCAGCCTTGCAGCCCTGCCACCGTGTCACGCCCAGAGCACTGGGCGGAGCTTTTTACCTAGACTCAACAGCCATGTATTGCCCACAGGTGTGCAGTGAGCTAGTCAACCAGGCCAGGTGAGAATCTTGGCCACAGGAACTCTCATTTTATCCACACCCAGAATCACTAACCCATGTTACAGAGAAGGTTCCACATGTTGTCAGAGGCCAGAGGGCCTTTAAGTGCTGTATCCAGGTGGTGTGACACCCAGTCCAGGTCCTTAGATGTGGTATTAAAGGTGGGGCCTGGGGCTGGGGGTAAGATGATGGGGCCTACGATCTCTTGGGGAGGCCTGGGATGGCTGGTGTGGGAGGACGGGAGCTCAGCAGAGGCCTGCCCTGCCAGTGTGTTCTCCCCGATCGTGGTTCTGCGCATGGAATCTCCACCCAGCTGAGGCTTTCCATCTGGCTGTGGGCAGGGTGGGCCGCAAGTGCTGATGGTTAATGTCTTGGGGGCAGCTCCAGCCAATGAAGATGGGAGTTCGTAGATGAATACCCCAGCTCCCTTGATGCTCCACCAGGACAACTCAGGCTTGAGGTTCCCAGTGGACCGAACCCCAGGTACCCCAGGGTCACTGGCTCATGCAGGGACACGGTATTGGTCGTCTTCCCTTCCCTACTCACCCTGCCACACCTGGCACCTTACCTCCCAGATAAACCACTTGTTCTCAGATCCTGGCCTCAGGATCCTGTTTCTGGGGGATCCTGGCCTAAGACAGGGGTCCTGTGACTTTCTTTCTCAAGCCACGGCCAGCCTTACCTGCCCAGAAAATGAGCTGGAACTTCTTTAGGAGGAAAGAGAATGATTACAGAAACTCTGCACCTGGGGCGGCACATGAAGCTCCGCGGGGGCGGTTCATTTCAGCAGAGGCTCTCAGAGCATGGCCAGCACCCGGGCAGCTTCCAGGGGCTCAGAGAAGAGAGTGTGTGTATGTGTATGTGCATGTGTGTGTGTGTGTTTGTATGTGTGTGCATGAGTGCTTGTGCACGGGCACATACCACACCCAGCTTCTGATCACCAAGCAGGGCTCAACCTCACCTAGGCCCGTGGTCCTCTGGATTCTCATGCCCCTCCCTGGGGACAAGGCTGGGACACAGGGGAGGGAGCTGTGTGGCAGGAGTGTCAGGTGACTGAAGATTTAGCAGGCGCACAGAAGGCATTGCACTGGGGGTAAGCACACCAACGTTTGAAGCCCAGTTCTGCCTCTAAGTGCCTCGTGACCTTGGGAAAGCTACTGCTCCCCTCTGGGCCTCCCCTGCCTCTGAGACCCTGGCTTCTTTGAGTTCTGCATCTGCCGTCACCCAAGGCCTCCTTGTTGTGAGTGGGGACAATGGAAGTTACCATGGTCAGGATCCTCACCTGGCCCTAAGATACTTGTGCATTGTGCACGTGCAGTGCTCGCAGGCACATGCTTGTGCACATGCTGGTAATAAGCATTAGTGACTGTGTTGCTATAAAGAGCTCCGCCCAGCGTTCTGTGTGCTGCAGGAGAGCAGGGGGTGCCAGGCAGGCGGCGGAGGGGCCCAGAGGCAGAGAGCAGCTCACTGCATGCAGACTGCCCCGGAGGCAGACGGGATTCTAGCACTTGACCTGCCACCACGAGAATGAGGCTGGTATAAACTCTTTCAATTGCAATGCTTTGTTGTTGTGATGAGGTCTCTTCGAACCCAGAGTGAACTTGCCTGGGACTGACACCTCCCGCAAGACATCATGAAAGTCAGAAAGTGGGCCCCTTCCTTGGCACTCATTCTAAGAATGAGGGAGATTGGCTCATGTTGCTTAAGTTTTGGGGGGCTAATGTATTAGGCTTCCCCAGAGAAATAGAACCAATAGGATATATATGTAGATATATCGAGGTGTATTCTGAGGGATTGACTCACAAGGTTGTGGCTGCCGGTATGTCCTTCCGTCTGCTGTCTGCAAGCTGGAGGCCCAGGAAAGCCAGTGGTGTAGTTCCAGCCAAACCCAGAGGTCTGAGAACCGGGCCAGCCAATGGTGTAAGTTCCTGTTTGAGTCTGAAGGCCCGAGAACCAGAGTGTGAAGTCTGAGGGGAGAAGATGGAGGGCCCAGCTGAAGCAGAAAGCAAGTTCACCCTTCCTCGCCTTTGTTCTATTTGGCCCTCAGCAAACCGGGTGATGCCCACTTTGTGGGTGAGGGTGGTCTTACCTCAGTCTACCAATTCAGATGCTCATCTCTTCCAGACACACCCTCACAGACACACCCCGGAATCATGCTTTCCTCTCTGTCTCAGCATCCCTTAGCCCAGGCACGCTGACACATAACATTCACCATCACAGCTGGAGGCAGGGTCACCCCACAGTGCGCAGCCTTGGACCAAGCTCAGGCCTCCCTCTTTCTCCTTCTCTGGTCTCAATTCCTGTAAATTCCTCTCCTTGAATAGGACGAGAAGTTGAGCGCTCGCAGACTCACGTGGCCCACGCTGTCACGGAGCTTGGCTGGACAACGCTGGGCAAGGCTGCCTCTTGAGCCAGCCTCCTTAAGAACCTGCCGGGCTTAGAAATAGCAAAGCTGTCATCCTGTTCCATCCGCATGGGATACTGGGCTTTGGGTATCATTTCACATCATCAGAGAGTTTGGGATCTACTAAAGATGAGTAGAGAAAACGTGAAATAAGCTCTGCTGGGAGAGAAGTCGCTTTGCAAACTGCTCTTGTATGTGCAGGCATGTCGTCCCCACAGAAATCCGTCAAGGTGGTGTGATGATTATGACTGTCCCGTTAGCAGACATCTTCCCTGAAAAAAATGAATGATGTTTCCATCTTACAGCTGAAGAAATAGATTCACAGGGATGTTATGCATTTTGTTTTATAGATGAGTCAGAATGCCTTTTGCCGCAAGTAACAAAAAGCTCCGCTAGGATTGTCTTGAACGCAAGCATAGTTTATTAGCGTGGATACTGAGAAGTCTGGATGTAAACTGAGGTTGGCAGATTCAGCAGCCTAACAGCAACTCAGGGGCTCCACACCTTCTCCTGAATGCCCTTCCCACTCTGAGCTGCTTGCCCACTTGCAGGTAAGTTTGAAGCTTTTTGTCATTCATGGGCCAGACATTGTGACACATCTTTCATGTGCCTACTTTATGGAGGGGAGAACTGAGGCCCACAGTCTCCCCAGGATGTGTGCCCGCCTTCTTTTCCTGATTCCAGGGCTCCTTCCCCTCCAT
Organism: Manis javanica; assembly: GCF_040802235.1. Classification (NCBI taxonomy): domain Eukaryota; kingdom Metazoa; phylum Chordata; class Mammalia; order Pholidota; family Manidae; genus Manis; species Manis javanica. Next base: position 18,578,667 of record NC_133160.1, on the reverse strand, counting down.
GCTGCCTAACCACAGTGGGGGTATGGCCACGGTGGGATCATTCCTGCCACGGTTCTGATCCATTTCCAGGAAAACACTTCTTCCTCCTTGGACTGGGCCAAGTCACCTTGGCTCCAGCCACAGAGGGGGAGAAGGAGTCAGACTAGGGCTGGGAGCATTTGGGGCTGATTCCCAGGGACCCCATGGACAGGGCGTGACTGCGAAGGGGTCTGTGAGGGTGCTAAGGAAGCATCCCTTCCCCTCACCCCAGTGGTGTCTGTACAGAAATGTCTTAGGGAATCACTGACTCTCTGAGGGGCCGTAGACATAGTGTTGAGAGCAGTCAGGTCTGCTGTGTTAGTTTAGGTGCTAGCTGCTGTAACAAGTAAGCCCTACCATGTCAGGGCTCAGAACAATGAAGTTTACTTCTCACGTAAAGTCTACTTGGTGGGAGGGGTGGGAGAGGGTCCGCTCTGCAGAGCCATCTGGGAATCTAGGTTGATGAAGACCCTGTTCCTCAGCACATGGCTTCAAGGTCACCCTGGATTACATTAGCCACAGCCTGGAGGACAGCACAGGGGAGGTTTGGTGTGGGCCACTTGTGGGAGTGGCACATATCACACTTCATACCGTGGGCTGGAACTCGGTCATGTGACTGGGTGTGACCCCCCAGGGACTGGGAAATCATCAAATATCATCCAGCTGTGTGCCCGGGAAGATAAGGAAATGGGTTTGGGAAACCACACTTGTCATTTATTATGTTATTGACATATAGTTGATATATAATATTACATTGGTTTCAGGTGTATAATAGAGTGATTGGACAATTATCTGCATTATTAAATGCTCACCCCAATAAATGTAGTTATTACCTGTCCACCTACAATGATATTGCAATATTATTGACTATATTCCCTACACGTTGTACATTTTGTCAATAATGGCTAATTTATACCGTAATTGGGGTTTCATGCCTCTTTATCCCCTTTACCTATTTCACCCCCGTTTGTGGCCACCTGCCCCCATAAGCCACACTTGGTTTTGAATCTAGACCCTGACACACACTATCTGTGGGACCCTGACCCTTGGAACATGTTTGAGCCTGTTTCCTCATTAGAGGTGAGGATGGTGGTGATCCAGTGGTCAGCGCTGTGGTGAGGGTCTTGAGTTCTTTGAACCCTTGCTCAGAGCCATGGTCCACTCCTGGGAGCACCTGCTTCTGTTTGTAATGCCCTGTCCCTGTGGGCTTCCCTGGTGATGACTGCTCTCCTGGAGAGAGAACACCCCCGGAACAGGGGCCCCCCTGCTCTCAGTCAGCCTTGCACCATGTCAGCTGGCCTGGAGCTTGGTGCTTAGTAGGCATTCAATAAATATATGTCGAGGGAATGAATGTTTGGATGAATTAATGCAAATACTGACCGGCTAGGATTTACTCCTTTAAAGATTCTTCCTCCATAAATATTTCCACTGCTATGTTCCATCATGGTGCCCTGGGGGCCGGTGGGGAGGAAAGAGAGAAGGTGAGGAGGAGCAGGGCCATCTTTCTCCCAACCCTACCAGAGCCCAAACTATAAATAGCTCCAGTTGGAATCTGACTGCAGATTCCTGCAGCAAAGTCAGCATCCCCAGGACCTCTCATCCTAGATGGGGACCAGGAGCCCTTCCTCATTAATCACAGCTCTTTAATTAACAGCTCTGAGCCTGGAACAAAAGGTGCTTACTGGGAGAATGTCAGCGGGCCTGAACTCTGGCCGCCTGTTTTCATTTGGAGGACCTGGCGCCTTGGAGAGCAGGCCTGGCATGGTTTGACTCTGAGCCTGGCAGGGGTTGGGTTTGGAGGGCGAGCAGCTGGCAGGCCGGCCGCCTGTCCCCACCTCAGACATCACCTTGCAGAGCTGACTGGACTCCAAGCAAGTTCTTGGCAACTCCGTCCTCCCATGGAGGGGAGGTGGCTGGAGCAGGACAGTCTAGGACAGCTGTCTCAAAACTGGGTGCACACTAAAGTCACCTGAGGAGCTTTAAAATCCTCCATGCAGGGTCCCATGAGGTTCTGATGCAATTGGTCTGGGATGGGGCCAGGCAGTGGGATTTTTCAAAGCTTCGCACGAGATCCTAATGTGCCACATAGTTTGAGGGCCACTGCTCAGGGATGGGAGGCTTGGTGGTGGGTGGGGAGGCTTGACCAAGAGGCTGGTTTTGTGGTTGGGAATGCCGGAGGCCCAGGGAGACTCCCCTCAACCCCTTCTCCATGCTGGGTGGACACAGCAGGAATGGGCCTTGCGATTTCCTTTGTCCTCCATGCCTCCAAGATGCTCAGAGGGCTGTCTGGCTGGAGAAGCAGGACCTCAGGCTGGAGGGTGGGAGGAAGCACAGCCTGGCACGGGAGGCCATGGCCCTGGGGCTCCCCCTGAGCCTGCAGTGTAGTGATTCTCCCCAGTGTATTCTGACACACTTTAAAAATTGTTCCTCTGTAGAGCAGGGGCAATAGGGGAAGGGGCGGAAAAATGGTACAAATTTTCAGCTGTCAAGTGAATACAGTTTGAGGATATAATGTAAAACATGGAGACTAGAGTTGATAATACTGTATTGAGTCACTGAAATTTGCTAAGAAAGTTCTTACCAAAAAAAAGATAAATAGGTGAGGTGATGGTATGTTAATTGACGGCGGGACCCTTTCATAATGAATACGTGTATCAAATCACCACGATGTAGATGTGCACTTTAAATATCTTACAATTTTATTTGACAGTAATACCTCAATAAAGTGGAATCCCTGAGCCCCCAACCAAAACCCTTTCTTCTGTACTCTGAGCCCCAGTGAATGGGCTCTGTACTCAACAGACCTGGTGCCCCGAGCTGGCTCCCTTCTGAATTCCGAGGACCAAAGTCCAGCCTTTCCCCCTCCCCTTCCACGCCCCACTGTGATGGGGCGAAAGCATTAGGGTTCACATCCTCCTCTCCACCTTGCTCCTTCCCTCCTGGTGCTCATGCCACACCTCCAGTGCCCCCACCCATTTCCCCCCGTCTGGAATCAGTTGTTCCAGTTTTCAATGTTCTCTTTCAATCCATTGCACTCTATCCATACAGTGTTACTTTCCAAGACCCAAGACTGCAGGATGACCCCTGCCCAGCTGTTCCCTCTGTCCAGGTCCTGGCTTCCCCAAAACTCTCAAGTGGGGGCTTAAGTTGTAGAAGGGATCCTACATGGTAATTTAGCACATTTTCATCAGTGTTTCCCCCATTCCATTTATTTTCCCCAATCCATTTAAAAGCTTAAGTGTGCAGATTTCTAGACCCCATCTAAGATGTATGGAGTCAGACCCTTTAGGAGCAGAGACTGGGGTTCTGTGAATTTCAGGCACCCAAGTGACCCTGAGTCACTCTCAAGTTTGCCAATAACGTAGAGAATGTTCCTTACGCTAGATCCCACTCCAGAGGTCTTTCTCTTTGCTGGCTTCAGCCTTTTCAATTCCTTGGGGCTGTGGCTTTCCTTCTGGACTGCACATGAGATCCCAGGTGGATTATACCAGGAGTTCTGGGGGTGGGGTCCTGGACTGGTACTTCTACAAAGTCTTCTAGGTGATTTCAGTGGGTATTTAGGGCTGAGAACCATTGAATCCCTGAGCTTCTTGCTTTGGAGGAAGAAGGGAATCTTGGGTTCTCTCCTCATTTCAAGAGAAGCAGAATTCTCCTTTTCTTCGCTCTTGTGTCTTAGAGATTGGGGCAGATATCTGACTGCCCCTTTAAGCAGTGCACAGAGTTACTGTGTGTGAAAATCCCTTTTTACTCATAGACTTGGCATTCATTTCTTCTCTTGCCTCCATGAAACTAGTGGAGAATGGTGGTAATTTTGCCTATCTTCTGTCACACATAATTTAGTGCTCTTATATCTCTGTTCTCCCTACCCAGGCGGCGGGCAGGAGTGTGGTGATGTACCAAGATTTGGTTTGGGCATAAGCAGGATGGGGAGCCCCTCCCAGGCCAAGCCAGGCTCTAGGAGACGAATGTCTGTTCTGGTGGCACTCCTGCCAAGGAGTCCTCTGGCCTCTTCCGGAGTGTCTCCAAGGGGGAGCTTGCCGTCTTCTTGGGCTACTTACTCCAGATTAGAGAGGTTCTAGGGACCCAATTCACCCTTACGCCCTTGGTCCTAGATTATGGCAGAACAGCCTTTCATTCAGCCACCTGGCATCCTTCAGAGCTCAGTGTAAATGCCACACCCTCAGCAGCCTCCGTGACCACCCGGCTTCATTTGATCCCCCACTGCCCTGCTCCTCATTGTGCCGAGTTGTTTTCTTTATGACTCTTACAGCAATTAGTTTATCTGCTTGTTTCCTGTTTACCTCCTGTCTTTCCTACCCAAGGGGAAGCTCCACTAGGGCAGGGGCCAAGCCTGTTTATTCTTGGCAAGAAATAAATGTCACACTTGCATCCTGTATTTTGAGTTTAATGAAGGGCCCAGACAGGTTTAAGGGAATTGGAAAGGGAGGGTGCAGCACCCCAGGGCTAGCCACATTAAGAAGCTGTGCCTAACCCAGTGGCTGAAAGGCAGAGGAAGGGGTGGTACTGAAACTTGGAGGGGCTGCAAAGTGAGCCCTTTGGTGGAGCCAGTGTGCAACAACGTGGCAAATAGCATGACCGCCTCTCTTCCTGCTTCTCATCTCCTATTGACTGAGCCCCCCTGGAAGCCAGAGGGGAAGGGATCATTAAAGTCATCTGCTTGGGGTACGTAGCAGGGCGGGGAAGGGAGCAAGTGGATCTGGGCTGATGGAAGATACCTTACATTCACTGATGTGTACCCAGAGCCTGGCACGGTGCCTGGCACAAGTAGGTGCTTGCTAAATGTTGGACTAGTCAAGTCTGATTCTGTGTTGAAGAGAACGGCCTGGGATTCAGGTTCAGCTCCCAGTTCCTTCTATTGACCTTCACATAATGCAGTCTGTGACCCCCTCTCCACGCTGGTTGTGTTTTTCTGAGTTGTAATCACAATACTTATGTCCCTTTGAAGTATGTAGTCTAGGTGTGGTCTGATTGGCATGGAGCAATAGGACTCTCCCACTGTAACCTCTCTTAGTACAGCTTGAGGTCCCAGTATATTTTCTGGGAACATGCCGTGATGTCTCCTTGCTATTAAGTGAAATCTGTATGTACTCCCATGAGCTGCTGAATATGTAAATTCAATGCCAGGATATAGATATGCTTAGATAGTATTTTACCAGTGTTTATGGGATTTGTTCTGGACCTGGGTCGAGAGTGGCAAATACTAAGCCAAGCATACCTCCATGGCAGAGATTATTACTCACTCATGGCCATTTTTTTCTGTTGCACCTCTGAATCCTTCTCAACACAGCGCTGTAGGCGTCACTACCGTCTACTAGAGGTGGCATATGGAATAAAGCCTATTTGATAGTTTTGTTCTAGGTGTACTTTGTATTTGGGAAATGAAGCATGGAAGTAGAAACCCAAATACCTTAATGGGGAAAGGGAGTGTTTCTGCTGTGTGCTTGACCACTGACCACCTATGTAATAGGGTCTTTGTGAGGCTAAACAAGGATTCCAGTGAAGTACAGAGCACAGCACCAGGCTCCTGGTAAGTCCTTAAATTACCTTGACTTGCAAAGGTAACTGTGCATCTAACAAGTAGAACTGCAGGCACATAGTAGGTGCTCATGGAATTGAAGGAATTCCAAATGAGAGGGCATCTGTTGCTCATAGGGCAGATGGAAGGTCAGAACTGGGGAGCCAGGAGGTAGGAGGAAATGGAGGCAGAACTCTTTGGTGGGGCCCAGGGTAAACTGTGCAGAGATCTGCCATCTCTGTGTGGCCTGCAGGCACCAGCTTACCCGTTGAGTATACAGCCTGTTCCAGACATGCCATCTGCTTGCACAGGCTGGCAGAGGGCCTCTGCCTCAGTTTCTCTGCCTGGAGTCCAGCTCATTTGTCAGATCCAGATCTTTGACTGTCTGTTAGTAGAGTGGATTTTATTACCAAACCCTCAGTGGCTCAGTTGCAATCCCCCTCGCCTGGCTGATCCCTATTCATCATTTAGATCATGCTGTCCAATAGAAATGTGTCAGCTATGCACTTTTAAATGCTCTAGTAGTCATGTTAAAAGGAGTAAAAAGAAACTGGTGGAATTAATTCTGATAATACCCTCAACCCACTATATTTCAAATCTTATCGTTTCAATCAATAAAAAATTACTAATGAGACTTTTCAACATTCTTTCATTTGTACTTTGAAGTCTCAAAACTTGGTGCACCTTTTACACTAGGAGCTCATTTCAATTTGCACAGGCCACACTTCAGGCACTCAACAGCCACTTGTGGCTAGTGGCCCGCATATTGGGTAGCACAGGTTTATGTCTTTGGAAAATTCCATGACCATAGAGTTGGCCTCAATCCTTGACTTATTTGCTCCCACCTTAGGCTCTCTTTATCAAAATAGAAATTGCCATATTTCATCATTCTTGATAGTTTAATCTGTTCCTCTTTAGATATTACATTTCATAATATCCCAGGCCAGGGAGCAAACAAGCTTGTTCTGTGCACCTCTCTGTCCATCTTGCCTGGCGTTCAATAGGGGCTCAGCAAATACATGGTGAATGAACAAAGTAACAGGGCCTTCTATTCTCCAGGGACACCCCTGCCCACTACCTCTGACTTCTATGCTTGCACTTTGTCCCAGTTTCTCAGATCCCAGCACATCTCCCAGCCTCTCGGCCCCTCTGTCAGGAAGAGCTTGCAGCTGGCCTTGTCCTGAGGCCGCTGACAGCTGGGATTATTAGTGGGCAGCCCAGGCAGGGGCCTAATGGACTTGGGCAGGGCCTGTGGGGGCCGGTACTGTGCAGGGGGCAAGCAGAGCTGCCGGGAATGAAGAATAGCCCTGCCTGCTGTCCGGGAGGCACCATGCTCATGCTTCCCACCGATCGGTGCCAGCAGACATTCCAGGGACACTGCTAAATGCCTGCTGTAAATCTCGCTTAAAGGGCCATCAAGAGCAGCTTTTGGCTGCGAGCATCTATGCCATTATTCTTTACTAGGCCCTTTTAACGTAACTGGGAACAGGGCAATATTTTGTTCATCTGTAGCTATTGGAAAGAAGCTCAGTAGAGTTTAATGCCTGAAATTTGGGTAGCAGGCTTATCCTGGGAGGCATCTGGGGCCAGCTGTGGCTGGCTCTGGGGCATTTAGGGGTGGGGTGAGTCCTGGGGTGGTTCCTGTGCTGGCTTTGAGGGGCGGGGCTCTGTTGTCTATGAGGATGCAGGTAGATCCCACCTTCTCCCCAGGGACATTCCATTCTCCTTAGGTGGGGTGAGAGGCTGGATGCTTCTAGAGGCCCCTGATGACCCCTGGGTCTCTAGACAGCCAGAGACAGAGAGCAGGAGGCTCATAAGAGAGATATATTAGGGCTAGGTAGCCCTCTGTCCCCAAGTCACATGCCTTATTCCCACAGCCCCCAGTAGTCCCTGATTCACTCCTTCCAGGGACCTACCAGCCCTGGACTTCTCATCCTCAAATTATTTATGTGATGTGAAAGCTCCTATCAAGCTGTTCCCAAAGAAGCAGTAGCTCACAACCTCTGTCTTGGGGGTATACTTGTCCTTCAAGTATTTGAACTAGTGAAATAGCAGCCAAGAGTCCATCCCCACCAGCCACTGAATTTTCCTTACAAATATCAGGCTCCTTGGTGACCTTTAGGCAGGGTTGATACATTGTCCAATTCAAGGAGGGCACCATTCATATCATAGTTCAATGTGAATGGCACCTCTGCATTTGTACAGTACACAACCTGGGCAATCATACACAACAGCCCAGTCTTCAGCCTCCAGCAGGTCTCCACTTTGGCATGATATTGGATGTTGGGGTAGTGACTGACTGTGGTTCTCAGGTGTGCTGATGAGTTAGACCCTCCTGATAAACAGAGGCCACTGCAGTCACTGGTGGAATGGAGCCTCTTTTCCTTCCACTTCATAATGCTAGAACAGAGTTGGCTGACTGTGGATGCTTACTGGACTGCAGCCATGCCTGTCTGTTCATGTATTGTCTATGCTTTCAAATGGCAGAGCTGAGTAGAAGCCACGGAGATCACATAGTCCTCAAAGCCAAAATAATTTACTATCTGGTCTTTTATGAAACAGTTTGCCACTCCCATTCTAGATTGTGGTGAAAGGAGAGATGGCTTCTAAATGCTTACCTACTTGATGTCTCTGTAGGCTCCAGAGGGATTTTATTGACTACTTTGATCAAGCAAGCCCAGATATATCTACCTCTTTTCTTGCTGTCACCAACTTAGTGGGATTAGGAGCATCCAGATGTCTTTGTTTTGTATTGTAGCTGGCATCTGATTAAAAGCCATGTGACCCCAGTGCCTAATCCTGGGCATGAGAGCCAGAATTCAAGAGCTCATTCTGCAAATGTTTATTCTATCTGCTGAGTGTCAGACACCAGATGCTGTAGTACAGAGAGAAGCAGGACACAAGCCTACAGGCCCTGACTGGAGGATGTCATGGACTGGTAAGGGGGAAATACATGCATACAGATAACTGGAATATGTTGTGAAAAGCATTCTAGAACAGAAGTCCTGTGACAGACTATTCCATGGATGCTGGTTAGGGAAGAGGGGACAAATAAGTAGGGCATTGAAGTAAGAATAGAGGTTTTCTAGGCATATGAAGGAGGATTCTAAGCACATTGTCTCAGTCCTGATAATTGTTTTAGTCCCTCTGAGACTGAATGTGGGAATCTGGAAGACATTCATAAAAGTTTTACCCTGGGACTAATGTCTGATAATACCACCCTGCACATGTACACAAAGCCATCCGTCTCTATTCTCTGCTCAGGCACCCTTGTCTTTATGTAGGTAGACAGTTATGTGGGCATGCTTGGACAGAGGTGTTCTGGGACACGCTCATCCCCACATATGCCTGGCACACAGCTTTGAGCACACATCTGTGCACACTCTGAGGCTGGAGTATGCACATACACAGACACCCCCACACAGGTGCACGTGCTCCTTGGCCTTCTGCCTCCAGTGTAAGGGACCGCCTATACCCTCTGCCGTCAGTGATAACCTAGCTGTGGAGCCCAGGATTGAAGGACTGTTGACTTACTCAGCAGTTGTGTCTCTCCCATTTCTTCCTCCTGCATGCTCTATTCCCCATTCCTAGCCAAACTTCCCTTTTGGATGAGGATTCATGTCTGTACTATAATCTAGGAACAAAGAATTGGGGGCTTTATCCAGGCTAGCGCCAGACATGAACTGTCAGAGAGCTCACTTTTATCAAGGTGAGGACCCAGAAAGCTGGGTTATTCACTATCCCATGGCCTTGCATCTGAGCACCATTTCTGCCATTGGCTCTAGCAGCTGCCTCTTGGAAATCAGGTCACCAGGAAACCTGTAGTCCACTTATGGAAGGATCAGATGAACATGAGACCAGAGACAGGAAGATGATAGCCTTTAGGACTGTCTCACCTAGGGGTCTTCTGAGGGTGGCTTCTTGCTTCCTCTTAGTATGTGTGAGCCTTGGGCAGTCGACTGGTGTTCCTCACTGGACCGAATGAAAATGTCTACAGACTTCATTGGTCCCACATATTTCCATATTGCAGATTTCATTATGGGCAAATGTTCTTGATATTTTCTACTATTATGTAATAAATACTACAGGAAAAGTTGAAATGATAAACTGGGCATGGTAGGGAAAACAGGAAATATTTGTACATGGCAAAGGAACAGTATCTGTAATATATAAAAGGCACCTATAAGTTAATAAGAGAAAGACAAATACTTTAATAGAAAAACTAGCAAAGGCCAATAACAGGTAATTCACAAAATAAAGCTGAATATCCTCCAAACCTAAAAACATTCCAGCCTTCACAAATAATTCAAGAAATGCAAATGGAAACAGACCACTTGTTCCTGGAAGATGAACAATGATTAAAAAATAAAAATAACTGATTTCTTCAAGGTTGTAGGGAAGTGAAATGCTCATGCACTGTGTGTGGGGGGTCAATGTAAATTCATTCACCTTTTCTGGAGACACGATGTGAGAAAGTTTATCTAAATTTTAAATGTTTGTGCCATTTAAGCTGTTGCTTCTACCTTTAATCATTTATCTTAAGGTAATACCTGGACAAATTCACAAAGATGTAAGTTTGAGGCTATTTATCACAGCATTGTGGATAGGGAAAGAAAAAGAAAATAACTTAAAATCTCTCTATATGGGAATATCCAAATAAATTCCTAAAATGGCTATGAAGGATGGAGATGTTTTCAGTAGCACAGAAAGCACTCCTTGAGATGTGAGTTAAAAAACAAGACAGGTGGTGTAATAGCATGATCTATAATACACAACCCTATGAGTAAATATATATACATAAATAACAAATGAGCTGAATGTTGATGGGTGGTTGTCTCTGAGTATTGGGACACCAAGGGATTTTTGATTTCTTATTTGGACGTTTCTGAAGGCGTATAGTTTTCTATAATAACACAAGGTGCATTATCTTTGTGACTTAAAAATAAAAACTTGCCGTGCCAGACCACTGGATGTTTGCTATTGTTGGTTTGGCTATAATGAAATCTATAATAAGGAAGTGCCCGAGATAGACAGAAGCTGTGGACATTTTCACTCTGTCCCATGTGGGACACCAGCTGACTGCCCAGGGCTCACACACGCAAGATGGAGGAGGTCATTTTCAGACCCCTGGGTGAGATCACCCTCTTTTTTAGATGGGAAAGTTTTTTCATCTCAGAGAAGAGAGTGTGTCTTTCATTTTTGCTCTTGGCTGGAGTCCTTGCCACTCCTTCCTGCCTCTCCAGTGGACCTTTGACTGTGTGGGGCTCATCCGAAATGATCTATAACCAATCAGCCAACAAAGAACTCCTCCGCCATCGAGGGCTCCTCATGAGAATTGAAGAGCTGAAGGAGTTAGGAGTGTGGTTAGCCCGGTGGTCGGCAGGCAGTCCTGGCTGGGAAGTTCTGTTCTTAAACATTGTCCTGTGCCGCTATCTTGGACATCAAGCTTCATATGAAACCAAAAGGAGGCAGGGTTCTCCTGTGACAGGCAGGGGCTTGAATGAAGGACCCAGGGCCGGAGGGCCCTGGGATGTGGCCGTATGGGAGGGCTGATGGGTTGGGCTTGCTACCAGCCCTTGATGCCCTACTGGGTCTCCTCTTGCTAAAAGGCAATGATACTAATTAGAAGGAATTTAGATACAGTGATAGTGGTCCCTTGTATTCCTTCAACTGCCCTATTGTCAAACCTTATTATCCCGTTATCAGGTACTTGTCTTGATTTTTGGTTTGGGAAATCAGGCCCCTGCACTTTTAAAATGTTAAATCTCCTTCAGCCTTGATGAGGAAGACAGGGGAAGGAATTTGGTATTTAGGTGTGAGTGTGAGTGTGAAGGAGCAGGAGGGTGGGGTGGATGCCGGGGGACCCCGAGATATTTTCTTTCTTGTCTGTTTTTTCCACCCTATTTCTTTTTCCTCCATGTCAACACCAAACAAGACAGGACTAAAATTAATGGGGAAAGCAGCAATTAGCAAATTAGGTTAGCGGCGTGTTGCCGAGTGGCACGGCTGCCAGGTGCGGGGTCTCTGGCAGGATATTTATTAGGGCCTGTCAGAGAAGTGACACTTTGATAAATGGAGTTGGGTAATCAGCCCCTCTATGACAGCAAGCATTGTGAGACCTCAGCAGGCGCCACCACGGAAGCCAAGCTTTGTTATGATTTAAAAAATTTTAACGTTCACAAAAGTAACACAACCGCAATGCCTGCCGCCGCGGAGAGCGGCCTGGACCCCGGATGCTGATGTCTGGGGTGGGGTAGCGGGTGGGGGGGGAATTGCGGTGCTTGAGCTTTCCCTCCGGAAGGGGCACCTGGAAACCTGGCTCAAAGTAACTGATGTGGAAAAGCCTCTCTGAGTTTTAGAAATGCCCTGGAGCTGCGATAAAAGAATAGGAGTGGGTTTTAAAGAGCAAGCGGTGGGGAGTTCTGTTTCCTCTGGGGTCGTCTGGGAGGGGGCATTGCTGAGTCACCAGAGCGCTAGATTGGGGTGAGGGGGACGGGAGCTCTGCAGGGTGGTGGGAAGGCCTGCGTGACCTACGTCTCTGAGAATGGCTTCCCCAAGATTCCTGTTGCAGGGATTCCAAACCCCTACCGGCAAACAGATGCCACTTGGCTTTCCTCTGCAATGGCCAACTTCCTGGAGGGAGGTCTCAATAACCAGGTGGAGGTTAGCGTGCTCGGCCAGCCACAGGGCTTGCGGGGAGGGCCAGGTCTCTGGCCTGAGCTGGGTCACTGCCATTTCCAGAAGGCCTGCCATCCCAGGCAGGTCCCATCAAGGCCCAGGCTCCATGTGAACAGGGCTGGCAGGGGAGCCCCTGCCTCTACTCCCTGGCTGTGAGCCTGCTGCCCTCAATGCCAGGGGGACCTGATGTCCATCAAGTCCTAGTTTTTCTTTAGCCATCCGCTGAGCAGGGTTTCTGGCTCTGATCATGTGGCACTACTCAGGACTTACTGAGTAAGGGAGAGACCAAGGCTTGCGGTGTCTCAGGTGCTGGGGTCCTGCTCTTGACTTATGCTTGCCTTGCTGACTCTTGGTTCTCTCTTAATATTTCCTTAACCCACTGGGCCCTGTCGCTCAGTCCCCAGCACTCTCTTGTGTCCTGCTCTGGGATGGACCCATCTGGATACTGATCTAGGCTGAGTGGAGTTACTTTGCAAAACCTGTTTGGACATTGGATACTGGACTGCCTGCTGACAGCCCCCCTGGGGCCAGGGCCACCACCAGATGGTCTGCCCCCAGCCTGCCCAGCCCCAGCTTCCCCTTCTTCCTCATCTGCCTCCTTCTGAGGTTCAGTGAGCTACAAGCCCAAAACCGCCCCATTTATGACTCTTGTGTGAGTGCCCGGGTCTGGGGATAACCTCCCACAGACATGTCCCAAAGCTGACTCAGTTGTCACCCTTCCCTAACAACACAGCTGTGAACGAACATGTGGCATATATGGTCCAAGGAAACTGGTTTGGCTTGTGGTTTGACTGGTGGTTCTGGGTGCTGGTCACCAATATCTGCTGCTTTGCCCCCAAATTGGTCCTGAGTCTCTGGACCTTTCTTGGGACTGGACCCAGAGGCTGATAATAGAGCCAGTCCCCTTCTCTGGCTTTCCCCGGGGCTCACTGTAGCTCCATCTCCGCTGAAGGAATGTGAGGCACAGGGGATGGCTGGCTGGGCTGTCACTTGAGGGGAGGCAGAGAAGCCTGACGTCCTTCTCACCACCTTCAGGGGGTCCGGGTTTGGGGTGAAGGGCAATGTGAACCATGTCTGAACTCACTTGCTAGCACCTCGCTAACATTCTGCCAAACACAGTCCTTGTGGCCACTGGTTTGGGTGGGGCTGGGGGAGGGCAGAGCCCTGGACTGGACACAGGGCCCCAGGCACGCTCTGTGCAGTGTGACGCCTGACGAGGAGTCCCCTCTCCTGACCCACATTCCTAGTTCTGCCCAGACAATCCTGTATCTTACAGGAGGACCGACAAGCTTCCGAATTCTTTCCCCTGAGCTCATTCCTGTGCTTATGAGATGCATATTTTGAACCTCAGTGTGTGACACTAGAATGACCCCTGTGGGATTTCTTCTGTTGATTTTGTTGCAACCTTCCAGGTTGTGGAAATCCTTTTGATTCTTCCATTTCAGTTATTTGTCAGCCTCTGAAAGTGGAGTCTCTACTTTCTGAGTCTTCACTCAAGTAATGTACAAAGTTAGAAGAAAACATGGCAAGAACTGAGTCTGTGGCCCACTTCCAGAAACTTCTGCAATTCTTTTAAGCACCCAGGTGAGGTTTATTATCAATCGTTAACCTTAGTGTTGTGAGAGTTATTTTCTAAAGGACGTTTATGCACAGTTTCCCTTTGACCATCACAGTATCTTTGTAATAGACTCAGTAGGTTGTATTTAGGGCCTTCCTCTAAGAGACAAGAAAACTGAGACTATGTGATTTGCCCAGTTATTCTGTTACTAAGTACTAGAAGTTGAATCAACCCAGGCCTTTTGTTTTAAATCAGATATGCTAGTTTTTGGTTTTGTCTAAACTAAACTAAACAACTTATTTTTATTAGTAACTTTTGGAAGTGTAGAATGCAAACAGAAAATACACAGATCGTACATGTCAGCTTGATGAGTTTTCACAAACCAAACATTCTCATGTAACCAGCACCCAGATCAAGAATTAAGCCCCGCACTGTCCTGACTTTTAACAGCATAGATCAGTTTTGCCCATTTTTGAACTTCATGTAAATGGGATCAGACAGCATAAAACAGTCATTTCCAGCTTCTTCCATTTACATTATCTTCATTGTTACATGAAGTTGTGTGTCAGTCATTCTCTTTGCTGAAGGGTATTCTACAGTGTGACTATACTGCATGTACTTACCATTTTTCTATTGATGGGAATTTCTGATAATTGTGAACAATGCTGCTGTGAACCTTCTAGAACATGTCTTTTGGTGAACCTGGTTCACTTTCCTTTTGGGCATAAATCTAAGACTGGAATTATTGGGTCCTAGGAGTTGTGTATTGGACCCAGGTCTTTTATTTTAAAGGCTGCCTTTTACTATATTCTCCCATTTACTGATTTACTTCATTAATGTTTCCAAGAAACATTAAAGGGCACGTTCTCCTATCTTGCTTGACTCCAAGTTTCTGCACCGAGGTAAAACCCAGGTCCACGCCTTATATACTTGCAGCTAAAGCCAAATCCTCCCAAAGCCCTTGGTTTGTCCTTCCCTCCCCTGCTTTCCCCTCGCCTCCCTCTGTGTCCCCCTGGCTCGCTCTACTTCGGCCAAGTGGCCTGCTGTTCCCACACAACCTCACACGGTCTTGGGCCTCAGCACATGCTGTTTCTTCAGCCTGGGATACGCTGTAGATCCACGTACCTGCCTGGCTCCCTCCCCACCTCCTTGAGTCCTGCCCTTTGTGCCATCGTCCCCCGCTACCCACTGGGTGCGTTGACCTCCCTCCTCCTCAGTGTCGCTCCTCAGTTGGCCTTGGTTCTGCTGCCGAGCTCATTGCCATTGGTCACACAGTGTATGCCGCCCAGCTGGGTCCTGCCTCTGCCTCGCACTTTGGGCAGCTGCCACCAGGACGTGGGTTCTGCTGCTTTTGTTCACGCTGCACCCACAGTGCAAACACAGAGCCCACCTCTGGTGGCTGCTCCAGAAATATCCATTGAAGTCATAGTATCTAAAGTGCAGATATTATCAGTCCCATACAAGGCCCCTTATCAAAAAGGAAATTAGAGTAATTTTACTTGACATTCTCCTGGGATGGGCGTTAGAACTTGGTAATTGCCTCATTTTTTGTAAATGATTTGCCAACTGACCAGTTAATAAAGAAGGTCTAGAATGGTTTTTGGGATTGAATCTGATAGTTCTCTTTTCTTGGAAAATCAATATATTATTTATCTTCTGACTTCTCTAACATTCTTTTTTGTGTCTCAAAAGTCCTTCATGTGATGCTGAGATGACTTCAGCGGTATTCTGCTGGGCCCCCACCTGGTCTGCGTTACTGTTCAAAGCAGGGTTTTTGCATCATCATCAACCTTTTCTGTGCACCTGCCCATTGGAGGGTGCACAGTTGCTAAGTCTTTTCTCTGACCTGGGCCTTGAGGACAAAGGCACAGAGGACACTTCCTCTCCTTCTGGAGCTTTCTCAGGAGTCAGTGTGGGGAGAGAGCTGCAGCTAAAGTGACAGAGGCCTAGTGAAGCTGTGTGTGGTGAGAATGCATGCTGGGCTGGGTGGTGAGTGTGGTGGGGCAGGGTTACGTCAGCTTGGGCATGGGGACCTTGTGGGCCCTGGCGGGAGGTTTTCTTGCTATGGATTATGCAGTGAGCACCTATTTATTGAGCTTCTACTATGAGACAGGCACTATGCTGAGTGCTGGGGACACTGTGGGCAGATGTGGGTCCTGTCCTTAGGAAGCACAGAGCATAAAAGGGGTAATAAACAAGAACACAAATAAAAGAATATATTACTTGCTGTAAGTGCTAAGAATGAAATAAACATGGTGATTTTTATTCAAGGTGGGGTGAGAACTGTTTAGGTGGGGGTGATTGGTGCAGGCTTCTGCAGGAAACTGGCCATGGAGAATGAAGGAAGGTCACTCCAGGCACTGGCAGAAGCCCCAAGGTGGGAAGGGCTTGGTGTGTTATAGGAACCGAGAGGAGTGTGATGGGTGGGAAAGGTGGAAGGTAGCACCCAGTGAGGCTCAGACCATACAGGGCCTTGCAGCTGATGAAAGGGCAATGGGATTTGTGTTAAAGGTGATGAGAAGCATTTTGGGGAATGGCAGGGTGTTATAAAATCCCTGTGGCTATGACATGGAAGAGAGATCAGAGAGGCACAAGAGGAAAGGCAGGGAGACCGGAGGGGAAGCTGCTGCAGTTGTTCTGGAAGAAAGGGTGGTGGAGAGGCAGATGAGTTGGAGAGAAATGACTGGATGTCAGAAGTGTCTGGGGGTTTGGTTCAACAGGTCTTGCTGATGAATTGGATAAGAGGTGAGGTTAGAGAGGAAGCCAGGATGATTCTGGTTGCCAGCCTGAGCATCTGGGAGGATTGTGGTGCCCTTTACAGGATGAGCATGCTTATCCATGATGCTTTTAGAGTGCGTAATGAGTTTTCAGTCTCCCACGTCACCACAGGTGTGACCACATTCTTCCCATTACTAGAGTCCCAAGGAGAAATCTATCTGCCTTTATTTTGCAGTCACGGAGCACCTCAAGCCTGCCAGACCCTGTGCTAGTAAGCATCTACCCTTCTCAGGCTTTGCACAGGTTTGGGGCTGGGGGTTGGGTGGTTCTGAAATGAATCAAACATCCCTGCTTTCAAGAAGCTCACAGTCTGACTCAGCTTTGTGCCCCAACCCTGATCTGTTAGTAATGGCTGGTGCTCTTTCAAGTCTGGCTTTAATGGGAAAGAGTGTTACAATCAGTAGTAGTGTCTGCGATGGGCACAGGATGGAAGAAGTGGAACTCACTGTGCTTGGCTGCTTATGTGCTGAGATAAACCACCACACCACCCACAATGTGGATATGGCTCTCAGAATTGGTGAGTCCTTGGGGCAGGTTTTTCTGATGCACAGTTGCTAAGTCTTTCCTCTGTGCAGGTGGTATGGTATAGTAGGCCGAGCATATAGACTTTGGAGTCAGAAAATTCTGGTCTGCCTTTGCATGCCATGGTCACCACTCATTTACCATGTAGCCCTGTGCAATTTTCATTACCTCAGAGCCTCAGTTTCCTTATCTGAAAAATGGGAATAATGCAACCCCTGGCTTGCAGAGTCTTGAGTATTATGTGTGATGGTTTCTGGCACATAGACTCTCAATTAAAGTAGGTTGTGAACTACTATAGAAACCCTGAAGCCACATCTGATGCCATAGACCTGAGGGAGGGTTTTATCCTGACCCAGCAAACCCCAGGCATGTATATTCTCATCATCATGTGGACACCTGTCTACATCAGGGGGAGCAAGGCAGCTTTGAGCCTGCTGCAGCTGAAGGGGCTTTTAGGAGCACTGGTTTGGGTTGTGTGTTGGGGGGAGGGAGTTAACTTTGGGCAAGGTGCAGTGAGAACTTGAACTCTTCAAATGTTGATAGTGGTATGAGGCTATGTGGAATGGCCAGACAGTTTCATCCAGAATGGGGTTTGGACAAGATGATGCATCCTGAGGCTCCTGCTCTGACAGCAGTCCCACATCCTAACAGAAACAAAGACTTAGTCCTTGTGGACTGGATTCACATTTTTATACTCCCTGCCATTACTATCACCACCACTGCCACCTCCGTAATCACAACAAACAGCAGTAACAACACAAACAACCACTGACCCCAAAGGAAGCTCTATAATGTTTAATTATTATGACTCACCAATGTCTAGAGCAGTGCCTGGCATAAATATCTACTATGTATAGATTATTACTATTACCATTGTTAAAAATAATAGTGTTTACATTTTAAATCTAACATTTAAAAATGCTTATATGCACATCTCATTTAATTCTCACAGCAACCTTATGATACATGGCAAGGGGTTGGAAACTACAGCCCACATACCACATCCAGCCTGTGGCTTTAGGCCCACAAGCTAACTGTGGTTTTTATATTTTCCAAGAGTTGTAAACAAAACAAAGCAAAGAAGAATATAAGAGACCATCTGGCCCACGAGGCCTGGAATATTTATTATCTGGCTCTTTGCTGACCTCTGATATAAAGTATTTGTCAGGCTGGACTAAGTTATGCTGCAGTAACAAACAGCCACAACCTCAATGACAACCTGAAGAAGGTGTATCTCTTGCTGACTCAGAGTCAGCTGAGGGTTCATGCAACCTTCCAGGACATCCTGCTGATCATCCATCTGGGCTATTCTGATCCTGTGGCTGTGATACCTTAACAGGAGGCCTATTTATTGTTATGCCAGGGGAACAGAGAGGCTGAGAATCTCACGGGGACTTTTCACTGCCTCAGCTGAATGTCACTCTTGCTACTTGCATGTGTATTTCATTAAACTGGAACTCATCACATGGCTCTGCCTAATTTTGAGGGGCTGAGAACTGTAAAGGAGCACCTGGAATGAGATGAGGAAACTGACTTCCAGAAGGTAAATGTCTGGCTTGAGTTTCTACAGCACAGGAAAGGCTGGACCAAGATCCATGCCAGGTAAGCAGGATTTCCAAAACCCATGGTCTTATCTATTGTATTTTTCTTCCTTTATATGCTCCTTGTCCAAGCTGCAAACTCCATTAAATATCTCCCTGCTCTGGAGTGGCTCACAGAATGTGCCCATCGTTGCTAGCTCATCTCCTAGAGAAGTTCTCTTAGTTCTGTGCCTCCCTCCCCCAGCCTCCGTCCTCCTGGCTTTGGCCCCAGTGTGGGTGGAAGGTGCCAGGGCCTGAGTAACTCATAGCCCCATTGGCTCCCTGCGTTGATGAATGACACCCATCCATTGTGGGTCCTGCTGATGGGCCAGCTCATCCATCATGACCTGGCGCTCCCAGGTGATGTATTAGTGCCTGGAGAATGGATTGCTCAGTAGCTGGTCTGCTTGGGAGGGACACTGAGCCAAAAAGTGGATTCAGTCTAATTCCTGCTCAGCCGAGCTGGGCTGAGGGGCACTGCGGCAGTCCGTCCTTGGCTTCCTGCGGAGACGTGACTTGCAGTTCTCGGATCACCAGGTCATTCCCAACTCATTGCTGATGAACAAGGCATTATTCTGAAGGAATACAAACGTTCAGGGAGGAGCTATTAATGGGTTTATTTCATGATGGGAAGCCAGGCAGGCTAGGTGAGTCTTCTGAGGGCAGGTGAAGTGTGAACCAAACAACACTGGTGTGAGGAGTAATTGAGGTGGATCAGAGGGGCTGGGTCAGTGGGCAAGTCAGTGGTCAAGACTGTGAGCTCTGCAGTCATGTAGACTTGGGTTTGTGTCCTATTTCTGTCACTCACTGTGTGACCTTGGGTAAATCATTTAACCTCTCTGAACCTCAGTTTCATTTTCTATATAATGAGAATAATGATTGTGAGGATTAAATGGGAATATTTCTCTCTTCTTCCCTCAAGTACCAATCATAACAAACCTGGTACACAGTAAGTGATGATGATGGAAGTGATAATAATAATTATAATTAAGAATTCCGAAATTGTTCTCCCTGCTCTTTGCCAGGGAGGCAA
This sequence comes from Manis javanica, assembly GCF_040802235.1. Classification (NCBI taxonomy): domain Eukaryota; kingdom Metazoa; phylum Chordata; class Mammalia; order Pholidota; family Manidae; genus Manis; species Manis javanica. The sequence continues at coordinate 18,558,964 of NC_133160.1, read as the reverse complement.
TGGTGATAATAATGGTTGCAAATTACTTGTTACTCCCTTCTGAGAGGTGGGTAGATTCATGACTGTTTCAACCAATAGAACGTGAAAGAAGTGATAGTGTGCCAGTTCTGGACCTCACTAGTCTTTAAGAGGGCTGGACCCTTCAATTTCCTTTTTCTTTGGACACTTGCACTGGGAAAAGCCAGCTACTGTACAAAAAGTCCAGTTACCCTGAGACTGCCATACTGTGAGGAAGCCCAAGCTATCTACCTGGAGAGGCCATGTGGAGAGAGATGCCCAGCCAACCCCTAGCCCTTCCAGCCATCCCAGCTGAAGTGCCAGATGTATGGATGAATAAATCATCTTGGATGTCCAGCTATGTTGAACCTTCAGATGACTACAGTGTCAGCCACCGTGCAACTGCCCTCTTGAGAACTGCCCAGCTGAGCCCAATCAACCCACAGAAACAAGAGAGGGAATGACCCATTCATTGTTTCTTAAGCCACTAAGTTTTGAGGTGGTTTATTATATAGCAATAGATAACTGGAACAAGAGCCAATCTGTGTAGTGGGTTTATTCAAACCAGTGTTTACTGCCTGCCTAGAACTTTGCAGGGAAAACATCCTAGTGGATGTTGGTCTTGAGGACAGAACCAGGAAGAAGTGAGCAAAGTCCAGAGACAGAGAGAGGGATGGAGTTCTGACAAGTATATCGCTTGAATTCCATATTTCAGATGAATTCTACATCTTAGGCTTCCCAATTGTATGGGCCAGTATGTTCCTTTTCTGCTTATTTTGAATTGGGTTTCTATTACAGCCACAGGAGTTTGGATGAATACACTCATAGCACAGGGGTGATGAGTTCATGGTACTTATTTCCCCATTCCTGTTAATAAATCTCTACACTCTTTCTCACCAGCCCTAAACTTGGCTTCAGAATCCTTCTCAGCACAGAATTCCAGGCAGCCTCTCTCATCCAATCAGATGAAATAAGATGAAGAGATACTTGTTATCCTTAGGGGAACATAGGATGCTGTAGGTTTCTGCTTTAGTTTCCTGACCTGGCGCTGGAGGCCTGACACATGCTTAGCTTCATCATCTCTGCTCTTATTAAGGACTCTTTCTCCAGGACCCAGGCCTTTCATTTCCATCTGCTGCCTGGTCCTGCTCCAAATTTACTGAAGTCCTGGGGTTATGACTCTGCCCTCATGATCCCACCTAGGACCTCCATTTCCCAGAGGGCTGTGCTTGTGCTTCTCTGTGCACTGGAGCTCCCCACCAAAGAGTTCACCCCATCCCAGGCCTGCCTGGTTGTGTTTCTGCCCCTTTCCCAGACTATGTCAATGAGTCTCCAACAATGGCCATCACCATCATCACACAGTCTAAGTGTCCCATTAAAGGCTGACATTGTCCCCTTTCAGTCTCTCCTCCCCACTTCAGCTGGGGTGGTCTTTCAAGGTGTAAAGGAGACCATGTAACTATCTGCTTATAACTTTGCAGTAACCTTCCATTCCATTCAGCTTAAGGTCCGTAAGTGCCAACTTCTTACTGTGATTTTCAAGGCCCTGCATTCTGGCATCTTCCCACCCCACCATATCCCAAGCTGAACAACCACCACCTCACCATTTGTGGTGAAGCCATCTGAGCCTCTACCAGTTTCTGGGATGTCCCATGCCCTCTCCTGTCACAGAGCCTTGCACACAATGTTCCTGTCGCCCTTGCCCCTTCATCTGCTTAGTTCCTCCTCATCCCGCAGTGTCACCTCAGCTGCTGTCACATGAAAGCCATTACTCATCTCTCTGATTATGTTAATTCCCTCTATTTGGAAGGTCCAATTGTAAAAAAAAAAACTAACAATACATAGTTCTTACTTTGTGTCAAAAACTATTAGAAATCCTGTATACCTATTATTTCACTTTATCCTCCCATCAGCTCTGTAAATTGGTGTTCTTATTCTGTTTTACGCATGAGGAGCCTGAGGCATATGTTACATCCCCAGGTACCTCTGCTTCATATCACTTTCCAGAGCTGGAAATTTATGTTTATGTGTGCTTTTTAAAAAATTTAATTTAATTTTTTAAATTTTGGTATCATTCATCTACAATTACATGAGCTACATTATGGTTGCTAGACTCCCCCCATCATATGTGTGCTTTTTAAAAAGAGATGTCTCCCCACCCCTCCCCTACGAATGGGAGACCCTGTAAGCAGGAATTGCATCTGCTTTTGGTTCTCAGCTTGTCCTTAGGGCCTAGTGTGGGGCCTGACACAGAGTTAGTGTTCAGTGAGTATTTCCCAACCCCTTTGGCAGCTCCGAGCCCCAGGGGCCTTCTTGGTCATTGGCCCCCAGTAGCAGTCCCTAGTCGCTTCTTGTGACAGATTTAAGATGGGGCCAGGGTGTCTGAGACAGAGAGCAGGGGCGCCACTGCCTAGTTTCTAGCAGCCTTTCAGTCGGTGAGCATCGGGGCCTGCAGGATGACGGGGTGTTTGCGTTAAGGACTAGCCAAGCAGGTGCAGCGGGGGTGGGGCAGACTTTGGGCACAGCTGCCTTGAGAGGACAGGTGGCGGGAGAAGGGGTGAAGCGGGGCTGCAGAGGCCAAGTCCATGACCGATTTCCTGGGTGGTAGGAGCTGAACTCTAGTAGTAGCCTTGGTGGTGACAGTGATTGAACTCACTGCCACGGAGCCTGTGGCCAGGGTTAGGCAATGAGTGGGGACCAGGAGCAAGCTGTCCCGAGGTGACTGTGTATGTGTGCACGGGTGTGCACATGCATGATGGTGAGGCGGGAGGGAGTAATGGGTCAGGACTTGTCTCCTGCACTTAGACAATAATGTGTGCCTTTTAATAACTGAGTAAGGGGACACATATCCTTAGGTGGCCCAGGGATCAGGTGTGTCCTACAGAATACACTGGACATCGTTGGACACCACGCACTGCCCCAGCTCACAGAGCCCTTTCGCCACTATCACTGGGGCATTCCATCCCTCTGGCAGAAGGAACTCCAAGCAGTCAATATTGTTTGCTTCTGGAAAGTGAGGAAGAGACAGGCTTGCAGAAGTTAAGGAACCCTGGAATGGCATAAACAGGCATTGACATAATGGATAGGGAACAATCCCTGGAGTCAAATCCTGGTTCTTCTACCTCTTATTAGCTGTGTGACGTTGGTAAAGATAAAAAATTGCTTAAATTTGATGTCCCACATAAATTTTACTTGGCACGATGTCTGACATATCATAGGGTTTGAAATAACTACTTCTTAAAAAACATGTATGAATACCTACTGTGGGAATTATTTTGCTATTTACCAATATTTCTGGTTTTCAGTCTCCTAGACACATGGTGGGACTGTATTTTCCTACTTCCATTGAATTCAGGTGCAGCCATGTGACCTATTTTGGCCAATGAGATGAGCTCCAAGGCTTGTGGACCCATCTGGATGGGCGCTTAAGGGGCATGCTCTCCTTCCCTTGCTTTAGCAACGTGACATCATGGAGATCAAGTCTCCCTCAGCCTGGGTCCTTGAGTGAGGATCATGTGGAGCAGAGGCCCCAGCTGACCTGTGATCAACAATTTGTGTAGAAAGAAACACAACTTTGCTGTATTAATCCAGAGATTTGGGATTGTTTGTTACCTAGTTTTAACCTGCCTGATAAACTTAATATACAGAAATCTTCTGCCAGTTTTGTCTTTTAGTCTATCTGGAGGTAAATATTTCCCCTTAATTCACAAATGGCAAAATAGGATTGGAACCTGCAAGATTTCTCTTCAGTCAGTAAACAGGATCAGCCTTTCAATAAAAAAAAAGTGACATTTAGGATTTTTGGTACCAAGAGGGGTCTGCATGTGCGAGAATGGGAACCTAGTCTCAGAAACATTTCTGAGAGCAGTTGGCCAAGGGAGAGCAAACAGGCTCCCCTACGCGGAGGAGGATCGGCAGGTGTTTTCTGATCTGATTCAGATAACAAAGGAAGCACCAGGGTGGGTGAGGGTGAAAATGGAGATTTCAAAGCTGGTGTGATTACAACTGCATGCAAAAACATGCAGGTTTTTGAGTGGACATAAGTTTTCAGATCTTTTGGATAAACACCAAGGAGCACAATCTCTGGATTGTATGGTAAGAGCATGTTTAGTTTTGTAAGAAGACACCAACAGTTTTGTAAAGTGGTTGCACCATTTTGCATTCACACCATCAATGACTGACAGTTCCTATTGTTCCATGTCCTCACCAGCATTTGGTGTGTTGATGTTCTGAATATTGGCCATTCTAATAGGTGTGTAATGATACTGCTGTTTTAATTTGTATTCCCCTGGTGATACATGATGTGGAGAATCTTTTCTTATGCTTACTTATATTCATCTGTATATCTTCTTTGGTGAGGTGTCTGTTAAAGTCTTTGGCCCATTTTAAAATCAGGTTGTTTGCTTTCTTATTGTTGAGATTTCAAAGTTCTTTGTATATTTTGGATAATGGTCTTTTATCAGATATATCTTTTGCAAATATTTTTTATTTTCTTCCTGTTGGTGGCTTGTCTTCATTATCTTGACATTGTCTTTTGCAGAGGAGAAGTTACTAATTTTAATGGAGTCTGACTTATCAATTATTTATTTTCTGGTGTGGGCCTTGGTGTTGTACCTAGTAAGTCTTTACTATACCAAAGGTCATCTATGTTTTTTCTGATGTTGTCTTCTAGGAGTTTTATAGTTTTGATTTCAACTATATGACTCCAACCAAATGACATGCTGGAAAAGATAGAACTATGGAAATAATAAAAAGATCAATGATTGCCAGAGGTTGGGGGTGTGGAGGGATAAATAGAGAGAACACACAGGATTTTTTAGGGCAGTAAAAATACTCTGTATGATGCTATAATAATGTGACACATGCCATTATACATTTGTCCAAACCAATGAACACACAGAAAGAGTGAACCCTAAAGTAAACTATGGACTTTGGGTGACTATGATGTGTCAGTGTAGGTTCATCAGCCAAAACAAGGGTACCACTCTAGTGGGGGATGTTGTTAACCAGGGAGGCTATGTATGTGTGTAGGCAGGAAATACATGGGAAATATCTGTACCATCCTCTCAATTTCACTCTGAGTCTAAAACTAAAAGAACTCAAGTCTGAAAAGAAATTAAAATCATCTAATATTCTGCTGCCTAGAGATAACCACTATTAGGACTCAGCCTTCCAGACTTTCTCCATACATACTTTAGAAATGGTGGTTACATCATATATATATATTATTTTATAATCTTTCATGCCATTTAACACATCATGAACAGACTTCTGTTTCAAGTAAATATAGAACCACACATTATTTTAAATGGCTGCATAATATTCTATCATATGATTCCTTTATTTATTTGTTAATATTTCTTAATAATAACCATAAGTTTAATACTTCTGGATCTTCAGGCTGTTTTCAAGCTCTTGCTGTTACAAACAATACTGTGATGAAACACCCTGGAAGATACATCTTCTGGCACTTGCCTAATTATTTCCTTGGAATACATTTTTTGAAGTGGCATTGCAAGGTGAAAAGAAATGTACTTCTCAAGGGCTTTTGTTACATATTGCCAAATTGCTTTCCAGAACCACCATATTAATTTGCAGTTCTAGCAGTAATGCATAGGAATGCCCTTTTCTTGATTTCCTCGTCAAGACCAGGTATTGCCGATCTCTTAAATCTTTGCTAATTCTAGCAGTGAAAAATTACACTTCTTTGCTTCAATTTACATTTCTTTTATTCCTAGTGAGTTTGGACTTTTTAAAAAAAAGGTACATTGTTAGAATATTTTCCTGGTGACCCTGATGCAATTTCCAGAAGGCAGAGAAGATATGTTTCTTCATTCATTAGACACATAAATGTATTTGCACCTACATGCTGAAATTAGAGCAGGGAACAAGACAGACACAGGCCCTGTCCCAGAGTCCACAGAAGGCAGTGTGTGTGTGTGTGTGTGTGTGTGGGTCTGGGAAGGGGTGTGGCAGGTGCTGGACACTTGGATCTTAACCCTAGGGACATCAGGCACCTGAAGATGCAGTGAAAGAAATGCAGAGAGCAGTGGCTCAGTTAAAGTCGTTGCCGTGCTGAGCCATATTGGAACCTGATGCAAAAAGAGTATCAGGAACACTAATCCTGTCATTATTCAAATTTTGATACTTTATTCATTATGGATTTTTGCATTCATGATGACTTAAAAAAATACTGCCGTATAGTGTTATTTATCTTGATCTCTGAGTTTTCTTGGCATAGGTTTAGCTTTTATACCTGAGATGCCTTCATTCATCTTGTCCTAGTACTGGACTTCCCACTGTATTCCTAATTTCTAAAATGTCAGTGTGAGCACAGGTGAGGTGCTGCAAGCTAAAGTCAGGGGTGTCCTGACTTGTAAATGGATGCTTTTCTGACCTCACAACTGTAAAGATTTCAAGGCAGTCTCATGACCATTATTTTGAAGAATTGCTCTGCCAGTCCCTGTGTCAGGCACTAGGGCTATAAAGTCCATGCACTCAGCCACTGGAGGTGAGACTCAGAGGCCAGAGTTGATAATACGTCCTGTAATTGTCCATCGGCTACCGCTGTCCTTAGAAGAACATGGCAGATCATTATGCCACCTTGTTCCCATCCTGGCTGCCATCTTTGGTGGCTTGATTGGCATGTTCTCAAAGGTCTTGGATGACCAAGTAATAATAACATTAAACATAATTATAATAAGTATAAACTATTTAAGTGTCCCCTATGTGCCCAGGACTTGTAACAGTCAGGTCCAGCAGAGAAAACAGAAATAACTCTAAATATTTGAAAAAGAAGGAATTTAAGTGGGGAGTTGATTACACAGGTGATGGAAAAGTTGAGAAGCTAAACAGGAAGTGGTGAGGCAACTCAGAGTTGATGCCATAGCAGAAAGCTGCCGCAGCCTCCAGGGCTGGAGAGACCAAAGAAGGAGATGCGGGTTCCCAGGACCCAGGGGCAGATGCTGGAATCTTCCGTGCATCAGTGGTCTCTTCCACAGGAGCTAAAACCATGGAGGAGATTCAGCTTCTGTTAGGGATGGTGCCTGAGGAGGGAGGAAGAAAATCATGGAAAAATACCCAGGTTTTGCCCTCCTTCTGCCTCCCAGTCTCCCACCAATGCCTCCCATTGGCCCATCCCCGCTGGAGACCAGCTGACCTTGGAGCTGAGTCAGAGGTCAGCTCTCTTTATGTTGGAGATGGAAGAGGGAGAAGAAGAGCTGATCTGCCAAACAGCAGCCCCCTTATGCCCAGAAACCATTGTGCATTCTCATTACCAGCCTGAGGTTAATAAGTACTCGATTCCATCTTAAACATGAGGCATCAGAAACCCAGAGGAGCTAAGAGAGTTACTGCAGGCACATGTTACAAGCAGTTAGTGGGACGGTATTTGGGGTCAGACTTTCTTGGGGCCAAGGTCACACCTTTCCCACGCCATAGTCTTGCTCTCTGCCTTGAATCCTACCATCATTCAAGGCATCTTCGGGGCTCTGTGGCCACCCATCCAGTGCCTTTGCTTCACCAGTCCTGGGCTGCTTCACCTTCAGTGATCTTCACTTTTCTTCAGCGCCACCACATTGCACAACCTTACCAAATCCTGTATGAATGTTATTCCCAGAGTTATGCCATGTGATGGCTGTGTCGGCAGCCACCCAAGCCTATGGCTGCGTCTGGTTCTAGACATTCCATCTGAATTCTTGGCCTCTGAGATCTTAGATTCTAAGACTTCCTCTTTTGTTCTCCTTCTTCTTCCTTTCCTTCACTCTCATTGACTTGCTTTTTGGACCTTACTCTGACCCATTAGTATTTACATCCACATTCTTACCAGTCTATTAGTTCTTCCTGGATCTACCCTCCTCCATGCCCAGTTTGGGCCTCAGGGTCATGTACTACTCCATGACTTCCATGCTATTCTCTCTGGCCAGTCCTGCTTGACCTTTGGTGGTGAAAACCACACGAATTTGGAGGTTGGGTTCTTGTAAGTGTATGATTTTCATGCCTGTTTAAGGACCCTGGGGAGTCCTCTCTGCTCAGCTGTGGTTTGGGAACTTCCCTCTTCCCCATAGTAGCTACTGCTACTACTTGCCCCTTGAACCTCAGATTGCCATTTCTGGGAAAACTGACTTCATTTCTAGACTGATACCAATGAAATGTCCCAGGAATAGTTGAAAATGCAGGAGCGAGAGGACAAGGGAAAGCCCAAAGATTTGGGGTGTCTTACTGAGGAGAAACACCAGAGACAAGCAGAGGGGCCAGAAGTTTGCCATTTTCTTCTAGTGCATGTGAAATGCTCCCCTTCCTTGAGCTTTCCAATTTTCCAAGAATTCTGGGCTCAGAGGCTTCACATGGGTTAACATACTCTCTTCCCATCATGTGGCCCTGCCATTAATTACTGCTGTGGCTGCAGACCCTACATGGAGGCAGGTTCTTGTTGCTCCAGCTTCAAAGTGTTTTTTTTTTGCCAACCACGCATTATAAAGGTCTAATTGTGAGCCCGCTGCACCTGCTGGTTCCCCTTGTGGCTGGGACTCAGGGACTGGGGAGGGGTTATTAATGAGCTTGTTGCTCATTATAGTAAAACAATGGAGAAGTTGGCAAAGGGGCTGGAGGTCCAGGTGTGGTGTCAGAGAAGGCTGGCTGGCATTTCTGGAAACATGACTTCACAGTCTTATCACCTGCCTCCTTTCCTGGCTTGTGCTGTGATATCCGGTGATAGAAGAGCTGTCATCCCGAGGGACACACACAGTCCCTGTGAGTGCATGGCCGGGGGTAGCCCCCTGGATGGAGGAGTTGCGAGTTGCTGAGCCAGCGTAGGGATGGTCTAGGACACTGGGTGTGCTGGGACCTCAGCCCCAGAGTCGTGGGGACAGACCTGAGCTTAACAGATGCATCTGAGAGACGGGGTGGAAGCCAGAATGAAACCTCCTGGATTTTGAAGGGCTCTAGGTAAGGTTCTGCTTCTGGTACAAGTGCAGGGCTGGGGCTGTACACAGTGGTATGGTTCCTTTTGTGTCTGCTTCTCTGAGAGCTCTGACTAATACGCCTCTGAAGAATAAAGAGGAATCAGAGAAGGCAGGGAGATCCTTCAGACGGCAGTGCAAGTCTGTCCCTGTGAAGGAGAAGGGGAAGGGAGGATTGGGCTGGAAGGAGGAGGGTTTTAGACTACAGTGTTGTTCCCAGTTTCCAGGGTGATGGGGGTTTCCTGAGCCAAAGCTGCCTGGTGGGGGAGCCCAGTGAGTCCCAGGAATAGGCCTGCATTAATACCCTGCTGTGGTCTGTCACTGCTGGGAGCCACCTGGGGGAGGTGCAGCTCTGGCACGAACAAGGTGGTGGAGCCCCAGGGACAGCAGTCGGGCCATCACTGGGTTGTGCTTTTGCAGCAGGAGGACTGAGGATGCATTTTTGGGGCTGTCACAGAGGGTCTTTTATATATCTTTGAGGGTTTCTTACCCTTCTCCCCAGTTTGCAATATGCGTCAGATACTTTGGGGTACACCTCTTTGATCACAGCTTTGGGTTCTCGTTGCACATTTCAGAGCATCAGCAAAGGTCCCTTTCAACATCCTGTTCCAAGCCAGATACAAACTTAGGGCATGTGCCAAATGTGTACTCAGAAAAAAAATCAATAGTTTTAGTTACTTTCGTGATGTAGCCAGAAATAATAAAAATAAGCAAACTGAATGTTAATTTTGATATGCTAGAGGAAATACAAGGAATGCATAATGTAGAAACATAACGTAAAGTTTGAAAGCAATGAATTAGTAGAAAGAGAAAACATTAGTGGAACTGACAAAAAATCCAATGGTTGGTTCTTGGAGGAAAGGCAACAACTGAATAGATAAATCATTAGCTAGTCTAAATTTTAAACAATCCCTGGGCAAAACACAAATACTCCAAATCAGAAATGAGAAAAGGCGGTATAACCACCGATAAAGAGTATCACAAGATAATGAAATTTATTTTAGCACTCAAGTGTTTTTTATTTTCTTTGCATTTAAAAATTTTTCCATAATCACCACATGTAATTTTTATAACCTGAAAAGCAATTTGGTTTTATATTTTTGTTTTTATAAGGGGTATAACTTTTTTGATTTTTTTTATTGCAGTATAATGAATGTATAACATCACACTAATTTCAGGTGTGCAACAAGAAATTTTAAGGTAATATTTTTGAAAACCCAAAGTCAACAGGTTTTTAAACACATTGGGTGACTTGAAAAATGCTTAAAAAAATCTGAACAAATGACAGTGGAAGAAACTGAAAAATTGTTGACGATCCCTTCAAGGCACTGAACCTAGATGATTTCATATTGGAATTCTTTCAAATATTCAAGATATTTCAGCTGTCATTCAAATTAGCCCAGCAGATAGAGAAAAAAGAATTTTCCCAGAATTTTTAATGATTCAAGCCTCATATTGATACCAAAGCCTAACAGAAAAGTCTCAGAGCTACTTTATTTATAAAGATGCAAAATTCCCCCACACCACAAAAATAATAAAATTGGTCAGCATCTTAAAAATTAATATATTCTAGGTAGGTCTCCACGAAGGAATAACAGGATTATTCAATATTAAGAAGTCTATAATTATAATTTGTCATATGAATAGGTCAAAAAATGTAACAACTACTGTGAATTCTGAGAAAGTATTGATAACATCTCATGTCTATTTCTTCTTAAGGTTTGTAGTTGAGAGGGTGGTTTTTTTCCCCCCCTGGTGCCAACCAGTTCTGACACCAACTGGGTGTTTATAATTCAATTCAATTCTGACCCTAACCACCCTGATTTAGCATCAAACTCCATGGGTTTAAAGGCTTAGTCCTACAAAACCATCTTCACTTCAACATCAGTGGCAAGTGTTGGGTCCCCAGGCTACCCACACTTCTGTCCAAACTGGGAGTTCTCACATCTTCCCCCCTGTTAGGTTTGGTAATTTGCTGGAATAGCTCACAGAACTCAGGGAAACACTTACATTTACCAGTTAATTATAAAGGATACAAACGAACAGACAGATGCAGAGGTACTTAGGGTGGGGCCTGGAAGAATCCTCAGTGCAGGAGCTTCTGCTCCTGTGGTGTTGGGGGGTGCCCCCACCTTTGGATATTTCATCAATTTGGAAGCTCTCTGAACCCTGTTGTTGAGGGTTTTTTTTGTAGAAGTTTCATCATATAGGGTTATGATATCAGGTCTATAAGGTCTTAGTTGACTCTTGATTTGCTATAAATAAGTAGGGTGATGTGGACCCCCAAACCAGTTCATCCTCAGGCATTGGTATTATCAGTATCACAAGAACTGAGAGACAGGGCAGAGAATGAGAATTCAGTGGAGGTGAGTATCAGATCCAGATATATCAGGTGAAGCATAAACCTCTTCACTTCCCTCAAAAATCTTTGGAGGTTTAGGGAAAGTGTTTGGTTTCCCATTTCATGAAGGAAGGCCTAAGGAGAAGAGAACCATTCATCTATGGAAAACTGTAGGACTTAGAGATGTCCAAGAGGCTGACTGACCAAGGATGGACCATGTCCATGGAGGTTGTGGGTTCCTTGTCAGTAGAGGTATTCAAACTAGGGAAGGAGGCTATGGGGATGATTTAAACATCGAGTGGATAGATGGACTAGTTGCCCCATAATACAATCCCTTTTAGTTCATGGGGCTCTTTGATTCTCTGGATTTCCTGATGACCCCTGGGGTCACCTGGATCAGGGGAGGTACTGGTCATAGAGGTGGGGTAGCTGCTGGCCTGAGACTCTCAAGAGGTTGATGAAGGTCTGAGTCTTCCCAGGAGGGGCTGAAGTACTGATTTAAGCCTCCAGGAGGAAATGTACTATTTCCAAGCCATCTGTGGGTTTTGCCACAGAAGGACACGCTGAGCCAGAATTGTGGAAATGAGGGGTCATCAGACTATTCTCTAAACTCGAAACTTTTTGGACCTTGGGAAGAACTGACTCAGGGCTGGAAATGACCAGGTGCTTTATCCCTTGCTCCTGTGAATCATCCATCTGTGGGTTCATTAATCATTAGTCCATGATGGGATGGGTATGACTAGGGGTAAAAATGAAAATTGCACTTAAGTTACCCAAATATTTACAGAGCACCTGTTAAGTGCCAGGCACTCTGTAGGAGCCAGAGATGTAGACAGGAATCAAATATGGTGTCTGGGCTGGAGACAGCTCTGATGGAGAGGACCAAAAATCAAAAAGATGCTTATGGGGGAGGGCCTCTATAGACAGTTATGCCAGGTGTAAGAAAGCCCATTGTAACTGCCCGTGCCTGGGGTAGGGGCATCAGGGGACACCTTACTGAAATCAGGCCATGGGTGGCAGTGCTTTATGTGGGTCAGAGCACGGCGTGGGCTCTCCAGCTAGGGGAGACAGAATGTGCAAAGGCCCAGTCTTGCAACATCCTGGTGTGTTCTGGGAATGGCACACCTCCCTGGGTGGCTGGAAGAGGGAGGTTCATGGTGAGGGGTGAAACGCAGCAGATTTGGAAATGACATTGAACACCACGCTGGGGCACTTTCACTTTGCTCTGTTGGCACTAAGGAGCCACCTGGGGCTTTAAAAATATGACAGGGGTATGATCAGGTATCTCTTCTAAAGGCCACCTCTTGGAGTCCTGGAGTTTGTGGACTAGACAGGGGCAAGTCAGGGGACAGAAGACCAGCTGGACCCAAGGTGCTGGCATGGAGCCCCTTCTTTCTCTGCTGCCATTAGGCTGCTCCCAGAATGGACGATCCATGGACAAATACTTGCCTCTCCACCCTTTTCTTTTGGGACCTCATTGTCCTGGGGGAGGTGCTCGGTGCCTGCTTAGTAATCATAGGTGGGGTTCCCTGAGAGAACCCCAGGGCCTCTGAGGACAGAGGGGGAAGTCAGTGTCTGCTGCCCGTCTGCATGTCTCAGGCACTTTACACAGGCCATCTCATTCGCTCCTCACCAAAGCCTGAGAAGTTTCAGGTCTGCTTCTCAATGTGGAAAACGAAGCGCAGAGAAGCGACAAAACTTGCTGAAGCCCTCCCAGCTTGTCAGAGGCAGAGCTGGGATTCAAACCTGCCTCTACCGACTTCCAGTTCAGTGCTTTCCACTGTACACCAGAGTCCCCACCTTTGCCTCCTTGTGGAGCTGCTGGGGAAGGCTGGCTGGGGCCTCCGAGGCTGGCAGACTGCATGTCTGGAGGGTCCAGCGACCCTTCAATGGAGGCACACAGGGCTCGTCAGCGTGCTGGCCGTCCTGCTGTCCTGTCTTCAGCCCGTCTCCTGCTCAGATTAATTGCTGCCTGCCCACAGTACGATGTCTCCCTGTTCCGGCTCAGGTGGGAGGGGTGGGAGCCGTGTAGCCATGCTGATGGGAAGCCTGTGGGCACAGCTGGCAGCCTGCACCGCGCCCTCATCGGACAGCGATCCATCAGCGGCAGCCGCACTGCCAGTGAGGTCCAACTGCCGAGCTGGCACCTCTGCGCCTCCTCAGGTGTGACGGGCCCCCTGGCTCAGAGTCTCTGGGCTGGGCCCGTGTGTCTGCCTCGTGGTGGGCTTTCAGGGGGTGGGGAGTGGGAGCCTGGCCTGACTGCACCCTTTGCACTTGGGGTCTTGGAGAAACCCTAGGCTGGGATGCTGGGTACCTCTTGAAGAGAGCCTGCTTTTCCTCTGCCGGCTCCTAAGAGGAGCAGGAACCCTTCAGACATTACCCTCCTCAGCATTCCCCAGTAGTTCCAGAGGCTGGAGGGTCCCCACTTATCCTGGCAAGGAGGCCTGGAGGGCCAGGTAGAGCTTGGGGTGGCCCAGCTGGGTTGAGGGTGAATTTGCATGGAAGAGGAGGTGCACGGGGGCTCGCCTACACTCACAGGGTTCTCCTCCTTCCTGCGCCAGGGGCCCGCCCCCTTCCCAGGACCTAGATGGGATGAACTTGAAGTCCTGGGTTTGGAGCAGTGGTTCTTAAACATGCCTATGTGTCAGAATCAACTACAGGCCTTGTTAAAACACAGACTGTTGGGCCCCAGCCTCAGAATTTCTCATTCACTAGTCCAGGGTGGGGTCCAGAACTTCCACGTTGAACATGTTCCCAGGTTATGTTGATGTGAGCTGTCCATGGTCCACACTTTGAGAACCACTGGTTTAGAGGAAGACCAGAGCTCTGCTTCAGCCCTTTAGGAATTTTCATAAATATAAGCTCTTCTGGTTTCTTTGGGCTGTTAGTTTCTGCTTAATTTTCTGATAGCCTCCCCAGCCTGCCTGGGCTATCCTAGACCTGGAATTAGGGGCAAAGCTCCACATTGGAGACTCACAGCACCTCTTCAAGGTGGGGCCAGCTGCCTTTGGTGATGGTTGGAATAGCTGGAGCAGGGTTCCTACCAGAGCCATACAGCTGTGATTTTCCATTCAGATGCTTGCTCTCTCAGCTGTCCTTTGGTCACGAGGCATTTGAGAAGATAACCTGAGATGATATATGCAAAAGGTGAGATCTAGGCTAGTTTTGCCATCCGTCTCTGACTCATTAGTAGCAACTGAGCCCTGGGGAGAGCCTTGGGAGTAACTCAGAGTATTTCCCTCCTCTTGCGGCCCATCGCCATCTCCTCTCCCAGGTCCTTAAGCCTGTGAGCACCCAGGGGTGGACCTGTCTTCTCCCAGATTTTGTTCCTTTTACCTTTGCTTGATGCTAGGATCTGGCCTTGTGATGGTTCCCAGTTAGTTGACCTTATTAAAGACCCTAGGCTGCTCACACCACTTTCTTTAGGCAAAATCCTCAATTTCACCTCATCCCATCTCCTGGGGGTTTCATCCTCTCTGTCCAGTGCTGTCTACCAGCTGCTGGGTGTCCTGCAGTGGTGAATGGATGCCCAAATTTTCCAGGACCCTGACCGGAAGGCAAGAGTCTCAGATACTTCCTGGGGCTTAAATTTACTGCAGGATGGATGGTTTTGGTTGCGAGTGGCAAGTCCAGTCTCAATCCCGTGTATTACTGTAACCACAGGACTATTCTCGTCCTGTTCCATCGCCTATTCCCATCTGTTACCCACTGTAATGTTTCCAATACCATGCACGGAAACATGTTCAAGTTTACCTTTTGTCCTTTTGAATTTCCAGGGGGAATTATTTACCTCTTTCTTTTGCCCTAATAACTGGGACCTGCAACTGGGGAAATGGCCCTGATTTCCCCCAAAGCAAACATAAGAAGGTGCTTCAGCAGAAGGGACAAGGATGTATTTTCTCCTAGATTATCTGTTCCTTGCATGAGGTGTGTAGTCTTAACTCCCTGTTCCATCTCCTGCTTGCTTACCAGGGCTGCAACAATAGCTAACCCTTCCCACCCCTACCTCCAATCACTGCAATTGGCTGGAGTTACAGTGTCCTGGGCAGCAGGGTTACCAGCCTCTGATTCTGTTTCCTGGCTCTTCTATGAGTGGAAGAGGCCAAAGCTAGGACAACAGTAATTGAAAGGTCAGACAATTGGCATAGACTGATCAGATGGGGCCTTATCTTCAGCAAAGAGAATTTTTTATTTTAACAAGGATGATTTTGTTAAAAATGTTGTAATTTTTATTTAAGACATGGGTGATTGAATTCATTATTTTTGCTTTTTGTAACCCTCTAAAAAGGAAATATCCATTCACAAAGCATGGAGTAGAAGGAGGTCACATTCTGAGGCTTGGAGTTAATCCCCTACTATTGGGACAGGAAATAGAGGTTTGGGGTTTTTGAGTATTGAGTATTGGGTATTGGGACCCTTAGTGCGTGCCTCAACGTGCCCCAGGCTTACCCTTCACGTAGCCTCAGGAAACAGTAGGCCTACCAACCTTTTCTGTGAATCTTGCCAGTTTCTCTTTGCACCAATGCATAATGTCAAATCAGAGGCCCCCACCAAGGCGCCTGCTGCTTGCTGCCAGGCACTCCTGATGACTTCAGCTAATTTCTGAGTCTGGAAGCATTGTTGACAATGTGATTTCTGAAACGTGAAAGGCGTTATCTCGTCGTGCCATCTGCAGCATGTCTGTCTGAGTTGGGGCTTCCGCTGCTACTCTGCCCCCTCCCAGCAACTCTCACTGCTCCGTCATCATCTCCCACAGCTAATTGCTCCAAACTGACAAGGAGCCTTCTTTCATTTAGAGATACAGGGACATGGAACTTTCTTGCTGATGTTTCCAAGTCAAGCATGCCTTTTGGAATTGTAATTTGAGCTTTTGGTAGGGGAGGGGCTAAGGGGGGGGGTCTAGTTTCAGCACTGGGTCAGGGACAGCTCCCAGGAAAGAAGGAACCAGAAGTATTGAGTAGCATGTTAAGAAACTTCTGTGATTCTAGGTTACAGGCACCTGGCATGAAATGGAATGAACCACCTTGTAAATTCTCTGTCACTGAGGTATGCAAAAGGAGATGATTTTTTTTTTTCTGCTTGGAAAACCCTAAGTGGAGCTAAATTCTGAATGGGTGATCTCTTTTAGCTCACAGAGTCTCCTGAACTGGTTATATTCAATAGAAATGTGAGATAGGGGAGGGTAATCAAGGGTCAGGGCTAGTGTAGTAGTTATCTATCACTGTGTAACAAATCACCTCAGCACTTCAATAGATTGAGACACAGAATCATTTATTTTCTCACATGGCTTTTGTTGGTCATTAATTCAGACAAGGCATAGTAGAGATACCTTGTCTCTTTTGCTCCATGTCTGAGGCCTCAGCTTGAGGTCATGAAAACCAGGAGATTAGAATCATCTGAAGGTTTGACTGGGGCAGAAGATCCACTTCCATTCACATGACTGGCAAGTTGGTGCTGGCTTTTGGCAGGAGGCCTCAGTTCCTCACCTTGTCACAGGCACATCTCCAGAGAGCTGCCTGAGTCCTCATGGCATATAGTTGGTCTTCTCAGAGTGATCAATTTAAGGCAGAATTGCAATGTCTTCTATGGCTTACCCTTGGAAGTAATCCATTCTCGCTTCTGTAGTATTCTCATGGTCGTAGAGGTTAGCCTGATTCAATGTGGGAGGGACTAGGCAAGAGTGTGAATACAAGAGGCAAGATCCTTAGGGGCCACCTTGGAGGTTGGCTATTACAGTGAAGTGATCAGATAGTAAATCAAGGAAGCCAGCTTCTGTTAGTTGAGAGAGTGAAGACAACTTCTGAGCTTGATCATAGTTAAGTAGCAGGAAATTGACAGAAGGCATTAAGTCCAAGAAAATTCAGGTTGACATGAGACTTGCTCTCTTCTCTCTTTGCTCACTCTCGCATGTGGTCCCCTGCACTGCCATCTACTCTGGGCTTCCACATTTTTGCTTCTAGCATTAACCTTATCCTTGAAGTTCAGATTTGTATTTCCAGCTCACTCCTACTACTCTGGCCTTCTGCCAGCTTCTCTAATACATCATGCTCTTTCATACTTCAGGCCTCTGCACATGCTGTTCCTTCCGCTAGGAATGCTGTCTCTAATTTGTCATCTTCATCTCATCACTGGTTGCCTTATGTTTATCACTGAGATCTCAGCAGAAATGTCACTTTCTTGAGCAGTCTTTGTTGACCTCTCCTGTGGCAGATTGTATTTTCCAAAGAGGGCTACATTAATACATAGATCCCATCCCACATGCTCTTCTTATAATGTGATGTTGATGTCACTCTGTCAAGACATGGGTCTGTGTTTCCTCATCTACAACTTGGAAGGGTCTTTGAAAATTGCCTTGATTAATAGAATGTGGCAGAAGTGATGCTGTATGACTTCCAAGGCTAAGTCATCAAAGGCAGGACCTTCTTGCTCCTCTTTCCCCCTCTCCACTTGATGATACTCAACCACCATTTTGTGAGGAAGCCCAACTAGCCCATGAGAGCCCACTTGGGGAGGGAGGCAGGCCCCCAGCTAAAAGCCGACTTTGCCCACCAAGTATGTGAGTGAATGAGCCTTCAGATGTTTCAGCTCCAGTTTTTGAGTCTTCCAGCTGAGGAACCAGGCATCATGGAGCAAAGATACATTGTTTCCACTGTGCCCCTTTGGAGTTTCTGACTTACAGAAATTGTGAGAGGTGATAAATGATGGTAATTGCTTTATGCCATCGATTCGGGGTTGTGTTGCAACCACGGTAACAGATAATATATCTCCAGACCCCATCAGGTTTCCTTATAATGTGCCATCATAGTTTCTGATACATTTCCTTCATAGCATTCTTCGAGAGTTTGTAATTATGAATTTACATGTCCAATTAATTTCTATAAATTTATGTGGTCAAGCACTATGCCCATTTTACTCCCCAACACCTTGTCAGAGCTTGGCATATAACATGTGCTTAATAAGTGTGTTAAACGGATAAATTAACGAATGATCTTCCTCGCCGGGTGTCCCACAGACATTCAAGCTCAAGTCATCATCTTCATCTGCTGACGTGGTATCCCTCTTCTTGCATCTTGGCAAAGGCACCATCACCTCTTGGAAATCATTTTAGTCTTTCTCTGTGTTCCTTGCCCTGTTCATTCTACCCCTTTGTACTCTCCACTCCACCCCAACTGCCCCACTTTGGTTCAGGCTCTCATCATTTCTTTCCTGAATCACACCAATAGATTTCTGACCAGTTCACTTCCCTCCAAACCATAATCTGAACTGGCAGGTTGACCTTTCCACAGTGCATATCTGAGCCTGTTATTCTTCGGATCAGAATTGTTCACTGGCTCCACACTGTCTTTACAATAAAGTCCAAAGTCCTCGGGAGCCTCTCCAAATCATTTGTGGTGATAGGTGGGATACACATGAAACACAAAAACATTTGGGGGTGAGAGGAGGAAACACTACAGGGCCTCTGTGACCTCTCCTGGGCTCAGCCCTTCCCCTGCCTCTCTCCCTGCTCCCACCCAGCAAACCGTGTGCTCTAAACACATCAAACTCTTTGGGATGATCACAAATCGTTTGTATTAATTTGGTTGCAAGTGACAGAAATCCAATCTGAGCAAATTTAGGTAATAAGAAGTGTTCATTGACTCACAGATCTAAGGAACTGTTGCAAGGAGGGTGGGAGAAGAGCCCTCGGAACTAGACCAAGGATCCAAGCCTCTCCTTCATCTCTCCTATCCCAGCATGTCAGCTGCATCCTCTCTGACTAGAGAAGACCTTTCTCTATGCTCTGTTTATTGCTGTGTAACAACCGCCTTAGTCTTAGGGGCCAAACACCAACAATCATTTATTATCACCATCTCCCATGGTTCTGAGGGTTAGCTTGGCACAGCTAGTGGTTCATGATGTGCCTTCTACCGGAAGCACATTTTCATCCTCTCCATGCTAGTCACTATTCTTTGCCTTTCATCTCTCATCTCTGGAACCACTTCCTCCAGGAAGTCTTCTCTTCTTTGATCCCCCAGGGCTGGGTTAGGTGTTTCCTCCTCTCACTCCCAAAGTCCTCTATTACTTCTAGTACTATCATCTCTCCCTCTCCTCATTCTCCTCCTTTTAAAATCTGTCTCCTCCACAAAACTGTGAGTTTCTTTAGGGAAAAACTCATATTCTTAGTGTCTACTTCAGGATCTGGCACTTAGTAGGTGCTTGATAATTACATGTGTAATGGGTGAATTAGCTGGAGCACTGAGGAGAATGTCCGGGAAATGAACTGCTCTGTCGCCTGGTGTGAGCAGATGGCCCAGCTGCTGTGTGCTGGGGCAGAGAGAGGCCAACCCCCCCACCCAGCTGCCGGGGGAGGAGCATCTATAGGCTGTTATGGGGGTCCCAAGCTGGCCTGACAGATGGATTTGGCTGAAGGCTCCCAGGCCCACAAGCCCCACAGTCCTTTTGAACCTCACTGCTGCCGAGGGGCCACAAGAGACCATGAAAACATCTGGGGGAAGAGATGGTTTTGGGAGAAAGCATCCAGGCCAGATGCTGAGCTGCCTGCAGATGAAATAACCAGTCCTGGGTTGGGGTTTCTGACATCTGCTTGTGTGGGGGCTTGAGGTGAGGAGGTCCATGTAGTCTCACCAAGGAGAGACCTGATTGATTGAATTAAGCCGGCTGAACCAGAGATGTGGGGGCCAGGCAGACAAAAAGTAAGTAGAGTTGTCATTTATTGTGTCCCCACTATGTGCCAAATGCTATACTAAGTGCTGTGCTTGTATGGTAAATGCTTTTAACCCTGTGAGGGAGTTCCTAGAGTTGCTATTTTATAGAAGAAAGCAAAGTTCAGAGAGGTGAAGTAACTTGTCCAAAGCTACATAGCTCAAAAAAGAGTACAGCTGGGATTTGAACTTGTGTGTATGACTCTAGGGGCTCAGCTCACCCACTGTATTTTCAGAAGAAAGGACCAGACCCCCAGAGGTGATGGTGGGATGTGACTGCTCCAGATACAAATATAAATTCTGGGAGAATGTTGGCTAAGACCTAGGTTAGGGTCTTTGTGTTTCTGGGTGATGGGGTCTGATAGGCTTTGATCATGAGCTGCAGAAGGGTGACCTTAGTAGCTTTGATTCTTTTCCTTTTAGTGCCACTTACATGCTGTCTGACCTCTAATGCCACACTGTCCTCCCCACTGCATTATGAAAAAGCCAGGGATCTGGAGTCTGAAAGCCTGGGTTTGTACTGTGGGGCTGTGTTTTCCTAGCAGTTTGGCTTTAATCATACAGCTTTTGTTGTTTTTGTAGCCTGCATTTCTCTATATAAATCTGGCTTTTAGATGGCCACCTCTCTCTGTGCCCTTACATGGCAGACAGAGTGAGAGAGAGAAAAAGAGAAAGCAAGGAGATACCATCACATTGGGGGTTAGGGTTCAATGTATGAATTTTGGGGGACACAAGCATTCGATTCATAAGATGCTCATTGGGATGAGTGATACTTGGGGGCTTACAGATTCATCCCTTCATTCATATGTTGATACTGAGTGCCTGCCATGTGCCAGGCACTATACTGATTTTTCCATTACATGTTCAGTAAGTCAGGAAGGGGGTGAGACAAAGGGCCCCCAAAGGTAGGAAGGTAGGGAGTTAAGAGGCTGGCCAGCCACAGACAGTGTGGTCTTGGTGTCCCTTTACATGGTATCTGTGCTCCAAGGTGGCCCTCAGTGATGGTTGTCTGTTGGTCTTCACATCCTGGTATGGGTGGAGTGTAAGTACACCAAACAGGGCTTACCTATGTAATCAATGATAATCTGTAATCTGTGAAAATGATGAAGTATGACTTCTGGGGTTAAGTTGAAAAAGTTGCCACGGCTTCCGTCTTGCTTTCTCGGGGCTCACTTGTTGTCATGTTGTGAAGACACTGAGGCAGACCCGTGGACAAGTCTGTGTAGTGGTGACCTGCCACCACTCAGCACAGGTGTGACAGCTATGTGAGTGCTACATCTCGGATCTGGATCCTCCAGACTTAGTCAAGTCTTCATATAATTGCGTTCCCAGCCAACATCTTGACCAAGACCTGACGAGAGACCCCGAGGCAGAACCACCCGACTAAGCCACTCCAGAATTCCTGACCCACAGGAACTGGGTGAGATCATACATGTGTGTTGTTGTCTTAAGTAGCCAAGTTTTGGACTAATTTGTTATGCAGCAATAGATGACTAATAAGATTTTGGTACCTGGGAGAGGTGCTTCTAACCCATCAGTGGGAGTGGCTTTGGACATGGCTGGGGGCAGAAGATGCAGGTGTTTGAGGAGGGTGTTACTGAAAACCTAAAGTGCCTTGAACAGACATGACTAGAAACCTCAGGGGCTTAGAGCAGGATGTTGGTGAGGGCTTATAAGAAAATGAGGAAATGTTATTGGGAATAGAAGGAAAGAGGATCCCTGTTACTCAGCGGCATGGAGTTTAATCTTGTGGGTGAGTAAGAGTCCAACAGCCTAGGACATGATGATGGAGGTACCGAGTGGCATGTGGATGTGGATATCAGCCCTCAGTGTTAGAAATGTACGGCAGGCTTGTTCCTTCCTATTTGCCTGACACATTCAGAGAGGCCTCTCCATGAACCTGTTTGAATTTATTTGTATATCTTCATTTACTTCCTTTCCCCTTTTAATTGCTCCCTAATCAGCAGCTGATGATGCCCACCCTATAACCTGAATGTGATGTCATCCTTGGTATCATTCAAGAAATAGCACTTAACAGTTGTTAAATAAGGGAGTTCATTTTTAGAACGCTGCCTGTTGATCGTACCCTTCTTTACAAAGGTGATTAAGATTTATTTTTACTTGGATGAAAACAGCCTTCATTGATTTCTGCCCAATAGAGAGATGGGAGGGCACTTGCATTAGCCAGAGAGGAGGTTAACCCTTCTCTTACCACTTCCGAGGCTACACAGTGCCCTTCCTTGAATTATGTGTAATGGGTAAACAGAGTCAGAATTGTCTTGCTTTGTACAGAAGCCACCAACGCTGAAGTCAGAGAATGTGATCTCTCTGTGCTCAGGAGGGAGTCTATTTTGAGGGTCCCAGCTCTTGGGAATCTTCTTCCAGGGTGACTCACAAGGCAGAGTGTGACTTGCCCCAAAGCAGCTCTAACCATGGCCTTCATTCTCTCGGGCTGGGATCTGCACTTCTTTCCTCTCCCTGACCTTTCACAACCTCATGCCCCTGAACTCTGTATCCGCATCTTGCAAGAGACACTCCACACATTTACGTACTTGTTATAGCAGCATCCCACTTCCAGGTATCAAAATCTTTATAGTATCAAAATCCTATTGCAGCTCTCAACAAATCACTATACGCATAGATGCTGAAAATAACACAGATTTATTATCTTACCATTCTGGAAGTTTGAAGTCTTATGGGACCGAAAGCAGGGTGTTGACAGGACAGTATTCTTCCTGGAGGCTCTAGGGGAGTCTGTTTCCATGTCTCGTCTGGCTTCTCAAGGCTGCCCACACTCCTTGGCTCATGGCTCCCTTCCATCTTCAAGGCCTACGAGAATGGCCAGTCAAGCATTTCTCAGGATGTCATCTCTCTGCTTCCAACCCTCTGCCTCTCTCTTCTCCATTGAAGGATCCTTGTGATTACATTAAGCTCATCTAGATAATCCAGGGTAATCTCCTTATTTCAGATCAGCTGGTTAATGACTTTAATTCTATCCAACCTTAAATACTCCTTAGCATGTAACCTAACCTTCACAGGTTAGGATATGGACATTTTGGGGGGCATTATTCTCCCTATCATCATACCTAAATCTTTTGCTTTTGTCAAATGTGCAAATGGACATTTTTTTTTTTTACCGGCTTAGAAAGTTTTAGGGGTCAGGGACATAAGAGAAATATATAGTGTATAATATCAACAATTTCAAATCATTCCTATGATACTCTTCTTCTAAAGAGTCTTTGGCCACTGCAACTATGTGACTTTTTTCTTGGCTACATTCTCCCTGTAGTTCCCAGCCTCTTATTAGGTGGATGGCTAATACTTCCCTGTCCCAGCCCTTACTCCCATCCAGCGTGCCCAGACTCTAGAGAATAAGAGAAGCTTGGTGTGTTAGTCAGGGTTCTTCAGAGAAACCGAACCAATAGGAGATTATATATATGTATATATAAGCAGGAATTGGCTCCTGTGATTGTGGCGGCCAAGAAGTCTCATGATCTGCCATTTGCAAGTCAGAGAACCAGGGAAGCTGGAGGTGCGATGCAGTCCAAGTCCAAAGGCGTAAGAATCTGGAGGCTGATGGTGTAAGTCCTGCCCTGGGTCTGAAAGCCTGATGTTTGAGGGCAGGAGAAGATGGAGGTCTCCTTTCAAGCAGAGAGCAATTCACCAGTCCTCTGCCTTTTTCTTCTATTCAAGCAGTTAGAGGATTACATGATGCCCACCTGTGTTGGCAAAATTGGTCTTTACTCAGTCTCCTGATACAAGTGCAATCTCTTTGGGAGACGCCCTCACAGACACCCAGAAAAATGTTCTACTAGCTCTCTGGGCATCCTTTAGCCCAGAGAAGTTGACACAAAAAATTAGCTTTCACATTTGGTAAGAGCTCAAGGTTGGGGGCGGGAGTCCACAGGGGGCAGATTATGCGGGACATTAGAAAACATGGCAACATGTTGGTATTTACTCTGAGATCCATGGGATGTCACTGGTTTCCAACTTCCCTTCAGAGAGAATGAAACATTTCTGTATTTCTAGCTCTTGGTTCAGTAAAGTTTCCGCCACAGTTATTAAATGAGTAAGTGAATGAATGCACGACTACCTATGTCCCATGCATGTTTAATACATGCCTTTAAATATACATACATATGTGACTATGACCTTTGGTTTCCACCTTCCCATATGTGGCCTTTATTAACTTGGAAGAATAAGTAGAGTTTGACAGAAGCCAAGTTATATTGCAAGCAAAGCAGTTAGAGCACGTTTCACCTTCTGGAAACATGCCATGAAAACTTCATGAGGGACAGGCCAGTTCCTAGAGAAGCATTTAGCTGGTAAAAGAACCTGACATTAAATTTAAATTGACTGATGAAGTGGCACCTGCTTTGCTTGCTGCCAGAGAGTCTTTGATAACTTTTGGAAAATCCCAAATTTATTTTGCAGGGGGAGCTTGAGAACTATTATTAATAGGCAAATCAGTGGACTAAGAAAGGGTTACTGGAAGTCCCAAACTCAGAAGCATGAAATGCTCTTAAATTCTATAGCTTTCCAATAGAATTCTTGCAGTAAGTGAGAACAATGGTCAGGAGGACTATATAGTAACATGAGGAAATGCTTAGTATTAAATGCCAAGTGGAAAACAAAGTGCATATGGAATTGTGCAAGTGATTTTTTTATGTTTATGTAAAAATGTGCCTAGGAAGTACCGACATCAAAACATAAATGGTGGTTGTGTTAGGATAGTGGGGCCAGGGTTAATTTGCTTGCCAATAAAAACAAAAATAGCAAACTTTATTGAGCATTGAGCATGTGCCTGGCATTCTATTCAGCATTTTATGTAGATAATTTTATTTAGCCTTCATAATATCCCTGTGAGGTAGGTGCTCAGTGGGGAATGAGGCCGAGGAAACAGGCTGAGAGTGGTTCAGTGGTTTCCACAAAGCCACGTAGATACTAGTCAGGATAGGGTAAGTTATGGGGTGGTGACAAAATCCCCAAATCTCTGGTTCTATAAAATCAAAGTTTCTCTCTCAGTTGTATCATGGTCTGATGTGGCTCAGATGGCTCCTCCTGATGGTTTTACTGGAAGGGTGACTTAGGGACCCTGGTTGCTCCCATATTATAACTTCCCTGTTGAAGTTCTTATGTCCAGCCATGCAGACCGGATAGAAAGCGTGCAGAGAAGTCACACTGGAGCATTCAGAACAGCCTTGGACTGGAAGTGACACTTCCCTTTTGCTCCCA
Source organism: Manis javanica (assembly GCF_040802235.1). Taxonomy (NCBI): domain Eukaryota; kingdom Metazoa; phylum Chordata; class Mammalia; order Pholidota; family Manidae; genus Manis; species Manis javanica. The sequence goes on along the minus strand of NC_133160.1, from coordinate 18,533,729 downwards.
TTCTCCTTGGTGAGAACTTTGTCACATGCCTCCTACCTGAACACAAGGGAGTCTGGGAGAAGTAGTCGTTCTGTGAGCAGAGGGGGAAGACATAATGTGGTGGACACCTAACTGCTTCTGGTTGGTGTCTCTAGGAGGTGGCTGAGCTTGAACTTGAACCAGACATTCTGACTCCAAAGTCTGAGACAAGCCATTTGAGGACAGTGTCTTATTTCCATTCTGCTGATAGCCATTTAGAACTGTCTGAACAGTTTTGTGTCAAATAGAATTTTTAAAGTAATGCATATGGAGTGGGCTAATAATTTGATTATGGGGTTTTTATTCTGGTAAAATACACATAACAAAACATTTGCCATTTAAAAGTATACAATCTAGTGGCATTTAGTGCATTCACAATGTTGTGCAACCATCACCACTATCTAGTTCCAGAACATTTCTGTCTCTCCACAAAGGAGACTCCATATGCATTGCCAGTCATTTCCCCATCCTTCCCTCCTGCCCAGCCCCTGACAACCTCTGAGCTGCTTTTTGTGTGGATTTGTCTATTCTGGACATTTCATGTAAATGGAATTGTACAATATGTGGCCTTTGTGTTCAGCATAATGTTTTCAAGGTTCATCCGGTTGTAGCATGAATCGGTATTTCATTCTTTTTTAATTGCTAAATAATAGTGTATTGTATAGATACACCGCATTTTGTTTATCCATTCATCGGTTCATGGATGTGAGTGTGGCTTCACCTTTTGGCTCTTATGAATAGTGCTGCTGTGAACATTTGTGTACAGGTTTTTGTCTGCACACCTGTTTTGCATTTCCATAATGATAATGATATGGAGCATCTTTTTGTCTAATTGTTGACCATTTGTACATCTTGGGAAAAGTGTCTATTCAAGTCTTTTGCCTGTTTTCATTGAGTTGTTGGTCTTTTTGTTGTTGAATTTTAAGAATTCTTATATATTCTGGATATTAGACCCTTATCAATGATATGCTTTTTTTCCTAGTTAATGTGTTTTTTAAGAATTCCTTCCCTGCTGTCTTTTCCTGCTCCACTCCAGCTGCCATAACGACTGTCAGAGCACACTACCCCGGGGTGGGGGGTGGGGAGCGTGGAGGGGGAGTGGTACAAAGAAAATAGAGATCGTTTGAGTTAATGTGCATTTGCAGGTCTATAGCAAAAGCGGTAACATTAATAGCCATGGCTTTCAATTGCAAGGGCCAGAAATGTGGGAGAGAAACAATTTTGGAGATCCCAAAAGCCAAAGTCTTAAGAACGTAGAACACAGACTTCATGCTGTGAAACGAGAAGGGGAGACAGATGATGACACAGAAGTGATTCTTCAGCCCAAAAGGAGGTAAAAGTTTCACCAAGAAAGTTCTTTGTCTAAGAGAGGATCTCTATGGTGAGACCAGGGGTTTTCATACTGGTAGGTCCCTCAGAAGGTGTCCAGTGTTGCATTTCACAGATTGAATTTTGGGAAAACTTGCAAAAATGATAGAATTCCTCATAGACAACTCAAATGAAATTAGGAGAATCCCACAATAGATGAGACCATTTTCAGGCATAGACCTTGAAAAGCAACAAGTTCAGAAAGAAGCCCTCTGGTCAACATGGCTTCCTGTGGCAAGGTATTTGGGGGTCTGGGTGGAGGGCCTGAGGGCAGCAGCATGCAGTTTGCACACTGATGTGAGGCAAAAAACCATCCCTAAGTCCTCCATGGTCTAGGGGGGTGCCAGCACACCACCGTTGCGGGAAGAACACCAAGTTAGGGTGAGGAGGGCATGGCATCCTCATGGACCTCATGGACCCGTACCCATCTACATACCATGTTGCTAAGTGAGCCCCCACACCTAGATTCTAGCCAGATGTGGAAGGTTAGTGAGATCTACAGGCAAAGGAGTAGTTGCTCCAAAGAGGCTACGTTTTAAATCAGATTTTTCCAAGTAGAAAAGAGGCTCGTTAGCCAAACAAGGTCATTTACAGCAGTGGTTCTTGGACTTTAGGTGCATCAGGATCATGTGGAGGGCTGGTTAAAACCCAGCTAGCTGCACCCCACCCTCGTTTCAGGGTCACTAGGTCTACGGTGGAGCCTGGGAATCGGCATTTCTAACAAGTCCCCAGGAGAGGCTGAGGCCACGCTTGGAGAACTTTCGATTTATAGAAGATCAGGAATGTTATGTATTGAGATTTATGAAACTGTAGATGTGAAATATTCAGGTAACTCTCTCATGGTAAAGAATCAGGCTGCATAAAGTGAGTGTTCCTTCCCTCCCTGGACCTGCCCCACCCTGTCTCCCGAGGCAGCCGCTAGAAACAGTTTCTTGTGTATTATTTAAGTTGTGTTCTATGTACTCAGAACGACATATCTAACTATGAGTGTATGTATGTGTCATAGATCAGTTTTATACAAACATAAGTTTGCTATGTTCTGTTCTGCAACTGGCTTATTGCCTCAGTGTCTTAGAGATTCTTCCAAAAGATGAACATGTAGATTGTCAACATGCTTTTTAACACAGCTTAGAGTTCCCACTTTCTCATTATTTTTCCTAATCATTTGTAATGAAGTCACATTTCTTCTGTAGTAGTAATAATAGAACATTTAAAATAGCAGTAGAATAAAATAGTCGTAACAGCAATTTTTTTGAGGGACAACTTATTAACTACCAGCACTGTGCAGGTCTTTATGCATTACTTTATTTAATCTTCTTCGTAACCCTTGGGATAGGAGTTATCATTGTACATTACAGATGAGGAAACCAAGGCCTAGATGGATTAAGTTAACTTGGCTCAATATATTTCACTCAGTGGGTGGTAGAGCCAGGATCTGAATGCAGATTTAACTTCCTTCAAATAGAGTTCTTTTAACTATCACTGCTTGATGTTTCTAAGTATTTATCAAGGCCTATTCTTTATATGACCCAGTAGAAGCCACTGAATCACATTCAGTGATGAGGGTAACAAGAGTTGCATGTGAAAAATTAAGGGATGATGAACTAGTTTAACAACCACAGAGGACAGAGTTATGAAAAATGCCATGGGGAGTGACTGGCTAAGTGTACCTGGAGTAGGTCAGATAATAGTTGCCCCTTTCTCCATGGTTTGGGGTGAGCTCTGTGGACTGGAACAGTTCATGTCAGAGTCTCTAAGTTTCCTTTAACTTGCTCCAGGACAAGACTCCTTAGCACAGCTTAGTTCAGTAAGAAAGAGCTAACTCTGTCTTATTCTGTGCCCCCTTTCCTTCTATGGAATATTTAGATTCCTTGTTGTTCTTCCTGGCCCAGTCCTGGACCCTAGCATTATTCCCTGACTATAACAGTTATGACACTTTTGGTTTGAACAAAAAAAGAAAGCCAGTTAACATTAGCTTAAATGACAAAGGAATTTATTTTGGCTTGTGTAAGACTGAGAGATCAGCCTTCAGGTGGAGTTTGATAAGGGTTATGCTACTTTGTGAGTTATCTGGGCTGGTTTTGTAATGTGTCAACTTGGCTAAGTTGAGCTGCCTTTTCCAGAATTCCCTTTCTTGAATGTTTGTTTTTAGGGTGGATCACAAAAGACATTGTTAGGCAAGATTTAGAGGGCAGAAGTGAAGCAGCAGCCATTTTTGCTTTTTATACCCAAATGCTCAGAATGTTGGGGCAGGCACATGGAATTTGGAAGTGAATCAGATATGCTTTTTCACAGTCACATGCTCTATCACTGGCCCTGAAGCTGTGTCAGGGTGGCTGTACCCAGAGGAGTTTCCAGCCTTGGCTACATATCCCAGAACTGCGAAACCTCCAGTCTGGGGTTGAATATGGGCCACCTGTCCAGGCTCCCTCTCCTTTCTGGTGAATCTTCTATCCTTTTGTCCTGAAAATGGACAGACTGTCCAACCACCTCAAAGATGTTCTAATAATGTCGTACCTCATTCCTAGGCTCAGGTTCAGGATTTCAATCCCTTCCTTCCCAAGAAGTATTTGCCCTTAGGCACGTGAGCCTGTGGGGGTGGATGTCCCTGCCAACTTCTCTGGCCCCTAGCCAGTGATGGAATGGTGTGTGAGGACCAAAGTCCAGCTCTTATGCCCAAAGCTGGATGTAACTGGAGGGGTAATTCATGCCCCAGAGCTCCCTGCAGAGTCAGGCTGAGGGTGATTCTTCGCCAGAAATTGTATCTTTGCTGTCTCCTCTTACGTCTTTCTTCCCCTACAGCCTGACCTTTTTTCTGAGTACATTTTAAACCGACCTCCTACACTCAAATCCTTAGCTCAAGCCCTGCTTTTAGGAGAACCCAGCCTAAGACAGCCTCTGTTTCCCATCTGTGCCTTGGGATAGACCACTGCTTTTAACACTTGGTTTTGACTGCACATCCCTTTCTGTGCATGACGTTCTGTGAGAAGCCCCGAAGGCCCAACAGGTGGAAGTGGCACTGCCGAAGTCGGTGTGGGGTCCCCTTCCACTACTCCCAGCCATCTTTGTGACTTTGGGAGCAGCCCGTGGACTGCCCTGTGGATGCTAAACCTCTTCCTGCCCCCTTGGGATTCTGTGGGTACAGTGTGAATGAATGCCTTCCAGCTCTGCACCGTGACCTTGGCCTCCAGAGCTGGTGTTTGTCGCTGCAGGTTCAGGCTGGGAGTGGCTTCGTGCTACTGAGCCCAGGGTGCTTCCGAAGGGCTGCCACCATCCTTGCTGGGATCTTTATCCCAGGGGCAGTGTCCTCCTGGGAGGCAATGCTTCTGGCCAATCTTATAACCTCACAGTCATCTCTGAGACCAAGTTTGCAACAACGTTCCCACAGACTAGGAGCACACAGAGTTCCTGATTATTACTTTGAATTTGTGTGCATGGATTTATGCCGATGGACTTAACTCCTGGTGATACAAAGACAACCACATTGGGTTGGAGCTAAGGAGAAGTCTGAGGGGTCCATTCAGCTGGGCTAAGTCAGCACAGGCCTTTATCAACTAAGTCACTGAATGTGGCAGAACCTGAAAGTGAGAAACAGGCTTAGAGCTGCTCTGGGCTTTAAGATTGTCCACATTCTATTCATGTTGTTGATGATAATGATGACAATTTTATCAATCCCTTTAACACTTACGAGGCCTAATTATATTCCAGGCATTGTGCTAAAAAACATCTAATCTTTGCAATAGCCCTGTGAAGTAGGCTCTATTCTTAGTCCCATTTTACAGATGAAGAAATGGAAGTTAAACATTTTGAACAAGGCCACACAATTAATGTGCTGGCATCAGCTTTAAACCCAGGTAGTCTGATTCCCGATCACCCCCTTCTCCAGTAACCACAGTCTGGTGCCACCCCAGACACACCCAGGAGAGGGCGTTCCTGCATGTGTGTGTGTGTGTCCTGGTGTGTGTGTGGAGACACACATGCATGCAGGACTGGGGGTGCCGGGGAGTTAGAGCGCAAGTAGGAGAGAGGAATTGTAACCTCTTTGCTGCGTGTGGGTGCTGTGTCTGCGCTCAGGCAAAGCGCTGGCCGGTTCTAGCTCACTTTTATGTTTTTATTTAGAAGCTTCAATACCAGAGCTGATGGCAGAAAATGTGCAGTAAAACGCAGGGAGGCCGCTGGGTAATGGCCCCTGTAAAGTGTTAATTGCCTATTGAGACTGCAGACTTTGTCGATGGTGGGGATCTGAGCTATTGACAGGCTCTTATTTATTCCAGGCCTACAAAGCGGGCTCCTCCTCTGAACAGGCTTCCAATCAGTCACGCTTCCCTGGGCCCGCAGAGGAGCGAAGTCGGTAAGTCTGCTGGCTGCCTTAACCCTTTGAAGCTGACAGTGTGGTCTGTGGGGCTGGCTTATTGCAAGGGAAACTCCACCCACGGTGGTCATGAAGGGAAGTCCCGAGGATCTGTGCAGACTGTGCCTGGCACTGGGCTGTGCTTTGCATGTGTTACCTCTGATGCTTGCTTGGACCGGGACACAAGGGTAGCATCCATCTGCAGGGGAGGGGCAGCCCCGGAGAATGGGTTTTTAAAAAGGTGATCAAAGTTGAATGAGGTCATTAGGGGAGGTCCTAATCCAACATGACAGTTCCTTATAAGAGGAAGTGAGGACACAGACACACACGTGGGGAAAACTGCATGAGGACACGGGGCACAGGCAGCGACCTACAAACCAAGGAGAGAGGCCTCAGGAGAAATCAGCTCTGCCAGCACCTAGATCTTGGCCTTCCAGCTTCCAGAAGTGTGAGAAAATAAATTTGTCTAAGCCACCCAATATGTGGTACACTTTACTGCATCCTGAGAAAATGGATATAAAGTCCAACCAACTGGCCAAGTGTACATGCTGAGAATATCCCAGAGGGAGGGATACGAGAGAGGCAAAGCCTGGACCCGAGGGAAGGGTTCCTGGAGGAGAAGGTGTCCCTGTGCACGAGCTTGCAGCTCCTCTGGCATGATCATGTCTGTCTTTTGAAGGAAAAGAGCAGGCCAGCTGCTGTGCCCAGAGAATGGGCGTAGGATGCAAGAGCGGAGCCAAGAGACTGGGGAGGATTTGCACACCAGGCAGGAGAGGAGAGTGGTGGCAATGGAGAAGGAAAGAGGCAGGCAGACTGGAAATTGATTCTGGAGATGCAGTTGGTATGACTTGCCGATGGACAGGGAGTGGAGGTCGAGCAGGAGGAAGCTGGCAAGGGTGGTGCTCTGGTTTCTGGCTTGAGCGACCCGGTACTTGCAGGAGCTATTTACCAGGAGGGAAGATAGAAGAGGAATGAATTGAGTGGCAGATGGTCACTGCTTTAAGTGGACTGTCCCCTGGATAGGGCATATTTATTGAAGGAAGTTTGTGTGAATCCATTCATTCCTTTTCCCACACCTCCTCATACATATAAGTTTTAAATGAAACAGAAATATGTAGATCAGAGCCAGAACTATATTTTATCAAGGTAACGCCAATTTTCCCCTAGTCCTCTTTTCTCAAAGCCCTGTAACTAGTCTTGACCCCCACCATGTATGCCTTTTGCAGTGTACATTTGATACTTTAACTTCTATATATAAGGCATATTTTTCATTGTATAATATTTATAACATAAAATTATTGTTTAAATCCTTTTAACATGGATACTTCTTGGGTAAGATGTGTTAGCATCCTATGGAATTGGTGTTTCACAGACGCAATCAAGGGAAATGATGAACTATAGCAATGCAGCGTCAGCAACTCCTCCGTTCTAGGGAATCAGCATCCTGGGGGTGAAGCCCAGGAATCAGCACAATTAGTAAGTGCCCCAGGTGATTTTGATGCTCAGTCAAGTTTGGAAACTACTGCATTCAGCTAATTATATTCTGTTATTAGGAAATGCCTTGAAAACATATTGGTAATTTCAATCCAACATAAATTTCACCATTTCCCTCCCTGAATCTAATAAGAGTATCAATCTATGAACCTTCAAATAGGTCTCAAGTTCTTCTTTCGAACTTGGGAAACGTTCCTTACCTGGTCCCCACTAGAGTTGTCTCTTATCAAGTTGTGTCTTTGCTGTCAAGACTGAAAGCATCTTGATGTTAAAGAAACATTCACGTAGACATGCCACTGGCTATAATTCTGGGTACTTTGTGACTTACCTTGTGCTATCTTTTGGAATGTGTGGCTGGTCCTGACTTGTGATAGGTTTTATTGTGCAGAGCCTAGATTCAGAAAATATTAGTGAAGGAGGAAGTTGTTAACTAGTGTTTCAAGGACACAAGTGTCCTGTGAGAAAATGAGCTTGGAGAACACCAGGTTAAACAAAGTGATCCAGGTTCCTTTTCTACAGGACTTCTCAGAGCCTTGAATATGGTAACAGGCAGTGGGTATCCTAAAGTGCAAATAAGCTACAACTTCAAGTAACCCAGTCTGGACAAGGACAGCGGGATCCCAAAGGGAAGAGTTTCTGGGTGGCTAGTTTCTGACACCCTGAGTCTGTTTTATCAGTGGCAGAAATACAGGAAAACTCCTTGAGGCTCTGTACTGAGGAAGGGGTCAGTGTGAGAAAGTGGTGATGGTAGTGGAGGGTACTGGACATTGAGCACTGAGATCCATTCATTGATCCATTTTGATCAACATCCACCAGTATCCTTATGTCCTGGCTATGTGGCTCACCTTCTGGTTCTGAAAAGAACCACTTTGGCCTCTGATGAAGGCCTGGCAGACCTTGTGACCTGGGCACTGGGGCTGCTGCCATGTCTGCCTCTAGTGCCACATAGATGTCTCAGTCACATCATTATCATGTCGAACTGTATGCACATCTGTCTTCTCCATGAAGAGCCACTTGTTTATCTTTCTTTCCCCAACCCCTAGCACAGTACCAGGCACACAACGTGTGTTGGTCAGTATCTGCCTGTTCCATCAAGCTGCTGGGATACTCTGTTTTGTAGGAAGGGAAGAGAGAAGAAGTAGGTAGGGAAGGAAGGAAGCTTGAGAGGCGAGGCAGCTGGTAAATTCTCAGGGGCCAGAGGGAGTCAGGAGAGGCTGACTCCAGAGCCTCAGTCTCTGGGGCTGCACAGCCATTTCTGTCCAGATTGTCACCACTAGAGAGCACCGTGTCCCTAGGAAGGGCTGCCCAGTCCTGGCGCGGGCCCAGCGCAGCTCTGCGCAGCCCCCACCTGCTCCACTCCTGGCAACACCTCAGCGGGCAGTGGGGATCTGGACGAGGCTCAGCCCCCTGCCTCAGACACTTTGCAATCTTAGGCCTAATTAAAACGCCACAGACGTTTTGAACCCCGCATTAAAATTTGATGAGGAATTGATCAGCCAAGCGAACAGGAAATTTAGCTGTGAGTGAAGGTGATGTTTGCTCAAATGTGTAATGAGGCCCACGGGGAATATTTGGGGACCTCAGTCATGTCTAGATCTACTCCTTGTCTTCAATTTCATCTTCCCCATGTGTCTCTCCCTCCAAAAATACCAGGATGCTTCTGGTGGGAACAGGAAACTGGAAAAGTCTTGGTTTGAAACTTAAACATTTCCTTTGAAAACCCAAGGAAATCTAAAATCCTCCACCGTGGACTGGAACAAGAGCACAGGAAAGAGGCAGACCTGGGGGATGTCCTGGCTCTGCCATTTGCCAGCTGGCGTCTTCAGTTTGCAAAAATCGCTTTAGTAATTAGTCACTGAGCACCTACTATGTGCCAGCTACATGTTAGACCCTGGTGGTAGAGTAGTGTGCAAAAATGTCACCGTCTCTGACTCCATGAGGTGTGCAGTTGACTAAGAGAGGCTGTGAGCCCAACTTCCCCAGCTATAAAATGGGGGTGTTATTATCTTACCATGTGGGATTTTTGGCTGAATTAAATGAGAAAAGAGACACAAAACACAGAGGACAGGGCCTGCCTAACAGTGTCAAATGAAGATTCCTTTCTGCCCTTTGATTCATGGCTTCATAGATAAGTTGATTGTGGTCTTCAAATTTGTAGGAAAATCTCTTTCCTTAGTTCTAAGACGTATGCTCCCTTACCTCATGTGTTTTAATGTCTCTGAATTTAGAATGTACCTTATAAAAAAATGTCAAAAGACAATTTCCAGCCACAGGTAGAAGAATCTTGTCATTGCCTTAGCATTCTTTAGATTTTCAAAGATGGGAGAGTCTGGGGTCATTGACTCCTGTGTCCTGGAGAACTATTTTTCAGATACATGATATCTAACCAAAGCAATGACTGATTTCCAAGTGTAGCTGTTCAAGTTCCATTAATATGGAATTCCATTAAGGAAAAAGCAGAAGTTGTAGTTTAACCAAATAGGATATGCAGAAAAAACTCTGCTTCAGATGATAATCCCTCCTTAAGCCCTTAAAACAGCCAGGATTGCCAGCATAGAATTAGGGAAGAAGCCTGTCACCCTGGTGTTATGCATAACTGCTGGTGGCCAGAAAGTTTCATTCAGAAGATCCTTTGAGCACTGAATATGATTATCTGTTATCTTGTTGCCATGGATTGGATATTTTTCATTTAATTTTTATGTGTCTATTGCTGACCCCTTGGAAAGCTATAGATTTATACATATTCATGTTATGTCTTATTATCTAGTGAAATTCTCTTATTAGTTTTTCAAATTCTTCTATTATGTTTTCTAAATTTATAATAACATTTGCAAATAATACCTATGTTGGTTCCTTCTTGTCAATAGTTAATATTTCTTTTTCTTTCTTAGCTTATTGCATTGGCTAGAAATTCCATTAGAATCAGTGTTTTCAGATTTTCTAATACTTACTGGAGCAATTGTGGTCAGTATAACATTGTCATTTTTCTCAAAAATTACCCACAGTGTTTTTTTAAGATCATCCAGTATATAGCTATGCATTTTCTCTATTAATTAAAAAATCTCCCTTATATCTGTTCTCATATCCCCCCTTTCATTATTAAAGGTGTGTAAGCCAAATGCTATAGTCTCATGAGTATTAGAGTATCATTAAGAAAATTCCCTATATATTAAAGGCTCTGAATTTCCATCTGGTCGGGTCCATGTATTGGTCCTCCTTATTTCTTGCTGGTATGGCCAACCAGTGTGGAATTTGAAGTCCTATCAATTTTCTGATTTTACCTCCCAGGTGTAACCACAATGAACATTTTGGAGTACAAAGTGCCAGTCCTTTTACTGTGCACATGCCATATGCATAAGCATAGTTGGATATGTACACAGTTGGGTTTGTATTGTTATTGCTTTGTAACCTGTTTTTTTCCAGTATGTTCTTTAATGGCTTCCAAATATTGTACAATATGGATGAACCATATGCTATTTACTTATTTTCTTGTTGTTTTATAGTCAGCCTAATCCATTTGTTGGCCATCATAAATAATTTTATGATGAGCAGTTTTATAAATAAATATTTGTTTACATTTCCAGTTATTTCCTTGGGATGAAATCCTCAGGTGGGTATGAATAATTTCAACCTCCTTGATACATATTGCCAAATTACCCTTTAGGAATTTGAACTAATTTATACTCCCAGCTGCAATATATGAGTGCCCAACTTGCTAAACTGTCACCACCATTGAGTTTTCTTTAGTCTTTGCTAATGTAATAGATTACAAATGAAATCACATTAATATCTTAATTTGCATTTCTTTGATTATGAGTAGGCAGACCCTTTTAATTGTCTTTGCCCTTTATAGTTCTCATGTGACTTTCTGTCTATCCTCAAACCATGTTTCCCCATCTTAGTGTTTGCCTTTGTATTGCTCTTAAGGGTGCTCCAACCTTAAACATATTAACTCTCTGTCACATGTGTTGGCAATATCCATATTTGACATCCATCCATCTACATGGAGCCACAGTCTCTCCAAGCCTCAGGCCTTTCAGGTTGCACTGGCCTCCTTACTGCCTTTTCTCTCTTCATTCTCAGCATTTGTTCTCCAGTTCGTGGTTCCTCTCTGCCATCTGCTTTTGTTCCCATTCACCCTCGTCCATTGTGCATGTTTTTCTATCTCTGAACCTCAAGGAGGGTCAGAGTCTTGGGTCCCATTTTAATGGAGGGTAAAGTCTTAGTTCACACCCTCTGGAGACAAGGACTTAGCTGTGGGCTCCTTTATTTCTCTAGAAGGCAATCTCAGAAAGCAAAAATGAGTGAGTAGGGAAAGCAGGACAGGGAAGGAGGAAAAGCCACAGAAGTGGCATGCCAATAAGTGTAAAGTTACAGCTGTGGGCAACTGGGGCTTAATCCTGCTGGGGACCTGCTGAGACACTGTGCAGTATGCACCTTAAAATCTCCCCACTGGAGGGTTGGAGGCAGGCCATTTATCCCTGACTTCCTTGCCCCACTGTTTGGAGGTTGCTCCGGGGGCATTTGTGCTTGCAGGTGGTGGGCACATTGAAGGAGTGCTGGGTAAAGTCGTGAGGCAAGGAGGAAAAGATATGCACCAACAGGCAGTGCAGGTGGGGTGTGCCAGTGCCCTGGAAACATTGCCATCTGCTGCTGTAGGTAGCGCGGGTGGGCTGAGGACAAGAGGTGGGGCATCCACAGCATCTGCTGAAGAGGAGGCTCTTCATCCACTATGCAAATGAGTGGATTCATCTCTGTGGGAAGCTGCCTAGAAACTGTTACAGGAAATTGATGGAAGACGCTGACATCCTACTAGTCGTTTGGTTCCAATGGGCTCAGCCTACTCCACCTTTTCCCTTTTATCATCTTGTGTCGAAATCACTGTGAGAAATCAAGGTCAGAAATGGGGAGTTTAAAAAGTTTACATTCGCACATACTCCTGGAATAACATATATTCCAGAAGTTCACTCTCCCTCTCTTTGTCCCTTCAGTATGTCAACTACAGTCACCATATTACACATCAGCTCCTCAGACCTTATGCATCTTATAACAGGAAGGTTCTACACTTTGACCCATCTCCCCCACTTTTCCCCACCCTCCAGCCCTTGGCAACCATTGTTCTACTCTATTTCTATGAGTCAGACTTTTTTTTTATGGAGTCCACACATATAAATTGTACTATGTAGTATTTGTTTTTGTCTTTGGCTTATTTCACTTAGCCTGATGCCCCGCCCCCCACGCCCTGCCAGTTTCACCCATACTGTCTCAAATGGCAGCATTTCCTTCTTTTTCAGGCTGAATAATGTTGCAGTGAACATGGGAATGCAGGTATCTCTTCAAGATCCTGATGTTGTTTCCTTTGGGATGCGAACCCAGGAATGAGATGGCTGGGTCATACGGCAGTTCTACTTTGAATTTCTTGAGGATGCTCCATACTGTTTTCCATACTCACTCTGTTTATTTTAATTTCTACCAGATTAATATGTTGCCATAAAAGCAGCTTCCAAATGCAATAGTAATCGTGACAATCACTGCAAAACATAATAGGTAATTATATTGATGAACAATTATTTTTAGCCAGTTGCCACTATAAGAATACTTACTGATTTCTGTCTATGGGTCACTGTTATCTTTTCACATGTCTCTTACTGGCCTTCAGGCTGTGGCTCTTTGTTCGGATTAGTAGACAGAAGTCTTGGGATTGACGTGGGAGGTTTGCCTGAGCCCTGGCCGTGCCAGGTGAACAGCGTCTAGTTTTGTGCTCTATGCATATGAGCTAAAGGAGCTCCATAGGAAATGCACAACATGTTTCTGACGGTGAGGAGTTGTTTGACTTGTGCAGGTGTTTTGGATGACTATTTTCCCACATCTATATGCATTTGCTTTTCTCTTTGCCAGCCTTTGTTGATTAACCGCATGCTTCTTGCATCCCTGGGATGCTCCAGGAGAGAGCATTCAGCACGGTGGCCTGGCTAGGCAGGCGGACGACAGATGATTTTCTACCAAGAATCCCCACCCTGGTTTTGCTCCCCTTCTCAGCAAAGATTTAAGAGGTCAGCGGTTTAGAGACTTCTCCAAGGCATTGTTACTTTGTCAAGATATACCAGGGTAATTGACTAGTCTGCACTTGGTATTATCATAAATAATTAAAAGAGAGCTGCGCTTATCAAAACAAATGCACCAAGAAGTGTGCCTGTTTTGCTGAACACCATGTTCAGAGGGATTAGAAGACTTAGAAATTAACCAAATCTGTCTTTATTCCCCAAATGAGTGGCTGTATATTGATCTATGTCCTGGAGGAAATGGCATTGTGACCGGCCATGGTTTAATAAAATAGGGTAGAGAAGTGGGGCAGCAAAACTGGGTTAGAATTCTGATTCTTTCTTCATAAAGATGCCCTACGTAAGCTTGTGTGTTTGGGTTTCTGTTACCACATTGATGAGATAGGATAATAATACCCATCCTTCAGGAGAACGGTAAAGGTGAAATGAGAGAATGTATGAGCAAACACTTTGTAAATTCAATAATGGTATGTAGATGTTACAAGCTTTTGTCATTAAATATGATGTATAGCCCACTTATCCCTCGCCTCTTCCTGGTTTCTCTAAGACAGGGTTTCTCAACCTCAGCACTATTGACGCTTGGAGGTGGCTAACTCTTTGTTGTGAGGTGTCCTATGTCTTGTAGGATGTTCGGCAGCATCCTGGTCTCTACTCACCAGATGCCAGTACCATCATCCCAGTCAGGACAATGGAAAATTTCTCTAACATTGCCACATGTTTCAGGGACATAAAATCGGTCTTGGTTGGAGACCACTGCTTTAGGAGTAGAGGAATTGCTGAAAAGTTCCTGGAAGTTCTTGGGACTTCGCTTCTTTACTAGTTGGTGGCATCTCTATCCGTTAACAGTGTTACAGTCGTTCTCTGCAATTCTCTTTCTTCCATTCCATGCTATTGGGGGGATGTATCAGTCAGATCAGTCTAAGTTACACTGTTGTAACAAATATTCCCCAAATCTCAGTGACTTAAAATAGCAAACATTTATTTCTTGCTCACACTGAATGTGTATTTCATATTGGATATGGCTTTCTTCCTCGTTATCTACCTTTTGGGATTCAGGCTGATGAAGAAGCCTCCGTGGGACAATGGGGTGCTGTCAGTTTGTGCTAGAGGGAAAGGAAAAGCATGGTAAGTCATGAACTGGCTCCTATAGTTGCTATGCAGAAGTGGCACTGGTTATCCTGCCCATGTCTTCTTGGTCACCTAAGTCAAATGGCCACTCTTGATTTCAACAAGGCAGGATTATCTGATCCCCTTACTGAGAGGCATAGCACAGGTCAGTGTTCAAATCCAGTCTCGGTGGGGTGGGGATACAGAATTGTTCCCCAGGAAGGGCAGTGAATATTTTGAAGAATAATACAACCTACAGCAGTGGGTGACTTGGTAATACAGGTCCTCTGTATTGCCATTTTTCTCCCATGTACTGGTCTGGTGGGGCTAAGTGCCCATGATTTATATTCTGCTTTGGGCCTCTTGGGCTTCTCTTCTGGCTCTGCCCAAGCTCCATGTTGGGCTGTCAGGCACATGTACAGCTGATAATCAAGGGTCACTGTGCTTTTGCTCACATGTATGGCTCTGGGAATGCCACCAGAGAAGCCTTCGAGTACAGAGGTGGCTAAACCGATCTGTGTGTGGCATCACAACATGCTTGGTTGGAAAGTCACGCAGCCAGTTAGTCATTTAGTTGGTGTGTTAATATAATGACAGTCACTTGGTTGGACCAATTTTCTCCCTTAACTGAGGGAAGATGTCTACTACTTAGCCAGCCAGCATAACCTGCCTCCCAGGTGGCCCGGATGGAACCAGATGGCATCAGAAATCCCTTCACTCTAGTAGTGGGGTTGTGGAAATGAACCTCGCTGGGCTGAGGGTGCTTGCATTACAACTGAGGGTTTCTAAACCTGGATGCACCAGCTAAATTGGCCTCTTCATGATATGGTGTTGGTCAGATATTGGGGCAAACACAGTGACATTTTACAATTTACAAAGCGCTTTCATGTCTGTGGTGGTGCTTCCTCTCTGTCCACCTGGAGAACGCCTGCCTATTCATTCTTTAAGAGCCCACTCAGATGTGACCTCTGGGGCTCTTGCCTGAGTGCCTTTCCCTCATCTAGAGTCGGGGCTCTCTCCTCTGTGTTCTTACAGTAACACCACCCCCTACCAAGAATTCACTGTGAACTCACGAAGAAAGGAGCTTACTTACCCTGCCAGCCTTTGTGTCCCAGGAAGTCACCGTTTTGCCTGGCACTGGGCCTACTCTAGGCAAGCGGCTGGCTTACTGGATAGCTGACCTTCATTCTTACACCGACTCTGTAAGCCACACAAGAAAATGGAGATTTAAAGGCATTTATTCACTTGCCCCAGGTCTCACAGTTGCCAGGGGATGCCCAGGACACAAACCCATCCCCCCTCAAGACCCCTTCCTTCCCTGGCATCAGCCTCTGGGGGATGGCCCTCAGTTTGCGGGATCACTGGCAGAATGTGCAGCAATCTCAGGGAACCTGATTTTCCTTTTGTTTTTTCCAGTTGAGTTTGAGTCTTTTAGGGCCTGAGTGTAGCCTCGTGCATTGGAGGGATGCAGTTCTAGCTGCTGTCATGTGCTGTGTGATGGAACTCTGTGACCAAGGGCTCAGACTCTGGTATCACCAAGACCCAGGTCTGAACCCAGCTCTTCCATTTATTAGTAACGCACACTTGAGGTGAGTTACTTCACCTCTTTGTGCCTCTGTTTCTTCATCTGTGAAAAGGGTGTCATAACAGTACCCATCTCATTAGGTTACGTTAAAGGATTACATGAAATAATGTATGTAAAAGACCTTAGCATATTGCCAGTCATATATTAAACACTAAATAATTGTTATTTCTCAGACTATATTCTATTTTCTCTTGATGTGTTGGGTCCTTCCCTCCTTCATTCAACAAATCCTCTCTACCATGTGTTGATGTCCAAAAGAATCCTTAAAATACCAGCAACAGCTGCATGATCGGTGTCACTTCTCGAGTGTCTGGTTCACCTGAGGCATCATCCATTGGTCCATATCAATGAAGTATTACTCGATGATCAATTGCATGCATTATTTCATCTAATCTTTGTTACCGCTGTATTAGGAAGACCTTATTCTCCCTATTTTACAGAAGAGAAAACTGATACTCAGAATAATTCACTGAGGGATTTGGGGTAAGAACAGATTGAAACGGTGTGCTCAGACATCGGGGGAGGAAGCTGAGAAGTCCAGTAGCCTGTCCTAGCCAGGTGGTGTATAAGAAGAGCAAGGACGAGGGCCACCCCTGTTGGTACCACTGTGTTCTTTTTTACACTATTTTAGCTGTTTAAGGAAAAGAATAAGGTACTTTCCCATGCTGACTCTCTGGGGAAGTAGGGAGTTGTTGAAAGTCAGTGGACTAAGGTCAGGAGACCTTGGGAGCTGGTCTGAGACTTTGACATGCCTCCTGACCAGCAATTTCCTTCTCGGCTGGAGGAGGGTAATTCTGAGGGACAAAGAAGTTCAGAAGCCACCAGAGGGAGCAGGATCCTGTTCTGCCTCCTCAATCAACCAGAGAACTGATCAGTAATTAACATGGCCCAGAGCCAGACTGGCTCTCCATGCTGCCAAAGCACGTGCAGAAAAGTAAAATCTTCATTCATTTGTCAACATGGGACCACCCAGTACATAAAGGGAAGACCCGTATTGAGAGTCCACTGTGTATACTGCATCTTCCGTGCCCAATTTCATGAATTTTCTGCATAACCCTAAGAGGTAGGAACTATTAGGGTCCTCGTTTCACAGTTTAAACAGAATGTTCATTTGTGCGTCAAACATGTTTTCAGCAGTTCGGTGGGTCAAGTGTGGGCTCAGTGCTGGGGGTGCAATTGTGAGGAAGACAGCCAGGTCCTAGGGGCTCAGAGAGGTGAAATCACTTGCCACAGTCACACAGCTAAGTAAACAGTAGAACTGGGATGTGCCTCTTCAGAGTCTGAGCTCTTAATCTGTCACGCAGCAGGGGTGGCCTAGCTGGGCTCCCCGACCTTCCTCCACTCCTGTTTCCACCTGCAGACACCAGCAGAGTGCTTGCAGGCCAGGTGACAAGCCTGAGACTGCTGAGGGCGTTTGGGCAACCTGAGCACTTCGGTGCAGCTTTTCTGGTGCTGTGGAGGTGTTCCTGGCTGTTAGCTTTGCAAGTGTGAAAAGATCACTGGGCTTCCATAATTCCTACTTGTTTCAAGAGAGATCACGGCACACCTGATTTTAAAAATATGAATTTAAGCCTCTGGGTGTGAATGCACAACTGACAAACAGCCGTTATGCCTGGTGAGGCCAGGTGGTACTGGGGTCCCCCAGTGCAGGCCATGGGCAGGACTAGAGTGCGGATCCTGACTTGGTTAGTTTGGTCTGAGGCTTGCTGATCAGCTCTCTTAGCAATACTGGTGCTGGGGATACTTTGCGTGGCAGGGAATCAGGCTGATATTTCCGTACTGTTTTTCACAGAACCCTAGTGTTCAGCAAGTCGATTGTCTTCCCATGTCAAGTAAGTTAGGGAAATGTTAGGTTAGACAAAATTAAATGAGCTTCATTATGGCAGGACTTCTCAGAATCTTTAATATGTTAATGTGCATGTGTCTTTCTAGGACTTGGATTTACATATGCAAATCCTGATTTTACTAGGAAGCCCTCATCTTCCCCCTGTCTGCTCCCAAGAGTACCTATTCATTCCTGTTCTTTGTAACATAATTTAGATGTCACGGCCCTGGGTTTCCTCATTCTGGAAGCTCTTTGCTCTCCGCGCCAATGTCTTTTCTTCCATTCTTCCTCTTTCTCTAGCCTCTGCATGCGTTTCCATTCCTAGCCTAGAGATAATTCATTAAAGCAACTCTCACTCCCTACCTCCCTCTTCTGATACACCTTTCCACCTCCTAACACCCTGACTAAAAAACACCATCAATATTTCATAAACTCACAGTGACAAATTTATTTTAATGTGGTCCACCGAGAGCCGGAGATTGATTGGTCCCTCAGAAGCGTGACATGTTTCAAAGCAGGATATTCATGGCATGTTTTAGTGCCTACATTAGTCAGAGAGGAGCAGAGCCCGGATTTATCATCGTTATGACTTTCTCGGTGTCTATTCTCTTCTAGCCACTGGCTGCAACTCTGAATGCTCCCTATTGATTGGTTTTGTGTCTTTAAAATGTGCTGGCCAGGGAGGCGGGGAACTTGGATTTCCATCAAATGGAGCCTTGCTTGCTGGAATTTCTGCATATTGGCAGCCTGCATTTGGGTGAAGCCACCTGGGATTTTGTGGTTTTCACTCACGAGGGATTTGGAGGGAGAGGGCTGATCTCTTTGATTCCTGAAGGGTATTCATGATTGGAAAATGGGGCAGCAAGGCCTTCTGCTTTGCAAGCCTGCTCCCCTCATTGGGAAGGTCATAATAGGGCAGCTGAAGGTGAGACCTCCCCAGCCAGGGTCCTGGCACCTGAAGGCCTCATGAGGTTTTTTAAAAAAATTGTTCAGAACAGCATAGTGCAGGGCCAAAAGTTATCTTCAAAATTTAGGAAACCCCCGTTCTCCACCAAGTAAGTAGTAATTTCTATGATGGCAGACAACATTTACTGGGCCAAGGACAGGGGGCTGTGCAATACAGACACAGTCTTTTCTCCCAACAGTTCCAGGAGGGATATTTTATTATTATTATTCCCATTTTACAGACAAGGAAGCTGATGCAGCTTAGAGAGTTTAAGCAGATGGTTCAAGTCCACACAGCTGGTAATAGTGCCATAGAAATGAGGCCAGGACTGCCTGATTTCAGACCCTGGCTCTTAGCCATGAACCTTGACTGCCTTTGTGCATGAAGCAGCTCAAGGAAGTGGTTTATTGGATTGATGTGCTGTATTCACCACATTCTTGCTTATTCACTAATGCAGAAGGCAAGGCCTCTTTTCAACAATATTCTTGGGCTAACTTGATCTTCCACATGACTTTCAGAGTAAATAACTATTGTTTTTTAGAAATCATCTTTGTTTCTCATTAATTCGGCTTTCCCTAAAGTAATAGGAAATAGTAAGACCCTATTGTATTGTTACTTGACTAAAAGTTGCATTAACTTGTAGGTGACATGCTTGCCTTCAACACGCATTTCCTCAGTACCCACCTGGCCACAGGCATTACCCAGAAGGAGCTTATGTTCTAGCAAAAGGGGCAGGTATGCACATAGTTAACCTTGCATAAAGGCACCTTGTGATAAGACCAAGGGACCATGTATGATTGCAGGGCTGAGGATAGACCAGTTAACTCTCAGTGGGGTGTATGTAGAACTTTCTCTGGTAAAGTATCAACTGAGCTGGGCTTTGAAAGATGAAAAGATTTTAAGAAGCAGAGATGGGTTTGAGGATACTCTATCTAGGGGGGTGCTGCAATGAGACAGGGTGGTATGGAAACATGTTGTGGATGTCAGGGACATTTCACCTGAATGGCCAGCAAATTAGAGAGAAACCCTTTGAGTTCATCTTTCTTTCTTGTATGGATAAATGTTCTGACGCGGTTCCTCCCTCTGTGTGGATAAGAATGCATTAAGCAAAATGACTGCAAAACAAATCTAGTTCTACTTGGTTTCCATTAGAAAGTCAAAGACATATATCTGTGGGAGGGAGAAAAAATCCTCCTGCAGTTGGAATTGAAGCATATTTATGAGAAAGGAGTTGAGGCAGTGAGCAGTTAATCCTGGTGATCGTAGACCATGGCCCTCTCTGCTCAGTGGGGTGAGTGGGTCTCTACTTAGCAGTTACTTTTCCGTGGAACGATTTTATAGGGATTTTGTCAACTTGGGGTTTTTCCAGAAAGGAAGGCTGACACCTCAATGCTTGGACAGTAGAGTTTCTTTCATATCCAGGGGAAATTTGACTTTATATTTGCAGGGTCCAGAATTCAGCTTCATCTTTTGCCAGGGTACAATAGGAAAGCACATTGCTCTGAAAGCCAGCTCACTAAGCTCCAAATTCCTGAGAATGTTTTCCGTTTTATCTTTTGGAGAAAGGAACGAAGGCCAGGGATACCAGCTCCTGCCTGGAGAAAGCCAAAAAGTCATGGCCATCTCCAGGGGAGGTTTCTCATTGGGTGGTCTGCAGATGACCTGCAGGATAATCACCTGGAGGTATTTTTAGAAATAGATTCCCAGGCTTTACTTAAGAACAATGGAATTCCAATCTCAGGGGCCCAGAAATCTGTATTAGACACACACACACACACACACACACACAACACACAAACACACATGCATGCATGCACACGAATACCAAAGCTACTCAGAGATTCAAATGCACAGGAATGCCATGGATGGCTGGACTGATTTGCCCTGTATAGCACAGGGGGTGCCATTCACCTCACATAGATGGGCTGGTACACCCTAGATTTGTGCAGTGCAAAACCTGTACAGCAGTTCATGGTGGCTTTATACTGTGGCATCACTGGTGGGGATTGGCATGTATCCAGTCCAGACTAACTTGTTCTGCCACTCCATCTACAGTACAGGTCAGAGATCCCTGGGCCACAGAGAAGAGCTGTTGCTGAGGCCTTGCACAAGCCTCACTTTCTGAAGGAAGATCAGAGTCCTCATCTGCCAGCAATGGTCAAGTAGAAGTAGGCATTTTGGAGAGTCTTGATTGCTACCTGCAGCTTTGATATATTATCATGTAAATGAAATGTGCTAATGCTTATCAAATACTGTTGCCCAGGGCCTTACGTACATTAGATATTTAATAAATGTTAGTTCTACCTTCTTTTCCCTTTGCCTAGCATTTCTGTTAATCAGATTTTATCACATATACCTGACTCACAGACTTGCCTCCCATATCATACTGACAAGCTGGACTCTGATGCGTAATCTCCCAAGACTTCAGTTTCTGGAAAATGAATGTGTTTACATTTTGATTGTGCAAAATTTTATTTTAACATAGCATGAGCTACACATAGAGCTTTGGGAACAAAAATCTGAATTATTGTCAAAGTCAGAATTCTCCCAGCAGTGACTGCTGGCTCCCCCCACCTTGGCCAGGTAGAGCTTTGGGGTGTTTTGTTAGTTACAGGTGCTGTCAGTTTCCTTTGTGGAACCTTCTGTGTTTGAACTCTCTGACATCCTTGCCCTGAATCATTGCCAGACTAGGTGCTGGAATTCAGCAGCTCATGGAGGATTTGCATCCTACTCTTTGTCTCTGAAACTGCTAAAAGGCCTGAGGATCCTCAGTGCAAGTTTGGGAGTGCTGCCTGACTCTGCCCTGATGCAGTTGACAAAACTCAGCCAGAAGCTAATGCAACAGTGAAGAGAGTCTGTAGGGCCAGAAGACCTGTGTTTGAATCACAGACCATCACTTACTGGCTGCGTGAGCTTGGATAAGTTGCTTAAGCTCTCTGAACCTTGATTTTGGCATCTGTAAAATGGAGATGAGCATTCTCGCTGCATGGACTGATGAATGGAATGCAATGTGTTAACGTATATGTAGGGGCTAGCACAATGATCAGAATGTCCATTCACTTATTTAAAAATGTGAGGGGTTACAGTGGGTCAGGCCTGTGTTAAACATGGGGACTAAGCTGTACTCACAGATCTCAGACTGAAAAGAAGTCAACAAATACAGTGTCAGAGAGTAATATGTGCCAAGAGGGAAGTTGGTACTCCTTTGATTGGATTATCAGGAGCGCTTCTGGGAGGAAGTAGTGATCTGAGACCCAAATGATGAGACTATGTGAAGACAGACAGGCAGAGAGCAGAGGATGAGCATTTCAAATGGTGGGAACCACCTGCACAGAGAACAGGTGTGCTGCAAGGTGAGGACAGGTGTGCTGTCTTGGAGGAAATGAAAGAATGCTGGTATGGCTGGAATACAGAGAGGGAGAAGAGTGCTGTGAAGTGAAACAAATCAATCAGGAAAGGGGTTTATATTTTATTCTTAGCACACTTGAAGATAGGCACAAAGTTAATGCTACTTTTCCTCTTATATATATAATTTTTCCTCTTGTGCTATAAACTTGGCTGCTTGATTCAGACCCTATATCAATGAAGAATGTTTTTAACTGCAAGTAACAGGAAATACAACTAACTTGTCTTAAATAAGCAAGGGTGTGATTTTTCTCACTTAATATGTTTGAAAGTATGAAGATGTCGGTACTGCTTCAGCAGCTCAACAAAGTCATTTCTCTGGGCTGGCCTCCCTATGATTCACTTGGCTTTCCCCTCCTGGTCACAAAATAGCTGCCACAGCTCCAAGCATTGCATCCTCACACTGTGTTGGGAGGCAGAAGACAGGAGGCAGTATGGAACCAGACAATTTCTTTTCAAGTGCCTCTTTTTCATAAGGTCAGAGAAAACTTTGCCCCCAAGATTCTCCTGCATCATATTAGTTATCATGGAGTGATACCCAGGGGTCTACCTCATAGTTAAGCAAAGTCTGGGTTTTGTTAGCAGGTAAAAAGTATGGGGTAGATAACCATAGTGATTTTCACCCTCTCCATATTCCTACCTACCTCCCTGAATGAAGGCCACAGAATTAAAAATTTTGACCCTAGTGAGGGTCAGCAGCTCAGAGGGGTTTTCTGTCTTCTTGAAAACTTCTGGATTTTCTTACTTTCCTCTGACACCATCACGGGCCACTCATCCCTTGCTGCTCTTTAGCAAGTTGAAGGCACAGGAATTAATTAAAAGCAAAACTTGACATAAGTGTTTTTAATTGTAATTGAAAAATGCTGCCTGTTTTATAAAGGTGACAGTTTGCAAACACAAGTGTGAACGTCTTGCTACCTCACTTGCTGGCGGCCCCATCACGGAGTGGCAGGGTGGGACAAGGAGATAGATCTGGTGTGAATGACTTGTTTCCAGCAGTGAAGCATGCAATCCGAATTTCTCCTGAGCAGTGTCACCTGATATATATCATCAGGTGCACTTACCTCCAGTATCACCATTCCACCCAGCCTTCAGGTTTTCCTGGAAGAGAGGTATAGTTCCCTCTCATCTTGGAGAACTGGGGCACTGGTGACACACCATGGAAGCCACATGCTCTTTCCTCCAGGTCTGAGTCTAGTTGTGAAGTAAACTGTTCATTCAACTGTCAGGATGTTTTGCAATATGGGTAAATTGGAAGCCCACTCAATTGGCCAGGGGCTGTATTTGCATTTTTTTCTCCTGGATATGTGGCTAATGTAGATTCAGCCTTGGTGTACTCACGGGAGGCAACTGGGTCTGGGAGAGGGAAGATTGTGTCTCTCTCAATATTGTTTTGTGGGGAGATGTCAGGAGTGTAGACACTTAGGGGAAATATTTGGCTGACAGGAAACAGCCCACTAGAGGATTTTCTGGAGCCATCCAAGGACTCTAGCAGAACCCATCTTTAGGAACCATAGATGGGCTTCTCGCACATCTGTTCCATTCCTCTCTGGAGACCTGCTTCCTTGACATGGAGACCAGCTTCCTTTGCAGGGTTCCCAGTTTCTGCTGATCTATGGGTTTCTTCCCCAGTTTTCAGTGCTTATGCTAGCCTCGACTCTACCTGACCTTGAAGTTCAACTACTCATTCATTTATTAATTCAATGATTCATTAACTTAGCCAATAATCACAGAAGTATGTGTTTAATTATAAGTGGAAATAACTCCTCTGAAGGAAAGGATTATGGCGTTCTATAGTCAATGGCATCAGTCTCTGTGACATGGTGCCCCTAGTCCTGGATGGAGAATACAGTTGGTCCAGCTTGGAACACCTGGTCCAGTCAGTGAAGGCTGCGGGGAGATGAGCCGGCACACAGTCAGGCCTGAGGATGGAGCATAGTGTCTGAGTATGGGGAAATGGCAAAGAGGAAATGCTTGACATCTCTCCTGCAGAAAGACTTCCAGGTTGGACTTCCACAAAGTTATCTTTGATGGACTCTCACCTACATTAGGCTTGGTTCTCAGAAAAGCTTCACTAATTATATGGCTGACCAGGCTCAGAGGTCTGCATCATAGATGCTGAGCTTGATTCTGACAGGCTCCCCATGCCCTGACTCACCTGCCCATGACTCACCTGGCCAGAGAATTCTGGGTTTCAGGTACAAGATATGGGCAGGTGTCCACCTGGGCCTCTGCTCGATGCGTGGCTGTACTTTAAAGATCATAGTCTCTGATTTTCCAAGGTCTCTTTTTCACTGAAATGAGGCAATTGGCATAGGTACCTCTGGACGAATGGCTGTGATAGACAGTGATGTAGCAAAGCTGTCTGTTTCTTGATGTTTGAGGCCGAAAGTTTGAGAATAAACTTAGCAGCATGATAAGGGCAGATCACCATAAAAGAGTCTGTCATCTGCTCATTTACCCAGTAGTGATGGAGGATGGACCAGGCCTGACCCAATGCCGGGCATGGAGAGCTGTAAAGAAAGCGTCCATGATGATGGCCTTGTCCCCTGGCCCACAGGGTCCCCCTACTTGAGGAAGGGAAGTAACAGTGCCAAGCAACCCAGAGTCTAGGCCCCCAGAGATGAAGACGGTTGGTCTGGTGGGCCAGGGCCAGCTGGAAGGCTGTATAGAGAGGGTGCAGGGCAAACATTCAGGGTTCTGAGGGCCTGGGCTGGGGGTCCATCTCAAGCATCCCGGGTGGAGTCCTGACTTTACTCCATCCACTTCCGTCCTCTGTAGCTGGAAAGAGTTTTCTTGGTCCACGTGGTTCTCCTGATGTGCTACCAGCTAAGAGGCTGGGCTGTATTTCAGGAGGGTTGCTACAAGGGAAACTTAGCCTGTAAGTCAAGCACTTTAGTTCTCCAGGCGTGAAAAACAACACTCTTTATCTCTGGCCATGCCTGGCTTTGTGAGCTGTGTCTAACGGCCACCGGAGGAAATATAGCATGGTACTGTCAGAGTGGGCCCTACGTCCCTGTTAGCAGGAGGGCCTCTGTCCCCAGGTGCAGAAAGGGCCGGAGTCAGTCTTGACCTGAGATATGTTTGCCTTGAAAGAAAAGTTTTCAGAAAACATTCATTTAATATTAAATAAGACAAAACAGAAAACCAAAAAAAAAAAAAAAATCCTACCAGATTTGGGGGCATAAAATCATAAACTGCATGAAAAGAACTTAGAACAGTGCTCAGTCCATTTCCGCTTCAACAAATATCAGTTGTTATTATAATTCTAATAATTTTGTTATATGTATATTTCAGGCCTAGTGTTACTCTCTTCCCAGCCCATGTCAGTCTAAATCCGTGTTGCTGGAGTCTGCTCCAGTCCATTTATCTGTGCTCTCTCATGTAGCAGCCCAGGAATCCTCTAGGACCCCGGTAGGGAGGGGGGGGATGGGAGGGGAGGGAAGGGGAGGGGAGGGGCCCACCCGGGGGAGGGGCCCACCCGGGGGGCCACCCCTGCCCTTTCCCCAGCTCATGTTTGGGGCATGCTTCCATAGGTAGATATTTTGAATCTGTGCCACTATGGAGAAGGTTTGAATATCACCAAAGGAAAGTTCTTGCCTGGCTAATTCTCGTTCATGCTATTGGCCTCAGCTTAAGCTTCAGCGCTTCCGGGAAGCCTTCCTAAGAAGCATCTTCCTTTCTGCTTCCAGCCATTAAAAAAAAAAAAATCCCATTATATGGAGTATTGTATTTGCCAAAGAGGACAGCAATAACCTTTCCCATCCCATATACCCCTTTACAAAGTGCCTTTGTCTGTGTCCTGTCTTGAATCTGTGTGGACCTTCATGATGGCCTTGGCCAATAGAATAGTGCGGAAGTGGCGCTGTGTGGTGTCTGCAGCTGTATCATAAAAATCCCAGGCAGCTTCCGCCTTGCTCTCCGGATGCTCTTTCAGAACCCAGCCACCATGCTGAGAGGGAGCCCAAATTAGTTCCTGATGACGGGCCACTTGGAGAAGTCATGTACTGTTGCAGCTGACAGCCCAGCTGGGTCCCAACTGATAGCATCAACTGTCAATCATGTGGAGGAAATGCCTCCAAATGAGTGATCAGCAAAGGTTTTCTATAAAGGGCCAGATAGTAAACATTTTTGGCTTTGCAGGCCATACATTTTATGTTGTAGCTATTCAACTCTGCTGTTCCTGTTCAAAGATAGCTCTAGACGATACGTGAATGGATGGGCATAGCTGGATTTGGCCTGTGCACTGTGGTTTGCCAGCCCATGCTCTAGATGATTCCTACCTCAGCCATTGAGTCACTCTCATCCCTCTAGCCATCCTGTGAGAATTCCCAACCCACAGAATCCAAGACCATGGTAAAATTGTTGCTTTCGCCTTGACATTTTGGGTTGGTTTGTACATAGCAATAGTTCATGGATTGGTGCATATCTACATTGTTTATGATTTTCTATTACTGTGCCTATGTCTTCTTTTAGCTTCTGAGCCCTTCAAAGGTAGGTGCTGGATTTTCTTCTTCCTCCCTCTTCTCTCCTTCATCAGATCTGGTCCTGAGTGCCATGTTTTATGTTCAGTGCTTAATGTAAATTGTTGTCTTTGCTCTTCCCAACGGTTACTGCATCTCTATGTAACAGATAAACAATATAAGCGTCTCCAAGGCTAGTAGACTGCCCCAAGGACACTGGAATTGGGGTTCTCTTGATTCCAGGGCCCGTGATTGTATCCATGATGTCATCTAGCCTCAGTGTCCCTGGTGTTAAATAGAGGAGAAGGCCTTGAGGAACACCCATTAGAAACTTGGGCCCAGAGGCCATGCTTATGTAGTCCCTGCTGCACTCCTGGTGCCTTGCAGAGCTCCTGGGGCACAGTGGTCACACAGTGATATTTGGTTGGGTGGATGCATGATTGAATGAATGTCTAGCACACATTAGCTCTCCCCTTTGGCTGATGCCAGATGCAGCTGGGCCAATGGAGGATATCCCCCGACAGACCACTGACTCCTGTGACCGAGTGTTGTGTAGGTATGGTTGGTGCCCTGTTTGTACTCCCTTGGTCTACTCCAGCTCCCTGTTTTTGCCAGAGAGTGTGCCTCGCCCCTAGGAGTGGCTTGGCCTGCAAATGGGGTTGGTCAGAAGTGTGAGGGAGTTAAAGCCCCACAGCCCTCAGCCAGTAAGGGGTGGGAGTTGGTGGATAAATACTTGAGCTTCTCATCTTCAGCAGTACAACCCTGAGCTGTGCTGACAGGAGCCTCTTGAAGAACCCCAGTGGGATTGAGGCCTGTTTACAGATTTTCTATCAGCTTTTCTCCCTTTCTGACTTTCTTAAATCATACAGTATTTTTTGATTATCACCCATGAAATAAATAACATGTACCCAAGTCCTAGTCTTATGGTTTGCTTAAAAGCAAACCTAAGGGGTTTTCCTGGAGGGAAAGTGAACCTAGGACAAGTGTGTATTGTGAATGGTGTAAAAAGTAACACACATTCTAGGAAACACGTGCATAGGACAGAGTTGTATCAGAAAAAGTCTGACTTAGTACAGAGACATAATTATTGATATTTTCATGGATGTAATTTTCTTACCTTTGGATATATATAGTAACTGGAATTAGGCTAACCAAGATTTGCTTATTATTTTAATCAATAAATAAGAACGATTTGTAATCAGCATATCAATTGTGTTTAAGTAATTGGTGCTTCTGAAATACTTGAGGGAGATTCAGAATTGGTGCTGTCTTCAGTGGTTTTAATCATCTCCCCCCAGTCTTGCTGCCACCAGAACTTTCTATCACACTTCTTCTTCATGGATCAAACAAAGACCCACTGGAGCCCAGTCCCAGCCTGGCTCTTCTAGCTACATGCTGGAAGAGGGGAAGGACACCTCCAAGATTATTTGGGCTCAGTTAGAGTTTCTGGCCTCCCTTGTGGGAAGCCCAAGTATTGCCCTGGGGATTCTGTTGGATAATTATTTTGGGGACATATTTGTGGCCTAGACTATAGGTGCATCACTCCAGTGAATATTTGTGTATGATTCTGCTATGTCCCCAGGGCAGTGTGGGGTCACTGTGCACTAAATTTATGGCTTATAGGGGTTTTGGACCACTGGGAGATTTACTTTGAGCTGCGGGTTCAACTGGAGGACTGGCTGGTGGTTATCACATTTTTAGGACTCGAACCAACCCTACTCTGCTCTGTGTTGAGTGACTCTTCATTCAGGTCTTCTGGGAGTGGTGGGGGATTGGCAGAGGGCAGTTTACTTTGCTTCACCTTTTCATAGGCAGTGTAGACCTTTGAGGTATGGTGTGGAGGAGGGTCTCCTTATAGACTTACAACCTTGAGTGAACTTTGGTCTTTGTCTTCTGTACTCCATATTCCACGAGGCTGTAAATATGGAAGCTTAAATTATCCAGGTTTGGCAAATACCCTCAGGGCAAAAGCTTGTTAGGCATTCTACACCTCTCAAGGGTCCGACCTTCCCTGCTATGGTTTTAGGAAGATTTACAAAATATATTAGATGCAGTATTTTTAGTTAATGAAAGCAGGGAGGCTAATTCCAATACTTAGTCTGCTATATTATGGAAAATGGCTTTTTGCCCCAAGGATTTTCCATGGAGCTTCTCATGGCTGAGCACTGGGCAGGAACCCTCATTTGGAGATGAATTTTGAATGTAAGGGTTATGGAATCTCTGAAACCACCTCAACTATCACATCTTTGCACATTAATCAGATGATGACTCCATTTACATGAAACAAGGGAATGACCGGCCACCAGGAGATCACATAGCCTTGCCTGTAGACCTACAGGGGTCTCATAAGAGAGAGCCGAAGTCCTGAGTCAGTGAAAAGATTCCGCTTTATCTCTACAAACATCACTGCTGGTCAGCCTTGCCTTTCTTACCCTTGGAACAAAGGAGTTTCCAAATCTCTCTTTAACTTCAGATAGGGCTTGTATGGAAATTTCTACCCTATTTCCAAGGGGTTGAGTGGGACCTTTTCTATTTCACTTATATTTAGGAAGACTCCCATTGATAACATGGTCACCCCCAATTCATACATTCTTCCATCCATTCATCCATACCTTCAACAAATGGGCCAGAGTAGAAGCCCATTCTGAAATTTTCCTCAGAGACAAAAGTGAAGGGGAACTGCTTGTGTGTATTGATAAGTCTTCCCTGAAGGGTTCAATTTATTAGTATGTCCCTTCACAAACTTCTCCCTGGGCCAAATGTTGGACCCCACATCCTGTCATCATAAGCAAATTATTGATAAAGTTTGTATAAAAATGAGAGTGAGAGACAAGATTGTATGAGAAGGGTAGATAGATGTTTAAATAAGTTATTTCTGGCCACCACTAATTTTATAGGATTTCAATGGGAAAAGACACTTTTCTCCCCTCCTTGTTTCATTGTGCTTTCTACTGGAGGAAGGGAGGTATTAGAATAATGCCTTTTAGAAGTGAGGCCCTGTATGAGGTAGGTTTGCTCCAGTAACAGGCAAAACCCCAGATCTTAATGGTGCAATGTCATAAAAGTTTATTTCTCCTTTATACGCAGTCCAGTGGTAGAGTTTCTTGTCTGTGTTTTCTCTGGGCAGCTTTACTACAAGTATGACTCTAGGACTCAGGATTCTTCTATTTTAGGATGCTAACACTCTTAACACTATCAACTTTAACTAATTGGCATTTATTTATAGAACACTCCATCCAGCAATAGCAGAAATCACATTCTTTTCAAGTGCATATGCAACATTTACAAGATAGATGATATTCTGGGCCATCAAACTAATCTGAAGTCTTGATAAATTTAGAAGGGTTCAAGTCATACATAATATCGTCTTTAACTGTGATAGAATTAAATTAGAAACCCATAACAGAAAGTTCTCTGGAAAATCTTCAAATATTTAGAAATTAAATACCACATTTCTAAATAAATCATGGGTTAAAGAAGGAAAAAATTAATTTTAACAAAATGAAGCTTAAAACATATGGAAGTTTGGGCAGTGAGGTTAAAGCAGTTCTTAGGGGGACATTAATAGTACAGTGTCTACCTTAGAAAAGAAGAAACATCTCAGTGTATACACATGTCAAAATCCATCAAGCTATACATTAAGATTAATGTATTTAATTGTATGTACCTGAGTGTAAAAATTAAAAAAGAGAAAGAACAAGTTTAACCCAAAGTAAGCAGATGAAAGGAAATGATAAAGTTCAGAGCAGAACTTAATGAAAAAAAAAAAAACCAGAAAAACAATACAGAAAATCAATGAAACTTGAACAAATTTAATATAGAATTGAATCTGTATTCTTTAGATATAATTTAAAAGATGAAACTTGTAGTTAAAAACTTTCCCACAAAGAAAACTCCAGGTATAGATGGCTTCACTGCTGAATTTTTTAAAAAATTGAAGGAAGAAATAATATGGATTCTAGAAATCTCTTCCAGAAAATTGAAGAGGCTTGGATGTTTTCCTCAAGACATCTGCTCTCATTGCTTCTCTTCAACATTGTACGGAGGTTTCTCGCCAGCACAATTAGGCAAGGAGGAATCGAAGTTGTCTGGATTGGAAAGGAAGGTGTACAACTATCTTTATTCACAGATGACATGTTGTTTAACAACATGTGACTTTAGTGAGGTTGCAGGATATAAGATATAAAGATAAGTTATATTTGTATATATTAGCGGTAAAATTATAAATTTAAATAAAAATGAATAGCATCTACAATAGAGTAAAAAATATGAAATACTTATGGACAAATCTGACCAAAGATATGAGAGAGTAACTTCAACATATTGCTGACAGAAATAAAAGAAAATTTAAGTAAACAGAGTGATGTTTTTGTTCATGGACCAGAAAGCTCAATATTGTTAAGAAGTCAGTTTTCCCCAAAATAATCTATAGATTTAACACAATTCTGATCAAAATAGACACATTGATTCTAAAATTCATGTGGAAATGCTAAGGTTCTACTATAGTCAAAATTACTTTGAAAAAGAAGAACAAAATTTGAGGGCTTGCATTATCTAATTTCAAGATTTATTATAAAGCTATAGTAATCAAACTAGTAAGTTTTGGTATCAAGATAGATAAATAGATAAAGAGAACAGAATTAGAGAGTCCAGAAATAGACTCACACATATAAGGACAACTGATCTTTGACAAAGGTGTAGATAATTCTATGGAGAAAAGATAGTCTTTTTAACAAATGGTGCTGGAGCAGCTGGACTTCCATATGCAAAAAATAAAAATCTTGATCCATATCTTCTATCATATATAAGAATTTTCTTAAAATCGTTCATGGATCTAAATATAAAGCACGAAACTATAAAAATTCTAGAAGCAAACAGGAGAGGATCTGTGTGGCCTTGGGTTAGGCAAAGATTTCTTAGATAAGATGCCAAAAGCATGATCCATAAAAGAAAAAAATGCATTAATTGCACTTCATCAAAATTAAAAATGTCTAATCTTCAAAAGACACTGTCAAGAGAATGAAAAGCCACAAGTGGAGAGAAAAGCTTTGCAAAGCATGTATTTGCTAAAGGACTTGTATCCAGGATATATAAAGAACTCTCAAAACTCTGTATTAAGAAATCAAATACCCAACAAAAAATGAGCCAAAGACTTGAATGGAGACTTCACCAAGGAAGATAAATGGATTGCAAGTAAGCACATGAAAAGATGTACAAAATCATTTGTTATTAGGGAAATGTAAATGAAAATCATATGGTGCCATAATTTGTGTCTAAAATTAAAAAGATTGATCACATTAAGTGTTGGCAAGGATATGGAGGGAGCTAAAACCCTCATACCTTGCTGGTGTTGATGAAATGGTACAATCACTTTAAAAAATAGTTTAGCAGTCTCTTCAAAAGTTAAACATAACACTTGTGATAAGATCTAGCTATTCCACTCCTAGGTATTTGACTAAGACTTATTCAGTACACAAATATTCATAGCAGCTTATTCATACAGCTCCAAACTGGAAGCAATCCAAATGGTCATCAACTGGTGAATGGATAAGCAAACTGACATAGTTATATAATGAAATACTACTTGGCCATGAAAAGGAATGAACCATTGATACATAGAACAACATGGATGAATCTTAAAATATTTATGATGAGTTGAAGTCAGACCAAAAAAGAGTATACACAGTATAATTCCATTTATATAAAACTCCAGAAAATGCAAAGTAGCCTGTAGTGACAGAAAGCAGATTGGTGGTTGCCTAGTGATGGAAACAGGGAAAAGGTGGAAAGGGGCAGGAGGCAGGATAACAAAGGGGCAGGAGGAAACTTTTGGGGATGATGAATATGTTGGCTGTCTTGATTATGGTGGTTTCATGGGTGTATACATATGTCAAAACTTAAATTGTACCCTTTAAATATGAATATGTACAATTTATTGAATGTCAGTTATATCTTAATAAAGCCATTAGACAGAGGATCTCTGCTTGGTTGAGAAGAAACCACAGGTGGTAAGCCTCAAAGAGACTTATGAGGAGGCCACTGCCACAGTTCAGGCAACCGATGATGGTGCTTTGGATGGTGAGCAGAGATAGGATTCCGGACATGTTGGATAAGGGCTGCCAGAGTAAAAGGTGTCAAGGTGTGGGTTGCCATTTCGCATGACGGAAATGGGAGATCAAATACTTTTCCTGGTTATGCTGGGAACCAGGGGCTGGGCTGCAAAGTAGTCCAGATAGGCTGAGCTCCTTGGTGGCCCTGGAGAATGACAGTTCCCTCCTTTTCCCTGCCTATGATTTCTGGGATGAGGAGGGACAGAGAGTGGGTTCCAGGCCCTGCCTCAGAGGTGTGGGTGCATGTTCGCCTGTGAGGATGTGATGGGCAGAGGGCCAGCTTCCCAAAACTAGGCTGGGAGCTGAAAGTTTCTCCTGTCTCTTGCTCTCAGCTGTGTGTGAATCTGGGATGGAAGTTCCTGTTTCCTTAAAATGTGTGGGTCCTAAGGGCTCCAATTCATGCCAAGCTTCCTAGGTTCATGGGGGAAGGTAAGATGGGCAGGGGCAGGTGTGGAGGAGGGCAGAGCACATGAACCAAGTAGGGGAACTCAGTGAAGCCCTGGAATGTTGAAGGTAGAGGACCCTTTTTCCTGCTTTCCCCAACCTCAAACCTACTATACGCACCAGACCCCGAGCTTTGTGAGT
The DNA here is from genome assembly GCF_040802235.1 of Manis javanica. Lineage (NCBI taxonomy): Eukaryota > Metazoa > Chordata > Mammalia > Pholidota > Manidae > Manis > Manis javanica. The sequence continues at coordinate 18,500,410 of NC_133160.1, read as the reverse complement.
GACTGAGCACTGGAGGTGTAGATATGTACCTAGAAGTGTCTGTGCATGTGTGTGCCTATGTGTAGGTGAGCAACTCATTCTGGTTTGCCAGGGACTGTCCAGGGTTTAGCCCTTGAAAGCCTATGTCCCAGGAAACCTCTCAGTCCTGGAAAATGTGGAAGGTTGGTCACCCTACCTGTGTGCATAAGTATGTGTGTGTGTGCCCATGTGTGCATGCATGTGTATGCTTATGTGTGACTGAGTTTGTGGGTCTGCACAGTGGGCAGAGCTAACTGCATGATATGTAGCTATGTGAAGCAGGGTGTGTCAGGGAGTGTGTGTCCACAGGTGAGGGGTCACTGGGACTTTGAGGAGATCTAAATGCAGATTTACTTACCCTTTCACTAGTCCCCTTCTGTGCTTCCAGAAAGGATCTGAGGTGGCTCTGTGTGCCGGTTCCTTAAGGAGGCAGTGCTTTCAGTGGATGAGTGCATGCACCTGGGAGTTGGATGGATCTGGGTTCAATTGCCACCTCAGCCACTATTGGCTGAGTGACCTTGGACAGTGTGTTTACCAAGGTCTTTGTGTGGGTAATATTCCTCACTGTAAAGTGGATATAAGGATACCTTAACAGGAACATAAATGTCACAGTGCTGGAGGGACTGCCACTGGTAAGCAATGGTAATTATTACTGTTACTGTTTTTGTGGGCCTGGCGTGTGTGGCTGGGCACACTCTTACTGCATGTGTATACAAGTGTGTGAATGTGCACATGTGCATGTGCTTGAGTGTTGCTATTATTGTGTATATGTGAATGTGTGTGTAAAGTGTGCAGTGAGTGCACATGAGTGTGTGCATGTGTGGGCATGTGCAAGTGTATGTAACTGCATGCATGTATGTCAGTATGCATGCACACATGTGGGATGTGGGTGTATGTATGCACACATGAGTAAGATGGCATGTGTGCATGTCTGTATACTTGCTCATGCACAGCATGAACTCACTTTTAGGGTGTCCTCATCAGGGCCAGGTGGGAAGGGTGGGAGGAGTCCACAGTGTGGGGACAGGGGCTCCTACATTCCTTTGCATTGGCCATGGTGCCGTCAGCTCCCAGAGGTGCTTCCACTGCTTGCAGTGATGTGCTCTGCATAGGGTTGAATTCTGTATTGTATGACCTGTCTTATTAAAATATATATTGTGCCTCTATGAATTTTTAATGTAAAGCAATTAGTGAGAAGTCTGAAGTCCCCTCAATCGAACTAATAAAGGAGCCATTGGGGAGATGAATGCGGAGGCTGCAGTGAGAAGGGGCTGTTGGGGGGTGGGGATGGTAGGTCCCCACAGATGGAGGGAGGAGATTCCCACAGACAGAGAGAGGAGATCCCCACAGATGGAGGGAGAGGCTCCCACAGATGGAGGCTCCCATAGACAGAGAGATGCAGTTTTTATAGGACACGGGGAGTGGGTGGTTGAGAGATATCAGGGCTGCAGGATCTGGTTCAGGTGTTGCTCTTGTAAAGAGGTTGACTCTAAAAAGGGAGAGGATCCTTGCATTTTACTGGCCTCTGGTCAGGTTGGCAAAAGGTAGGATGGCCTGGGAGGGATGGCACATAGTGGAACTAGAGTGGCTTTTATTGGAGGCAAAGGCCAGTGGCTTTCTTGCCTGAAGCTGTAGATGGGCTGCGCTTGCTGACCTGCCTAGAGAACCTTCCCCTGTTGGGTGCCCATGGTGCCCCTGGCCTTGTGCTTCCCACTGGCTGTCTTGACTGGGCTGAGGGGCACCTGCTTAAGGTCCGCCTATCAGCTGTCAAGTAAGAAGACAATGGGTTCCTCTCTTGAGAATTTACCTTGAAGATGTACAGACAGGAGCTGGTGGTAGCAGACGTTTGAGCTGAAAGTTCATGCCCAGCTGGGGCTGGAGTCTGTGTCTTGACAACCTGATTTATTTGAATTTTTGCCTGGCAGGTGGGAGATGGGTGGGCAGAAAATGTACAGTGGAGGAAGCCAGTCTGAAAGAGAAGGATAAAGTGGGCTGCAGAGAAAAGTGGAGATGGAAGGACAGAGACAGTAAGAAAGACAGAGGAAAGGGATACAGTATCCCTCCCTCCTTCCCTGGAGTACGTTTGAATGAGTCCGAGGCCCTCCTGGTACCGAGCCTCTGGGTCACGGGCCCAGGGTCTTTGCTGAGGCAGGCGCAGGGCAGATGTCACTCTTTGGATGGTCACCGCAGCCATATACTGTGTTTCCTATTTCATAGTTGAGGAATCTGAGGCTCTGGCTGACGAGCACCCAGGCACACGCACTGGGAGGAGGTAGAGGCCAGACTGAAACTATGCTTTCCCAGCTCCTGCCTTTGGGGTCCTTGGACGTGCTGTCCCCTGGATTTGTCCTTTTGCCCATGTGGCTGGCTGCTTCTGATCTTTCAGGTCTTAGCTTAGCATCACCATGAAAAAGCTCTCCTGGGCCGCCCTGTCCAGAGTAGCCACTCCTGCCTGTTATTCTGAAGCTGAGCCCCTTCAGGATGCTGTTGTTATTTATTCGTTTGTTAGTTTTTCTCCACATTGCATGTATCTCGGTTTGTAATTTTCTTATTCGTGCAATGATTTGATGATTCATGCCTTTCTTCTCAACTGCAAGTTCCATGAAGATAAGAATGGCCTGCATTTTCACTGTGAAATGCTCATGCCTGGCTTAGAACTTGGCATACAGATGGAGCTCAATAAACACTTGTTGAATGCTTGCTGGAGTCCTCATTGTATCTATGAAGAAATGGAAACCTGGCAAAATTAAGAAATTTGCCAAGGCCTTTGAGAAGACAAATAGCCAGGGCAGGAGTCAAACCAGGGTCTGATCCAGCTGGAGTCCACAGCCTTCCTTACCTGTCATGCTATGAAATTTCGCCTATTTGATTAGTTGTCTGTGAAACATGCCTCCCTCTGGCCTGACCAGTGTGCCTGTCCATGCTGTTCATCTTCTGACAATTGTATGAGCCGCAGTGCTGAGAACTGAGGTTGGGGGTCAGGGCAACTGGGTTCAAGACTCAGCTCTGTACTTTATTGCTGTGGAAACTTAGGTCAATTTCTTGTGTGTGTCTTGCTTACCTGTGTAATGGTTAATTTTATGTGTGGACTTGGAGGATGCTTTTGGCTGATGAACATTTAAGTAGGTGAATTTTGGATAAAACAGATTGCTCTCCATAATGTGGGTGGGGCTCACCCAATCAGTTGAAGACTTGAATTGAACAAAAAGACTGACTTCTATGTGTAAGAGGGAATTCTCCAGCAGACAGCTTTTGGACTTCTCATTATCAGATCTCCTGGGTGTCCAGTCTGCTGGTCAATATTAATGATTTGGATTTGCCAGCCTTCATAATTGTATAAGCCTGTTTCTTATAATAAATCTATCTATCTGTCATCTATCTATTTATCTATTATCTATCTATCTATCTATCTATCTATCTATCTATCTATCTATGTATCTATCTATCTATCTATCTATCTATCTATCATCATCATCATCATCATCTATCTCTATATCTACATCCTATTGGCTGTATTTTCCTGGAGGACCCTGCCAGTTGTGTAGCTGAGGTTCCGGAGTGCCCTGTGCTGATTTAGGACAGTGTCAGGAGCATCTGGAAGCATGGTGGGTGCCAAACAGTGTTCTCACCCCCACCCCCACCGCCTGCCATAGTCCACTATCAAGGTTCCTCATTTTCAAAGAACAGGTGGGTTTGAGTGCCTGGAGGTGATGGAGAGAGGGATGTCAAGGTTCCAAAGGCTTTGCAGATGATCAGGACATGGCTGACCTCATGTGTCCTGGGAGTGGGCTGGGGAGATACTTATAATCTTGGAGGCAGGAGGCCAGGCACTGGTGGCGGGGAGGTATGGGGAATGAGGGGTGGGAAGAGTCTGCTGCAATGGAAGAGGTGGGTACTCACTGCCTGGGGCATGGAGGGGGGTTCTGACCTCCCTGTCCCTGCCACCCAAAGCCATGTGGGAGCAGGGTGGCCAATTCTGGGCTCTGACTCTCTGCACCCTGGCTCAGCTATGGTGCAAGAGGCCCCTGGGAAGGGGGTGGGCAGCCCACCAAAGAGGAGGTGGCTGGAATGCCATCCTACTATGCCTCCCCCGAAGCAGCTCAAGCACATGCAATTATAAGACAGTGGGCAGATGACAGAGTTAGTTAATGTAACAAGCCCTTTAAGCATTTAGCCACATTCGAGTGTTTAATCAGCTGTGTAAAGTGCAATATCTATCTTTCAATTTTATGCCATTAGGGGAGACAAGATTTTGATTAGGTACTTAATCTGTGCACGGAAAAAACAGGCCCATAGCAAGCCTGCGATGGGGAGGGAAAGGGACACTGGGCGGGGGATTCGATAAAGGGGAAAGACAGAAATTTAACATAAAAGAGAATTAGTGCGGCTCCTTTCAATTTAGTGCCCAGGCTTTATGGCCTAATCAATTAGAGGCCTGGCCAGGGCTGCTGGGAAGCGGCTCGGCTGGGCTGGAGGCTTGGCCATATTAATTCCCTTCATTACGTGGGGGTCAGGCAGAGGGCTTTGCGGGGGCCCTGCAAGGAGTGGGTCACTTCTAGGGCACCAGCTCAGGAAGCAGGGGCAGTTGGTCAAAGGGTGCCAGGCTAGACAGAGGGTGTCCTGGGGAGGCTGGGCTCCCAAGAGAGTGGGGCTGAGTGTGCCCTGGGAGGGTGCAAGTCCATGAGGTGGTATAGGGTGATGGGTTAGCTTCTAGTTCTGGACAGGCCTGGGTTTGCATACTAGCTTTGCATCCTATGGGCTGTGTGATCTTGGGCATAGTGTTTGGCCTCTCTGTGCTGCAATTTCCTGTAGAACCACCATTGAGTCTATTCCAAAGGTTGCCTTAGAGAGAAAAAGAGAAAGTGGCATGTCAAAGGCTTAGTGTAATGCATGGCATAGAATGGATGTTCACTCATTGTTAGTTGTTTTTATTGTTATTATTCTTGATTTATAATTCTATGTGTCACCGGAGGGAAGCTTTTCACAGATACATGTGCTCTCATAGTTACCTCTACCACCACCTCCGTTTCATTGGGGCCTGCTTTGGACAGCAGGCATCCTACTGTGTGCACTTTCTACTACTTCCAGTAGTGTGTCCAGCTGGGAGCTATGGCCTGAGGTTGCAGAGGAGGAAACTGAGGCACAGTGTAGCAAACAGCTTGCCTGATGTCATGCAGCATGGGAGCCCAGAATGAGCCCTTGGGCCTTTTCTGTCATGGCTGTGCACTCTCTGCTGACATGCAGAGTTCAGAGGCTTTGAATTCCCTGATGGCTGAGGTCCCTAGAAGGGGGACACCTCTAATACACTCAGAGGGCTCTACTGGCAACAAACTATGTCCCAGTCTGAGAAAATTGTGGAGATATGCCAGTGCAGCATGATGGAGACCTGGAGATGAGTTGATATCCTGTGGCTTCTCTGAAAGGTGAAGACACCCATGGTCCACGAGAGATACAGGGGTACAATAGAAATGAGTAGCCTGGCGCCCTCTGCTTGGGCCCCACAGTGTCCCCAGAGGTGTCTGGGCAGGAACTCAGGAGAACCCAGTTAGAAACTGCTCGAGCTGGGAGTGAGCTGCATGTGGGGTCTGGGAGGTACTAAGGCAGATCATTAAAGATAGGCCCTGGATGATACAGGGACCACTGGGCCAGTGGCCATGTTAATTTAAGGGAATGTTCTTCAGCAGATGTGGGGAGGAGGAGAGGGAGAGAGCTCAGGGTCACCGGACATTCACCGGCTGACTTCTGGCTTAGTAGCTGTGGGACTTGGGTCAGTTTCTCAATCCTTTTCTGCTAGTTTCTGTGGTTATAGCTCAGGGTGATCACAGTTACCCCCTCAAAGGTGGATTATGAGCCTCACATGAGTTGACATATGTAAAGTCCCACAAACTGTGTTTAGCACTGATAAGGCATTTGATAAATATTAGCCATTATTATCACTTTCTAAGTGCTAGGCCCAGTACTGGGGACTTTCTGAGCACAATCTTATCTAATCCCTATGGCTTCTGAATGGACTGTTGCTACAGTGCTGGTTGCACAGGTGAAATGTTTAGGTTCAGAGTGATTAAGTGAGTTGTCTGAGCTCACACAGATGGGGTGTCATAGGGATAAGACCATTTCCTTGATCTCTAGTTGCTTCTAAAGGCCTTTCTGCCACCCAGTGCTGCATTGATAGGCCAACAGCATGGCCCAGTGAATCTAAATTCCAGCAAGGCATTTGGGAAGTAGATTCATTCAATGTAATTTGTTGAGCACCTATTATGTGCCATGCACTGCAAATCCTGTGAAGGCTGGAATCACATCTGTCGCAGTCACTACCATTGCATAATCACTTAACATAGATTTATATAATGAACAGGTGAGTGAATAAATGGTTTCCTGTGCCAAACAGTATACTTGAGGAGAGAATGGTGACGTGTGAATTGTATGACTTTCCTGTTCGATGGACTCATAATTGGCCAAGTGGAGGCAACATAAAAGAGTGGAAATGGAAATGACAAAGTTGGGTTGGTATCCTCAACCATCTTCTAACCGGTTGAAGTCAGTTTTGTTCATTATAGTATAATAGGTGATCACATGACCACACAAATGGATAGGTAAGTGATGGGCATGGCCTTGTAGTCCCAGTTTGCATGACACAGAAAGGCAGGATGGAGTTTATGGTGTGATGGCTTCAGGACTTCAAAAGCTCTCTTCAAGGGATAGTACTGGGTTTAGTCTTCCAAAATAAAATTTGATAGATTAAAAAGGTCAACCTTGAACCCCAAAACCACTTACACACTCATGAGCTTGGTAGAGAAAGACAACGTGCCTTTGTCATTCTTGGTTCTGTCATCATTTGGAGCAGAGGTTGGTGATATTTTTTTGTGAAGGGTCAGATGGTAAGTATTTTAGACTTCAAGGATCCTACAGTTTCTGTTGCAAGTACTCAACTGTACCACCAGCCCGAGACACTGTGTAAGCAAATGAGTGTGGCTGTGTTTCAATAAAACTTTATTCATGACAACAGAGAGGCAGTGGATCCGTCCATGGGCAGTTCTCTACCAGTTCCTGATTGAGAAGCTGTATGCCCAGAAGTGATTTTTCTGCATGCAGTTTCATGTCTATTATAACTCATGTTGACTCACAACAGCTCTGTTCCCACTTTACAGGGAAAAAGCCTGAGTGGTAGATGGGCAAAGAGTCTGCTGTAGAGCTGGACTTGGCAGGCTGTTGTTCCCAATGTGGCAAAAAATATCACTTACCACTTACGGAACATATATTGTATGTTTCACACTTAAAACGCATTATTCCTGGAGCATCCTTAACAATCAGGGGATGTAGGGTCTATTATTCTCTGCTTTACAAGTTGAATAAACCAAGGCTCAAGGAAGCCTAATGACTTATTTATGATTACCCAGATAATGATTTAACATTTATTTATTTAAGAAAATTTATTCTGGGCATAGAAGCCACAGGGCATAAATCTGCAAAAAAGTAAAAAGCTAACCTTTTCAAACAATATTGCTTCTCTCTCACTTACCAACTTTACATTTCCCTGTATGGCCCCGGAAGATGACTGGTTAGCCAGAGACGGGTAAGATTCCTCAAGGGAGGAACAACCTAAGACAGGCACAGTCGCAGGGGGCCCATCAGGTGAGAAATTGGGGATCAACAGAGGTGAGGCTTAGAACCTCACCCTCCCCTGTTTTGAGAGAAATCTTCGGCATCCGTGGATGTTTTGTTGCCCTTGTCTAGCTTGGATTAACACATAGTCTACAGGCACACACCTGATCATCTACATTTGCCCTCTTACAGCACTAAACTATGTTTTCTACCTTTATCTTGCATCTACCTACCACTTCAGCATTTTATTAAAAATAATAATAATAATAATAATAATAAGGGAGAAATGTGGGATTCACATATAAATCAAGTATAAAAATCAAACGAATAATCATAATTGACCTGATTGTTTATAGTTCATGATGTGTGATCAAAACCGAAAGTTTCTGTGATGACTGCTCTTGCACTGTTCACCATGTAAGAACTTATTCACTATGTAAGAACTTGTTCACCATGTAAGAACTTGTTCGTTATGCTTCAGAAGATTGGAGACTGTTGAGAATTAGGCTTGGGGTTGATTAATGATTGTGCATTGAGTCCCCTATACAGAATTTTATTGTTGTTAACAACCATATGATCAATAAATATGAGAGATGCCCTCTCAAAAAAATAAAATAAAATAAAACAAAATAAAAAAGAAAATTTATTGAGCATCTACTCTATTCTGGACACTTTCCTGCAGTTGAGGATACAGTTAGACTCCTGACCTCAATGTGCTTACATTAAACTTGAGGAAGATGGGTAATAAATGTACCAAATGAATAAATAATTTAGGATCAAAAAGGGATAAGGGCCTATCAGACAGGACAGGCTCAAAACAACAAATCTTAGTGGCTTAAAATAAGAGGTTTGGCAAACTATGGCCCATGGTCCAAATCCTGTCCATGGGCTGTTTTTGCAAATCAAGATTCATATAGCCATGCCCATCCGTCTTTGCCCGCCTTTAGGCACAACAGCAGAATCAAGTAGTTGTAAAAGGAACTATTTAGCCTTCAAAGCCTGAAAAAGTTTGTGATCTCTGGCTTAAAGCCATCAAGGTTTACTTTTTGCCCATGCATCATATGTTCTGGGCTGACCCAGGAGTACTACTTACTGGTCAGTCGGGGACCCAGGCCAGTGGGGCATCTCAGTCTTGAATTTACTGGTCCCACCCAATGCAAGTGATATACCTTTGCCACAGTTTGGAGGTAGAGAGCTGGAAATATTTTGTGAGCTGCTTCGATGACCTCAAGGTGAGATGCTGTGGGAAGTAAGTAACCAGGGTAAGTTGATGGGGAATGCCAGGGGCTTTTCACCTTTGAGTAATGCAGCGTGGTGGGGCATGGAGAACTCAGCCAGTATGGGATTTGAGCCCTGGTCTGTCGATCTTGAAAGAATGTCCTCTCAATCTGTATGCTGTGCTGCTGTACCCTCCATGGTCCACAGAAAGTGAGTGCTGGGAGGGTCATTGGTTGGCCAAATTGTGAATTCCTGCTGGGGGCCTGCTGGCTCTGCCCCCTGCCCCTTCTGTTGCTCGCAGGTCACAACCCCAGAGCGGCCACAGTGAGGCAGCCTCGCTGGTCAGTCCTGGAGGAGATGGGCCAGGGGAGGAGGGTGGCCCATTCTGGGAGGCTGTGACTCCACGAGGCACTACATTAACGTTATTAATAACCCTCTCAGCCTTTATTGAAAAGATGCTCTCCAGGTCTGAATTTGCCACTATGGAAACCCATTTATTAAGGCTGTAAGAGCTGGAGTTGCTTCAGACCATATTTATTACCATGATTTGCTGAGGGAAGGCTCTGATCCGGGGCTGGGGCATTTGGGGGAGAGAATGTGTTGTCGCTCAGAGAGAAGGCCTTGGCCCACCTCGCCAGGAGGTCAGCGAGGGACATGCTTTCCATCTCTCCCAGTCAGATTAGGACTCAAAGGTGGCAGGCAGGGGCTTTAGGACTGAACACAGTGGCGATTCCTTCTCTGCGTGTGCAGGGTGCTATGCGGTACACCTGGCTCCCCCTTGCTGCCCCATCGCAATGCACCCCAGTGTGGCAGGTGAGGGAGGCATTGCTGGTCTTAATGTGTAAGAGTTCAAGAAGCCAAGGAAGTGCCCAAGGTCACAGAGCTACCTGCCGAGCAGGTGGTAGTGGTAGCCCCAGGAGTAACGGGCCTGTCTTCCTATAAAACTCTGAACTGTGCTCTTTGGCTTTCTCTTTCTCTCTTTAGCATCAGAGCAAACCAAACCAAACCAAACCAAACCAAACAACACAACGAAGACCACGCAGTGATAGCTCCCCCTCCCCACCAGCTAAGTGAATAAGTACCAGGCTGAGGTGTCTCTGTTCATTAGCCTGTTTGAGTTCTTGCAACATTCCCATGTGGATGCTATTACTGTCCTCATGTTACAGATGAGGAAACTGAGTCCTGGACAGATTAGGTGGTTTAGCTAAAGTCATACAGCAAGTCAGTGGCAGAGCTGGGACCTGGAGCCAGTTTTGTCTGATTCCAAGGTGTGTGTTCTTATCACTGATGCCACATCACCTCCTGTCTTCTTGCTGCCCCATTTTTAGGTGTCAGGGGAGCAGAAAGCTCATGCACATGGACACCTTTTCTCCCACAACTGTTACTCTGGGCCTAGGTCTTGCCTCTTTTGGGTCCTTCCCTCTGGGACATACTCAATATGTACACTCGGCCAACTGGTTAGGATTTGTACTAGTTTCTCTGGGCTGTCATAACACAGTTCCAAAGACTGGAGAGCTTGAACAACAGGACTTAATTTTCTCACAGTTCTGGAGGCCAGAAATCCAAGATCCAGGTGCTGGCCAGGTTGGGTTCTCCTGAGGCCTCCCTCCTTGGCTTGCAGATGGCTGCCTCCTCTCTATGTCCTCCTGCGGTCTTTCTCCTGTGTGTTTCTGTCCTAATCCCCTCCTCTTATAAGGACACTGTCATAGGGGATTAGGACCTCCCTTAATGATCTCATTGTACCTTGATCACCTCTGTACAGACCCTATTTCCAAATATAGTCACATTCTGAGGTGTTTGGGGACTAGGATTTCTACATATGAATTTTAGGGAATACGATTCATCCCATAATAGGATTCAAGATAAATTTCCTGGCATCTGAAGTTCTCTGGGGTCAGCCTACATTATCGCCGTGGTTCTGCAATGGATGCACTGCCGGCAACAGGCTTCTGTTTTCACCGAGAGCTGTCCCAGGCCTCCCAGGTGGGGCCCAGGTCCCTTCGGGTCCGCTTCAGACCTGCCATCTCAGAAGACGTGGACTCGGTAGCCTCCCCAGGACGAGGCCTGTTTTCTGTTTCCAGGCCCTGGGCAGCTGTTCCTTCCTGCCACTCTCTGCTGCCCATTTCAGACGTGCTTCTAGGCAAAGCTGGAATCCTCCAGTGTGGGAGGCCTCCTGCTTCTGGAGGCATTTTGACCTTCATCTCTGCCCCTCCTCCTGACTGCCTGCATCCTTGCTTCTCTGCCACCCTCTTTCCCATCCTTCCTAGTTTACTCTTTCTTTCTCTCATTCATTTTCTTCCTTTTTCTCTCTTTTCCTCACCTCTCATTCTGTACACCTGCTCCGTGTCGGGCATGGTGCTGGGTGCTGGGGATTCCACGGTGAGCCCAAACCCCAATCCAAAGCAAAGGCAGATGCCAAACTGGAACCTCCCTGAGGTGTGTCCTGTGGCTAGACCTCTTTCCCCAGCCGCAGCGTCTTTATAGCTGTAGTGCAATGATTGAAACCAGGGAACTGACATCTGTGTGACACTATTAATTATACTGCAGACCTTATTTGGATTCTACCAGTCTACACTCTCGTGTGTGTGTGTGTGTGTGGTTCTAAATTACTGACTTTTCAGTTCTGAAAGGTGTAAGACAGAGGAGTTCAGGAAACATCCTTGCCGGGCTGGTGCCCTCTATCCAAATAGACAAAGAACTTCTGGGTTGGAGAGAAAATAAGGGAGAAAACATGGGAGTTAGATGTCAGGGCTTTGCTCCAAAAAAGACAGAGAGAGTGCCCTGCAGTGTGTTTCCCTAGGATGCGTGGGCAGCTTTCTGGTGAATTCTCACCCCCCATTCCTTCCCTAGGCTCTTCAATCCCTCCCAGTCACAGCCACCAGATCTGCTTACAGTCTGCATCCTATTGTTCTCTGCAACGCAGTCCCCCCAACCCCCACCAAAGAGGTGAAGTGTAGATGCCTCAGGGCAGACCTTTGGATCCTCCAATATGACTCCCGTGGACCTGATCACTATCCTTCTTGTATCTCCCTTCCCAGCTTCCCTGTGACACTTAGTGCTTGACCTTACACTACCCACATTCCTCTGTTTCCTAACTGGAGAATTCCTTTTCTCCAATTCCACATGTACAAATTTTGCTCACCCCCAGTGTCTCAGCACAGCCTCCCCCTCCTCCTAAAGCATGTGCTCACCTTCACGTGATATTGGTCAGGCTGTAGCTCAAATGTTCCCTCCTTAGAGGACATCCTACCCCGACCCCACTCTCCTGTGTCCTTGCTGACTGTTCAGTATCTGGAATGGTCCTGTTACGTCCAGAGGGTGAGTTCTGAGAGGCTGGGACCCTGTCAGTCTTGGCCTCTGCTGTCACCCCAGCAGCCGGGACAGAGCATGGTACTGAGTAAGTGGTATTTGTGACAGACTGGTTGACACATAAATGCAGCAGTTATTTTTCATTAAAATAATAGTAATGATAATGATAATAATTAACAAGTTTTGTGGCTGGTGTAGCCTCTTTCCTCTGAACTGCAACTCTTTGGGCTTTTGGTGTAGACCGCTTGAGATCATGACCACAGTTACATTTGTGTACATATTTCTTTATACGGACAGAAAATCACTTGACAGGCCTCATCTTATCCATCTGTGGGGCTCCTTCAGCCTCTGGCCCAGGAGCTGGCAGGTGGAAAACTGTCGTGGTGAATGTTCTGAATGAACAGATGTTTGAACGAATGAGAAAGATCAGCTATCATTGCTTCTATTTTGCAACTGAGGCAGTGTCCCCGTTCGGTCCCTGATCCACGCCAGCGGCATGCCGCTGAGGAGCCAAGCATCCCTGCCCCGCCACCCCTCGCCCCTCCCACGTGCTCTTGGCCTCTCTGTCTCCTGCTCTCTGGGCTCTTAGGACAATAAGTACAAGCCCATAAAGCTCTCTCCAGTGTATCTTGCTTACTCGCTCTTATCAGAATTGAGGAGAACTGAAAGGGCTTTCAAAAGAGCCATCTGTTAGTTTTCATAAAGACATTATCTGCTTCCCATCACAGGGCTTTCGCTGTCTCTGACACGCGTCTGCCCTCCCTCCGCTGTCTGGGAGATCAGGAGCTCGTTCTGCTCTCTGTCTGCGCCTGGCTGCTGGAGGAGTATTTATCTAAAAGTGAAGAGATCTGACTTATAAGCAAGCCCGATATTAAATGTATAAATAATGCATCCTGTGGCATTATTTATAATGCAATAACATCCCTATAATATAATAAAAGTATGCAGGTTCCCAGCACTTATCTTAACCCTTTGATGTCTTGGAGCATGCTGTGGGGCTACCAGCTTTCTCAGTCTTTCAGGGGCTTTGGAATGGGGTGTCATCTGCCAAGCCCTGTCCTGAGTCCCAGCTGGTACACAGCTGAGCCGCTTGGCAGTCAGCAGAAGGATAAGGTTGGCCCTAGGATCTTGGGTAGTGATTTCTAAACTTTGGTATGAGTCTCAACACAGGTTTCCCATCTTTGATCTACTAATTTGGAATCTCAAAGCACTGAGGGAGGAACTTTGTATGTTTAACCAGCTCTCTGGTAGACTTCAGGACAGGTGGCTAAGTGCTCTTGGGTTAGTTCTGACGTGCAGCAGGCTAGACTAGTAAGCATGACCAGCCCATCATGCGGGGACTCAGACTCAAATCAACCTTACGTGGGCTAGGCACTGACTTTGGGCCTAAGTTCCAGGTCTTTCTCACCTGCCCAGCACCCACATGCCTCCTGCCACTGAATGCCGACTGCATGTCTGGGCCCAGCTACCTCGTTGGTGCCAACTGGTGCCTGTCTGGTTATCTGAATTTTGCCCACTCCTGTATCCTCATTGTCAGATGGCAGAAAGTTCTGGGTAGACCAAATAATAGACCGGATAGGGCCAGCGTTTGGATGCTCAGATGCCCATGCCTGGGACCTTGAAAATACCTGGTCTTCAGCCCACCCTAGGCTCGCATTGTTACCCAGAGAACCGCCTCTCTGTTTGGCTTTCTCCCCTGTTCCCCAAAGTGCCTGTCTCATGGGAGTCCGGAGTCTTCAGATCTCCAATCTGTCACCTCTTCACAATGAAAAGACAGCCTCATGTCCTGGGTCACGGTAAAAGTAGAAACAGCTGGGGTGTGTGTGGATACCCTGAACTTTCTGTTCTTCACTTGGCCTGCCCCCTTCAGGTGTATTCCCCTGCAGCACCTGTCTTCCTGCCATTAGAGAGGAGGTTTGCTGACTCCAGCTTTAGGCTGATACCCCCCTTGGGCTCTCGACTCCAACCCCACCCTCTCCTCAGCTCACCCTATCAACCATCTCTTCTCTTGAATCTCCACTGTCCCTACCAATTTTCCATCAGCTTCTAAACACATTCAGGCTCTCACCCATCTACTCTCATTTCGCCCAATGCAGCTTCTAGCTACCCCACTGCCTCGTCCCCCATCTCAACCATATTTCATAATAATGGTGTGTATATAGTGACTTGTCAAAAGAATGACAATATATTGAGAGTGTGTTAACTCACCTAGTATTAATTTACTTAATCCTTACAAGAACCCTGTGAGAAATTAATACTAGGAGAGTTAACACCCGCTCAAAGCCCAGGGAAGTTAGGTAACGTGCCCAGAGGCACACACCACTGTGGGATTTGATCCCAGCTGTCTGACTTCAAAGCAGAGTCCTCTCTCTGTCGCAGTTCTCTCCCTTTCAGTGACCCCTCCACAGTCTGATTCCTGTGCCTCCAGGTCAGCAATGTTTCTGTATTGTCACATCCATGGGAAATTTTGGGACTTGGTTTCACCTGGTGGAATACCAGAGGGCACTGATCGCTCTGTCCATTTTTGGACCCTTCACTTCACTTTGTTCTTAGGGCCCCACACTCTGTTTACCCTTTACCTCTCTGGTCACTTCTCAGTCACATTTCTAGGCTGCTTCTCTCCTGGTCCATGACTGTACATTTTGGGGGCTCCAGGGTTCCGTTCTTTGCCCCTTTCCACCCTATACACTGTGCCAGGTCTTCCTTTACCAACTACATTCTAAGAACCGCCAAATCTTGGTTCTGATTGCTAGACCGGAGATCTATTATTTGCCTGATATCTCCCAATGGACATTTCTCTAAGATAAGTCATTATTTTGTCCAAGTCAGCAACCCCTTTTCTCTTTCCTCACCCAGTCAAGGGCCACCAATTTTATCTAGATGTCCCAGGTAAAATTTGCATATTTTCATTAAAAAAATTGCACTTTTGCACATTTGCAAATTTTGATTTCTCTTCAGCTCTTATCTAATCAGTCATCAAGTTCTCTCAGTTCTCCCTACTAAGTCGCCCCGACTCTCCTACCTTTCACATGCCTCCCGGAAGTGTCTCGGTCCATGCTCCCATCATTTCCTTCCTCCATCATTGCTACTGGTCTGTCTCCTGACTCCTAGTCTTGTGGTCTGTAAACATGTCAAAAAAATTGTGAACTTTTAAAATGTACAGAAAATTACAGAGGATGATAGAACAGACACCCGGATTGAACCCCCCAGATTTAGCCTGATCTACCACCCAGATTTGACAAAATATTAGTATTTTGCCATATTTGGATTAATTAGTTTAAAAATAAAATGTTACAGATACATACAGGAAAAAAAGTAGGCATCCCATTCTTTTCTCTTTCATCTTCTACTCAGAGGTAATTACCAACTAAAATTGGTGTATATCCCTTTCGGTCCATGTTTTAAAAACTTTGTACCTCAATATGTATCCGCAAGTGACTCAGTGTTTTGAATATCTAAAATTTACATATATTGTATTATCCTGCAATACTTCCATTATGCATTTCCCTGTCCTTTGTCACCTTCAAAATTTCATGTTATGAAAGTGCTGCAAAGAACATCCTTATTCATGGATCCCTGTACAGTTGTGTTTTTCTTCCCTTCAAGGTGCAGGTCTACAGTGAGGATAGCTGAGCATTATGGCGTGAGCATCTTGACCAGACACTGCCAAATTTTTTTTCACAATGGTTGTATCAATTTAGACTTCCCCCAAGAGTTTATCAGAATTTCTATTTCCTCATATCCTCACTGCAACTCATAAATACTTAAAATATGAGTAGTGACGGGTGGTGCCTCATTGTTTTAATTTGTGTTTCCCTGAATGGTAGTGATTTTGGGAACTTTTCATGTTTGTCCTTGGTGTTTTCTGTAAATTGTTGGTTTCTATCCTTGCACATTTTTTTTATTGTTTGCTGTTTTCTAAAATTAATTTCAGTTCTTCATACATTCCAAAAACCAATCCTTTGTTGGCTATATACTTCTCTTATACTTTACTTATGGTGTCATTTGTTCTTCCAAAGTTTTCAATTTTACTATAGAAAATATCCGTCTTTCTCATTTTTGGTCTGTACATTTTGGTCTTGTTTAAAAATCTCCCTCTTATGGTGTTACAAATTGTTTTGCTCTATTTTTTTCTGAAAGCTTAACAGTTTTTCATTTCCTTTACACTAGGTTCTTTAATTTATCTGAAAGTCATGTGTGTAAATGGCATGGACATGGGATTAAATTTTATTTTAATTTTCATGTAGTCAGCTATACATCACTTCTAAACCATTTTTTGACTAAGCCATTCAGAGCTTTTTCTTTGGCTTTTATCCTTACACCAGCACTGCATATTTCAGTTGCATACTTTATAATTACTGTTTTAAAAATTGGGAAAATTAACATATCATAAAGTTAATCTTTTCAGTGTGTAGTATACAGTGGTGTTTATATATTCACAGAGTTGTGCAGCCTTCACCCCAATCAATTTTAGAGCATTTTCATCACCCCAACAAGAAATCCTAAACACTTTAACTATCACCTCTAAACTCCTCATCCCCCTACTCTCTCATTCCCAGCCCTAGGCAGCCACCAATCTACTTTCTGTCTTTATAGGTTTGCTTATTCTAGATGTTTTATACCCATGGTGCAATGTTTTCAAGGTTCATCCACATTGCAGCTTGTAACAGTACTACATTGCTTTTTTATGGCTGACTAATATTCCATTGTATGAATATACCACATTTGTTTATCCATTCATTAGTTGATGAACACTTGGGATTTTCTGTTTTTTGGCTATTATGAATAATGCTGTTATGAATTCTTGTGTACTGTACCCATTCTTGTATGAATATATAGTTTTAATTCTCTTGGCTATATACCTAAGAGTGGAATTGCTGGGTCTATTTACTTTTGGAGGAACCACTACTGTTGCTTAAATTGGCTGACATTTTACATTCCCACCAGCAATATATGAGGATTCCATTTTTCTACGTCCTCACCAATACTTGTGCATTTCTATTTTTTCGATTATAGCCATTCTAATAGGTGCGAAGGGTATCTCACTGTGCTTTCGATTTGTATTTCCCTGATGACTAACAAGATTGAGCATTTTTCTGTGCTTATTGGCTCTTGTATGTCTTTGGAGAAATCTTGATTCAAATCCTTTGCCCATTTTAAAGCTGGATTTTATTATTACTGGGTAGTAAGAATACTTCTTGTTTATATCTAGTAAGGAAAATTTTTTATCTCACCCTCATTCTCTTCCTTCTTTCCCTCCTCCTTCAAAGATCATGTCTATTCTTTGCTCTTCACTCACCTTTTTGAGTTTAAGATCAACTTGTTATATGTCACACATTTTTTTATGGAAGATTTTTCATTGAAATTAGAGATAGATTGGTTTGGGAGAGAATTGCCATCTTTAGATTATTGTCTTCTCATCTATGAACATAGTATATCTCTCCATTTGTTGGGGTCTGCTTTTTGTCATCTTCTTACAGGCTTCAGTTGCACTCCCTTATTATGGATAAATTCACTGTTGTTCAGTTATGCACTTGATCTTGCAAAACCCTCAAAGCTGGGTCAATTTACCAACATGCCCATTTTCCTTATATTGGCTTGACAGCTGCTTTTTCCTTCTCATGTGCTCTCTGCTATTTCCACAATCATATTTTAGCTTTTTAGGAAATGCTAAGAGCTCTCAGACCCCTGAGCTTGGAAGAGGATAGAAAGGAAATGTCATATTCCCTCCAAATGTTCCAGATTTTCAGGAAAAAGCCTGGGTTGTAACTTAAGATGTAGAAACTGACAGGGTGAACCTTGCCTTCAAAGAGTCTTGAAATGCCTTGAGGGATGCTAACCTATGAACAAATAATCATTTAGGTAGTTTTCAGATAAGTGAAATATTTTTGTGTTGGTGAAGGACACTGCCTCTTAAAAGTTGAGCTCTGCTTCTGTGTTATAGGGAGAGATAAGCTGTCATTAGGAAGAATATCTCTGGGGGAAGGGACATGAGTGGGCCTTTTATTATGAAGATCTGAAGTGAGGAGACAACCAGTGGCTTTGAAAAAGTTTGTAAGAGAAAATTGTTGATTTCACCAAATCCATACTTCTTAATATCTGAAACTAGAAAGATACTAGGCAGTAACTGAACAAATATACACGTGGGGCTATGGCACATCAAAGAAGGAATAAAATGATTTGACTTTCCAGGTTCCATGTGAGAGCTTCTTTGAGTAAGATGGGAGGGCAGAATTCAGGTGGGAAGGCCACAAAGACAAAGTAGTAGGAAAGAGGCGGGAGCTGAGACTTTTGACCTGGACCTAGAACGTGTGACAACGACTGGTTCTGGACATATCACCACGGCTGAGACTGGGAGCTTCTTCTGACCCATCCTCAGTTGGAAGTGCGCGGGAAACGACTGGTGGCCGCATCTTGCTTCCCGGCTTCCTTTGGAGCGTTGGTTTCTGAGTCGTTTCACCTTGAAGCCCCTAGGTGGAGCACCTGAGTTCTAGCTGCTCCAGTCTGTGGAAAGAGCAGAACTGATTAATAAAACTGGGAGTTATCAAAAAGCAGTGGTCCTGGAGAGACAAGAAAGACATCCCAGAATACATGAGGGAAAGCTCATGCTAGTGTTTAATCATAAGAAGAAATCCAGATCCCAAGGGGGTGAAGCGTATCATGCTAGTTACAGTGATCATATGGGGGGTTGAGCAGTATAATAAGAAATCAATTAAGTTTCATTCAGCACAGATTTATTGAATACTATATGCCAGAAACCATTCTAGGGACTGTGTATGCACATAAGTCAACAAAGCAAACTCCTGCCTGAAGTCTAGTCAGGAAGATAGGAGCAAAGAAATAAACAAATGCTTGGGTAAAAGCATCGAGGAAGACAAGAAGGGGATTAGTAATGAGCTAGATGCACTTGGGGATGGTTTCCCAGAGCAGGGCTTTGCAAGGTGGAATGGGAGCCCACCAGAAGAGCGGAACAGAACCAGAGAGTAGCTCCAACCAGAAGAGCAGAATAGAAGGGAGAGGACCCTGTACTCAGACCTGACCCGAAGGCCTCACCCCGAGAAAGGATGGGCTCAGGAAGTGTCTAGGTCCCTCCAGACTGATGGCTGTGACATGCAGAGAGTGAGGCTGCAGAGGTGTTCAGGGCCCTGGTCATGGGCAGACAAGCATAGGGTCTGTGCTTACTCAGTGGTGATGGCCAAGAAGTGGGGGCTTTTAAGTGTGGGCATGGGGTAGGCAGGTTTGCCAGCAGCGAATTAGGGGATGGATTGTAGTGGGGGAGTCCGTTCAGTAGGCAGTCTGGGCAGCTGGGCAGCTGGGCATGGGCTGCACTGGCACAGTGTTAGTGGAGATGGTGAAGAGGAGGTAGGCTCCCCTGAATTTGGTGACTGATAGACCATGGTGTGGGGGGCAAACTGGAGTGAACCCCAGTGCTGACGCCTGGTCTGGGTGACCACGCACATAGCCTGAGATGGCTCCCTCAGCCCATGCGGGTGTGTTCCTGACCCAGAAGCCATTATTATTACTTTCAAGTGTTTAAAGTAACCAGAACTGAACTAACAAAGTGCAGCAGCTCTGCTTTAATGAGCAGAAAAGAGTAATTTGTAATTAGCATATACATTATTTGTACATAATGAGTGCTTCCAAAGTCCTTGTGGGGGTTGTTTGTCTTCCTAAGGGTTTAAATCCCCCCTCCTCTCAACCATCCTGTTTATGCTGTTTATTTGTACTCTGTGTTCCTAAAAATACACACCAGTACATATGCACACATTTGCACATTCATTCACCTGCAGCCATCTGCAGATTGTCTGCAGCCCAAGCAGCACACGTAGGCATATGCAGCCACCTCTTGATTTGTCCTTCCATGTAATCCACCACTTGCATGCCCCAGCACAGGCACACAGCACTCACACCCATGCACGTACCTGCGCGTGCACATATATACACCTGTACCCACCCCCTGAGCACATGCCCGGGAAGTACAGGCACACAGTGTGTGTGCTCTCGGAAGAAGCCCACAGGTGCAGACTTGTTCCGCAAGTGTCTAGGCACATGCATGGGCTCACACACAGGTGACGGGCATGCATGCCCATGTAAGTGCTCACGTACCTGTTGGGAAGGGTCAGGCATTTAGCTGGTCCTGTTCTCCTCAAGTATTGGTGCTATCAGGCCTTTATCATTTTTGTCTTGTCCAAAGATTTGAGGTTTTGAGGCTTTACGTTCTTGCTTATTGCACATTGGGCTGTGTGGATCAGCTACCATTAGCTAATGCTACCTCCCAGGTATGCTCCTGGCTCTCGGGGCTTATGAAAGATCTGGAGAACAGTGGTCCTTCATGTACCACAGCAACAGGCCCACGTTGGTGGTCAAAAGGTGGACTTCTGCCTACTTGAACTAGGGCTCTCTATGGGCAACAAGTACTCAATAGTCCTCGTTAATACCAGGTTTTTTGGTGTCCCAGGCCAAAACTCTGCATGGTGACAAGGAAAAACAAATATGTGCTAAGCACTAATTATGCACCAGGAGTTTTCATCTACAGCACATACACTCTTTTTACTGAATTTCGAGGTCAGCATTATTATCCTTGTTTTGCTGACATGGAAATAGAAGCTCCAAGGAATGGAGGTGTTTGTGTACTTAGCCTAGGTGGGTCTCTTGTATTATTTAGTCTCTGCTTCTCCTCAGCAAACCACCTCCAAACACGGGGTCTGCTGGAGCAGGTTGAGAGGGTGACGGAGCTGGCCATGGCTCTTGGTGCCTCTGACCTCCCATGAGGCCTTCCCCTGGGGACTGAAGAGCAAGGATGAGGTGCTCCACTCACCCGAGGGCTGGAGAATGGTTCTTCCTGGAGAAAACACGACTCCCTTTTTCTGCTCCTGATGTTTGCTTTTGACATGACCCCAGAGAAGAGCTGGTAACATTTTCCTTTCCCTGAGGATCAGAGTGGACACCTTAGGTCTGCTCTGGGCACCGTGTTCTTAAAATCAGGCAAATTGTCTTTGCAATCATTTCCACTAAGATATGTATCCCGTGTGAAAAGGAAAGTACGAGGACTGTTTTATCATGTTAGAAATGTCACATTCTTTAAAAGTTGCTAAATTGTGCAGTTGGTCACCTGCCAGTGATTGGCCACTTCCTCTTGGCCAAGCATTGTGCTTGGACCTGGACATAGGCAAAGTTGAAGAAGGTACCAGGTCACTTTAGGCTTACATTATTGGAAACATTTTAAAGAAGAAAATCAGTACACATCTTTTTACAATTATTCTTTCATTTTAGCTTAATAATGCCTTCTGAGGGAAGTAAAGATGATAACAATAAACGGTGACAACAGCTGATGTTTATGGAACGCTGCTATCAGCTAGTCCCACAATAGCCTTAATGTGTTAAATATTTTACATCCAGTGGTCTTGTCATTTCTCACAAGAACCCTGCAGAGTTCTAGTCCTAGTCAGGGGTGTTATAGCCCCTGTTTCGCTATTGAGAAATGAGTCTCAGAGAGTTGATGGGATATGAG
Source organism: Manis javanica (assembly GCF_040802235.1). NCBI lineage: Eukaryota > Metazoa > Chordata > Mammalia > Pholidota > Manidae > Manis > Manis javanica. The sequence continues at coordinate 18,478,752 of NC_133160.1, read as the reverse complement.
CAATGACTGCTGGTAGGAGCCAGGTCTCCTGACTCTTAGGACTGATCCCCTGCCCCTCTACCACCCAGGGCTGGAGGCTGCAAGGATGGGTGGAGGGGGGCTAAGGTGCTGGGAACTATGTGCCTGGCGTGCACTCCAAGTCTCTGCGGCCCTGACTGTCATGAGCAATGCTTTCCCACCAAGTCACTTTCCCACCAAGTCATCTGGGTGTGTGACTTCCAACCAGGGAATAAGAAGAGAAATACCATGCTTCCCTTGCTGGTACTGCTTGTTTATAATAGAATTTGCCCATTTCTGTGGTGTAAATGCTTACACTGTGGCCCATTTCAGCTACTGACTGTTTCTGGGAGAGGAGAAGGCAGGGAGAGGTATTTAACAGCAGCATATTTAACGCTTGGCTTCTCTGGCTCCAGCCCATTGCACAGTCCATGGCCTCAGCAATGAACCTGTTGCCCTCCTGAGCTCAAAGGGGACCAGGCCGTGGGAACAGAGAGCCAGGAGGATATTTTGAGGCTGATTCTCCATTGCCTCAGCCTGGATGAGGCTCCTGGTGTTTTACTTCTTCCTTTGCCTCCCTCAGGGAGAAAACAAAGAGTGGATCCCAGAAAGAACAAGGCCTCTAATCTCTCAGTAAAAGCCTTTGAAAGGAGGGGAAGGTGGCTGGGTCTGCCACAGAGAGCTGGCAAGGCCGGGTCTCCAGAGGCCAGGGCCGAGGGCTCCGTAGGAGGAGCACGGAGCAGAGCTGGCAGGCCGGGAGGAAACGGCTGGCGGAAGGCCCCCGGGACCCTCCGTCCTGTCTCCGGCACTCCCACACAGATTAATGAGCCCCAGGATGCCCTTGGCGTTGGCCAGCCATGCTCAGGGCCTCCCCAAAATAGACAGGACGCCTGGTGCTTCTCAACGTGGGCCCAGCTATTGTCTTTATGAGCCTTGCAGGTTCAGGGATCGCATCCTAACACTTCCTCCTTGTGCTTAATCACTGCCCTGATGGATAGCCATTTGCTCAGATAGCCTGTGGGCTGTTGGGGGCAAAGCAGACTGGCAATGGAGCTCCCACCGTGTGTATGTGGGGCGTTTGGGCCCTGCTGTGTCTGCATCTAGGAAGAGGAGATGGAGCCACTGTGGCTTCTTTGCAAGGACTCAAAGGTCTTTTTTTGGCTGAGGTTGGCTCAGAGTAGGTGCCATGGGGTGGGGACAATGTATGGGCCAGAGTCAGCCACTAGGGGGCAGGCCCTGACAGCCGGTGGACCAGGCTAACCCCCAAAGCTGAACCACCATAGGAGGATTGGCAGCCACACAGAGTGGCCCATTCTGGGTCTTGGGGTCCTTCCTCTCCAGGGTCTGGTCAGCTCCAGGAGAGCCAAGGTCCAAGGAAGTCTGGGCAGTGGGGACACTGGAGATAGGAGGCCATCTGTAGGTTCCCTTTATCTCCTTAATCTGTGGTAATGGGGTGATGAGGAGCTGCACCAGCTTCCAGATGGGGATGGAGAAGTAGTTACCCTGCGCTGTGGAAGGTGTCAGGGGCAGGCAGAAAATCAGGGGCAGGCCTGGGACGGAGTCAGGAGCTGGCAGCTGCAGCCCAGGGATCTAGCCAGATAGGGGAACCCGGGCTTGAGGGTGCACAGCCCCAAGGGCCCTTCTTGGTTCGTGTCCTCTAGGGCCTTCCTGGTCAGATCAGCTTCCTATTAGCCTTGCGATGCTGTGCTTAGCTTTTTTAGCCCCTCCAAAGAAGTCCCTGTCCTTCCTGCTCTTAGCTCCGGCTGTGAACCTCTGAGCCTGCCGCCTGCTCAGGATGGAATTTCCAAGGATGAGCTATAAGGCTGAGGCTGACTGCCAGAGGGGTTTGGGATTTACAGTGAGGAAAGAGGCCTGGGGAATTCACCCACTGGGAGGCCTGATAGAGCCAGGGGCCTGCAGCCAGCCATCTCTCCATCTATCTGTCCATCCATCCATGCATCCATTCATCCATTCTCTGTCTAGCTGCTAATCCATTCAATCAATATGTGTCATTGAAGCTTCCTCTGTACCAGGCTCTCTTCTAGGTCATGGGAATACAACTGTGAACATGACAGAAAAGGACCTCATGGGAACTGCGTTTGAATGGCCGCCTCCCAGAGACAAGCCAGATCACTCATTATGACAGTAGAGTGGAAACAGGTCTTCTCTTAAGCTCTCAAGGAAGCAAGCTTCCTTCATCTTCTACCATGATGCAGACATGTTTACAGTATGTGTATGAATGTACCCCAGCATGTGCATACCCATGTATGTTCACAATGCATGCCCCTGGATACCAATGTAGCTGCAGGGTCACTTGTGCAGGCACACACACGCAGATGTGAATGCACAACTATCTAAATACTTGTGTACCCATGTGCACAAATCCACACATGCACACATACATGGGCATATAGGCACTTGCAGATATTTTCATATATCTGCATACATGCTCAGGAATGCACAGGCACATACGTACACACTTGGGTGCCAAGTCACTCAAGCACACTCACATATGCACATAAGTACATGCTAATGTGTATGCATACTCGGCCACAGTTTGGATCTGTGTGCGTATGACACACCTACCCACATGTATACTCATCCATGCCAGAGCTCACGTGCACATGAGCCCACACATGTGTACACATGTGCATGCAAATACCCGCTCTGGTTCTGACCTTTTTCTCAAAGCTCCCACACCCTACCACTTCCCCATCCTATCCTGGGGAATTATCCATATCTCTGACAAGAGAATGGGTTACTAATGCAGCCACAGAGCTGTTTTGACACTTTTGACGAATAACATTCAATACTATTAATTGGAACAATTGCTTTTCATTTAACTAAATCACGGGAATTGCTAAACTAAATTGAAACGGAATGTAATTTTGCCGTGCACTGCTTTAATATGGGCCTCTAAATGTCTTCTCCCTGAAGGATTAGTAACTTAATCACCCACCAGTGATAACTGCTTCCCAGGCTCAGCTGGGAGGTTTCCTGCTCAGCAACAGCCTGGCTGGGAACGGGCTGGGCACCAGTGGCAGCTCCTCCCGCTCCGTGCTTCCTCTCCCTGCATCATTCATCTCGGAGAACACATTCCCTCCCTTCTCGGATTCCAGCAGGACCCTCGGAGACCATCTCCATTTCCCCTTGCTTCTGCCCCTCTGTGAGCCATCTGGCAGGGGGTCTGTCACCCTGGGAGTCTGAATGTGGGCCCAGCCTCTGTCTCTGGGCCTCTCTGAGCCTTGCTGAGCCACTATGTGTCCAGGATACTGGCCCGGGAATCCTTGGACTTGGGGTCCAAGGGCAGCCCAGAGCCTGGCCTAGCTTTCAGAGGAAGATTGTCATGGCCCAGAAATTCACTCTCCACTGCCTGGGAGAGCAAGAAAGGCCCCAGTCAGGCAGGCTCTCGGAGAGTGACCAACTGTCCTGCTCTGCCTGGGACAAGGGGACTTGCAGGCATGCAACTTTCAGTGCTAAGCCTGGACAGTCCCCAGCAAACGCGGACAGCTGACCCATCTAGCTGTGGGGCCATCTGTGCCTCCAGCTAGAAATCATCCCTAACATTTACTTAGTGCTTAGTGCTTACATGTTAGGAGGTTGACATACATTATCTCATTTAATTTTTGAAGCAATTTTATGGGGATAAATTTTTACTAACATACTCATTTGGAAATGAGAAAGCTGAGATTCAGTTTCTTTAAACCTTAAGATCTCATGGGTGTAAACATAACAAAGACAATAGCAGCCAATATTTATAAGAGCTTGCTTTGTGAAAAGCACTTGTGTTAAAGGCTCATTCCCATTTTATAGATGAGAAAACTGAGGCTCACCCAGGAGTGTGTCCTTACCCTGCCCACTGTGTTGACTTGTCTTTCAGGACATATGGGGGCATCCCAGGTTCTTCTCCTCTGGGTGGTTTGAGGACACCCAGGCAGAAAGTTTCTGGAGGGTGAGGCCCCCAGTGTATTGGAGTTGCTGAGCTAAGTGTGGCATTCTCCAGGTGCACCTCCTGCCCTTGGGCATCCAAACGAGGCATGGCCAGTCCCTGAATAAGGATTTCTAGGACAGTCACCCCACCCCCTTCCAGGGTCATGGAACCTGGCTTTGGGTCCTTGTGTGGATCCTGCAAAGTGACCGTGGGGTGGCTGTGAGGTCGGGAAGTCTGTCTTCTTGTCCAACCCTGCTGACCTTGGCCTCACCAGGACACCTCTTTGCGGGTCTTCATCTCTGCCTCCATTGCCTCCTCTCCCAAGGCTGTGAGGCAAAATCTCTACATGTGCCTCTCAGCTGCCACTCTGGAATATGTACCCGAAGAGGAAGGTGCCTGTTTCCAGAGGGAATAACATTACTGAGCCCTTACTGAGAGTGTCAAAGACACTGTGCCAGGTGTTTCCTATCCATTCTCATCTAATGCAACAAGATCCCCAGGGACTGGAATCATTATTCCCATTTCATAGTTCACAGAACTGATGTGCTGAAGGTCAAGGGAGTGCGCAAGTTCAGGTACTTAGTAAGCAGCCGGCCAAGGATCTGTTTCTCTGGGGGCCACCTTAGCAGCGTGGCCACGCTCTCAGGGTTTTGAGACAAATGAAGGTGAGCTGGGAGCCCTGGGCTGTCCCATCATTCAAGGGGCCTTGGGCTGAGATCTTGTTACCTTCACACGTGAAGTGGGGATCCGCCCCACCCCCACTTCATAGCTCTGTTGGAATGGCTGCTTAAGGAGCTCAGCTTGGGGTCTGGCACACAGCAGAGGATTAACAAACCATCATTATTTTTATTATTTTATTATTTCTGATGGTTTGGAAGGATGCTCTCCAGAGTTTAAACCTGCAGTCAAGCCCTGGCCCCCTTCCACATTTTATGCTGCCAATCCCTTGAGTTTCCCATTAACTTAATAGGTCTGGATATAGAGGAGCCTGTTGTTCTTGGGATCCCAGAGTCAATCAACAATCTACCCTTCATTGCTCTCATTCACTAAAATCAATATGCATTGATTGGACCCCCAGGCTGCGTGGGGCCCTGGAGCTGCCCTTGAGCTGGTTTCCTTCTGTCCCTGAGCTGGAGGAGGGACCAATGTAGCATTTCTCTTGAGTGTGGTCCTTGGACCAGTAGCATGAGCAGCATCTGTGAACCTGTTAAAAATGCAAATTCTTGGGCTCACCCTAAGCCATGCTGAATCAGAAACTGTCAAGGAAAGGCCCAGGCACCAGTATTTTAATGAGTACTCCAGATTGTTCTACGGCACACTAAGGTTTGAGAACCATTGCTCAAAAGGCCAGAACGTGGCTGTTCTCTGAAAGGGACCAGCTGAACCTGTGGGATCTCAGAGGGAGATTGGTACCCAGACAGGGGACGCTGGGGAGAGGGGTGCCCTGATCCATGGACTCCTGCACCTCTCAGACTTGAGGCAAGGGGAGGACCTAGGGTTGCCGCTTTGGGGAATCAGACAAAGGTGCCCCTTCCTTTGGGTGGATCAGGTGTTGCTGACAAGTGGAGCACGGGCAGGATTTCCACCTGCATTCATCCCCCTTGTGTGCAAGGCTCAAGCAAATCACGTGGCGGGCCTGGGAGTATTTGAGAGGGGAAAGCAGACCATGCCTGTCTTCCCCTGGGGGATTGGCTCCTGGGATGCTGGGCAAGCAACCAGAGTGAGTCCCCCGACTGCACGGCATCTCCCAAGGCCTCACCAGTCCTTTAAATAAAACAGGCAGTGCAGACCAAAGATCTTGGGAGAAACAGGGCAGGGAAAGCACAGGTAAGAGGACAGCAGAGCATGGACAGGACGAGACAGCCCACCTGGAGCCAATGCTGGAGAAAATAAAGCAGGTGTCTGATAGCCTCTTGCTGTGCAGGTCCCCCTAGTACACTGTCCTCCTGCCAAAAACATGCCAGCCAGACACTGGTGGAGAAATCGAGGAAACCACCGAGTGTACTCAGGAGTAAGAGAACGCTCTGGGCCCCAGCCTGCCCTCATCAGCACCTAGACAGTCAGCCTTCTTCCTCCCTCTATCCCTCCTCCCTCTGCCCAGGGATCCTTCCAGGCTGCCCTCCTCCTGGCACAGGCTACCTGACTTCACCGCCTCCAGATTATGGCCTCCAGGGACCCCCCCCCCCCACCAATTGCCCCCAGGAACCTCCGCTCTCTGCCTTACACTCCTGTTACTTGGGTCTGATGTACTCTCACTTCACTCTGGAAGCTGTCCCAGGCTGGGGCTTCAGCTGGCTACCTGAAACACCACTTTCATTGTTCTTAGGGCTTTTTGGGGGGCCTCCTCTGTGTTCATTCCCTTTTTGGCTGACTGGGATAGCAGCAAGTAGGGTGATCTTGGAAGCTATGTGTTGAAGTTGAAAAGGCGACCATCAGCCTGCGTTCCTGAATGACTGTGTGGAGCAGAATTCCACTGACCTGCAACCTTTACCCTGAACAGTTATGTGAGAATAAATCTGTCTCTTGTTTTTTAAGCTTCTGAAATTTGGGAGTCTGTCTGTTACAGCTGGTTAACTTATCTTACAAATACATTACTTTCTCCCTGTGGTAGACAGCAATTTCTAAAACAGTCTCCCAAAGATGCCCCACCTTAATATCAAAACCTGTGAGTGAACATGGGAGGGGACTATCACTCCCATGATTATGTTATGTTATATGGCAAGTTGCCCTTAAAAAAGGAAGATTATCCTGGGTTATCCAAGTAGATTCAGTAGTCACAGCCTTTAAAAGCAGAAAACTTTCTTTGGCTGCTGGTGGAAGCAGAAGCCAGAAAGATTCAAAGCAGGAGAAAGACCCTGTGTGCCGTTGGCTGGTTTGAGGATGTAGGGTAGGGCACCATGTGAGGAGGGAAGTGGGGATGCTCTAGCAGCAGACAGTGGCCCTGGCTGATAGTCAGCAAGGAAACCAGGACCTCCGCTCCATAGGAGCTGCAAGGAACTGGGTTCTGCCAACACCCTGAACGAGCTTGGAATCAAATTCTTTCCCCAAGCCTCCAGTCCCCGACACCTTGATTTCTGCTTTGTGAGACACTGACCAAAGAACACAGATGAGCCCACTTGGACTTTGACCTACACAACTGTGAAATAATAAATGGACATTGTTTTAAACCATTGAGTGTGTGGCAGTTTGATTCAACAATAAAACCAATACAATCCCTTAAAGGTAGGGGCTCAAATCTGATTTGTTTTGCTCTCACTGAAGCCCAAGGACAGTGCCCGGCATGTGAGAGTTTAGCAGTTTTGGTTGAATGGCTAAATGAGTTCGTGTGGAAGCTGAGTGGGAATCCTCAGGTGTAGATCAGAGGTCTGTGCTCCTTTTTTGTAAAGGGCCAAATAGTGACTATTTAGGCTTTGTGGGCTACTCAACTCTGTCACTGTAACCTGAAAGTAGCCACAGACAGTACATAAACAAATGTTCATGGCTGTGTTCTACTAAAGCTTTATTTAAAAATAAGTGGTGGGCCAGATTTGGCCTGTAGTCCATAGTGCACTGACCTTTGTATAGATCCTTGGGTCTTTGATCAGCACTTCCACCTGAAGATATGAAATCTTTTGCATAGAAACATACGTTTTAAAGAAATGTTTTATGGCCAGAAGCAGTTTCTACCATAGGCAATACTTGGTCAGTCTTTCTGTAGGTTGCCTTTTCACTCTGGAAATTGTTTCCTTTGCCAGGCAGGAACTCTTTAGTTAGTTGGATGTCGGTCCACTTGTCTGATTTTGCATTTTGTTGCTTGTGCTTATGTGTCATATCCAAGAAGTCATTGCTAGGCTCAAAGTCATGAAGCTTTTCCTCTATGTTTTCTTTGGGCAGTTTTATAGTTCTAGGCCTTATGTTTAAATCTTTAATCCATTTTGAATTGACTTCTGTGTATGGTATAGGATAAACATCCAATTTCATTCTCTTGCGTGTGGATATCCAGTTTTCCTGACATTATTTGTTCAAGGGTCTGCCTTTTCTCTGTTGTATATTCTTGGCAGCCTTGTTAAAGATCAGTTGACCATGTATGTGTGGATTTATTTCTGGGCTTCCTATTCTGTTTCATTGGTCTAGGTATCTTTTTATGCCAGAATTTTACTGTTTTAAATGGGAGAAAATATTTTAAACCACAAATCTGGTAAGGGTTAATATCCAAAATGTACAAGGAACTCCTACAATTCAATAGCAAAACCAAACCAAACCAAACCAAAAAACCCATATGGGCCAATGATGAACAGACATTTCTACAAAGATGTACAGAAAATAGGCAACGGGTGTTGACAAAGATGCTCAGCATCACTAATCATCAGGGAAATGCCAATTCGCGCCATAACAAAATCTCATCTCATACCTGTTAGGATGGCTACTATAAAAAAAGGTAAGTTACTGGCAAGGATGTGGAGAAATAGGAACCCTTGTGCACTGTTTGTTGGAAGGAATGCAAAATGATGTGGTTGCTTTGTGGTTCTGCAAAAAATAAAAAATGCAATTATTATATGATTCAGCAATCCTACTGCTATTTATTCAAGAAAATTGAAATCAGGGTCTTGAAGAGATATCTGTACTCCCAAGTTCAGTGCAGCACTATTCACAATAGCCAAGATTTGAGAGCAACTTACTTGTCCCTCAACAGATGAATGGATAAAGAAACTGTGGTATATACGTTTAATGGAGTATCATTCAGCTTCCAAAGAGAAGGAAGCCCACCATATGCAGTAGCATGGATGCACCTTGAGGATGTCATGTTGAGTGAAATAAGCCAGTAACAGAAGGTTAAACACTGCATGATTCCACTTTGATGAGGTATCTGAAATAGTCAAACTCATAAATAAGAGAGTAGAATGGGGGTTGCTAGGGGCTGCGTTGAGGGGGAATAGTGAGCTGCTGTTCATGGGGTATAAAGTTTCAGTTCTTCAAGATGATTAAGTTGGGGAGATCTGTACAACACTGTCTAATGTTTATTGTACACTTAGACATCTGTCAAGAGGGTGGATTTCCTGGTAAGTGTTCTTACCACAACAAAAAGAAAAGAAATACTCGGTCAGGCTGGAGAGTCATTGTCATTCCAGAGCACCTGGAGCCTCTTGGTTTCGAGGGAGATGAATCCCATGAAGAGATCTCGTATCTTTCTGTAGCTTGGGAGAATTCTTCCATCGGCATGGCCTTAGCTGGTCTGCCTCTCTTGCAGGGAGGCTGGCCTGGCCCTGTGGCCTGGCTGCAGGACCCAGCCTGCAGTGCCTGCCAGGGGGGAGGCCTGCTGGGCCTGCATTCTGCTGAGCCCCCACCCCATGTCTGAAGCCTGAGGGAGCTTCCCCAGCCAGCCTCTGGCACAACTGGTACATTGCTTATGGGCCTGCCTGCCCATCCTTCATGAATTTTTATTAAACAAAACTGTAAGCAGATTGATTTTGTCCTCTTTTATTGCATTTTTATTTAATTCCCTTCCATGGTGGAGGCTCCATCATGTTACCGCAGAGTAAATCACTCCAGGGCATGAGGCCAGCACTGTGGAGAAGGGCAGGATCTGGCTTCCCAAGAGCACATTTACCGCATAAGAACCTTTATTAGCGAAGAGTCATTGATTTTTTTTTCTAGGTCATAGCCTCTTCACCATCCTTTAAATAAGAGAGTATCACACAGTTATAGTGGGAGAGCGATCCTGTGAGGCCAGGGTCATGGGGTGCTGTCAGGTCTCCAGGTCTGACAACACCCATACCACCCATAAGCCTTGACTCTGCACCTACAGTGTGCTGGGTAGGGTCATATGAAAAGCATGGGGAAGGAGAAGTTTGACTGGAGCACTGGTGGTAGACAAGGGTGGAAGGGAAGACTAAGTCCCGAAACAAAGCAGTATAATAGTGTTAAAAAAAATCAGGGGTGGTTATAGTTTAGCCGCAGAACTTTGTATACAACGAGATGGTGAGAATTATAAACCAAATCTTCTCCTTTGGTAGCTCCTGTTTTTACACTCCAGATACAGGACTTTGGGATTTTATTCTGAAGAACTAGAGAGTCCATGAAGATATGTCTCTGCTTCAGGAGGATTAGTCTGGCAGTAGAAAGTAAAAGCAATTTGAGCAGAGTTCAGGGATGGAGTTGGAAGCTCCCCACCAGGGCATCACTTGAGAGGTTAGGGTTCCAGTCTAGGCACAAGGAACAGTGAAGTAAAGAGATGGAATGGTAGAAATAGCAAGGTGGAGGGGGATTAAACAAGAAAGGACTAGTCGGAGGGGACTCAGATTCTTTTGTCAGCTGCAGAAGAAAGTTAAAGCAGAGAAGCAGGTTTGAGTAAAGAGAAAGGAGAGCAGAGTTTTGTGCGTGCTCACTTAAAAATTTAGTAAAAGAAATACATATATATTACTGCAAAAGTAATGCAGACAAGTTGCAGAAAAAACTGAAAAAATAGAGACAGGCATATAAGGAAAATAGAAACCATCATCAATCCCACCACCATGATTTGCCTTTGTAATAATTAATATTTTTGTTTGTTCCCTTCTAGGTAGATTAAATAAATTAGTTAATAATGCTACCTAAGTTTCTTCAAAAATGTGACTCAATAATCGTATGTTACCTTTTCATCTGGATGCACCAAAATTGATTTAGCTTGTCCACCTATTGTTGGACTTGAACTTGATTTATAGTTTCTCCACTCTATAAATAATGCTGTGGTGAACATCTTGGTGTATATGTGTATCTCTGTCTGCATCTCTGATAAATTTCTAAAGTAAAATTATTGAGTTAAAGGTTATAATCTTTTTAAAGGCTCTTAATTCATATTGTCAGATGATCACCAGACACTGATACAGTGTATGAACATGTTCCTTTCACAGTATATCCATCAATACTAGGATTATTTTGATTATTTAATCTTTGCCAATTTCATTGTAAAAAAGCAAGATACACCACTGTTTCTTAAGTTATTCACTTTTTTGGTTCTAACACTTTTATAATAATTTTAGGTCAATTTTTATTTTTCTAGGTCATAGCTTTTATTTCTATCTTTTTTTTCTATCTTTTGTCCATATTTCTCCTGGAGGATTTTTTTTTTCACCTTACTGATTGATAAGTTTTTATATTGAGGCTATTAATGCTTTGTCTATCAAGCATCTTGGAAATTTTAATTTTTTTGTTGCCATTTCTCTGTTATCTTTCAACTTTCTATATGGCATTTTTGCCAAGTAAAAATTTTGAACTTTCATATAATCATAGCTATCAATCTTCCACTTTTGTTTTTTCCTTTTCTGTTACATTTTGAAAATCCTTCTCAAGATGAAATCAGATAAACATTCATCTATAGTTTCTTCTAATTCTTTGTGATTTATTTCTTTCATTTATTTCCTTAGTTAATGTTTCAGACTGTACTGATCATGAATGTAGACTCTGGAATTAAAATGTGTAAAACAGATCAATGTAGAGAAGCTATGATTGAAAGACAGGGTCAGGAGGTCATACTCCTTCTGTTGGGGAGGCTTTGCACATGCTGTTCCTTCTGACTAGAATACAATTCTGTCCTCTCCAGTCCCAGTTACCCAGTTATTCTGGAATTAGATGGACTTGAATCTGGTTCTAGGTTCCCCTACGTACCAGCTGTATGATCTTGAACAAGTTCCTTAACCTCTTTGATAGTCGTTTTTCAAATCTGAAATGAAGCCTGGATTCATCTTGTGAATTTATTGAGAGAATTGTGGGAGGTGATGCATGTGAAGTGTCCTGTATAATGCCTGGCTGATAAGAGATGTTCAATATTGTTAAATATCATTATGTTAGATCTCTATTAAGTGCGTACAGTTTTGATCTTCATGAAAGTTGAGACCATGTCCTGTTTATCTCTATACTGCATGTCTCATCAAGGACATGTCTTAAAATATATTCTCAGTGAATTTTTGATGAAGGAATGAATGGATAAAGTGAAATTTGTGGATCACATTTTCTAAGTTGTAAAGGCAAATGGATGCTTGCTTCTGAGAATCCACTTTAAGATGTTGAATTCATTTAGAAATGACCAGTGTAGTGATACTAGTTTCTGGAATATTGAGGAAAAAAAAGCCGGAACAAATGAACATTGGTTTTCATCAGCCACAGCTTACCATTCAGGATTGTGGGTCTGTTTGGTCACCTCTGACCCCTGACTTCTGGCCCTGACCCATGCATACATGCCGTTGCCCCACTCCTTTGATTCTGTACATAGAGAATTGTAAGAGCTGGCAGGGTCCTTTGAGGTCATTTGGTTGTCGACACTTCCAGCATTTGTCTTTCAGCTGCCAAACATTTTTTCTGAAGAATGTTATCTTGCAAGCCCAATGTGTAAAACAGATCAATGTAGAGATGCTATGGTTGAAAGACAGGGTCAGGAGGTCATACTCCTTCTGTTGGGGAGACTTTGCACATGCTGTTCCTTCTGACTAGAATACAATTCCATCTTCCCCAGTCCCAATTACCTAGTTAAGTATTACTTTTCCTTTAAGTCCTTGTTGAAATAACACCTTCTCCAGGAAGCCTTCCCTGACCTTCCTCTGACTAGTCAGTTTTTCTTGTAACATATTCATAGCCTGTGTACCTTTATGTGCTAGCATATACCTCAGTTGTAAATTTACATTCTTGTTTCCTTCTTTTAGACTATGAGCAAAACAGGGGCAAAGCTATGATGAGTTTGCTCACCATTATATCCCAAGCACTGACTGTAAGGCTTGGCACACCGTAGGTGTTCACTGAATATTTGATGCCTTCATGAAACGGCATATATTCCAATCCTTTCCCTTTCCAGATGTAAGAAGTATTGATTGCATCCACTATGTGGTAGATGCTCTTCTGGGTATAAGCAATACACCCGTGAAGGAGACAGACATGCTATGCTCCCTGCCCTCAAGGAGTGCACATCTAGTCAGGAAACAGGCAGCCGAGGAAGAATCATTAACTTAGATGCATTGATCTATAACAGATACCATTGGAACATTAAGTTCCCTTATTGAAAAATAATCAGCCAATTTCTAGGCCAGTACAGTACTTCTGATCCTGCCTCGGTGGTTCATTCAGGGTGGGAGAGTGTGTCTAAGGCCCAGTCATCTTGTCATGATGGAAGTTTGATTACCCTCTGATGAATACTGGATGGTGAGGTGGCACCTCCCCACATTTCCAGCCAGGGCACCTCCTGGGCCTGTTTTACTAAAGGGACAAGAACTGATGTCCCTTGTGAGTTCATTAGAACTAAGTTGAAATCAGCTGCCACGTGCCCCTTCTAGTCTGTGGTTACTTCTAGGGAGGCAGCTGGTCTAGAGGAAAGAGGGGTCCTTTAGTGACTAAAAGGCACTTGAAAGAAAATCCAGACTCCTCATCGTGACCCATGAGGTCTGTGCTGATGTGATTCCCGTCTCCCTGCCCATCTTGATTTTGTTCCATGCTCTTGCATGCTGTAGATGTCAGCCTCAGGTCCTGTAGGAATTATTCCCAGTTGCAAATCAGGGAGGCGTTGGTTGAAGCGTGGTCCATAAGGGCTGTTAGGGCCTGTGATGTGGGTTCAGATTAGCAGCACCCTCCCATGTGGAGCCTGCGTCTTCATCCACTCCTTCTAGAAATTGCTAGGCTGATGCATGTGCCTTGGCAGGCTCTGATGCCAGCCCTGGCTGGGCCACGCTGGAACCCGCTCCCTTAGGCGTGCTGCTGAGTGCATGAGGACCCCAGCAGAAAGCTTCCAGTCCTGCCTCCTTTGCTGTGCCAGGCTGCCGGTGCCAGCTGAGGACGAGCCCCCTCCTGCCTCTGCTTGTTTCCCGTGATTGTTATGTAATGTTCGGCAGCAGGAGGTAAATTCCTCTCCAATTTCCAGGCCCGTTACAGCGCATGAACCCCACCATGGGGAGCCACAGTGATTGAGCTCAGCAGCCAGGTCCCATGCTGAGTGTCATAAATCAGGCCTATTACCCGCTCCTCCTGGCAGATGCCACCGCCAAGAACCTGCCCACTCTGCTCTGGAGACCAGCCACCTCTGCACACAGTAAATCCAGGCTGTAATATCCAAGGGACTTTAGGGCCTTTACATGACAACCTTGCTGGGGGTTGCCCAGAATATTATTCTGAAGGAATATGCAGGAGGTTTTACAGCCCTTGCTGTTGTATCTCAGACCTGAGGTCTTGCAGCCTGAGGCTTAAGGAACAAAATCAGGGCATGCTCACCTTCTGCCTGGGTTTCCCGGCATGGTGGCCTTCTATGCGCTTCACTGCTCACTTCAGAACCTCTAAGGGGACTTGTTAAAGGCATGCATTTCCCAGCCCGTGCCCAGAAACCCTGATGCTGTAGATCCTCCTGGGCACACGGGAATCAGCATGTTTACAACTTCCCTGTGATTCGGATGCAGGCAGTTCTGGGCCATCGCCTGAGGACTGTTGCTTTAAGACCAGCTCTATCCCCAAAGCAATGGCTGTAAAACGAAAGCCTATAAATCGAATCCTTCTTTTCCATTTCCTTCTATCATTTCACTGAAGATGTGTTTCCCTGGGGAAGAAGATGAGGGCTTCAAAAAATCAATGGCAATCACACTGAAGAATGAAGCAAATCTTTGACTATGACATATTTAATGGGCAATAATAACGCTAATAGTTGGGGGGATAGTCCCCAGTTGTTCTGCTGGTACTCAAAGTGCTGCAGGGGAATCTGCACTCTTGTTTCTCACTGGCCCTATCTATATGAACAAGGGGTCCCTTTGCTCTGGTTAGACTGGGTCAGTCCCAGTTTATGCAGGCTGTCTCCATTTTTAATAATTCCCCTTTTGGCTCTCACAAGTCCCAGTTTGGGTGACAAATTGTTCCCCTATCAATAACCCACAGTGAGATTCCCCTTGAGACTCCCCATGTCCTTCCACAGGGTTCAGCCTTGTGGGTGTCTCTGAGGGAGTTTATCACATTGATCCCAATTCTGGACATCACATTGAGGCTCACCCTGACCCTGGGCTGGGATGAACAGCAAAAGGACCCTTTGGGCCGGGCTCCCCTCCTCCTTTCCAGGATCAGGTATTGGGGAGAAAGACCAGGGTAACAGAAGTGGGGAGTTCTTGAGCCAAGGCAGCCTTCTTTAGGAACCCAGTCCCCTCTTTGTGTGCCTGAGATAAGGACATCTTTTCCTGTCAAACATTAAAACATCCATTAATAATAAACCCTAATCACCCTACAAAGTACGGTGACATAGGAGCTGAAGAGTTCTAGTTAGACAGGACTGGACCGGATTCCAGCCTTGCCTTCTAATGGCTTTTACCTATTTGGAACCTCATTTGCTATTTATCATTTAGAACCTCATTTTCCTCATCTGTAAAATGGGGTTAATAATCTTCAACCCAGCAGATGACTTGAGATAATGTTTGTCAAGAGTGAACACATAATAGGTAATTAATAAATGGTGACAATTACTATAATTATAATAATAACGACAATATTACAAAATGAGGTATGATATTCTAAATATGGCTACCGACATGTTTGCTTGGGTAACATTTTTATCTAATTTATTTATCAGGTTCTTCCTCTGGAGTTTTCTGCCATGAAGGCTAAGCTTTGAGGCTTCCCAAGAAAACAAAGAGAAGATTCAATTAAAAATGAAGATGCCCAAAGAGCAGTCATAGAAAACCCAGTGAGTGTTAGAAACAGCCAGAAATTCCTAGGGTAACTCTGGGAACAGGGGGTTTTGTTCTTCAGGGATTTTAATGCTAGGTGGGGACTGTCCAGGCCCCTTGAGAAGTCCTCAGTTCAGCAAGATATGGGAGGTATGTGGCACCACAAAGTGGTAGGTCAGAAATCAGAGAGGAAAGAATTCAGGAGCTGTATCCACCCCCTTCACCCTTGTGAGTGCTGAGCACCCAGTTGGGGCACACAGGTGCTGAGAGAACATTTGGTTATGAAGGCATCAGGACAAAGACACTGTGGTGTACAGGACCTCATGGCCAGAGGCCGTGGCTGCCCACCTCAGCACTGGGTACCATGGGCAGTCTCCAAAGATCCAGGTGGGACCAGCCTCACCTTGGTGGATGCCAGCACAGTGTTCAGGATGAGACCAGAGGCCCATGCCCCCATCACAGGGATGTTAGTCTCCATCTGTCCTTTGGGAAAGAACAGGGTCTGTGGGGTATATTAACCATCTTTCTAGCTGCTGTAATTTGGTGCTCTGACATGTGCCCCTGCATGCGCATGCCAGATAGCTCTCATTCTGCACAACCCAGCGATATGCCTGAATCTCCTTGGCTTGGCCTCCTGCCTCCCTTGTCACCCACTGTAGGGAGAATGGAGGTTACCATGCCAGGATCCTCACCTGACCCTGGTCTGCTTGCCCACTGTGTACATGTGCAGTGCTGTAGGCTCAGGCTGGCACACGTGTTGGCAATGCACTATTATTGACTCTGTATAAAGAGTTCCACCCTCCACCAGGGGCTCTGGGGCTGCGAGGTTGCAGAGAGGCCTGGGCTTGGAGGCAGAGATGGACTGTGGCATGCAGGTTTGCCCTAAGGTCAACGTGAGTCTAGTGCTCAACCTGCCATGGCGAGAATAAAGGTTGGTGTAAGATCTTTTACCCCACAAATGTTCTGTTACTGTTATTCAGTCTCACCAAATCCAGAATGAACTTGCTTAGGGCCAAAACCCTCAAGTGAGATATCCACCCACCCACCTGCTCTTCCAGAAGAATCCTTTTCCTGGGAAATCCTTTTCCAATACAAGTCAACCAGTGCAGAGCCCTCCTTCTCCTTTATTGGGCTCACACTCCAGGCCACTATCTACCTGCCTGAATCCCTCTGGGGCCAGGTGCCAGACGATTAGGGAGAGGCCCTATGTCCACAAGCCCTGGAAGCATTCAAACTAGCCTATCCTGAGCACAGTTGCTCTGCTCACCCACTCCTTCTCCAGAAGCCACGATAAAGGCTCCTGCCCACAGTCCTTCTGCCTCCTGGCCAGCTCCGCTGCCTGCTTTGCTCAGGGTTTTGCTGCCATTTGTTATGGGCTTGGGGAGCCCCGGAGCATGTCTTCACACACTGACCGGTGCTGAGAGACGCCGCCCCGCCCCAGCCTCCAGACCAAGATCATTGTGAGAAATACATGCTTACTGTTTAAGCCTCCTAGTTTGTGGTGTCATATGAGGGTAGCCTGAGCTACTGAGCTGGCTACAGTCACAAGCATAGCACTTTCCTGTGTTTTGTGAGTCATTCGGTGAATAATTAAACTTGAAGGAGTAGCAGGTACTTCTGAAGTTGTAGCCAGTTGGTCAAAAGTGTGGGTGGCTTGTAGGGACCTTCAGGCTTGTGGCTACTGTCTGAAGGAGGGACAGCCTTGACCATGGGCCCTTTACCTGTGAGATTTGACCTGACCCCAAGTAGTTAGTGTCAGAGTTGCATTGGGACACCCCTCTGGGTTATCTGAGGCTAAGATTCTCAGTGTCTTTTATTGTCTTTGAGCTATTTACACCTCTGCAAGTTGCAGTTGACTAACAGCAGTGTAAATGATATGAGATATGTGTGCACCCATGGCCATGCAAATTCTCTCTGGTGGTGGAGGGATGGTTGATCCCTCTTCCCCATCCCCACAGCCAGTTTTATATCTATTTGTCAATTCATTTCATCATGGACTGAATCAACTTTAAGTGATTTGAATTCCCCTTTGAATCCATTTTTATCTGGTCCCCTAGTTAATTAATGAAATAAAATCTTTCCCACATCATCATTTTTTATTTATATGAGAGTCGTGATTATATTGCCTTTTAAAACTTATTTTTTAGCAATATGTTAAGCTTCAAGAAAAAATTCAAAAATGTGTTTTCCCAGGTCCCACATCAGCCTCACCGAGTCACCATCTTTAGGCTCAGGTTCCTGGGAACCTGCATTTTAACAAGTTTCCAGGATGATTCGGATGCCATTACTCATGGCCCGCTAATTCCAACTCTTCACGGGACAATTGCCAAGGCCTTTGTGGCTTTGATCCTCCAGGATTTGAGAATGGATTTGAAGCCCCAGAATTATCAGTTTATACTGTTCATCATCTTCCTGTTTGGGGTTTTCATTCATGAAGGAGTTTCTGGACAGAGTTGCAGAGGAATGAAAAGGTTACACCCTGCCAGGGGGTGTTTGTAAAGCCTTGCAGCCAAGACTTTTCCTATATTCTACTCTAGAACCCACCACAGGAGATCTATCCAGACCTGTGTGGTGCTGGGCCACAGCTCAGGCCACTGTCCACAGAACCTGAAGAAGCTCCACTTACTCTCAATACACTTTCTCATTAAGATGCAGCCTCAATTTTACAATGGAATTATTATGTTTTTGTCCTTCCTTCCTTCAATTCCTAATGCAAACAGCAATGCTCAGAAAAGCAACATTTATTAAATCAGGAGGATTACAATATCAATGGGAAGTTATCATGCAATAACCTTCTATTGATTTGTGTATTGCCAGTAATGAAATCAACTGGAATATTATTTATTAAACATATTGATTAGCAAAAAATAATTTGCAGGAATGCAAGCCTGACTCTGCAGGGGATCCCAGCAAGCTCTGTGCACATACAGTTTTTCCCTTTTGTTGGGGGAAGAGCTACGGTGCGTGTCTGACCTAGTATAGAACTGGCTCTAAGCTGCAGAGTCCTGAAGAGCAGCCACTGAGGTGCCCGACAGGTGCCTGTTGGGCTGGCTCAGCATTTGTGCCATCTGCCTGACAGGGCCTGGGATGATTTCTCCATGAATGGCTGGGTACTGTGGTTTCTCATTCCTTTATCCCAGGGAGATGGGGGTGGAGTGGGGAACTGGGGGGTGGATAGAGAGTAGGGTGCAACATTTTGGCTTGGATTCCCCCAAAAGCAGACCCTGAGACAACGATTTGGGTGCACGTCATTTTACTTGGGAGGTGACCCCAGGAAGCACCCTGGGGGGAGTGGGAAAGGAGGAAGGGGGGACAGGGAGCAGAGTCACACGTGATGTGTTATTGATGGGGGCTGTGGTGGGCAACCGGGGCTCCGTTCTGCTGGGAACCCTCTGAGAGTGGATGTGATACTCCTCAGAATTGCTTACTAAAGGGCAAAGAAGCCGGGGCATTTACCCCTCATTGGCTGACATCTGCTCCTTGTTTTAGTTCTTTAGCATCTCTGGTGTTTCTGGATGGTCCCCTTTGCTGGCGGAGCATGGATTCTGGGCAGTGGGTGGCCTCCGGCAGAAAGATACAGTTGCTTGAGGCAGGAGCCTTCCCAGTGAATGGGAACCATCCAGTGGGGGTGCCAAGGGCATGTGGGAGGTGCTCCGACAGCAACTGCCACAGTCATGCGAAGGGTCAATCCAGGGCAGGTTCTTGCTGCAGCTACCTTTGACTTTTTTGAAAAAATTGAAGTAGAGTTGGTACAAAATGTTACATTGGTTTCAGGTGTACAACATAGGGATTCAAAAATCACATTCATTGCAAAATGCACCCCATGGTAAGTGTGGTTACCATCTGTCACCACACAAAGATATTGTGGTATTACTGACTACATTCCCTAACTATGACTTATTTTGTAATTACAAGTTTGAGCCTTTTTATCCCCTTCACCTATTCTGCCCAGACCCCTACCCTCCTTCTCTATGACAACCACCAGTTTATTTATGAGTCTGTTTCTGTTTTGTTTGTTCCTCTGCTTTGTTTCTTAGATTCTGCATAGAAATAAAATCATATAGCATTTGTTTTTTTGTCTGTCTGACTTATTTCACTTGGCATAATATCCCCTCAAGGATCTGACTTTTAACTCCTACCTCAAAGGATCTCTGCATCCTGAGTCCTCTCTCCACCTTGGACAGGATCTGGAATTTTCACAGATTAATCCCGGAGGAGCAGTAATGGAATGGACAAGAGCACATTGCTGAGTAGCCCCTTCCTAGATTCAACTGATCTCATTGTCCTTACAACAGCCCTGTAGGTGAATTATTATCCCTATTGTATAGGTGAGGAAGTAGAGAATGTGAGAACATGGTGGTGGGGAGGAGAGAGCTGGAATTCAGGTTGGTTTGCTTGACTCTGCAGCGCAGAACTGGGATCTGATCTGAATGGCTCCAAGTGTTCAGTTTGGAGCTGGGTTGCTGGGGACGGTATCTCAGCTCTCTTTCTGATAGTTCTGTGACTTTGAATGAGGAGCTCAACCTCTCTGATCCTCAGTTTCCTTGTCTGCTCTGGGGATACTAATGGGCCCTGCCCCACGGGCAATTGTGAAGGTTCAGTGACATAATGGAACTTGGTTATTATGTAATGATTTTAGTTAAAAATTAACATAAATCTCAGCATCGTCACCCCTGGATTTTGTGGCCCTAAAATGATGGCTCCTGTGCTGTGCCTGACCTGTGTGTTCTGCTTCATTGCCTGCCCTTCCCCTGCTCTATTTGCTGTCACAGGGGGACTGCCAACCTCAGGCTGCCTTTTCCAGGGTCTGCATCAAATTGCTGCCGGCTGGACTTAGCCAATAGGAGGCACTGATGGTAGATCGGAGCTTGGGAGGAAGTGGGAGGCGCGGGTACTCCGCTCTCTACATCCTGTGCGGCAGCTATTGTGTTTCCCTGATGGTTCCCGTTCTTCTGGGACACTTCCCACCAGATGACTGTGGTCCCTGGGCTCCAGCAACCCCATCTCCTCCCTTTGTCCCTCAGGATGGTGACAGCTTCCTGCTGTTGTCACTCTGGGTTTCCCATTTTTTCTCAGTATAGCCAATTCCCTGGAATAAATTCCCCATTTTAAATACAAAGTACAAGTTACGCACTTTGGAGTCAGACAAACTGACCTGAATTCCCTCTCTCCTTTCCTACTCCGATGCTCGTTTTCCTTCAACACCTTCAGCACAATAGCATACTTTCTATCTGCGACACGGTCTTTAGGTTCCACTGCTAAAGACTTTGTGCCAGACCAGCTGGGGCAGGAGTACAGAGACGTGGAATCAAGGTGATTGGGGAAAAAGTCCCTAACAATTATCAGTCACCTGCTACATATCCTTTCTCTTTCCATTTCATGTCAGGCTTGGCTCATCTCATCTTTACAATTTAAAACAACAGAATTGGCATTGCTGTGCCCATTTTACAGATGAAAAAATAAGGTGCTCAAGAAAGTTTACAGAGTTGTGTTAGCTCCAGGTCCTTGCTAGAAATGGCACAGAGGAGATTCCAAGGAGATCTGTCCAAATTCAAGTCACTCTAGCACCCTTCAAGTCAGGAGAGGCCTTCCTCTTCATCACCATTCACAATTTTTTTAAACTCCTGAGTCTCTTGTTAGCTCAAACACAGTAACTGATGATTAAGGAGATTGGCTGAAAAAAAGTTGCTGGCACCTCCGACACTGACCTTGTGAAGAAGGGAGCTGGGCTGTTCCTGGGAGTGTAGGCAGCCCTAAATGGTCCTTGGTGCCACACTCTGAGGTTTGCATGTTATTCTCAGGCTAGATATTCACATGTGTGGTAAACTCCCTCTGAAGGACCTGGGTTTTGTTCCAGATACACTCAGACTCCTACATGACATGTGACCTAAGTAGCTACTGTATTAAGAATATCCAGGGGGCAATTGCTCACTGCAGGCTATGGCATGGAGATAGAGACGACCCTGGCTGTGGTTTGAGAGTGTGGTAGACATAGGACGTGTGTTGGATCAGGAGGTGGAGTTTTTGTCCCTCCCCTTCGGTATGGGCTGGCCTTACAAAGAGCATCCTATCCTATGGAAGGGATGCTCTGTGATTCTGAGGCTGGGTCATAAGAGATACATAGCCTCCTCCTGGCCCTGTCTTGAGGCATATGCCTTTGCAGCCTTGAACCTCCATATGAGAAGTTCAGCCATGCTGAGGCTGTCATCTGGAGATACCATGTGGAGAGACCACATAGAGATAGGGAAAGATGCCCAAGGAGCCTCGGTTATCCCAGACCCCAGTGGTTTGGGTATTCCCTGTGTAGACACCTGGCATAAGAGAGGGAGCCTTCAGATGTTTCTAACTACAAAAGAGAGAGTCTGGACTAGTGGGGATCCAGTGAGAATTAGTAACAGTGTTCATGTTGAGCTGCATTGAAGCCTGAGGTGGAAGAAAAATCAGTTATGCTGACAAGTTCCTTATTTAAATTTTTGATACTTTGTTTATCATGAATTTTTTATATTTTGATTTTTAAACAAAGTATTCTTTAAACTATTATCTTCATTACTGAGTTTTGTGGCCCTCCATTAATATTTGTGCCTAAGGTGAGTGCCTCATTCCTGTCGCCCTAGTACTGGCCTCCACAAACCCTTAAGCAAGAATGCCTAGCTGGGCCTAGTCAGCCTAGAAGAAACATGCATGATAATACTATTGGGCTAATTTGTTTTGCAGCAGTAGATGACTGATACAGAGAGCACTCCAAATCTATGGTCAGTTTGCCTGGATTTATTTGTTTCTTTTGTTTAGGTTTTTAAATTTATTAATTCAGAATTGATTCACTCAAAACATATCACAATCTAATAAAGTGGGGGGGAATCTTGCTCCCTAACTTCAAGCTCTTCTGCAAAGCCACAGTAATCAAGACAATTTGGTACTGGCACAAGAACAGAGCCACAGACCAATGGAACAGAATAGAGACTCCAGACATTAACCCAAACATATGTGGTCAATTAATATATGATAAAGGAACCATGGACATGCAATGGGGGAAATGACAGCCTCTTCAACAGTTGGTGTTGGCAAAACTGGACAGCTACATGTAAGAGAATGAAACTGGATCATTGTCTAACCCCATAAACAAAAGTAAATTTGAAATGTATCAAAGACCTGAATGTAGTTATGAAACCATAAAACTCCTAGAAAAAAAAACATAGGCAAAAATCTCTTGGACATAAACATGAGTGACTTCTTCATGAACATATCTCCCCAAGCAAGGGAAACAAAAGCAAAAATGAACAAGAGGGGCTATATCAAGCTGAAAAGCTTCTGTAAAGCAAAGGACACCATCAATAGAACAAAAAGGTATCCTACAGTATGGGAGAATATATTCATAAATGACAGATCCAATAAAGGGTTGATATCCAAAATATATGAAGAGCTCATGCACCTCAACAAACAAAAAGCAAATAATCCAATTAAAAAATGGGCAGAGGAGCTGAACAGACAGTTCTCCAAAGAAGAGATTCAGATGGCCAAAAGACACATGAAAAGATGCTCCACATTGCTAGTCATAAGAGAAATGCAAATTAAAACCACAATGAGATATCGCCTCACACCAGTAAGGATCGCCACCATCCAAAAGACAAATAACAACAAATGTTGGCGAGGTTGTGGAGAAAGGGGAACCCTCCTACGCTGCTGGTGGGAATGTAAACTAGTTCAATCATTGTGGAAAGCAGTATGGAGGTTCCTCAAAAAGCTCAAAATAGAAATACCATTTGACCCAGGAATTCCATTTCTAGGAATTTACCCTAAGAATACAGCAGCCCAGTTTGAAAAAGACAGATGCACCCCTATGTTTATCGCAGCACTGTTTAGAATAGTCAAGAAATGGAAGCAGCCTAAGTGTCCATCAGTAGATGAATGGATAAAGATGTGGTACATATACACAATGGAGTATTATTCAGCCATAAGAAGAAAACAAATCCTACCTTTTGCAACAACATGGATGGAGCTAGAGGGTATTATGCTCAGTGCAATAAGCCAGGTGAGAAAGACAAGTACCAAATAATTTCACTCATATGTGGAGTATAGTAACAAAGAAAAAACTGAAGGAACAAAACAGCAGCAGAGTCACAGAACCCAAGAATGGACTAACAGTTACCAAAGGGAAAGGGACTGGGGAGGATGGGTGGGAAGGGAGGGATAAGGGGGAGGAAAAAGAAAGGGGGCATTATGATTAGCATGTATAATGTCGGGGAGGGTACGGGGAGGGATGTGCAACACAGAGAAGACAAGTAGTGATTCTATAGCATCTTACTACACTGATGGACAGTGACTGTAATGGGGTTTGTTGGGGGGACTTGGTGAAGGGGGGAGCCTAGTAAACATAATGTTCCTCATGTAGTTGTAGATTAATGATATGAAAAAAAAACCATATCACAATCTACAAATAAACAGGAAGAGGACAGAGTTAACTGTGATAATGAAATGTAGAAAGGTATGGGGAATAACATGAAAACCTGTGTACTCGGAACCCAGCTCTGGCAAAACCTAATATTTCCCTCTTTGCTTACAAAGAAATTAGATATTATTTTGCCTGGATTTAAATACTAGCTCTATCACCAGTTAACTGGAGGTCACTGAACAAGTCACCTAATCTTGCTGAACAAGTTTCATTATCTGCAAAATGGACACAGTAACAGTACTCCTTTCATGGGATTGTTGAGAGAATGAAACGAAATGGTCCATGTAAAGCATTTAGCACACTGCCTTGCATACAGTAAGTGTTTGATAAATATTAGCTACTGTTATTTGTACTTTTGCTTCTGTTAGCTAGAACTTGAAGGGGAAACCTGGATGAGTTCTGCCTGGATACTGCAGGGAGATCGCGTCCTTCCGTTATGATGCATTACGCCTTAGGAGAAGATTACCCTTCTTGCTGCATTTCCATTCCAAGGTGGCATATTTGCAATTGAAAATGTTAACTATAAAACTGTCAAATAGATGAATCAAAGACAAACCACGCACTTGGTAAGAACAGCAGTCTTGATTGAGAACCTCTGAGTTAACACAGAGTTGTGTTTTCAGAATTAAAACACAGCTAGACAGCTGATTCGTTCATCACCTTCTCTCTGGCTGCTGTAGCATTTTAGTTGTGCAAATGTATAAAGTGTGTGCCTGTGAGTGAGTGGAATGGGAGCACATGCGTGGCGTTCTGAGTTTGTCAGGCATGTGGGTGTGTGACTTGTCTGTGTGCTTGGGCACTATGCATCTGTGTATGTCTGTGGAGTGTGTGTGTGAAAATGGGTGTGCCTGTGCACACGTGTACATGTGTGAAGGTCAAGTCACAAGAAGGGAGGGGCCCCTGCACCTTACATAGTCACTGGTACAGGGTAGGCACTCACATTTGTTGTAAGTATGAATGACTATGTATGAGTGCTTTTGTGTGTGTCCATATATGAGTGCAGATCTGGGCTGTTTTTCTGAGCATGAGAATGGGTGTCCCAGTGAGCATGGGGGTCCTAGATCTGATTGTGTCCAGGTGTTTGTAAGTCTAGAACTTGACTATGTGGGGACAATGGGGTGGTCCCTGACCTCAGGGTTGCTCCCAACCCCTTCCTTGGGGCTGCCCCCGCATGCAGTGCCATCCTTCCCACCACCTGGAGCCAGCCCTCCATTTGGACCTTTGCTTCTGTGCATCTTCCAGAGGACACAGGTGGCAGGAGCAGGGAATCGGAAGCACTTGGTAATGAAGAAGCCATTCACGCTGCAATCCCTTCGGTATTCATCGCAACAATGCCCGCTCTGATGGGCTCTGAGCACTGAATGCAGCTTTCAGCGTGCAATCCGGCAGGAATGACTGCGCTCTGTGGGCCTCATCATGTCCACTTATTGTCAAGTGCTGCTGAGAATGCTCCCACTTGGGATGAGGGAACCACTTGTTTTAGCAAACTGATTTCCAAAACCTCCTCCCAGTTGGGGTTTCTGTGAAGATCCCGGTGATGTGTTATTGTTCCTGGTTTGTATTTTGGACACTAATGTGCTCTGCTGAAGTATGTAAATTGCCATAATGTGTGGAAATGAAATATAAAAAGAACTGCAGGGCAGCAAACATCAGAGGAGCTCTGAGATGGGTATATCCTTTCTGGGTTCTGCCTTGGGGCGAGGAGCATCTCAACAGGCTGTGCTGGGAGAGAGACCCTTGATGTGCTGGATAAGCGGCTCTCTGGGATGGGCTGGAATGGGCTGACCACGGCCTACCCTCCTGCAGCTGCCCAGCTGGACTGCTGGAGAAGGGCTGGGTGAGCCCGGACCTCACACAGGAAGGGAGGGGCCCGACGTTGACTGTCCCCTTCTTTCACTGTCATCTAGCAACTTGGTTAACTGAGCCAGAGGTTTTGCTCTGGCTGGGGAATCTGCTGCCTCTCAGAGGGTGAGTTTGCATTTTTGTTGGTCATGGCCTGTTTACCATCTTGTTCTTTCTCTTTCATCAGTTGTTGGCAGGGGGCTGACCCCCAACAGGCCTGCAGGTCAGCTGGCTTCTGTTGGGTTTGGCCAATGGGAAGTACTGGTGGGGACCAGAGAGTTAAGCAAGGAGAAGGGAGAACCTTCTCTGACTTGGATGGTGTCTCCAGGAGCAGCTGGTCACCTACGTCGATCCAGACCCCATGGTCGTAGCTTCCAGCAGATGACCCTTGCCTTGGGTAATCTCAGCCTTCCCTCGGACCTGGGCTTAGGCATGGCAGTGGTTTCCTGCTCTTGCTAATTTCACTGGCTCCTGTTTGGCTTCTCAGCTACTCTCTCACCTCCAGTTCCTGGCATTAAAGCCCTCTGATTTTAGTGTTCAATGGTTTCTGCCTCTTGTTTAAGATTCTGACCATTGAGCTTGTGAAAGACACCTTAGAATACCAGATCTTCCTCCGTTGCCTGTTGAGGAAATGGTTAAAAGAGCAACTAGGCACCAGGGAGGCAGGCCATTTCTCTATTAAGGATGGAACTGTGGGGCAATTAAAAATACTAATGAAAATACTGAACATTTGCTGAGTCCCTCCCTTATGTTTGGCAGTGTGCTCAGCTTTATTCTCATTATGTTGTTTAATACAGTGATCCTTGGATGAGGGTGTTACTATTCTACTCTAGACAAGAAGGCTGAGGCTCACTGAAATAAGGCTGTTATAGCTAATAGTGCGTATGTGTGCTCAGGACTGGACCCAGCTATTTTATTCCAGGGCCCAAACTTCAGATCTTGAAGCTCTTCTCCCTTGTCTAATAGCACCTTCCAAGTTGTTGTTGCTGGCACTGTAGTTCTCCTTAACACTACGCAGGGGGAAAATGGTTCCATGGTGAAATAAGTTTGGAGAAAATAGCATGTTCTATCCCTGCCTTATTTTGGAGATTTGACGTGTATATTACCATATTAAAGGCTCTGACAAGCCCTGCATCAAAGAAGCACCTTTATTTCAATGAACCCAAAATGTTCCACCATGGAATTCTCATGTGGGACCCTTTACAGCATCCTGTAAGGGGGTGGGTGGTCCAGGGACACAGTTTTTGAAAATATTATCCTAGAGAGGGGATTTATCTTGAGTATATTGAATATGTTTTTTCTATTTTAAGACGAATCAGCTGAAAAAGTTGGCTGGGAAACAGAAGGTCTTCCAATTACAGATGGAGGAGTGACTTAGAGATGATCATTTCTAAGGCCTTGCCCAGACCTTGAATTATTTTCTTCTATCCCATCAAGGTGGCCCTGGCCTTTATCCGGACTCCTGGGGACTGAGCATCTGCCGTCCGAAGCCATGCAGGTGGTCATCAGAAGTTTCGGAGGCTGAAAGATACTTGCCTTTCTTCAACTCTCTCTCGTCCATGGACCCTGCTCCTCTTCCCACAGGGCAGTTCCTTGACATTTGGAACGCACCCATCATGTGCACTTTCCATCTTACATTTTCCAGCTTAAATTATTTCTGTTTGTTGGTAGATTCACTTGCTCTCCAGAATGCCCTCTTGGGACATGGGTGCCCAGAACTGAACCTACAGAGTCGGGGTGTTCCAGCCTCATGCACAGATGAGAATAGAACTCTTGCCTTTTGAACTTTACAATTCTATTGATCTTAATCAACATTAATATTGTGAGTGCTGTCTTCCAACTACCAGATTATGTGTGAGGTGAGCTTGAACCTATAGTCAGCCCAAGCCCCAACATATCCTACATATCTATTTTTAATTTTAAAGAAGCTGCTGCCAAGCAGTGAATCCCCCATCCTATGATTCTGCAGATGATTCCGGGCCTTGTTGCAGACCAGGCTAGTGCCTCTATCAAGTATTACTTCATTAGTCTGACCCTTTATCCCCATGTGTCATTAGCTCCTGAAGCCTCATTCACTCATTTCCTCTTGGCTTTATACCATCCTCAGTCTATGTTTTCATCCAAATCACTGATAAAAAATGTTGGGTATGATGAAGCCACCCATAGGCCTAGGACTCACCAACAGGCACTGACATTTCTCTAATAGACAATGACTTGGTTATTTAGCTACTTACTGTGTTACATTTCTCCAGTCAAGATTTATATGTCTTGCTCAAAACACTTCGCTTCTCCAAGTATATAAGGATATTTGGAGAGAACTTGTCAAAAAGCCTTTTGGAGCCAAGACCCTACTCCCCAGCACTCCTCCTATCTTCATTTTTTCTTCAGTTTATTTTAACTGTGTCCACACGTCAATTGACCTATGTTGTCCAGATCTTCTGTGCTCAACATCTACTTGTGAAAATCTTCCAATTCCTCCTGAGCACGTAAATTTTGGTGCCCCTCAGTCATTGCCAGCGTGGCAGGTCCTCAACTGGACTCGCAGTCTTTCCTCCCATGCTCCCTCGCTCACAGAATGGCAACACTTTCCATCCAGAGCCAGCGTCATGTCTGGACATTGGAAGGCATCCAATCAGTGGCTAGACCTGCAGAGTCTCTCTTGGAACCCCTGCCTTTTCTCTCATCCAGATACGGTCACCTGGGGCTGGGCTGCCGTCCTCATTTTCTGATGTGATGTCAATAGCTTCTTTTCAACCCTCTTCTTCCAATTTTTCTTCCCTACAAGACATTCTCACAGAGAAGGCAGAGAAATCTTCCTAAAATACTCTGATTTGTCTGTTGCTTAAGACTCTTCAATGGCTCCCAAGTGTTGTCTGAATAATGTATCTACCCCTTAGCCAAGGGGTTTTAGAAGGAATTTTATGACTTGGTCCCTGCCTGTCTCTCCAGCCTCATATTTATCCATTCTACCCCTTCTCTTCTATTCTCCATCCAAACTGAATTATTAGAGCTCCTGAACATGCTGGGAGACTTGCCACTGGGCCTTTGCACATGCTGTTCTCACATTTTCTTTAATCCACAACTATTAGTCCTTTGGGATTTACCTCATATTTTACCCTTTCCTGGAGGGCTTTTCTGACCTTCCAAGCCTGGACTAGAGGCCCCTCTTTTGTACTCCTAGGGCCTGTCATCCTCAGTGCAGACAGGGGTGATACTAGAAACACCTCATGGCTCTTTGGACAAAATAATCAGATGAGAATAATACTTTAGGACCCAAGAGGGCTATGGGATGTTTTTGGGGATTTTCTAGCTTCTATAATGAAATTGGCTCCATTATTAATATTGTCTATTAATGACTAGATTAATGTTGTAGGGGATGTTGGGAAGGCATAGTTCATAACAGAAAGAAATTCCCATGATTAAACCACTGACATCACAGGGAGGCCAGAGAATGGTACAAAGCAACCTTTTGCTTTTCCAGCTGAGTTTATGATGAATACATATCATGTCTTCCCTGGGTGGGACCGAGAGAGTCCATTTTCTTTGTTTTCTCTCTTCTTCTATGATCCCCTTTATTTCTTACATTATTTTCACCAAGATCCTAAGACACTAAGAACCATTCTTTTTATTTTGATGATAAGGAGGTTGGAGAAGGGCTGGAATGTAGGTTTTGGGGTTCTCTTGGCATGAAGGAAATGGTCCCATCAGGTCTAGATTTAGAGTGAGGCACTCACAAGACACATACTTTTTTCCCACTTGTATTGACTCTGTTAGTTATGCCAGCTGATTATTTTTCCTTTTCCTTACCAATGACTTAAAATTTTCTTACCTTGATAAAGGTCAGGGAGACCAAGGGAATTGGTAAATTCCTCACCCAGGAGGAAGATTCAAGTGCTTCAGAGATTCTGTTCCACTAAGAAGAAGATAGTGACAATAACTACAGAAAAGCCAAAACAGTTTCTTTTAATTTATATATTTATTGTATTTATTGTTGATAAACCCTCAACATTCCCTTATCTCTACTTTCCTATGATCAAAGTGATGTTCATATATGTGGTGTAAATTGCCTAAGAACACGCAAGGGGACTGTACTAGACACAGGACTGCTATCCAAGACCCATGCTCAGTCCAAGAAAATATGTTACTTCTCAATAGGAATGTTCCCTGCCCTCCAGTTAGGGCCTTTGGGAGCATGTGGTCTGAAAATGTTTTGCAGGGTCACCTCTTAGTGGCACAGTGGTGGCCAGGGATTCTCAAGTCATGCTGTTCTATGTAAGAGGATGATGGGTGACCCCTGTCTTTGCAGGTGGTGATGTCATGGTCACCCTGTATCTGTGGCCCTGCCACTGAAGCATTCCCCACTCCTTCCCAGACCCACCCACTTGAGTTCCCTGCCTGGTCTGCTCCATTTGACACAGGACAGAAGAGCAGAAGGTCATGGGCCACACGAGCACAAGGAGGTTCCCATGAGCACCTCCTGGACTGCATATCACCATATTAATGCTCGGCCTTCCCTCTGAGAAACAGGCAAAGTTAGGGCTTATTTAATTGGGAATATAAAGAACAGCTCCTGCCACAGCCTATGTGGAATTTATGTGTGTCTTGTCTTGATGAGCTTGGAGACAGTGGGGTGATTCATGTTGGGACTGCCTGGCTCCTGATTTACAACCCATCATTTACATGTCTCTAAAGTCAGTTGGCACATGTGGAAGGTCACAGTCAACTAGAATCGTGCTCACTAAATCTCTGGGTGCACAGTCTTTTAGCCATGTTGGCCCGATCACAGGTCCCAGGCTCATATGACCAGAGATGGTAGAAATCTGGACCAAAGATTTGGACCCCACCAGGCACAGTGGCTGGCCTCAGGGAGTGCTGGCCTTCTAATCGAATACACACTTGGGAGGCTGAGATTCTGAGCCACTGTCAAGACTGAGATCAGGAGTGAGAAAGTCCACCTGTTATCCCTGTAACCTTGGGGAAGCCACTTAACTTTTCCTAGTTTTGGTTTCTTCATCTGTAAAATGGGAATGATAACAAATATTACCAGTCTCATAGGGTTGTAAATATTAAGTGAGATACATTAACTATTTAGAAGGCCCCATATACGTGAGTCCTTGGTTAAGAGACATCATAGCCTAATAAGTTACGTGGTCCATTTTTGGAATTTATTTGTTATAGACTATATGTTTGTGCTACCTGTCCCCAAGATCACATGTTGAAATCCTAACCCCCAGTGGAATGGTATTAGGAAGAGAGGCCCTTGGGTCTGATGGGGTCATGAGGGTAGAGCCCTCAGGATGGGATCAGTGCCCTTCTAATAAGAGACTCAAGAGAACCTGCATTCTCTCTCTGCTGTCTGCCATGTGAGGACACAGAGAAAAGGTGGCTATCTGTAAGACAGGACGTGGGCTCTCATCAGAACCTGATTCTGATCTCAGAATCCCCACTGTCTGGAACTGTGAGGAA
Source organism: Manis javanica (assembly GCF_040802235.1). NCBI lineage: Eukaryota > Metazoa > Chordata > Mammalia > Pholidota > Manidae > Manis > Manis javanica. The sequence goes on along the minus strand of NC_133160.1, from coordinate 18,447,431 downwards.
TAAACATTTCTATTGGTGAAGCCACCAAGTTCATGCTATCTTATTGCAGCAGCTTGATCCGACTAAGACACTTGTGTTGAAATCCTGTAATAGCTGTAAGACCCAAGGAGATATAGTCTCTGAGTCTGAATGTTTTCATCAGTCATCTATGGATGATGGCTGATAACTAAGAGGAAAAGAAGGGACGCGAACTCAAGAGTCCAGGTGGCTTTATTGCTAAACCTGAGAGGGACTCCTCTGTTCTGGAGAGCAGAACAAAAAAGGGGTCTCTTACAGGCTAAGAGGCTTTTTATGGCTAGGTTTTTTTGTGAGCTTTTGAGGGGATGGGTCATGGAAAAGGTGGGCTTGTGGCTTGCTGACATGTCCTGGGGAGGATGCTTGTAGCCTAATTAAGGTGAAACCTAAGTCTTTCTGAGATGGCTGTTGGGTTTATTCAAAAAGGCAGTACTCCGGTCTGGGCTCTATCATTCGTGGCTCTAAAGGGGTGTAGGAAGATGGGTCCCCCATTCTTTTCTTGGCTACTTGCTGAGAGGGGCCGATGAAGGTTTTTCTTTGATATTTTGAAGCAGGAAGGCCTTTTGGAGGTATTCTCGAGTAGTTGCTCAGGAGATGGCTGCCATTTGATCCTGTAAAAATCTTTGGAATAGGTTAATTAATCAGGGAAGACAAAGAAGGAGGAGGGTGATGAAGGTTAATGGTGCCAGGAGAAGGAGAAGGTAACCAAGGGTTGTAGAAGCTGAGAGTGTAAGACTTGGACTTGTGAGAGGAGGGCTACAGCCCGGTGGCTGAGGAGGTTGGAGAGGTTGTATGAGGAGTGTACCTGTAGGGGCTGGTGGAGGACAATTTTGGGGGGGCTTGGGGGCTAAGAAATGCAGCAGACACTAGGACTTGCAAGCAGAGAGGCCAGCTTTGAATCACAAGGTCAAGTTGTTTGGACAAAGAGGCAACAGGCTGGAGGGAGTCCTTGGCTGATTGTGCAAGTAGCCCCAATGCTGGCTCCTTTTTGCTGGTTAAGATTAGAAAGAAGGGTTTATTTGGGTGAGGTGGAGTCAATGCAGGAACCCTGAGGAGTGCTCGCTTAAGGGCACTCCCAGAAAGAAGCAGGAATTGAGTCTGTCTCTGGCACCCTCTCTTGGGGATCCCCATGGGAGGCCTTGTAAAGGGGTTTTTCAATGAGTGAGAATTTGGGGATCCAGAGTCTAAAATAGCTAAGAAGTCCCAGGAAGGAAAGAAGATCTCGCTTTGTGGTGGGGAAAGGGAGATGATTAATAGCTTGTTTTCAGAAGGTGGGTCTGCAGTGAGTGGTAGGGGTGAGGTCAAGACCAAGGTAAGTCAATTTTGCTGTAGCGGTTGAGCTTTGTGTTCTGAGACATGGTATCCCTTTTCCCTCAGTAATCTAAGAGGGGAGATAGTGCAGGATATAGAATCATTTTATGAGGGGCTACAAAGCAAGAGGTCATCAACATATTGGAGCAGGTGGCTAGGGGCAAGTCTGAGAGATTGCAAATCCTTTTGTAGAGCTTGGCCAAAGAAGTGGGGACTGTCCCTGGGGAAGAACTGTCTGTGTGAGTTGTTGGGTGAACAGAGATATGGGGTTTGCCCAGGTGAAGGCGAAAAGTTGTTGGGAATCAAGGCTGAGGGGAATAGTAAAGAAGGCATCTTGAGGTCAGGACAGTGAGCTATTGAGTCCTGGGGGTGTATGGGAGAGGTGGGTAGAGGCTGGGGACTACTGGGTGGGTGGGGACAACAGCTTCGTTAATCTTTCGGAGATCTTGGTCTAATTGGAAGGGGCCATCAGGTTTTTTTACAGGAAGGATGGGAGTATTGTGCAGTAAGAATGAGGATTTGGGCTTCAGGAAGGTGGTTGATGATAGGCTGGAGGCCAAGATGGTCACCGGGGCTCAGGGGGTGTTGGTAACTGTGACAGCTTGAGTAGGGTCTTTCAGGGCTATTCTGAGGGGTTGGCGGTGTGAGGGCTATAGAAGGTTTTTTCTGTGTCCCAAATGATAGGGTCAACTTGTGATTTAATAAGCTGTACTGCCTCAGAGCACAGGGCCTTTAGGGTTCCGAGGGAAGTGAGGGAAGGTGTAAGGATGCCCCCACAGGGTGGAGAATACCTCTTCCCAGAAGGGGTGTGGGGCAGTGGGGGATTACCAGAAAGGAGTGAGTGAAAGTAATATGGCCCAAGGAACAATATAAAGAGGGGGTTTGGGCTGGTGTTTCTATTAAGCCTTTCATCCCAAAACCTAGATAGAGGAAGGGAGCAAAGGTCCCGAGTATTAAGTAAGCACAGAGAGGCTGGCCCCTGTGTTGACCAGAAAGTAAATCTGCCTTCCAGCCACCATCACTGTTACCTGTGGATCCATTGGTGTTGTCGTGGAGAGGACCTTGGGATCCAGGCGTTAGTCACCGAAGACAAGGTCATGAGGGCCTCTCTCGATGTGTCCGGTTGCCTGGAGGGCAGAGAACTCAAGGGAGGAGCTGACTTCCCTAGAGGGCAGTCCATTTTCCAGTGACCCCACTGTCTGCAGTTTGGACACAGCTTTGTGGGAGACCTGGGATTAGGGCGCCTTTGCCCAGTGGCCCTGACTGCCGCAGCAGGGACAGCCGCTAGGCGGGTGTCGGGTGGAGCCTTTCGCGGGCTTGTCAGGGGGAGGCTGAACTAGGGAGGCCAGAATCTGATATTCAGCTTTAGTCTGTTTTTCTTTCTTCATCCCAGTTGTTGAAAACTTTAAAGGCAAGGTCTACAAGCTCTTTTTGGGGTGTTTGGGAGTCCATTTTCTAATTTTTGGAACTTTTTACGAATATCTGGGTAAGACTGGGAAATGCAGCGGAGGTGTAGGAGAATGAGACCCTCAGGGGAGTTAGGGCTGGTGTCTGTGTATTTGATTATGGCCTCTGAAAGGCTGTTCATAAAGAGGGCTGGGCTTTCATCTGCCCCCTGGGTAATTTCCCTGAGGTGCTCGTAGTTGACCTGGTTCCTGGTTATTTTTATTTCTTTCCATCCCTGCCAGGAGGCAAGTGATCATGTGATCACGACTTGCCCTACCAGGGTCACTGAGTTGGTATGCCCACTTGGGGTTTTGGGGCTCAGCCCTGGGGACCACTCTAGCTACCCGGCCATGATTAGCAGGGTGCTGGCAGTGCAACTCGTCAGCATGATTTTCGGCTGCAAGCCCAATGCGTTCCCTCTCATCATCCGTGAGGTGAAAGAGAGGATGAGGTAAACGTGCCCCCAAGTGAGGTCGTACATTTAGGTAACGCGGAGGAACTCTTTCCTGAATTTATCGGGATTTTCTGAGAAGCACCCCATCTTTTGTTCAATATGCTCCAGATCATTAATTGAAAAGGAGATGTGAACCCTTCAATGCCTGCTGCCTTGCGGAGGGGTGGGCTGGGGTGAGAAGCAGTCTGGGGAGATACTGGGTGGGAAGAGAGAGTGTGAGAAGGGGGTGCATCTGAAGGGGGAAAGGGGCGGGTTTGGAGAGGGGATTGGGTTGAAAGGGGCAGATGGGCCCGGGATATAGAAAAGGAGGAGGAGAGGGGTGTTCGGTGGGAGCCGATGGTGGGAAGGGATCAGGACTTTGCTGGAGGCTGTTGGGGAGGAGGAGGGCGGTAAGGGCAGGTCCCCAGCCATGTGGAGTTTGTAAACAGATAAGGGAAGAGGGGGCGTGAAGGTGCCATGTTGTCAGGGTTGGGGTAAGGGATTTCTGTTTGGTGAGAACTTCAGAGGGATTTTGTTTGGCAGGAGGAGATTTAGGGGGTTCTTCTTTGGTGAGAAGGGTTTGAAGAGAGGAGAGGGGAGAACAAGGGGAGGGTTGCTCATGGAGGGTGAGGAAGGCTTGAGCTTAGGGAGCCTCTGACCATTTGCCAGTCCTCTGGAGGAAGTTCTCAAGATCTTGGAGAGTTTGGAAATTGAAAGTGTCCTCAGCCGGCAGTTGTGACCCGTCATGGAGTTTGTATTGGGGCCACACAGAAGTGGAGTAAAAGATGGCTTTTTTTGGTTTAATGTCTTCTTTTAATCCCAATTGGGAAAGAATGAGTAGGAGACAACTGAGATAGGTATCTCCTGATGTTTTGGAGAGAGAATTGCCCATTGTGGGAGGGTGAGAAAAGGTGGCCAAGGTTGGGAAACAGGCCACTGGGCTGCCCCCGTGATCGGCTTCCTAGCCAGAGTCCTTGGGCTCCCGGAGGCAGACGAGATGGCCCTGCACGGTGAAAGGAGACCCCACTAGTCAGAGTGCAGGAGGCCCCCTTTGTTATGGTGTTCTCAAATGGAGAGCTAGAGGAAGGGAAAGGATGAAAGGGGAAAGGGGAGAGGGGACGGCAGGTCAACTTTTTCTAGGTGCCAAGAGAAAGCTGATGAGGCCAAAATCTTACCCTCCTGGGAACGGCGATGGGTTCATGGCTGGTGGTGGACGTGTAGATTGAGGTCTGGCAGGGTGGGCCCCTGACTGGAGCTCACGAGGTGGGTGTTGGGTGAGAGAGGGAAGGGAAACGGGGTGAGACCCAGGAGGCTCTGCAGGTCTAGGAGGCAGCCGGGACAAGCTGCCGCTGCCCGCTGCTTCCTAGGTTGCAAAAGAGCTCCTGCTCTTGGGTTCCTGGGTTTTGGCACCAGATAAAAGGAAAGGAAGGGCCACAAGCTCAACAGTCCAAGCAGGTTTATTGCTAAACCTTACAGGGACCCCTCTGTTGTGGCGAGTAAAATGAAAAAGGCATCTCTTACAGGCTAAGAGGCTTTTTATGGCCAGTTTTTTTTGTGGGCTTTTGAGGGGATGGGTCAGGGAAAAGGTGGGCTTGTGGCTTGCTGACGTGTCCTCTGGAGAATGCTTGTAGCCTAAGTAAGATGAAACCCAGGTCTCTCTGAGATGGTGGGTGGGCTTATTCAAATAAGCAGTAGTCCTGTCCAGGCTCTACCAATAACAGTGCTCCTAATGCTCAGCGCCGTGGTGAATCTGAGTTAAAGGGGATAATTTAGGTAGACTGCTCAGCACAGTGTGCAGCCCGAGGGTTCAGCACGTGTTTGCCATGTGGAGAAGGCTGTGACAAGCCCCCGTTTGGACACTGCCCCAGCAGGAGAAGATCTTGCTCCAGCTTGTTGTGATGAATCACTCTCTGGCCTGTTGGTTCTCTCCATGTGCATTTTTGACAACAGGCACACTTCCCATGTACAGGATCAAAATTTCCTGTCTTTTCTTGATGAGCTTTTGCAAACATCTACAACTCTTGTTCACTTCATTGGACCATCTGCATTTTTGGCCCCTTCACAGTTCCCTTCTCAGAATCAACCTCTACCCACAAACATACTGCCTCTCCTTTGACTTAGGAATTGGAATTTTTCTTCCTCCTGCTAGTTTGGGCTTGAAACAGCCAAACAGGAAGGAATCAGATTCTTTCCACTGTGGAGGCTGCATTGACATCCAGTTGGGCTTTGCCCTCACACATTTCTGGGACATGTTGTGAAGAGTGTATGAGTTCAAGGCAAGCTGGTGGCCGCTGCTCATTGCATGGAGCTCATTGCATGCATGCTCATTGCATGTTATATTGACTGATGACACTTGGCAGAGCCCAGTGACCACCTGCTGCTTTGACCTCTGGGCAGCAGGACCATGGCTGAGTCAGCAGCCAACTCAAGGCATACACGGAGTGGACCTACTCAGGAAACTTGTGTTGAGCAGAGAAAATGATGAATGGGGATGCAAAAATTAGAGGGTGTTTTTCCTCCTTCCATCCTTCTTTTAAAGGAAGTTAATAAGTGATGCTTTTTTTTGAGGTATAACATATAGAATCAGCATTTTCCTTATCAAAATGTTGTTTTCAACATTAAAAAAAAGATTTCAGTGGGTTGATATCTTTTGGAATAGTTAGTTGCTGTATTTCCAGTGAATTTTCCTGATTTTCCTTGAAAAGAACCCCATAAACTATTTGTGATGCATTTTATAAACAATTAGTCATAACAGCAGATATGTAGCCTTCTATGTGTCAAGCCCTGGGCTTGGTGCTTGATACTCCAATCCCCCTTAACTCACAAAGACCCCAGGATGTAGGTATTTGTATTATGGTAATTGTTCCGGCTGTCCTAATATACAAACTCCAAAATCTTAGTGGTTTAACACAGTAAAGTTTTATTTCTCACTCTTGCACATTTCCATGGGGGTTGGGTGACCTCCTCCTTGTCGCAGTTAGACCATATGGAACACACAGCCCCCAAGGTCATCAGTAGAGGAAGGGACCACTAGAGACTGTCATAGAACGTGCTTAAGAGTCAGGCTTGGAAGTGGCTGACATCATTTCCACCCATATCCTACTGACCAGGACACAGTTTCATGGCCCAACCCAGCTGTTAGGGGTGCTAGGAAATGTGGAGGACCATGTGCATGTTTGGTCACTAGAACTACCTGCCACATGTCATTTTTATTTTATAAGCTGAGAAATGGAGGTTCCTAATTTAAGTAAATGGCTAGGAGTCATGCAGATAATAAGAAGGAGAGCCAGCAATTGAAGCCAGTTCTCTTGACCCCAAAGCGTATGCACTACAGGACTCATCATACTCGCTTATGGGCCAAAATGGCCCACTGCCTGGTTTTGTAAATAAAGTTTTATTGGAATACAATCATTACATTCATTAAAGTGTTGTCTATGGCTGCTTTTGTATTACAATAGCAGTGTTGAGTAATTGAGACAGAGACTATATGGCCCATAGGGTCTAAATCATTTACTATCTGGCCCTTTGCAGAAAAAGTTTCCCAGTCCATGCTCTATGCCATTGTGATATATATTATGATGTGTATGTTTATGTACTATATATATATGTATGTATATGTGATCAGCTGCTTTTGCATCCCTCTGACCTAACTGGTAGGAAACTGAGAAGTTGGAGGGTTCTGATTTTAGGCTTCTCCTGGGTTGCCTCAGATGGACTAGGACTCTTATTTATGCCTTTTCTCTACCTTGAGGTCCTGTCTGCATAGTCATCTGGGAAAAAGAGTCTAGACCTGGCTTTGCAAATGACTGGTTAGAGGGGCTATTCCAGCTAGCATATTTGCTTTGTTTGAAGGACAGAGTACATATATGTGTGAGTTTTTAAATTGAATTTAAGTCCCTTCAGGCTGAGCATGCTGTAGTAACCACCATTCCCTATTGCCTCATACATGGATGCTTCATCCATTTAATTTCCTGGCTTGCCCCACAGGCATTTGAGTTGGTAGACTCTTGGCCCAGACATTTATTCACTTCTTCTGCTGAGAGTCCTGCCTCTTAAAGGGAAACATTCATATCTTTGAAAGTCAGAATAGTCTGGATCTAAGGTCAGCTTCAGACTCCATTTATCTGCAGCCTAGGGCAGCTGAGAGAGGGAAATCAGGTTGGTTCCCTACTTAAATGCTGGGTGTTCCAAGGCCAATAACAACTTGTCTGAAGCTTGAGTTCCTTATCAGCAAAAAGTGGATAATCATATTGTTCTAGGCAGAATTCTAAGATCACATCCAAGATTCCTGTTTCCTGGTGTGTATGATCTTTACCAGTCCCTTCCTGTGAGTATGGACAGGATCTATAAATATGATGGGATGTCATTTCTATGATTATGATGTGTTATATGGCAAAAGGGATTTTTCAGATGAATTATGGATCCCTAATTATGGTCCCTAATAACTCAGCTGACTTTGAGTTAATAAAAAGAGAGATTATCCTGGGTGGGCCTGACCTAATCAAGGGAGACCTTAAGAGACAAGAAGCAGCTTCAGATACCCTCCTGCTGCCTAGAAGGAATCAAAAGCCGTGTTGTAAACTGCATATGGAGGGAGCGTGACCTGTACCTGTGGGCATCTTCTAGGAAATGAAACTGTCCCACAGCTGACAGTCAGCAGGACAACATGATCTTAATCATGCAATTCAGCAAGACACTGAATTCTACCAATGCCCTGAATAAGTGTGAAAGAGAACCCAGAGTCCCTGATGAGACCGCTGCCCAGCCAACCTGTGTGGGACTCCTGACCCATAGACATGGTGAGATAATACCATTGTGTGGTTTCAAGTTGCCAAATTTGTGGTGATTGATTAGGCAGCAATAGAACAAATGAATAAATGAATACACATACCCCTCCTGCAGCACTGCTGTGGGGATTAAGACAGCACTTGTTATGTCACCCAATGCAGGGCTTGGCACATTGTGGGTATCAATAAAAGCCTGATGAGCAGAATGGAATTGTCCAGAGATTTAAGGTGCCCAGAGTTTGGCTCTTGCCAGGGGAGCTCTTCCTTTGGCTGTGGCCTGGGTGAGGGCAGCTCACATCCACTCTCTTGGGTCAGGTTCCCTAGAAGCAGAGCCTGACATGGATAGTCTCATGCAAGTGATTTTGTGAGGAAATGTTCTGTAGGAGAAACTCATGATGAAGATGGGAATCAGGATGGGCAGATGAGGACTGCAGGCAACCATGCAGGTTTAGCTGGAGACCAGCCTCAGCCTGAATGCATTGGGAGCCCTGGAGCATGAATGGCATCACGGAGTTTTCCTACGGTTAGGGCCTGGGGCTGTGCTTTTGTATCCCAGGATCAGTTAGTTATGGGTGGGGCCCTCCCTGGGGCCCTCCCCGGGCCCTCCCATAGTGGGAGAAGGAGTGAGTGAATTCCCAGGCATGTCCAGGTGAGAAAGATACTGTCCATCAAGGGCAGTTCTCCAGAGAAGGGGTGCTGAGAGCTGCTGGTGATGGGTGCCCCCAGTACTTAGTAGCTTAGAACAATGCACACTTAATATCTGTTCCTGTGGGTCAGGAAGCCAGATTAGCTCAGCTGGATCCTCTGCTTGAGGATCTCAGGAGGTTGTAGTCAAGGTGTTACTCAGGGCTGAGGTCTCATTTGAAGGCTTACCTGGGGAATACTCTGCTTCCACTTACTCATGCGGTCGAAGGCAGGATTCAGTTCCTTGTGGACCATCAGACTGAGGGGATTACAGAAGTGTGAATTCCAGGAGGTGTGGATCATTGGGGGTTGTTTTAGAAGACTTTCTTCTATAAGCACCAATTGCAAAGACTTGGATTCAAGAAGTCTGGGGTGAGACCTGAGAATCTGAACTTTTTAGCAAGCACATTATCACATTTTGCTGATTATTAGAACCACCCAGGGAACTTAAAAATATCCTAGTGCCCAAGCTGCATCCCAGACTAGTTAAATCTGAGTCTCTGGAGATGAAGCCCAGCTACATTACTTTGTAAATTTCTCTAAGTCATTCCAACATGGAGCTCAGTTTGAGAACTCTGGTGGTCTGTTATATTGACAGCCCTCAGTGAACCATCCATCCCAGTACTCATGACCTTCTCTTGAATCCGGGCTGTGACTTCTTTCAGTGAATTGCATACAGTAGAATTGACACTGTGCCTAAGCCTTAAGAGGCCTGACAACTTCCACTTTGCAGGATTGGGAGCCCTGAGATGCTACATAGGAAGTCCAGTAACCCTCTGGAGAGACAAAGAGGGGACCATGCAAAGAGGGAGCATGGCTGTTGTATCAAGCCATTAAGTGTTGGAGGTGGCTTTGCAGCAATTTCTGTTCCCGACAACTCTGCAATCTGTCCTGGACCCAGCTGGCAGTTTATGGCTTTGGTCCCTCGTGTGGCTACATTCAGCAGGTTGGTTGGAACTGAGAACTTAGACTGAGAACTCCTTAATCTGTGTTATTGTTTGGCCATGGCAAACAGCAGGAGCTTAATACATGTTTGCTGAAAATTAACAGATGGATGAATGATTGGCTACATGACTGATGTACAGTGGTATATACAGTATATGTAGTACTGTGAAACATGTATACCTATATTTGTTTCAATTTGACTTAAAAAGGACAGTGTTGCTAATTGCAGTTTGACTTACAGAGCTGGCCTCCAGTGACTGAAGCTGATTGACCTTAACCCCTCTTCTTTTTGACCTAGCAAACTGTGGGTGAAGGTCGAGTGATCAACAGGCCAGTCAGTCTTCCTGGACTAGGAGGTTTCTCAGACGCAGAACATTCAGTGCTAAAGCTGGGACAGTCCCAGGCAAACGCTATGAGTTCACCCTGAGTGAAGGTGAGGATGTAGTACCCTGAGCTCTCCTAAGATCCAGACACCAGGGACTGACTCTTGCCCTTACAGCCTGCGTTTTCTGCCACATCAGCACAGCTCGGACATTTTCAAAAGCCCATCTGTGCCCGCGAAGGAGTGACTTCCTGTGTGCATGGGCGGCCCTGAAGAGGCTGGGTCTTGGAGAGCCCGTTTTGGATTATAAGCCTTTGAAGACATCTGCAGGGAGGGGATAATTCATTCCAGAAAAGCTGCTCTCTTTGCCATGCAAACCAGAGACCAGAAATGGAAATGAGATTTCTAATTACATGGGGCATTTTCAGAGCCACCTGCTGGTGTTGGCATCTCGCTGAGTTGCCTCCATGGAGAGGTGCTAGGGAGCGGGCCTGGCCTCTGAGGTCAGGCTGCTGGGAGGCCTCAGGTGGGCTTCCTCGGTCAAGGCATGAGTTGTTGCCTTCAAAGTGCTCTTGCAGCTGCGTCCAGCTGGGCTTGCAGGGAGGTGATGCCGGGAATGTCTTCTCTGAACTTAGCAGCAGCGCCCGCCCACTGCTCAGAAAGTCCTACACTAGGGACTCGTCTCCATTTTGTTTCTCAGTCTTTTGGAGCTCCTGATCTGTGTGGTCTCCGCAGCACTGGGCTGGGGGGCTTATCTGAAGCACGTGCTCACACCTGTTTGCTTGTAGACTCATGCAGCGCATTCAGACAGATCCTGGTTCAGATTTCAGCTCCCCTGTGTCCCAGGTTGAGTCCCCAGAAGGAGATGCTGAGATGCAGGTTGGAATGCGAGATGTTTGTTTGGGATCAAAACCTGTGAAAGGCAAGAGGAACATCAGGACTGGGCAGAAGGAAAAGTCACCTTGGGAGGCAGGTCCTGCATAGGCTGGGCCAACCCAAAAGATTGCTCTGGAATGAGCACTGCCTGTCAACCAGAGTTGTCCTGGGTAAGTCAGAGTGGCTGGGCCTTTATAACCTTGCTTTGCTCAGTGATGGGACATGGGCCTCCCCAGGAAGGATTCAACCTTGGGTGAGGTGGTCTTGTGCAGCTGACACAACCCTGAAGGGGCTGACCACTGGAGTCTGTCCTTGACTCTGTTCCCTGTGATGAGCAGTGAGTAATTCACTTGAGAGGCTTCTGGGCAATACAGGTTGGCATCTACCACAGCCTCCTTATTAGCTCTTTGACCTTAGGAATGTAATTAACCTCTGAGTCCCAGTTGCATAAATGGGGCTAATATCATAAATCTCTACAGGGTTTAAAATTGTTTTTTAAATGAAAAATTTCAAATATATAGAAAACTTAATGCAAAAGTAATGAGCTTAGCATAATGAGCTTCCATGTACCAGTCACCCAGCTCCAACGATTATGAACTTCTAGGTGCCCCTGCTCCAAATGTGCTTTACTCCTGATCATTATGAAGTGAATCTCAGATCCAGAAATACTGTGTTTTGTCCATTAACATTTCATAGGTATTTCTAGAAGATGAGGGCTTTGAAGAAAACATGATCACAATTACCCTACCAGTGTTTTTGGTAGATTAAATAAATTAATACAAATGAAGCTTTTGCCATAGCATTTGGCATGTAAGGTTAGCCATATACTCTCTGGAGGATGACACATGAGAGAAAGGAAAGGAAACTTAGGTCTACTGAGTTGTAAGGGCTCAAATATGTGGCTTAGGTACCACTGTCCTTCAGCCTTTGCCCACAGCAGACATCACTATTCAATTCTGGAGCTATTGAGCAATGGTCCAGGTAGCTACTGCCCAAGAATTGGATTTTCCCACGAGATGAAACCAGCTTGCCCACATTGTCCTGGAATTCTGAGTGGGCCCCTCTCAATGGAATGATGGCTCAGTCCAGAGCCAGCCCTCCTGCCCTCTGGCCCATCTGACAGCCGCCACCCCGGCTGTGCAGTCAGGGGCTGCTCTGGTTCATGGTGGTTCTGCCCAGCAGCTGCCCATAGGCTCCTCTCGGCCATCTCCACTCGGGCGGGAGAGGGGAGAGCACTGCTGCTCGGGCTTCAGCAGCACCCGGCGAGGAGAGGCAGTCCGAGCCCCTTGCCAGTTGCTCATCTTGGGTGTTTCGACATCTGCCTCTGCGACACTGATCGTGCTCATCCTCTGGTTTCTCCTCCTTCTTCCGTGACTCTGCCAGCTACTCCAAGGGCTCATGAAATGCTTGCTCTTCACCTCCTCCACTCTCCTCACTTTAGCACACTCTGAGACGACTTAGGCATGTTTTCAGTAGTAGAAAGTATTAGCTTAAAGGGAGGCAAGGATGGTGTGCGCGTGAGCATGGGTTTGTGACTCTGCAGTTCATACACCGATTTGTGTTGGTTTCTTCATCCCGGTCTCACGCACTGCTGTCAGTCAGTCACCATCTGATTTTACAGCTGCAGAAACTGAGACCTAAAGGGGCTCCTGATATTTTCCTCTATAGCAAACATCTTATCCATGAGGCCAAAGGGCAGATTGACAGCCTTGGCTCTGAACAATGTGGAGGCTTCACAGCCCTGGGTGAGCTTTGAGCTGTGGGATACTTCTTTAAATGAAATTTCATATTAATGCGCATTTTCTCAAACTCTGGGTGAGCTGAGATGAGAGGGTATGGTGCTCTGTTTGCCATTAGCATGTGATAGAGGAAAAGGGAAGTTTGGTTTTTGGAACCCCTAGGACTCTGGGGAGTCCAGTTTGAAAACCACCTGGTTTTACAAGAGGATTCTGGCTGTAGTTGTGCTAGCCTTGGGTATAATTTCAAGTGTGAGAGTTTTGGTTGAATGTCTAAGGAAACACCAGTTACGGAATTCAGCGATGGGATTCTGTATTTTCAAATCCACACATTCTACCCTTTAGAAACGTGAGGCTCACTACTTTGCTGGGAGCAGTTGTTAGGGTGAACGTGTTAGCTTCAGGGACCAGAGCTGAGTCAATCTTGGACCTGCCAGCCTGCACTGTCCTGTCTACCACCATGCCTGGCTTCATCCAAGAGAGGAGGGAAGGAAAGGGGACCCCAGCCTGCCCTCTGAATGGCCTTGAGCTAAGGCCTTCACCCACATAAGGCTGATAATAGTTGTAGTGGCAGCCGACAGCCACGATTCTTGAATATTTTATCTCTCTGTTAGGCACTATGCAAAGTGGATATCCAATTTAATTACCACAACAGCTCAAGGTGAGTATTTTTATCTCATTTTTACAAGCTAGTAGGATATACAGGGCCGCTGCTGGCAAGCGGGTAAGCTGAGATTCGAACCCAGGCCCCCCCAGCTCTAGTTCTCATGCTTCCACTCACTCATGCATCCTGAATCTTCCAGGTAGTCCTTCCCCCAGCCTTCGAGATGGGTATCTTTGCTTTCATTTGTTACTGTAGGAAGCAGTCACCCAGGTAGGAAGGGGAAGCACCTGAACGCGGGTGCATCTGATTCTGAATCATGAGCTGCCTGCAGAGTGGGGCTAGTGTGACGTGCAGGTTGTTGCTCCCTAAGTGTTGGTGAGAATAGTGTCTTTCTGGAAGCAGAAGTAACCTGTGTTCTGCCATTTTTCTTTGGAAAACCATTTTTATATGTATGTGTGTGTGTGTGTGCGTGTATGTAAAAACACCATTTTGTTTGTTTCTCCATTTTTATAAACTAACAGCATGAGCAGTGCTCTGGCTAGATTAGGCAAGAGAAAAAGAAGGTAAATTTAACAATATTAAAAATGAGAGGGGTATAGCTACAGCTAACAAAGGGCTATAAACAAAAATAGTAAGAACAGTATAATGTCAATCACTTTGAAAACTTAGACAAAATGGACAATTTGCTAAAAAGTTATAAATGACTGAGATTATCTCCAGAAGAAGTAGAAAATATGAATAAACCCATGTTGATTAAATAAATTGTACCAACAATAAAAACATATCTTCCCACAAAAGCATTATGCACAGATGGTTTTATAGACATCTTTTACCAAACTTTCAGTGAATGGTTGTTTCAAAGAATACAGAAAGGTGTAAAGTTCTCCAACTCATTTAATGAGTCAAATTAACCTTGATACCAAAATGGAAAAAGACAGAGGAATTATAGGTCAATCTCACTTGTGAATATAGATGAGAAAAACTTAAAAGAAACTATTAATAAATCAACCCAGCAAAATGACAGCAGAGGTAACAAGAACAAGAACAAAAAACAATAAAACCACCCCATACCTAGTATGGTTGATCCTAGGCATTCAAGGATAGTTTACCATTGGGAAAATCTATTAATGTAATTCATACTATTATCAGACCAAAGAATAAAAATGATATGCTCATTAAAATTGGTCAGAAAAAGAGCCAGAGAGATCTGGTTTCTCCCCTCCTCCTTTCAAAAGCAGCTCGGAACAACACAGAGAAAAATAAACAGAAATGCAAACTCTATTTCTAATGAAAACTAGAAGACAGTCTGTAATCTTGAACCACACGCAAGGCTGACAAAATGTGGACCAAGATACAGTGAATAACTTAGCTGAGTGGAGGAAAGCCAATTACAATGCCCGTGGAAGGAAGATACATATGAAAGTGACCAGGATTACTATATGTTATTTATAGAAACATACATTACATACCATGATTTTTCCTGATGTGAATACATACACATGAGGTGCAGACAAAGCCATGGATGAGAAGGTAATAGTACAGCTTCAGAGTATTGATGAGTTTGGAGGCATAAAGAGTGGAAAAAGATATCATGGCAGAATGGGGACTTTCTCCTTTCTCTATGGAATGCTTTACTTAGAAATTTTGATAATAATGGGGTAACTGTTGAACCACTGGGTTGTATACTTGAAACCAATATAAGATTTCATATCACTGATACTTCAATAAAAAACAAAAATCAAAAAACAATTTTCAAGCCAATATGACAAGATAGTATTTATTAAATTTGAGTGATGGGTGTGTAGTTTTGTTATATTTTTTCCTTGTACTTATATAAATATTTGAAATATTTCATAATTAAAAAGCCAAATTAACTTTCAAGTAATAGGTGCTCACAGTAAAAATTCAATAAGAAAAGCACAAAGATGAAAATAAAAACTTCCTGAATTTCTACTACTCACAGGTAGCCCATATAGGCATATATAGTATGTATACAATTTAATAAAAATACTATGTTTTGTGATATGCACATCTGAATAATAAGAAATTGATGTAATGTAGTGGTTAGGAGCCTATTTTCTGGAATTAAATGGCTTGGATTCAAAATCCATCTCTTGTCACTTACCAGATTTGATTCTCCTCTTATTCTCAGTTTTCCCATCTGCAAAATAGGATTAATGATGGTATTTATTGTTCTATAAATTTAATAGTCCAGTAAAGCACATAGGATGACACATAGCAGTAAGAATTCAATATAAGATAGTTACTATTTCTGTGCAACTCATGCCATCTTAGGTGAAGGCATAATCCAGATATTTTGGAAGTACATGGAGCTTTTAACAGTGTCTGGGCAGGGAAGTATGACAGTTCAGGTTGAAGGGGTCCTTAATCACAGTCCTGACTGGACTTGAGCTTTATGGGTTGGCCATCAGCTCTCAGTGGGGTCCAAGTACTGAGCTTTGATAAACACTGGTGACTTGCCATGGGACACTCATCTGTCATCCCATGATTGATACTCCTTGGAGCAGGTTCTAGTGACCCACCAGGGGAGGCTGCGTTTTCTAGCAGGTGAGAGAGTCTGGGGATGATCTCTGCCGAACTGATCTCATTCACCTGTCACATGGGGTAAAGTTCCCAGAATACTGCTGAGCACTGGCCTGCCTGCCTTGAACAGTGATATGCTAGAGACTGAATGAGAGACAGAAGGGGGAAAGGGCCTGGTATGTGTCCCCTGCAGGTCTCCAGGCCTCTTTTGTTCCAGGTAGTACATCTGAATCACTGTTTTTAGAGATTCTTCCTTCTTCTGACCTTCAGAATATCAGTGTCTCTGAAGTACTTAGAGGCAGTAGCAAATGCAATCTTGAGTTTTGTGCCATGTCGGGAATGAATGAAGACAGCTCTTTGGCAAATTCCAGTTCTGGTTTTTAGGGTGGGGTGAGGAAGGGGTGTCATAGGTATTAAGAGACTCAAGAACCTCAAGCTAAAAAGAAGCTAGAACCTTTAGTGCTCCAGGTACTGCCCTATATGGAATTGTAGGAATACTCCAAAACTTTCCTTCATTTTGCATTTTAGCAGCTGTGGGTGGGAAGGAAGGTTCTGGTTGCCTTCTTTTTCATAACTGGACTTCTTATCTTTAGTAACAGGATGTAAGAAACCAAAGTCATTTGAATTGTTTGCAGAGGAAGAATTAATGGGCCCTTGACAAAGGTGTCTCCTAAAGGGAACTACATGAATTTAGTGTAGTCAGCTACTTTAACTGCTCAGAAATTAATTGTTCTGAATAAGAGAGGCTGTTGGATAAGCCACACCAGAGAGGAGAGATAGGAAGCAAAAGTCAGGCCTCTCCTGGCTGCCAGTTGTCTGTACCTGAATAAAGGGTGGGCTTTCTCTGTGTCCACACACCCAGGAGTAAAACAGACCATTAATGCCTTCTTTTGCTTCCCTCCTCAGAAGGTGTGTATATTAAAATAATATACAGAAAAGAAACTCAAATGGCATAAAGAAGCTTATGAATTAAAAACGTGATCACCTTTAGTGAGTACGTCACTAGCTTCTCAAGAAGCATACACAAGGGGTCTCAGTCCAGGACTTCACTGCATCCGTCCAGTTTCTTCACCTCTCCTGCTCCTCAGTGTCAGAAGTGGGGAGGGTCAGGCATATCTGGGCTTGAATCCTAGCACTGCCATATCCTTGTTTATTGCCTTAAAGTTACTCGCTTTCCTAGAATATCAGTTTATTTCTCTATAAAATGTGGATAATTATAGCTCGCTCAGGGCTGATGTGAGAATTCAAGATGATAGGTAAATAAGGAGAAAAACCTTGCTCCCCCTCAGTGTCCCTTCTGTCTTCTCCGTATCTTTTGAAAATCTTATATTCTCAGTACAGAATCTTTTCCCTCCCCTCCTGCTTTCCGCTTGAGTCTGCTTGGCTTGATACATTCTTGAAGAATTCATCGATAAACAACAAAAGTCTGACGAGCAACTGGGAATGAAGAAGGGTAAGGAGGGGACTTCCCCAGGCACATGCCTCAGGAACAGTTTCATTTTGGTCCCTGCTGGGACTAGTCAGGTAACATCGCTCAAGGCGGGAATGAGTTTGCACAGAGTCAAGAGTGGGTTTGGAGAGGCTGTGGCCCCGCTCAGGTGGAGACAGGAGAGAGAAAGGCAGTGGGCAGGAGAAAGGAACATGGCCCAGTGGCACTGGGGTGCTGGGAAGAAGAATGGGGTTTGTTCAACTTTTCCCTGTGTGGTGAGCAATGTGAAGCCTTCCCTCCCATCTCCTTGGGAAATCTTTAGTATAATATTACTTTCTCATTAATGCATTGTGCATCTGGGTCTTTGGCGGGGGCACCTGATGAAGTGCTAAGTACGGCCTCAAGGTGGGGTGAGGTGAAAGCCAAGGGCAGCCGAAGAACACCCACAACATCTGGCTGCCACCCAAGTGCATGGCACACAGCAAGCACTCAGTAAATAGAGGAGTTAATAGGAGCTCTAGTTATACTTTCATCCTAGCCCCACTTTCTCATTTACACTGAGATCATTAAGAGCTCAGGGAATGCCTGCTTTATTTGCTTCTGGATTCACAGCATTGGCAGAATGCCTGGCCCATAGCCGAGCTCCAATAAATGTTTGTTTTTATGATTAATGAATTCATGTAATCTCTCTGACCAACAAAGATCTATTCTAAGCTCTATTCTCTTCTTACTCTACGTTCTTCAGTTGTCAGAAAGCAATCCATTCTGGGGCATTAGCTCTCACCTTTATCTAGTGGGTTTCCAAATATGTAAATCCATTCTTAGATTTACAGTTCCCAGTCTTACATTTCCCATCTTAGGTTAAATCATTTGGAATTGATAAGATTTGACTAATTTTGAGTTAAAATAACAGCAATTCTAGAAATTGCAAGCTAACACTCCTTGAATTTCCACTTGAATGCTGTCACCTTCAACACTATATGTATATCCTGAGATCATAGTCACCTCTCTGCCCACTGGCTGCTGCTTTTCCTGACAATGATTCATAGGAAAATGTTTTTGGAATGGAAGGCATCACTCGATCCAACAGCATCTTTTCACCAGTGGGATCCAGAAAGGGCAAGTGACTTTTCCAAGGTCACACAGCAAAATGATAGCAGAGGCAGAAGGTAACCTCAGTCTTCAGTTTTCTGTTCTAGTTCTAGATCTATTGAGTGTCAGGACTGTCCAGGTTCTGAAGTCTTAAATCCCCAGGTTCTTCTTCCCTCTCACTTTCTGGACATATTTAATAAGCCATGGTATCCAGCAACATCTTGCTTCCAAGTATCTCTATATTTACACAGACCTCC
Organism: Manis javanica; assembly: GCF_040802235.1. Lineage (NCBI taxonomy): Eukaryota > Metazoa > Chordata > Mammalia > Pholidota > Manidae > Manis > Manis javanica. The sequence continues at coordinate 18,428,950 of NC_133160.1, read as the reverse complement.
CCCAATGCATGGAAGCCATGTTAGTTCAGGCCAACCTCATCTCTCACTTGAATTCCTGCAGAAGAATTTCATTGTCAAACTCTCCTGCTTTTATACATACCACCTTCCTAAAGGCATATGTGAAGGTTTCAAAAGTCAGCCAACAGATTGATAAGTTTAAGTGGATTGTCTCAGAGAGAAAAATATTTTCTAAAATTTAAAATAATAGTTTTTTCACTTAGACATAATTTTTGATTATATATTTTCATAATTTAGAATTTTTTGTTTAGTAGTTTTAAACTTACAGAAAAAATATAAAATAATACAATGAATTCCCATATACCTTCCCTTATAGTTCCTCAAATGTTAGCATTTTTCATGTTTGCTTTATCATTTTCACTCTCTATACATTTTTATTATTTTTTATGAATAATTTTCAGAGTAAAATGTGGACATCATGCTCCTTCACCCCTAAATATATTAGTTTGTAGTTCCTAAAAATAAGGACATTCTCCTACATTACTACAGAAATGTTATCAAAATAAAGAAATTAACTAGCATTAATATAGTACAATTAAATAATCTACAGAGTTTATTCAAAATTTGCCAATCATCATCTGTCCTTTATAGCAAAAAATATTTTTTTCTGATCCAGAATCAAAGATATCTCATTGCATTTCATTATCATGTTCTCTAGTGTCCTTTAATCTGCAATAATTCCTCATTCTTTCCTTGCCTTTGATTGACTTTGACGTTATTGAAGACAGAGCATTTTTTGCCTTAGAATGTCCCTCAATTTATGTTTGCCTAATGTGTCCTCATCATCCTTACTTGCTTAATTTTTATGAGTTTCTTTTATTTTTAGACGACTTAGTATTTGTACATTGCTTAAAGCATTGCCTGTCACATAGCTCTGAATGAATATTTGTTAAATGCATTTTGATCCTTTCCTTCGCAGTTGAGTATACAGTTAATCAGATTAAGAACAATGACTGCCAGACATGGAAGATATGCCACTTTGGAATGCCTGAATATTTCCATCTTAGTTTCAATTGCTTCACCTTTCTGAAACCTGTGTTTATTATAATTAATATCAGAGTTTACATTTTCCCCTTTCCAGCACTTAGCATAATATAACATAAAAAAACAAAGTAAAATATACCATTAGAACATCACACAGATCCTGGTAAATGGATGAAGATGTCAACACTGCCAAAGCTGAAAGGTTGGTCACTGGGAGGGCACCTTGTTCCTGGTGATTAAGAATTCAAAAGTGGTGTCTGAAGGGTGGTTAAGAGTGTGCAGCAGAATTGGCTAAAAATGTGAACAGTCCAAATATCTAGGACTACAAGTTGAAGACTTTCTGCAAATGGCAACAGGACTGGTATGGGATTCAATGAGATGTTTAATGCTCATCATAGAATAGGCTTCCAATAAATGTGTTTTGGTTGTTGACTTGACTGTTAATTCTTCCTGGCACAAACCCTGTGGGTCAGCAGGCTGGACAACTCATGCCCTCCTTGAAATGTGATCACCATGCCCCTGCTTTTGGGTTTTTGATCCCATGGCCCTGTCTGGATGCTCCCTCCACCGCTCCCCTCTTCCTGCCGCTCTGCCCCAGTGTTCCCCTAACCCAGAAGAGCCCTTCTTCTGGATCCTTCTCTCCACCACATCTGTCTCTTCCTTCTCAGACCCCTGCAACACTCCCACTCCGTATTCCTCTGTCTGGCACTGAACAAGAGGTGGATTGTATTCTGAATTAGCTTTTCGCCCCTCAAACCTGATTCCCCCAAATGGATTGGGAATTCTTGAATTAGGTATAACTGGAGGTAGATTTAAATTTTTAAAAAGTTGTATTTCTTTGACAGTTTTAATGTCAGAATGTTATATTTAAAGATAGAGCATAAATAAAGCGTTTTTTTTTTTCTGGTTTCTTTAAACATGGACCCCATAATAAGGGTTAGTATTTATTGAAAGGTTACTCCTAACTACTTGTCAATTACAATGCTAAGTAATTTACATGCAGTATTTCATTCAGTCCCTGCAGGAACTTCGTGAGGTGGTTACTGGCAGCTGTTAATATCCCCATTTTGTGTGGGAAGAAGCTGGAGCTCAAGATGGCCAGGGACACAGAGTGATTAAGTGGTACAGTCAGCATTTGATTCTAATCAGCCTAAAATCAGAGCCTGTGCCTTTAGCCACAATGTTAAGCCACAGTGTCTGTCTGCATCTTCATCAAGAAACAAAAGAGCTTTTCTGATGGAAACAGGAAAATGGCAGGCTTATTTAGAATGAACTAGCACTTGCTGATCACCTAAGGGATGCTGGGCACTGTTTGACACTTTGATGTGTGTGGGTAAAATTGTAGTATTTCCAGAATCTCTCTCCTGGCCTTAGTACATCTCCATATCAATAGGTGTTTCTAAGGAGTGGAGAGAAGCAGGCCATCTCCATACCAATAGGTAGTTATAAGGGCCACTGAGGGCACATCTGGACTGGAAAGTTTGGGTGGAGTACCTTTGTACAGCCTGGTAGTGAGAGACACGGGCACGCAGAAGTGGATGACTGCTTCTAAGCAATAAATAGTTTTCTCCCACTTTATTTCTCCCTTCGACTGATTTCGGTTTCAAAGGTATTTTGCCCCAGGATTTCCCGTCCCCTCCCCAAAGATACAAAGTATCTCAGATAATCTTCAGCACAACCTGATTGGAAGCAGGTACTGTCATATCTATCTCACCAATAAGGAAATTGAGAAACAGAGAGGTCAAGTGACTTACTCAAGGGCACAGAGTTCAGAGGCGATAGACGTTTCTGGTACATTAAACTAAGTCTAATACCGCAAAGCTCCAATCCTTTTCCCTTGTTTTACAACAATGCCTCTATCTCCAATTGACTTGAACTCCACAGTGCAATCATTCTTGCACTGAATCCCTAATGCTTCACAGTATCTTTTAGTTTTAGTGTTTCCTGAAAGACCCTTCCAGGACAAGTTTCTGGGAATCATTGAGTGAAGCAGGAGGATGTGTGTTCCTACCTTACCCACAGGTTCCTGTCTGGACCTTCCCGGTAGGGGTCCACAGCTGAGATGACCCAATGGGGCTCACTGTACTCTTGCAGGAGAGTAACACTCTGATCAGAGGTGATGGAGAGCTCTGTGGCCTGCCCAGCAGAGGTATTGGAGAAAGATCCATCACCCCTGAGTGATCGGTGACCCACAGGTACTGCGTGCGGAACCTAATGACCAGTCACTCAATTACCGGCTCAGTGACATGTTTATAAGGGTGAACTTTAGAGTGCTATTAGGGAGCAGACAGATGAACTATAGCTGTGCCTGCAGGGCAGAGCTCACCCAGCCCAAATGCCTCTGTGGACCCATTACCCAGTAATTAGGGGGTTTAAGTAGGAAGCAAGGAGTTAAATTATTGCTTAGATGATTGCTTCACTTGTCATGGTGGAAAGTGCTGCTTTGGGGAAAGAAGGGAAGATGGAAGAACAGAGGAAAAATAGAAAGGGAGAGAAAGAACAAGAGAGGAATGGAGGGAGTGGGAGAGAGGGCAGGGTCTGGAAAACTGAGGTTTGAGGTGAGAGCTCCATTCATTTTTCCAGTTGGCAACTGCAACAGGAAGGTGCCAAGGATGGTCAAGGAGAGATGCAGACAGGTCTGGGGTGTGGGCCACCGGCTGTGGTTCCTTGGAGTCACTGCACTCACAGCATCTGCTTGAGCCGTGGTAGCTCACGGGGAAGATGAAGACAATAATACAAGAATAGTGACCAGGTATGAATTATGTATCAGGAGCTAGCATACAATTTTTGCTAGTACACAATGTTATGCTAAACCTTGTCCATACATCAGTTCACACCTCTGCCATGGATGAGGTGGCTGCCACTGTGATCCCTACCCACCAGATGAGGACACTGGAGCATCTCTACATCACTCAGTGACAGAGCTATAGATGACCTACCTGATGCCGTGGCTCAGGCCCTCGAGTCTCATGCCATATAGCTCCGTGAGGTTGTCATGATCCTGGACGGCACCAAACCTGCCTCTTCTGTAGCTGCAAAGGATGCTCTGACTCTGCTTGCCCTGGCCTTCCTCTGCCTAACTCAGTTCCACCCCTTACTTCCTCTCTGGAGCAAAAATTTGCCATCACTATTAATTTTTAATGTGCATGCATGTGTGTTAGCTTTAACTTTTATTATGAAAAATATTAAGCAGAAATCAGGTAGACAGGATTGTATAACACATTTCCATGCACCCGTTGCCCAGCTTAAAAAGTCATTAACTGGTAGCCGATCTTGTTTCTCCGTATCCTCCACCGACTTCCTCTCTCCTGTATTATTTTGAAGCGAATCCAAAGTATCACCATTTTATCTCTAAATGCTTCAGGATGTTTCTCTATAATATACAGATTATTTTTTTTAAAACAATAACAGTAGTTGATCATATCCCAAAACAGTAATAATCATTATCTGATCTGTTCTAATTTCTCCATTTTATTATGTAACTTAAAAAATAATTTATTTATTTGAATCAGGATCCAAATACATTTATATATTGCAATTAGTTCACCGGTCTTTGAAGTCTCTTTTAATCAATGTTTCCCCCTTGAGATTTATTTGTTGAAAAAACAGTGTTGTTCGTCTTAAAGAATTCCTCACAGTTTGCATTTGGCCGATTGAATTTTAGTGGTGTGGTTTAATATGTTCCTTTGCCCCTGGTATTTCCTGTAAATCAGTAATTAAGTCTAGAGTTCTGACCAGGTTCAGGCGCAGATTTTTGGCAAGAATACTTCATACTTCATGGTGCCGTGTACTTCTCTTGGGAAGTCCGATAAAATTTCTTGTGATGGCAGCGACCACCGGTGACCCTTTTAATCAGTGATACTTTTAACTCCATCCTTCCTTTTTGATTCATTCTCTGAAGCACTTTTTAAAGAAAACCATCTCCTTATCAACTCTTTGTCATCCTGAGCTATTATGTAGGAAAGACAAGTTAATGCTTGACACTCTCCCTTTTTTTCTTCATTTTCAAAAGAATGAGTCCTCTAGTTTTCCACGTAGGACACCAGTGGGATTGTTTTATTAGTACTGTCATTTTGCACTCAGGATTTTAAAGAATTTAATGCGTTTCAATGCATTGCTGTTGTTCTGTCATTGAGACTCTCCTGTGTCTGGCCAGTGGGAAACTCTCTAAGTTGACTCTAATGCCTTTGACCCGACTGCATATGGTTTTCGATTGCTTCTTGCTGTGTGGTTTTGCGATATGTTCCACGCTCATCTTGTACACTTGCTCTTCCAAACCTCAGTCCTTGTTTCTCTCCCCCGGGAATGACGTTTAGATACCCACAATTTGGGTTTTGAAGTGCTTATTGCTACCAGGTTCATCATTTTTTCTAGGGCTTTGTAGGACATACATATTTTGTTTTTAAGAGAAAACACATTTTGAGTTTATATTGAAACTTCCAATTAAAATCGAAGTCATTTTTTCTTACCTTCTTTGATCTTACATCTCTATCTCCTGTTTCCCCTGCTGACTAAGATCCCAGGTCCTAAAGGAGCCATATTTGCTTTATGCCAGCATATTCACCCAAATGTCTCCGAATAACAATACCAACACTACCACCAATGATATGATTACTGAAAACAGCGTAAGTTCTGTTTTGCTTTAAATTGATTTAGACTGCCATATCCCACGGGGGATGAACAGTCAGATTATTGTATTCGAAAGTCACCTGACATAGTTCTATCTGTGTAACTGTACCACCAGCTCAATATATAGATTTATTCATTTACTTAATTTTAGTTTAATTTTTATATGGATTGCCTTTTTAAGTTGTTATTACAAAATAATAATTTAATATCTAAATAATACACAGTAGTCTCCAAAGTTAATTATAAAATTATTTTATAATTATGTAAAATGTGTACATGGTTCCAAGTCAAATCTACAAAGCAGCATATTCTACCAGAGTTTTCCAGAAATATCAGGCTCCCTATGGAAACTGGATTGAAAGTACACACTTGTTGGCTGCTTTCCCTTTCCCATCTTACTTTCTCACAGCCTTAGCCGTTTTCAGGGGTCGCCTGTCATATAAACACTGCATGTGCACATATCTTTGTCTCCTGGTCCGCTTCTAGGGTAGCCCGAATCAAAGCACACACATTTCTGCACCTTGCTTTTCACATAAAGATATATCCTGAGGATTGATTGTTCTGGAGATCAGCGTGGCTGCTTTCCCGGGGCCCCTCCTATGTCAGTGCCTTGCTGGCAGGGACTCAAGGAGCTGGAGTGTGGGCTATCACCCTGGAGGACATCCCACCAGAGGCCAGACTAGGGGCCTTACTGCGGTGTCAGGGTCACTACAGACACCTATTCCCTGAAAGGTAGGGCAGTGGCTAAGAGACTTGATTCTGCTGTCGGTTTGGCATGGGTTTGAACCCTGGCTCTGGTGACTCTAACTGTGTGACCTGGGCAAGTCCCTTCGTGTCTCTGAGCCTTGGTTTCCTCATTGGGTCAATGAACATAGTGATAGCACCTGCCGTCTGAGGTGTGTGGTTGTGAGGTCCAAGGAGTAAAGTGTCTGGTACGTGCACACCTTCTGTAGGTGTTAGCTCTTCTCGTCATCCTCTTAAAATAAAAACTGCTCCAGTTCCTTTCTTCTGGAGCAGAGACCATCTCTTTTCCAGGCTCAGAGTCCTTGGCTCTTCCAGGAAGTCCTCACAGCATGTGGGTCCCAGGCCATCTCCATCCTGGGTGACTGTAATCCAGCGCAGGCTGTGAATCTGTCTCCTTAGGGATGGCTTCAAGAAATAGGAGCCATCTTCCCAGCATGATACATCTGCCAGAGAAATAAGTTTGAATTACTACTGATTCCATGTTTTCCTTAGGAATTTCCATGCAGTTCTCCCATTTTGAACTTCCCTGGGTGTGCTGTGCCCACAAGATCTGACCTTCGCCCATACAGATCAGAAGATCCTCCACTGGCCCCTTCTCCTGGTCCCATCTGCCTTCCCAGAGACACGATCTATCTTGGGGATCCTAACAAGAGCTTCCACTGTTACAGAGTTCTAAGTATTTTCCCAGAAGTGGCCATTTTGTGGTGGTTAAAGTGTTTAAACCGTTTAGTCTAAGGAGTAAATGCGTCTGGAGGACAAGTAACAAAAGGAAGGCATGGCCTCCTTCTCATTAAACAAACACAGGAGGCAGTGAAGGCGAGGAAAGAAAAAGAACATTTGCAAATGTCAAAAGGTGCGATGGAGTTTGCCACAATCCCTCCTGCAGGTATTTTGAAAGGGGCATCTTTGGTGGACTTTACAGCTGTCTGGGCCAGAGCTCTCAGAGGAAGGAGAGGGTGTTTCAGATTCAAAGTGGGACATCCTCAGGGCCTCCACAGCCCCGGAATCCCAAACACTTCCATGTGCTGGAGGCGGAAGTGATAATCCATTGAGCTGAACATCAGCTAGAGTTTTAGCTAAAATGGCTACTCAGAGGCTGAACAGGAGGCTTGAGATATCATCCTAAGAAACGGAAGGCTTTAGGTTATGAAACAAATGCTTAGGGGTTCCTGGTAGTTTTGGAGGGAGGGTCCAGTTCCTGGGGGGTGGCAGTGACCAGGCAAGGCAAGGCCGTTGAACACATGTTGTATAAGATCCATCCTTCTTGGGATGGTGGGACACAACACACTGATACCCAGACGATGAAAGGAAGAAACTCTTTTTTATTTATGGCTGCGAATGAGAGAAGAAGAGAAGGCTGCCATGCAGGGACAATTGGGGGTTGCACAGGGACAGAGTCGCTGCAAGCTGGAGCTGGATTAGGCAATTTACGTATGGCAAGCGAAGTGGGTTTTGAAGGCCTTCTGAGCTTGGCTAATTTGAATAGCTACGAGGGCTCCTGGGCGTAAGGGCTGTCCAGGGTTAGTTGTCTGGCACCTGGAGAGTGAGACCCCCATAAAAGAGGTAGTTTGTGTAGAAGCTTAGCAAACTACCCATGAAGGGGGATTGAAAGTGTTTAGCCATGACTTCAAAACTGGGTCAAGGCAGCACTTGTGAAATGTTGGATTATAGCATGACAATTGGATTCAGGGCAGACCCTCAGCCTCTGGAGAAATTTAAGTTAAATTTGGACTAAAGCCCAATCATAAGTTTCAGACCAAATGTTAGAAATTAGAACAGGGAAACTAAATATGGAGCACCTATGCCATCACCATCCTTTCCCTTGATCATAACAGACATCACTAATCAAATGTGATTTCATTCCTCACGAAGCCTGGACTCAACTTGGATACTTTCTCACCTGTCCCCTCTGACAAGGAACAAAGTAGACATGTAATTTGAAACCCACTAACCACCCTTTATTGGAAGTTAATAATTAGTTAAAGGGCATGTGGGTGTCCGGGTCTCCTGAAATTTGAAATCTATGGGTAGCACATATAATTTCAGATCCCACCCATAAGTGGGCTAAGAGTCCCTCTTATCAGAATTGCTCAGGGACCAAGAGGGGCTGAGTCAGACAGGGCTGGTTCTCAGGACAGAGAGTGGCATGGAGCTGGAGAGGGCAGAGTCTAAAACTCTTACAAGTACAGTGCCTAATCAAAAGAAACGCACCTCTAATTGCTGAAATGTGAACTAAGAGACCAGAGGAAGAGACCTTTTCAGAAGCCATTGTTCTCACCATGTAGACAGGCCAAGACCCATCCATGAGGCATGCCCATGCCCTTGAGAGTCTAGGCCAGCATCTTAAGGTGGGATCAGGGATATTTGATCTTTGTGAAAACACAGCTGCCTGACCTCAACTTCTCTCCAAAGCTGTGCTACATCTGTATCCATTGCTGAAGTGTTTTATTTATCATTTCACCCATATTTGTTTTCACCTCAGACTACAATTTTTGATTCCCTCTGGTATTTATAGCAACACCTGTGGTTTCTCAAAGAGCAAAAGGCATGTTTTAGAATGAAGATATTTTCACAGAGACTGGCTAGATATCTGAGATTCAGTAACAGGCAGTTGACTCAGGTGAAGGGCAGCCACAAGGAAAGCAAACTGTGTTTTCCTGATTCTTTTTTTCTTTGATGAGAGAAGGCAGTTCACCCATCACTTTCCATTTCTGTCTCTTCTCCCTTAGTCATCCAGATTCAATCAGTGAGTATTTACTGAACACCTACTCTGAGCGAGACTGTACCAGGCACTGGAGACATAGATAGGGAGCAAAACCAGATGTGGTCCTGACTCTCCTGAGCTCTCTTGGGAGAGAGATTAATTAAATAATCCTAGAACAACCCAAAAACGTGCCTCTGGTGCACCTGAGAGAGGAGTATGGTATTAAGAAGGCCTATAACAGAGGATTTGACATAGTGAGGGAAGCCATTCGGAAGTAGGTAGTGACCAGGGCCAGAGGAGGTTTTGGAGTTATGAAGAGTTCTGATATAGGAAGGGAACTCCAGGCCAGGGGCACCACCTGTGCAAAGGCCCAGTGATGGGAAGAGAGCATGAACATTAGGTGAAAATAAGGAAGGTGGAGTGACTGGAAAAGACTGAACTGGGAGAGGTGCCCAAAGGCAAGGAAGGACCTTGTAACAGTCAGATATGGATTTACTGAGAAGTTATTTTTGTTTTTTATTTTTATTAAGGTATTATTGATATACACTCTTATGAAGGTTTCACATGAAAGAACAATGTGGTTATTACATTTTCCCATATTATCAAGTCCCCACCCATACCCCAGTGCAGGCACTGTCCATCAGTGTAGTAAGATGCCACAGATTCACTATTTGCTTTCTCTATGCTACACTGTTTTCCTAGTGATCCCCCACACCATGTGTACTAAGCATAATACCCCTCAATCCACACTCCCTTCCTCCCCATGCGCCCTCTCATACCCCTCCCCTTTGGTAACCACTAGTCCCTTCTTGGAGTCTGTGAGTCTCCTGTTTTGTTCCTTCAGTTTTGCTTCATTGTTATACTCCACAAATGAGGGAAATCATTTGGCACTTGTCTTTCTCCACCTGGCTTATTTCACTGAGCATAATGTCCTCCAGCTCCATCCATGTTGTTGCAAATGGTAGGGTTTGTTTCTTTCTTATGGCTGAATAGTATTCCATTATGTATATGTGCCACATCTTCTTTATCCATTGATCTACTGATGGACACTTAGGTTGCTTCCATATCTTGGTTATTGTAAATAGTGCTGGAATAAACATAGGGGTGCATATGTCATTTTTAATCTGAGAACTTGTATTCTTTGGATAAATTGCAAGGAGTGGGGTTCCTGGGTCAAATAGTATTTCTATTTTTAGTGTTTTGAGGAACCTCCATACTGCTTTCCACAGTGGTTGAACTAACTTACATTCCCACCAGCAGTGTGGGACGGTTCCCCTTTCTCCACATCCTCACCAGCATTTGTTGTTCTTAGTCTTTTCAATGCTGGCCATCCTTACTGGTGTGAGATGATATCTCATTGTGGTTTTAATTTGCATTTCCCTGATGATTAGTGATGTGGAGCATCTTTTCATGTGTCTGTTGGCCATCTGAATTTCTTCTTTGGAGAATTGTCTCTTCATATCCTCTGCCCATTTTTTAATAGGGTTATTTGCTTTTTGGGTGTTGAGGCATGTGAGTTCTTTATATATTTTGGATGTTAACCCCTTGTTGGATATGTCATTTACAAATATATTCTCCCATACTGTAGGATGCCTTTTTGTTCTGTTGATGGTGTCCTTTGCCATACAGAAGCTTTTTCATTTGATGTAGTCCCGTGTGTTCATTTTTGCTTTTGTTTCCCTTGCTCGAGGAGATGTGTTCAGGAAGAAGTTGCTCATGTTTATATTCAGGAGATTTTTGCTTATGTTGTCTTCTAAGAGTTTTATGGTTTCATGACTTAATTTAGGTCTTTGATCCATTTCGAGTTCACTTTTATGTATGGGGTTGAACAATAATCCAGTTTCATTCTCTTGCATGTAGCTGTCCAGTTTTGTCAACACCAGTTGAAGAGGCTGGGTTTGTACCTGGCTTTCTATTCTGTTCCACTGGTCTATAGGTCTGTTCTTGTGCCAGTACCAAATTGTCTTGATCACTGTGTCTTTGTAGTAGAGCTTGAAGTCAGAGAGCATAATCCCCCCAGCTTTATTCTTCCTTCTCAGGATTGCTTTGGTTATTCGAGGTCTTTTGTGGTTCCGTATGAATGTTAGAACGATTTGCTCTATTTCATTGAAGAATGCTGTTGGTATTTTGATAGGAATTGCCTTGAATCTGTAGATTGCTTTAGGCAGGATGACCATTTTGACAATATTAATTCTTCCTATCCATGAGCACAGGATGTGTTTCCATTTATTGGTATCTTCTTTAATTTCTCTCATGAGTGTCTTGTAGTTTTCAGAGTATAGGTCTTTCACTTCCTTGGTTAGGTTTATTTGTAGGTATTTTATTCTTTTTTGATGCAACTGTGAATGGAGTTGTTTTCCTGATTCCTCTCTCTGCTAGTTTATTGTTAGTGTATAGGAATGCTGCAGATTTCTGTGTATTAATTCTGTATCCTGCAACTTTGCTGAATTCAGATATTAGATCTAGTAGTTTTGGAGTGGACTCTTTACAGTTTTTTATGAACAATATCATGTCATCTGCAAACATGGACAGTTTAACTTTTCCTTACCAATTTGGATGCCCTTTATTTCTTTGTGTTGTCTAATTGCTGTGGCGAGGACCTCCAGTGCTTTGTTGAATAAAAGTGGGGAGAGGGGGCATCCTTGTCTTGTTTCCAATCTTAAAGGAAAGGCTTTCAGCTTCTCGGTGTTAAGTATGATGTTGGCTATGTGTTTGTCATATATGGTCTTTATTATGTTGAGGTGCTTGCCCTCTATACCCATTTTGTTGAGAGTTTTTATCATGAATGGATGTTGAATTTTGTCAAATGCTTTTTCAGCATCTATGGAGATGATCATGTGGTTTTTGTCCTTCTTTTTTTTGATGTGGTGAAATGATGTTGATGGATTTTCTAATATTGTACCATCCTTGCATCCCTGGAATAAATCCTACTTGATCATGGTGGATGGTCTTTTTGATATATTTTTGAATTCGGTTTGTACTGAGAAGTTTGATATTTCCCTTACCTGGGGCCCTTCTAAGGCTCTGCTTCATGAATGCTGTCAACCCCAATAGTGCTTACCTTTACTGATTGCACAAGAAAACTTTCAAAAGACCCTAAAATCTCACAGCTCATATAGGAAATAAACTTGAAAGAGTTCTCAAATTTGTCAATAGTCCTAAAGATTTAGGTGACATTTCCCATAATGAATGTGAAGTGGAAACAATCAAGTTTCCCTCTGCCCTGCCTGGATGAAAATAAGTCAGAAATCTGAATTCCCTTTCTTTTCTCTCTATAGGAAATGATATTACAACTCATTGTCAGGAGATCAAAGAGTATGAAGCCACCAAAAGGTAGGAAGAATTATTATTAAGTTGTATCTGGGTGTTAACTAATAAAAATACTGTGTTAGTTTCCAGGAATTTGTAATGTTAGTGTTACCTGTCATTTAAAAAAATGTGGTTTGTTGTGATTAATTTTCTAAGTACATATTCAAATTTGGGCCTGGTTTTGAATCCAGAATTTGTATTCTTAGCTGATCTGTCCACTATTCATCACTAATCACCATTATCAACTCTTCACCCAGTTGCCAGGGTTATTTTGAAGTGTAAATCTTTCCTAGGCCTCTCTACCTCTTCAAATCCTTCCCTGGTGTGAATGAGTGAATCAGGCCCACCCAGAGATGGTCTGTCCATTCTCAGCTGTCAGAGCTGGGTAGGTTTGGACATTTTCAGGCTGAGAGGGGTGGTTAAAGGAGAGGCTGGGATCACAGGGTCCCTTTACCCACCCATCCTTATTACAGGATCTTTCCAGTACATTTTTGGGCCTTAGGCCAATAACCAAGACTCTGGGTGGTGTCCAGGAGAAAACCCTGGACCGCAGATCTCAGTTTGATGTCTGACTCTCTCACTTACTACGTGGTCCAGTTTCTGAATGTATAAGTCAGACTGAGAGATTCTGTGAAGGAACCCCATGAAAGCAGTGATTGACAGAAGACAGCTGTAGACTGTATTAGAGACGAAAGATCTCCTTAACAGCAAGTGATAAGGAAGCATCTCTGCACTGAGGCAAGGAGCACACAGCAGGAGACAGTCTGTCAGGCCCTGAGAGGGACGTACAACTTTTGTTTTGTAATGCAAATGCAACATGTAAAAATTTTAATTTTAACATGTTAAGTTTCTTAATTAGGGAAACTGTACATATTGGTGAATGTGGTCAATGTCATATCTATGTATAAGTTCTTTAAAAATGAGAACCAATAATGAGGATGGATTCTATGCTTTGCTTGTTACGGTGTGTAGTGTCTTGTGTAGTTATAGTCCATTGCTGGAATGACAGTTTGTACACATTTCAAGAAAATTAGGAGTTACATGTGAACACCTCTCCTTCTGCAACACAACAGTCTCAGTGATTTTCTTCATCACCTGGCCTGCCTGCAGAACACAGGAGGTGGTGGAGGGGAGGTGATTTAGGTGCTCGTTGTTTTCTTCACATGATCTTACCTGATGTCATCAAACATGTGGTCCACTGATAAAGGCTTCCATTGCTCACCATAGCTAACAAGCAGTGTTGCGGTGTCTGGCAATATTTATCATATGTGATGTAAAGGTCAGAAGTTCTGGTTTGCAAACTAGCTGTCTTAGTTTTATAAGTTTCTGCTATTTTCCTTGTGTCTCGAGCACCTCATTCTGTTTCCAACAATTGGCTCTCCTCATCTTTTCCTATATCTGCAGCTCTTTGTCCATCTTCCCTTCCCTTCTGCTCACATAGTGCTGAGCAGCTGTGGAGTTTAATACTGTCCTTCCTTTCCAGTGTCACCTCGTTAACTGCTGCGGTCAGTCCTGCAGCTCCAGTGCTGTGACATGCATCTGTCGCCCCCACCTGCTCCTCTTCCTCAGTGAGTGCGTCCGATTCCTGCAAACATTCCTTCTGTTACAGCGTGGTGCGTTCCTGGTTGCCAGAAATCATTTGCTTTCACTTTCAGTTCTTGCCCTGTGGCTCATGGCCCGGTTAGACAGTGGTGGACTCAATCACCTCCAGCTGCCACAAACTCTTCTGGGGTGATAACATCTGTTTCCTTAAGTTTTGCTTCTTTGAGGATCAAGGTGAAGTCTCCAGACACTTTGCTTTACTGTCAATTGTATTCCGCATCCTGTGGCCAGAGCAGCAGCCAGCCGCAGTGGGATGGGAAGGGCAGCTGAGCAGGCAGCGGACAGTCACAGTCCTGTGGCCACAGCCTCACATCACACACACACATACACACTCAGCGAGACTCTGCAGGTACTCAAGGCATCTTCTGTTGTACTCAGGGGCACGAAGATAGCATAACATACGACAGTACCTTCAAATCCCTAAACCAAAGCATCATTATGAAAAGTCATCTATTGCAGAGGGATGGAGATGTGAAATACTCCAAGTAGAGTCAAAATAACTGACTACAAGTTTCAGTCCCCAGCATTGTAGGCTCTTAGCATTGAGAAATCAGAAAGTCACTAAGAATGATCATAGTATTTATTGCCCTAACTTTGAGCATGAAAGAGGGAGTTCTTAATGATTAAGTCAGCACAGGAGGCATGGGCTGGAAATGTTCTTGGTGCATCAGGATAAATACTTACCTTGATCAGACCTCAAACTGGAGGGAAGTTAGTTTTTTGGTCTGCAAACGTATGATTCATTGTTCTTTACACAACGCATAGTCTTCTGCTCATGGTTGGGTCAAGTCAAAGCCAGTCTCACTCTTAGCATGGTGCTATTTAGAATCAACTTGACCAGCCACTGGGTCATCAGGTGGGGGACCCTTTAGTCCCTTCTATTTCTTGAAATTTTGGCAATGTGCCTATTTAGCCAGTATACAGAACACCAGCACATTCCAAATGTTCACTGCAAGGCCAAATAAGTCAGAGCTCACTTCCCAGGGCATCTTACCTCCACACCCCTGAAGGCTTATTTCCCCAAACATTCCCTGACCATCTTTTTCTCTTGGGGGTTCTAATACTGAGTTTGATCTGAAAACCATTTTCCAAGCCATACCTTCTGTCTGGAGTTCCTTGGAATAAGATCTGCTTTTTTCAAGCTCCATACATCCATGGATTGGGCAAAGATATTCATTTAAGCTAATGGTTGCCAACTGGGAGCGATTTCACTCCGCTCCACCCCTCCCTGCCCCCGGGGACATTTGGTAATGTCTGGAGACATTTTTGATCATCCCAGCTTGGGTGGGTGGGGGACACACTATTGATATCTAGTAAGTACAGGTCAGGAATGCTGTTAAGCAGCCCACATCCTACAAGGCACAGGACAGTTCCTCGATCTCCAAACTGTTGTCTGGTTCAGTATGTTGAAAAACTCTGCTTTAAGTCAGTGAATAAACATTGGAAAGGGGGATGCAGGGACTGTATGGTGACACTCATATACCTCACAACTACTCCAAAATGAATAAATTCTTTAATGCACACCCTCTCCTTTATAAATGAACTGATGAGTGAGGAGGTGTTCCATTAAGTCTTACAACTTAAGGACCGGAGAGATGACTTTTCCTCTGCTGGTTTTAATGGAGAAATTCTGACTTCTGTGTGTCTTGCAACTTTGGACATGATAGCAGTGGCTTTGAATAAAACTCAGTGTCAGTCCTTCTCCTAGTTCCTTTGTTACCGCTACTAAACAACAGCAACTATTGAGTGTTTCCTCCGTCCCAGGCACAGCTAAGCACTCATCACCATCTAACCTTTTTTAACCTCTGGGCAGTCTTGTGAGCTAGGTTCTATTCCCACTGAACACTACCCATGAGGAGACTGAGGGTCATAAAGGTGAAAAGTCTTGTTCAAGGTCATCTATTTAATAAATGACAAAGAAAGGACAAAGAATCCGGGTCTGCTGCCTCTAGGAGATGCTGTGCTTGATTGCCTCTCCCAAAGCAATTCCATTTATAGAGTCCATCTTTGTTGTTATTGATACCTAGAGAAGAGCAGTGAGGGAAGGTTCATAAAAGGAATTATTAGATTTAGAAGTTGGCTCATTGTGTTGCCAACTTCATGGAGCTGTTTTCCCAACCTAGCTTGTCCTTGAAAGTGCTAATGTTTATACTGCAGAATGAAAAGTCCTTGTGATAGACTGTAAAAATGGCCACAATATTATGCAGCTTATTCCATAAAGAGGTGTAATCTATTTCTCCACCCCATTAATCAGGACTGGCCTTGTGACTTTCTTTGGCCAACAGGAATGCAACAGAAACGACCTTGTATGAATTCTGAGTGTAGGTCTGTGCTTTAGTGCCCCTGGAACCTACCACCACCATGTGGACAAGCCTGGGCTGGCCTGGTGGGTGGTGGGAGACACATACTCCAGCTGCTCCTGTCACCCAGATGACCACCCGTCAAGTACCCACAGCAGCAGAGCCATCTAACTGGCCAGCAGCCTATCATGATGTTTGAGGAATCCCAACTGAGATAAATAGAAGACCAACAAATGGGCAGGGGCTTTGTTCTCTATTCTGCTGAGTCTCCAGGATCTAGAACAGCACCCTCCATCTAGAAGGTGCTGAATAAGTAGCCATGGAATGAATGAGAGAATGGAAGGCAGAGAGTTGAGACACTGATTCTGACTTTGTGGCAGGACTTTTCCTTATTGGTTTTCTTATAATCTGCACAACCTTGAGAGAAAGGTATGTTTCCTATTTTACAGATGAGAAACCTCTGGCACTAAGAAGGGAAATGATTCATATAGATCAGACAACCAGTAGGTGGCCAAACCTCAGTCCTAGCCCAAGTTTTCTGAATTTTTATCTTAAACACCTTCTTCAGTGTTAGAGTTCTTTTCTCTTTTTGACCAAGATGTTCCTATGAAGACCCAATAAAGGTATTATTATGCATGTGCATGTATACACACACATTCATGCACACTCCTACACTCCTACACACAATGGCTGCATATGATTCCAGGTGTCACAGACCCCCAATGCCTGTGTAAGGAGCCTTTTCCTACACCAAGACCAGGAAAGGCACCTGGTTCTTGCAACTGTGCAGGCACATAGGGCCTCATTGCTCAGATTTCTCCCCTCATTTGGTTTAATGTTCTGTTGCTACAGTTTTAATGGCTGATATATTCCATTTGGTGGGGAAAAATTCCATCTAAATTCTGATTGGAATACACTTTGGAGATTATCTCTGTCCTCACCGGAAAGTTGGGAAAGACCTAAACATCTTTGAATGCAGGATCCAGCTTGGAGAGAACCTTGCGGATGTAGGAGAAAGCACGTCTCCAGAGCAGGCGTTGCCCGGCAAGCGCTTACCCAAGGCTCACATCTGTCCTTTGCTCATGAAGGCCAGAGCCACGTGAGGGACCCATCTGCACCCTCGGAGGGCGGTGTCCTTGTACTGTGCTGGCGGCTGGAGGATCGCTGATTGCTAGCAGGAACTTCGTGAGTAGTAAGACTGCAAGACATAATGGGAAAGATATGGGTCTTGGACTGTAGTGAACTGGTAAACGTTTAACAACTGGCTTTTCAAAAAAAAAACCAACCCCTGATTTGTAATGTTGACCTCTTCCGTGGTATAAACACTTTCACTGTGGCCAATTTCAAGCTACTAATTTAATGTAATTGAATGAGGAGTTGGGAAGAGGTGGACAATATCACACCTTATACAGCATCCCATCATACAGATATAAGAGATGCAAATAACCTCCATGGCATAATAGACAACAGTAACACATAAGTAATTAGGAAGATGACTTTTAAGTACTCTGTTATGAATATAATTTATTTAATTGTAAGTTTATATGATTTAGGTCTTAATAATAGACATTTGCAATTTCCTGATAATTTCACAATTAACTCTTTCAAACCAATATGAGCCAGAGCTACCATATCACTGGTCAGGCAGATGTTGAGCCTAATTTCAACTCAGCCACTTACCAGCCGTGTGACCTAGGAGAGGATAGGTCATCATTTTTAATCTTCTTCCTCCCCCTCCCTCCCATAGAACACAATATTAATAATGTGAACTATTGCATTAGGATAATGCAAACCTTAGACTAGACACAAAATGCCCCTGGGCTAGGGCATACCACCTGTTGCTCACCAGACAGGGGATGGTAGCAGGTGGTGACAGTAGTAATTGTAGCAATTGTATGGATGCAGTAGCCACCACATAGGCTCCTTCCATGTATTTCATGTATTCAGTGGGTGAACACTTGAAGCATGGAGTATTTAGTGTGGTGTCTGGCACCCACAGAGCTTTAATGTTGATAGTGGGAGTGGAAGGGACAGCAGGGGTGGCGGTTATTATATAGGATACAGTGTACACAGTGGTTGTAAGTCAAATCGGGATTCAAATTCCAGATTCTTCACTTACTAGCTGTGTGATGTTGGGCAAGTCAATGAACCTTTCTGAGCCTTAGTTTCAGTAAGTGTAACACAGAGCAAATAATAGTGCCCCACTTAAAGGGTGTTTTAAGAATTAGATGAGATATTAAGTGCCAGGACGGTGATGATTCCCATAATATCATCAATATCAGAGGTGATTCTGAAGCACAATTCCATCTGAGACCATGACCCACTTTACTGTGAACCTCTGGGTCAGTCCTCATGTGCCCAGCCTGCCAGTCACCTATTTCAGGATTAGGTACACTGTAGCAGGTTGGATAGTGATAAAAGGCTACTGAGAGGTTGGCCCTATGACAAAGCTCCTCATTCTTCTAATGGGAAAATTGAGCCCTGGATCTGTAGACCAGATTGCAAGTGCTAAAGGAATTTCAGCCTGTGAGCAAAGCTCCTAAACATGAGGCCTGGCAGTCCTGTAGCCAGGATATTACGTGACCATGTGGTTAGGTGGTCTTTTGTTCAAGGGTGGTGATAATGTGATTTCTTAATTGGAAGATCTGATACTCATGGGGTTCTGGGATTACATGACCTGCCCATCTGGGCTTGCAGTGGCCCTCAGATTCTTGATAAAGGCGTGAGTTTTCCAGAAGGTCAGCAAAGGATGGTGAAGGAGTTCAGGTAAGCAGATTCAGAACTGCACTTCATAATAAGGATGCTGTACACACATGTATGACTATTGAGCATTTGAAATGTGGCTCCTCCAGAAGAGGTGTGCTCTAAGAATAAAACATAGAATGGATTTTGAAGACTTAGCATGAAAAAAGGTAAAATATCTCATTAATAATTTTTATATTGATTACATCTTGACATGATACTATTTTGGATAGATTGGGTTAAATAAAAAGCTACCCAAATTACTTTCACCTGTTTCTTTTCACATTTTTGAAGTGTACTAGAAGATTTAAAGTTACATTTGTAGCTTGCATTATATTTCTCTTGGACAGCACTGTTCTAGAGAAGTCAGGCGGGAGAGAGTCATTGCTAGTGTCAGAAGCTCTGGGCTCTTCTGGGGTGTGGAAATCAGGGTGCAGACTCCAGGGATGAAAGCTACTGAGCTCTGATTTTTGTGGGGCATTGGGCAGAGAAAGGCACTCAGTCACAGGGCCTCGAGCAGACAGAGACCCCTGTCTGGCTCTACTTGTCTCCATCCTGACTTGCCACTGGACACCATCACCTCATGCCTGATGACTCTAATGGACTCTTCCTAAACTGGCCTCCCTGCCTCTACATTTGCCCTCTGAGAATCTATTTCCTTTTACTCATAGCCAGAGTGATTTTTAAAAAATACTTGAGTCCACTCCAAGGGACTCACGTGAACCCTATGATGGCTCCCTCCTTTGGAATTAAACTCAAGGTCCTTATAAGCTTGGTCTGGAAGGTTCTCCAACTTTTGGCTTTCTACTGTTCTTCTGCCTCATCATCCTTCATTCTCTGCCTCACTTGGGATGTTCCAGCTGCATAAACCTGCTTCAGGGCCTTTGCACATACTATTTCTTCTGTCTGAAATACATCTTACTTGGATAGTGCTTCTTATGTTTTGGTCTCAGCTTAGGTATTATCTCCTCTAAGAAAACTTTTCCATCCATTCTAAGAGCCCCAGTTTCCTTCCTATTACCCCATTGTTTATACTCCTCTCATTATCACAGTTGACATGCATGGGCTTACTCAATTTTCCTGTCTGTCACTGATTTTAAACTCCACGTGATAGGTCCATGTCTGTGCTGTATCCCCAGTCCTAGCCTGGAGGCTGTCACAGAGGAGGCACTGAAGGAATTATTTGTTGAAAAAAGGAATAAATGAATGAAGGTCTTTTATCTGAACCAGGACATAAGTTCAATACCAGCCTTAGCAATGATGATTACTGGAGAAGAGCAGAGGCCATGGAGTGGGAAGGGAGGGGCCAGCAATTGCAAGGGAGGGGCAGGAGGGCACATGGCTAGTGGGGCCCAGCCTGCACCCAACAGGGTCCGCTGGCTCTGCTTCATCTCAGGCAGTGACTTCAAAGCCCTTCACAGGAAGCGAGTCAAGATGGGTTGGTCCCTGGAGGTGTCACTGGCCCCTGGAAGGCCTCTGCCAAGGTTTGATGAAGCACCTTCTGTGGCAGGTCTCCTAATTAACTGTGGCCATGCAGTGTGTTCATGCAGATGTAAATCTTCAGCAGATACTTTGGGGCTTATCTGCTAATGAAAACTCCTTGGCATTTCTGTAAGCATATTATGGTCAATTACAATTAATTCAGTTTGCATCGACTGCCTTTTTCCTTATGCAAAGATTGTGCAAATTGAGTGTGTGAGCCGAGAGCTCCGAGGCCTGTAAAATCCATAATGGTTAGCTTTCGGGGGATGGTGAAAAGAGAATAAAACCATGGGCTGTCTGAAATTTACATCAGAGCAGGAAGAAACAGGTCAATAGAAGGAGGTTTGCTGTGCTCAGATGAGTTGGGGCAGGCATGTGAGGGGACAGGGCCCGGGTGCACCTTCCTGCTGCCCCAGGTTACAGGGTTGCAGGCTGTCTCCTTGCTCTAGCAGTTTCTCCTTGGAGCTCCATCACTGCATTCCTGGCTGCAGCCTCTCCAAGTCCCACGGGACCTGATTTCCTGACTGAGGATTCATAGCCGCGTGACTCATGAGGACTTGTTACTTCTGCTTGAGGAAGATGAGGTTTTTTCTTTGTTTCTTTCCCACAGCTCCAGGAGCAAAGTTCTGAAAACAGCAGGTGTGAAGTAAGCTTTTAAAATTTCAGTTTCTGGACCAGCTGACATTTGTTGAATATGAACAACATGCCAAGAATTAGACTTAGTGCTTTATGCAAGCTTTCTAAGTATGTATATGCATGTCACATGAGCCTGTGAGCTAGATATTCCCAGTTCACACATTTTACGAATGAGTTTAAGAGAGGGACAGTGACCTGTCCACGTTATACAACTAGGAAAAGCTTGATTTGAATCTATGTTTTTAGTCATCATCTTGTATGGTCCCTGGCATGTCTGAATCCCGTGGAAAGTGATAGTATCGGTTTTGTTATCCAGATCATCTGCAGTCAATGCCTGAGGAAGAGAGGATTGTTTTGTCTGTGTCTTTTCTCCTTTCCTGTAAGGGAAGCTGAGGAATTAGCTTCTCTATGAAAGTCAGAGGAATTAGCTGGTTGGGTTTTCCTAGACAGAGATGATGCCCATGTGGAGCTGTAGCCATCTAGAGGATGTTGGGAACGTCTCTCAGAGGTGTCTCTCCCCAGAAAGGTGATACACCCAGCTCAGATATCCAGAGAGCAGCTCAGAGGCTGCCTGAACAATACTGAGTTACAATGGGGTGTAGATTCAGCTCTTGTAGATGTTGCTGGTGTCTTGTCCAAGTTCCCTCACTCGTACCACTCAAGTGCATGCCAGCCCAGCTTCCTACTGCACCTGAATCCTTGTCTCAGGCTCTGCTTTTGTGGAAACCAAACTTGGATAATTATTAACTTCAGGCATAAGTTTGCTACAAAAAATGTTTTATGACTTTAAAAATTGCTTATTTTTAATTGTATGAGTAGACATGAATCCATTCTCACAACCTTTACAGTTACTTTCAAAGTCCCCCCTTGACCTTCTCTTCCCTCATCAGAAATGGCCATTGTCATTATTTTAGTGTTTCTCCTTCCAGACACTTTTTACATTTATACACATATGCACACACACACACACACACACATAATCTACCCTACAGATAAACCAGTAATGTACATTTTTACTTCACAAGATGTTTTGACTTCTTTCCATATAAGTACACAGCACTTTGCCTTACTTCTTTTAAATGCTGTGTAAGATTACAATGTATGAATTTATCTTAGTTTACTTACTTTACTCAATTTCCCACTGTTGGTTGATATTTAGATTAATCCCAATTCTATGGTTTCAACTTTGGGGGCTTCATCCTTAGAACATGGACTGTCCTCACAAGGGCCCATTTCCTCAAATTATGGGCTCCTCTCTGCAATCACTCTCTTGTGAATCCTGAAACAGCCACATGTTGGTTATAAAATGAAGACATTATGAAAACCAGAAAGAATTTCTGGGGAATTCCAGACAATGTAACATGACTGCTCCAAGTCCCTAGAGGACTTGAACCAGACTCTGAAGAGGTGGATTGGGACAGGATGCTGGAGAGAGAAGAGGGGAGGGGAGAGAGCAGGGGGGTAAGGACTGAGGAAGAGGAGTTGTTTTTGGTCCCAGACTCTTGAAGCTCCATTTACTAATATATCATAAGACCACAGAAAAATTGATCCCCCCTGCTCCATCCAGATGTTGCCTTCTTGAGTTCTGGCCTTGCCCCCACAGCTCTTACCACATCAAGGAAGGGGATAGAAATTAAAAAAAATAGCTTTGGCTTTAATAGGATTGAAATCCCTTCTGTTGCATTCTCCTACACCATCTCAGCCATGAAGCCTGTTCTGGGAAGCACAAATTATTAGCTTGAACCATATGAAAGTGACACTTTGTAGGTCAAAAATGGTGAAATACCTTCAGTTTCATGTGGTTCAACTGAATATTTTTGGGAGCAATTCAGATTTATCTTTTAGGTGATGGGGTTGCAGTTGACTGTATGGCTGCAACCTCATGAGATTCTCTGAACCAAAACCAGTTATCTGACCAAGTTCGTTTCTATCTCCATGCCTCAGTTTCCTCATGTGTAGAATGACTGTAATTATGGTAGTGCACAGGTTTGCTGCAAAAGAAATTGAAATAATGTATGTCAAATACTTAAAATCCTGCCTTTCTCATAGGAAAAGCTTAATAGAGTGTAACTACCATTGTCATCAGTATTACTGAGCAATAGGAATGTCAGTAGAGAAAGGTACAGGGACTTCATATTTACTGAGTGACTATTGTTTAACTAGCACTGGCTGTACATGTTACATAAGCTTCATTAAAAACAAAAACATGCTGTGTGAGACTGTTAATATCCCTCTTTCCAAATGGTGAAAATGGATCTCAGAATTGTTAAGTAACTTACCAAAGATGGAAAATATACAGAAGTATAAGAGTCATATGAGACATGATGAATACATATGTTTAATTGGAATTCCAGAAGATGAGAGGGAAGAAAATGAAGCAGAAGCAACATTTGAATAGATTAATAGCTTGAGTTTTCCGCAGATGATGAAAGACACAATGTATAATTAACCAAGAAGGTGAATCCAAAGAAAACCATACTTGGTCCACAATAAAACTGGGAAAAATAAAAACTAGAGGGAAAAAAAATCTTAAAAGCAAAGGAGAAAAGGCATATTACCTTCAAAGGTGCAAAAATACTATATAGAGCTCATTTCTTAATAGAAATTAGGCAAGTAGAACACAATTGAACAGTAACTTTAAGATATTTAAGAAAATAATTGCCAACCTAGAATTCGATACTCAGAATTTGATAATTTGTACCAGTAGACTTGTACTAAGAGAAATGATAAACAATGTCTTTTAGGCAGAAGAAAATGATCTCAGATGGAAACATGGGAATGATGAAAGAATGAAGAGCCACAGGAGGGCTAAATATGGGGATGCAGCTACTGAATATTGACTATACAAAGAATGGTAATAATGTCTGATCATTGCAACATTAAGACAAAAGGGGACAGAGAGATCCAAATAGAGTTGAAGTATTCTAGGATTCTCATAATGTCTGGGAAGTGGTTAAAGTACTACTATAAAAGAAATAATTCAAGGATGTTGAAGTCTCTAGGGTAACTTGTTAAAGAAGGGGAAAGGAATGTATAGCTAAATATGCAACTGAAGGGAAAATGGAATAGTAAAAAATACTTGATTAATCTCAAAGAAGGCAAGAAAGAGATGAATGAACATAGGACAGATGAGAGAATTGAAAATAAATCACAGAATGTTGGATTTAAGCCAAACTACAACAGTAATTTTATTAAATGTAAATGACCTAAATTTTTTAATGGAAAGAGAAAGATTATTTTGCCATAAAAGCATATACTGCTTACAAAGTATTTGCTTTAAATATAAAGACACAAAATTTGAAAGCAAAAGGGTGCAATTATTATCCAAAAGATAACTGGGATAGTTATTATATGTGACAATGTCTACTTTAACAAAACACAAGATACAGACATTTTCTAGTGATAAAAGGGTCAAATCACCAAGAAAATCTACCAACTCTAAATTCATATGTAACTAATGAACATAGTTTAAAAACATTTCAAATAGATAAATCCACAGTCATAGTTGGGGACTTTAATGTAATTTTCTCATAGCTGAGAGAGAACAAACAGATAAAAAAAAATTGGTAAGGACAAAGAAGATTGGTTAATAAATGACCTATTTTATATAAATTAGCCTAATTTGCTTAATTGACTAAGCCTAGCTGATTTAATTGAATATTAATAGAATACTTTCTAACATCATACATGGACTATTAAGTAAAATTGATTATATTTTGGCACAGAAATCAAGTTTCACCACATTTAAAGCATTAGAACTATTTAGCACATGTTTTTTGGCAGAGTGGAATTGACATAGAAATAAGTAACAAAAAGAAATTAGAAATGCTCAAACATTTGGAAGTCAGACAATTTACAAATAATCAATGAATCAAAAAATAAATTGCAGTGGAAATTAGGTATTAGAATAAATGATAATAAAAATAGGATATTTAAAAACATTTGGAATGCAACTAAAGTTATGGAAAGAGGAAATTTACCATCCTATATCCATACATAAAAGAAAAGAAGAAAAACTACAAATTCAAGATTCCAGTATTTATCTTAGGAAGCAAAAAATGAGCAAAATAAATGCAAATCATATGAGTAGAGAAAATAATTAAAAACAAGTTAATAAACTAGAAAATAAATATACAATAGAGAAAAATTTTAAAAAGTTGATTCTCTGAAAGACTAATGAAATAGACAATTCTCCAGCAAGACTAATCAGAAAAATTTAGAGAAAGTAAAAATTATAATTTTATAATGGGGAAAGAGATATCAACATAGATCACACATATATAGAGGATATAGTGTAAGACTTTATACTAATACATTTTAAAATGTAGATGAACTAAGAAAATCTCAAGAAAAACATAATGTATCAAAACTGAGCTGAGAATAGACTATCTAAATAGTCACATATTAATAAAGATATTTAAACTTTAATTCAAAATGTTGTAAAACACAAAATTTCTTCAAGGCTGATTATTTTATCAGTGCAAATCTAAAAACATTTAAGGAAGAAGTACCAATATTATATAAACACTTCCAAAAGATAGAAAAAGAAAAATAGGGATACTATGGTGTTAGTAAAACCTGACAAGAACATTATACAAAAGGGAAACCATAGGCCAACTATTTAATATAGATGAAAAAATCCTAAACAGAGTATCAGCAAATCAAACCTAGTAGTATATAAAGACAGTAATGCATCTAGACAAAGTTGGATATATTCCAGGAATTCAAGGTTGGTTTAACATTTAAAGGCAGTCATATTATTTAACATACTAATGACATAAAAGGGAAGAAGATTTTGATCTCAATAAATGCATTGAAAGAATATTTAAGTTCAACATCTAATCATTATAAAAACTCAGCAATCCAGGAATAGAAGGAAATTTACAAAATCTGATACATAATATCTACAAAAAATCCTACAGCATGAGTCACATGCATTAATGGTGATGTGGTGAAAATTTTCTCTCTGAAAAGGGTAATGAGCTGAGGATGACCCCATTGCTATTTCTAGTCAGAATTGTACTAGAGGTCCTATCCAATGCAATCAGTCAAGTAAAAGAAATAAAAGACATAAAGATTGTGTAGAAAGAAATAAAACTATAATTATTTGTAGGTGACATGAATGTATTTGTAGACGATTCAAAATAATTTACAGTATACTTAAAATTAACAAGTGATTTTGCAAGACACCTGATAAAAAGTATTAAAAATAAATTATATAAACAAATGGAAAATAAAAAAATAAAGTGCTGTAGTTTACAATCCTATCAAAACCCTCAAATAAATCAAAAGCTTTATAATACGTATGGACAGGAAACCATAAAACATGGAGGAAAAGAATTAAAGAAAAAATAAATAAACTGAAGGATATAATATGTTCATCCATTGGATGATTCAGTATTGTAAAGATGTTAATTATTTTCAAATAATCTGTGGGTTTAATTCAATTCCATTAAAAATTTTAGCTGTTTTTTAAATTTTATGTGTGTGTGTATAGAAATGACAAACCAATTCTAATATTTATTTGGAAAAATGAAGTTCCCAGAACTGCCAAGACAATTTTGAAGAAGAGCAAAGGTGGAAGACTTAAACTCTCAGTATCAAGATTTATTTTAAAGCTACAGTAACTAAAACTGTGATATTGTCACAAGACAAAATAGAGAACAAATAAAGATCCAGAAATAGATTTGAATATATACTTGATTCATGACAATGGTGACATTGCATTGTAGTGCAGGAAGAATGCCCTTCAATAAATTGTATTTGGCCAATTAGATACTCATATGGAAAAAAATGGATTTGGAGTTGTATCACACATCATACATGAAAATCACTTCCAGATACATTATAGTTCTAAATGTAAAAGGCAAAAACCATAAAACTTTACGAAGATAAATTTGAGAATATTTTCATGACTTTGGGGTAGGCCAGTATTTCTTAAGGAAGATACAACAGTACCCATAAAAGGAAAGATTGTTAAATTGGTCTTCATTAAAATTAGGAACTTGCGTTTATCAAAATTTACTATTAAGAGGGTAAAAATGCAAACAACAGGGTGAAGGATAGTTTAGAATAGTACCCATATTCAGCAAGAGACTGTTAGCCAGAATATAGAAAATACTTCTACAAATCAATAAGAAAGGAACAGATAGCCCAAGAGAAAAAAGGAAATTAGAGTAAAACTTGAAGAGGTCTTTCACAAATGAGGATATCCAAGTAGCCAATAAGCATATGAAAAGATGTTGAACCTCATTAGTAATTGCTAAACCGCAAATTGCAATCACCATAAGATATCTACATACTTCCACCAAAATGGCTAAAATGAGAAAAACAGTCAATACCAAGTGTTGTGAGGATCTGGAATATTTTAAGCTCTCATACGTTTGCTGTATTCAATGAATCTCTCAATTATAAAGCTGAGGGTAAGAAGGCAGTCACCAAGAGATACATACATGCATACATACATGAGTCATTTCTTTCATATAAAGTATGAAAACAGGTAAAACAAATTGATGGTGAAGATGTTCATATGGCTGTTAATTATTACAGAAGCTTCAGGGGTGTTGGCTATATTCTATTTCTTGATCTGTGTAGTGGTTACATGGGTTGATGAAAATTTATTGTGTGATATGTGCACATTTCTATGTGCTGGCTATTCTATATTACATGTTTATTTAAAATAAAATTATCACTAAGTAAAGAACTTCAGAGAGCTGAGGTTGGGAAACCTTTAGCTTTAAAAGGCTGAGATTTTTACCTGGTAAGTATGGCCCAGTGGATTTTCAACAGTGTGTCTGGGGAGGACCAGTTCTTATCCCCAGATGCGTTGCCAAGAGTTTTTCCATAATAACAAAACCCATCTGACTCACTTATAACATTTTGAGTGCAACATCCTTGGAAGTTTGACAAGACCTGGCTGTCTGTTTCTCCCAAGGCAACAGCATTATTTGGGTGTGTGAGAGAGGGATGAGAAGATGAGAAGCTGGAGAATTCTGCCTGTCAATCTAGGGCAGTGTTTCTCCAACTTGAATGTGCAACACAAACAGCTGGAGGGTTTGTTATAACACAGGTGTCTGGGCTCCACTCCCAAAGTCTCTAATTCAGTAGGTATTATGGACTGAATTTAGTTTTTCCCCCAAGTTCATATATTGAAATCCTGTCCCCCAATTTGATAGCATTAGCAGATGGGACCTTTAGGAGGTAGGGCAGAACCATTATGAATGGCATTAGTGACCTTATAAGAGACATGAGAGCTTTCTCACCCTCTCTCTGGGCTCTCTACTATGTGAGGACACAAAGATGGCCATTTGCAAACCGGAAAGAGAGTCCTTACCAGACACTGGATCTGCTGATACCTTGATCTTGACTTCCCAGCCTCCAGAACTGTAAGAAATAGATTTCTGTTGTTTAGGCCACCAGGTCTATGCTATTTTGTTACAGCAGCATGGACTAAGATAATAGGTCTGAGGTCATCCCAATTCTGTATTTGTGTAAGTTCCCAGGGGATGCTGATGTTAATGTTGCTGGTCCCAAGACCACTACATTTGACTCCCACCAATCAGAGCACTTCCTGGTGAGCACTTTACAGTGACAACAAGGTGGTGTTGCTGGTCAGAGGATGGTGGAAACTGGACCACAGTCCAGAGCATCCAGCCAGGAGGCCTAAAATTCCCTGTTCGTAGCACTTTCTCCAGAAGGGCTCTCCTTCCCCCAGAGCTGGATTCCATGAGTTAATTATCTGAGTTTTAAAAGGGAGTTCAATCATACTACGTCAGTGCGCTTACACATGGCAAGTCAGTATGGGCAGAGGGACCTTTCTTAAGTGAATCCCCTTCCCACACATGATCTCATTAGGAATTTGGAATTTTGGATAGTTCAGCTTGTAAATCCAGGGCCATCTGTGCAGGTGACCTAGTCTTTGTCTCTGGTGATGACTGGTACCCAGAGTAAAATGATTGTGACCTCATTTCTATTTCTGTTAGAAAAACTGACTTTATACTTGCCATCAGCAGCAGTGTTGAGGGCAAAGGGTGCACTGGAAGTGGTCAGAGAATAAAGAGGCAGCAGATACAGCTGCCTGCTTCCCTGTCATGAGGTTTACTATGCAGTACATCATATGTCTCAAGAAAACCAGCTGAGTCTATTACTTTTTCCATCCCCGAATGACTCTTGCTTTGCACATGTATTTCAAAGGCTTAGAGTTGTTTGCAGAACACAGCCTCAACCACAGGATTTCCCATCCTGCAGCTGGAGAGTCTTATAGTCAAAAGGGTCTGGGATTTTCCAAGTGTGGGATGTCATGTCTTCAGCGGTACTCATCTCTCCTCTCTTGGGATTGACTTCTCATGAGCCATCCCTTGCTAGAGACCAGCCATAGTGGCTTTATTTATTTGGCCTGGTCATGCCATTATTTTTGGTACCCTAGTGCCCCCAGGTCTGTTTCCTTTGGGCAGTATTGCCAGCTAAAGAACTGTTTTTCCCTGCTGCCATTTCCATCCACAGCCACCAACAGGGTGACTCCTCATAGATCTGCCCTCTGTTGGTTCCCAGCAGTGAAGATAATCCACCTCGGAGGCTGGCAGAGGAAGCTGTTGGTGCCTGTCCCATCCTCAGCCTTCCTGTGTGCCCTCACAGACTTTGAACTGCCATTATTTGTTTCTCTGTGTTTAAAGGTTTTCCCCAGAACCATGAAAGGGTGCTCTGCCTATTTGCACAGCAGGCAAGATGTTCCAAGAAGAACGCCCAGTCAACGATTGTCAGACATTGGTATATAAATGTTCCAGAACATTTGCTCTTAAGGTGGGATAATTTGCAGTTTCCCCAGAATTTCCCCAAACAAACACATCCTTTATTGGCTTCCTTCCAGGCAATTGTGTACTCGACAGCTGTTTATTGAGCGCCCACTGTTTGCCTAGCAGGGTGCTAGGCTCAGGACATGAATGATGAGCGAAACAGATACGGTTCTTATAGTTGAGTGGGATAAACACAATAAGCAATCACATACAAATGTACAATTTCAAAATTGCTGGAAGTGTTGTTATGCCCTGAAACAAGGTGTACTATGTATCCAGTCAACTATCTGCATGATGCAGTGGTGGGTGAAGGCCCCACTGAGGAGGTGATATTGAGCATGAGGCTTGAAGGATGAGAAAGGGTCAGTCGTGCAAAGAGCTGGGGGAATAGAATGTGCAAAGGTATTGGAACAGAGAGAACTTAGGAGGTGCTGCAATGGAAAGAGAGGGGAGAGTGGGACTCAGTGAAACTGGAGAGGCAAGTAGGGACTGGGGTCATCATAGCCCGTGCGTGTGCATGTGCATTTGTGTTTGCAATGCCAGAATGTGCCCACAGCACCCATGTGCCTTGTCGCTTGTGTTTGCCCAGTGGGATTTAGTGAATGGGCTGTTTGCATCATGCCTGTGTATTCATGTGACTCTGCCTCTGTGCAAGAGTTTGTATGTATAAAAGGGTTTTTGAATTGATGTTTTCAAGCACAGTTTTTTGTATTTATGTCTAAGTGTGTATTCATGTATTTTTGCCATGGTGATGTCTGGGTTGGTGGGCCTGATTATTTATGAGTGTGTTTGTGAAAATATGTGGATGAATGCCTCATTGGGTATGAAAGCATGAACACCGCTGTGTATATTTGTGTGTGAATATATTTGTGCTGTATTATCGTATGTGTGAATTTGTAGCTGCTTGTGTGTGTACATTTTATGAGTATGTGATTGTGTGGGTGTCTATGCCTCTGTGTGAAGCTCTGGAAATAGTCTTGCCCTCAACCAGACCACAAAATCTTGGAATTTTTATAGCCCACATTTGCTAGCAAGATGAAAACTTTATTTGCAGTTACAGTTATGGCTGGTTTTATTTTATATTTTCAGTATTCCTGCCCTTTAAAATCTGAGTTGTAAATACTTTATGTGAGTATGTTAATATGTGTGTATGTGTTTATTTCTTTTGGTTTCAGTGAGACAGCTGCAGTAAGGACAAAATCCTTACCCCTGGCTTTATGACTTCATATCTGTATTTAGAAACGAGTTTCAGACCTGGAGTAGAGTGGTTTCCTTCCGAACTTCGGTAGCTTTTCTTAGCAGTTAATCTCCGACTTGGAAGATTATCCAAAAACTTGATTGCTGGTGAATCAAACACAGTGAGGCTGCTGGGAGATCCGGGGCTAATCTCACAGGCTGATGATGTCAGTGAAATGGAGAGAGATCCCAGGGAAAGAAAGCAGGCAACCAGTGTTTGCACTGTTACTTCCTTAGGGAGCAAGTGGGTCCAGTCCTTTGAGTCGATGTCCCTTTAGCTCCCTGATTCTGAGCTTGTGAAAAGGCAGGAATTGGGGTTGGGGGTGGGGAGACGAGTCCAGAGGTACCTTTTGTCTTTGCAGAAGCAACTCATCCCCCTTCCTCCATCCTGGGTCGTGCTTTCCTAGACCTACTTACGTTGGCTGTGAGACTTCCTCACCTTCCTTCACCTCAGGATGGTTTCACCTTTAGGTGGAGATTATTATGCCGGCCAGCTCATAGGTGTGCCGTATGTATAAATGAGATATGTTTGCAGTGATCTTAGACCAAGTCCTGGCATTTGGAAAGTGTTTGTTAAGTGCCTGCTATTATCTTCTCAGAAGTCATTTTAGTATCCAAGAGAAATGCACATTGGTTGTTTGACATCCAGCAAATAGAATTTAAAACATGTAAAACATAACTGACTGTCTGTTTCATGTATTGTTCTGAATATTTCATTTTGGGGAACTATAAAATATACATAAGACCTTTAGTGAGTTTAAAAATGTTCTTATTTTCCTTAACCTTATTTTTCTCACAGAGCATTAAGTTCTATCATGAACTTTCTGGCCACAGAGAACTTTCAGGAAGCCAGTCCTAGCACTTGGGAAAAGCTTCCTATAAAATTCATCACATTTATTGAGTATTTGATAGCTTTCTTGCAAAACTTCCTCTCCACTTTATTTCATTTGAGCAAGAGAATGTTCCTATGAAGAAGGTGGGGAAGACCTTAGCATCCCCACTTATTGAATAAGCTTGCAGATGTATCCTTTGGAAGCAAAGTGAACTTACCATGGGCCAAACACACTGAGAAAACTGAGTAGAAAATTGAGATGCATTAACACTTTACCTCAATTCTCTGTATCTTTCCAGTAAAATTACCTTTGCTGCTGCAAACTTGGCTTTGCTAGTGCACACTGACCTGGATCTGTCCATGATTTTGCACAGAGGGATGACCTTAATGTATTTGCAGAATCTACATGCTGTACACTAAAGG
Source organism: Manis javanica (assembly GCF_040802235.1). Taxonomy (NCBI): domain Eukaryota; kingdom Metazoa; phylum Chordata; class Mammalia; order Pholidota; family Manidae; genus Manis; species Manis javanica. Next base: position 18,396,517 of record NC_133160.1, on the reverse strand, counting down.
CCAGCCAGCAAATGCAAATGCAAGCAAATGGAAAATGCATTTCAGGTGCAGGTCCAAACTGTCCCAGCAAGATAAATAACTACAGTGACAGGGACTTCGGCTGTCCAGATCCATGCTGAACATCCCTTTGAATTAAAAGCAGAGTGTTTGATGATTTCATGTCTTTCCCATCTGAAAATTTAATCTTCCATGGGGTGGAGGAAGTGAGCTGGGTCACTGACTTGCTCAGACAGATTCTCACCAACAAAAAGGCATCATTTGGCTGAGTGGAAGTGCGAGGGACCTTGGGAGGGGTGACAGAGAGGAGCTACAAACTGGGCACAGTTAGATGACAGGAAGGTGGATTTCAAACAGTTGAGATAAAAATATCAGCCTGGATCTATGGCTGAGGCTTCAAAAAGCAGGGTGACAGCGGCTGGAAAATCTCTCCAAAGTGCGATCTGCTTGTGCAATTTTTTCCAGCGATGGGGGATCATGGAGAAGTAACCAGAGAAACCAGTGTGGTTAGCCAGGAAGCCCTCTGATGAACTCCAGCGCAAGAAAGGCCCCCAGAAAGACTGAAAGGAGAACTCAGGATCCAGAACAAAATAGAAGAGGCGGCGGGGAAATAAGAAAATTGTGTCCTGGGGGGTAAAGCTTCACCAGGGGTAAAGCTAAAATATGGTGAGAAGAGAGTAACAGCCATCTTCTAAAAAATAATTTTTAGATGATGGCATAAAATGTTCTACAAGTTATCTTTAGAAAAATAGGGGATCGATCCATGAAACAACAAAATGGTTTTATGTCAGTCACCAAGTGGGGGAGACTGGGGAGAGAGCATTTCAGCCTGAAAAACGTGGAAGGGGACACACACCTCGAAACAGAAGTACCTAGAAGAGTGGTTCTCCTCTTCAGGATCTCCCATCTCATGGTCTCCTTGGGTTCTGAGAGGGTTTAGGAATGAGATCCTTGAACATTGCTAATGAACTTTGAAAGAATTCAAAGAAAAAGGTAGAGTGGTGGAAAACAGGAGAGAGATAAATGCCATCCCCGATTTCAACAAAGGAGGAGCATGACTTCCATGAACTTTGAGGTGGAAAGTCTGCTGTTGATCCAGAAAGATTCTGGACTAGATTCTTAAAGGTGTTAGTTTCTGAAACTGAACACATGGAAGAGGAGAGAGATCACAGAGGTCAGCGTGTGTTTGCCAAAAGTTACAGCAGGTCAGTGCCAGGCCTTCTTTTACATAGTTGCACACTGTAGACTAAAGAGCTGAGTTCACTGCTGGAATCTGGGAGATCAGCTGGACGTGTGAAAAAGCATCACATAAAACTTCATTGGACAATATAGATAAATATAGATTAGAAGACAAATGACAAAAGTAATAATAATCATAGGTAACATTTATTGTTTACTCTATGTCAGATTCTGTCAGGTCTTACAAAAAGTTTGTAACAGATAGTTTTTTTGTATTAGGGTTTTCCAGAAAAACAGAACCAATAGGATTATCTATCTATCTATCTATCTATCTATCTATCTATCTATCTATCTATCATCATCATCTCTATCTATCTATCTATCTATCTATCTATCTATCTACCTACCTACCTATCTATCATCTATCTATCTATCTATCTATCTATCTATCTATCTATCTATCTATCTATATCTATATCTATCTATCTATCAGTCAATCATCCATCCATCTCTATTCATTCATCTATCTTTCATCTATAGAGATTCACTATAGGGATTAGCTTACATGGTTATGGAGGCCAAGAAGTGTCACAATATTCTGTCCGTAAGCTGAAGAACTAGGAAAGCTGGTGGTGTAATTCAGTCTGAGTCTGAAGAACCAGGAATCTGGAGGCTGATGGTGTAAGTCCCAGCCTGAGTCTAGGGATCTGACAACCAAGGGTTGATATCTGAAGGCAGAAGGTGGGTGTCTCCGCTCAAGTAGATGGAGAGTAAATTTCCCTTTCCTCCTCCTTTTCTGTTCTGTGCAGGCCCTCAGTGGGATGGATGATGTCTGTCCACATGGGTGGAGGCTATCTTCTTTACTCAGTCTACTGAATCAAATGCTAATCTCTTCTAGAAACATCCTCACAGACACACCCAGAAAAAAACATTTTACCTGTTATCTGGGCATGTTAGCCCAGTCAAGTTGACACATAAAATAAACCATGACATCTTTGAACTATCAAACACAAAATAGGCTTATGTCAGCTGGGAGAGAGGTCTCCAGGGTAACTGCTTTGCAATTGTGTCCTGGACCTTAATCCAGTCAGACCTTGATTTCTGCTTTGGAGGAAAATAAAGAGAAAACATGAAGGATACAAAGCTGGGAGGAAGGGAGAATACCCTGGATGACAGAAACAAACAAAAACTTGACAGGCAGGAATTGTGGACTGAATCTAATATGACAGAAAATACCAAGGGTAAATATTCAGCTAAAAAAATCTTCCTTTTCGAGAATAGAAGAGATGTGGTTAAGCAGGTAATCACATAAAAAGAGTTGTGATTTCAGAAGAAGGCATAGTTTGAATCAAAAATGGGAGATTTCCCCTGGCAAAACCTGTTAATGAGATTTCAGGCCATATTAATAGAAGTACAGTATCTGTCAGTTGGGAGGTGAAAGTCTTCTGTTTTGCACTAATCACTCCTTAGCTAGAGTAACTTGTTTGGGTTTTAGTGTCATTGCAAATAGGCATGGGAGTTACACTTATTGACATTACTTCTCTGGTTTCCTATCATATTTAAAAATAATATCCAAATTCCTTTTTGTGGCATTTCTTAATCTCTCCCCTCCTCACCCTGCATTCTACCTCATCCCGTACTACTGTCTTCCTCTCTCATTAACTTCTGTTGCTGATCTTCAAACAGCAGAAATGTGTCCTCATCTTACGACTTTTCCACTCTATCTGCCCTACCTTACCCAGCAATTTCCTTGGTTTGATCCTTCACTTAATTCAGGTTAAAACTCTGCTTAATGTTATCTTTTCAGTAAGGAAGAAAAAAGCTTTTTCTGATCACTTATTTTACTGAGCGACTCTGACACTCTGTCCTTTCCATGCTGATTATTTTTTAAAACACACAGTGTTACCTGCCATTATTCTACATATCTATTTGTTTATTATTGTCGAGCTCTCTCATTAGAACATATGCTAGGGGAAGGCAGGGACATAACCATTTTGGTTACTCCTAGCACAGTGCCTAGCATAGTGAAAGCTCATAGTAGATGCTCAATAAAAAAATTGTTGCATAATGAATGAATAATGAAATGAAATGAATGAATAAATAAATGAACACCCTGTAGAACATTCATGAAACATTTTTGGCACATGTTGTATGAGGTTTTTACTGCTGTCTACTCTGGAAATAAGGCAGAGGTAATATAGGGAAATAGCAAAGATTTGGGGACTTTCTCTGATTTGTACCCACTGTTCCTGGCTTTAATCCCTGATTCCCTTTCCTAGATATTCCTAAAATTCCCTTCTTAGGAACTCTTTCTCACTTGAGCCCTAGAAGTAAGTCTTGCCCTTTTCTTTGGGACTCTCTTGGTGTCCTGCTATCTCTCTTGTGACCTGTCCTCACACCTTTCCTTCTATCAACTTGGCAAGAATGGGGCTGTTTGTAAGGAATCACATTGTGTTTTATTCAGTGTTCCATTGAACACTGCTCAGAGAAGGAGTGACTTAGAATTATAGAAGAGGTACTGGACTTAGTCATTACTAAATATCTTTTCTCTAATCCTCTGGCCTCATTCATACTTTAAGTTCAGTGGATGAACATTTATTGTAAATCACCAATGATTAGCTTCCATGGTGTGTTTGTCACCCATGGTTAGAATTAGGTGCTAGAGTTTGGCTGAAGATTTCAAATAAGTGAACAAAAACCATAGTTAGTTATTTACTAACTATGTGGTCTTGATCAAATTACTTTGTCTGGAGTTTTTCCATTCCCTTATCTGTAAGAAGTGGGAAGCATGACAAAAATTTCCCCAAAGGGGTGTGAGGAAAACTGAAGGCAGTAACACAGGGGAAGTGCCTGCCAAGGTTAGGCATGGCTGGTGCCTTTCTGGAGCGATATGATATAACCTGGTGACTGGTCAGATGCAGGTGGGGGGGGGATGGTTTCTGATAGAAAAGAAGATGTTTGATGTATAGCCATTTTGGAAGACAGTTTGATGGTTTCTTACAAAACTGAAATACTCTAACCATGCCACCCAACAATTGTGCTCCTTGGCATTTGCCCAAAGGAGTTGAAAACTTGTGTCCACACAAAAACCTGCACATGGATGTTCATCGCCCATTTACTCATAATTGCCAAAACTTGCAAACAACCAAGATGTCCTTCAGTAGGTAAATGGATAAATAAACTGGGGTATATCCAGGCAAAGGAATATTATTCAGCACTAAAGAGAAATGACCTCTCAAGTCACGAAAAGGCAGGGAGGAAATTTAAATGCTTTTTACTAAGTGAAAGAAGCCAATCTGAAAAGGCTACTTACGGTGATTCCAATGATACGACATTCTCTGGAGACAGTAAAAAGATCAGCAGTTGTCAGGTGTTTGGGAGCGAGGAGGATGAGTAGGTGGAGCACAGGGGATTTTTAAGTCTGTCAGTGAAACTACTCTGCATGATAACGTGTTGATGGACACACGTCATTATGCATTTGTCTAAGCCTGTAGAATGTACAACACCAAGTAATGGACGCTGTGGACTTTGGTGGATTCTGATATGTCAATACAGTTTCATCAGTTGTAACAAATGTCTCACTCTTGTGGGGAATGCTGGTAGCTGGGGAGGCTACTGTGCATGTGTGGGGCCAGGGGGCATATGGGAAACTTCTGTACCTTTCCCTCAATTTGCTATGAATCTAAAACTCTGAAAGATATTTAAAATAATCTTCAATGTATAGTCAATTTACTTTTTTATCATCCTAAATAGAAGGCACCCAAGTAAAGAATATTGAGAACTCTTTCTCTTTACTATTAAGAACCTACATGATTTGTTAATATTTTACTGGGCATGTGTAGAGGAAGAGGACACTTTCCTGACATCCTCATTCATCAAAGTATTTTTCCAACTTACCCAGAAGGTTTATTTCCATACAACAGGGACATACTGAAAACCAAGCCTCAAGGATTAGAAAGAATTGCTATATATTTGGTAATTCACTCATCCATCTCTTCCTTCCCTTTTCCCCTTAATTTTTCATCCACAATTAGTGGGTGTGGGATATAGGGAAGTTCTCATCCAGAATTTCCCACCTGGCTTTGGTCCATTTACATACCAATGGATGTTTGTCCAGGCAGAGCTTCCAGTCCATCCAGGGCAAAGAGTGGAGAGAAAATGGCCATTCTCTCCTCCCTTCCATTCCTGGTACCTAATTGGTCTGGTGCCTGCAAGTCACCAGGGACATGCCTATGGAGTTCCTGTTGGAAGGGGTGGGCAGGGGGAGGGGAGTGCACACTGTGGCCTCAAGGGATGGAGCTGGTTTTGCTAGTGGAAGCTGGAGAGGAAGGACTTGGGAGCACGCCAGGGGAAGCCAAGCAAGAGCCTGAGCTGTGAGCAATAAAAACCCTTTAACCCAACCTACCCTTCCCCTTGTCCTCTTTGGGTTTCATGGGATTCATAGAGAACTTGCCCTGCGTGGGGAACCTCCTTACTCTCAGAGCTACAGTGGATAACAGCTTGGTGGCAGGTGCTCGACTCCCTTTGTGTACACACCTAACACTGCGTGCTGCTGGGTTGTCCTCTACTGTTACCCTTTGCTCAGTACCCGTGCCCTTCCAGTTGTGCCACCCTCTGTGAACTTTATTCTGTGGGCAAAAGGAACCATTATAGAGTTTGAGCAGAGGAGTGATTTCACGAGATTATGTTGGAAAGGAAATAGGACTGAAACAGGAGACAGGAAGACAGGTTTGTCCCAGTTTCAAATCCTGGTTCTTTGTCTTTGCAGATGGGTAGCCTTGGAGAAGTCACTTAGCCTTACTGACTCTCAGTTTCCTTTTCTTTAAAATGGGGGCATGGTGTAATCAACCCTATCTCACATGATTATTACCTGAATTCAATAAGAAAGCACAAGAAGGTGAGTGTGATGTCTGGCATGGCTGAGGTGTTCAATAGTGATTTCACAGCTTGCATCTTCTATAACACTATATTTTATTTAGGATGAGAAATGAGAATTAGGCCTCATTCTGGTTCAGATTATTTCAGGCAATCTTCCAGTAAGATAAAACCAGTCATTCAGTCTCTGAATCTATGATCCTTGATTTTTACATTTTTTTTGGTTGAGGAAGGATTGTTTCAGTTCATGGAATCCTGTTGTTCATTTAGCATTAGAAAAATTCTCCAGGGGGGCATGGCTGGCTCTGAAGGAGGGGCCAGGAGAGCAGCTAAAGAACCAACAGAAACTGGGTACCCTGAGCCCAGCAATTCCTCTGGCAGAAATTCCAGCTGCAGCCCTGCCCTTGGCCTGGACCTACCTGCCCATCTATAATTAAAGTTGTGTCTACAGTTAGACAGATTATAAGGAAAGAGAAGAAGGATGTCAGCAAGTCATAATTTCCAGAACCAAAGCTCCTTTTTCCCCCAACATTTTTTTTCCCCTCCCTATTTTGGATTTGGCAGCAGATTTCCTAAAAAGTAGGCCATGGTGTCCTTTCCTACAGTTCAGTGCAAGTGGGCAAGGCTGGTCCCACAGTCTGCCAAGGCCTTGATTCTGGTTTTTGCAGGCAGTGGGCAGAGCACATTTCCTGGATGCACACCTCCAGCTGGGGAGGCAAACCTTTGTCACCGGAGACTTTTCCTTTTTTTCTTCCTAAACAAGGGGTTGTAATAAATAAGGAATCATTTACAAGCATCTACATATCCAGCCCAATTTCATTTTTAATTGTACAGTGCATGTGTGCTGCTGCATTTTTGATGTAGGAAATTGTTAAAAATGTCAAGTTGGAAAGATCTTTTCTTCTGGGGTCCTGGGATTTGAAAGTTTCATTGCACTGTCAGCCTCAGCCCTTTTGTTACTGAGTTCAAGGGGGGAGAACATTTTGGAGACAGAGCGTGAAAAGTATTTGATCTAAGCTGTGACTCTGTTCACATTATTTTCATAAAAATCACCGTGGCCCTGAACCTGGCACTGTGTGGACACAGAATCGTTTCCTTGACAGAGGCTGCCCCAGTCCAGAGAAAGACGGTCTACAGGCTGCTGGGACAGTGGGTCAAGACAGTCAAATGTCAGTCACACATGGTGGTGTACTGCTGAGTCAGCACCTCACTGATGGCTACTTTTTTCTTGGTTAGGACACCACGTGTGCTTGCTGTGTTTTTCTAACATCGTTTGGATAAAGACTGAGACACCCAAATTGTAAAGCAAATTTTGGGAGAAATTTGGTCAATAAGTAGATATTCTATGAATTGTTGATGTTTCTTTTACTGAATTACGAGCCCAGCCCAAGAATTTTATGTCGGCTTTTTCTCCCAGGTCCACTCTGATGGATCAGCAGTGGCTGCCGGAAGGGATCCCTCAGGGATGCCTGCCTGGGTGGCGCGTGAGGGTAGAACGGCTCATGTGCTGTGTGCTTGCTGAGAGATCCCCGAAGTCAGGCTGGGATGCTTCCTCACACAGGTGGGGTTGCCCAGGGACGGTCTTACCGCTCACTGCTTGCCATCTTCCTCCTTTTCCTCCTCTTATTCCTCCGGCGTCTTGTCTTGTTCCTCTCCCTTTCTTGTCCTAGAAAAGAAACTCACTTTGTGCCAAACACCTGCTAAGTTCTTTTACATATATCATCTTATTTCATCCTAAACAAGCCTTACAGTTTAATCCCGCTTGTAGAGATTAGGAAACCCAAGCACAGTTTGCATAGTGGCAGAGCAGGAAGTCCCTGAAGCTGAAGCCTTTGCCCACCTTCATGATGGCTGTGGGTCACCCGCTGTTGCCTCTCCAGCCCGGAGGCTGTGCCTCCCCTGCTGCCCGGCAGCTGCCAGCAGTGTTTTTGGGTCTTGCTTTGCAAAGGATGGAGCTGGTTCAGGGAAACTGGGAGAGTGGAGGTTTATTCTTTTTTAAATTAAAAAAATGTCCCCTCTGGGGGGGTCTTCTTTGCTTCTATTTAAATCATCCTGTGAAAGGTACAGTTTTGACCACATTAGCCTGCCGGTGGGAGCTTCCAGGAAGAATATTCTGGAGCGACATCTGAGCATCTGACAATTCCCTGGTCAGCACAAGCTGGGTCATGACACTCACCAGAACCGCCAGAGCTCGAATTCCCAGTCTAATCCAAGGGGAAAGTTGGAGGAGTGGCTGGGTGGGGGAGAGAGCTGATATTTCAGCTGATCTCTTCCAGGCCCTGCTGGTAGGGTAGAGAAGCTGCCCTTACATAAGTTTTCTCTGTGTCAAGGTAGGTTTTGGGCTGGGAGTGGGCAGGCTCAGGGCTCTGCCACTTGGGAAGGAGAAGGGCAAATTGGCTGAGCTCAATTCTGTAGAGACCTATGGCAAGAGTGGTCCTATCTCTCAAGATTCTGTGCTGGCCCATGGCCCTGGCCCCTCTTGCCCTACAGCATGGTTTCCAACTGCCCCAGGTGGAGCTAAGTGGCTGCATGATTTTCCTTCAAGGCCAGAGAGGATATATTGTGAGCTCCTTCTTTCCAACACTCTGATCTGCAAGGGGCATCAGCCCAGCAGCTGCGTCACATGCCACAGTGCAAATACAGCATGGTCCCATCTCTACACTCTCAGCTGGCAGGATAGCAAAGGTCCTTGCCAGAGGCAAGAGGGAAATGGGATGGGCTGCAGGGCAAGGGGGCAGGAAGGATATTAAGTAACTTATCAACATATGCACATCAGAGCCTCATTGTTTATTTGCTTGTTTTTGTGTGTTTGGTTGTTTTGATCTTTAACCACAAATGACTGATTCTTTTGCCAATACTCTATCTCCAAGAAGGTAGACGAATAGAGAAGGAAGCCATTAGATACATGTTTTCTCAGTATATCTTTGGTTTTTAATCTTAAATTACTTAGGGAGCTTAGGAAGCTTTAAAGAATATTGGGGCCTGGGCCCCATCCCTGAAGATTTTGATTTAATTGTCTAGGTTGCAGTTGCTGCATGATGATGTTTAAAAGTTCCATCTAAGTAGATGACCTTCATCGAACACTCATGTGTCAGACGCTATGTGAAGTGCTTTGCCCCCATATTTCACTGAACTCTTAAACAATGTGGACGTCAGTCACCTGGAGGGCTTGTTAAAACACTGGTGTCTGGTCCTCAGCCCCCGAGTTTCTGGTTCAGCAGGTGTGGGAAGCAGCCACTGGCTGGTTCTCGCTCCTGGTATTCATGCTCTTGTGTAATCCCTCCCCACTGTGTGCGAACTGGTTTCATCAACTTACTTCTAAGGAGGAGAATATGGTAAAAGACATGGGATTCCATTCTGAAATGAAGGAATAAAAAAATGTGGCTTCTGTCATTCTCTCTTGCTCTCTCACTTATTTTCTCTGAGGGAAGAAGATGCCATTTCATGAGGTAGCCCATTGATGAGGTCTATATGGCAAGTGTGTCTAGATTTCTGACTCACAGAAACTGAGAGAATCCATATTTGACAGTTTTAGCTGCTAAATTTTGGGATGATTTTTTAATGCAGCAATAGATAATTGATACAGTGGTTCCGGGGCAGAGCCTCATACTTTGCATTTCTAACACATTTCTAGGTGATATTGATCATGCCAGTCTGGGGATCAGGCTTTGAGAACCACTGCCTTATGCCAAAACTATAGGTACTATCACTATACCCATTACACAGATGGGAAAGAGTGTTAGAAGTTTTAAGTAGCTTGTTCAAGGTCACATATGAGATTGGTGGTGCTAGGTTTCAGTGCTGGAAATCTGACCTCACATCCCATGCTCAGAAGGACTTTGCCATGCTACCCCTTATTCTCGTCATGAAGTATGTCTATTGCCTTCTGTGTTGAATTGCATTGATTGACTTGTACCTAATGGTGATGGTTATCCATGAGAGACTTTGGTTTGGGTCTTTACTGGGCATTTATAATCAAAGTGGCTTTCCTCTAGGACATAAATGTTACCTCAGATTAGGATTACTGCTGGCGCAAACCCAAGGACCAGTTAACCCATTGATACAGAGGTTCTCAGACTTTGGCATGGATCGGAATCACCTGGAAGACTTAAAATACAGACTGATAGGACACATCCTCACAGTTTCTGATAGGGAAAATATGGAGTAATGCTTGAGAATTTTCATTTCTAATAAGTTTCCAGTCAGTGGATGCAGGGACCACACTTCGAGAACCACTGTTTACATGGAAGGCCTAGGATGCTCACTTACCTCATGGCAGAGTGCTCATCAGGCTAAATCCTTTGAGCTGTTTAGAGCAGAGAGAAGAGCAGATAAGTGCTGGGCCCTGTGCTTCCCTACCGCACTCCTGCCCTGTGCACATTTCCACCCTATGTGCCTCTCTGCTATTCTGGGACACATGGTTGGAGGGACCATGTTGCTGGGCTCTTTCTGTGCGACCCACGCATCCCAGCTCAGATTCCATTCTAATTATCAAAGGCAGAGCGTGGTCCCAGGCGACCAACAGGGCTGCTTCAAGGGAGGTGTTGCCTTTTGGGTTAGGTCTTGAGAAACTGAAATGGGAACTCTGACAAGCAACTGTTTGGGCATGCCCTATCCATACTGTCTGTTGCATCAGGCGGAGTGAAGGGTGGGTCCCAGCCTGGCCAGGTGGGCGTAATGCATGGATGCTGGTTAAGCCAAGATCAGCCAAGCCAAACTATGGAAGAACTGTTTCACATTTTGGATGTCAGTCAGTGTTTTCCTTGCCAATGGGACCTGTGTTTTTCTTGCCTTTTTCTCCATCTCTGATCATCCCCTTCACTCAGCCTGAAGTTCTGTGGCCAATTCTAGTCTGGCCAGGATGGGGCCCAGGATATTGGCATGTGGTGGCTGAGCCTTAGCCATATTGGAATGTAGAACTGGTTCAAGGTATGGGGTGAAGAGATCTTAACCTTCCTTTGCACCAGCAGTGAATGGATGTAAGAGTCCCAGCTGGTTGACTAACCTGGGAATGCCAACAGGAAGTTTGCCTGCCTGTACTGTATCAACACTTCCAGGGAACACAAAGTGGATATTAAGCTCTATCTCTAACAAATGCACGACTGGCCTTCCAGTTTAAGAGGAGATGCTATCGTAGAATATATTACTTATAATTTTTCATCCCCTTCTTGCCCTTTGTCATCCTTTCCTCCAGACAAAATATTCTCTGCATCCTATTAACTTTGGATCTATAATGTGACGTATTTTGCCCAATGATGCGTTTGCTATGTCTGAACAGGAGCCTTTAGAGCCCTTGAGAGTTTCCACCATCTCTCTTATTCTGTTTCCCCACCATGAAACCAGCATATAGCACCCAGATGCAGATATCTCCTGTAGGCTACTACCATTACGGGCAGACCTGCAATTCCTCTGCAGCTTGGAGCAGTCTCACAGCCACAGTTGAGGCACAGCTAATGCATACTGTGAAAGACAAACATTTGTTTTGTAAGATAAGATTTAGAGGTTATTTATTACGCAGCAGAAACTAGAAAAATCTGTCTAAGTCAGAGGCAGAGCCAAATACCCGTCTGGATCTCTCCCTGACTTCCCAAGGACCAGGCGCTGTAAGTACAGAGCTGAGCTTACTTGGTCTCATTAATTCAGAAACACTTACTGGAGTGATCACCTTGAAATGTGACCCAAGTATAAAAAGCAACATTTAAAAATCTTCCAGAGACTATATGGGGGCATATGTATGATCTAGCTGTAGGAGACATTTTCATAGGTAAAGAAGATTGATAAGTTGAATAAGAGGAAATATGAGCTTTTGTATAACAAAAGACACATAAGCAAAAAGAAAAGAAGCCTCAGAGATGGAGAAGGTATTTATATACAATGGACTTATATTTATGTGTAATATATATAATATATGTTATATGTAATATATATATACACATAAAATATATACATATTCTTTATATATAAAGGATTTTAGGTATAATGAATCAGAATATATAATGATGTAATAAGTTCCTACAAATCAATAAGAAGACAAAGCAACAGGAAAGAGAGAAAGGCTACAGTCAGAAATTCATGGAAAAGGTGACAAGAATGGCCAAAACACATGCACAAGCTTTGGTAATTAGAGAAATGTGAACTAAACCACAATGAGATATCATTTAACAACCATCACACTTGCAAAATTAACATCCTAATTAAACTAGTTAGAGCCAGTTGATTTCTAATTAAATTAATTTTTAATTAAATTCATTAAATTCCAGAGGAAAAGTAAAAGTCAAAAGCCAAGTCACAACAAAACCTACACATTTGTTGCTTTAAAATTTTTTCAAAGAATTTTTTCCTAGTTAGTGAATTTATTCTTGTTTTTCTAATGATAAAATTAATATGTATGTATTTTTGAAAAGAAAATACATATGTTGATTTTTTAAAATTAGAGGAATACACAATAAAAAGCAAATTACAGTACATGGCACTGGTAATATCACTACAAAGAACTCCTACTATTACTATTTGTTATGTTCTTTTAGTGTTTCTCTATGCTATTTATACAAAACAGAGATTGTATGTGTGCATGAATATATATATGTACATATATGTGTACGCACAGGTATATACAAACATGTATGCATATGTGTATTTGTATAAATTGTTCATTCTTTTTTAACTTAATTTTTAAATGTACAGAGACAGAAAAACCAATAGACAACATAGAAAACAGGCATTTAAAATCTTAACATTTTTGGTTACATTTTCAAGTTTTATTATACTTCTTTTATTATAACTTTCAAAATGTTCTGAATGTGCAGTTTTGATTTCTTACTCAACCTAATCATGACTTTGGTGAGGTTTTGTATATTTCATATTCTCCTGCGTTTTCTCCTGAAAGGTTTTACATTTGCCTCTCATATTTAGGTCCCATTTCCAAGTGGCTGTTTTCTTGGTTCACATTCTAGAAACAAATCTCTGGTTTTCCTCAGCTGTGGTCAGAGAACAGACTGCAAGAGCTTTTCTCTTTGGAACATTTTGAGGTTTTCATCGAGGCCTAATTATGTAATCATATTTTTGTAAATGTGCTAGGGCCCAGGACGAGAAAGCTTTTTTGTTGTTGTTTGTTTTTAAAGTACAGTATCTTCACGAACACTTGGTAACATCAGGCTTTTAAAACTGGAGTCAATCTGATGGTTGTAAAACAATATCCCATTGTGGTTTACTTCACATTTCTTTAATTACTTGAGAAACTGATCATCCCTCATATGCTGTTTGACCATTCTTGCTTTCTCTTCCATGAATTTCTGATCATAGCCTTTGCACTTTTCTTACTAGTTTGCCTTTAAAAAAATTAATTTATATGCATTTCTTACATGTTATGGATTTGATTTTCTTTTACTCTATGAGTTAGAAATAACTTCCTCATGTCTGCAGTACTTTTTCCTTTTTGCATATGTTGTCTTTTGTCATACAAAAGCTTTTTATCTAATTTAGTAAGTTTGTCAATCCTTTCTTTCATGTTTTATGCTTTTTATCTTTTGCTTAATAAAATCTTTCTTCTGTTTGGTTATAAAGATATTTTCCTGTATTTTTCTTTTGAAGGTTTAAAATTTTTGCTTTTCACGATTAGGTTGTTAACCCATAAGGAATTTATGCTTATATATGGTGTGAGGTAGGGATATTACTTATTCATTTTTTCATTTGGATGGCTAGTTGCTTCAACATCATTAAATAAATCCTTTTTTCTCTAATTTTTTAATGCCACCATATACTGGTAGACCTTTCTTGGAGTACTTTATTTCAGTCTATGCATCACTTTTTCCTTACCTATACGAATGCCAAAGCTGTTTTAGTTACTGTGGCTTCATAATAATTCAGATAAATGGTAGGGCAAACTAACCATACTTATTAAAAAATGTTTTGGCTAATCTTGGTCCTGTGCTCTTCCACATGAATTTTAGCATCAGCTTATTAATTGCCATGGAAAACCCAATTGTGATTCTTGTTGGAAATATGAATTTGCCTATTGATTTGGAGGTTATTTCCTCCTTTATAATATTGAGTTCTTTTATCCAAAGACTTAGTGTATCTGTCCATGTATCTAGAATTCTTTTTATGTTCTTGATCACAAATTTTTGGTTTCCTTTACAAATTTCTTACATTTTTTTCATTCCCTTTGTTGCATTTATTCTTAGAAATCCTGTAACATTTGTTGTTCTTAAGAATGAGATTTTTAACTTTTACCTAGTCTCTAATTATTTTTATAGGTATTCTATTAATTTTAATTATGGCTCTATATCTGGCAGTAATGCTAAGTATTTTTAATATTTCTAATATTTTTCTATATTGTCTTATATATGCAATGTTGTTTATGTGATTAGCAGAAATGTTTATTTCTTTCTAATCCTTAATATCTCTTGTTGTTTTCCTAGCCTGCGTTCATCAACTAGGATCTTCTCTATAATGTTGAGTAGGTACAATGATCACAGCATTCCTTTTGCTTTGTCTTGACTTTAAAAGAATGCTGCCAAACTTTCGGTATTCCACATATGTGCCGGACCTTTTATGTAGATATGCAGCATATGCTGTATCAGGAAATCCTTCTTTCCCTCCCCCACCCTTGGTTTGTGACCTTTTTTAAAAAAAAGAAAATCAAGGACAGTTATTATATTTTATCAGATGCTTTTGTGGCATCTTTTGAGATACTCATTTGAATTTTTTCCTTTAATATGTTAATGAGGTGAATTTCAATAATAGATTTTTCTAATGTTTAATCATGCTGGCATTACTGGCATAACTCCAACTTGAATACATATATACACATGTATATGTATGTGTAACATTATTGCATTCAGTCTGCTAATGTTTTCATTAAGAGGTTACTGTACAATCCCTTGTGTGTATTTTGAAGTCCTAGAAGTTAAATTCTAAGTTAGTCTTTTTCAATTTTGCTTCCTCTTTTTCATTCTCGTCTTCTTTTTCAATATGGTTTTCTTCAGTCATTTGTAATACCTTTCATTCAATCATTTCTTTTAAATAACAAGCTATTACTTCCTAATCCTTCTATTTGTTACAGACTGGTGTCTGCTGGCTCTCCAGAGTTGTTTTCTATTTTTCCATTTGGTTTGTGATTTTTAATTCTGAGCTCATCTTCAGCAATGATTGATTGTTAGGACAGAATACATTGAGTCTATTTGTGGGGGCTTCCTTGCTGAATTATCATTGTGATGCTTGGGATTTTTCTAGTCCCCTTCAGAATTTGAAGAGCTCTTCGAAGACCTTGGATTTATATACATTACTAATTATACCTCCTGCTTTGTACAGGCCTTAAATTGTACACAGGCAGGCCCCAATTGATGATGGTTTGACTTACAATTCCTTGATTTTATATTAGTATGAAAGCAAATGCATTCAGTAGAGTCCATACTGCAAATTTTGGACTTTGATCTTTTCTGGGACTAGCAGTACATGGTAAACTACTCTCCTGAGATGCGGAACAGCAGCAGAAAGCCGTATCTCCCAGTCAGCTATGTGATCATGAGAGTAAACAACCAATTCACTTATAAGCATCCTGTACCTATAAAATCTTTCTGTTTTTCACTTTCAGTACAGTATTGTGTTACATGATTTTGCCTAACTGTAGGCTAATGTAAGTATTCTGAGCATGTGCAAGGTAAGCTAGGCTAAGCTATGATGTTCTGTAGATTAGCTATATTAAATATATTTTGGACTTAATGATATTTTCAACTTATGATGGGCTTATTGACTATAACCCCATCATAAGTCAAGGAAGATCTCTTCTCCTATAAACCCTGTGGGCAGTGAAACCTCTAGGCTCCTGGAGCCTGTAACTTGAATAGAAGGACTTCTGAATGCCTCCTGGACCATTGCATCAGCTCTTATACATCCCTCCCTTATCTCAGAATCTTGGAATTTATTTTTCTTTCCTTCAAGGACTTTAATGCATTCAAAAAATCTTATAATTTATCCAGGATGTCTATCAGTTTGTAGTGTGAGAGAATACATTTTCATCACTCTTTGTCATTTTTCCAGAAGTTCAAAATCTTTCCATTTTATTTTAAACTTTTGTAATCATGTTGTTTATCTCTGCAGTTTTTCCTGATCTCAAAATATCTTTGTGTCTGACTGCAGTAGTTTCATAACTTCAATGTCCTTTTGATTCTTAATAAAAATAATAACTTTTTTGGCCTTGTTTTTTAGTTATGTAACTTGATTCTTCTGAATATCTATCATTTTTTGGATCAAAGTATCTTCTTCTTCTTTTATTTTTCTTTTAGAATCAGGGTCTTTTCCCTCTTTTTAAAACCCGTTAGAGCAGTATTTCTCAAAATGTTGGCCTCAAGCTACTGGCATTAGAATGATTTTGATTCTTACAATTGAAAATTCCTTGCTTTCCTCTTATTCAACTTCATCAAGATCTTGGGGACAGGATCCTAGAATCTACATTTTAAATAAAGATTCTACATAATTGAAGAATTGCTATTAAAGAAGATCAATGCTTCTCTATCCTTAGCTCCTAGTTAAACAAGATGGATAAAAGCTTTCACATAAAAGTTTCCATTAAGTTCCCACAAAAATCTTTTAGGCTGAAAGTTAGAGAAATGTCTGGGTTTGCTCTCAATTCCCATTTCTGCTTCTGATACTCAGAAGCTTCTGGTGATTCAGGAAGGATCTAGAGCCAGAAAATGGGTAGGTCTGGGAGTGGCACAGGTGCGGGCTTTATCAGGGGGACATACAATGTCTCCTCCATGTTTGATATGGCATCTGGGAGTTAGCTCGAGTATCCTGCTCTCTGGCCTTACATGCCTGTAGGTACTCTCCTTCTGGTGGCTGATGGGACCAGGAGAAGATGTGGGGACCACCAAGTGCTGCAGCGGGAACACAACATTGCTAACCCCTAGCGGTGAGGACTCCACCTGGGCTGCCCCCTGCCCTTTGGCTTGTCTTACATGCCTGTGGCTGAGGGTCCTCCTCCCTTCATCTCCAGAAAGGCTGCCATGTTATAGAAGAAGCTGGGACCTGCCATCCTTCTTTGTTCCCCCCTCCCATCTAGACTATTTCTGAAGCTGGTGCCAACTTTGGTCCATGTTTACAGTGTTTTGGTCATTCCAGTGGGCATCGGAGAGGAGAGAGGCTTTATCAGATGCCCTGTTCTTTAATGAGTTCCTGGGAATATTTTCTTTGTTCTTTTATCCTGTGGGTATGAGGAGAAGTTATGTGAATTTCAATGTGAAGCTGAGTTGATTTTTGCAGCTGAGTCTGACAATTACAAAGCTTGCTCTTAGTTCTCCATGTTTATGCCTTCTCAAATATTAACAACTCTAAAGTATGCCAATCCTTCACATTTTAGCAAAATAAAACTGAATGTATACAGCAACTCAAAATTTTAATATAGCCATTCAGTGAGTACATTTGTACTTCTTTTTTAGGGGAAACTAAATGATAACATTGTAAGATGAAGAAAAATCATTCCACTTTTGAAAACGGTTTCACATTCACATTGTTTCTAAAACAACAAAAGGAATTTTATCTTGACCTAGAGGATATTAGAGTCTCAAGAGACTAAAGAAAATTTCATCTGCAGAGGGGGTCAAAAATAAATATTGTCACCATTCTAATTTTTCAAAGTTTTCTGTATTTTTTACTTCTTTTCTCATGGCATCAACATTTCTGGGCCTTTTGCTGTTAGTTGTCAAAAAGCCATTTGGCCTCTCAGTGCAAATCGTAAACCTCAAGTTTACTTCCTTTAGGACTGCAACTTGAGCACCTGCAAATGTGGCCAACTTCAAGCTAGAGTGAAAATGCTTTTCTCTTTCATCTTTTTTGACACTGTCCCAAGTAACAGCACTGCAAGAGGGGAAATGTCAAGTTGAGGTGAACGGCTGGCTCAGGTCTGATCTCCGAGCCATACTCCCTGGTATGCGTGGGGAAACTTGGAAAGGAGGGGTGATAACTCAGCCCTTTCTAAAAGGGGAAAATGATAACAACCATAGGAGGCCAGCCATAAAAAGCAGCCCCACTGGTGTGTGTCAAACAGTCAATCTGCTTCTGCTTAGTGGGTGTTTTGGGCCTGGTTCAAAGGAAGGCCTGCTCTGTGCCATGTGGGCCTGTGAAAGCGAAAGTGGGTGGAAACTGGAGACTGTGTTCAGTCCTGGGTGTTGACTTAACAGGACGTGGCCTCCCAGAGAAACACAGTGAGGGCCAGGGGTCTGCAGGAGAGATCCCATGACCTGTGTTGGCCACAGGTCACTAGGTGTCACAGGGCAGCTCCTCCCTCTGCCTGGGGACTTTGGTTCACTTGCTTACCCATGGTGCTTCCTCGAGACCACCCAAGGCTCCCCTTGACTTGTTCCCCCTTCTCACCATGCTCTGCTGCTTCGGCATTCTGATCAGGATGTTTGCAAGGGTTTGAGATAAGGATTTCCATGCCCATTTTGGAAAGGAAGAAAATTAGGCTCAATTTGTTAAGGCCGAAGGCCACAGAGACTCTTAAATCCTGAGTCTGGATTAAAGTCCAGGCCCAGCTGATGCTAAATAACAGGACTGGTCTAACCCCCAACTCTCTCTGGTCCTTAGTTTCCTCCTGGAAGAGGGTCATTGTTAAAACCACATGGCATTCATTCATTCATTCAATAAATATTCAACAAGTACTCGTTCTGCACCAACTGTGCCAGAAACTCTTCTGGATGCTACAAATAGAGTAATAAGTATCCCTGTTTTCACAGAACTTATCATCTGATAGGGGGAAGACAGACAATAAGCAAAATACATTTAGAGGGTTGTAACTGCTAATTGGGTGAAACTTAGGGGTGGGGGTGGTAAAGAATGCTGGGAGGAGGGGTAAAAATTTTAGCTGGTTTATTTAGGGGAGGCCTAGTGGGGAAAGTGACATTGGGTCAAGGAGGTGGGGGGATGAGCCACTTGGATAGTTAGGGGAAAAACCTTCCAGGCAGAGTGAATAATCATAGTCTCTGGCCTGGGTAAGGAAAAGCAAGAAGGTACTGTGGCCAAGAAGACTGAATGAAAAGGGGAGTACAAGGAGATGATGTCATAGAGGTAATGTCAGGGTGCTTTGGAGGGGGGATCATCAGACAATAGAGATCTGTAGGCCTTTATAAGGGATGATGTACATAAAAATACTTTCTGATGGGCAAAAGGCTGTCCAAGTGTATGTACTATAATGCAAACAAAACACACAGCACCTCCTTGGTATCTGGTCTCTCAAATCAGTCTACACTGTAGATTTTAGTGTCTCCTTTTCAGTTATAAAATCCTGGCTCCTATAGAGCCATCATTCTCAAATGGGATGCCATGATTCAAGGGTGTAGTGTAGCCCATTAGAAGCACGCTGTTAAATTCTTGATCAACACGAAATGTGCCATTTTTGTGCAACTGCATTTGTGGCTATCATGGCTGCGCATGGATTTTTAAGTTGAGTGGGATTATGACGGGGTGCAATGTCTTATGAATAAGAGCTAGGAATTGTAGCTTAACGCCAAGTCAGCCCCAAGGAAAGATCTCATTCTGAAATGCATGAGAATATCACCTAGTGAAAGCAAATGCACAATTCAGTTAAGGCCAGGGCTTTTATAGACACTTGGAGACATCTTTATGACATAGTAGTGATTGTGCTTTTGTCATGGCTGATTTGTTACAATCTGCTATCCAAGGTCTTAATTCTGCTAAGCATGCTGCTAAAATTTCAAATATTTGAAAGTGTGTTGCAGAAACATACAAAACAATGAAGGTTGGGAAGCAGTTTTAGAAACTACAGAAGTGTGTGACTGTACCTGCTGTATAGCTGCTGGATGGGTCAGTGTGGCCAACCACACAGTTTAGACACAGAGATCTAATAGCTGGGTTTGGACATTGCATTAAATGGATTGTTCTGTTTTTCTGTTAGCTGGGCACTTGGTTTGTAAAATACTATACCTTTCATAATTCCATTTTTTTCTCCCTAAAGTCATGTGAAATAGGTAGCATGGGGATTGTTACCTTCATATTATGATGGAGAAAAATGGGAAAACAGGGCGATGGCATGACTTACCCAAGGTCACGCTACTGATTAGTGGCAGCAGAGATGGGACCTGAATTGAGTGATCAACAAACCCATCCTTCCCTTCTGTTCTACACTGACTTCTAAATGATGGCAACACAATAGAGGAAGACAATTGGGCCAAACCAATTATTTGCTTTTATATAGAAAAAGAGCATTCTAATAAGTAGACACTTCCCATTTTAACCAATTATTAGCTCTGTGTCTAAGGGGAAGTCTCACAGCAACTCCAAAAATATATTCTCTTAGTGCAACTGAACGACTGGGTGTATAGCCAAGTTTCATGATTACCAATGTACTGACAATGTCTGTGTTCCATAGTGTGACAACGAGCTGAGCTCTGCAGAGTTGATCAAGTGGTAGTGGGCGGGTGTTGGAGAGTTATGGTTAGTATAAATCCATTATCTGGTGTTCTATTAATATCATTAAGAAATGATCATTTCTGCCTTGTAGCTTAATTCTGTCAACTAGATTGACTCCTCAGAGGGTCATTATCCATTACTGTTTTGTTCTGACACTGCTCATTCTCTAATGTGGCCTATCTGATAGAACTTTCTAAGATGATGGAAATGTTCTCTATTTGAAAGATGGTAACTGACAGCCACATGTGGCTATTAAGTGGTTAAAATGTGGCTGGTGCCACAGAGAGACTGATTTTTAAATTTAAATTTTAACTAATTGGTATTTCAACAGCTAGTATGGCTAGTGGTTACCATATAGACCGTACAACTTTGGGGCATCTATGATCCTCTGCATCTCATTCTCATAGCTGCTGGTGATGTTGGCAGCTGAGAGTCCTCAACAGAATCCTTCTCTGGAAATTCCTCTCAACCAAAGAAAGCCTCTTGCCCTAGGGTCAGCCCACAGCACACCCAGTGACTGGTCCATGCAGGTGTAATGGTCTGGCCCCTCATCCTTATGGAATTGGCTGTGGCTTCTGTTGTGACTGTATCACAATTCAGTTTCTCCCCTGCCCAGTCTTTCTTCCTGCACCGGTCACAGATGTCCATCCCAAGAGTCCTTCCCAGCAAACTGCCTGCCTGTGAATATCCATCTCAGTCTTAGGAGCTGGATGTAGGACACATCCCCAGTTCTGTGTATCTCAGAAATAACCTGTTAAAAAAGAGAAGCAAATACGTTGTAATTCTTAGTAGCTTGCATTTTATGTCATTCTGGACCTGACAAAACAAGGAAGACGAAATAAAGTCCTTTGAATAAAAGGTTCACTTCTGCAAGTTAATGGAAGGAAGCACTTTATGAATGACACTACTGTCTGAAGTTTGTCCCTTTCACTTCCTCCCTCCCCACTAGGGCCTGCCTTCCACCAACAAACACTAATTGTGTGTCTCCTGTGTTCTAGACCCAAGTTAGGGTCTGGGAACACAAGATGAAAATTCACTGATTTTTGGCCTCAGTGATTCACTGCAGAGTGGCAGAGTGAAATGTTCAGGCATTATAGTCCAGCCCCCAAAATGCCATGTTTAAGGTACCATGGGACATGAAAATGCAGAGGAAGGAAGGGCTATTTAGTGCTGGGGTCAGGACACCACAGCCTGTGGGCTGTTTCAGCTTGATGCCTGTTTTTGTATGATGCACAAGGAAAGTATGTTTTTAAAATTTCATGTTTTTGAAAAATAATCATATGAAGAATAGTATTTCAAGGGACATGGAAATTATATGAATTTAAGACTTCAGTGTCTATAACTAAAGTATTACAGGAAGGCAGCCAGGCCCTTTTATTTACCTGTTGTCTAAGGCTGCTTTCGCACTACAAAGGCAGAGCTGAGTAGTTGCAACAGAGACTATATGTGGTCCAGAAAGCCTAAAATATTTATTCTGATCCTTTATAGGAAAATTTTGAATTAGTGCAATCAAGGAGGTCTCCCTGTAAAAAGCTGCCTTTGGACTGGGTTTTACAGCATGCAGAGAAGTTTTCTAGGCAGAAAAGGGCTAGTACAAGGTGAACCTGAAAGGAGAAACAGCATGAGAAAGGCTTAGAGGCAGGAGGCAGGAGAGAGAATAGTGTTTATAAATAGTAAGAATCTCTTGTGTTTGACATTGTGAGGAGTAAGGTTATTGATGCCAGTAGGAATCAAAGATGAAAGACTTGATTGTTATGCTCAGGCATTTGTTCTTTATTCCCTAGAGAATGGGGAGTTACTGCAGGTTTCAAGCAGAAGAGCAGCTCATTCCCTGTGAAGTTTTAGGGAGATCATTCTAGTAGTCCAGGTAGGGGAAGTCCTGGAGATGGTGAAACCAGCACAGGCCATGTTTCAGCTGTGCAGGGACACTGAGGGCTTGGCACAGGGTAGAAGGGGGGAATCTCAGTTCCTACCTGAGCCCAAGCCCCTAGGTGTGCCGGCTTCCAGGAAGTTTGTGTTGACAGATTGGTGGGTTGAAGCCAGGACGTGGGGTGAGAAGAGCCGTTAAGAAGGGAGAGGGTGAATCAGAGGTGGGGCCTCTGCGTGTGAACAGGACGAGGGACGGCCGGGCAAGTGCAGCTGAGAGACAAGGCAGGGGGATGGCTTGGGGCTTCGGGGTGATACTGCGGGCTCACACGTGGGCTGTGATGCAGGGGCTGAGCGGAAGTGGCTGGGGCAGAGGAATGCCCGTGGAAACCGTGAACAATGGGGCTCTGGGAAGGGAGGAGGAGGGCTGCAGGCTGGGCCCGGGATGGGATCGGCCACAGTAATCATAACAGTGGAAGGTGGGAGACCGGCGTGATGAGGGCAGCGCCTGGCGGCCGCAGAAACCCAACCTTGTTTGGTAGGAGAGAAGTGAACGGCTGCCAGAGGGGAAAGGGAGGTGGGGCTGAGGTGGGAGATTTTCCGAACACAGGAACCAAGGTAAATACAGGAAATGGAACTTGAATGCTATCTGGGCTCAGACAAGGAACAGTACACTGACTTTGCTTGAGACACACTGGTCCATCCAGCCGGCCGGGAATACCCTGAGGGTCTCCCTCCTCGATGCCTGTGCCTTAGGACGACCGGAGATTTGGATGGGACCCTTGTCCTCAGAGCTCAGGGGACCCCTGGCTCCCTGACGAAGCCTGCACCTCCGTTTTGGGAGATGGATCCAAGCAGAGCATTTGTCATTTTCACAAGGACATGGACACACGGGGCAATTCTGTCAGACCGTCCTAAGGCCTGGGGCCACATTTCAAGCCACCAAAAGCATCAGGGAAGAATTTGGGGCCACTCAGGTGACAGTGTCTAGAGGACAGAAGCCCAGTCTGGATGGAGTCCTGGTCAGGGGCCTGGGCGGAGGATGTCGTGGGGCTCTGAACCCCTCTTAGTTTTCCCCACACTGAGATGTGATAATATTCTTCTTAAGTAGTCGTGGATAAGGCATCTCATTCAAATCCTCCCCAGAAATAATTCTCCTCAATCAACATAGGTATTAGCCCCATTGTACAGGTGGAGAAACTGGTGCCAAGAGGGAGCAAAACTGTTTGAGCAAGAAAGTCAGAAAGCCAGGTTCAAGCTGGAGCGATGGAGCATAAGGCGTTCTGCTCTTGTGCGTCACCAGGGACGCTTGGGGAGCTGGGAGAGCATCTTCCAGGTGACCCCCATGTTGGCCATGCACCGCGATTCTCTTTATCTGCCCTCATCTTCACCCTCCTTTTCATCCTTTAGGCCGCCTCTCCAGACTGGTCTCTACTGACCACTCAGGCCAAAGGTTATCTCCGATCCTTGTTTATTTGTTTTTTCTTTTCTTCTTTATTATTAGTTTTTGCATTGAAGTATATATGATAAAATGCACAAATCTTAGTGTACAGCTTGATACATTCTGACATGTGCATACATTCACTTAACCATCACCCAGATCAAGATATTAAACATTCTCAGTAATTTTGCCCCCCTTCACCCATTACAGTTTGTTTCTTTCAAAGCACTGATTTCCATTGTATTTATTTGTTAATACTCCTCTCCCTGTCTTCTGCCTATCTTTCCAGTAGAATGGAAGTTCTGTGTAGTCAAGGACTGCATCTGTAATGCTGGTACCAAGTGAGGTGCCTGGTGCATAATACCAATGATGAATATTCATGGAGTGAATGACCTTCTCTGCTTCCGGCCAATGAGGCCTGACCAGAGGGCACAGTGCACAGGGTCCCTTTGTTATGTTAGTTTCAAGGGCCATAGGGTAGAAATGACAGCTGGTTTTCTGAAAGTGGAGAAACAAATGTTCCACTTTTCTATTATTTTCCGTATGTCAATATGGAGGAGCACGGCTGGGGCTGGGGCACAGCAGGTCTAAGAGAAGTGAACCAGCTCCCCTGCCATGACCAGGACCAGGGCAGACTAGGGTCGGGGAGGCGAATGCTTACTGCGGGTGCCTCTTCGACAGGCACAGGCTTTACAGACATGTTCTTATTTGCTCCTCTCAACAATGGTAAGGGCTCCCACTGATATTTCCATTTTACAGGTGATAAAATAGAGGCTCAGAGATGGTAAAATGCAGGCAACATGGTGGAAGCGGATGCTAACTTGGTGTGTCAGCTCCAGGACCCTTTTCCCTCGTGATCATGACTACAGGCTCTTGAGCCAGACTGCCTGGGTTCATGTCCTGCTCCATCTCTGACTAGCTGTGGGATTCTAGGAAAATTGCTTAACTTTTCTGTGTCTTAATTTCCTCATCTAAGAAAATCAGGATTATATTAGTGTTTACCTTACAGGGTTGTACAAGGATGAAATAGGTCAATACGGTTCATGTAAAGACCCCGACCAGTACCTGGCGCTATTATATATTATCCTATCGTTAGTATCATCATCCTTTATTGGGCTTCCTTCCGTTGTACCGAGGCAGTGAGTTGGCTAAGAAGGGGAACCATCTAGGAAGATCTGGGTGAAGATTCCAGTGTAGGGGTGCCCTGGAAACAGTGAGAAATGGCTCATGTCTGGTTCTTATGACAATTATCTCTTTCTCCTGCTCTGCTTCTTCCAAAGGCTAAGAGGTTTCATTTCAGGTTTCCTGAGTTTCTATACAGTAATTGTGACCTTTCTTTCCTTTAATCTTTTACTTCTGGTGGAAAAGGAGAATAATGAGATGGAGACTTTATTAGGAAATGAACACATCAAAATAACATTATTTGAGGCAACAATCAGCGAGAGTCTCGGGGATTCCCTGAGGGATGTGAAAGGCAGGCTGGAGCTGTGCCCTAAGCTCAAATACAGGAATCTTGCTGATTCTGCAGCAGAATCCAGAGTCCCTCTAGGAGTATTAAAGAAGAGAGATGGAGCTGTGTGAGAGGAGCTCCCACATACACATCTGAAAGGTGTCCTGAAAAAGTAATACTTTGTACCAACTATAGGGCACCGCAGGTATTCATGAGTGGCAATACAGGATTGCTTTTCTTTCTGGTAATGGACTGAATTGTGCATGTTCCATTTGGGGCATAACTAAGAGATCCCATAGTTAATGGTTTTTGGGCAGTTGAGACACATTCCTTTGATTTTGCCTCAGAGAAGAGGAGGCTATTAGGTGTTTTTAGAGTCCATGTGTCCATCTCTGCCAGGTGTCTGCCCTAGAATGCCCAGTCATCTCTTTACACTGACCCCTGCTGGGGCTGGAGCTCCTCACATTAGAAATGCTAAGAGATCTGGGTCCCCATGAGGCTGCAAGCCCAGTGGCCAAAGGAGTGGACTACAGAATTGGCCAAAGGGTAATGTGAGAGGTATAATTATCCCCTGGATTTCTCAGCTGGCTTTGGATTCTGCATTCCCCAAGCTCAGAACATCCTAAACACATCTTTTCCAGACAACCCCAGTGGGCAAACGATGAAAGAACCTATTGCAGTGATGTCTCCCTACAGTGCCGTAGAACCCTCAGAAGCCCAGAATACGAGTTCCACTATAACCCATCAGTGTGGGAAAGAATTGTGTGGTTTGTTTAAGAAGAAGCAAACCCTATATGGAAACATGCATCTGTTGGGATTTTGGAGAGATTTTTCTCTATCAACCTAGAGAGTCAGATAATGTAAAACAGGTTTGCCCATAGGTGGCAGTACTCGGGTGAGTTTTGAGGAAAATAGAATGGGTGTGTTAAAGGACGCAACTTTAACAAGTTGACAGTGAAGCCATCAAAATCCCGAACCTGGGGCCTGATCTCGTTATGAAAATATCCCTTCCCCGATTTCCACCCTGTCCCCACTGAGGGAGAGAACTGAACTGAAAACTCTGAAAATAGGAGAAATTCTGACATTCTGTTCTGGCGTATATGGTTAATTTTATGAATTTCAAAAAGTTGGTTACATTCACACAAGAAACAGAGGGATTTTTTGTTGTCATTACTCAATAACCAACTTGCTAAAAAAACAGCATTGGAAAGAATTATGTTCAGTTAAGAGAAATAAAAGGAAATTTGCAGTGCTAACTTTGAGTTTGAGATCTGAGCTGAAAGATAATTACTTTCCATTGCCTCTTGCTTTTTATGCTATAAGTGTATTGATGGTTTAACTTGGTTAGGGACATTTATATAGCTAATCACAGAAAGGAAGGAAATGGACATTTATTGAGTGGTTACTACGTGCCCATCCCTTTCTCATCTTATACATACTGACAGCTAGCATTTATTGACTGTTTTAGTGGGGCCAGCACTATACCATGCACTTTATAGTCAGTACTACTGTAACACAACATATCATATATGCATTCCTAAAAATCACCATGCTATGCAAAATCATGCAATAAAAAACATTGCGCATGTGGGGACAATGGGATTTGGGGCACAGTCCTCAAAAACTTCATCAGCTACAGAGTTTTTAAAAAGGCAGGAGCCTAGTAAAAATAGCACCGTTTTCCATGTAAAATGGCTAAGACATACATAAAACCTCCACAAATATGACAGTTTGCCTTTAAAGACATCTGGTGATTGTTTTGGGTCGCCGGTAGTATAAAGGAGTCGTTTGAAATTGGACAGAAAGCTGAACACCAGATATGGATAGGTGAACTGAGAGAGCAGGTGGATGTTGGAAGCGTGTGTGTGTGTGTCTAGGTGTTTTGTATATTCTTACACAGCTCAGTTTAGTGGGGTAGTTTTTTTTATACACCTAAGTGTTTCTCAAGGATGAAATTGGACATAAGTAAACACAGAATTCATGTTATACTCAAATCACTCCCTGATTTATCAATTACATGGCAACAAATTCCATTTTCAAAATAAACATTAGAGCAGACTGATTATGCTTGCACCCTCTCACTGAAAGCCCACAGCCACTCAGTAGGCCAGCACTGCTGTCACCCTCATTGCAGAGAAGTTCATGTCACAGTTTACTTATACTCCAGTTTTCCAGGATTACCGACAGTTAGTAGCAAAGTTTGGATCTCGTAGAATTTTTGAACCTTTGGTACAGTTCATGACATGGTATCATCACTGGCCCGTGCAAGCACAATAATTATTTATTGTTCTTGATGTATAGGCAACAATTCTAATGCGTCTGTGGTATAACTATCACGATAACCCTGAGCATTTTTCAAATTGTCTGATGCAGGGAATCCATTCTGAGAGGGGGCAAGTTTAAGGTCATGACTATTTTAGGTGGTTATATTACTTTCCTAGGGCTGCCACAACAAATGACCATAAATTGGCAGCTTAAAACAACAGAAATTTGTTCTCTCACAGTCCTGGAGGCCAGAAGTCAGAAATCAAGGTGTTGGCCGTGCTGTGCTCCTGCGAAGGCATTAGGGGAGAATCGTTCCTCTTCCTAGCTTCGGGGGGCTCTAGGCATTCCTTGGCTTATGGCAGCATCGTTTTGATCTCTGCCTCTGTCTTGGCTTGACCTTTGCTGGGTCTCTGTGTCTCAAATCTCTCTCTCTGATAAGGACATTGGTCATCGGATTTAGAATCTACTCTAAACCTGAAATGATCTCATCTCAAAATCCTTAACTTAATTACATCTGCAAAGACCCTGTTTCCAAATAAGGTCACATTTACAGGTGCTGAGGGTTAAGACTTGGATGTATCATTTGGGGGGCCATGGTCTAATCCAATACAGAGGTTTATATTCCTGGTCCTTTGAAAGGAAGTATAGCACTCTTTCTGCGCTACCCAGTTTTTGAATTGTACTCTATCCCCAAAGATACAGCAGATTTGAAAACACCAAAGCTGGTAAGTTCTACCCTTGGCAGAATGTAGTTTTATCCTCTGCCAAATTGTCTCCTCCCTCAAGGCTATCTATAGAGAGGACCATTGTCCATCTGAGAGGTAGGCCTTATGGGAAGGGGACTCGGAGGCACGCTAGGTGCTTACGAAGAATTTTGTGCTGCAGGTGGTCAGACCTGGGGTTTGTAGATGTGCTCAGAGAATGGAATTCAAACTGTTCTGAAGCCAACTTTATCCCTGGACTCAGGGACAAAACTTTCAGAGCCTCCAGACAGGCTATCAAATTACCTGGGTGAGTGGTTCTCAAATTTTACGGAAGAATCACCTGGAAAGCTTGTTCAAACACAGGTACTTGGGTTTCACCTCCCCTCCCCCAAGATCCTCACTCAGTACGTATGGGCTGGGGCCTGAGAGTTTGCATGTCCAGCACCCTTCACTGATGCTGTCGCGGCTGGTTGGAGGGCCACAGGCTGGGCACCACTGATGCAGGTGGATTGTACAAAAGGCCAGGCGGGCCAATTTTTGCCTGTATCACAGTCAGATAGTTCAGAGAGAGGCTGCTCACATTTTTTCATAGGAATTTTTATTTGACTTCCTTTTCCTCAAGGAACGTTAAAAAAAGATTGAGTGCGTAACCCGGAACAAGAGTTCTCAAAAGCGTCTGTGTATTCTCCTGGGTCTCTCAACCCCTTAGGAGGGCTGGAACTGTCCTGTCAAGTGCTGCAATCCTCCCTTCGATCTTTGGCTGACCCTCTTCTTCTGACCCTTCCCCTCTGACTCCTTGGATCTGGGCTGTTGCGGAGAAAATTCTCCCAGAGGAAGAGGCGAAGGGTGGCGCCAGCAAGGCAGATACCACTCCCAAGCTGACAAACCTTGTCTCTCTCAAAGCTATTAATATTTCACATCTAAACTCCAAAGGGAAACTTCACTGATCCAAAGTGACCTGCAACCACTCAAGAGAATGTTTCTTTTTTAAATAATTTAACTTTTTACAGTACAGAAGCAAGGATGGGGTGGCCTGAGTAGCTCCATTAACCTCTAATTTGTCCTACAGTGCCACGGGGAATTGGAAGTGTTGTTACTTCTAAAAGTCTATTGGAGACAAACTTGTTGATGATAGTATTTGAATCTCTTTATCCAGGCTTATTTCTGGTCTTGATCAGAAAGATGTATATTAATATAAATTATATACTTATTTAATATTATGAATTGTAAACATACCTTTTAATTTGGTACTAGGGCTAAGAGGCAGTAATGGTACTAGGGCAGGGTGTGGGACCAGGAGAATTTGATAAAGGGGAATCAAGTCAAGTGGCTGAGTCAAGGGAAGCAGCTTTCTGCTTGGAAGAGTCAGCCTCAAGGTGTCAATTAAGCATGACCTCCATGGCTCCCTCTGTGTCCCACCCCTGGAACCGTGAGCCACCTGCTGCTCTGCAGATCCTGGCTGAGAGCACTTGGCCAGACTAGGGCCGGGGCAGCAGCAGGCACAGGATTTGCTTACTGAGGGCCACAGTCTGGCCCACCTCACAGCCTACACCCAAGGATGGCTGGCTCACTCTGTCACCAGGAGCACCTGTGTCTGCTGCAGTTTGTCACCCCCAGCAGCCTCTTCTTTGGAAGACCTATATCCCATAGAATATATGTATTCTGTTTATAGTATATAATAAAAATATTCTCTAGAGTGCATATATGTAGTTAGTATATATTAGCATATATTCACCATAAATATGCATTTAGTATTATATCTTTAGTATATGTGTCCATATCTATAGCATATATACTTATATAATACACACATTTATAGCATATATACATATATATACTAAAAATGTATATATATGATAAAGCAGATGAAAATGCACAGAGCTTCCTATGCACCTGTGTCTCTCTGCCCAAGGGCTTTCTCTGGCCACGCGTGGGGCAGCCTGAGGTGCCTGGGAGCTGGGCAGGAGCTCTAGAAGCAGCGGTGAACAGGAGTCGGTAGAAAGATACCCCAACTCCTCCATCAGTGCGACACCCTGGGGTGTGCTTAGCCCATGTTTTCAGTGGGTTCCGAGTGGCGCTGAGCCTGGTATCTGCGGGTTATCACACCTCTTTATGGGCTTTCCTCCCTTCCCAACCCCCTTCTTCTGTGCTCCCTTGATTCCCAAATAACCAGCTCCCACCCCACCTTCAGGATCTGCTTTTTGGAGAATTTGAATGAAGGCAATTGCACCAGAGACAATTCCCACAAATATGTTCCAAATTTGGCAAAATCCATCTAGGCATTTAAAAAAATTTGTTTTTCATGCAGTTCAGATGCTTCTCTTTCTCTATTGAAATAAGTCCTTCATATTTGCATACCCATGATCAGGTTTCTCTGTATCTCTATTACATGTTCTTGGAGATGAAATGAAAAATAATTTCGATACTCACTTCCTATTTTCAGTTATTTACAGTAGACTTTGAGTTCAATACATTTTTAGTCACTTTGTGTGAAATCTCACTTTTTTATTTTTCATTTAAAATTTTTATTTGGCTCAAGACTCTGCCTGTCCCATATGGTGAGTGCATGCAAAGTCCCACTGGTGGAAAGTGATTCTTTTTATTTGAGTTGTTTTCCTGAAAATTTATTGTCAGAACACTTCTTCAGAGTATGTGTAATTCCTCTGGGGGTTAAATGTGGGTGGTGAGCTGTTTAGAGAAATCCTACTTGTGGCCTATCCTGGGCAGGAATATTCTTTTATATATTTAGTGTGGCTTTTGCTAAACAATTGCTAATTAATAATAACCTAATAGGAAATGGATTTAGGACCAACAAATGCAATGCACAGTGACATCTTAGATTTTTCAAATAACACTCATCACACTTATTTTAGTCTTCTCAAACTCAAGCCAGTATTTCAAGTTAGTTCTGTAGAAAAGAAGAAGTTAGGTTTGGGTCTGTTTTTTTTTTTTTTTTTCTTCCCACCGTGTTCAATCCTGTAGATGCTTGTAGTTCTGGACTGAGACAGAGGTAGTTGTGTGCCATAGGGACATATAGGATGTGGTGAAAATTTGTTCTATAGGGATAGGACCCTTTCTTCCCCCAGAGAGGTTACTTACAGGGATTTAGTGCCCCATCCAGGAAATGGTGTCATTCCAAAAGAAGATAAAGGCTTTATTTAATTAATAGGATGGATGAAGCCACAGACTCCTTAGTTTATAACCTGGATCAGGGCCAAGACCAGGGTCAATAAAGAGAAGGTAAATGTGATGTCAACACCTTCTTCCCTCAGTAACTCCTTTTCAGTCCTCACTGATTCCTTTCCTTCCGGAGAGACCGCTTAGACCCGGTCACTGCAGATACGCACGATTTCACGTACTCCTGGCCTTGCGCACACTCTCCCTCCCAGCCTCTCCTTCTTGTTCCGTACCTGCCCTGATTTTCAGCTCTTGTGCCTCTGAGAGAATGTGGTCTGTACATACAATGGAATATAATTCAGCCGTAAAAGGAAGGAACTCCTGCCATACCGGACAACGTGGATGAACCTGGAGACATGATGCTAAGTGAAATCAGCCAGACAGAAAGACAAATACCGTATGATCCCACCTACAAGAGGCATTGAAAAGAGTCACACACATAGAAACAGAAAGTGGACGGGTGGTTGCCCAGGGCTGGGGAGAAGAGACAATGGGCAGCTGCTGTTCATCAGGTATAAAGCTTCAGTTCTGCAAGACGAATGAGTTCTAGAGATCTGCACAACCCCGCTTGTAGTTAACTGTAATGTACACTTAAAAATTTGTTAAGAGGTCAGATCTCATGTTAAGTGTTCTTGCCACACTAAAAAAAAAAAAAAAAAAAAAAGACATCTCGTCAAGTTCTCTGAGCTTTAGTGCACTTATCTGGAAATAGAGAATGCCAGATCAGTGTCTCTCTGAGAACTAAACGTGGTGCTTATTGGATGCCCTGGCATATAACTGGCTGTAAATTACTATCGGTTTTATGCCTGTCAGAGGGTTGTGCGTGGCAAAATGGTGAGCATGGGCTCTGAGGCCAGACTGCCTGAGTTTGAATTCCGACTTTGTCACTTGCACACTGTGTGATCTGGGGGAGGTTATTTAGTCTTTGTGTGTCTCAGTTTCCCCATCAGTTAAAGGGGGCAACAACAGTGTCTAATATATAAGATGGTTGTGAGCATTCAACGAGTCAGCTCATGTAAATGCTCAACAGATGTTAGACTTGTTATTAATATTAATTTCCTAGGGAAATAGTAGTCTCTCTTCGTTATCTCTTGCATCAGTTCTATTCCTCTGTGATTCTTCCTTCCCGGGTGGGGAAGTGGGTGCTCATTGTTAAACTTACTAAGGAAAATGCTGATCTCCCAAAATAGCTATTGAGCAGTAATTTTCAAAATATGTAGTAAACCCAAGCTATACATGAAAGGCTCTTAAAGTAGGTCATTGCCACCGGGCTGCTTAGAGAGGGTGCCGCTGGGGTGATTAATGTCTGGGGAGATTATTAATTAAACAAAAGATGGTCTGTGTTTTTGAAAAATGCCTCTGCCACAAAGAGCCGTGCATGAAGCGACATAAAGGAATAGATGTGATTAAAGAGTGTGTCTCTATCTCTCTCTATATATTCAAAAGATCATACATTAAACAGATCTTTTTCTCTGTATTTAATGCTTTGGGAGTTTTCACAGATCTCTGTTTTGAGTTTGGACTAGTTTGGCAAAGTTGCTGCAAAGGAAATGATTTGTGCACACGAAATTGCTGTGTCAATAGGGGATCAGCTCTTGTTCCTAAGGAGGAGCAGTCGGAGGACAGGGATTTGTGGGTGTGATGTGTGTGCACCAGCTCTAGATGTGTTTCTTTCAAGGTGTGTGACCACTGGGTATTTTTCCACATATGATTTGTTTGGGGAGCTTGATGGGGATGGGAATTTAGGGATATATCCTTCGGTAGGTGGAATTTCTCTTGCAGGAATGTTGAAGTTTAAATAATCATCTTCAAGACCTCCGCTCCCTGCGCTCCTCTTTTCACCCTCCCCGCAGAGATGGTCTTTTCTTTGCCATTTCATTCTTGCTTTCTTTTCCCTCTGACTTCATTAATCTCAAATTCTCTTTCTTAATTTTGTCCTCTATTAAAGATGAAAGTATCTTTATTGATTTTTTTGCTCATTGTAAATATATGCCATAAATCCTGGCATTCCTTTTATATCTAAAAGATTAATCCCTTATCAAGTATAGGGTTTGCGAATGTTCTCTCCCCTTCCATTAGTTGCCTTTTCACTCTGTAGATGGTTTCCTTTGCTGTGCAGAGTTTTAGTTTGATGTAGTACCACTTGTTTTGTTGTTTTTGTTTTTGTTGTCTGTACTAAGCTAGTAATTTGAATAGACATTTCTCCAAAGAAGACATACAAATGGCCAACAGGTATATGAAAAAAGTGCTTGATATTACTTATCAGCATCAGCGAAATGCAAATCAAAGCCACAATGAGATATCACCTCACTCCTGTCAGAATGGCCATTAACAGGCAAAAGACAAGTGCTGGCAAGGATGTGGACAAATTGAAACCTTTGTACACTGTTGGTAGGAATGTAAAATGGTGCAGTTACTGTGGAAAACAGTATGGAGGTTTCTCAAAAATTAAAAACAAAGCTACCATATGATCCAGCAATCCGACTTCAGGGTGTCTTTCCAAGAGAATTGGAACTAGGATCTCAGAGAGATATTGATACTCGTTGCAGTACTGCTCACAGCGGTCAAGATGGGGAACAGCTTAATGTCCAGTGACACATGAATGAGTACAGAAAAGGTGATATGTACATATATAATGAAATACTATTCAGTTTTAAAAAAGAAGAAAGTTATGCAATATAAAGCAATATAAATAAGCCTTAAGAATATTATGCTGAATGAAATAAGCCAGTCACAGAAGGACAAACACTGCAGGATTTCATTAATATGAGGTTGTGAGGCATATAAAATAGTCAAATTCACAGAATTATGGAGTGGATTGGTGGTTTCCAGGGGCTGGAGGGAAGGGGGAGATGGGGAGTTACTAATCAATGGATGTAAAGTTTTGATTATATAAGATGAATAAACCCTAGAGATCTACTGTACAATATTGTACCTATGGTCAACAATAATGTACGCTTAAAACTTTGTTGAGGCTAGAACTCATGTTAAGTATTCTTGCCATAATAAAATGAAAAAAAACTTAAAAAATGAGACATAATTGTAAAAAAAATATAAAAGATGGGTATGGAAAAAGATCGCATTTAACAACAGTAAGTATTATTTATATTTTGGGCTATAGCTGTTCAGATTTTTCCTGTGTGTGCATGTACACATATACTCATACATACAGAGTTTTGGAACCTGCCTCTATCACCTCATGGTATAGTATTACTACATCTCCATGTTGACATATGCATGTGTTTGCTTTGTTTTAAAAGCTGTATAATACATTTTGAATGCAATAATTTATTTGTGTGTTATAGGTAAACCTCAGGATTTTTCCAATTTTGCTGTTATAGGCAACCCTCATATGAATATCCATGTATGTATATCTTTACACAATTGTCTGATCACTTCCCTAGAATGAGGTCCTAGAAGGTTAATGGCTGGAATTAGGTATGTGAATATTTAGTTCAGATTCATCCTATTGGTAAATTGTCCTTCAGAAAGATTGTTTGAAATCGTATTTCCACAATGGCTGAAGAGTACACATATCCCTGCATCCTCAACACCAGTGGCTAATATTGATCTTTTTACTCTTATATAATTTGATGGATGCAAAAAGGTATGTTGACATTTTAACTTGCATTTATTTGACTATTGTTGAGCTTGAGCATCCTTTTCCTCTGTGTATTGCCTTTGTATATATCATTTGTGAACTGCCTGTTCAGGCTCTTTCCCATGTTTTCTATTGTAGTGTTCACTTAAAAATGCATTTGTATGATCTCTTTATTGATTAAGATTATTAATAATTTTCCTGTCATATATCTTGTAAATATTTTCTTAAGCTTGACTTAATATTTTATTTTTGACTATGGTGATTTTGTTTACATGAAGTTTTAATTTTCTATGAACAAATTTACTAATCTTTCCTTTGGAATTTTTGGCTTTGATGTCAAGCTAATAATGGCCATCCCCACTTCATGATGATAAAATTAAATGCACGAAAATCAAAAAGTCACATATGGGACAAATATAAAGCTCACCAGAAAAATCAGAGACTAGGATGTCTGGGATAGAGGTATGTGGATAGACACAAGGCCGTGGGCATGAAGTTGAAGATTTTGTATCACATGCTGATGTTCATATTTGTCAAAACATTCACCATGGAATGAACTTTGGGCAACCAACTAGGCAAATGACTTGGCCAGTTGTTATTAGCCAGGCTTCAGCATTGGCCATCCCAGAATTGACACACATGTGAATGAGGGATCATGGTGGCAGCGAGATGAAGTCTACAAATGGGCTTAATGGTATGGGTTCCCATTTACTGTGGCTTATTTAGCTTCTGCCACATCTGAATGCCCAAACTGCCAGCAACAGAGATGAGCACCAAGCCCTTATTATGGCATTATTCTTCATGTTGTCTGACAGACCACTTGGTACAAGAGTGTCCCCAGGCCAGTGTGATCTGCTGGTCATATCACATGCTACCCCATCCAGAGCTGGCAACTATCTTGAGCCTCTTCCATCCTTTCTAGGACAAGGGTTCATCCTCACAGGGATAGATACTTATTCAGGGTAATGGTTTGTCTTTGTGGTGAACAGAGCCAGCATCATTATCCTGGATATTAGGGAATTTCTGGCTCACAGGCATGACATCCTTCCCATGAAATTGAGGCTCAGGAAGGTTTCATAACTTTCCCAAGGTTGCACATACAGAATGTTTGAGAACTTTAAACCCAAATGTGGGTCTCCAAAGTCTATTTTTGCTCTAACTCCACAGGGCCAGTGTAGCTTCCTGTAGAAGACACATTGACTCAGATTTGGGGGACTTAGTCTGGCCACTGTATAACCAAAACTAAACCCAGAGACCCTCATAAATGCTCCCTAGGAGATAGGGGGAGAACTTTGGGAAAATTCTCTGTGACTGTTTCATTTAAAGCAAACAGAACAATCAACAAATGTTCCCTTTTACTACGTCATTTACCTAGAACTTCAAGAGTAGCGTTGACGACTTTTTCTTTAACCGCGCGAGTGGTGGATGATAGGGAAAAATCCATACTAGAGTCAGACTCAGCCCAGCTCCCAAGTTTCTGATCTCCTTTTTCACGCCCAATCCTCATCTGAAAAAAGAAGTTGCAATTTAAACAGCACCAAGGTGATCTGTTGTGTGTGGGGTCCGAGATCAAATCTACGTGTCCCTTCTTCCTAACCTCTGATGCCCATGTCTCAGAAATAGCTTTTCTGGACTGGGCCTTCTTTCTGAATCCTGTTGGCTATCTGCCTTGATTTCCCTTATCTCATGGTATACTTGTATTAGACTTGGTTCTAAGTGACAGAAACCCAGCTTGAAGTATCGTAAGATTTATCAGCCCATGTGAGCTAATCTTCAGCTAGGCTGAGGGCCAGGTGGAATGAGTGGTCTTGAATGTCACCAGGACCCCATTTCTTTACCTCTTCTATGCTTCTTTCAGCCGGTCAGATTTATCCTCTCAGATGGGTTTCCTCCACGGCTGGAATCACAGTTGGTAGAACTCATCCCTCCCAACTTATATCTTCCTTATTCCCAGTTTTAGCTGGAAAAATCTCAAGAATGGTGCTGATGGGGGTAGGCTTGGGTTAGGTGCCCACCAAAGAAATACGGCCATAAAGGTGAAGGACTACGATTGGCAGCTTTCCTGTGATCTCCAACCCATCCTGCAGTTGGAGTATGGGGCGTAGCAGTTCTCCAGAAGGGGAGGCCTCCCAGAGTGGGGCAATACTGAGCAGACAGAACCCTGACACCCACAGTGGTGGCCTGGTGACTTGCGATGAGTACGCCAAGTCAACAATGCCATAAAGCCCTCCTAAATAATGACGTTTCTTTTTAAATTTTCAAGGTAACATTTTGTGAGCACGGTAAAAGGTGCTTCACTCACCTTTGTACCTTCCACAATGATTAACAAAATGCCTTAAACTGAAGAGAGACACAGGAAGAGGACAAGCAGAGCAGGTGATAGATCTCTCCATCGGGATGATGACATTATTCTAATCATCAGCTCCTCACTGGGCATCTTCAGGTGATCCAGGCTGTGTTTGCTTCCCCGTGCTCTGTCAGGAAAAAGCAAGTAGGATTTTTCACGTGCTCCTTTAGCCTGTCTCTGAAGCTGTGTGTGCAATGCATCATGGGTAAAATTTGGGTTAAAGATAATTGTAAATATGGTATTGATATTAACTGATGTTTTCCCAACATTGCAATAATGCTTGTTTTGTTTGTTGGAGAGTTTATTACTTTTTGATCAATAGAATGGGAGATTTGTGGGGGAAATTAGCATAGTGAATAACAATTAGGCAAAAAAATCAATGGCATTCAGACATATACAGGACTTGGAAAAGTCCCATAGGCACACCAACCTACGCACACACACACTTTTAAAACTGTAATCATCTCATTTACGATTCTAAAGCAGGGACTGGAGGTGGGGACTGTGTGTGGCTCCTATGAACAGTCAAAGAAACAGGTCCAGAGAAGATGTCCGTGGATTTTTATTTTCAGGAAACTCAAGATCTTTGCATTCTGGAAAACCTGAAACATCAATATTTACTAATTCTATTTGCACTCTCTTTATTTTTGGATTAATTCAGAGTCACTGGATGCTTCCTCTTCACCAGTTCTCTGGTGCCCCTGGGTGCTGGGGGTAAGAGGTAAAGCAAACAGCCCTCCTATAGGTTCGCTTCTATCTCTTTCCTTCCTTTGGCATTTATTCCACAGTGGCCAGAGCAAAGCATTTATATCTTGCGTCACTGAATCATAGCCAAATAAATTAGGAGAGACCCCGGTGTCATGAGTCAGTTTAAGTCGCTCTTAAACACAGGACAGAAATCCCTGAAATCAAAGTAAGTGCTCATCCTTTGCTGTAACACTTCAGTGACAGGGAACAAAGGGCCTCCCAGTGTAGCCATTGTAATGTGGCGTTGCTCTGATGGTTAGAAGGTGCTCTGGACACTGACACGCATGGTTTCCATGCACGTTCTCTTACTGGTTCTGGTTGTGCCTCTGGAGACAGAAGGAACAGAAGAGGATGGAAGGAAGGAAGCCGTGGTTCATTTGTGACCTTGTAAGGATACAGGCCATCTCATATCTTTTATTCCTGTAAGATAAATAGTCAAGACCAATTATTACATGAGTGTTTGAGCATCACTGTTGCCAGACACTTGGGTCAGCACTTTATATGATTGTACTCACTGTTACAACAAACATACGAGGGAATTGCTATCAGGAACCCCATATGGGGTTAATGGGACAACGGAGATAGGTCTAATTAAGATGCTCTAGAAAGTGTTAAAGCTAGGATTCAAGCCCAGAAAGTCTGATTCCACAGCCTGTTGTCACAAATACTACTTTGTATGAGCTTGTTGTCCTTAACACAGGAGGTAAAAATACCTATAAAACTCAAACGCATTTCAATATATGGATTTGGATGGAAGTATCCAGCATCCCTCTGGCCGTCGAGTCTGGTATGGCTGTCCTTGAAGGGAGCCACACTGAAGCATCTCCCACTTCCCTTCCCTCTTGCTCAGTGGACAGAAGAAGCCAGAAGAGTTTGGAGAATGGAGAGAGTTTCCATTTATTTAACAGGTTTATTTTTCTCTGGAGCTCAGAGAGATGCATGCTATGATGTACAGCTCTGTGTACCCTGTATGTTGTCAAAGAGATGCCCCACATTTCTGTGAAAGTATTTTATCTGATGCATGACTCTTTGTTGAAGGATGGAAACCAATCTGCAAAGGAGGACCTTCTGATCCAGTAGCCACATCCCAAGTATTCATCCTTTCTGGGTGGAAGGCATCTCTAAGCTCCCTCCAGAAACACAGCATGTGACTGTGAGCTCCTTAAGGCAGAGGCCATGTTTCCTTCTTGTCTCCTGAGCCTCCAGCAAATATAGTTTAGAGACGTCACTAAGTATATATTTGTGGGCTTAAACACAATGATTAGCTTACAATACAGTTCTCAGCTCTTATGTGTTATAGTGCATCTAAGAAGTATTCCCTAAGAATATTGCTGAAGTGTATTCACAGTATTGCTCTGTCTCCCCATGGATTCTGACATTTGTAAATCAGGGTGTTTGAGGATTCCAGGAGGTTCATTGCCATGTCTGAGAATCATCACTATATATCATCCTATCTGATAATTCCTTATGGAATATCTCTGTAGCTGAGAATTTCCTTCCCCTGCATGCCTGTTCAGAAATCAATGTTTAGAATAATGGTCGTGCTTGGCTCTGAATTGGGCTGGTTAATAACCATTGCCAGGGAAATCAATCAAATCTATGATATCTTATTACTTATACTAATTTAATCACTGGGAACAGATCACTGTTCCAGTTCAAGGGGCAAAGAGAGAGAGAGAGAGAGAGAGAGAGAGAGAGAGAGAGAGAGAGAGTGTGTGTGTGTGTGTGTGTGTGTGTGAGAGAGAGAGAGAGAGAGAGAGAGATACGTAAAGAAGGTACTGAGTCCTAGAGGGAATGACCCATTACTGTAAATCTCTACATTGCATTAATATGGGCAATATTCAGCTGAACTTTAATTTATACCTGAAAGCATGCCACTTTTATTCCAATTTCATTCTGAGAATATTTTGTGTTTTGAATAATCTTTGAGATCAGAGAAAGCAATTGCTAATTCCTTAATCATACAAATGACCTGAGTATGATCTTCGGTAAAATCGCTCATTGTGATTACTGCAGCTGGTTCAGTCCTAGGTGACTGATTAGATTGTAGATGGACAGGACAGAGTCTGGGAATGTGGGGAATCGATGACGGTTCAGTCTTTCCGTGTCCATCACTTAGTCAGAGTCAACCTCTTACACTCCGCGTCATCGCTGAGGTGGGAGGCAGCCTCTTTCCCTCCACCCTGATCTCCATGAAGCCTTTTCTGAGGCCGCCAGTCAGGTGATGGCTCTTCCCTCTCCCGACTTCTTTACTCTTTTTGCGCCTCTGGAGTGGGTGCCGAATATCTGTTCTGCCGATGCCTCTTTCTATTGGGCAGTGATGCTCTCCTATTCCATGGGGATTCTGGGGAGTTTTTAATCAAGAACCATGCTTCTTTACCCCAGGCTGGCCAGTAAAGAACCCCACTCCACTGGACAGAGAGCTTGGTCAAGGGTGAACCTGTTTCTCAAGGAGGACAAGAAGATTCATTCTTTGGTGACTGTTTGGAGTCTGGGAGAGGAGACCCTCCTGAGATTGCAGATGTTAAAGATCATAAAGCTGTGGCTTCCATCCCGGCTTCTCTCTTTTTCTAGTACAGCTCTGCTTTAGTCTTTGTTTCTGTTTCATGAAGTTTCCTATTCTCTGATCACTGGTTCTTTTGCAGAGATGACAAATTTTCTCTCAGGTCCCAAGCCTGATTGATTGACTGTAGCTGCTGGAGTGTTAGGTTAAGAAAGAATCTAAAGTCTTTAGGTTCTGGCCTCAGAAGGAAAAGACATCTGTGATCACTTAGTTATGTCTGACATGGGGACAGGAGTGGCTGTAAACAAGCCAGGTGTTTGCCATCCTTTATCTGGTGACTTATCTTATTTCTTCTCAGTGATTGGTGTGAGTCTTGAATTTAGGCAGCACCCTATTTCTATCATGTGTCACATTTCTCTTCAGAAAAGTCACAAGCCACGTCACGAACCAGGCCAACCAGAATTTTGCCCTTCATATTTAGACATTAATTCTTTGGCTCCTCAAAGGCTGAAGTCAGTTAGCAAAAAAAATGATGTTAAAGAGCATAAATCCAAGTTGGGCAGGAACATAAAGAAGAGTGGAAGAGAATAACTTAAGCTGTTCTGACAAATTTAAGCCATGTGCAGCGTAGGTGAGGGCTCAAAGCTGTATGTTCAGAGCAGCACAGGATGCAAATTCACTTAAATTAGCTTTCTAATTCAAATTTCAGTTGACTGATTCAGTGGGGATATCCATATGTGGTCAGGGACCATGGGTGCCTTCTTTGCTCCTGCATTTCCTGTACCTTGTATATAGTATATGCTCAGTGCTGTTGTGTTGAGTGAGGGGAAGACTAAATTGGCAAAGTAGTGTACAAACTCTCCAGCTCATATCAGAAGTCAGAACTGATAGAATTGATACTTATGGAGTATTGTTTGAACTGAAGCAGTAGCATCTAGGAAACAGTCAGTTTTTGAGAGATATTTAGGAGCTGGAATTGGCAGGATTTGGTGGTGGATAGGATGTTGGAGTATGGGAGGAGAGAGAGAACAATAAGCCTCCCAGACTTAGGGAGGAGCCCCTGGGCGGGTGGTGGCAGCATTCACCGAGGTGCTCTTCTGAAGCTCCTGCCTGGATCCTAGCAAAAGTACTTCTCACACT
Source organism: Manis javanica (assembly GCF_040802235.1). NCBI lineage: Eukaryota > Metazoa > Chordata > Mammalia > Pholidota > Manidae > Manis > Manis javanica. Next base: position 18,354,798 of record NC_133160.1, on the reverse strand, counting down.
CTATTTTTATTGACTGGTGATTTGTCTGTCTTCCTGCCAATCCAGGCAGTGTACTGAGGGATGCACTGTGACTATATTGCTAATTACTGCATCCCCAGAGCCTAGCACAGTGGTGGCATATAGTAGGTCAGCAAAAAATCCAGTATATGCATGGATTGTCTATACCTATCCATTGAGGATGACCAGTTAGTCGGTATGGAGGATGGCACTACGCTTCTCTTCATTGTGGTAGGGGAACATGCTATCCCAAACTTCCAGCCATTTGTGATGGGGAACAGGTGGCCAACCTTGTTTCATACAGCTAAGAACTGCTTTTTGGTCTACTAGAGACCTGCCAATCTTATGATGGTATTAAAATGCAAGTTTTGCATGGGATTCAATTACTGAAAGTCTAGATGGAGGTAATGGGGCTTAACCCATAGCTGGTTCCTGTTCACAGTCGAAGGCCAATAAATGGTCAATAAAAGCTGCACACAGTTTTCTGTTATTTCTGATAGATTTCTCTGTAAGATGAGGGAGTGTAGCAATGCTCAGCCACGGAACAGCCATCCTGAAGGCCTTCCTGCCAGATATAATATATAGATAAAAAGGAAGGCAGCGTGAAGTTTTGCTGGCCTGTGGTGTTTTGGCTAAAGAGGGGAAAGCTCTTCTTGACGATAGGGTTGACTACCTTTCCAACAGAACTGCCACATAGTTGGGATTCCACAAATGTGTGACTGTGATGATCAAATCAGGACAGCTGGTTTCAGGGGAGGGTATTAGCCAGGACCAGAGCCAGGGCATCAGATTAGCTCTTGTGGAAAAGTTCTTTACTTGGTATTTTATTAAATCTAAGATTTGGAGTCAGATGATCAAAATGAGGAGCAGAGTGAGAGAAGAGCTGTGATCTACCATCAGACCTCATCATCTTTATTTTAAAGGACTTCTTAGCAACACTGAAACAGTTAAATACTCTGTCTTTTTGAAAAAACTCACCCCTGATGATTTCCAGAACCCTTGTTACCGGTTGCGGTATGTCTCTTTCAAATAGAGACGTTTCACTCAGAGACCACCTCCTCCTCTCCTCCGTGTTCCCCAAGCTGATGACCCTCATTGCCATTCATGCAGTCACTCCAGCAGAAAGCTGGAGCCTTCTCTTTCCTGTCTCTCAGCCCCAAATACACACTCATCACTAAATTCTGACACTTGTACTTTTTAAATATCTTCTCCCCAAAACTTGTTCTAGGCAGGAGCTTTCTTAGCTCAGGATACTTGAATCTCTTGCTGAAGTGGCTTCAATAACCATCTATCTGCCCCCCACCTACAAGTGTTTGTCCCCATCTTTTCTAGCCTCCACTCTATAGCCTGATGGTCTTTGGAAAATAAACATTTTTGATCATGTCATGCACTACCCCAATTAAAACCCACCAATGTCATCTCTTTGCCCTTAGAATGAAATGAATATCCATTCCAAGGTCTTTCTTCATTTGGCCCCAACCTACCTGACTTGTTTATCTCCATGTCCCCCTCTTGCCCAGGAAGAAAATGTTTAGAAGATGCATTTTCAATTTACTGAAAGACAAGGACAGCATTTTCCCCCTACTTGTTACAGCAATGCTGAATGCTTCCTGGCTTAGGTCTGGGGGAATTAGAATTGAAGACCCGTATCAGGATGCTGCTACATGATAGACGAAGGATGTGAAGAGTTACACTAATCCAGGAGAGCCCCTGCAGACTCTGATGCATAAATTGGCTAATTCATTAGTGTCTCTAAAATTTTCTGACGGTGCTAAGGTTTGGATATCCAGTTTTTAATAAAGCAGGTAAATAACAGTCTATTTGTAGATATGAGAGATCTGTCCTTTGCAGGTGTAGTGACATGCTAGGTCATCACGTAGAAAGTTAGGATTGGCTAGAGAGTAGTTCTCAGTCCCAGCTGTACATTAGAATCAGGAATCTTCACTAATGGATATGGGAGCACCACCTTGGAACAAATTCTCTGTGGATGGGGCTGAAGATGGGGATATTTTGTTTTTAAAGTTTCCTAGGTGATGGTGATACACAGGCAGGGCAGAAATCCACTGATTCAGCTCAGTAGATAGATAGTTATGTATCAGGATTCCTTTATAGGGTAAACCTGCTGGATTTGACAGCTCACTGAGCAATGAATTTCTTTACAATGGATTTGGAATATCTTTGGAATTAGATATTGTCAGCTAAATAAAGCTTGACTTTGGGATAGCCAATCTCATTTTTGTCTATGCCTTGGGAAAGGAAAAACATGAAAATTGATCTTATCTCTTATCTAGACACAGTTTAGAATTATTGCCCAGAATATCCAAACTGGAAAGACACAGGGAAGGCTGTCACTGGGTGTGGGAAGAAGGAGGAAAAGTTGAATTTAGGGGTTCATTTGTCAGAAAGCAACCAGAAGGTTAGCCTCCAAAGATCCTGCTTCTTTGGAATCTAAGGGAGAAATGGTGGATACGAGGAAATGGCCTACGAGTTAACACAGTGCTTAATCTTTAGATGGACATTGTCAGTGAACAACCCCTGGGACATCAGTCCTCTGACTTGCTGCCATGGACAGCCACCAAGGAGGTGGCCCTTTAGGGCTTTGCTTTGCATTGAGGGTGACACTGCCTTGTAACTGGTACAAAAGGGGAACCATATGCAAAAGCTGATTGAAGCAGCACAAAGAGACACTTCACTTGCTTAGGAGGGAACTGACATTTTCCTAGCCATTCAGAGACCACACTTTTTTTAAAAAGCCTACTGGATCTGATAATTTTTTTTCACCACTCATTTCAGATTTGTTATTCTTAATGGGTGCATTGGGAACTGGACTTGTTTCATTATTTTAAGTAATCAACTTACCTATAATAAAGAGATATTGCCACATAAGTATTGTTCAGTAAGGGAAGGATTGTACTTCTGTTAAAAACATGAGCCTGTATACCTGTGATCTTGTATAGCTGGCTGGGGTAATGCCTTCTCCAGGCTTATCTGAATGGGTTAGTTCATTCTCCTTATTTGACTAATGAATCTACTGAGACTTGGTAGGAGTTGCCAGAGAGCTATTAAATAATGTGGAAATTGAGCCGCTACCTTTTCCCTAGAGGCTTCTTTACAGGGGAGACAAGTGAAGGCAGATCTTGCTGCTAAGGAGAACCTCGCGAGCATGTGAGATGACAGCTCTCTGCAGGATGAAAAAGAGAAATAGATGGAAAGGTTACCATGGTCCCCTCTCCCTCCCATTGTCCGTGAGACCTTAGTTTTTTAGCTAGGTTCTCTGTGCTGCCACCCCCTTTCCTTCATGCTGCGTCTCTGTGCAGGTAGATGAGATGGCAGAAGGTAGATCCCTGGAACATACCAGAGGTCAGGAAGGTGGGGACTTGAGAGTATTGAGTAGTGTCCACTAGTGACTTGATGGCCTGGGCATATTTGGATGGAAGCCAGAGAGTCATTCAAAGTGCTCCCCAAGATACTCAGGCTGCCTGGCTTCTAATCACTGTTCTGCCACTTTTTGACTATGTAATCTTGATTCTCAGTTTCCTCATCAGTAGAATGGGGTAAGATAACAAACCTTGACCTCATAGGGCTATTTTGAGAGTGAAATGAAGTATTGCTTGAAAGTGCTTAGAATAGTTCCAAGCATGTAATAGGTGCTCAGTTTAAGTCAGTTCTTATCACAGGCTTTTAGGAAATAAGCAGGGAAATTTGACAGCTGTTTGTCTACCTAAGATGGATGGATATTCATCATTCATTCAACAAATATTTACTGAGTATTGCCGTGTGTCAGGTCTCAAGCCAGGTACTCACAAATGAATGACAAATGGCCTTTTTTTCAGGGAGCTGGGAGGGCTACTTTATTGTTTATGTCTGAGAAACAGAGGATTGGGAACAGAACGGAGAACTGCCTGCCAGCCACGTATAGAGGTCTCTTGTATCCAGGGAGGGTCAAGCCAGGGTGCTGGAGCTTTTCTGGGATCTGGTGTCATGATAAGCACACCACCAGGATGCAGCCCACGTAAGGGAGGGAGAATCAAAGAACATAACTTCAGGTCTTTCTCTTTCCACCAACTTAGATGTGAGGCTTTTAAAGTCATTTCCTAAAAACAATCCATTGAATTCAAGTTCCTCATCTCAGTCTCAGAAAAGTGGGAAACAGGGACTGCTGCCTCCTTTCACAAACTTCCAGGGCAGGACCTCGCCTCTCCTTCATACAGCCAGCATCCAGCTTCTTCAGGCTCCATAGAAGCTTCAGCTGTTAGGAGAAGCTGGTCTTGGATGGAAGGAAACATTCTCTGCTCAGGCCTCCTGGGGCCTGGGCTCAGGGCTCTGAATGGCAAGTAGCTCCCTGCGGGCAGGACTCCTGTGTTCTCAGTCAGCTTTAGATTATAATTAATTACAGAATCTCTGCTTGGCAGAACAGAGCTGGATCTTGGAGATAATTCGATTCAATTTTATCATTCTGCAAAGGAAATCCCATAAAAGCAGAGAGGACCAAGCTCTCACTCCGCTCAGTTCTGTTCCTCTCCCAGCAAAAGTCCCTTCTGTCCATCAGTACTCCAGGGATTCTGCCTGATCCATTTATGTATGATTCATATCCTAAGAACTTTGTACTAAATGTAGAGTCTGATATATTTGAACTACAATAGAAGATTCCATCAGTGGTTGCCAGACTATAACATGGGGCATACTAAAATGTTTTTCTTTCAAGTAATGTAAAATGAATTTATACTTCACTTGACGATTTATGTAAAGTTGGAGTCTCTTATGGCAATCACCACCACCATCATCACAATGGGTAACAGTGTCCTAGGCCAGTGCTTCTCAAAGTGTGGTCCCAGGTCAGCAGTGGCACCTGAGTACTTGTCTGAAATGCAAAATCCCAGAACCCACCTTAAATCTAGTAAATCTGAAACTCTGGGAGTCAGATCCAGGAACCGGTGTAAGCATCCCTACTGGGGATTCTGATGTGTGCTAAATATTGAGAACCATGGTGCTAGGCTGTGCCAAGGACTTCTAATGCATCATCTCAAAGTTTCATCATAATAACCCTCTGTGATACCCTATTTGCTTTGAGAAAACTGAGACATGATGAGTTCGGTGACTTGCCCAAGGTCACACAGCTTTTGATGGGGACTTATTTGGTGGCACCATATTGCATTTTCAAGGAAGTCAGTATCTTTGTCTCTGTTCATCCTAACCTAGTCTCTAAACTATGAAGGAAAAGCATAGCAAATCCTTGAAACAACCACCCCCGGCTACCTCATGGAATCCTAATTTATTTTTACTTAGCTCCATCCCCTTTAGGTCATAACAAGTGTGTGGGGCTTGAGGAGGTGGCATGACTTTGAGTTCTGCCTCATTTCCCTTGAAGTAAAGCCAGAGAGGATTTCCTGGGCAGGATCTGCAGCCAGTGAGGTCCGGAGTGAAGAAAAGTGTGGGCGGAGGGGGATGAGGCTGAGACCAGGTGCATAATGCTTGCTGAATAGGGAAAGGGGGATAGAGAAGAACGGCCAAAAGAGAAAATAGTGAGTAAGGAGGGGCCACTCTTCTAGGACACAAATATGATAATGTTGATTTAACTGATCAGAGAGAGAGAGAGAGAGAGAGAGAGAGCCAGAGAGACTGAGATTGAAAGGGAATGGCTTTCACTATGGGCTCTGTGGCCCATTGCATTTTCCAAAGATGACAGACATACATATACACATACACATCTTCCGCTGAGTGGTGGGATGTATGTTCCCTACCCTCTGAATCTGGGCAGGGGTTCGTGCCAGCTCCAGCTGATAGATAACGATGCAAATGATATCATGTGATTTCCAAGGCAGGTTCATATAGAGCACAGCGCCCCTGCCCCAGGGCTCTATGAGGAAGCTTAGACTAGCCCATACGGAGGGACGAAGGAGAGGGGCTGAGGTCCCCCAGTTGACACCCAGCATCAGCCACCAGATGTGTGAGTGAGAGAGCCTTCAGGCAGTACCAGCTGCCAGCTTCATGCCTGAGACCCCCAAGATTGCGGAGCAGAATCAACCTGTCCTTGCGGTGCCCTGTTTGAACCCTGACCACAGAATCTGAGAGCATAATAAATGCTGATGCTCTGTTCCCTACCAGGAAACCCTTCCCAGATGTGTGGACCTGCCTAGGGCTCCCTGAAGCCATTAGTTCCCTGAATCCCATTCTAAGGATTAGTACACAGTGGCTATGAAGGGATCCACAGGCTCATAGCAAAAGAAGATGAAAAAGTAGTTTATGCGGAGGGCTTTCTTAAAGGTGAATCAATTACATTCTTAGAACTGTACCTCCCTCTTTTTTATTTTTTAACTGAAATGTATATCCTTCCTACTTTTTTGGTGCTAAAAATGTCCTTCCTTGAATGAAATGATGAGAGCAGCTTGATCTGTTGTTTCTGCCACGGTGTTTTTGTTGTTTGAGTCCTTACTAGGCAAAATCAAAAGCTGGTCACTAAATGCTAGTCCCCGGTTCTTTAAAAAAAAAAAATTCTGGTACTTGACATGTAAGTCTGGGAACCTCTGACCCTTGGAGTCCGATCCACTTAGCATGGCATTAAAAACTTGATGCTGTATTAGTTGAATCCTATTCTAACTGTGTGATAGTTGGGGCCCACCCACAATGTGATTCAACGCTATGCTCCTCAGGTAAGTTCCAGACTTCTGAGAAAATGAGTGGCTTGGTGGAACATTCTTTCTTTGGGAAAATGTGTTTTAAGATACAAACTATTGACTTAGGTTAATTTTTAAAACACAGCCTACTTTGAAGTTTGGCGTTGGTAGTTTGTAAATAATTAACAACAAACCATATGTCCACTCAGACATACATGGATGTACACATTCATCTCATGCATGGAGTCAACCTCATCTTCTTATGAACTTCCTGTCCCCACACTCAGGTGACTGTGCACACACCGACACACAGACCCCACGGCACCTGGGAAAATGTGAGACTCAGACAAGTGACCAGGGAGGCCCCTGAGATGAGGTGCACCTCCCAGTCCCCTTCAGCTACCCAGGACCCCAGCAACCTCTGCATACCCAATTTCAGGAGCTCTTCTCCTCAAAGTCCTTGAAATAAATCTGTGGCCTGCTCTTTGAAATTGGCCAGTATGGGCCCTGCTTACATAATGCACCCATGCCTTTGACATTCTCCTGGCTCCCCTTGGATTTGTCTATGAACAGCTGCCCATCTCCAGGACCAGGACAAGACTCTCAGCTCAGACCCTCTGGTGAGGGAATCATTTGCATTTTTTCTTGGCGTGAGGCCACCCCGGGGGTCTTGCTTCTGTTAATCAGTTGCCTGCGACCTAGCCAGGTTAATGGTTCATTTCAGGTTTGTTGACCTCTGACTCTTCCAGTTGCCTGGTGTTTGGTGATTCAAAGAATGATAAATAAACATGGGATTCATAATCACAGCATGCATGATTAGGAACACTTTCTGAACATTTCAATTCAATTTGCATTTAGGTCTGGCTAACCTGAGGGGCAGGCATGTTAATCTTCACACAATGTGGATTGATTACTAGCTTCTCTAATTTTTCTTCCTTCCGATGACAAGCCCCAGCAGCCTGGAATTTGTCAATTTAGGATAGCACCCAAGGAGCACGACTAACGGACTTTAGGAAAAAAAAAAATTAACTTGGAATAAATACATTACTTCCGTGCAGAGAGAGGACATAAAATTATACCCTAAGGAAAGGTGCAGCCTATAACCTATTGCACTCCTGAGATATCTTGGTGTCGCTATTACATTTATTAATGAGGGTTGGGAGGTCTTAGCAGTGAAGCTGGCCCATCACTTCCGCCAGTCCTATTGTTTAATAGGATCAGTGGACATTTACCAGCGTAGATGATTAATTAGAGAGAGGCTTTATCAGTGTAAGGGCTGGGACCCGGGAAGCAGGTGGAGATGTTTTCCCTTGACCTCATAATCCTTCATCTGTCTCCCTTATGGTGAGGTTTTATTACTCAAGTGCACAAAGATTCACTGTTCACCCTTGAAAGTGTCTTGGAATCTGGGGACATCTTTGTGATTGCCACGGAAAACCTTAGGAATTCCATCCAGGTATGCAGATTTCTCTGCTCTGGCCCACGCTTTACAGTGGAACTACAAGAAGAAGCAAGTCTTAGAGGTGTTTTTATATCAAATGACTTGTATTTTTCAAGGGCAGGAATTAGGCCTTATGTCCCTCCAACATCTTGGCAACTGGCATATTTTATGATGCCTAGCAGGTGCTTAGGAAACATTTATTAAATGAATGGGCTTTTGGACTGTTGGGAGTTGATGAGTTCATTGCCATTAGTTGAATAAAAGTGGTAGAGACTATTTTATGGCAAGAAGAGGAACCTGGATCGTCTCTGCGGTATTGTTTTCCTCACTGCTCCTCTCCGTAGCACTCACCACATTCCATCTGGTCTGTGAGAACAGAGCCTTGACTGTTCTTCCCGTCCGTTGGAGCTCCTCTCTCTCCTTACCTCTTGATCTTCGCAAAATGATGCTAACACTCTCCTGAGTGTGACTGTCTGTGGCATGTGGACCATCTTTAAAGTGCAACATGGGATAACTTTATAAACAAGCCTTTTCCAAGGAATATGATTAGTTTTGTTTCATAGTTTCTGGGTAGAAGTAATATTGAAAGAGCATTGCTTGTTTGGAGGGTCTGTAATCCACCTCTTCTTCCAAATATTTTGAAGTGTTTTTTGGAATAAACTAGACCATCAGAAAGCTGGACATTCTGCCGGCTCCCTGGAGGTCTGCTTCCAATGAATGGCCTTTTGATAGTCTATATTGAGGTTCTGGTAAGAAACAGACCTACAGAGCTTATAGTTTATCCATTTTAATGATACTGTAAAATGGTGTTTATTATATCATACATTGTCTTCTTTATGAAGACTCCTGGGAGAAATTATCATCTGGTCCCAGTGCCGTGAAGGGGTGGATAATTAGCAAAGAGCAGGGCCTTTACCTTTATGAGATACATAAATTTTCATATGTGTTTAGTTCTTCTATGTGTGTATGTGTGTAAAATAAGCACCTGCTTATTTTAGTGAATTCCTAAAGCAGTGCAAAGATAAGATTCTCATGGGAGAGGAAATCCTATCTGTCTCTAAAGACTTGGCTTAAAGCAATGGACTCCTCCATATGTCCATGGGGGAGCCTCTCTCAACCACTATTAGGTAGTTAGAAACTCCTGTGTCTAGTTCTCCCAGATCACTTCATTCTTTAGATTCATGGATTGCACTGTGTTAGGATTTGTGTGTCCCTAGCTGTCACCCTTACTCACCTGGGAGCTTGTAACAAACACAAGACCTCCTTTGTAGTCCCCAGAACCTAGCACATAGCTAGGGACATTGTTGATCTGAAGTCTTAACCTAAACCTCTTTATCTCCATCTGACTAGTGTGGTCTCAAATGTGCTTTGTCTGTGTGCAATACAGGGTTGAAAGGGAAAGAGGGATGGACCTTTTGGACAGAGATGGGTTCATCTCTTATTGAAGACCTTGTAACTCTATTTCTTCTTTCTGCCACCCAAAATTAAGAAATGTCTTCTCTAGTGGTGTGTGTGTGTGTGTGTGTGTGTATGTGTGTATGTGTGAGAGAGAGAGGAAGAGAGAGAGAGATTGAGGGAGAGAGAGAGGGAGATGGATTGATTAAGACATATCTCAGGGTCTGAATGGGAAGAGGACCAAGAGGCAAGTGTCTTTTGCCTTGTGAATCAGATCTGACCCACAAAACTACAGTGTTTCTGCTTTGTGGAAACAAGGTGCTCTTTTGTATTCTTTTCTTAATAAATCTGTGAGCAGGTCATTCTCATTTTGGGTCTTGGAGCAGGTCTATGGAAGATAAAAACTGTGCCTGTGAGGTTTGCTTTTTAAAAACACAGCTGTTTCAGATTTTTTTTCTTTTTCTTGCTGATTTGCTTTTGATCCCATACCTTCTTCAACCACTTCCTTTCTCCTTTGTAGGAGCAATACAAGGTTCAGACATGTTCTGAGGTAGATTTTAGTAACTTTAGCAGAAAATTAGCAGAAAGCTGATACATACCCTCCCTTTGGCTGGCAAAGGGTGACATGTCCACGGCTTCCAGTCCCTCCCCTGGACCTGTGATGTGCCGCGGTGGGTCAGACCATTAGCATCTGGGAATGTCGATGTTCACCCAGGTTTCCACAGCGTCACTGTGTGGCAATGAGCAGAAGGGGGCGGAAGGCTGACCTCATGCCAAGGGACTCCCCAGTCAGTTGTGACCTGCTCTGGACTGCTTAAGCCCCTGGGGTTTGAAAAAATGGGGAAGGAGAAAGGGATGAGCCCGAGAAGAAAATGTTGGAATTTCTTTTTGCCAGCATATTAAAGGGGGCTGAAGACTTTAGTTTCAGTTGAAAAATTTGGTAACAGGTATGGTTTTTGAGCTTCTAAGAATGGGGCAAGTCATTCTGGACAGTCTCCCCCCCCTTTTTTAAACCTGTTAATGGCTATGAACTGAATGTTTGTCTGTGCCCTCCCACCCCCATTCCCAAATTCATATATTGAAGCCCTAACCCCGGGGGTGGGGATTCGGTGGCTATATTTGGAGATGGGGCCTTTGCGTAAGTAACTGTGGTTAAATAAATTCATAAGGGTGGGGTCCTGATCCCAGGAGATTAAAATGTGTCCTTTTAAGAACACTTAGATGCAAGGAAACTTGAAAGTATCCTTTGAAGAAGAGACAGGAGAGAACTTGCTCTCCCTGCTTGCAAAGAAGTCACGTGAGCACACAGCGAGGATGGTTACTTGCAAACTAAGAACAGAAGCCTCAGGATGAAACCCGTCTTGCCGGAACCTTGATCTTGGACTTCCCAGCCTCCAGAGCCATGAGGAATGACTTTGTGTTGTTTAAACCACTTAGTCTGTGGTATTTTGTTATGGCAGCCCAGCAGACAAATATCGTAATATTAGTAAATCTGTTACACAGGGAAGCAAAATGTGTCGAGGCTCGGTAGTCAGACAGAGCAGGGTTCAGGTCCTGTCTCCACCACTGTTTGCTGTGAATTTTAGGTGCATTTTCTTGCCTTGAAGCTTGTCTTCTGTCCTTTTTAAAATGGAGATTACGGTGCAATCCTCAATATGAAGGTTAACTGAGATAGTACATAAAAATGCAAATCTAAATGTGGAACTAGCGTAATGAATTGTCTAACATACTATTCATCAGATATCTGCTTGGCTACAGTAGTGCCACCTGATTATTATGATGTGGTCACTTACCCCAGAATCGGTGGCAGGAGGATTGGGGGTAGGAAGCCTGCCTCTGATTCCTTTTCTCCACAAACTGGAACCAAAGAATTTTTAAAAATTCCACTAGCTAGTGCTCCTACTACTTAGTAGAATATGCTGGGTGAGTACAGATGAGACAGTTTATCTTTTAAGGTCCTTGAATAAAAGCGATATTACCCCAAACAGGATAAGAAGAGTTTGGGGAGAGTTTAGCAATGAGACTAGTTTCAAAGGTATGGATTTTAGGGGGACAGGGCAGTGTCCTGGGGGGTCGCAATAGTGGGAAGCTGATGCCACCTCCGGGTCTTGAAGGGCAAGGGGAAGGACCAATCAGCAGCCAAGGACAGAGAACAGTGTGGGGGATGTCTGTCAGGAGGTGTTCTCGCCTATGGAAGAGCACGGCCCACTCAGGGTGCCTTGGCAGTGAGGGAGTCCCACCTCCTGGCTTCTCCTCTGCTGTCCTCCAATTGGCTGAACCCAACTAGAAGCCAAGGGCAAGTAGACTGGTTACTGGATTCCATATAAGTGAGTCCCTGGGGGGCACACAGCAGCATGAAGAAGGTAGAGAGGAAATTTGGGAGGAGTTATCCAGGACAGGAATCCTCTCAACACCTCAACTTTTTAATAGAAAGAGAAACTTGCATTTGATTCCTCTAAGATTGGTTCTTGATATGTTAAAAGGATATAGACCATCCTGCCTCTTTCCCAAATTTAAAATCTCATGTTTAATGTCTGTCCTGGAGTGATAAATTTCTACCTGAGAGCAGAAGACAGGGACACAGGATTGAAGAAGAATGAAAACAAACAGGCTTAATGTTTGAAAAATACTTCCTCCATTCTACTGACTAGGCCTGTGAGTTCATCCACGGCTGTGCATCCTTGAATCACTGTGTTCTGAGGCCATCCACATGTCCATACCTCTTTGTGACTGGAAATAAAAATCTATTTCTTTGGGCATCCTGTTCTCCCCCCTTTTATTTACACTTTTTAGTTTAAGATCATTGTAGATTCATATGCAGTTGTAAGAAATACAGAGAGATCCCATATACTCTACAGAGTCTTTTCAATGATAACATATTGTAAAACTATGGTACAATATTACAACCAGGATTTTGACATACATGTGATCCACTGATTTTATTGAGATTTCCTCCATTACTTGAACTCCTCTCTGTGTTTAGTTCTATATAATTTTGTCACATGTTTAGGTTTCTGTATCCACCACCCAGTAAAGATACAGAACAGTTCAATCACTGTAAGGATCTTGTTGCTCTTTTACGATCATGTCTGTTTCCTTGGTGCCCTCAACCCATCCTATATCCCATCCTCTGGTGACCACCAATCTGTCCTTTCTTATATTTTTGTCATTTCAAGAATGTCATATAAATGGAATCATACAGCTGTAAGCATCAGTTTCTTTTTTTCTTTTACTCAGCATGATTCTCCAGAAACTCATCCCAATGGCAGTATGTATCAATAGTTCATTCCTTTTTACTGCTAAGTAGTGTTCCATATATGGCTGTACCACTGTTTGTTTAATCATTCACCCATTGAAGGTCATCTGGTTTGTGTCCAGTTTTTTGCTATTGTGAAAAAAGCTCTTACACATAGTCATGCTCAGTTTTTGTGTGAACATGAATTTTTAGTTCTCTGGAATAAATGCTCAAGAGTACAATTACTAAGATATGTGATAATTTCATGTTTTGTTTTATAAGAAACTGGCGAACTATTTTCCAGAGAGGCTGTACTATTACACATTTCTACCAGCAAAGTCTGAGTGATCTGTTTCCTCTGCATCCTTGCCAGCATCTGTTCTTGCTACAACATTTAAAATAACTTTTACCCATTGTGATAGCTGTGCGGTAATATCGCATTGTGGCTTCCGTTCGTATTTCTGTAGCGGCTAGTGAAACTGAACATCTTAATAATGTGTTTATTTGCCACCTGTATATCCTCTTCAGTGTCGTATCTGTTCATGTCTTTTACCTATGACTAATTGATTATTTGTTGTTTTTTATTGTTTTGAGGGTACTTATATATTCTAGATGTTAATCTGTTGTCAGGTATGTGGTTTTTGAACATTTTCTCTCAGTCTGTAACTTACCTCTTCATCCTCTTAACAAGATATTTATCTCACGGAGCAAAAGTTTTACATTTTGATGAAGTCCAATTTGTGATTTTTCCCCCTTTTACTGATCATTCTCTTGGCATTGAAACCATAGCTCTTGACCTTCCACTTGCTTTTGTAAAGGACACTTCATTGGAACACAGCCATGCCCATTTGTTTACATATTAGGAATGGCTGCTTTTCTGCTACAGCAGCAGAGTTGAGTATCTGTTACCCAGACCACATGGCCCACAAAGATGAAAACATTTACTAAGTGGCTTTTAAAGAAGAAGTTGGCCACCTCTGATGTAGTACACAGTAATTATTTCACATTTATAAAAGGTATTTTGTGGACAACAGCAAACTGGAACATAGGTTATAATCTTAATGAAAAAATAATATAAATTTATACCCATTGTTAAAACTGTGTTAACAGCTACTTAACAGAAGAACATCAAAGGGAGAGAAAACAAAGCTGATTTGTTAGATTTGGGAATTCTAAGATGTTTTCCTTCCCCCAGTTTCTCATGTTAAAAAAATCAGTTAGGTAATAAAAATTATCAGAGTTCAGGAATTCAAGACCTCTCTGGGTGGGGTCGTGTCTCTAGGGAAAATTCCTACAGGTGGTTAGGAAGTTTCCTGCCTGTGCAGTTGTTCTGGAAGTAAGACATGCACAGATGGGAGAGTAAGATGAAGTCGTTTTCCCCCTCCTCTTCTAGTCCCTTCAGGCAGGGCCAAAGCATTTTGGCTGCAGGGCTTATTAGAAATGCAAAATGAATATCTAATCATAGGCTTTCTAACAGAGCCGTTCTTAGCTGTCCAAAGTGGGTTTAGATCAGTACCTTGATTAGCTACAGATACGTGCAGAGCTTATATTTCTGATGGGATTCAGACTATCTGACTATAGTTAATAGGCTTATTACTGTTGCACTGTATACACCTTAGGTTTCCTGCATGCAGGCATGCACACACACACACTACATATATAATACACCACATATACTATACACTAAATATATATATATGTATATATATAGTCCCCTTTGAAAAGAATATATATTTATCTTGAAAAGAGCATAACATATATTTTTTACAAAGGGGATTTTTAAGTGCATGACACACCCACACACAATCACTATGAAGGCCAAACAAAATTTCTGTGGGCTGAATATATCCCTCAGGCTGTAAGTTTTTAACCTCTGCCCTGGAAAATATTTGGAGTAAAACTAAACATGGCTACCTAGCAAACAGACTGTGACTTTGAATTTGATGCGGATCAATTGAACACGCTACCCCATTGTTGGGATGCCTCATTGAGTCCAGGCTGATCAGGACATTTGTTTGTGCATTTGTATCACACGTGAAGTGTAGGTAGCGACAGTCACTACCTGGTTGTGAGTTCACGTCATTTTGGAGTTTCAAAGGGGTCTGATGAGACATTCTCAGAGCTCTGCCCTCCATACCATTCTGGATAAATGGCAGTCTAGCTGTGGAGAGGACACGTCTATTACCAAAGAACTCAGCACCTTGTAAGGTGGTTCGGTTCATTACAAAGCACTTCACTTATCTGGGAGGTTTTCATTCTATTAAACAAATACAATTTCCTTGTCAAATATTCTTATTGACCCTTTGGAATTCTATAACAGTATCTAATTCCTCTTCTGCTTGGTGTTGCTAATTGTTTCAACAAAGCTACCAAAAGATCCTAAGTCTTAGGAACTCCCTGCAAAAAGAGCAACAGCTCCTTCCAGGTTGCCAGATGCTTCGTCTACCCCAAACTGATGCTGGGTGTTAGCAACAACAGTTATTTGGAAATGCCGGTAGAATGCTGCAGAGCCCTACTGACAGCATGGGATCCTAGTATCAAAGGAGTGGTCAACCGCTTGGCTGTAGACGAAGCCCAAGGTTGAATCTGTTAGTCGGTTTCCTCATCATAAGAGGGTCTCACAGTGAGTTTACCATCAACTTCAGTTCCTTAGCGGTATCCACCATATTTTTCTTACCCATGCTTTCCTGTCCTGTTTTTTTATGGCTTTCATATAGTTGTAGGTGCAATAATTTACAATTCTACCATCTTATTTCATTGCATTAGACCTGGTTCATTCTTCCAACCCATTTAAGTATTCTTGTTAATTTTAACTTTTTCTCATTCATTTACTCAACAAATACGCCATGCACAGTTCTTTCGCCAAGTAATGTAAATACAATGGTGGAAATACTTAGAGATTAATTCTATATTCATTGTTACTTGGAGCTTGGTGTCATCTGTGAATGGGATGAGCATATATTAATGTGACAAAATGGCCAAGCAGCGTTAACATCAGGTATAGAAGGGTGTTTGATCTTAGAGTGCCTCAATCTAATTCACTACAGTATCACATTATAAAGGAGAACAATTGTTTTATAATGAAAATAAATGTAGAAATGAAATTTGATAAAGTAATTCACATTTCATATTTTCTTCTTCCTTTATGTTAAGATAAAAAAGGGCCTCTTAGTGAATCAGTAAAATAACATGACAAAGAGTATCTTCTGAAAAATAATAGCAAGCATCCTCATTAATATAACTAAGATAGAACTATTTTCATTAAAGTTATGAGAAAGATACAGATGCCTATTCTCATCACTTTGCCCAAAAATATATTGGGAGGTTCAACTAGCACAACAAAATGATGTAAAGGAATAAAAGGTATTAGGATTAAAATGAAGAAACAAAAGGTTATCATTTTAAGCACTATGATTGTTCACATAATGCTGAGACAATCTACTTCTAATCATTACTAATAAAAGAGATAAGTAATGTTGCTGTCATCAATGTATAAAAATAAAAAATGTTCATATCTATCATAAACAATAGAAAATTTAATAAAAAATCCATATTTTTTTAACAGCAAATGAACATGACAAGTGACTTAGGAATATATGTGCAATACCTTAGGGACAGATGACAACATTTTTCTGAAGCCATGAAAGAAAACCTGAGAGATTCATTATGTTCAAGGGTAGTGAGACCCAGAGGGTGAAGATGTCAGTTGCGGAGAACTCCAGCCCGTGGGGAAAGCGAGGCCTCAGAAGCATGAGTTGGGCAACGGTTTCAGCCAGGCAAGCATAGCGTCAGAGTCTCAAGAAATCAGCAGCTGGGACCTCACAGATTCTGTGCTGCACATGAGGAGACGGCCAAAGTTGGAAGGATGAAAGGGATAGAGGCATCGTATCAGATAACATTTTATTTGCATTAGAAAAGTGGTGGAACTAAAAGTAATCTTAGTTATATGGACTGTGTAACTATGATGGAGTGAAGAATAAAGGCTGCTGCTCTGCAGCCCCACTGTATACAGTCAGCGTCTAATAGGATATAGATGGTGTAGCTGGGGAGAGTTTAAGAACTGTCTGTGCCAGTGTGGTTGGGTAAAGGCTAGTGGGTTGGGCAGCTAGGGAGCAGGTAGATGGGCCACTGCTGTAACCCCAGCAGTACTGACAGGGAAGGCGGAGTGGGCTGGGAGTGGGAGTCAGAGGGAGAGCCGTCGCCGTAAGGCTGTGGCTGTGGCTGTTGGGAGAGGAGGACACCCGGCTCCGTGGCGGCCAGCAGAGAGGGATCCGGGGGAATAAGCGTTCCAACCTCACTCTCCTTTAGTTCTCCAGTTCCCTGCTGGTGCCTGCCACTAGCTGGCTCCGGCTGGAAACCAGAGAGTAGAGAGGTGGAGTCCACAGAGGGTGGCGTCCCAGGGCACAGAGAAGAGCATGATGGATTTGGGGAAGCAAAGGCAGAGTGGCCAGCTTACAGCAGCAGCTCCCTGCCAGGTTATAATGGTGGCAAGTCTACTTCCAGACTCAGTTAATGGTGAGAATTAATGTTGAAGGATGGCTGATATTTGTATTTTAATTCAGTGAGGACTAGGCAAGAACAGAGCTTTCTGGGAAAGGGTTCTCAGTGTCTGTTGCTGAACTGGGATGGGCAGAGGAGGATCTGATCTGAGAGGAAGTCCGTGGTGAACAGAGGTGAGGACTTCGTATTTGCCTTGTTAGTGTAGCTGTGTACTCTGAGCAGCCAGGTATGATCTTGTGGAATCTCATTTTATTATATACCTATGTACCCAGGTAACTCCAATTAGTAGGAGTCACTGAATTAGACATGTGCTTTCCATTCTCCTTCCTACTGCTACATCAACCCCTGAGCAAAACGGAGCTTTCTGCACGAATTGTCTTCATTTGGATCTCAGCTCCATCATTAAACAAATATTTATTGAGTGCCTGCTGTGTGCAAGACACTATGCAGACACAGTGGGAATACAGCAATGAATAAGACAGTCCTTGCCGTTGACACCTTCCAACATGCTGAGAGAAGGAAAACAAGGTCATGAAAAGCTACAATGCAGGACAGAATTTGGTATCTTCTCCCCCACCTCTGTTTTTTCCAAGCTGCTTCTCTCAGTGAACGATATGGTTCTTGTCCATTTTGTTTGTGTTTCATGCCTTGATTCTCTTGACAAACCTCATGTTAGAGGGACGATGATTCTGTGGTTCAGGGAGCTGGAAGCAAGCGGGGGTTTAAATAACAGCATGTGGGTGTTTAGCAGGAGACCTCTTCCCTAACGACATCATGCTTTGGCTGAGGGCAGGGTGGGAGGCAGAATGTGGGCTTCTTTCCTAGTGTCTCCAACTGAGTAGTGTCCTGCTGAGAAAAGTGCCATTAGCACAACCAGAGAACCCTGCAGATTTATAAAGTGTGATCAGTGTAATTCTCTGCACATTAGCTTGAAGACACATGGCTTATGGCATTTAACTCTTACCAGTTCCAGACTTACGCAGTGACCTTAGCCAGAGGCTGTGATTTTGCCTTTAGCTCTACTCTCATAGCCATGGAATCCGCCGTGTCACAAAGAAAGGAAGTGCAAAGGGGAGGGGGGGAGTGAGCTTTTTCGGGTAAGGGGTACCTTTGCAGTGAGCTCCGCTCTTCCTTAAACTTCCTGTGGGGGCTCATCATTAGGAGACCTGAGCGCTATGGAGATGCACAGGTTCTGCTGTCTCAGAATCCAGTGACTGCAGGAGCGTGCCCCTAGCCTCTCCTGCTGCTCACGGATTCTTCCACCCTTCCAGCTGTGGTCACAACCAAGGACTCGGGTAGAAAATGTCCAAATGGCTGCAGGCTCCTCCCAACCTAGGTAAGAGGTACAGAGGAGCTCCAGCATGTTGCTTGCTGGGTCTGACATAAGCTGTTGTTTGTTTTACCGTAAACCTAAGTACAAGTATATCTGGGTGGAGACTGGGCCCCTGACAAGGCCCCTGAACTCCAACCTGCCCTCTTCTACCTCCAGTCCAGGATCCCCTAAAAGGGGTCCTTAGAACACCCTACATGGGATCTGGAGGGACAAAAAAGAGGGTTTCATGGTCAGAACAATTCAGGAGGCACTGCATGCCATCTCCCCGCTCTGAGGATACTAATCTGTATGTTAAAGCCCTGAGAAGTCTTATAATTAGCAAGAAAAAAAAGTATAGTTTGATTAAACTCACATTTTATACATTTATTTACACACACACACACACACACACACACACCACCACCACCACCACCACCACCACCGCCACTACCACCACCACCACCACTACCACCCTACCAGTTAAATGCCCCCTGCATCTGTTTCTCCACAGATGCTCCTCCAGGGCTTGCTCCTCCAGGCCCAAACTGGGCTCTGGGAATCTCCATTAGGGCGCTGCTGCTGGTGGGTTGTGGGACCCTGAGGGCAGGTCCCTAGCCCTGGGCTCCTGTTTCCTCAGCTGTAAAATGAGGGGTTTGCATCACATGGTCCCAGTAGGACTTCCAGCTCTGCCACTCCGAATTTTGCAAGCACAAAATTGTGTGTCCCCTCTTTGTGCCTCATGTCCTTGTCCTACAAACAAGAGAAGCATGAGCTTCAGAACAATGGGGTGGTCCATAGAAAAGACAGATGCAGGACAGCTTAAGCTGGGCTTCCAGGCCCTGCCTGCACTTGCACCTTGCTTCATTCTGAAGCTGAAGTCTGCTTATTGTCAAACATCTGGAAAAAGTACGCACAAATGAAATCAAAAGCTCCAAATGAGAAGCTGGCCACAGGGAAGCCAGAGACTTAAGCAGCTGGTATAAAATGAAGAATCTGGAGGCTGCCAGGAAAGTGAAAGAGCAAGGTCTGGTTTGAATCCTGGCACCAGCCACTTAGCCTCACTTGATCTCAGATGCTTCAAGTTAACTCCTAGCTCGCTGGGTTATCCTGTGGATTAAATGAGAAGCAAAGTCGCAGAGCCAGAGAGCCTGGGTTACAGCCTGGCTCTGCTCCTCACTCACCATGACCTTAAGAAAGTTCTTTGCCTGCCCTGTGCCTGTGTTTCCCTTTCTAGGGTTTTGTGAGGATCAAAGCCATAGTCCAAAGTCAAGTTCTCACCTCGTCAGCATTCGATCAATGGCTGTCATATCAGCAATGGCATCACAGCCGTCTGTTTGTTTCCGTTGCTGTCGTTGGTTGTAGCAAACTCTCGGTAAATGTTGGGCTCTCCATCTGCTTTCTGGTCTATACTTTTCCAGCCTCATTGAGTATTGGGCACCATTGTCTGCTTTCTTGCTTAGAACAGAAGGGTTGGCCAGATGCAAAGGGAGGTCTTGATATGTACAAAACAAAACAAAAACATAACCTGACTTCTTAAGCCATTTAAAAGTTTCCTTTAGAAACAAACCCATTTCTTGAACCACCTTTGGGGTCCCATATAGCTTGTGATTTATGTACCTGTGTGTTTTAGTGTCAGTGGGTCAACCAGGAAAGGGGAGATGAAGTCACGGAACTCCTGTACATCTTTCTAAGCCCCTGGCCCAGAGGGTTAGCCTCCTAGGGTGCAGGCAGAGGAGCCCCCAAATCCACTGCATACCCTTCTGCCCCAGTGAGCTGCTGTGCTCCGCCCATGTCTCTCGGCAAAGACCTGCCGAGTGACTATTGACATTGGGTGGAAAGGAAAGAAAAGCAGTGGGCGAGTAGCTGCTGTTTGTAATGGCAGCGTGGGTAGTGGAGGCGGGCCAGCCCCGGCAGAGTGACAGCTGTGGTACCCAACATTGTCAGCGCAGATGCTGATGGCCTCCGTTCCCAGTGCCTGCCCACATTTGTGCACCCTGTCATGGCAGGGTGACAAGCCCAAACACAAGGGGCCTCCCTTTCTTATGCTAATGCTCTGTTGATGACAGTTTCACCAGGTGTGACAGCCACCACAGGCAGCCCCCACCTCTGCTTCTCCAGTAATCGGCCTGATTCAGGACGAAGCAGCTGGGGGACAGACACCACTTCTACCAGCCATGAAGGTCTCAGTCCCACAAGCAGGTGACCCTCCTCTGGAAGTTGCCTTGTTTCCACTGACAGTGACATCTTGTCACTATCTACCACCACTGTAGCTTCCACAGTCTTCTTTATGTTTTTAAACACACCCAAACCAGCCTGGTGTCTGGCCTTTGCCCTCCTTGGCCCTTCTGCCTGGGCCTCTTGACCCTTGCTCTTTCCTTAGTTGATGCCGTCTAGTTTCTCAGCACTCCCATTGGTGTCATCTCCTTCCCTGACCCCCTGTCCCACACGGAGAGCCCCTCATTCTCCTGTCCACATCCTGTTTCTTTCCTAGATCACACTGATTTCAGTCTTACATTACCTTGTCTGCTAATGTATTCACCTGCCTATTTGTCTCTTCCACTAGAATATAAACTCCGTAACGGCAGGGACCTTGTCTGTCTTGGCCATTCCTGGAGCCTAGCCCCAATGCCTGGGACATAGTAGCTCCTCAATGAACACAGGTTGAATGAATACAGTACTGAAGCTAAGCACCAATGAAAATGCTCCCATAAGTAATGGGCTCACCAACCAATGATTTTGACATGGCAGCCATGCCTTCCAGGGCACACACCTTCTCAGAAAAGCACCCCCAAATGACCCTACGGTTCAGTGAGAGCAGATCAACTTTCCTGTAAATGCCTGCTCTTGTCCTTCTGTGAATCTCATCTGTCTGATCCTTTAGCCCTCCCTGGTCTCTGGCAACTCTAGTTGCAGCTACTTAAATGTTTAACATTTGCTCCTCCAAGCTACTTCAGCCTGAGGGCTATGGGTAAAAATCGTTTAAAATTCTTGGTTTTTTTTTTCCAAAAACTTGTGAACATCTCTCTTATCTTTGAAGTCTAGGAATTTCACAAGATACCCCAAGCATGTATGTCTTTTTTCATTAGTTCTGCCAGGGCTTAGTGAACTTTTTCAATCTAAAGACTAGACCACCACGTGTTTCAATTCACAGTTTTCTTCTCTTACTTGATTATTACTTTTCTCCCATCCGTTTTCCATTCTTCTTTTGGCTCCCTTGCTAATGACTTACTAAGGACCCTGGATCTATACTCTAAGTCTTTTATTGTTTCATCTTTAAATCTCCTTTTAAAATTTTAATTCTTATGTATTTATGTATTTGCGTTCACATTGATTTGTAAGATGTTTCTTCTAAGGTGTCTTTCCAGACACTAATTCAGATCTCAGGAGTGTCTCTTCACTTTTTCAAATATCTTATTAAAATATTTAAACCCTGAAATAATTTCTTCCAAAAAGTCTGTCTCTTGCTTCAATGGCACCTCTTTGAGAGAGAATATTCCTTTCCCACCAAAGTTTTTTCGTTTTTCCTGCTTATTCAAATTCTTCTGCCTCAGTGAGAGCGACCTCTTCCAATTCTTCAGCGTGGTCGCTCTCTCAAATGAGTGATTCTTTTTGAGATTCAACTTCAATTTTAACTTTTTTCTCAGTTTTAATTTTTGTCTTGATTTTAATTTTCAATGTGGTAAACATTGATATAATGTACGTAAGTATTAGAGTCTTCAGTACTTTCTAAAGATGTAAACAATCTTGAAAGCAAAGAAGTTGAGCAGATTCTGGTATATTCATTTACTCAAGAAATGTTACTGAGTACCCATACCTATAACAGTATGTGCCAGTTGCTGGGTAATGTGGGTCATGGGGAACAGCAGAGAATGCAGCAAGGCCATTGTCTTTATGGATGTTCTACCTGAAGAGGCAGATGATTAAAAAGTTAACAATTTAAAATAGAAAATAATTGCAGGTGATGATAAGCGCAATGAAGAGAACAAAACTGGGAATGGAGAGTGAATACTACTAGGGGTTGCAATTTTGTATGTGGGAATTTTATATTTGGGAAGGGCACATTGGATCCGGGACTTGAATGGGCCTGATTCTTTGTGCTATTTCTCCCAGGAGGGCCAGAGACTCAATGTGCACATAGACTGATGGCGGCCCATAAGGACATGATAGAGGTTCCCAGTGGATGTTGAAAACAGCAAGACCCTTGTCATTCATGAAACACACTACTCCTCATAAATAGATTCATCCTAAGCTCAAGTTCAAAATATTTATTGCAATTGTAATAGTAAGAACTATTTGTTGAATATTTAATATCTAATATTTACCAAACACCAAGGACTGTGTAAATTATGTTGCACACGTTTCTCACTGAACCTTTATAATAACACAATGACCTAACTAGCATTCATATCTCCACTTTATATATAAGGAATCTGAAGCCTAGACACGCAAAGCCCATTGTTGATGTGGTTACTTAGTAGCAGAATCAAGATTCAAATCCTGATTTCCCTGTTTCTAAATTCATGCTTGTGACTATGAGGCAGTTATACTAAGCCGGGGCATACAAAAATAAATGCACATTTCCAGCTTTGTAGAAGCTCATTAAATTATGGCAATAATGGGTAGATAGAAAATTATTATATCATATGGTGAATGCTGGGATAGAACAAATGAAAAAGGAAAAAGAATGTTGGGGCAGAAAAGCATGGAGTATATTGGGAGACCAGAGGAGGGTCATTTAACCTGTCAGGAAAGTACATAAAGAAGGCTTCTAGAAAGAGGGATTTGTGAACTTGAATCGAAAATACATAGAGGTAACCAAATGGAAAAAGGAGAGAAGGGTATTCCTGGTAAAGAAATGAGCATAAACAGAGATGCTGAGTTAGGTATATTGTTGAGAACCCAGAGGATTCTGGGCAGGTCTCGGTGGTGCATGAAAAGTGGGGCGACTATAAGCAAGAAGTTGTACAGTTTAAAGATGTGTGATCATGGGGTGCTGCACACCATTTTAAGAAGCTTGGAACTTGTTTGGTGAAAAACAAGCCCTTGAAAGCTTTCAAACAAATATCAAGATAAGACTTGCTTTAGGTAAAGTGTTCTGATGGCCATTTTGAGGATGGGTTGGAGGTGGAAGGACAGGACTGAGATCAGAAGCTTTAGGAAACAACTGTAGTGGTCCAGGGAAGAGATGATGGTGGTCCCTTCCATGGCAATGGTGCTAAAAATAGAGACAAGGAGGAAGCCTGAGAGAGCTGAGGAGAAATCAGCAGTGTGTGGTGCCTGATTGGAAGTTGATATTGAAAGGGAGAACCAGTGTGATCCTCAGATCTTGGCTCAAGTGACTAGATAAATATTGGTTCCATTCAGAGAACTGGGCAGGAGAACAGCACAGGAGGGGAGGCTGAGCAGATATGATGCAATGGTGTGTTTGTGGTGCATTGTAGACACCCATTGGCATGTGCTGGGAGTCTGCAGCTTACCACAGAGATCTGGGCTGGAGAGAGACATCCGGGACTCTCAGCAACTCCCTGAATGTTAAAACAATGAGAATGGATGAGATCATCCAGGAAGCAGCTGGCGGGACAGTGGTGGTAAAACAGAACAGGAAGGGCATAGCATTTAAGAATCTTCAGGCAACATAACTCATGTTTTATAAAACAAGTCACAGAGATGGTGGCTAACAAAATCTTAGCTGGTGAGGCTAGGCAGGAAATGGTGTGAGAAAGGTTGTTAGGAAAGGAAGAAGGAAGGGAGTGAGTGGGCAACGATGGTGAGCACCAGGGGATGGAGGGGGAAGTCTTGGGTCCAGGGAAGATCTGTGGCGAAGAGATGACCAGTAAGTGGACAAACCAAGGAGGGACTGCATTGCTCATCTTTGCAGGAATATTTACAATTTAGAGAAGAATATCTTCTCCATTCGAATCACATCAGGCCACGTACCCAATAAAGACTTGAATGATTTGGAGTCTCTAAACCATACCTCACTGGCTTTGCTACTGCTCTTATCTGAAGGTCAACCCTACCCGTCCCTGCGCCATAATCCAGGAACCAAGGTCACAGGGTTATAGAGCTGCTGGAAGGTCTAGATCACATGACAAGGAGCCACATTAAACTGTAGCTTTATGGTTCCTTGGGAAGCTACATGAACAAAGATACCTAGACATCTGAGCTTAGTTGTCTTTTCCTAGACATCTGAGTTGGAAATTTTGGTTGGGCACCTGAAAGCTGTATAATGCAAGTATTCCATGGAGATGGCCTCTCTTTTTGGTGTTGTAATTGGAATCAAGTACTTCTTTGTTACTCAGTAAACTTTTAGTGGCAAAAATAGCATGAATATGACGGTTAGACAGGAGTTTTACTGAAAGATCAGTGACAAGGACTGGCTCCAGAAAGATAAATAATCTTCATTTTGCATGGCAACCTAATGACAGATGAGGACAGATGGTGACAACCCTCAACCTGGAAATCTACTTGAATCAATCAATCAATCAATCAGCAACTATTTATTGATCTCCTGTTTTGGCTAAGAACACAGACCTTGGAGTCAGATGCCTTAATTCGAAACCCCATTTTTCCATGAATTGGTGACTTGTCTTTGGGAGAATTCCAAAACCTTTCCGAGCTTCAATATCCTCCTTTAAATAAAGAGGAAAATAATTATATTTAAGCCAGCGGGTTGTTGTAGGGACCAGATGAAGTGTGCAGACTCACTAAGTGTGAGCGGTGCTGTTGTCATTGCTTCCCATAATGTGGTTGCGAGTGTCATTGCTACTGCGGCTGCCGTCAGTTCTGGGAGCCCCAGGTAATCGCACAGGCTTTCTTTCTTTCTTGGATAATTGTAGGGTGTTTCCCAGAAATGGGTAAGGGGAACTGCAAAGAAATGCTCAAGGTGGTGTCCTGGATCTGTTAAGCCAATCCTGGGTATTTCAAGTTCATAGTTTTATAAATGCTTAGAGCACACATTAGCCTTTGCCTGTGGGGATAAAAGAGAAGAGAAGAATAAGAACGAGAAGCCAGGTGCAGAGACAGAGGAAGGCAGGCGAGGGCGAGATGTGGTACGGGAAGGTAAGAACTTTATCTGTGGAAAAAGCAGCTACCATAGGTTTTGCCTCAATTTTTGTTGGGCTTCATTCATTCACTCAATAAATACTTAACAGAATGCCTCCTATGCGCCAGGCACTCCTCTAGGTGCTGGGGAATACCATGATCACCAGGAAATAACAAGTCCCATCCTTCATGAATCTTATATTCATGGGGGAAGGAAAGGGAAAGACAATAAAATATCATCAAAGAACTTGTTTTGGATAACAGTTAATGCTAGGAAGAAAATAAAGTTGGATGAGTTGCTAGAGATTGGAGGAGGGTAGGTGTGAGGAGTTACTCAAGTCACGTGATGAGGAAGGGCAGTCTTGATTACTAAAGGGGGACCCAACTTATTGGGGTAAGTCCTTATTCAATGGTGAAGTTTCATTCCATGCAGTGGATCAGACGGGTCTGTTCTGTCTCCCTACCTCTTCACAAGGTCTTCTGCTCCCCACAGAGGTTGCCGCTTTTGTTGTGAGTGAAATTGGGAGCAAGATGTGGTTATGCAAAGCTCAGCTCCTCTCCTCTCCTCCTTGGGCAGAGTGAGGTGCCTGCGAGGACACATATTCCACTATGCTTCCTGGTGCTTTGAGTTTTACAAGGGCAAAACCTATGTTCTTTCTAATCCTGGGGTTCAGTATTAGGGCACCCTCCTGCCTTTATAAACCGGTCCTCATGCCCAAACACAACGATTCTGAAAGTGCAATGTGTGGACCAGGGGCATCAACATCGTGTGGGCAGTTGTGAGGTAAACTCAGGCCTCATCCCAGACCATCTGAATCAGAAACCCAGGGTGTGTGCAGGGGGAGCCCAGCAGTCTGTGTTTTAACAATTGCTCCCAGTGCTTCTGGCGAGTGCTCAAGTTTGAAACCACTGCTCCAAGACAGCTTCACTTTCTGTCATATGCAGTGCCCCAGGGGTTGGAAAAGCTTGTAGTTCCAATCTGCTTGAAGTCAGCAAAAAAGAGCCTAGAACTTGAACCTAGAACTCGAATATCAGAAGTTAATGTAGTTCTTTTGTCCGTGTCCGTGTTCCTCAGCATTAGCACTAATGATATCTGGGGCTGGTTAATTCTTTGTTGGGGATTGGTCTTATGCTCGGTCGGATGTTAAGCAGGATCTCTGGCCTTTACTCCCTAGATGCTCGGAACACCCCCCCACCCCTTTTCTCCCAGTTGTGACAATTAAAATGTCCTCAGATGTTCCCAAATACCCCCTTGGATGCAAAGTCACCCCTGGTTGAGGACCACTGGTCTTTCTGAATTAGTTGAGGGTATAGCTTACTGAGTACTCTCAGGGACCACTAAATAAATTGTCTTCCTTAAAGAAAGAACACTGCCCACCTCATAAATTGTTGGGATGATTAAATGCAAACATCTGAAAACCCTTAAAACAGTATGTGTCTTATCAAAATTACCGTATGAGTTAGGATTATTATCTCAATTATTGTTGTAATTGAATAATATATAAACCGTGAGAAGTCTATATAAAAATTAGAAACTGTTAATGTTATTATGACTTTAATTATTACTAATCTCCTTATCTCTTTAAACTTCTACACAGAAGTTGGCTGTTCTTGTTAGTTTATTATTACTCTCTTCATGTCCTGAAATATCTGAAATTGCTCTTATTTTATACATGGCATTCCTAAGTCTTCTCCCTATGAGAAAGGATCAGAAAGACCTTTGTTCTTACTAGTTTTGCCTTATCCCATCTTCCTTCCATGTAGAAAAATGTGGTAAACATGTTTTCAACCACTCATCTCTTTTCCCTGCCCTCCTTGAGGAATGCTCAAACACATTTGGATAGCTTCTTTTTACAGCCCTCCAAATTCTGCAATTTAACTCAATTCAACCTGCTTTGAAGAAGAAGAGCAGGTTCTTTCCTTACCCATATCCCATCCCATGAACATTCTGATCCAAACAGGATAGAGACACTCTTTTAAAATACACCCCTCTTGGTGTCCTGGGATTGACTACTGGCTGCGTCCTTCACTCTATAAGAGCAAACATTTGAGCGAAGAGGGAAATGTCGGTAAACCATCCGGATGTTTCGTTGATGTTGTGCCATGCAATGGAAGTTGTGCAACATCTGGATGACAACCTAGTCTTTTGGCTTTCCACTGGGCTGCTTGGGTATTGTGTAGACAGAGGCTTTATCTTAACATGGCCATAATTTATGAGTTCGGAATTTCAAATTCAATCCAAATCCTTTGGAGCCTGAATCCATTCACCCTTGGCAAAACGTGAGTATGTGTTTTTGAAGCAATAAGAATTGGAAAGTTTATTAAAAAGTCTCAAAAGGCATTTGGAACATCAAATAACTCTCAAAAACCAATGTTTTTGTGATTTAAATGAATCAGAAACATATGGATTAAATTTCCTTTAAATTGCTCTCAAGATTAAAAATCAAGGGAAAAGTGCCCAGGGCCAAATGTGTTTTGGGTTTTGCAGGACGAAGTATGGTTGAAACGGAGCTGGAGATGTGAATAGCACCCACATCGCTGCTGGGGTACCCCGTCCTCACATCGGTTTAAGGACCAGTTTAATTCACAGAGCATTTGTTCTCACTCTGCTGAGCAACCACACAGACCACCTAACACAATCCTAATAACAAACACCAACAATTAAGATGTCTGCTAATTTGCAGTTAGCCAAAAACAAACAGCATACTTGAAAGTCCAACTAAAGATGTCTCTTTTTAAAGTTCCCCTGCAGAATCTGAAAGTGATTAAAAGACAAATTCTGTCTGAAAAAAGAGATCTTTCAAGCATTATTTGAAAGTGGGCAGAGATGGGGCTTTCTAACAGCCAAGCCACCTCAAGCAGCAACCCAGTCTGGGCTTGTCATCCTTGGACTTGGATATCAACCTAGATTCAGTTGGGAGGGCTTTAAACATAGCCAGAGAAAACCGACCTGGAAGCCAGGGCAGGGATGAGCATGGGCGCTTCCTTTCCCACCGGAGAGGGTCTTTATTTGGTTTCCCCCACTCATATAGCTTTCTACTCTTGTCAAGGGGAAGGGCAGTATCAGTTTGATCTTATTGCTGACCAAAATACATCTTAAAACATAAAACATATGCTTTAATCGGATTGCCTCTTTCATATCACCTGCTTTTGGATCAAATTATTTGCCCTTCCATTTCTGCTTCTTCAAATGAAAATAACAGACCTTTTCCCTAAATTCACCATGCGTGACTTTGACCAGCCCCTGGAGGCAAAGAGATCTTTGAAGGGAAGAACACCAAGTCTGACTTTGCTTGCTTTTTCTAACTGGCCCTGCTGCAGACTTTTTCCACACCACCTCCCCTCTGCTTCCTATTCCCCTCCTTCCCCAGTTTTAATTTTATGGCTTATATTTAGGGATTTTATTGCAGTTAGAGGTTGTATTTATTATCTCCCTTTATTGAGTTTCCCATCTGATCTCTGATACTGTTATACATTTCCAAAAGCCATTTATTTGTTCAACAAATATTTATTAAGCTCATACTATGTGCCAGGTACAGATTTACTGAAGATATATCCGTAAACAGGACAATTCACAGTAGATGAGTAAATAAATGGGTAAATAAGATAATTGGAGATAGTGGTAAGTGTTATTGAGAGTATAAAAAGCATTGATGTGATGAGAATATCAGTGAGTGCCTGAGTGTGGGGACGGAGAGAGAGAAAGAGAAGAAAGAGAGACTAGGAGGAGATTTAATATGCAGTTATGAAGAGGATCTCTGAGTCGGTTCTATTTGATTCTGTATGGAGAGGAGTAAACCTTGTAAAAAGCTGGGGTCTATGGTGTGGGTGAGAGACAGAATACTATGAGATTAGAAAGGTAAGCAGGTGCCAATCCTGCAGGCTCTTGTAAAGCACAGTACAGTTTTGCATTTTATTGCAAGATGGGGACATTTTCAGTTGAGGCAAGCATCACATAGTTGCATTAAAGAACACTACTTTCGCTGATATTCGTAGAATGGTCTGTAGGGAGCAAGAGTTTATAACAAATGAGACCTGTGTATTAAATTTATGTCCCACCTTCAGTCCCTCCTTTGTGCTAGATGGCTTGGACACCACTGATTCATTTATCCCTTCACCCACAGGTGAGGAATTGAGTTCTATTGGGAAGCTTCTATCTTTTGCCGTGATAGGGGAGTAAGCTCTTTCAAAATCCTCAGCTGCTGAGCATTAGGATAATGGTATTTGATTGACTGCTTCATGATTGTTTGAACTTTGTACTGTATAGACCTGTCTTAAAATGTGTTAGTAGTTGAACCAACTCATGGTATATTCCAGATGCAATAAAAACACTTCAGAAATCTCATCAGGATTGAATTTGGATCCTCTGAGATACTTCTTCATCTTTAAAATGGGTATAACAACAGACTTTGTAGGATTGGTGTAAGCTTCAGATTCAATCCAGAATGGAAATCACTTAAAAAAAAGCCTGGCACATCATGAAAGATTCCTCAGGATGGATTAGCTACTATTTTTTACCTCCAAGAGATCAAAACAATCTTTGAGCCAACCTAATTATGCAAGGATAACACAACAGAGAGACTGTAATACAAGGGCCAATCTCACTTGTGATTCATGAGGCAACAGTCTTTAATATTAGTGAATAGAATCATGCATTAAAAACATAATATTCCATTTACTAGGAATGCAGGGCCAATATTAATATTAGGAATGCTGTAAATATAGCACATTCCATCTCCTGGAATCCTTTCCTAATAGTCTTTAACTTTGGCTACCTGTAGATATTTAACTTTGATAACACATGTTGCAATCCATTGTGATCATTCCCTTAAAGGTTTATGAACTACTTCAGTTTAGAGATTGTAGCTTTTAAATAACAGTAAAAGGATAAAAGTACTCATACTCCCACTTCAAATCATTTTGCAATGTCTACATGCCTTTTATGCTATGAGTATCTCACTGTGAGTTTAGTATTTATAATGCATATTTTCATACAGTGTACCCTTCAAATGTAAGCTGACAATTCATCTGTTTCTTTTCTGAAGAAACAGTGATCTATTTCAGTGCTGGAGAAAAATTGGGCTGGTTGGCCACTTCATTGAGGACAATTCTTAAAGATATATTCAAGGTAATTTTGACTTCATGTGATTTTCACTGCATTTTTAGTTAGAAGATGAGCTGTTCCGCTGTGATAACAAATTAATTTTAAAACGAGTAAAGATGTAGTACCTGTTCAGGTTCCAAGTCCAGTAGAGATCCACACATCACTCAGATTCATAGGATGACAGTTTCCAATATTTGGACTGGCTGGCCTCTTGAGGTCATCACATAAGGGTATGAGAGAATAGAGTGCTTTTAAGGACAAGGCGTGGGAATGTCTTACATCACCTCTCAAGCTTTGGTGCATCTTTGAGTCATCAGGGGAACTCTAAAAATTGTTAATGCTGAGGCTGTGTCCAATACTGATCAAATCAGAATTTCTGGGGTATAGACCCATCGGTGTGCCTTAAACTTCCATAGGTGATTCAAATGTGAGCTGAATTAAGACTCAGTGGGTTGTTATCATTTCTGCTCACATTCTATTGGCCAGATTGAGTCACATGGCCCTGACTTGACAGGAAGGGAACCTGGGAAATGTAGTCTTCCTGTGAGCCCCAGAAGAGGGGATTGAAAAAGGAGCTGCCAAACCTGTATGATTGTGTCTGACATATTAACTTCAGAATGTATCTGCCCCTCCTCCCCATGTGGTCCTGCTGTAATATCATAAAAGCCTGTCCTGAGGCAGTAGCTCTGGAATGGGGAGGAAGACTAGATTGTACTGACATTTCAGAGATACTTGTTTTTATTCTGTCCCACTGACATTTGAAGCAGGATTCCCAGTGAAGGATTCTAATCTTTATTCTAAGAACATTGGGTGGCAAGTGAAGAGTTTTAACCCAGGTACCAATGAGACCAGATTCATTATTGGTAATTTGACTCAGCTATGATGTGGGGCAATTATGGATCAGTACAGGCCAGTTAGGTGATCTCTATCTGAGGTCATCCAGGATAAATGGTGGTAGCCTGGATTAAAATGATGTGTTTGAGAGAAATTTAGGAGATTGAAGCAATGGGATTATAGATTCTAACCATGAATTGCATGGTGGGTATAGGAGGTGTTTGTTAGGACTCACATGCTTCCGGCATAAGCAACCATGTGTTGATTGATGGAGGGATGGAGGCAGACACCTGGTGCAAGTGTGAATGAGAGTGAAGAAATAGAGATAATGCATATAGATAGACTTTTAAGAAGTATGTCTCAGAATGATGGTGGAGGGACAACTGGGGGCATTGATTGTTCAGCTATAAATAACACAATATTTGCTTCCCACTAGACTATTGCTCTTTGTGTATAGAGATCCCTGGGTCACAACTCAGATGGGAGAAGGTAGATATTAATCTTAGGGTACTGGTGCCCCTTTTTGTACTAACCCATGCCACCTGGTTGAGCCACATGTTTGTGTGCATACATGTCTGACTTAAAATAGATATTATGTCAGTTATCTAGGTGAAGACGGAAAGGTTCAGTATATTCAGTGGAAGAAATATTAAGAACCAAACAATACTCTTGATTGTGTTGTCTTAGTCTTGGCTAAAATGTAGCAGCTCAGGAAAATGTCTTTTTAATTGGTTGCTTTCTGTTCTGGTTCAAGAAAACGTTGTCTCGGGTGACTCAAAATTTTGAATGGAAAGTTGAAACTATTGACCCAAGGAGTGGTCCACTTATTTATTTGGAATCAACCCCTCTTCCCTGGACCCACCTCTAGGTCAAAAAGGCACTGGATCTTTCTTCTCAATGCTTACAAATAATTTGGTATACAGTAGGTGTTCAATAATTATTTTTGATGAATGAATAAATAGTTTGTGGCCTGCATCAGAAATAACCCTTCAGTTTTTTCTTCCCTGCTAAGGTTTCCCAGGGACTCTTTGAGTGGCCTAAGGACAGGCTAATGCAAGGATGTCCTCACACTGGTTCAGTCTACTTCCAATCTCCCAAAGGACAAATTTTCTCCACTCTGATAGTTTTTTTTAGTTGAGATTAATTATATACTATAAAATCCAACCCTTTAAAGTATGTAATTCTGGAGTTACAGTAGATTTAAAAGATTGTGCAAACCCATCTACTTCCAGAACATTGTCATCCCTGTAAGAAGGACCCCAAATGCATTCACTGTTGCTCCTGATTTCTACCTCTCTTCCTCCATGTGGAAGCCACTAATCTACCTTCTGCCTCTATGGATTTACCCCTTCTGAACATTTCATGTGAATGGAATCATGCCCTTTGTAGCCTTTCATGTCTGGCTTCTTTAAATTAAAATAATGTTTTCAAGGCTCACCTGTGTTGCACCATGTATCAGTACTGCATTCCATTCGTTGGCTGTATGGTATTCTGTTGGACGGATAGACCACATTCTGTTTATCCATTCATCAGTTGATGGACCTTTGGGTTGTTTCCATGATTTTGGCTATTAGGAATAATTCTGTGCTGTTCTAACAGGTTTGGAGTAGTTAGAAAGAGTCAACAGGTGCTCCTCAGTTACAGAAGGCGCCCAGGACAGCCGGGGTAACCAAGCAGTGAGGCTGGTACCAGTGAGTCACCTTTCCTTTTGATTTCTTTCATAAACTTACAGATGTGCTGCTTCTAGGTAGAAAGGCCTATCAGTGCAGCAAAATTTCACTTAAAATAGAGTGAACTTTTCCTTTAAGTCAATTCATAGCTAAAGGAAAACTAGAATAAATGCAATCAGACGGCAGCTTATTTTGTGGACAGCTGCAATAAAAATCTCTGGATTTCCGGGTTTCCTTCACTTGGACCAGGTGGTTAGGAATCTGCCCAACTCTAGCAGGAGGATTTGTTCTTTTAGTTATGCAGGATACAGGAAGAGGGAAGAGAAAAATTGTTGATTGCACCAGTGACTTCAATGACATTTCAATTCTTGCACTCAATCCAGTTTTTAATTTCTACCAAAGCATCTATTCTGATAATACACAATATTTTCCTTTATGAGCTGATAAATTTTTGGATGGATCTTTTTTGGACCCAAATTATTAATGCTTAGGTCCTCCTAATACTGAACAAACACATCTTTGCTTAGGTCTACCCAGGTTAATACCTCACCCCTCTTCCTCCCTTCTCTGCCCAGATACAGACAGCTTTGTTTCTTCAGCTAGTGTAGCACTCCATGAGGTTTGATCTCCATCACTGCATCTGCATTTTCCTTGAGGCTGTTTCCTCCTTACTGATCCAGGTGGCAGGCCCTAGAGCTAGGAGGGTGACCACCAGGATGTTTGGAGCTCACGGTATAAAGTTCCTAGACAATGCACCCCTTTTACACATGCCGTGTTTGAGGGTGCAAAATTGCACAAGCAAACGAAGCTGCCCACAACTGGCTAATTGCAGAGGCAATCATCGCCCCGGCTCCTTCCAAATGAGCAGGGAGCAGCTAATTGTGCTCACAATTGGCTGATTGAGCTCACAGTCAGTAAATTGCTGTTGCAACTGTTTGTGCATACAATTTTGCACCTGGGAGTAATCGTGGACGATAGGGTCTAACACACTTTGAAAGAGCATTACATAGTACAACATCTGAGAAATCCAACACCATCCAGTCTGCTTGGGGAATGTGAGCTGGGTAGGGGAAAGATACTTCTTAAACTGGAGCTGGGGTATCTCAGACCCTGAAGCAATGCCCCCAGAGTATACGTTACAACTTATAGCTCTGATTGTGCTGCACCATATATCTCTTACTTCATACTCAAAGCTCACTGCTCAGCCTGTAAACATCCGAGTCACAGGAGCGAGTAGAGGGTGTAGTGCTTAGGACACAAGGTTTGAATGCTGGATACCTTGGTTTGAATTTGAGCTCCTACACTTGCTGGGTACCCTTGGCAAACTTCCATTTTTCTCACCTTTAAAATGTTGATGATAATAAAAGTAACTGTCACAGGGTTGCTCTGAGGACTAAATGAGACACTGCCTGAGGACTGCAAGCACATAATATTTACTCATTGAATGTCTTCTATTTTTCTTTAACTTCTAGTGTAGGTCAAAATTTGGACATTACTTGATAGCCCGTGGGGTATCTCACACTCCAATTTTTCAGACAATTGTTAATACATTGGTGTTAGTATCAAAGAGATTTTTATTTTTTAAGTTTTCCTCCTTACAGCTATGTGACCGTAGCCATGTTGCTTATAGTCTCTAAACCACAGTTCACCAATATGCAAAATGGGGACAAAAATGTTATTTACCTTGTAGGTAGATAGGTGGCCAGATCTCATAGATCTGTTGTGAGGGATTCAATAAAACCATGCATGTGAAGGGATTAGCACATCGTAGGCACTCTAGATGCTAGCTCTGGCTGTTGTTGCTATTATAATTATTATGAAGCACACTGGGGACTTTGAGCTAATACTCATGACCTTATGTAACTTATTTTTATATACATAATATTAGATAACTCATGTCCACAGTACATCAACCTCCTACCCACTGGCCTGGCAGAATGGATCCTTCTAGATAGAAATAAGGTCTCTGAGCTCTATGGCAAAGGGTCATGGGCTCCCCTCAAATCTATGCCAGGACACAAGGAAGTTTTGAGAGACACGAGGCCCTGATCCTTATGTTTGCCTTGCCCTGGCTCATTTCTTGGTCCCTGATAGAGATGATTTTATAGGATTCTTACTCTCAGCAAGGAAAAAGAGATAAGGACAAGCTTTGGCAGGATCCGGAAATTAATCCAGGGGAGGCAGACATTGTGTCTCTAAATGTAATTGAATCTCACTGGGTCTGGGGTGGGGGTGGCGGATGGAGCACAGACCTTCTGACTTTTAAGTCTGCTGGGATGGGGGTTGGGAGGTGGAGGGAAGGTATGGGGAGGGGTGGTGCTGCAGGAGGCTAAGCCGGCTCCCTGAGCACTTCTTTCCACCGGAGGACCCTTCCCTTCCTCTTTAGGACTCCCACCGTTCATCCTGTCCTTATGGGTGTTTCTGCCCTGATACAGCTGCAATGTAGGGTACACATTCCCTTTTCCTTTCTGTCAAGAATATGAGCACACAGGACTCATGACCAGCAGAATGGGCTTTACCACCCATCTCCTTAGGGATGTGGGCAGGGATGAAGGCCCAGGAGTTTAGAATCCCTCAGTTCTCACCAATCATTGCATTAGTGCCCTGTGCTCACGCTGTGTGTGTTAGCCTGTGAGGCCACCGTAGCAGAGTACCATAGACTGAGTGAATTAAACAACAGAATTCACTTCTCCCCATTCTGAGGACTAGAGGTCTGGTGGGGCGCCAGCTGGTTTGGTTTCTTCTGAGGCCTCTGTGACTGGCTAGCGGGTGGCCACCTTCTCTCTGCATCCTGGCACAGCCTTTCCTCCTGGTATCTCTGTGCGTGTCCAAATTCCTCTTCTTAGAAGGACACCAGTCAGGTTGGATTAGGGCCCATCCTAATGACTTCCTTTTAACTTAATCACCCCTTATCTCCAAATACGGTTTTATTCCCAGGCTCTGGTGGTTAGGGCTTCTACATATGAATTTTGGGGTGGACACAGTTCTTCCCATAACACATGGGGATCTCAGAATTTCTAAGAAATGTTCTCTCCTTAGGGATGAAGCCAACTGGACCCAGATCCCAGATCAGCCACTGGTTAGTAGTGTGACCTTAGGCAGGGCAGACAACTATGCTTCACAACTAGGGTGACCACATGTCTCAATTTACCTGGGACTTCCCTGTTTCTGTCTGTTGGCCTAATGTCATTGTAAGAGCACCTCCTTTCATACTTAAGTGTATTCTGGCTGGGATGATAAATTATATGATCACTATTCATTCCTTTCAGACCTAAGTCATAAGATTCTCAAGGTTTTCAGGGGATCCTGGAGAAGTACCCATCATACTACCTGGTGCTTAGTGTGACTGTCCCTTTGCTGGTACTTTCCTATTGCTGAACCCCAATTTCTTTGACCAGGCAGGCCCATTTCTCATGAGGAACCTTTGCCTAGGATGCAGCCAGGTGATGATGTCAGGGTAGACCAGTTGGCCTGGACTAGCATTCATCCAAGCCCACCTGTACCACATGTAACTGGCATTTTAAGGGCCTCCAGGCTGGGAAAGAGCCAAGCTAAAGGGCCCCTGCCATCCAAGAAAACTGCTCACCTCCACCATCAGCAGCTGGCCATGCACCTGAATGAATTAAGATTCCTTGACTACAAACAACAGTGTGTTGATTAAGTGGAAGGAAGTGAGGAAAAAGCCTAATTATAAAGCTAGTTTGCAAACTCAAAGGAAAAATTAAGCCACCGGGCCTCAGGACGGAAACAGGCCAGAGTGGTTCCTGTGGTCTGTAGTTCAGAAATGAATGGACTGTCGTTTATTTTTTGAGAAGTTAAAAATGTATATATATAAACAGAAATAATAAATCAAGCATCAGTCTCCCTCCACTCAGATTTAACAAGTTCTTTCTTTTGCCCTATTTGTTTCTGGTGGAATTCTTTGTTCTATTATTATTTTTCATTCTGGGTTTTGTTTTGCTGTTGTTCTTACTTTGGTGGCTAAATAAATGAAACAAAAACACGTATCTTCTCAGGCTCCAGGCCTATTTTCCTCTCCACTGTTTAGGGGTGCACAACACTGTGAGTTGGTGTATCCTTCCAGGACCTGATTATGTGCATCTCCGTGCCCAGTGTGACCGATGGTCTCTGACTTGTCCCTGGTGTCAGGATGACTCATCTCCCCAGAGTTGTGTTCCTGGGAGAGTGTCTAGTGGGCATGACTTGTGTCCCGTGCTTATTCCTGGGGCTTCAGTAGGTCTTCCGAGGACCTGTCACGGATCTGAGGCCTCTTGCCTTCATGGATCCTGTTCTCCATTAAAAAAATATTGAAAATTACATTTTCTATTGTGTTGGTGTAAAGACAAATATAATCCAGGATGGTTTATATTCACTTCTTCTGATTTTTGCAGAAATCAAAACATTTTCCAATGCTCCTTGTAGATACAAGGCACAGTGCCCATTGTACCCAGTGGAGAAGTTTGCCAGGCCTGTTCTTGAGGTCCTTCAGGGAACAGACAATGCCTGTGACTGGCATTCCCAAGGGCCTCACAGGAAGGGCTGCTTTCCTGACATCATGATGCTGAAAAGATAAAATGAGAAGATTTCCACCATGACCCCTTTGGGGTTCTGTGGTGGCTAGAGTCCAGGGTCTGGGTGCAGAAACAGCCCTGTTATGCCACAGACTGAAGTCTTTCCTTAGAAATTCCCCTGTGCCCATCCTTTGAGCAGACTTCGGCCTGGGCCAAGCTCCCAGGGGGGGTCCCTTTCCCACCTGTGACTCTCATGCCTCCTCGGTCATGCATACTTGTTCCAAGGATCCATCCCCGGAGCTCGTGCTGCAGAAGCCCCTTCTTCCTATTTCCCTTTGTAAGTTTCTTCACTTGCTCACTTAGGGAACAAGGACTGGGCTGCCTGCTGTATTTCAGGAGCACTGTTAGGACTCTTAGAGCTCAGAGATGAATGAGGCCATGCCTGTATGCTGGAGGATGTCGCAGTCTTAAGTGGAAAGAGACTTCTTATTGACGCACCTGTGGTACAGTGTAAGGAGGACGGGGATAGCTAGAGGCCATTCCTGGTTCTCCCTGTCACAGAGAATGAGTTTGCCATCCTTCTGCTGCTCCTGGCCAGCCTGCCTCAACTCATCCTTGGGAGGCCATTTCCCTAGGACCCAGCCTGCATCCCTTGACTTCTTATTCATCAAGCCATAAGCCATAAGCCATATTTTTTCAACTCTCTGATGCACAGGTTTTAAAAGCCATTTAACATATCTGAAAGCAGGTTACAATTGGTTGCCGCCTACACCCATTGCTGGCCAGGTGGCAGTTGTAACATAATCATCATCGCCTTCACATGCATGAACTTGGACTGAAAACTTCTTGTTGGTACTTTCTGATAAGATCAAGAGAGTGTCTGCAAGTAAAACTTGAAAAATGGGGGTCAGCAACCTAGAAAAATATCCCAGAGAGTGTAGCTCTTAACCAGAAATACTGCATATAATTTCTTAAGTATGCCAAGAAGAATAAAAATAAATTGAAAAGAGCTTTTTAATAATTAGAAAATAAAATTTCTAAGGCATAAGGAAATATTGTGTCATGATTTAACTGGTAGCATTTTTTCTTTCTTAATAGTGCATAAAATAATGATGTCTTTAATCAACGGCAGCTTAGATTCAATAAAATAAGTCGTTTCTACAAACCTTACAGGGGCTCCATGGGGATCACTGTGTTTTCAATACATAGTATAGTGGCTGGCCTGTAGTGTTGCTCAATATTTATGTGCTGGCTGTCTGGTATTATTAATGAAAATAATATGTACTTAAGAACAAAGGGAGGGATAACAATACACTGGTGATAGACCCAGAATATTTTCCTTTCTCTCACACTATGACTAATGCAAGTAGCACATGACATTTTTGCAGAGCAGGATTGACAAACTTTCTGTAAAGGGTCAGATGATAGTAAATATTACAGGTTTTGTGGGCCATATACTCTTTGTCACAGCTACTCAACTCTTCTGTTTTCGTGTGAAAGCCATAGACAATATGCAAGCAAATGGGTGTGGCTGTGTTGCAATAAAACTTTATTTACAACAACAGGAAGCTGGCAGGATTTGACCCATGGGCGTTGGTTTGCCAATTGCTCTAAAGCAGTGTTTTTCAAACATGAGTGTGAACCATGACCCAGAGAATTTGTTAATTTTCAGATTCCTAAGCCCACCTCCAGATGGCTTTAAAAGTGATGGTGATCTTTTTGAGAAACATTTCCATAACATCTTGAAGAATTAGATATTTTTAGAAGATACCAACAAGTCTTTTAGAAGTTGTCCCTAAACTCCATAGGCCACAACCTGAATAAGCCGAGGTCAGAATTCATCTGTGTTTGATTTACTCTGGGATGGAAATATTTTCCCTTTATTTGGATGCTGTCTGGGGAAGGCATATGTTACTAGATGTTAAACGGGATGGCTAGACAATCTTTTTAAGAAGACAGATATCTTATCACCCATCCAGGATAAAGGTAAAGGTCTGACAGTGAAATTATATCCCTTTAGTTTTTTTGGTTAAAAGGAAGTTCCTCTATTGGGCAATAAGAGTGCCAGTGGGCATGATTTGGCGCTGGCTGGGCTTGTATCCAGAGAAGAAACTACTGCAGGCCTAGCCTTGGTACTGATGCCAGAGTCTGATGTGGCTGCCACATGTACATGACTGGTTTGACCCACATCAAGCAAACATTGGATTCAAAGACACTGGTCAGGCATCTCTTCAATGAACCTATTAGAATGGCCTTCTCAAAGGAGTGACTTATGTTTTAGAAAATGTAGCCCTCTTAGATTTATTCACCTGTTTAAGAGACATGTACATGGTTTTGAAATATCTGTGTGAGATTTTAGTCTGGGTAATTGTCTTTAAATACCAGTTGGCCTGGGAATATAAGCCCCTTTGGTAAGACACAGAGTCAAGAAAATGCAGGGAATGAGAACTTACTTGATGATATAATAATGATAACATTTCTTGGGCCCAGGGCAAAGAAGCTCCATGCATTGGTTCATTCAGCTCTTATGGTAAGTGAGTGGACATACCATACGTGTACAAGAGAAGAAAAAGAGGATCCACCACTGAGTAGGACTGGAAGTGTGCCCAGCCTGCCCTGAAGGACATATCCCTGTGAGAAAGGTGACCAAAATATGGCTTCGGTTACCAAGGAAGAGGGGGGAAATGGCTGGTGGTAGATAACCTACAGTATTGCTAAAGGTGGGAAACTGTGTGGCATCTATTTGTTCAAATTAAAACCTCAGGATCCACACCTTTTAGATTGGAAAACAAAGTCCCGGACACCAAGTTTGGTGAGGATGTGGAGCAACTGGAACTCTCGTATGTTGCTGGCGGGAATGCAAAATTGGTACAGCCACTCTGGCAGTTTTTAGAAAGTTATACATTTACCAGAACACGCAGGGATCCCACTGCTAAGAATTGACCTAAGACTAATGAAAATGTATGTTAACACCAAAACCTGTAGGTGAATGTTTATAGCAGCTTTATTAATACTCATGTCAAATTGGAAACAATAAAAAGGTCCTCCAACTGGTTCACACATAAAACAAGTTGTGGGCAATATGTGAAATAACATCCCATCCTTAAAATGAAAAAGAATAAACAACTGACATGCTCAACAATGTAGATGAATCTCAAATAGATGTGTTCTGATAAATAAAAGAAGCCACACTCAAAAGGTGAAGCAATATGTAATTCCAACTATACAACTGCCTGGAAAAGTCAAAGCTATAGGAACAGAAAACAGATCGGTGGTTGCCAGGGGCTGGGTAAGGGGTTTCTACAAAGGGACATGAGGGAATTTTGGGACATAATGGAGCTGTTCTTTATCTTGACTGTGGTGGTGGTCACACAAGCATATATTTGTCAAGTGTCATAGAATTGTACACAAGAAAGGTAAATTTTAGTGTATATATAACTTGTCTCAATAAAGTTGACTGAAGGGAAGCAGCTGGGATACAAGATGAAGGCTCCTGGGCTGTAACCTGAAGGAACCATCCAGTTTAGAAGGACCCTGGGCCACTGGAGAGCAGACAAGGAGTGTTCCATGATGAGCAGCAGGTCTGAGATGTGCTTGCCAATCAGGCCTCATGCCCGTATCATGGATCCCTGGGCCTATGTAGCAAGACAGTGTCTGTCCCCACATGTGGTTGGCCGAAGCCTTGTCGTAGTTGGTTCAGGAACTAGAACAGGCTGAGTCTGCATGTGGATGACATGAAAATGCCCAGCTGAAACAGTTTGGGGAAAGCGGATCTCAGATGTTCTGAGCAAGAGCTTCTAGGTGCTGTCATCTCCCTACGATGAGGCATAGCGATGCCTTAAGCGAGGTAACAGGGTTGTATCAGGCGCTCGTGTTAAAAGAGTGATTTAAGCAGCAGCTTTCCCTGTTGTGGCAATATTTCTACAAGCCAGCCAAGGGTGACCATTCCTAACCAGGAAAATGCCTTCGGATAATGAAGTACATCCTATACACCCTGCT
This sequence comes from Manis javanica, assembly GCF_040802235.1. Lineage (NCBI taxonomy): Eukaryota > Metazoa > Chordata > Mammalia > Pholidota > Manidae > Manis > Manis javanica. The sequence goes on along the minus strand of NC_133160.1, from coordinate 18,313,142 downwards.
CAGTGTACTGGCTCCATTGGGGTCAGTTAAATACTCCCCATTTTCCTTTCCCTGGTAACTGACAAGGATCAATGTTCTCTTTATTCCACATGGAAGGAGAGGGATTTTGGAGACTTAGCTTGGTATTAGTGAGATTTGATGTCAGCATCCCCATGATTCTGGTTCTCAATTTCTGTCCCCATTACCGTAGGGCCTCAGGCAAAACCTCTGACCTTGGTTTCCCCCAAATGCATAGTAAGATGAAGGGTCTTTACTTATTTATTATGGACTCTGTTACTTGTATGAGAGATGTTCTAGTGTAAGTGTTATTACAAGGTCCAATTTACTGTCCAGAAAGAAGCAATCCTGATAGAAATCTTTCATTTAATTAAAATTGATTTTAAAATTGCCTGATCAATAGTGAGTTAAAAATTCATCCTGACTCAGTGGGAGGGGAGAGGTCTCTGAGCAGTCCCGAGTCGGGCAGGGCTTTGCTGGCCCTGCTTGGCTGTTCAAAGGCTGATGGCTTCTCTGTGGTCCAGATGGTCAACCTTCCCTAAAAGAGGAAGGCCTTGCAGAAGAAGCAACTCCGATTTCTTGCATTCTGAGCAGGGAAGCCTTCAAAACGCCACTGGCCATGCTAGTTAAGCTTGAGCCATTTAATTTACTAGAAACCAATACAAACATCTCCTTGCTCACTTTTCCACCTGTTTGCTCAAAAGCTACCTCCTGCAGGAACTGAGGGCATTTTCCTCAAGACCAGTGACTCTGGCCAGAAAACCCGGAGATGGACCCACCCTTCCAATCCCTCTGCTCCTGCATGCAGGCAGCTGCGGGACTCTGTCAGTTCACACTCTGCGTCTGCTGCCCTTTCTGTTCCCACTGCTCCCGCCCTGAGCCAAGCTCTCTTTATCTCTCACCTGGAGCCTCGTCATCGCCATCTCTCTGGTCTCCCCGACTGCAGTAGCCCACTTGTCTAATTGATTCCCTGTGCTTTTACTTGAGAGGTCTCCTTAAAGCATAGGTCATCTTGGGGTACCACTTCCCAGAATTCTTTGATATGTCTCATTTTAATACAGAATTAAATCAATTGTCCCAGTGGGCATTCTAAGGCATCCCTAACCAGAGCCCTGTCCAGCAAGTGCTGTCCACTACCTGTCTCCCAGGAGAATGCCCAACTTCTTTCCTTCCAGACTTCTATACTCAGCACTCTGAGAACGCATGTGCTTTGCTGGCTGCCATGGCTGTGCTCACACTAATTCCCCTGATAGCAACATACATACATTCATTCACTTGAAAAATGAATGTTTTTTGCCGGGCCCTGTGCTAGGCAAGGGTGGGAGTTGGTGGGAAGTGGTGTGTCTGGCAGATGAGGACCTTGCTGTCCTGGAGCTGACATTCCATTGGAGGAGGTAAGCTATTAAAAAAGTCAACAGATAAAGAAATGAAGAAATATGGCTGTGGTACATGTTATGAAAGAATCAGTGGAGCCCTGTGATGGGGCTAGCAGTGGAGGACCCCACCATGCAGTCAGGGATGGTCTTCTGATAGCCATTTAGACTGAGATTTGAAGGATGAGGAAGTGATAGATATAAGATGTGCAAGAAGGGTGGGCAGAATGATTCTAAGAAGCCAAAATGCGAGAGGCTTCGGTTCACTCTAGCGAAGACAGTGCACTTGTTAAAGTGTCAGGAGATAAAGATGGAATGTCAAGTGCCAGATCCTGTGTCACTCAGAGGCCCTGTTGAATTGTAGGCCAAATGTGTCAGCTTCCTGGGGCTGCCATAACAATGCGCCCCAAACTGGGTGGCTTGAGACAATAGAAAGGTGTTATTTCACAGTTCTGAAGGCTAGTCACCCGAAATCGTGGTGTCATACTCCTGGCAAGGCCTTTGGAGAGGATCGTCCCTTGCCTCGCCCAGCTTGTGGTAGCCCCACAGGTTTTGGGGCTTATTATAGCATGACTCCCATCTCTGCCAGCTGTTGTGTGGCTGTCTTCCCTCTGGCCTGTGTCTGTGCCCAAATTTCCCCTTTCTTATGGAGACATCCATCATATTTGATGCAGGCCCACCCCAAGGACCTCATCTTCACTTAGATTTGCAAAGAACCCATTTCCAAATAAATTGATGCCACATTCACAAGTCTGAGGAGTTAAGACTTCAATATATCGTTTTTGGGAGGAACACAACTCCACCCATAACACTAAGTGATATGGGAAGCTTTCGAAAGATTTAACGAGTGGGCACCACTGTCTACTTTACATTTTTTATACATTATTTATCTCTTTTATTCCTAAGAAATAATCCCTTTGGTTTCTGGTGCAATGGGTGCAGGTGGAAGCCAGAGATTGGTCTTGCAGGTGGCTAGACTTGATGGTGGCCCCTGAGTCGATCAGCGGGTGCATCCAGATGTGTCCTGGCACAGCGCAAACAGTGTTGGCCATCCACATGCAAAGGCAATTTACATTCTGCACCCTTCACGCTGCCTTGTAAGTCATTCCTTTTCCTTCTGCTTCTATAGCCCTTGGGTTACACCTTTATTGGGCCCTGTACACCTGCTGCAATGTCCATGACCATTTATATAGCAGTAAAGGATACAGAAGAGAATCAAAAGACATGGTCAGGACTTACCAAGAAGGACCCTATAGCCTTCTTGAAACACCAAAATAAACATTGCTGCGGTAGAAAATAGGATGGTGCTGAAGGATAATCAATTCAGGTAATTCATTGAGAGTTTGAATAATAACAACTTGTCTTAAATGAGCACTTACTATGTGGCAGATACTGTTCTAGGTGCTTTGCATATGTCATTGCCGTGCATGCTGGGGACTAACGTTACCCCACTTTACAAATGTGATCATTGAGGCTGAGAGAATTAAGTACCTTAGCTAAGGTCACACAACTAAGTGGTGGAGTGAGATGCCAACCCATGCTTGTTTGACATCAAAGCATTTGCCCTTCATAACACAGCAATGCCTATGAACAACTTTCTAGAGAAGAAAAAGGTTGAAGTTGGCCTTAAAGGATAGTAGAATTTATAGACATGTGTAGAAACTATAACAGGGGATGGAATAGGGGAGCTCCATAAGCAGGTATTTATGGACATTTACTGGTTGTCCTTTTAGCTAGGTGCAAGGACCGATGTATGGCATCATTCCCCACTCTGGGTACATTCGTTCAGGGACTGTTTGCTGAGTTCCATATGTGCCACATGCCACACACTGTGCAAGAGAAGTCATGGCCCCTGCTCTCTGGAACTTGCAGGATGGTGGGCAACAATGACACTAGATATCAAACAAAGAAATCTATGAAGGAAAGGAACATTCTAGTTAAGGAAAGTGAAATGACCATAAAAGTTTCATTATAATATTCTAGTGTTATTATACACATTTATCAAATGGTGAACAGCAGAAAGAGGCTGGGAACTGGTTCTGGGGCCCATGTTAAAAGCTGACTTTCAACTTGGTGAGGACATTTGGGTTCCATTCACAAGAAACCTTTAGAATACACCAAGATATTGTTAACAGGAATTGGAACTTCAGACTTACTCCACCAGACCATTTGCTTAGCTTCATCTGAGGCTTTAACTTTCTGGTCTTTAAAAGAAGGATAATAGCATCTATGTTGTGGGGCTGTTGCATGCATTGAAGGAGATACAGCACAGGAAGAGTTTAGCACGGTGCCTGTGGATATAATGATTTATAAGAAATACATATATGTTTGGTTTTTAATCATGTTCCTGGCACAGAGCTCCTAAAACCTTTGGGATTTTCTGTGATAAAAGCAATAAAGGTGTCTTGTGTTATGTTAATGCAGTGGCTTTTGGGAAGCCCCTAGGAAACCTAAGGGTGGGGGCTGGTTGCCAAGGAAACCAACTACATGATTACAGGGTTGGAAGTTTTAGCATCCGCACATCCTAATCTTTTGGGGAGGGAAGGGCTGGAGGTTGAATCCATCCTCAATGGCCACTGATTCAATCAATCAATGAAGCCTCCATGAAAACCAAAGGGATGCGATTTGGAGAGCTTCCACGTGGGTGAGCACATGGAGGTGCAGGAAGTGCGGGTGCCTGGAGAGGACATGGAAGCCCCGTGCCCTTGCCCACATCTTGCTCTCTGCAGCTCTTCCATGTGGCTGTTCCTCTGTTCTATCCTTTTACAGTAAAAGAATATAAAAATATTGTAAGTAAAGTGTTTCTGAGTTCTGTGAGCCACTCTAGCCAATTAACCCAAGGAGAGGGGCCTGGGAACCTCTGATTGATAGCCAGTTGGTCAGAAATACAGGTAATCACTTGACCTGGTTTTGGAACTGCTGTCAGGAGGTGGGTGGTGTGTGGAGTCTTGTAAGACTGAGACCTTCTTCCCCTGTGGAATCTGATGCTATCTCCAGGTAGAGTGGGAACTGAGTTGAATGTAGGCCACCCAGCTGGTGTTCCAAGAATTGCTTCTGGTGTGAAGACACTCCTCCCTCTCCAGATGGAATTGGTTCAGGAATCTATTTAGCCTGGCATGTAGAAAGTACTAAAAAATATTGGGTATTATTATTGCATGATGGGTCAAAGTGCAAAAAGAAAGTTGTTTAGAGGGATGGGAGGTATTGCGTTTTAGAAATCTACCTTTGCTTTCTATTGCTGAAATGACCATGAACTCTTTCTTCATTCTTTGCGCTGGCCTTTGATCCCTACCATGATGATGAGTGGTGGGTTCATTCCCTCCCAAATAATGCTGCAGGGAGTTGGTTTCCATTGAGAAGAATTTGTGCTGGTCATCATGTTTAATTATTTTAATTATTATTATGTTCTTATGTTTGTAAACCTGTATTCCATCCCATTCATATATTCTCTGCCCCTCTCATCTTCCAAAGTTGTCTTTGCACATAAAGGCACAGATAACCACAGATTCATAAAAATTGCTGTAACCAGAATATCATTCCTGTCCTGGCCCCACTTTGTAGGGAGACAAAGGGAACTACCCCAAAAGCATTATCTGCCTTTCAGGGCACCGGGATCCTGGTTCAGCTTGGACGAGCATTTAAAGCCTGACATAGCAGGCATTCAACAAGCATTGTCTGTATGGTTTGATCACAACTCGATAAAACAAACTAAAATAGCTTGTGTAGAAAAAAGACTGGAAGAAAGTGTAGCAGAGTTACCATCTATAGTTCGTTGTGGCTAAGAATTGCTGTATAAAAACCCTTGTAAATTTCGTTTTTTTGAAACTGAGATGAACCTGTATTATATGTATAATGTGGAAAAAGGTGAAAGAAAGTGTAATTGCTTTCCACTGCTCTGAGGAAAACGTGAGCACTCTCTGGAGGAGCTGGGTAGAGAGAAGTGGCAGTATCTGATGACTTTTTTGCTCTCAGAGCTTGATTTGCTAGTTTAACCTTTGGAGAGTGTTACCTCGGCCTCTCTGACCTATATCCTGAAACCTTGTTCACCTATCACCAGCAGAGGGACTTTGGGGCCAAACGACAGAGGCTGTGATGCAGGTAATAAAATCCCAAGTGGAAAAGTCTTTGGACTACAAATCCCTGCAGGTGTTCGTGGCTGGATTTCGTCCCATGCCCTCTTTCCCGCTCCTCCTAGAGAAGGTGGGTAGGGTGTCCACTGGCATTAGTCTCTTTTCTTGTGCATTCTTTAGGGTTTTCCACCAGGAAGGAGGAAGCATCTGTACCTGAGGGGGGTAGCAGGAGAGATGTTGCACTGGGGAGCTGCCCAGGGTCAGAGCAAAGCAGCTGAGCTGACTCAGCCTCTGATAACACATCTCCTATCAGTCCATTTACTTACCCTACAACCGTCCTGGGACAGCAGCGCTGACTCCACGCCTCTCATGAAACCCAGGGGCAGGCTCACTCAGTGCCCCCACACCTTAGTCTGGTCCTCTCCTCCCCCAGCCCTGCCACATAATTTCTCATGGTGGGAAAGCAGGTTGTGTTTATTTAGATAAAGATATATTACTATAATAGAATTACTAATTATGTCCAACAACTTTTTCCTTAAACAAAACATTCCATGGTTAGGGCTGGAAAGCATTAGAGAGAGGAGGAGGAGGCGGGTGGGGGAGAGCGAGGGCGTGTTTTTCTTTCCCCCTGATTGATGATGGCATGATAATCTTGGCCTGCTCGCAAGTCGCTCTTTCCCGTGGATAACTGGATCCTGCTTTGCCAACTTTAATTTGAAGCAAATTTTGCTCAAACCAATCTCCTCCCCCGCATTAATATTTATTAAAAAGTCGGTCACAGCACATTCAGATGCGTCCAACACCCCAGCCCCCGCACCCGGGGCCAACTCCAGGTTACTGGGAGAGGTGGGACCTTGGCTTCCACAAAGCAGACGTAAAATAGGAGGCCGGGCAGGGGGTCGGTGGCTCCCCGGTGAAGTCTGCCGACAATGCTGACGTGGGAGCTGTTGGTAGTACAGATGTCACATAGGGACACGCCAATACAAAGAGCCTCACAGCCTGTAGTTCTTTGGGGAAACGTGGGGATAAGAGACAGATTACATGTGAACAGGAAGCATCCCTTATCTCCTGTCTACGTCCTGCCTGAACTCTCTCCCCTGGGATGATTATCCTTGCCAGTTTTCCCTGTCCCATTTTGCCAACTGTCTTAGGCTGGGTTCCCCCAGAAGCAAACCGTGAGACAAGAGTGTGGGTGCAAGTAGTTGATTTGGGGAGGGGTCTCGGGAAGCATGGCTGAGGGAGTGGGTGGTTAGAAGGGAGGGAAAGAAGCCAATGCAGGTCCATGATGCACAGGTTACTACTGTGGGCAGCTGGGCCTATTCTCACTAGAACTCTCCGAGAGGCTGTGCAGTTCATGCCACAGAGCATCCAGGACTGAGGACCCTGCGGTTTCATCCATCACTGGTTGAGGGCTGCTCCTGAGGTTTTAATTCCTTGACACCCCTGTCCTGTCCTGCGCATGAGGACACTCCTGCGGTGGGAAGGTGGAGTGCTTGTACCTGTCCCCTTCCTTCCTCCAAGCTCAGCTGAAAATCCTGGACATTATGTATAAAGCAAATATAAGAATGTGCTGGGACCTGGACAATGACATGTGGTGAGTCCCTTCGAGTTTCCTGTCTGCCTCGTGTATCCTAGACATGCGACCTGGTCACAAGAATGCCTGCTTTCTCTGATCAAAGGATGGGGAAAGAGGGAGCCTAAACAGAAGCTCTCAGAGAACAGCTGCCCCACTTCAGTCAAGCACTACAGAAAAAGCTGTGACTACAGACCGGTCCACTGCAGCATAGGCTGAGTGGGGGACCGAGGCTTCCATGAGGCAGCACAGGCTGAGTGGGGGACCGAGGCTTCCATGAGGCAGCACAGGCTGAGTGGGGGACCGAGGCTTCCATGAGGCAGCACAGGCTGAGTGGGGGACCTAGGCTTCCATCAGGCAGCAGAGGCTGAGTGGGGGACTTAGGCTTCCATGAGGCAGCACAGGCTGAGTGGGGGACCTAGGCTTCCATCAGGCAGCAGAGGCTGAGTGGGGGACCTAGGCTTCCATCAGGCAGCACAGGCTGAGTGGGGGACCTAGGCTTCCATCAGGCAGCACAGGCTGAGTGGGGGACCTAGGCTTCCATCGGGCAGCACAGGCTGAGTGGGGGACCTAGGCTTCCACATAGGGCAGCACAGGCTGAGTGGGGGACCTAGGCTTCCATCGGGCAGCACAGGCTGAGTGGGGGACCTAGGCTTCCATCGGGCAGCACAGGCTGAGTGGGGGACCTAGGCTTCCATCGGGCAGCACAGGCTGAGTGGGGGTCCTAGGCTTCCATGAGGTAGCACAGGCTGAGTGGGGGTCCTAGGCTTCCATGAGGCAGCACAGGCTGAGTGGGGGTCCTAGGCTTCCATGAGGCAGCACAGGCTGAGTGGGGGTCCTAGGCTTCCATGAGGCAGCACAGGCTGAGTGGGGGACCTAGGCTTCCATGAGGCAGCACAGGCTGAGTGGGGGACCTAGGCTTCCATGAGGCAGCACAGGCTGAGTGGGGGACCTAGGCTTCCATTGGGCAGAACAGGGTGAGTGAGGTACCTAGGCTTCCATGAGGCAGCACAGGCTGAGTGGGGGACTAGGCTTCCATGAGGCAGCCAGGCTGAGTGGGGGACCTAGGCTTCCAGCCATGGGATGCTGGAATGACGTGCTCCCCAAATCCCCACTAGAGTGATGTCAGAGAAAACCAACAGGGAGCTGCTCCTTGCATCCTTGCCAGCCAATAATGGGCATCTCAGCCCTGCACTGCAGTCTCGGGGAGAACTCACAGGGTGTCAGAGCCCCACCCTTGCCCAGAAGTAATGAGGGGTTCCTGAATTTCTCTTTCTGCCTGGCAGAAGTATAAACCCAGGAAAAACCCCAGACAAATGTATCTTACTGATTTATTGTGTGTGTGTGAAAATTTTTATTGAGATAATTATAGATTCATATGCAATTGTAAAAATAATACAGAGAGAGATCTTTCGTGCAGTTTGTCTCGTTTCACCCAGTAGCCACATTTACAAAACTACAATATAGTATCATTGCCAGGATCTTGATATTGATGCAATATACTGATCTTACTTAGCTTTCCCCAGTTTGACTTATAGCCATTTGTATATAATGTATGTATGTGTGAGGGTGTCTGTGTATGTATGTTTAATTTTATAGAATTTATCATCCATGGAGGCCCATGGGTCTATTACCACAATTAAGATATGAAAGAATTCCAACACCACACAGATCCCTCCTGTTGTCCTTTTGAAATCACATCCACCTCTCTCCTGTTCCCCTGAAACTCTTTCCCTTCTATCCCTAATACCTCACAACCACTAGTCTGCCCTCCACTTATGAAATGTCATCATTTCAAAAATGATAAGTAAATGGAATCATACAGCAGGCACTGTTTGGGGTTGGCTATTTTCATTCAGCATATTTCCCTGGTGTTGTTGTGTGCATGGAGAGTTCATACCTTTCTTATTGCTGAGTAGTATCCCATGGCATACAGGTATTATGTGTTTATCCACTGTTGATGGCATTTAGATGGATTCTAGTTTCTTGACTATAATGGTAAAACTGTTATGGACATTCATCTACAGCTTTTTGTGTGAACACAAGTTTTCAGGGAAGAGAAGTGAGAAGCTACACAAGAGAGAATGCTTGGGAAAAAAAAATAGCTTGACCCTAGATCCAGCCATTCCTGAAGCCATCTGCACCACCCTTAAACTTTTTGGCTACCAGGGGAGTTTATATGACTTGTTTCACATTACTAAATAGTACTAGCACCTCAGGTATCGGTAGTGGGTCATTTTATGTGTCTGTGCTCTGAAAACTACAACAAACTACTTTTTCTTTATTAGAAGAAATATGCTATTGATGTATTTGCTTTACTTTATTAGAAGAGGATGTTGTTTGACCCCAGGGGCCAAGGCAGAATTTCAGTCACTTCAGTCTATTGCATCTCATAGAGGAGAGAGGATCTGATTACATTTTTTACTCCACTATATAGTTAGCTTCTGAGAATATTTGGCACAAAGCTTGATATATATTTGGTTGCAGGCTGAATGTTCTTGATGTTCTCTGAAATCTACTGTGTCCAGCAGGGTCCAGAAAACCTGAGGTAATGCCACAGTGGTCTCGGGGCTGTGCAGGGGCTGCTGATGGTTGGGATGCTCCTGGAGATGCAGTGCCAGGTGGACGCAGTGCTTCTAGTGGACCTTAGCCCAGGAATCTTGGGAGATTCCCCACTGATTGCTCTGTGCGATGATGGTGTTGATGAGTATTCTTGGATTTGTCTTTATTAAGAACCAACTTCACTCAGGTGGAGACAAACTGGCACCTGCAGTCTCTGCCCTTTGGGAAGAAAGGCAACACATTTTTGAGAAGCTCAGACAGATGAAAAACACATTTGCAGTCAGTTTCAACAGAAGACAGTTTAGAGACCACAGCATCAGATACATGAAAACTGGAGGCCATCAGTACACGGCTAGAAAGATACACCTGTTTACGTGAGTGTAGAATAGACACTTTCCAAGAAAGGGTAAAAGATGAATCTCAATATTTAAAGCAAGCTGACAAAAACAGATAAATTGGACTACATTGAGATTAAAAACTTCTGTGCAGCAAAGGACATTATCAAGAGAGTGAAAAGGCAACCCTACAGAATGGGAGAAAATATTTTCAAATCATATGTCTGATAGAGGGCTGATATCCAGAATATATAAAGAACTGTAACTAGACTACAAACAACCCAATTGAAAAATGGGCAATGGGTTTGAATAGACATTTCTCTGAAGAAGACGTGAAAGTGAACAAAAAGCATATGGAAGATACCCAATGTCACTAATCATTAGGGAAATATAAACAAAAGCCACAATGAGTTGCCATGTCACACCTCAAGAAATTTAAAAAGATTGAAAAGTGCAAAAGAACAAGTGTTGGTGAGGATGTGAAACAATTGGAACCCTTGCACACTATTGATGGGCATGTTAAAATGCTGCAGCGGCTACAGACAACAGCTAGAATTATCATATGATCCAGCAATTCCATTTCTGAGTTAAACAAAACAAATAGAAAGCAGGGACTTGAACAGAAGATATTTGTATACCTACGTTCATAGCAGCAGGAAGCAATCCAGTGTCTATCAACAGATGAAGGGATACACAAAATGTAGACTATGCTTACAGTAGAATATTATTAAGCTTAAAAAGGAGGGAGATTCTTACATATGCTCCAACATGGGTGAAATCTGAAGACATTATGCCAAGTGAAATAAGCTGGATGCACATAGACCAAGAGTGTGTGAGCCCTTACATGAGGTCCCTGGAGCAGTCAGGTTCATGGCGGCAGAAAGTAGAAGGGTGGTTGCCAGGGGCTGGAGGGAGGAGGAAATGAGAAGTTGTTTAATGGGTACAGGATTTCAGTTTGGGAAGATGAAAAAGTTCTCTGGATGAGTAGTGGTGATGGTTGCACAACTGTGTGAACATATTTAATGCCACTGAATGGGACACTTAAAAATGGTTAAAATTTAAACTTATATGTTATGTGTGTATTTTGCTACAATAAGCACGTTGATTAAAACTAAAAGCAAGTTGACATTTCTAGAAGGATCCAGTCTTTCTAAAACAAATCAAGTAGCTGCTACTATGATATCTTTCAAAATCCATTAGAAGAATGAAGAGTAGTTTCAGGCAGCTCTAAAGGATGCTTTGAAAAACGACCATCTTCAGGGAAGCCTAAAGCTCCTTCCATTAGAAGCTGAAGGAATGAAAGGGAGTGTGAGGAAACTTCTACTGAAGAGAAGAACGTTAGAAAATGAAGAAAGGCGGGCCCCGCCTCTGGGTGGCCACCTGCGGAATGTGAGCGTCTGGCTGCTGCGCCTGGAGGAGAAAGCAGGGAATTCAGCAGAAAACACAGACCAGGTAGCATGTTGAGTCCACAAAGGGCTTTTGAGTGCAGTGATGGATGAGGCTGAGTTAAATATTTATTTGAAAACTCTTCAAGGGTTAATAAATGAAATATACCCCAAATTAGCTGAAGATTAAATAAATATGCACTTAAAAATTCTTTGAAAAGTTTCCAAAGAGGTGAAAGTTTACTGCAGCCAGAAAACAGAACAACAACAAACAAACAAACCACCGTTAGAAAGGCCGAGGCAACAGCCCCAGTGGAAACTTCCAAATGCTCCTAGAACTGCATCAAGAGAAAAAAAAAAAAGAATTCTCACCGAAGAGCTAATGAGAATTTACCCTGCAAGATGGAAAAGAGTCTTTCAAAAGCAGATGATAAGCTCAGCAATGCATGGGATGACGGGCTGTTACGTAAGCCAGGGTTTTTCCCATGGGAGGAATGCTCGTGGTGATGAGAACTCTGTTGCCTGAAAGACACCTTCTTAACTTAAGGAAAGAGAATGCATCATGGAGACAAAAACATTATTGAGGAAGATATAAAGGCCTTGAAAAGTATCCTTATGTCCCTGATGTTGCAAATGGGGCATTTGGCAGAGGTCCACTAGGACCACCAGGGAACCCTCTGGATGAGCAGATGCTGGAGGTAGAGGAAGGAGGAGCATCAGGCTGTGATGGGCTTGGGGTTCAGAGTTCTGGGCCTGATGTGGGACAGATGCTACCAAGGTCCCAGGATAAAGAGTCCTCTGTCACGTCAGCTTCATCTTGACAGAGAACTTCCTCCTCAAGAGCATGAGAGAGGGTGTCCTGGTGCTTTTGATTCATCCCTCCTACTAGAACAGAGTCCTACTGGCCCAGGTCTGGTCTTCTACCATATCCTGTTGTCAGGTGATAGATGTTCCAGAGGGATCCTGGGGGCCGGGGGAGCTCCTGAGAAAAGAACTCTCTGTCCTTCCCCCTGTTCTAGGCAAGGAAGAACTGGCTTAGGGGTTTTTCCCCTACTGAGGGGCTCCTGGCCCTGCGTGTCTTCCACTGACCAGCAGGAAGGTCCCTGCACCCAGTGCTGTGTACACAGCCTGAAAGCAGAGGTGAGTCACCTCCGAGTTGATCCCACTCTCCCGTGAGCTGACTTCTGAAGATCTGGAACCACAGAGCATTGCTTTTCCTTCTCAACTCACATAACTTCACTTTTTTACTTTTTGTTTGATTGCTTTTAAATAATTATTCAGTGGCTCACATGGAAACATAGGATTATAATTCTAAAATAATGTCCTCTTATTATTTAAATAGGACTCCTACAGATTAGTTGCTTTCACTTTATTCTATTTGTAGGTAGTTTGATCAAGTAGCTTTGTTAATAAGTCCACTAAAATAATCCAGAAACGCAGCAAAACTTTGGGTTTTCTTCTATTAAATTTGTTTTTGTTTTTGTTTTTTGCTGTTAGTTATGTGATTATGCAAAATACCAAAGGGAGACTAGATGGAATTATGACTTTTAGGATAGTATTTTGTAAATGTACGTTATGTACACGTGGATCTTGGAACTGGAAGGACCTTAGGGGCCAAGCTGCCAAGACTCGCTCCTCCCGCTGGTGCCACCTCCATCCTCAGGCACGTGCCAGCCACGTCCAGTGAGAGCTGGAGCTGACGACACTGGACAGGTGAGAAGTCTTCCCTCCTCCAGCACAAAGGCATGGGGCCCAGGAGGTGCAAGGCCCCAATTTGGCCTAGCTTGTCACTTTTTGACCTTGGGAATCCGACCTCTCTTGGGCTCAGTTTCTCCTTACCTGGCACAGCTGCCACGACACATAAACAAGATCATGGGCACCCAGCTGTCCTTCAATCCAGAACCTGCTGCAGAAAGCAGAGGCAGATCTTGGGGAATCCATCAGTGGTCAGGCTGCACTTCTCCGCCCTGGCTTCCCTCTGCTTCATCGTCCTTCTGCACATCGCCACCATCATCACTGCTTCCTTTGTCATCCCGCGTCTCTCTGGTTGCACCTACTTCCCTCTTTTCTTGTGTTTAACACATGCCCTGAACAAATGGCAGCTGCCTCCCCCGGCTGTTGCTGATTTCCTCCTCCTCCTCCTGGGCCAGATCTGCTGTGGCCTTACCAGGCCACATTTCTGGGCTTGGAGTGGAGATCCTGAGCCCCCACAGCCTGGTGCCAAGTATCTACTCAAATCCAGCTGCTGTTGATGCCTCTGTCCAGATTGCCATCATCTCCCCTGAACATCTACCATACCTCCTGCCCTGTATCCCTGCCTGTCTCACCCTCAGAACAGTGAAGCCAGAGTAAACCTTCAGAAAACATAAACGGAGATCATGAGAGCCTGCAGCTCAAAGACTCCCTTGCTTCCGAATCCCAGTGAGACTCAAATATAAACTTCCGACAAGGTGCATGTGGCTGTGCAAACAAACCCTGGTCATTCCTGTCTTCCTGTGCCTCCGATCCAGCTACTGCCCTTCCTGCTGTTCCAGTACCAGCTCCCTGCCTTGGAGACCTTGTGCTGCTCGTTTCCTAGGCCCAGAATGCTTCCCACACATGTGTGTGTGTGTCTGCCTCTGTCTTAGCATTTAGGTATCACCTTGGGCCCTGCCTCTCTAGGTGGCCTTTCCTGTCTGCCCCTGCTGGGTGACTGCATTCCCTGCCCTCTTCCTTGGCCCTCTTTGTGGCCTCCTATTGCACTCATCCTTTCTGAAATCATTGTATTTCCACATTTTTTCTTGTTTTATGTCATTTAATACCCCTTAGACCCTCTAATAACCCTCTAGACCTGGGTTGTTTATTTTAAGAGAAAGACAAAATTCTTGCTGCATTTCTGGATCATTTTAGTGGACTTCATAACAACAAAAATACTGTGCATTGTCCTCACTGCCTCCTGAAATGGAAGACACACAGGGTTTATCTCATTCACCACTGACCCTTCCCTCCTACCTAGCGCATGACGTTTACTCACTAAGGAATTGGAGAATGGAGGAATAAAGTCAGGTGACTCCAGTGGGAAGATCTTCTGAGGTCTCAGAGCTGTCCAAACATGAGTATGGCTCTCGTGGGCTTCTCCATGCAGGCTGCACACACCTGTGGGTACCTCCTGGGGGCCCCTTCTTGGATCCTGGTACTCATTGTCACACATTCCCTGAGAGTCCCTGGCTTTGTTCATAAGACTGCTCCATCCCTGCTCCTGTGTAGGTTTCAGGCTGTCTGGCCACTCTAGGCCTGTGAGTCCTAAGTCTTCACATCAATGTGGATCACACAGATGGCCAGGGAAGCACGAGGTGGTGGGAAAAAGCAGAAGGAGATGCTAAGGGAGGAGACATTATAGGCTGGCTACTGGCCTCCTCTACCACAGTGTTGAACAGAAAAGGATTGGGGGATTTTGTGTTAAAGGGAAAGTCACTGAATTTCTGGGACCCAGGTCATTTCATTGGCTTGGAGAGGCAGGAATGTGCCAGCAGAGACAGTCAGTTCTTACATGCGTGTACTAACACTTGTGGGGCGCTGAACTCACAAATCACAACGTGCCATATAAACCCCATCCCATCTTCTCATTTATCCTATTTAACCCTGCTATCCTCTAAGACAGACATTGCATTCAGAGATGGGGAAACTGAGGTTCTAACAAGCTCTGAATCCCGCAAAACAGGGGTGTAGTTGACAGCTCAGTCTCTGAGCCAGAGCTCCTGGGAACTAACCTCACCTCTGACACTTTCCAGCTGGGTAGCCTTGGACCCATTGCATCATGCCTCAGTGCCTAGGCTTTCTCCTCTGGGAAATAGACGAGAGATGCTATGTAAGTTAGATGAAATGAATCCATGTTTAAAGCACTAAGCCCATAGTAAGCCCCCCCAGATAAGTTGCTGTTGTTATTATCACACTCAAAGTAAATGACATCCCTGGCCAAATCTGAGACCTCTGCCCCCAAATCCATTCACTTTCCATTCTTTGAAAACCTGTTTTGTCTGTGTTCAACCTGTGTTTGGTTTACTGATGCTTCTAATTTTGCTCCTGACTTTTTGATTTAGGGTCTGCCTCTGGGGGGACCCAAACTAAGGAACACTCCGTTTCTCTGAGCTCAGCCAATGGAAGAGCATGCTTTCCTAAAGGACTAGGTAGGAAGGAGAGAGAATTTCAGAACTTCTGATAAGCTCTGGTTAATTGCAGGAACAACATTTGAGTCCCTGTGCTCAGGGAGGTGGGCTATTCCCAGAGAAATTTGATTTAATGCCACAAACACTTTTCCTATTCATTAAGACACCTACGACCAAAACATCTGGTCAATTATATTTAAAACATTAGTCCAACCAGTTGTTGGCATTATATGGTCAAACATCTGGACATATGAAATTTTAATTGAATGTTTTGATGTCATGTGGTCCCCATTTCAAAGCCAATCCCCAAATAGAAGTTAACATACCTTTAATTTCAATGCCAAATTGTGTGGGCTGGGTTGGCTCTATCAACATCTATCTGCTTTTAGAAAATTGACTAATTTGAGTGGTATAGAAACAGTGATGGTATACTTCTTGGATTTTCCATAATAGCCCTGATTTAAAAAAACAAAAAAGAACTCCATTCTTTTGCTGGCCAATTGGCATGCCCCAGTTTTCTGTTAGGCAAGATGGTCTGTATTTGCATGGAGTCCTGAAGAGAATGCAGGCAGTCCACGTTGACATTTTAAATATGGTTCCATTTACTCTAAATTGTCCAACGACACAACTAAACTATTTTTCCCCTCTGGTTTCCCACCAATTAAATAGAAGAGTCACTTTTTCATTTTCTGCCACAAGGGGAAGGCAGTCTGTGTAAATCTATGATGTTTCATACCTGTGTGAGCACACATGTTATACACACTGTGCATGCGTGTTCTCATACACACTATTGTCATGACTCCTCATGAATCCTTGTTTGCTACCCCCTGATAGAGATGAACAATAACAGTGCCTTAGATTAAGGTTTTAGCAGTGGACATACAGAGGAGTGGGCAGATTCGAGAGATGTTCAGGAGGCCAAGTTGACAGTGCCCATGGGCGGGCAGATTCTAAAGGATTCCCACTGCTGCTAACAGCAATGTTGGAAGGGACAACTTGGTCAGCTTCTCAAATTCCAGTAGAGTAATCCAGCTTCTTCTGACATCTCCTCTCTGTTCTTCACCCGGACAGCCCACACAAGCACCAGTTCAATCTCTTTTGACGTTTCTTGCTTCTTTGCCCCACCAAAAATCTTTATCTTGGCACAAGGAATCTCTGGCACAAGGTCATGTAATGCTTCAAAAAAAATTTTTTTCCCCTCAAAACACAAAAACAAAAAACAAAAACAAACCCCCTCTCTGGACATCTGTTCTGATGCGGCAGCCAAGAGCAGGGCCCGCGTGGCGACAGCATGGCAGCGTGGCCACATATTGCAGTTGGAGTGTGTGTGATGCCAGCGCTAATGATCCAGGCTTCCTGTGGAGGCTGCTCTGCCAGCCTCCTAATTAGGATCTACTTCGAGTGGCCTGTGCTGGTGCTGCCAGGTCTTTTCGACTGTCTTGTCTCCCTCCCACATGGCAATTTAGCATTGTGAGCATTTTTTAGTGTGGTCCATTTAAATCAAAGTGGGATCCTCTGGAGGCGCTGGATAAGGGGGAGAACAAAGCCTGTGGTACTGTTGAAGGAGGAAGGCCCAGCTACTCTCCTTGGCAGGGTGCAGGCCTCCTTTAACACCTCATCTGTCAGGAGCCAGTGGGAGACCCTGTCCCCGGTGGGGCCCAGACATCCAGCCCCTGCTGTGGGAGGCTCAGCCTGGGCTCTTCCTCAGTCCTTGGGGCCCAGAGGGTCATTAGCAGGAGATGACCTCTGGGTCTGACCCTTGCTGGTCAGTCAGATGTGGCAGACACCCACTGATGGAGTGCGGAAGGGGTCAGGCTGTGGCTTGTCAGGGAGGGTGGTGGTCCTCCAACAGCCTAACCCACTCCTGGAGAAAGTTAGGAATGTTATAAATTGTCCATGAACACATTGGTTCTGGTGTGCGCCCTTCAGTGCAGAGCACAGGATTTCAGAAAAACAGAATTGGGGGTGGGGGTCACTTGGAGAGCTTCTGGAAGGTGATAGGTGTGAGTAGCTCTGGGCCAAGGCTCAGGAGCATTGACTCCGCAAACTCAGACTGGTGGCCGAGGTGAGGCTGGGACCGTGTTTGCCTTGCTGACTGTGATGGTGTGTGTGCTCAGCACCCTTACCCTCATCATTAATGACATCTCTTGGAACCCAACCTGGCCATCATCTCTCCTTGGCTTAGGACCCTCAGCAAGGAACTTGTCTACAGGATAAATCCCCCCAAGCCCCGTTTATAGAGGAGGCAGCTTAGGTTCAGGATGATGAAAAACCACCCAAGGTCCAGTAAATAGTCGTGGAATTTAACCAAAGATCTGTCTAAAGTCAACATCTATATCTCTTCTCCAACATTTTTCTGCTAGAACATTCTTCATCCCATGTTTCTCCTAAATAAAAAACACACACAAATACTAAGGCCCTTCAGAATTTAGTTTGAACATATCCTTGACTCTGAAGCTGTTCTTGATCCACTCTTACCTGCTTTGCCGAGTTGCAAGACCATTTTATTTTATTTTTTTGGTGATCATCACAACATAGGTACCATTATGGCATTCCTATTTCCTTGCCTCTCTATTTCTCATAGACTGTGAGTATCCTGAAGGTTTCTTTGATAAAGGACCTGCCTTTATATTCCTGGATCTTGTATAGAGATGGTGCATTGAATATGGACCCCAGTACATAAATAACAAGAACAGAATATTTTGGGATGTTCTTTGAATGCAGAAATAACAATCTTTGAAACCATCTGCTAATGGAGACTGGATGCTGAATGTACAATGAAGGAATATTCTTCTCTTGTTATGCAGTCTGAGTGGTAGCTGGAGCAACGGACTGGTTGGGGCTGATTGTCCCATCCAGGCTCTCAGCAATCTCTGAAGTCCATCCTAAACATTTCAATGAGGTAAAGTGGTTGGCTTTATAAGTAATAGAAGTCAATTGTGTTTGCAGCGTCTAATGCAGAAATGGCATTAGAGAGCTAAGATGGGGCCAGTGCCAAGAACTGCTGAGTGGGCAGGAGGCCTGATTCTCAGCCTCCCTCTGCATCCATTTGGGCTAATCCAGGTCTGGCTTTCCACCAGTCGCTCCCCTAACAAGGCTTGCGTGAGACAGCCTTTGCCCTCAGCACAGACATACCCTGAATCAGGAGTTCACTGATACAGACTTTTAAAAACACCCACGCATCTAGACACACTCACGCACATTCTTCCTAAATACATTTTTTTATCTTTATTGTTACCAACACTCTCCTAACAGGCTGTTATGCAAACATACAAACTGAAATATGTAGATGGATGGGAACAGCTTAACTCCCCCACAAAATGGACTTCCAGCTGAAGGACAGAGGAAGCAGATATTGTGCCTTGATGCAGTGAAATCTGAGTTATTGATAAGAGCTTACTTTTAGGCTTCAGGGTAGGCCGCAGACAGAGAGAAACACTTACATTTATTTTGCCTTTCACAGGATCCTCTTATCCTCTCCTAGCAGGAGGCCAGCTAGAACTCATGATTAGAATGATAACAATGAAGACATTAAAAATAGAGATTACATTTATTGTTCCACTACATTGTTCCAAGCATTTATGGCACTGTGTAATATAGCCATCATGGTAATCCTAATAGATTGGTGAGTTTCTTATCTCCGTTTCACAGATGGAGAAAGTGAGGCTTAGAAGGGCTCACAGTTTGCTCTTAGATCTCAGTTAGTAAGGATCCCAACCTGGAGTTAGGTTCATCTCGAACTGCTCCCAGAGCCTGTGTTCTTAAATACTATGTTTTACAGAACAGAGAAACCTACTCAAATCTATTTGAATGAGATTCTGAGGAGCCTCCTGGGAGTGAGCTTATTCCCTAGAAAGAGAATATCAGGTTGATCAAGCTTTGCCCCATAAAACCCTTAGGAATTATGAGTGGGGAAATTATTTGAGAGTACAACCTGATGTTAGTGCCTTAGATTTATCTCCCAGCTCATCTTTCTGTAACCTTGTATTGAGAACCTATGATGAGTAGGGAAAAAAACAATTGCTTTACTAGAAAATTCCAGGAGATGCAGGGACCCAAGTAAAGTCACTGTGGGGCTCCTCTGAAAGTGGCTGGCAATGAAAGGAGAATGGTGGTGGAGGGGGGGGCATTTTCTCCCACTTTGGAAGCTTTGTCAGCCTGGGAACCCAGGATAACAATGTCTGGTCTCATGGGGCCAGGGATAGATGGGAGGTCCTGGGAGAGACATTATCATGTCTGGCAGAGTGCCCATACTATTGATAGAAACACTGGGGGTCAGTGGGAATTAGTAGTCACTGAGGACAGTAAAAAAAATGATGTGGGGTAGAGGACAGAGCCAGAGAAGAGGAATACATTTGCAGATATAGTAGCTGATGGTGTCCTTTAATGCACGGGAAACACTTTCTTGTGGGATCCCCAGAATGCTCTGGAGGGGGCTCTTCTATTCAAGAGACATGGTTTTTCTAATACCAGGTTACACTGGTTCATACGAAGTTTCTCCAGACATCTCCCTTGTCTCTGTGTTAGGTTGTAAACATGGTCACAGATTCTTTCCCTCCCTGCTCCCAAGCCCTTGTAATGTGAGGTTGCTGTGCTCCCCTTGAAAAGCGGAGTCCATTTTCCATCTCTTTAATCTGGGTGTGACTTGTTTTGACCAATGAGATATTAGTAAATGTGACTCAAGCAGAAACTTGAAAGATCTGTACGGCCTTATTTTCAGATTCTTCATCTAAATACTACCTGCAAACAATAGACTAAAGACAATAGAAGAAAGTGTTCAGTACAGTAAGCACGGGGCTTATTCTTTTGTGCTTGGAAGCCTGATACCATCAACTATGAGCCTGAGTTAGCCTGCTGGGGAATGAGAGGCCACATAAAGGGGAACTGAGGCAGCCTAGTGAACAGCCTGGCTGGGATGCAGCCAGACATGTGGATGAGGCCCTTCCATCCTAGATCAGCCAGCTCCTGCCCAATCCCAAGCTGGCCCTAGACCGGTAGCCCAGCCCAACCACAGATATGAGATACATAGAATGGTTGTTTTTAAACCAGGAAATTATGGAATGGTTTGTTACATAGCAGATGTTAACTGATATATCCCTATAAGAATGTACAACTCTGGAGAACCCAGGAAGGCAAGTCTTATAATCTCATTAAGATGAGGGAGTTAAATATCTCAGAGGATTAAGTCACTTCTCCAAAGTGTCAGGGCCAGTTAATGGCAGAATAATGACTAAGACTCACGGCAGTGCAAAAGCATGTTCTAAACCCATGCAGTTACTTTGAGAGAGTTCTTCCATTTAATTGCTGAACAGTAATTACAAAACAAAATCATTTCTTATTCCCTACAGTTTCAACGTTGGCAAGTAAATAAAAAATCAAATTCCACAGACAGTCCATCCCAACCCCCTCCCACCTCTACCCCAATCATTGCTACACATTCATCTCTCAAACCTGGTCACCCTTTAAGGTTGGGCTTTTTCTGGATTCCTTACAGAGGAGAGTGGCCCATAATTCAAAACATACTCAGAGCCATTATTGTCCCTAACCTGATCTCACAACAGCAGAGGGACAAGTAGCCCTCCTTCTAGGCAAGTCAATGTAAATATACATCGTCATAATTACCATTTTCATCACTAGAGTTTACCCTACTAATGGGACTCTTTGAAAATAAAAGGGATGCTACTAACAACTACACCAGGAATGTCTAAGCACGCTGAGATGTATCGCTCTATTCCAAAATACTGAGAGAGCACTTTGGAGGTTGAAAGCCTCTTTAGCTAACTTATTTCATTTTATGTAAGAATCTTATACTATGTCTCATCTTAACTCTCCCATTTGACTGAAGGGAACTTTGGTCTTCAGAGAAGTGAAGTGACTTCTCTTAAGTTCTTGATACTATGTAGGCATTCATTAAATGTTGAATTGGGTGGTTAGTTTGTGGACAGATGGATAGATGAACAGAGAAGAATAAATGCAAGAAAAGTGAGCAGCAAGCCTAACCACATATAATTGCATGGTGCTTTCAGGGAAATATGAATAAACAGAGCAGCTAGGTGGATGATTCTCAGACTGGGCTCCCCAGAACAACAATGTTCTCCATCATGTGAGTAGATAGATGTTCTGGGACCATCACTCAAGAGCAAGGTCTTACCTTCAGGTTCCTAATCAATAAAATTGGAATAAACCTTCATGTAAGAGAGGTATGAGAACTAGAGATAATGCAAATAATGTGTTCAGTGCAGTGAGAGACCCACAGAATAAGAAGAAAAATAATAACAAGTATGTATTAGTTATTATGTTCCAGACATCGTGCAAGTTCAGTGAATGGATTAATCTTATTAAGGTACCACTTAATATCCCCATTTAATAGATGAAGAAGTGGAGGCTTAGGAAGGAAAGTTTGTTGCCCAAGGTCACTCAGCCACCAAATTGAAAAATGTCCTAGAGCGTCTACTGTTAATTATGGTGCTGCCTAACCTCCTGCCCCACGAACCACAACCACTGTTAATTTTATTCCTGTGCTTTTTAAAGGAAACATGCCTCACTGTATCTGCAGCATTTTTAATTCTTGTGGGCCTCAACTTTTGTGAGCCACGTGATCCTTAACCAAATTAAAACTAAGTCATATATGAACAGCCTAACGTGAAACAAACGCAAAGCTAAATTTCTCTTATTAAACAAGTTCTGGGGCCCTGGAGCCTGTCCTCCCCATGGTAACTGCATAAAACCCTTCGCCCTCTGTTGAGCACAGTTGGCAAATGTTGATCTAAAACACAGTTGAGTGGATTTGCTGCCTGGCACATAGAGTCTCCCCGTCTCCAGGGACCCTGGGCTGTTGGCTTCTTAGGGGATCTGAATGCAGGTTTACGCTCCGAAGAGGCCTGGGAGGATCGTGGAGTGGGGGACAGGATGGAATGCAGCAATCATCTTTCTGAGTCTTCATAGGTAAGGTGCGGGCAATATCCCAGGCCACAGTGGGGTTCCTGAGCAATCTGTAAGACCGGTTTCCAGGAAACCTCATTCTTACAAAGCCAGGACTTCTAAAGATAGACTGGCTCCATGGCAATGAGGAATGACCTCCCCTTCCCTCCTCCTCCCCCACACTCCAATTAAGTATTTTTCCTTCCTCTCCACCTGTACCTGGGGTTCTCTCCAGGCCGCAGGCAAATGTGTACATTAATCACTCACGGATAAGCCAGTGCACTGGGATAGTGAGAAGTGGCTGATTTATGAACCAGCCAAAAGTGTGGGGAGGCTGGGAATGGGCAAGGTGGGCCCAGCTCAGGGAGCATATGGGGGCCCCTTTCCTAGGACCAGACCCATATGCTCCGCTGCAGGTCCATATGCTGTGTGGGCTGGTCCCCCCGCTTTGCCAGCGTTGAGGCTGCCTGTCTGCTGTAATGTGCAGGGAGCTGCATCTTCCACATGCCCTCCTGGCATTTGAACACAGCCTCTGCCACAGTGTGAGGCCTTTGGGGTGAGGTGTTGGAGCTCTTCTAGATAAGAGATTTATGCCCTTGCCAAAGTGAGTTACTGTCATTTGCTTACTTCGGGATAGTCCACAGAGACAGGTGAGACCAGATTATTTTTTTCTATGTCCTAGTGGGGGACATTGAGACATAGTAATAGAACCCCCAACACTATTTTTAGTAACAATAATAATAACCACTTATTGCATGGGCATCAGGTACTGAGCTCTGTTCTAATCACTTCTTATGTTATTAGCTCAAGACATGGAGACATGGCCCTAGACAGAGTTGGAATGTAGGAATTGACCTCAGGTCTGTTTGCTATGATTCCCTTTGAACTGTTTGTTCGTTCATTCATTCATTCGTTCATTCATTCATTCATTCATTCACCAAGTATTTACCACTTGTCAGACGCTATAGTAGGTGCTCATGATTATAACCAAGAACAAACTGTCTATCATAAGACATGATACTCTCTCTTATGGAAGATGCATTTTAGTGGGGCAGGATAGACAGTAGCAGAAATTAAAAAAAATAGTTAAGAAAATTTATAGTTACAAATTGCAGTAAGTTAAAGGTAATAAGCAAAGGGCTTGGACAATAGTACAGGGCACCTGTGACAGGAAGAGGAGTCAGGGAAGGCTGGAACCTTATGATGAGGTGGTTAACATAGGGAAAAGGGAGAAAGGGGGAAAGGAGCTCCCTGCTTAGAGAGCAGTGTGTGCAAAGGTCCTGGGGAAGGAATGAGCTCAGCATATTTGAAGTACAAGTCAACTAGGGGGGCAAAGAGTGGGAAGAGATGAGATAGAGAGGGAAGTTTTTGGCAGATCACGGCAGGCTTAGGGTACATGCTGAGGTGTGCACTTGGAAGTCATTGCAGGGTCTTAAGCAGCTAGGCAATGTTCACTAATTGCTAATATTGGTGAGTAATAGCCTGCTCATTAATAGTTAATATCTAACCTTTGCACATGGCACCACTTAGCATCCACTAGTGCCTTCCCCAGCTCCAGATATTTCCCAGCAGTGGAAGCCAGCTCGGGGACCAGGCATTTGAATAGGGACATGCGCTTAACTGGTCTGCACGTGCCTCATAAGCAGGCTCTCAGCATCCACCTTTGTGTTAGAAACACAGCAGCATTCATGGGACGTGGGCACATCCTTGATTTTAAAAACCAGTCCTGATTCTTTTAGAGCATATCTGCTTCTTAGTAAGCTTAAAAATGATGCCATTAATACACTCTGTTAAATTTTACTATATTTTAGCATTCTATTTTTTCCCTTGGACATTTTTTTGTTTGAAGATACCACTGGCTTTGCAATATTTTACTACATTTAAAAAGATCATTTTAGATTTTATATGCTTTCCACTCCAGCAGTCCTGACCTCAGGGCTAAGATCTGGTAGCCTGCAAAGATTAGATTTTATTGAACAAACATTTGCATGGAGATTAATGTGCATGGTAAAGATCTAAGTACTTTATGGGAATTCACTCATTTAATCTTATAACAAACCTATATGACAGATGGATCTTGTTGTCATTCCCTTTTTATGGATGGGAAAATTGAGGCACAGAGAGATTAAGTTCAGTCTCTCTTAGTCACACATTCCTAGAAGTCTGTCCCCGGTGTCTATTCTACTGGCCATTTAGTTCTGGTGGAATTTGCTTGTGTAAAAGCCAGCTGTCAGGCATAGAGGCTGTCCATCACCTTGCCCTTGCCCGTAGGTAGCACTCTGACTTGTGCCGGGTCTGCTCTCTTCCCAACGTTTCTAGGAGCCTCCTGTTAGCCAGGATGGAGGAGGGACGGGCACAGGCAGGGCTTGGGGATGGAGGAGATGGCCCAGAGAGCCAGACTGCAGCTGCCGCGTGACAGGGCTGAGGATGTGGGACAGTAAAAGGGAAGCTTTGAGAAAGCATGGCTGAAAATTATATGGCCTTTTGATGAGAAGTTAGAGAAGAAAATGGGGAGAGGCTCTTGCACGGTTCTGGGCTCTTTTGGGCTGGGTGCGACTGCGACTGAGCCCTGTGGATCAGTGTTAGGACTGTGGGAACAGCAAGGCAGCAAACACAGTGGGATTCCATTTTTACTCTTTCTCTCCTGCTTCTTTTCTTACCCTCTAGCTCTCCCTTCCTCCTTTCCTCTTTCTCTCCTCTCTTCAATCTTTCTTTCCTTCCTTCCTTTCAAGATTCATTTCTGGAGAGAGAACCCCATTCTGGGCCAGACCATGTCCATAACCCCTGAGCTTCAGAAGCCCGCAGTCTTGATGTTGTCAAGGAGGACATTTAGATGACATGCACTTTGGTGGTAATATGAGCACCTTTTACCCCCTGAAGCCTCCTGGGTGTCTGATTCTCTCCTGCTGGTCCATTGGCAAAGCTGCTGCTCTGTCATGCCTATGCTTTGAAGATCTGACTTGTTTCATGTGACATCTCTCCTACCAGATTCTTATGCACTCCTCTCTCAAGACTTAGATGAGCCACAGGTTGAGAAAGTACACACAAAGTTTATAAATTTCTTGAATATTTGTTATGAGTGCTGCCAGACCTGGTCTAACAAGGATCAGCAAACTTTTTTCTATAAAGGATGAGATGTTAAACATTTTAGGCTTTGCAGGTATTCAGTCTCTGCCACAACTACTTCCTTTGCCATCGCAACATGCAAACAGCTATAGACGATACATGAACGGATGTGCACGGCTGTGTTCCAGTAAAACTTCATTGACAAAAGCAGGTGGCGGGGGGATTTGGCCTACGGGCCCTGGTTTGGTGACCCTTATAGTAAAACTTTGATTCTCCCATGCACAGACACCACCCCTGTGGGTGCTGTGATTCAACAGGAGGGTCACTGAGTGACTGCAGGGCTGATATATGAGGCTGTGTTGTCTTGGAACTTCCTGCCATCTGGCCTTTTCAGGTGTTGGTGGTCATGTGATAGGAGATGTTACTGCTTCAAACAGAACTAGGAGGCAGTCACTCTCACTTTCCCAGGCATCTGGTCTATCAGGGGGCCGAGGAGAGTGCAATACTTATGAAGGAGTTTTGTAACAATTCTGGGTGTGAACAGGAGCTTATTCAATGTGTTAGGTGTTTTAGATCTTGACTGAATAAACGCTGATGTTGGTAATCTGAGGATGGTAATAAAGGCAGGCTGATCCTTCTTTGCCTGTTCGCTTGATGGGGAAAGGGAAAGAGAGTTGAAAACTCCAGGAGTGTCCTGGAGGCCAGCATGGAACGGATGAGCGATTATTCAAAGAGCAGGTGGGAGATTGCCAGGCCTCTCCTGGGAACATAGACATCCAGGTGAGTATGGTCGCAGGGACGGCCTGTGTGCTGAATCCGGATGTCTGCACATGCCATTAGATAGACTGTGCATCTCTGGATCTCCTGGCCTCCTGTTCCATCCCCTTTGCCCTTTCTCCACTGTGTTTTCCTTCCAAGCAGCCTGAACTCTCAGTTAGCCCTTGGAGGACCGCCATCGGGCTCCTGGAGCCCCTTGTCCACTCTGAAGTGAGTCTGAGCACTTTGGAATTGATGCTCTCAGGTGGCCCTTAGCCAATGACTAAGGGAGGCAGTGCCATGAATGCTCCCTTGCCGGAAGTGAGGGTGAGGGCGAACTTATCTTCCAGAGTCCCCTGGGGGAAGCAGGCTGCGGGACTTGGCCTGAAATTGCATCCTTGTTTGACTTCACCCCTGCCCTGTCCTACTCCCCCTTCCCTTCCAGTGTCCCCTGCGAGTACTGTCTTCACAAATCTCTGGTATGAGAATCCTCCCCTCAGGGCTGGCCTCTGGAGACCTGACCCAAGACTCACTCCTGGAACACATACGTGAAGAGCCCCGAAGGAGAGCTTGAAGGCAGGGAGCTGCCCCGGCCAAAAAATAAAAGGTTGCATTCGTTGGTGGTAGGGGTGCAGGAAAATAAAAACATCTTGGATTTAGAATTGTAACTCCCCTACCAGTTCTCTCCCTTAGTCAATTTGATGACTTTGGACATAAAGGGTGGATGGGAGGATGCCCCTCACATGCCTGAAAAATCAGTCTTATTGTGCTCCTGCTTCATCCCTCTGGCTTCTGCCTTAGCCTAAGACCCCAGGGCAGGGGGGCAAGGGGTGCCACCCACATAGCTGTTTGGCTGTCTAGTATCACAATCTAGTAAATGCTACATCACCTCCCCCTTTTCTTGGCGTTTTCCCTCTTCTGCTCACTGTGAGCAGAAGGTTCACATTTTACTCATTCACTGTACTGACATTGGTTGGTTCGCCATTATACTCAGGGGAAGTCAGGGGGTTACATACTGATCAAAAAGATTTGCTAAAAAAAGTGATCTCCTATTCATTTTAATTAATAATGTAATCAATCTTATTAATTTGAATTTTATGTATAATAAACCTTATTTTATAAAATTTAGTTTTAATGAATTATGGAGGGAGATGGAGAAATGTGAATCAATATGTATTTGTATTTTTTGAACACTGTGTTTTATTGCTATGGAGCATGTGTTTCGTTGGGTCTCTATTTGTGCATTAAGAAGGTTTCTGTAATGCTGACCTGGAGTATAACATTTAAAGGCAATTTCTGGAATCACATTCTGATGAGTTCTTCATCCCCTAAGAGCCTAATTTGAAAAAGTTGGCATGAACAGGGTAGCAGTTACTGAAGGGTATGAAGCAGCTGGCTGGTACCAGCTCACAAGATCCTAGTTTTAATTTCTCAGGAATTGTGCAAACTGGTCAATGTCACATGTGTAGCATGAAAATAGCCAATTTGGGAATATTTACACCATGGAAATTGGTAAATGCTACAATTCAGGGCACACCTTCCCCATTCGTCCCAAGAGAGCCGACAGTTAAACATTTTCCAGCACACCCTAGGCAGTGCTCGGGCCGGTTGCCCGCCTGCTCTCTGCTAATACCTGGTGTGTTGGCCAGATTAACAGCAGAGTGTCCAGGTGAGTGTCTGAACCTGGATTGCTGCAGAGGCCTTCTTGTACCCTCTCCAGCGTGACTCACGTCACATTCAGGTAGGCTTTTCCACCTGCCAGCAGGTCTGTTCTTCCATTAGAAAAGGAAGTGTCTAGTTATCTTTCTATTTGGAAGTACATATTTCATGACATGACATAAATGAAACAATATTTGCAACTGGCATTTTTTTGCCCCTCCAGAATATTTGAATATTTTGAAGTTCTGGTCTCAACATGTTGCTGAGAACGAAAGAAAATCAGCCTGATTCCTGGTTTATATTAAATGCTGCAACTCACAGTGGGCAGGCTGAAAAACACCCTCTGGCAGAGCCTGGTCCTCATCCTCTGGTGGAGATAATAGGGTGGTTTTGAATTAGGCTCCTATGAATGTGCCTATGAATGCATGTGAACACAGTGAACTAGCTTTCATAGCCGTTCCACAGACATCAGTCTCATAATATGAGCTAAATTTCTGAGAGGAAGACTAGCATGTATACAACCAATGATGATAAACATAGTTTGGTAGACCCCGTGACTTTATTATGTGCTTCTCCTATGAATGGGGCATGGTGTGGGAGAAAGAGGCTGGGGTTTTACATTAAACAGATCTGTGCTTGTATCTCAGCTCTGAAGTCCTGTGTAAACCCAAGCAATTCATTTAACTTCAGTTTTGTCATCTGAGAGATGCGAATAGTCATCCCTTTCCGAGAAGGAATAGGAGCTTCCTAGGCGAAGACATGGGATGAGCCATTCTGGAAGATGGGGCAGCTATTTTGCAAAGCTGTGGAGAAGTAAAATGTGACAGAAACATTAACATTGAGCTGGTGGGTAAATGATAGAATTTTTGATTTTTTTTTCTTTTCAGAACTAAAAGAATTTTAGTGAATTTTCTCTCTACTAAAAGAATTAAAGTGAATTTTCTATACCCTCTGGGTCTCAAGGCTACATGCTGAGAAGAGCCAGAGTCTAATTTCTCTGTGAAACACTTGGGTAGTTCTCACTTGCTCAGGCTCCAGGCCTTTGTGATAAGGGGTGGTGGTCTCCATCCCTTCCTCCGTGTTCTCTTATTTCCCACTCCTCCAAATTCCAGACACAAGGATGAGGAAATGCCAAGAGAACTCTGGCTTCTTCCTTCCCCTGGGCGGGTGGTGCTCCCGGAGGCATGGCTGAGCCTTGCTAGGCCCTCCTGTCTTGCCCTTAATGGTCAGCTCTTGTGTTGAGTAAGTGAACTGACAGAAGGCTACTGATCTGTGGCCCTAGGTGGGAGACCGAGAGGGGAAGGGATTATTTGGGGAGCTTCTCCCAAGTTCAGGCACTGGGCTCCTGAATCTCCAGTGGCTGGAAGGACGGGCATCTGTGCTTATGAAAAGGCTCCCTGGGAGACTGAGACACATCCTGCCTCTCTCCTCCCCTCCAGCTCCCTTCTCCTGCCCACTGACCCACTGGGAGGGAATGTTCTGCAGGGAAACCTCACATGATCATATTTGGGGAATCCTGCAGAAGCAAAGCTTGGGATCCTTCTTTAGATATTTTATTCATGATTCTGAATATAATCCATTCTCCCAAATGTAGTGTTTTCCCCTGGGAATGAAAACACAATAAAAGGCACTCAAAATAAGTGTTTTCCCTTGAAAATTGCTCCATTTTGGGTTGAACTCTTTCACCTTTTGTTTTGAAAATTTTTATTTCCTGAGCAACATTGTAATGACAATAACAAAAACCCCAATAAAGCTGTTTTCATTTTACACATTTACTCCAGACCCTGTCCACATGCAGACATAATTTTTATAGTTCTACTCACAGTACACATACAGTTTTGTATTCTGCTTTGTTCATTTAACGTTATACAAAAAACAAAAGTTGAGTTGGCCATATTGCTAGTTAACATTTTTATCGGCTGCATACTACTCTACTTATTAACAAATGCAGTTAATAGACATACTCACACATAGTGCGCTTACATTTACCATTTGTGTGTGTGTGTGTTTATTTTAGAGGATTATGGCCTTTGAGTAAAATTTTCAAACTTTACAAAATGATCTGAAAATGGTTCTGGGTACAAATTTGTAGTGTGAGCCACCAGGTTTAAGAGCTTAAGTCATTTGTCCTGTTGGGTCATTGCCCATTTTAAGAGGAATTATTGTTAGCTGTGATCAAACTAGGAAGAGGACCAAAGAGGAACCAGGCACGTGCTGGGCCAGGCAGATAAGC
Source organism: Manis javanica (assembly GCF_040802235.1). NCBI lineage: Eukaryota > Metazoa > Chordata > Mammalia > Pholidota > Manidae > Manis > Manis javanica. The sequence continues at coordinate 18,283,067 of NC_133160.1, read as the reverse complement.
ACGAACTCTCCCTTGCAGAACAGAAGTGTGGCACTCATCACATATTTCTGTTTAATGGACATGACAAGCTTAAGGACACCCTATGGGGAAATCAAGGGAACCTATGAGGGTCCACTCACAAAGAAGTGGGATAAATGCCTAGAATTTTGCTAACTGGGGCATCAGAAACTCTCCATCCCATACTTCCCGACTGTAAGGCAATATTCATGTCACATCTGGTATAACACTAAGGAGACCACGGAGGCAATGCACACTGGGAGGGCATCCCAGTCTTGAAAAGGGGGTGGCGGGCCCACAGTGGCAGTTATAGCCAAGCCGTGGGGGTGGCACCTGTCCTGTGAGTCTGGCAGGGGATGATGAGAACTGTAGCCATTGCTTGACCCTTCAGCTGAGTGGTCTTCTCTGCACCCCATCCTCCAGTGCTGAGCAGAAGAATAATTCCTTCCAACGTGGTTTGCTTAGGTAGCGGCTGCTAATTTACTCCTGAACTCTGATCTCAGTGATTCTGGTCCTGTGAGAATTTGAGTGCATGTGGCAGAACAGTTATGGGGTTGGGACTTGTTTTAGAATTGCAGCTCATGCTGTGCATGACTCTACCGTCATTGCTTCTTGCCTTGTGCTTGCTCCTTCCTCGGAGCTAACAGGCTCATGTTTCTCTAACCCTTAAAGATTTAAAACACACAAAAAAAACCCATGGCCCTGCTTCTCTGTTTTTTTGACTTTACCCTCGAAATGTCAACTAGATTATTTTTTCAATCTCTGTTCCATGGGAAAAATAAACCAAGTACCATTTGATAGGGAGATTGCTAATTTGATAGTAGGTAAAGAGGGCAAATGCTGTTTGTTTCTTAGAGGAAAGATTTCAGGTTATCTTTTTCTTCAGTCTCTTCTCTTCCAAGTCATAAAGGTCTTGTATGCTATTTCCTTTCTTCCCTTGCTGATCTGATAGTAGCTTTCTACTGAGCAGAATAGTGCCACGTGGGTGCCACGTTACCATGGACGAGAACATGCATTATTTACGGACTCCATGCTGCTTCCACAAGCAGTTCTTAAGCAGAATTTACATTTGTTTGCAAACCGTTTTGTAAATCAATAGGACATGTTTCCTTCCAATCTTTTAAGTTTAGGAAATTCAGCTGAGCGACACATTTCAAAATAGAGTGGTTTCTTCATGCCTATGTATAAAGATAGCAATTTTTCATAAAAATTGTCTGATTGGACATTACCCAAAATTTTGTTACCCAAGATCCCCTTTATTAAAAAAACATTTATTTTGAAAAAAGTTGCAAAAGAGTACAGAGGGTTCCCATATAACCTTCACTCAGCTTCTCCTCACATTACATCTTTCATAACCATAGCATTATTATCAAAACCAGAAAATGAGTGGTGACACACAATTATTAGCTAAACTACAGGCTCTGTTTGAATTTCAGTAGTTTTCCACTAATTTTCTTTCTCTGTTCCAGGATCCAATCCAGATTCCTATATTGCTGCCAGTTGTCATGTCTCCAAAGCCTGTGATAATCCTTAACCTTCCCTTGTCATTTATGACCTTGACAATTTCGAAGACTATTGGTCAATTATTTTGTAATATACAATGCAGTTTGGGCTCCGCCTAATTTTTTTCTTCACAGTCAGGTTGAGGTTGGTTAGACATTTGGAGTGTGAATATCACAAAATGATGTCTCATCCTTTTTCCTGTCAGGGGCACATGATGTTGACACGTCGTATCACTGGTGACATTGGTCTTGATCACTTGGTTAATGTGGTGACTGCCAAGTTCCTTCACTGTAAAGCTACTCTTTTTCTCTATGGAATTAATAAACCTCTTTGTGGGGGAAACCAAGAACCCCATTTCATTTTGTTTTCTATCAAGCAAGATCAAAACTTTTCTTTTTCCTCTTTTGCTTGTCTTCTGAATCTTATCTCCGTTCAGTTGATGGGTTGATAACCTAAAGGCAAGCAGCGTTTTCGGGCACTATTTGGGAAGATTGGGTAAGTCAGGACACATGTCTGATCTGTGCAATTTAGGGCAAGGTCCTCTGTGGGCACACCTTGGAAGGATCCTTGAACAAATGTAGGAATGAGAGAGAAAACTTTGTTTCTACAGCAGTTCTTAAACTCTCTAAGCATCAATTTCCTTGAGCATAAAATAGGGATAATACCAACCCTCAAAGGGATATGGTGAAAATTAACATCAAATGCTGCCTAGACATTTCCTAGCATAGTGCCTGGCACAAAACCAGTCTCATTACATTGTAATTCTCAGTATTTTAGGAAGGCGTGTGCTCAGATTTCACTCTACTTCCTAACTTCTTCTATGCCTGGGGATTCTTTGCCTCTGTCGGCCTCTTGCCAGTTCGTGGGACCTAAAATATGAACTATTCAGAAAGGAAATTGTTGCCTGCTTCCTGCAACATGCAGTCCTGATTCAAACTCGTTTTAAATTCACAGTGGTGAAAAATGGGTTTGCATCCTACTGTGAATTTAAATACTTACAACCTAGAAATAAACGGATCGCATGGCTCATTTATCTCGCAGCCATTAATTAATGGTGGTTAATTGTAGTTATGAGCTGTTGAATTCCAGGCTTTTGCACCCATACATTTTCTTTAATGTATGCAGAAAACCATGGAGCCAGTCAGTTAGGGTTGGAGAGAAATACTGTCCGAGGGGGCAGATGCTCACAACCTCATCCCTGCTTCCTTGTCTTTTCAGAGGGGGCTCAGGAATGTAGTGACCTCACCGGCTGACCCAGGACAGGGGGCTGGGTTCCCACAAAGAGACACTTTTTGAGATACTTCCCTAAATGTTTGTGTGCACGTTCCTGGGATGTACCTGATTAGCTATTTCTACAAGTGAGAAATAAATTTGTAAAGAGTAATGAACTTTAAAAAATTCTGGCAACTTGAACAAAAGATTGTGATGTCATGTAGAGCCAGGCCTTTGATTTCCTTTCAAAATTCAAAATTACACTTTTGACTATTTCTATTGTCTGCCTAGGAGGCTGCTGAGGGTGTGGGGAGGAGCCTGGAGTAGATAAATTTGGATGTTTCTGAAGGAAGAAGACCTGATGACCACATCTAGACTCTCAAGTGAAACTTCTGGATATATCTTTGGTCTTACAGCTCAAGAGTTATCATGGATTTTAGGAATGTGATGGGCAGAATTCTAACATGGACCCCAAGAATCCTACCCTCCAGTATGTGGGGCCTGTATAACACTCTCCCCTAGAAAACATGAGCGGTGGACCTGACTTAATAAGGTGATCCCTTTTACAAAGGGTCTAGAGGTCAGAGACAAAGAGAGATTTGAAGCTACAGAAATACTCTCCTTTTTGGCCCTGAAGGAGCAAAAGACAAAATTATGGAGGGGGCCATATGGCAAGGACCTGTGGGTGGCCTCTAGGAGCTGAAGTGATCCGTGGCTCCCAGCTAACAAGAAGAAGGGAACCCCGGTGCTACAATCACAAGTACGTGGACAACCTCACAGAGCTTGGGGTTAACTTTCCTCTGTTGAACCTCCAGCTGAGGACATAGCTGGCTGGCTTTGATTTCCAGCTTTGTGAACCCCTAGACAGATGATTTAGATAAAGTGTGCCAGACTTCTGATCCATGGAGACTATGAGATAATAAATGTGTGCTTTTCTTAGCCACTAACTTTGTGGTAATTTGTGATATAGCAATATATGGAATTTATGCTATTTTCTCATCTTACCTGGATATTATCACAGCCTTTATTGTTTCCATTGTATTCTTTTATCCTCTACAGCACCAATTGGTGCTGATGGATTCAACGTTAAAAACGTGAATTATGTCATCCTATGCTTTAAAATGATCAGTAGCTTTGCAATGCCTACAGTATAAAGGATGCCCTTGTTAATCTGATCATGGCCCCAGGATGCCCTGCGAGCCTCATTTCATACTGAGTTTCTTCATTTACCCTACCCTCCAGCCTAAGGGATTTGCTTATTACCGCCTCCCACAACTTCTTCCCGCACTGTGCCTTTGTCCAGGCTGCTTCCTCAGCTCAGTGCATTGATTCCCAAGGCCAAGGATCCATGTGCTCATTCATCACATCCCAGCTCCCTCTGGGCTGCCCTCAAATATCACCCCTCCTTTGGGCCTCCCAGAACCACATTATGCCCCCAATAGTCAGGACCTGTGTCCCCAAAGTCTGTGAGCTCCTTGAGTAGCTATCTTGCAGGAAGCTGTATAAATGAATGAGGTCTTGACTGACCAGGCTCTGCCTTCACATGACCACAGTCCCTATTTCCTTGACACCTGTAGTCAGCTCTTCAACAAGGTCAAATTTTTAGTTTCTCCAACATGTAAAAACTCATTTCTGCTTCAGGGACTTTGCAGTTTCGATTCCCTTCCCTCTGCATGGAATGTTCTTCCCTTAGATTCTCACATGACTGCTGTCTTCTCATTGCTTAGAGATCAGCCTAAATATTACTCCCCAGGGGGCCTTCTCTGGATACTGTGCCTCTCTTTCTCTCCCATTACTCTATCCTAGTGCCCTGTTTTATTAACTTCAAAGCACATGTTGTTATCTGAAATTACCTTCCTTATTGGTTTGTGTGGCTTGTTCATTTTCTGTCTCTTAGTGAAGGTCAGGCACTTCCTTGTTTCACTCACTGTTTTATTTACAGTATCTGGCATGTTGTACACTGTCATCCAACAATGGTCGAGTGAAGGGATCCAAAAACATGTCACATAGTAGGCATTCTTGGGGGTCCTTCACCTGCATTTATCAAGTTTCTCACAGTCCTTTTCTGCCTGGGCTCAGTTGATGATTCTTCATCCCTGATCCATAATAGTGATTCCTACAACCTCCAAAGACACACTTTTGTTGAAAGATGATGTAGCAACATTTAATAAATTAATAGAGATACTCATAATTATTGTCTCGGTTGCATACCTCTTGCAGTTTGCATCCGTATGTACTTTGTAGTAGACACTGTCATATGCTGCTTAGTTCAGCCCTTCGCAGATGAGACACTTGTTACAGCTGCTGGGTGGCATATAGCTGAGTCTTTCTGTGGTACTTCCGTTGGCCGAAGAGAGCTACCTCGCCCTAGGCAATACCCTAGGTTATCCAATGCCTGGTCCATGGAGAGGTACAAAGACCTTGCCTAAATAGGAAGCAGCTCTGAGCTCCAGGGGCTATTCCAGCTGCAGAGCTGCTTGTTAGGGTCGGTTGAGGCCTTTGCTGTGACTGCCATCAACGTCCATCTTCCCCTTCTGCTCATGTCTGCTTCTTGTTCTCAGGAACACTCCCTCATCTCCTGCACACAAATTCTCACCTCCAACTCAGTTTCCCAAGGAACTCAACTTAAGACAGTTGGGGCCAGAAAGGATTAAGGAAGCTGAAATGGGGTTTGGGAGCTGGATTACCCACCACAGCTGGCATCAAACACCCTGCCAGTGATGGCAGGTGAAGCAGTAGCCACCCCTGGGAATTTGTTAAAATATTATTTTAACTGCCCGTGGGAGGTTGTTAATTGTTAAAATGTACTGGTAGATGATAACACACTAGTGATTGCAATAGACATTTGGGAGGTATAATAATTTAAACTACATTGCAGCATTAATTACAGTATCCAAGATATGGAAGCAACCAAAGAGTCCATTGATAGATGAATAGGTAAAGAAATGTGATTCATATATACACAGGATTTTATTCAGTAATAAAAAAGAAAGAAATCTTGCCATTTGCAACACCATGGATGGAACTAGAAAGTATTATGCTAAGTGAAATAAGTCAATCAGAGAAAGAGGAATACCACATGGTTTCATTTATATGTGGAATCTGAAAAACAAAACAAAATAAAAAAAACAGGAATAAATTCATAAACACAGAGAATGGATGGTTGGTTACCATAGAGGAGGGAATGGGTGAAATAGGTAAAGGAGATAAAGAGGCACTAACTTGAAATTATAAAATAGTTTAGTTACAGGGATGGAAGTGTAGCCTAAGGAATATAGCTCATAATATTGTGAAGTCTTTGTATGGTGACAGGATGGTAACTTCACTCATCATGGTGGGTGTTTAATAATATATATAATTGATGAATCACTAAATTGTTAATCTGAAACCAATATAACATTGTACATAAACTATATTTTGATAAAAAATGTTTTTAAAAAGTACAATGGAATAGGATGGCTGTTGTTGGCATGATCAGTGGGTGTTGGAAGGAAACATGGGAAGGGTGTTCAGTCCCCAGTGTGATATGAACTTGGAAAGTCAGAGGGCCTCTTTGGCTACATATGAGTGAAGTCAAGTCTCATGTCCTATAGCTGGAGGGCAGAAAAGGTTGAAAATTGGTTCTAGAAGGTAATTATAAGGGGTGAAGTTCTCCAAAGAAGGTTACATTCTTAACCCCAGAATACCTGCCATGCCAAGTCACGGCCCTGGGTAGAAAGAATTCTGTATGACCCTGAGACTTGGAATCAAAATGACTAGATCAGTGTTCTTGGACACTTGGAAATGCCAGACCTGCTAGGACCCATAGAAATGGTCCATTTCCCCCTGTTAGAAGCTAACACTTTCCCAAGCTTGAAGATGATTCAAAGGCCTCTTTGCCTCGCAAGATAGCATATACCACCTTGGGATCTACCCCCATCTCTCCTCTTTGCCATCAGACCAATAACTATGCTCAAATTACAACATAACCAGGACAGGGAAGTTCTGAGTCCACGAAAGGAGGGAACACCAAAGGGGTGACAGGACATGTGACAGGACATGTAACCAACATGTGACTGCAGGCTCTCAGAATACACATGTGGCTGCATTCTAAAGGTGCTAGGTCAAGATGAGGAAACAAAGTTGGATATGGGAGATTTTACTGAGATAACACACTCAGGAAAAAGAATTTAACATCTGGCCAAAGACTCCAGGAGAGTGTTCTAACATATTTCTGGGATGACTCTGAAAGTTGGAGAAAATCATGGCTCAAACTAAGTGAACCAGAAATGCTGGAACTGCCAAGGCAGGTTAGACGAAGAGGCCAAAGGGCTCAGAGAGGTGGGCCTTCTAGGAAGAACATACTAAATAAGGGTGAGAAGGTCATCAGCTGATTATGTTCCATGGGAGAGTTCCACAGGACATGCCATTTAGTAAAGCAATAGCTCTGGGTTGGTGAGGGTGCACCGGTATTGCTGAGAAACTCTGGTGTTTGTTCTTTGGAAGGTAGGGATGATGCAAGGTCAGGCTTTTATGGTACTGGAGCCCCTGCAGGCAATGGGGATGCTAAGGTTTCAAGTTAACTTACACCATAGAGAAATATTTCATCTTAAGAAACAAGGTGGGTACAACTGTCGTAAAGGGTGGCAAAGTTAGAGTGGACCAGAGGAGCCTGGTCTTCATGGAGCAATGGGATGCTTGATAGAACACTGTGACCCTAGGGACACAAAAGATAGGCAGCCAACAAGCATAATGTTCAGTACATATAATCAAAAGGTAAGAATAGACTAGCAAGAGGCTGAAAGCAACCACCTGATTTTGCCTGGCTTCCAGACATGAACCAGTTTTAGATACGGAGCCCATTGACTGAGGTCAGGTCTCCAGGTGGCAGTTCCTTTGCAACCCCATAGCGAGTGTCAGTGGTAGAGAGTCCTCTAGTGTTTACTTAAAGGGATCTGTAAGCATTTACTTGGATTACTATGTATGGAAAAGAGGGAATACATCGACATTTCAAATATACTTGGATACAGGGTGTGAGCTGAAATTGAAAACAGAGACTCAAAGCATTATTATGTTCCTTTGCCTGTTAGAGGTGGGGCATATAGGACCCAGGAAATAAATGGAGTCCTGGCCCATGTTTAGCTCACAGTGGGTCCATAGTGACCAAGAACCTATGCAGGGCTCATCCCTGATGTCCTGAATATATAACTGAAATGGACATACCTGGTAGCTGGTAGAACCCCATGTTGTTCCCTTGGCTTCTGGTAAAGGACAAGTGGGAGCTTCTTAAAATGAACCCTCTCCCCATTCCTTGGCTATCATGGAAATAAAGGAAAAGATTGCATCTTGGCAGGAATGGCTTACACTAATGCCACCCTCTTGGTGTCCCCCAGGGCTCAGAACCAACCAAAGCTTCCCTTGGGCTGCACCAGGCCAGGACACGAGCCCTTGAGCAGTGCCCAGCGCAGCCTTGCAGATGGCTCCTTGGACTGCTGAGTTTCCGGACTTTGTGCTGAATTAATCACATTTTCCAGTCTTTCAAGGAACAGGGCATGAAATGGAACTGGGATTTCCCCTTGAGCAGCTCTGTCCACTGACCTAGAGAATGGTGTCCTAGATGGGATGTGGAGCTGAGCTGGCCAACTCCCTTTCTGTCCAGGTGAGAAGCTGCATCAGGAGCAAATGAGTGGCTCTGGCCAGACTTCATCTCAGACTTGCACACAGGCAGGCGGGAAATGGCTTTTCCTATTATCTTGCTCTTTCCTGGATCATAACTTTTTTTTCTCTCTTTTCACACATTATTTACACAAACCCACCTATGCTGTGACTTTATGTTTCAGCAGTCGTTCACCCAGTATTAGAAGATCTTTGTTTTAATTGTTGGTGGTGGTGTTTGTTTTTAATCTCTTTGCGACAAAAATTTGTTTCTCTGATCTCAGATTTCTTCCCTGGAACATCCCCACGGCCCTCATTAGTTTATATTCTTTTGTAATGTGGGACATGTTAAGGTCCTTTAATTTAGAGAGTAATATATTCTTGGCAATGTACTAGGTGTTTTGCACATTCAGGTTCGTTTACTTCCCCCAGATTTGTGCGTCAGGAATTACAGCAGTTTTACAGGTAAAGAAACCAATACTCAGAGAAGGTAAGGGGCTAGTGTAGGGTCACACAGCTATAAATGGCAGGCCCAGAACTCAAACCTATGTTTACTCCAGTCCAGGCCTCATCCACTGCCCGCCACTCTTTCTGCTTATCCCATCTCCTTTTCTAGGTCGAAGATTCCAAGGACAGAGACTATATATCCCAGAAGTCCTACTTCTTCCACCCCTATTTTGCTACCAAGAGAATCTCATATATTCAATAAAGTTTTGTTACACATGAATTAATTCTGCTATAAATACACTGTGCATGAAGAAACAGTGGACTTCAGTGGAGCTTTGTAATTGAAATGAAATATAGGCAAAGAAATCAAAGCAGAATAGAATAAAACAAACCTGTACAGATCAGGACACAGGGCACAGAAGGAATCGAAGGGGTGAAGGGGACATATCCAGCTGTAGAATGCAGAGGAGAGGCCATGGAAAAGAAAACAATCCAATAAAAAATGGAAGAGCAGTCCTAGCCATGGCAATCAGACAACACAAAGAAATAAAAGGCATCCAGATTGGCAAGGAAGAGGTTAAACTGTCCCTGTTTGCAGATGACATGATATTGTACATAAAAAACCCTAAAGAATCCACTCCAAAACTACTAGATCTAATATCTGAATTCAGCAAAGTTGCAGGACACACAATTAATACACAGAAATCTGTGGCATTCTTATACACTAACAATAAACTAGCAGAGAGAGAAATCAGGAAAACAATTCCATTCACAAAGAATAAAATACCTAGGAATAGACCTAACCAAGGAAGTGAAAGACCTATATGCTGAAAACTACAAGACACTCATGAGAGAAATTAAAGAAGATACCAATAAATGGAAACACATCCCATGCTCATGGATAGGAAGAATTAATATTGTCAAAATGGCCATCCTGCTTAAAGCAATCTATAGATTCAATGCAATTCCTATCAAAATACCAATAGCATTCTTCAATGAACTAGAGAAAATTGTCCTAAAATTCATATGCAACCACAAAAAAATCTTGAATAGCCAAAGCAATCCTGAGAAGGAAGAATAAAGCAGGGGGAATTATGCTCCCCGACTTCAAGCTCTACTACAAAGCTACAATAATCAAGACAATTTGGTACTGGCACAAGAACAGAGCCACAGACCAATGGAATAGACTTGAGAGCCCTGATATAAACCCAACCATATATGGTCAATTAATATACGATAAAGAAGCCATGGACATATGGACATACAATGGGGGGAAATGACAGCCTCTTCAACAGCTGGTGTTGGCAAAATTGGACAGCTACATGCAAGAGAATGAAACTGGATTATTGTTTAACCCCACACACAAAAGTAAACTTGAAATGGATTAAAGACTTGAATGTAAATCATGAAACCATAAAACTCTTAAGACCATAGGCAAACATCTCCTGAATATAAACATGAGCAACTTCTTCCTGAACACATCTCCTCAGGAAAGGGAAACAAAAAGCAAAAATGAACTCATGGGATTACATCAAACTAAAAAGTTTTTTTTACGGCAAAGGATATCACCAACAAAACAAAAAGGCATCCTACAGTATGGGAGAGTATATTTGTAAATGACATATCCAAAAAGGTATTAACATCCAAAATACATAAAGAACTTACACAACTCAACACCCAAAAAGCAAATAACGTGATTAACAAATGGGCAGAGGATATGAAGAGACAGTTCTCCAAAGAAGAAATTCAGATGGCCAACAGACACATGAAAAGATGCTCCACATCACTAATCATCAGGGAAATGCAAACTAAAACCACAATTTAGTATTACCTCACACCAGTAAGGAAGGCCAGCATCAAAAAGACTAAGAACAACAAATGCTGGCGAGGATGTGGAGAAAGGGGAACCCTCCTACACTGCTGGTGGGAATGTAAGCTAGTTCAACCATTGTGGAAAGCGATATGGAGGTTCCTCAAAAAACTAAAAATAGAAATACCATTTGACCCAGGAATTCCACTCTTTGGAATATACCCAAAGAATACAACTTCTCAGATTCAAAAAGACATATGTACCCCTATGTTTATTGCAGCACTTTTTACAATAGTCAAGATATGGAAGCAACCTAAGTGACCATCAGTAGATGAATGGATAAAGAAGAGGTGGTACATATACACAATGGAATACTATTCAGCCATAAGAAAGAAACAAATTCTACTATTTGCAACAACATGGATGGAGCTGGAGGACATTATGCTCAGTGAAATAAGCCAGGTGGAGAAAGACAAATGCCAAATGATTCCCCTCATTTCTGGAGTATAACAATGAAGCAAAACTGAAGGAACAAAATGGCAGCAGACTCAGAGACTCCAAGAATGAACTAGTGCTTACCAAAGGGGAGGGGTGTGGGAGGGCGGGTGGCGAGGGAGGAAGAAGGGGACTGAGGGGTGTTATGTTTAGTACACATGGTGTGGGGGATCACGGGGAGAACAGTGTAGCACAGAGAAGGGATATAGTGGATCTCTGGCAACTTGCTGCACTGATGGACAGTGACTGCATTGGGGTATGGATGGGTACTTGATAATATGGGTAAATGTAGTAACCACATTGTTTTTTCATGTGAAACCTTCATAAGAGTGTATATCAGTCATACCTTAGTAAAAAATTTAAAAAAAAAGAAAAAGAAATGGAAGGGCAGCTTCTTCTGGGGAGTGACAACTGTGTTGAGTTCCGAGGGCAGGGAGAGCTAGCCTGGGACAGGCAAGTGCATTGCTAAGTGGACAAGACCACAGAGGCAGAGGCCAGGGAGGAGAGGGCTGCAGATAAGAGACAAGTTGAGGGGTGTTCAGGGTGACTGGTGTGGAGAAATCTCAAGGGAATGGTAGGTTTGGATTTTTTCCCCAAAGACATAGGGCTTTATTGAAGGATTTTAAACCTGAAAGAACCTGAGCAGATAGATACACAGTTTACTTAGATCATTTGACTTCCATGCACAAAAGAGATTAAATGGGGGGTAAGACTGGAGCATATGACCCTGGCCTCAAGAAACAGCTGTTCTACAATCAGACCCTATTCTGCACCCCCTTCCACACTACAGGGAACGGGCACACATGTACAAACATCTTCACAGAAACAGCTTAGTCATAAAACTGCCAAACTCGACCCTATTTAAAAATGCATTCCCTCAAGAGAATGAGTTGTGGCATACAGCAGTCCCTCTTCATCCACAATTTCACTTCCTCAGGTTCTGTTACCCATGGTCTGGAAGCAGATGATCCTTCTGACAGACTGAAAGTCAGTAGCGGCCTAATGCCACGTCACAGTGCCTACATCACTCACCTCACCTCATCTCATCGCAGAGTCATTTTATCATCTCAAGTCATCACAAGAAGGGTGAGTACAGTACAATAAGATAGTTTGAAAGAGAGAGACCACATTCACATAACTTATTATAGTATATTGTTACAACTCTTCTATTTGATTATTAGTTACTATTATTAATCTTTTTTTAATTAATTTTTTTAAATTTTGGTATCATTAATATACAATTATATGAGCAACACTGTGGTAACTAGACTCCCCCCATTATAAAGTCCCCACCACATATCCCATTACAGTCACTGTCCATTGGGGTAGTAAGATGCTATGGAGTCAGTACTTGTCTTCTCTGTGTTATACTGCCTTCCCCATGCCCACCCCCCATGTTATGTGTGCTAATAGTAATGCCCCTTATTCCTCTTCTCCCTCCCTTCCCACCCATCCTCCTCAGTCCCTTTCTCTTTGGCAACTGTTAGTCCATTCTTGGGTTCTGTGAGTCTACTGCTATTATGTTCCTTCAGTTTCTGTTTTGTTCTTTTACTCCACAGATGAATGAAATCATTTGGTACTTGTCTTTCTCTGCCTGGCTTATTTTACTGAGCATAATACCCTCTAGCTTCATCCATGTTGTTGCAAATGGTAGGATTTGTTTTCTTCTAATGGCTGAATAATATTCCATTGTGTACATGTACCACATTTTCTTTGCCCATTCATTGCTGATGGACACTTAGGTTGCTTCCATTTCTTGGCTATTGTAAATAGTGCTGGGATAAACATAGGGGTGCATGTGTCTTTTTGAAACTGGGCTCCTGCATTCTTCAGGTAAATTACTAAGAGTGGAATTCCTGGGTCAAATGTATTTCTATTTTTAGTTTTTTGAGGAACCTCCATACTGCTTTCCACAATGGTTGAACTAGTTTACATTCCCACTAGCAGTGTAGGAGGGTTCCCCTTTCTCCACATCCTCGCCAGCATTTGTTGTTCTTAGTCTTTTTGATGCTGGCCATCCTTACTTGTGTGAGGTAATACTAAATTGTGGTTTTAATTTGCATTTCCCTGATGATTAGTGATGTGGAGCATCTTTTCATGTGCCTGTTGGCCATCTGAATTTCTTCTTTGGAGAATTATCTGTTCATATCCTCTGCCCATTTTTAACAGGGTTATTTGCTTTTTGGGTGTTGAGGCATGTGAGTTCTTTATATATTTTAGATGTTAACATCTGTCAGATATGTCATTTACAAATATATTCTCCAATACTGTAGGATGCATTTTTGTTCTGCTGAAGGTGTCTTTTGCTGTACAGTTTTTTAGCTTGATGTAGTCCCATTTGTTCATTTTTGATTTTCCCTTGCATGAGGAGATGTGTTCAGGAAGAAGGTGCTAATGTTTATATTCAAGAGATTTTTACCAATGTTTTCTTCTAAGAGTTTTGTGGTTTCATGACTTACATTCAGGTCTTTGATTCATCTTGAGTTTGCTTTTGTGTATGGGGTTAGACAATGATCCAGTTTCATTCTCTTACATGTAGCTGTCCAGTTTTGCCAACACCAGCTGTTGAAGAGGCTGTCATTTCCCCATTATATGTCCATAGCTCCTTTATCAGACATTAATTGACTATATATGCTTGGGTTTATATCTGGGCTCTCTAGTCTGTTCCATTGTTCTATGGGTCTGTTCTTGTGCAGTACCAAATTGTCTTGATTACTGTGGCTTTGTACTAGAGTTTGAAGTCGGGGAATGTAATCTCCCCAGCTTTATTCTTCCTTCTCAGGATTGCTTTGGCTATTTGGGGTCTTTTGTGGTTCCATATGAATTTTCAAATGATTTGCTCTATTTCATTGAAGAATGCTATTGATATTTTGATAGGAATTGCATTGAATCTGTAGATTGCTTTAGGCAGGATGGCCATTTTGACAATATTAATTGTTCCTATCCATGAGCATGGGATATGTTTCCATTTATTGATATCTTCTTTAATTTCTTTCATGAGTGTCTTGTAGTTTTCAGCGTATAGGTCTTTCACTTCCTTGGTTAGGTTTATTCCTAGGTATTTTATTCTTTTTGATGCAATTGTGTATGGAATTGTTTTCCTGATTTCTCTTTTGGCTAGTTCATCACTAGTGTATAGGAATGCAACAGATTTCTGTGTATTAATTTTGTATCCGCAACCTTGCTGAATTCAGATATTAGATCTAATAGTTTTGGATTGGATTCTTTAGGGTTTTTTATATACAATATCATGTCATCTGCAAACAGGGACATGTTGTTAATCTCTTACAGTGCCTGATTTATAAATTAAACTTTATTCTAAGTATGTATGTATAGGAAAAAAAACATAGTGTATATAGGGTTTGGTACTATGTGTGATTTCAGGCATCTGCTGGGGGTCTTGGAACAAAATACTGGATTCATGCAATGAAGTGTACAGCAAGAGAAAGAAAAATTATTTCTACACTCAACCACATGGAGGAGTTTCACATACATGTTGCTGACCATAGAAGCTATTCAGAATAAAGTATTCAACTCCATTTAGATGTAATCCAGGAAAAGGCAAAATGAACCTGGAGATTAGTTAGATCATCTGTTACCTTTGAGGTGGATATTGACCAGGAAAGAGCAGAAGGAAGGCCTCTGGGGACGAGCTGGCTACACTCATGCCCTGATGTGTTTGGTGGTTACACAGATGTAAAAATTTGTAAGACTTCATCAGATGTTCAGTGAAGATACATACACTTTATTTCTGTATGTGTTACACTTCAAAAATACTTAGCCTTTATTTTATTACCCTGTATTTATTCTCAGGCACCTTCTCAGCATTATAGAAAACAGAGACTTATATTGGAGCCCCAAACCATATAGAATTTCCCTGGGTTTGTTCTTCCTAATCTGTGTGTGGCATTGCTTAGATTAAAAGCAAATTTAGCATGTAGTGAAACTGAAGCAGAATGCTAAATACATCTGCCAGTTTTGCTCTTTCCTTGGAAAAGCTCCCTGTAATGTGTGTGTGTGTGTGTGTGTGTGTGTGTGTGTGTGTGTGTGTGTGTGTACCCATGTGTGTGTGTGTGTGTGTTCACTCTACGTACATGCCTGGGACACCTCCTCTGAGTTCTTCCCACACTTCCTAAGAAGGCAGGGCCATTCTTGCAATGGGGCATGCCATGGATAAATGGCCCAGTGCCTGGGCTTGGAGGTGCTGTGGGGGATGCCAGAGTCCTAGCTGGAAATTGTTGCCCTGTGTTCTGACCCTACTTAGCTCTTCCTCCTCAGTTCCTGGGTGGGTTTCTCTGAGCTCAGACGGAGTGACACCCAGCTGCCCGGAGGAGGGGCAGCATTTTGCTGCGACGTAAATCTAATTGTTTCTAGATTGAGTATTTCCCTGGGACAGCAGTTCCCATTGGTGTTGCCTGCATTAACATGCTCACTGAAGGATTGCAGATGGTGATCAGGCTCGACAGCATCAGTTGCGGTGGGACAGGTGCAGGGCCACAGAGCTGCACGGGACGACGAGGAGATTTATTTGTGTGGAATGGAGACATATGGCCAGAATCATCCGCTCCCTTTCCTCTGTAATTAAAACATCTGGGAGCACCAAAGGGCTGGGAAATGAGAAGTGAACAGTGTACACCTCGTCTTGCCCAGCTCTGAATAGTCCAGCTGTGGGACTCTGACATCAGAGGGTACCGAACACCTGGCCTGGGCCGGTCTGGGAATTGTCCACAACCCAAAGGCCGGTTTGTTTGTAAATATGACCTGGGGAGGTTTGACTTTGGTATTTCATTTTCGTTCTTTTTGTCAGAAAGTGCGTATAATGGCTTTCTTTTGGAACATTTTTTAAAAGTATTTAAAAACAGAAATGGCAGACAGGAAATATATAGGGCTTACTTTGGGAGCTGGCAACAGGCTATGACATTTATTTGTCATGCGATGAGTTTTATCTGGGACTGTGGAAGTTGTTTTCCTGTGACACGGAAGGAGACGCTGGCTTTCCTTGGTTCCTCTTAGCCAGCACATCCTTCAGACCTAATGTCTTACACATCAAATGGATCCAATCAGTCTAATTTTCAGGCACCTCAGAAAATATGTCAAGCTTGGGAGGACTGGTGCCTGCAAGTTTCCCCTGCTTTGCCTAGAAGGGACTGTAGTGTGGCAGTTCAGGGAGAAGAGCACTGGGCAACCGGAATTAACTGAAACTAGAGAGCAGTTCTTTCTCGGGGACTCACTGACTTACCCACCTCCTCACCTGTCAGCCCACTTGGTGCTCCATCCCCCATCCATTCAAGCGAGGAGCTGTACTGAGCACCCCTATACACCAGGTTTGGAAAATAGAAGTAAGAGCCCTCACATAGCTCACCTGGTCTTGGATGAGATATTTATAGACAGAAACAATTCAGTAAGACAGTTAGTTGGTAAGTAGCTGGTTAGCTGGTTATTCCATGTCTTGTGAGCATGCAGAGAACATCAGCTTCTGTATCCTCCATCCTGCCCCCAGAATCAAATAGCACCCAGTACCTGAGGCTCTGTTTCATGCATCACACGGGCAGGCCAATACCATCAGCAGGAAAGTCAAGAGGCCTACATTTATCAAGCACTTACTATGTGCCCAGGACTTTACATACTCAGTTTCTTTGAATCTTCATAGCAACTCTTCAAGGTGGGTATAATTCTATCCATTTTGCAGGTCAGGTGACCAGAATGCTAAGTTATAAAATAGCCAAGTTGGTATTTGGACCCTCAAGTACCACAATCACATACACACATGTTCCTGTCTCACCGAGCTGCCAGCCTTTATCAGTATTGATGTTGGGGGATTAGCAGCCTTTGAGAACCCCAAGACGGCTTCACATGTCACTGTGGCTTGTTCTGCCCAGGGCCCTGCTGTGGGTCCTCTTCTCAGAATCCAGTTGTCTGCCCTCCACCTGGCATGTGCCAGCCTCTCTTCCTGCTGGGCAGGATTCCTCCCTCTCTGTACAGACTCCACTGGACTGAGAGTGAATTTGGGCATAGGGTGTGTCTTCTTCATATCTCAATCTTCTTAATCTGTTTAATATTGCTGAGCACAGGACCTGGTATACAATTTCCACTTCTGCAAAACAGAGCTAATACTAGGATTTACTTCCTGGAGTTGTCATCAGAATTAAATGAAACAGTCCTTGTAAAACACTGGGAATGGTCCAGCTCATTGTCAGAATCTCCTGAATGTTATCACAGCTAAGGTGCTCAGCAACCTTGCAGGGAAGGAAACTGAGGCTCAAGGGACTGAGTGACTTACCCAGGGGCGAACAGCTAGAAAGCACCAAAGCCAAGATCTGACCTTGGCCATCTGACTCCAGTGTCTGAGCTCTTAACGAATCCACTGCACTTGGTCCTTCATGAAAGTCTGTGCTGAATGGTCCACACAAATCCAGAATCACCAGGATGCTGCGCAGGTGAGTGGGCCGACCGCCTTATGGGGCATTCGCACCAGAGCCTCCTCTCGATAGTGTTTTGATTTACTCACACATACTGTGGGGCCATCTCGGTCCAGGCAGTGGAGCAGATAGAAAGGAACCACCCTGATCAGGACCTGGACCCTGTCTTTATGAGGACGACAGCCCTGTGCCTGCTTGAAATAAGCTCCATTTGTAAAACACCTTTGGGAAATCATCTCTAGACTGGTGGCATTCCCTTTATCTGGTCCTATAAAGCCCTGTCAGACTCCTCCAAAGTGATCACTTCTCAACACGGCTAAGTTTCTAACACCCCTTAAAAGAGAACCTACCTGCTTATATAACAGGCTCATGTCCAGGGAATCCTGGGGATGGTTTGAGGGAGTGCTGCTCACAGAAAACGAACAGCCACACAATCAACACAGAGCCTAAATTTGTCCCCAAGATTCAATTAAGACCAATCCAGTTCCTGATTGAAGAATCTGACATCCATCCAGGCATAAATATTTATGCCTGATAGCCTTTCTCCTTAACAGCAAAACAATGTGCAGTGACAACATTAGAAATAAGAATACATTCCTGGTGAAGACTCTATTATCAGTACTCATAATAACTGAACAGCTGCAGCACATGTCATGATGAGATGTATGCAAATAGGGGGCTCGTCTGTCAGCCGCACTTGGAAGTGGACCGGCAGGTCTGTCACACGCCTTGGTTGCCGCCGGTGAGACCTCATTTCACATCCAGCAGTTCCATGTACTCATTTGCTTGTGTAATGCTCTGTGCCCATGTACCACCCTTCACTCAAAGATCACAAATCTGCTTGGCAGGCTCTGCCAGTGCCTCCGTGAAGCCAAAACATCTGGATGAGCAGGGAAAAATCTAGTCTTTCAGCAAGCCAGGCAGCCAGGCAGCCAGGCATTTTCACCATATATTTGTTTAGTGCCTACTGCCTCAGACGGATGTTTCATCTACATGTTGTCAAACCTGCAGATGAAAGACAGATTCCTTTTCATAACTCATCTAGAAATTTGGGTACCAGGAGAACACAATGCTTCTTATAACATCTGCCGCATCTGTTACCAGTTTAAAGGTTTTAGTTTTCTTGCGGATGCTTTTTCTTGGAATCAAGCTAAGCTTGTGCCAGAAGCTTGGGAATGTATGGTTTCTGTCTATGTGTTTTTAACCTCTAGGATTTCTGAAGGTATAGATAACTGAGGGAGACACATTGTTTTCCTCAAGTAGGCTCCCCCCAAACTACAAAGATTAAATTTGAATAGGAATTTATGGATAAGTGATGTCGTGAGCAACAAATACCTTACCACAGTATCCGTAGTCCTATTACTTGACTATAGGATGTAATGACAAATTTTATGTCGGCAATGGAAATGAAGGAAAGGTGCCATCTATATGTCAGAATTATCACAGTTCCTACCAGATATAGGTCAGAGAAGAATGGATTGAGGGCTAAACCTACCAAGCAGTTGCTTCCCACATGTAAAGCCAAGAGTTTGCTTAAGAAAGATCTGGAAAAGAAACTGGTAGAACTATATTATCAATCAACAAGGGACATTGGAAGGGAAAACTGGGTTTTTTGGGAGGCGCATCTAGGGCCCCCCAATCACTCTGGGTGGTCATGCCAGGGACCATAAACTTGTACTTGGCAAAGAGGATGGGCAGAGAACATTGCCACTCCCACTCCCAGTTGTGGAACCCCTGTCAGAGAGGATGGGCATTGTGAAATTCACTTTTGGCCTTTTCCAAATAAAGGAGGGGAACTGTTCAATCTAATGATGAAATAATGAAATTTGCCTAACTTGGGCCCCATTTCCACTTACCCTAGGCTACTGAATTTTTGAACTGGCAATGTTAAAGAAAAGTAAATGTAAACTGTTTTCTATTTAAAAGAGCCAGATAGGGACCTAAACCATCTGCCGAAAGCTATCTCAGCTCTAACTCTGGTTCTCAGGATGAACAAAGAGAAAATTCTCCAAGCACATGAAAGGACAGAGCATGTCAAAGGCAGGGGACCTACTTGAATGATCAGAGTGAACATCTCCATGTTAAACGGTCATTATAAGAAAAGTTCAGGAAAGTTAGAATTTGCATCTTTGACAATATTCCAGGGGGTATTACATCTAAAAGGAGTGATGAAGCAGGAAACAATGTAAGACTAGTAAAGAATGGATGCAGATGAAACAAGATTGCTGAGTTACAACTGAGTCACTAACTAGTTCATTAGATACTCTGAACATTGTCTCATATATATTTCTGCAATGATGACAATGTTCTATATCAAAAGGTAGCAAACTTTTTATTTAAAGGGCCAGATAGTAAATATTTGAATCCTTGGGTCCTTTGCATGGTCTTCATTTTTTTTTTACAAACCTTTATAAATACAAAAAACCCCATTCTTAGCCCACGAGATATCCAAAAGCAGTCCATGGATATCACTTCACATCCACTAGAATGGCTATAAATTAAAAAAGAGAAAAGAAAGCAAATAACAAGTGTTGGTGGGGATGGGAGAAATTGGAATTCTCATACACTACTGGTGGGAATGTTAAATGGTGTCACCTCCGTGGGAAAGAATTTGGCTGTTCCTTAACTCGAGCATAGAATTATCCTATTACCCAGTAATTTCACTCCTAGGTATAGTATATACCCCTTCCCTCCAAATTGAGGACAGGTATTCAAAAAAAAACTTGTACATGAATGTTTGTAACAGCACTATTCCCATTAGCCAAAAGGTGGAAACAACTCAGGGTTTACCAACAAGGGAATGGATAAACAAAAGGTGATATATCCATGTGGTAGAATATTATTCTGCTAGAAAAAGGATTGACGTGAAAGAAATCAGATGCAAAAGGCTGGCTTCCATTTATGCAAACAGCTGAATCAAAGGGACAGAAAGCAGGTTAGTGGGTTCCAGGGGCCGGAGGGAGTGGGGAATGGATAGTGGCTGTTTAATGCATACAGGGTTTTTCTTTAGTTCTGGAACTAGACAGAGGTGATGGTTGCACGACACGGAGAACACACTAAATGTCACTGACATGTACACATTTAAAAGGTTAAAATGGCAATTTTATGTGTATTTTACCACAATTAAAATTAATGCTAAGGAGAAAATCTCATTTTATAAGAAGCTATTGACTGTATTTAATACATGGGCTGTAGTTTGCCAATGCTACTCTCTATCTGTACTATCCACTGGTAGCCTCTAGCTCCATGTAACTATTGAGTACATGTAAAGTGTGACAGAGCAGCTCAACTTTTAATTAAAAGTTTTAATTATTTCTTTTAAATTAATTGAAGTGAAAATTTAAGTAGCCACATGTGACTAGTGACTGCTGTATTGGACAGCATGACTCTAGGAAACTGAATAACTAGAAGAGAAGAGCTCAAAAAATTTTCTTAGAACTCAGGGAAGAAATAAATTATCAGAAAATAGCAATGAGATAAAAGAGGATAGATCCAGGGAGAAGAGTAGAATGGAAAGGGATGACAGAGGAGAGACAAAATCGAGGAAGAAAAGAAAAACCTTTTTAGATCTGAAGAGATGACTTTGTTGGTTGGACGGACTCACCATGTTAGTATTATACAAAAAATAATGAAAAGACAGCAATACTGGAACATAGCCTGATGATTTTTAAATTTTAAAGTTAAAATACATTTTTTTTTTCTTTTGTGACAAGAACCATGCATGGGCCTAAGTAGATTATTTAGTAAAGAACAAACACCAGAATGATCTCAGATTTTGGGGGGTAACTCTAAGTGCTTTAGACATTGGTTATTTGAAGAAGAAAATACTGAGATTTAAAAATTCTTTACTTAGCTAAGATGGGTGTGTCTGCTTAAGAGCAAAAGGAATCCATTTTCAGAAAGGCAGATGCTCAGAAAGTCAACAGTCACTCAACAGGGAAAATTCTCATGTAAGCAATCTGGTGGAGAAGAGTGAGCATAAAAAAACAAACAGTACGAAAACATGAATGGGAAACCATGGTGATAAGGAATTGGAAGAAAACAATTAAAATAGTAAAACACAGAGCTGAGTGTATATAATTCTTGTTACTATGGTTATAATATATTGTACATGTAAAAATAAAGACATGGGTAATCTCAGATTATTTTGTTACTTAAAAATATCTAAGATTACATTAATCAAGCTTGGATATGAATGAGAAGAAAAGAAAGTAAACTTGTTTAGAGTGTCTCAAATGTGTACATGTTTGATGTAGAGCTTTTTAGGTCACAAGGAACTGTTTCTCCAGCGCAACATTTTACGGTGTGCTCCTGATAATGGCTTTCTCCACACGCTGACCTGTCACACCAATCGGGTAATGATGTTAGTGGCAGCCTTATCAGGAGACACCTGTAGAAGTGGCAGCTTTCTTCTTGAATCTGATTCCAGAAGACAGATCATTACCTATCTTTTCCTCATGAGTTTCTGGCTTCCTGTGAGTGCTGCCCCACTAATAAACTGAAGCATTCTGGTATTATGAGACACTTCCAGAGCAATTATATGACTTCAGTCACTCCTCATGCCCAACACTAATAAGTCAGTTTAATTCTAAAATTACGTATGTTTTCCTGTGTCTTCAAGGGAAAGTTAAAACTACCGTGAGATTCAAATGAACTTCACTTATTAAAGGATGGTCCCGTTCAATTGATAAAGAAAGCCCAAGGGCCATATAAATAGATTGTAGACCAAAACTTTGTGTAATACAAAGGCTGAAGGAATAGAAATTTTAACCATAGCAGACTTGTCACTGTGTAAGCTGGATATGTGATAGAGCTCTGAATTTTCATTTCTAATCTCATTTTTCAGTTTCCTAACCAAAACAGAAAGAAAGCTTTCAGAGAAAATGACAGTAGATGTATCAGTTATTGCAATAAATACAAATGGTTTAAATTGTTTTATTAAAAAATACGTTGAATTAAAGATTAACCTAACTATGTGCAGTTTACAAGAGTTATATCTGAATGTTCACTAAAACCAGAAGTATAGAAAAGATAATCTGACAGCTGGGGTAGGGATGTGAATAGTGATGTTGACTGAGGAATAATCAAATGGAACAGATACATATACAGCAGCTAAAAAAAAAAAAAAAGTTGTTCCTAAGTATTTCTATCAAATAAGGCTCTTGGTCCAGAATGTTAGGCATGAGATCTTCTAAGCTGAAAGCGCAGTATTGCAATTAATTTGTCTCCTGGAATGTAAATTTTTTGAGACATGGCACTTGAGCTATAAATCCTACATGCCTGTTACTAGGCTTGGTGTAGAACAGCTTCTCAGTAAACACTTGTTGAATTGATTAATCAATCAAGACCTACCATGATAAATATTAATTCAGAATAGTTGTTGGAAAATCTGTTGTCAGTGTTTGCAGTGGCATTGAACTTCCTCTACCTTCCTCTTTTCTTCATTCTTTGGAAAGATGAGTTCTGCTTGTCTTTCATGACTGAGTTCAGGCATCACTTCCTTCAAGAAGCTCCTTTTCCCACATCTCAGTGTCCCTAGGCCCTTGTTTTGTGTCTATTTAAACAGATGCCAGAACGACTGTCTTCAGAAGTGGGGGAATCTTAGAAGAAAGGAAGGGAAATGAAAATTAGAAACTTCTATTCTTATACTTCTTAGGATTTTATTGCTGTACACGACATACCAGGTAGCCTGCTAGGAAGCAGAGATACAGAGATGAGATGTAATCATGTGCCTTGTTCTCAGAAAGCTTACATTCTACTGGGGGAAGAAGACATACAATTAGTAAACAGATAAAGAAGTATCATAATTTCTAATTGTGAAGCATGTAAAAGTCTGAAAGAGTAAAAGGGATCAGGGCTGCAATCTGCTCCCCTTACACTGGTTGGTGTAGTAAGAGTTTGGCCAGGTGCAAATACTTACTTTTCATATCTTCATAAAAGAGCTGGAAAATGCTAGATTGATGACTTCTAGAATTAAAAGACAAATAAGCCTTTTTCTTTAAAATAATTTTAGATTTACAGAAAAGTAGTAAGGACAAAAGGGCAGAAAGTTCCAGTAATGTTCTTCACCCTGTTTCACCTAATGTTTACATCTTACGTAACCACAGAACTTCTGTCAAAACAAAGAAACTAATATTGGTACATTACTAATAACTAAACTCTCCTCTTTATTTGGGTTTCCTCAGCTTTTCTACTAGTGTTCATTCTTCTGTTCCAAGATCCAATTAGGGAAACCACACTGCATTTAGTGTAGCATCTTTTGGATACTTAAGTCTTCATACCTCCATGAATTTACTTAGCACACAGAAATAAAGCAGATACAGAGGGCGAAGTGCTGCTTGCATAGGTAGTCTGGATTTACATATGCACAGAGAATTAAAAAGAATCCTTAAAACCTGGGCAGCCGTCACTGCAGTAGCCACTGATGTCAGCTAAGCCTTTTGCATTTTTCAGTTCATCTCCTGTGGGCATCTGGGACAGATCCTGCATTCCCACAGAAGCTTCTCTTCAAATTAAATTCTTTAAGCAAAACAGGACCTGGAATGTGGCATTTATAAATTACCTATGAGGGCCTGTAAACATCAGATTGCTTTTTTAAATCTAATTGCCCTCTTAAATTTTTCATTGGGAGACAGGGCTGGGGGCAGGGGTCATGCAGGAGGTGTACCGCCCGACTCCACAACTGTTTCCTGTCCATCAAATGGACAGCCCGCCCAGAAAGAGTAACCCAGATTCCCCCAAAGAAATCTGTGTCAGATTGATGCTGAGTTGGTCTGACATCTGAGGAGAATCTTGACATGACAAGATTAACCCTTTCAGTGTCCCTCAAAAGTTTACCTGTGCAGAGGTCAGTGGAAGGCAAAATAGTGCCGAGTTCTCGCAGCAGGAGTCTGGCTCTAGAGGAAGTCGGAACGAGCGATGAGGAGGTGTTATTACTCAGGGAGGATTTCCCACTTGATTGCACTGGATTTGTCACTGACACTTTCACACTATATGCTTGCTGTGAATTTGCCACATAGGAGAGTTCCCGTAGCCTGGCTGCGGATGTTACAGTCCACAGCAGCCCACCTGCCACCAGATGAGTAATCCAGTGTCCCAGATCTTCAGCCCATGAATGAGATTTTTATTTAATGCTAATGAACCTCTTTCCCTCCTGGACTTCTAAATCTTGATTCATGCCCCTGGAAGCATTTTCACTCCTATAAGTGACCTTCTTTCCCGATTTCTTGCAGAACCACTAAAACCTTCCTCTGATTCTTCATTGTTAACCAGCTCCCTCTTCTCTACTCCACATGGATTGGCTTATCTTCTTAGTGTTTCTCTAGAAGCAAAATTAACTAAACCAACTGCTTGTTACTAAACAGAGGCTTAGGGAGAGGAAGATTTGAGACAGAGAAACACACAGAGCAGATGGCCTAGCGCCTAGAACTCGCTATTTTTTGGCTGTCAAACTAAAGTTCTCACATCACTCCTTTTTATATTGAGGTAGATATTGAAGATCCAGGATGTGAGCCCCAAAACTCAGCCAGGAAAAGCAGCTCTAAGACTTGAGTTCTGAAGGTGCAGTGGCAAATGGAGTCCTGGCTCAGGCCATTCCACTGAGTTTTGTTTGTTTGTTTGAGTCAGATTAATGGCTTGTGCAGAACTCAAATGGCCTCCAGCCACTTAGACATTTGTCAGTCTACATATGTGATAAAATCTCTCTGCCAGTTTCTGCCAAGCAAAGACTGAATGGTGAAATCAGTTTTGAGCGAAGATCAGACTTTAAGAAAAATATGGCATTGTTAGCTGCCGTTTTAATTGTGATTGCCATTTTTAGGAATTCACTAAGATGTAACTATTAAGGTGACACCCAAGGAGAGAAGCATCCAGAATTGCCCTGGGTTCCAAGCTAGGCACCCATAGACCTGGGCCCTGGATGTGTTTGGCCACACAGAGTGAACATGAATGACTTTGTATGGGACACATCCTTTATGTATGTTATGGTCTCCACCTCTCCCCATTGTCTAGATATGTCCAAGTCATAACATCTAGAATGTGTGCACGTGACCTTCCTTGGAAAATGGGTCTTTGCAGATGCAATTAAGATAAGAATCTCAAGATGAGATTATGCAAGATTTATTGTAAGCTAAATATAAGGCAGGTGTCCTTATAAGGAAGGGAAAGGCAGAGGGAGATTCCAGGCAAAGAGATCAGAAAAAAGGTCTTGTGAAGATGAAGACTGAGATTGAGGTGATGTTCCCAGAAGCCAAGAAAGGCCTAGAGCCACTAGAAGCTAGAAGAGGCAAGGGAAGATTCTCCCCAGTTTTTGGAGCCTGGACCTGCCAGCACCTTCTTTTCTGACTTCTGGTCTCCAGAACTCTGAAAGAATAAATTGCTTTTGTGAAGTTACCAAGTTGGTGTTAATTCATGATGGCACATTCTTAGGAAGTCAGTACACCCCTGTAATCGCCACATATCCCTATGATTGTATTTGTTAGTCTCTGTGTGCTTGTATATATGTGTATGTGTTTGGGTGTCTCTGTGTGAACAATTTGTGTACGTGTCTAAGGGCCTTTGAGCCTCACTCAACTGCTGGGCATTATTGTCCAGTACTCATGCCTTCCTCTCCAGCTGTTTCTTTGTTGTGGCATTTTCTAAATCCTTGTGGTTTCTGTGGTTTTGTCCATCTAGCACCCCTTCTCCCTCCTTCTGGGGACAGAAGCCGCCACTCTGATAACTGGGAACAAATGACCCAAAGTGGGTCAATCCCAGCGTTCCCCATGCCCACAGCTATAATGATCAAGTTAAAGAGAACATGAGATTCATCATCGCAGTCATTCCCTGGAAATTTCTTACTTGAAATGACAGGAGAAAACTTTTCCACTCTAGTCCCTGAACTGGTCTGTGACTACTGAGACGCTTGCTGGCATATGGAGCAGCCTGTGCGTTCAGGGGAAGAAGCCAGAGGCAGACACGCAGAGCAATGTAGAAATGAGTGACAGGAAGGGGTGCTTTTTGTTGCTGTTGGTATGTTAGCTTGAACTGGGTTTCTCTAGTCACTTGTAACTGAAAACTCTTTAAGTAGCATATGCCTTTTCTTCAACTCCATCCCTAAATATCTGGGTATACCAGTTTCTTTCTTGAGTCTATCATTTCTCAACTGGAGAAATTGAGAGGACATCTCTTCCTCAGTGAGTTTGCTCTGGACCTCACCTCTGAGCATCAGACGGACTCACTTCTGCCTACTGGATACCCTATTCTAACCAATCATGAGCAAAACTGAACTTCTTTCCTCCCACCTTCTGTGGCTGCCTGTATTGGTCAATGGCACCATCAGCCACATCCTTGCCCAAGCAAGAGTTATTTTCACCTCTTTACCCACATCTAGTCACCTCCACTTTTACCTAATACATTTCAAATTATGTTTCAAGACTCAACTCCAAATCCATCTACTCTCATAGCTATGCATGGGGTACCTTCCTAACTCTGCCATTCTGGTTGTAAGTGCTCTTCTGCTATGCTTTCCTATAATATGAATATTTCTGTAATTAGTTTTTCTGAGGGGTCTCCTACCCTTTCACATCTAGAAAAGACTAGAAGAAGTCTCCATTCTGATAATTCATGGAGGCATTACGTTCTCATGGCCACTTCTTGCTTTAAGGAATTAATGAACTCAACCACAATATTGTTTGAGTAACTACTACAGGGACAATGGATGCAATGGTGAGCAAAACCAGGCACAGTTTTTATCCTTCGGTGGCTTGTCCTCCATAGAAAGTCTGGTAGACCATCCAGAGCTACACCATCCAGCCTCCTCTGAGGAAGGGAGGAGTGTGGTTGGCAGACAGCCTCCAGCTCTGCATCTGCCTCAGCTGCAGGAGCTACCTCAGCCAAGGTCACGTCCGTCCTCCAGAGCCTGCCCCAGCCCCCGCACTGTTTGTGCTGGAGCTCCCTACAGGGTTGCGACCTACATCACTGTTTGACCAATTTGACTTCTGCCTCTGCCCAATCTTGCTTCCTCCCTTCCTTTCCACAGGTGTTCTTACCTATTCGCTAATAGACATTCTTTTCTTATTAAGCTATCATTGATATACAATCTTATGAAGGTTTCACATGAACAATATTGTGGTTACAACATTCACCCATATTATCAACTCTCCCCCCACACACGCCTCATTGCAGTCACTGTCCATCAACATAGTAAGATGATATAGAGTCATTACTTGTCTTCTCCCTTTGATATTGCCTTCCCCATGGCCTAGCTATATTGTAATTGGGATTTATAGAGCCCCTTAATCCCCTTCTCCCTCCTTCCCCAACCCTTCCCTTTGGTAACCACTAGTCTCTTCTTGGAGTCTGTGATTCTGCTGCTATTTTGTTCCTTCAGTTTTGCTTTGTACTCCACAAATGAGTGAAATCATTTGGTACTTATCTTTCTCCACCTGGCTTATTTCGCTGAGCATAATACCCTCCAGCTCCATCCATGTTGTTGCAAATGGTAGGATTTGTTTTCTTCTTATGGCTGAATAATATTCCATTGTGTATATGTACCACATCTTCTTTATCCATTCATCCACTGATGGACTCTTAGATTGCTTCCATATCTTGGCTATTGTAAAAAGTGCTGTGATAAACATAGGGGTGCATATGTCTTTTTGAATCTGAGAAGTTGTTTTCTTTGGGTAAATTCCTAGGAGTGGAGTTTCCAGGTCAAATGGTATTTCTATTTTTAGTTTTTTGAGGAACCTCCATATTACTTTCACAATGGTTGAACTAATTTACATTCTCACCAACAGGTTAGAAGGATTCCCATTACTCTGTATCCTCACTAGCATTTGTTGTTCCTTCTCTTTTGCATGTTGGCCATCCTAATTGGTGTGATATCTCACTGTGGTTTTAATTTGCATTTCCCTCATAATTAGCTGTATGAAGCATCTTTTCATGTGCCTTTTGGCTGTATGAATTTCATCTTTGAAGAAGTGTCTGTTCAGATCCTCTGCCTATTATTTAAAATTTTTTAAATTAAGGTATCATTGATATACACTCTTATGAAGGTTTCACATGAAAAATATTGTGGTTACTACATTCACCCATATTATCAAGTCCCTCCCATACCCCACTGAAGTCACTATCCATCAGTGTAGTAAGATGCCACAGAGTCACTACTTGTCTTCTCTGTGCTACACTGTCTTCCCTGTGACCCCCCCTATGGCCTGTATACTAATCATAATACCCCTCAATCCCCTTTTCCCTGCCTCCCCACCCACCTTCCCCCACCCCTCCCCTTTGGTAACCACTAGTCCATTCTTGGAGTCTGTGAGTCTGCTGCTGTTTTGTTCCTTCAGTTTTGCTTCATTGTTGCACTCCACAAATGAGGGAAATCATTTGGTGCTTGTCTTTCTCTGCCTGGTTTATTTCACTGAGCATAATATCCTCTAGGTCTATCCACCTTGTTGCAAATGGTAGTATTTGTTTTCTTCTTATCTCTGCCCATTTTTAAATTAGGATATTTGCTTTTTGGGTGTTGAGGTGTGTGAGTTCTTTATGTATTTTGGATGTTAACCCCTTATCAGATATTTCAGTTATGAATATATTCTCCCATACTGTAGTACACCTTTTTGTTCTGCTGATGGTGTCCTTTGCTATACAGAAGCTTTTTAGTTTGATATCGTCCCTTTTGTTCATTTTTGATTTTGTTTCCCTTGCACAAGGAGATGTGTTCAGGAAAAAGTTGCTATGTTTATATTAAAGAGATTTTTGC
Source organism: Manis javanica (assembly GCF_040802235.1). Lineage (NCBI taxonomy): Eukaryota > Metazoa > Chordata > Mammalia > Pholidota > Manidae > Manis > Manis javanica. Next base: position 18,253,807 of record NC_133160.1, on the reverse strand, counting down.
CTATGTGTTCTTCTAAGAGGTTTATGGTTTCATGACTTAATTTCAGGTCTTTGATCCATTTCAAGTTTACTTTTGTGTATGGGGTTAGACAATGATCCAGTTTCATTCTCTTACATGTAGCTGCCAGTTTTGCCAACACCAGTTGTTGAAGAGGTTGTCATTTCCCTGTTGTATACCTATGGCTCCCTTATCATGTATTAATTGGCTATATATGTGTTGGTTTATATCTGGGCTCCTTATTCTGTTCCATTGATCTATGGGTCTGTTATTGTGCCAGTGCCAAATTGTTTTGATTACTATGGCTTTGTAGTAGAGCTTGAAGTTGGGGAGTGTAACCCCCCTGCTTTATTCTTCCTTCTCAGAATTGCTTTGGCTATTTGGGGTCTTTTGTGGTTCCATATGACTTTTAGAACTATTTGTTCTAGTTCATTGAAGAATACTGTTTTGGTATTTTGATAGGGATTGCATTGAATCTGTATACTGCTTTAGTCAGGATGGTCAATTGTTCCTATCCATGAGCACAGGATGTATTTCCATTTTTTGGTGTCTTCTTTAATTTCTCTCATGAGTGTCTTGTAGTTTTCAGGGTATAGGTCTTTCACCTCCTTGGTTAGGTTTATTCCTAGGCATTTTATTCTTTTTGATGCAATTGTAAATGGAGTTGTTTTCCTGATTTCTCTTTCTGCTAGTTCATTATATATAGGAATGCCACAGATTTCTGTATATTAATTTTGTATCTTGGAACTGCTGAATTCAGTTATTAGTTCTAGTAGTTTTGGGGTGGATTCTCTGGGGTTTTTTTTATGTACAATATCATGTTATCTGCAAACAGTGACAGTTTAACTTCTTCCTTACCAGTCTGGATGCCTTTTATTTTTTTGTGAAGTCTGATTGCTGTGACCTCAAGTACTCTGTTGAATGAAAGTGTGAGAGTGAGCATCCATGTCTTGTTCCCAATCTTAGAGGAAAAGCTTTCAGCTTTTCACTGTTAAGTATGAAGTGGGTTTGTCATATATGTCCTTTATTATGTCAAGGTACTTGCCCTCTATACCCATTTTGTTGAGAGTTTTTATCAAGAATGGATGTTGAATTTTGTCAAATGCTTTTTCAGCATCTATGGAGGTGATCATGTGGTTTTTGTCCTTTTTGTTGATGTAGTGTATGATGTTGATGGATTTTCGAATATGTACAATCCTTGCATCCCCGGAATAAATCCCACTTGATCATGATGGATGATCTTTTTGATGTATTTTTTAATTTGGTTTGCTAACATTTTGTTGAGTATTTTCAATCTATGTTCATCAGGGATATTGGTCTGTAATTTTCTTTTTTTGTCATGTCTTTGCCTGGTTTTGGTGTTAGAGTGATGCTGGCCTCATAGAATGGTTTTGGAAATATTCCCTCCTCTTCTACTTATTGGAAAACTTCAAGGACAACCTAAAACTTTTAGGTCTTCTCTAAATGTTTGATAAAATTCAGCAGTGAAGTCATCTGGTCCAGGAATTTTGTTCTTAGGTAGTGTTATCATTACCAATTCAATTTTACTGCTGGTAATTGGTCTTTTCAGATTTTCTGTTTCTTCCTGGGTCAGTCTTAGAAGGTTGTATTTTTCTAGAAAGTTGTCCATTTCTTCTAGGTTATCCAATTTATTAGCATATAATTTTTCATAGTATTATCTAATAATTCTTTGTATTTCTCTGGTATCTGTAGTGATTTTTCCTTTCTCATTTCTGATTTTGTTTATGTGTGTACACTTTTTTTTCTTGGTAAGTCTGGCTAGGAGTTTATCTATTTTGTTCATTTTCTTGAAGAACCAGCTCCTGGTTTCACCGATTTTTTCTTGTTTTATTCTTCTCAATTTTATTTATTTCTGTTCTGATCTTTACTATGTCCCTCCTTCTACTGATTTTGGGCATCATTTGTTCTTCTTTTTCTAGTTTCAATAATTGTGAGTTTAGACTGTTTATTTTGGATTGTTCTCCTTTCTTGAGTTAAGCCTATATTGCTATATACTTTCCTTTTAGATCTGCCTTCACTGCATCCCATAGGTTTTGGGGTGTTGAATTGTTATTTTCATTTGTCTCCATATATTGCTTGATCTCTGTTTTTATTTCATCATTGATCCATTGATTATTTAGAGCATGTTTTTAAGCCTCCATGTGTTTGTGGACTTTTTGTTTTCTTTGCATAATATATTTTTAGTTTCATAGCTTTGTGTTCTGAGAAGCTGGTTGGCACAATTTCAGTCCTGAATTTACTGAGGCTCTTCTTATGGCCTAGTATGTGATCAATTCTGGAAGATGTTCCATATGCCCTTGAGAAGAATGTGTATCCTACCGCTTTTGGGTGGAGTGTTCTGTAGATGTCCATTAGGTCCATCTGTTCTAATGTGTTGTTCAGTGCCTCTGTCTCCTTACTTATTTTCTGCCTGGTTGGTCTGTCCTTTGGAGTGAGTGATGTGTTGAAGTCTCCTAAAATGAATGCATTTCATTCTATTTCCCCCTTTAGTTCTCTTAGTGTTTGTTTCACATATTTAGGTGATCCTTTATTGTGTGCATAGATATTTATAATGATTATATCCTTATCATTATGACCCCTTTATCATTATGTAATGTTCTTCTTTGTCTCTTGTTACTTTCTTTGTCTTGAAACCTATTTTGTCTGATACAAGTACTGCAATTCCTGCTTTTTTCTCTCTATTATTTACATGAAATATCTTTTTCCATCCCTTCACTTTTAGTCTGTGTATATATTTGGGTTTGATGTGAGTCTCTTGTAGGCAGCATCTAGATGGGTCTTTTTTTTTTATACATTCTATAACTCTTTGTCTTTTGATTGGTGCATTCAGTCCATTTACATTTAGGGTGATTATCAATAGATATCTACTTATTGCCATTACAGGCTTTAGATTCATGGTTACCAAAGGTTCAAGGGTAGCTTCTTTACTATCTAGTGGCCTAACTTAACTTGCTTATAATGCAATTACAAACACAATATAAAGGTTCTTTTTTCCCTCCCTTCTTTTTCTTTCTCCTCCACTCTTTATATATTAGGTGTCATATTCTGTACTCTTTGTGTATCCCTTGACTGACTTGGTGGGTAGATGATTTAATTTTGTATTTTCTTAGTAATTAATTGGTCTACTTCCTTTACTGTAGTTTTATTTTCTCTGATGAGAGCTATTTAGCCTTAAGAGGACTTTCATCTATAGCAGTACCTTTAAAATGCCCTGTAGAGATTGTTTGTGGGAGCTAAATTCCCTCACCTTTTGCTTATTTGGAAATTGTTTGATCCCTCCTTCAAATTTAAGTGATCATCTTGCCGGATAGACTATTCTTGGTTTGAAGCCCTTCTGTTTCATTGCATTAAATATATCATGCCACTCCCTTCCTGCCTATAAGGTTTATGCTGAGAAGTCTGATGGTGGCCTGATGGACTTTGTACATGATCTTTTTTGTCTCTCTGGCTGCTTTTAATACTCTGTCCTTGATCTTTACCATTTTAATTATTATATGCCTTGGTGTTGTCTTCCTTAGGTCCCTTGTGTTGGGAGATCTGTGCACTTCCATGGCCTGAGAGACTATTTCCTTCCCCAGATTGGGGAAGTTTTCAGCAATTATTCCCTCAGAGACTTTCTATCCCCTTTCCTCTCTCTTCTTCTTCTGGTACCCCTATCAGGTAAATATTGTTCCATTTGGATTGGTTGTACAGTTCTCTTATTTTTCTTTTATTCTTGGAGATGCTTTTTTCTCTCTGTGCCTAAGCTTCTTTGTTTTCCTGTTCTTTAATTTCTACTTAATTTACCATCTCCTCTACAGTATCTAACCTACTTTTAAATTCCTGCATTGTATGTTTCATTTCAGATACTGTAATTTTCAAAGGTTTCCTTCTTTCTTGAAGTCCTCCTTGAGATCTTGAATATTTTTCTGTAGCTCTGTGAGCATGTTTATGATTTTTATTTTGAAATCTTTACCAAGAAGATTGGTGATTTTAGTTTCACTTAGCTCTCTTTCTGGTGTCTGTTGGATTCTCTTTGTACAAAATTTTTTTGCTCTTTCATATTTCTAATGATTAATACTGAATAATAACATTGTGTAGGTGGTGCCATCTAGTGCCCAGAAGCTCTACTCTCTGGAGCTGCCCAGCACCTGGAGTGGTGATGGGGGTTACAGGCACACAGGCAGTGGCTCCTGCTGGGAGGAAAGAGCTCTTTCCTGCTTCCTGGCTGCAGTGCCTGCCTCCACTGCCAGGTCCAGTGGGCTGATTGCACAGGTAAGAGCCTCTGCAATATGCCCCCAGAGCTGTCATAGGTGGAGCCACCCTCTATCTGGCCTGGTGCGATGGCAGGGACAGCAGGTGTGTGGACTGGTGCCTGCTGGGAGGAAGGAGGAGCAGACTGTGTATCACAGTGGGGGGCCTCAGCACTGCATTACTAGCCAGGCAGATGGTGCATCTGAAGCTCCTGAAAGTTCCCAACCTGCTGGGCTGAGTGTGCTGGAACAATTTTGTCCACCTGTCCTTTCTTCTGAGTGGCAAGCTCTGTGTAATCCTTGTTCCTTTAGCAGCCGTCTTGCTGTTGGGAAGTCTTTTAAAGTGCCTGCCTTTCTTTGTCCTGGAGTGGCCAGTTTTGGGTACCTGTTCTCCACAAGTGGCTGGAATCTCAGTCTCTCCAAGTATTCTGCCTGTTTTTACTTTCCCACTAATCTCCAGAGCACCATGTAATGTAGCATTGTGCTCTCAGAGCAGTTCTCCATGGCTGGTTTGTTTAGCAGTACTGGACTTCTATTCCCTCCCTGCTCCATTCATCAGTGAGCTGGGGTGGTGGTGGGCTTGGGTCCTGCTGGATCACAACTTTGCTACTCTACCCTTTTCTGTGCGGTCTTCTTTTTTCCCCAGATGTAGGCAGTCTGTTCTGCAGTCTTAGGGTCACTCTTTCAGGATTAGTTGTATTTCATGTTATATGTGGTTTTGGAGGAGGTTTCTGCTTCACTTCTCATGCCACCATCTTTTTCCCCCTCCTACATAATAAACATTTTTTAAATTGAAGTTTAACTGATGTACAATTCTTCCTAGTAAATATCTTATACCCAACTTTCATCTTAGCAATTGCTTCCAAAGACTCCAGCCTGTACAATGCATCAGCGAGCAATCAAAGCAATGATTCTACAAAGAAATGTGAAATCCTTATTGTGGTAAATGCTCCAAAGGAACGTTCACTGGATTCTTGTTCCCAACTCTGTACTTGGAAATTGTCTCTCTATCTCCTCTGGATGGTAGCCTAAATGTGAGACTCAACTCCTTTCTTTTACTTACATACTCCCTTATATCTACACATATAGATATAAGACATATACACATAAGACATATAAGACATATACTACACATATAGTATAGACAGAGCTACACATGTTCACAAAAACCCCAACAAGGTTTTTCACAGGTCTATTTTTTTGAAGATTTGGAAAAATGGGAGAGTTGTATAATGGGAAAATGCATTTCAGAGGTTTAAAATGAGAAATTAGAATTCCCAGGTCTTTAAAAAGTTCTTCCACTATTTATGCTAAATGGGGCTTAGCCTCCAACTATATCACAGGCACTCTGATTCTGTGGTGTCAACACTGTTTATTATTATACCAAGCAGAATAATTTTCTTGCCTCCATTTTTCTTCCCCAGCCTTTTAAAACTGCATCGCCTCTTTTGGTCACACAGATTTTGTGTATTCCTTTGAAGAAAACTCACTGAACTATGCACTTAAGATTGGTGCATTTTCTTGTATGTAAATTATAATACTTCCATTGAAAAGAAACTGTGTGTCTTCAGGCCCACAGGGATAAGAAGCAACTATATTACCTACTGTTAGCTGCACTGCTTTCCTGTAAAGTAGCCTAGCAAGGTTTTCAAGATTACGTTTTGTTAGTTAGCATCTGATGATATACTCTTGGGAATTTGCCTCTCTCAGTTGGTTCTGATGCTTTGTGGGGTGAGGTGGGTTGGTCTTCCAGTAATATATTTCCTACAGAGCACCTTCTTCTAGACTGTGAGCTCCTCGAGGTAGAAGCTTCTCTCAGTTGTCTATATCACTTATACTTTGCACCAGACTTGGACCTGAGAAGGGCTCAGTTAGTAAATGGATGAAGGACTGAGTCCTAAAACCACATGCAGGCCCCAGGACCATGAATGGAGAGATAGCCAGGGATCTTTACAGTTATGGCCTGTGTCTTGGATGCCATTAGGATCCAGATGGCTTGGGTCAGGGCATGAGACACCTTGAGAAACTCTCAGAGCTTTACCCATATCCCCTGGTTTTCTTATGGTGGCACCCTTAGGTGCCATTTGCTGCTTACAGCTCAAGGATTCACCCTCATCCTCATCCAAAATCATTCAGACAATTGCTCTTTCATTCCTTAGTAAACATTTATGAAGCTTAAACATGCTAAGAGCTTTTATGATGTTCTGTCTTTGATCAAACTGTGTCCTTATGCAAAATGCTCATATCTTGCATATCATTGACAAATGGTCATTTCAAAGAACATGGGTATTGACATTGTGTAGATCTGGGTGAAAATCTAATGCTGCCACTTATGAACTGGGTGACCTAGACAAGATCACTTAACTATCTGAACCTCAAATTCCTGTAAAGGGGTGGTAGTGGCATGAATGATAACTATTTCACATAGCTGTGGTGGGGATTAAATCAGGCAATGGATTGAAACATACGTCAGAGTGCCTGGCACCAGGTTTGTGTGAGTTCAGGGTTGTGAGTGTAAGCACCTCCTTAAATTTTGTTACCCAAGTATCTCTTTTGCCTCTCCCTAGATCAGAGCCTACCTGGCACATATAGTTGCCAATAATTCCAATTTTCTTTTCTTGTTTATTAAAGTCCACTAAATTCCTCTCTTTTCTGTTTTCTCCAGCAGAAATAATTATGGCAAATTCTATGGTTTTTACTTTAGACCAGGAATTGACAAACAGCCCTAAGTGCCAAATCCAGTCTGCTGCCTGGTTGTTTAAATAAAGTTTTATTGGAACCTAGCCATACACACTCATTTGTGTTTTCTACGACTGCTTTTTCAGTACAACAATAGAGCTATGTAGTTGCAACAGAGACCTGATCAAGCTCACAAAGCCTAAAATATTTACTATCTTGCTTTCTACAGAAAAATGTTTTCCAACACAGGTCTACAGTGATCCCCTCAAGGGCAAGAATCTCTCTTTTTAAAAGATTTTCTTTCCCTTAACACACCCACTCACATCACAGGGACTTTCTAAGTGTTGGTTAGCTCATGAAGCTTACTGCTTTGTGTGGTGTACTTATTATGGGATCCTGGCATCTGGGCCTACTTCTGACTGCGGATGCTATCATTTTATTCTGGAAAGTTTCAGGCACCTATAATCTTGCTTACATGGAACCTACTTTGGGATACATCCATGCTCCTTTCACATAAGCAAAAGCAGCCTCCTCTCTCTTTTCTATCTAAAATATTGGCATGGGCTTCACATCTATCAACCATTCAAGTCTAGTCACCACTTTGTTTTATGGACTTTGGACCTGTGCTTCAATCAGTACTTCTGAGCCACAGTTAAGACACAATAATGGAAGAAATAACACAGGATCTGATGCAGTGAGAATGGACAGAGTGGCAGAAAGGAAGAGGTCTTGTTGTGGTCGCTGCCACACACCCATCATGCTTGCTTCAGGGGAATGAATCCTGCGCTTTCTATTTCATCATGTGACATGACTGTCTCTGACTCTCCAAATCCCTGTGATGTGTCTTTATTGTATAGCTGAGTCTGCATATGCGGAGTGCTGTATGACCAGCAGAGTTGAGCTTGGTTCCAGGTTGGTTGCAGTTGTCATAGGACTTCATCAGTCTGGTTTGGAGAATCATCAAATTCATGGCCATGGTTCCCGATGCTTTCAGCTTGTTTTTTACATGATACTGATTAGCTGCACCATGGTTGACTTTCACAAAAGTGTTGTAAAACTGAATCAGTATGAGTAGCATTCTCTTATGATATGAAGGCAAAAGGAAATCTAAATGTTTCCTTCCTTTTTTGGTCTTCTTTCTTAGGTCTTTTACAATTTTATTTGTGTTTTCTAAGTATTCAGTGATTTAGTCAAGACTAGAGGAACTGGGTTCATAGAACAGGGTTGGAGAGCCTCTTTCCTTGTGTCTGGGACTGGCAGCTTGAGATTCATTTCTTATGTTGAGACAGCCACAATTTGTCACTTGGCCATATTTCAGGAACCCTTTGAACCAACAAAACCAGACTAGGTAGCCCTGATACAGGGGATTAAAGCAATTGGAAAAAACCTTTCGACGCAGGGGAAGAATCAGTGCATTATTCTCATAACGACTTTAATCCAGATACAATAAATTTGTTCATGAATCTAGTTGAGCAACCTAAATTCTCTATCTTAGTGTTTTTCAGTGTGGTCTGTGAACCAGGTAGGTTAGAATAATTTTGGGGAAACTTGTTAAACAAGCAATTCCAGGGACCCATGCCCTACCTATGGAATAAGAATCCTGGGATAAAGCGAAGAAGGGGATTTGGAGAAGGATTCAAATTCTGCAGATTAAACAAGAGGTCCAGGTGACCTATCTATTCATGAATGGTTGAGAACCAGGAATGAATAAGATACTTCCTTCTGTTGTTCACAGTGAAGTATCTGAAGACAATATATGCAGAGTGCTACAGTGTAAGATCATGTACGATGATGTAAAAAGACAGGAACCAGAGCCCTGGGACAACCTGTTAATTCATTGATTGTCTAAACTACAGTTGGCTGAATTGACTGAAACTCCAACTGTTTTGTGGGTATGTAAACAAGACTTTTTGGTAGATTGTTAAGAATAATTGGTTTCACATGACTTCAATGTTCCATCATTGAAGCTATGAAGTACATTTCATAAGAGACCTTCAAGAGTTGATGCAAGAAGGAAAAATGAGCTCCTGGACACCTCTCTTACACTGAGTGTAGTAACTCACTCCAGCTCTTACCAGCCTTTTCATTTCACTTTCAAAGAGCCAGGTGCCGCACCAGAAGCTCAATCTGTTGCTAATGTACATCAGGCAATTTTTGCCCCTCAGGAACTTTCATTTCAACTACATAAAGAAAGTAAATGCAACTTACAAAACATATTATATGTTAGTCAATGCAAAATGCCAGATAAGTAGAATAGACCATAAATTTAGAGGACCAGAGAATGGTAACATTCCTTTCTTCATACAGAATGAGATATTGTTGGAAAAAGGACGTAGTGGTATGAGGATTTAGAGATGTTTTTTGAATGGTGCATTAGTCAGGGTTCTCCTGAACAGGGAGAGATACTTATTTTAGGGAATTGACTCATATAATTCTGGAACCTGGCAAGTCCAAAATCTAGAGGGGAGGCTAGCAGGCTGGAGAAATCAGAGTTGCAGTTCTAGTCCAAAGCCATTCAAATGGCAGAATCCCCTCTTCTTTTCAGTTTTTTTTTTCTTAAGGCCTTCTTACTGACTGGATGAGGCCCACCCACATTATGGAGGGCAATCTGCTTTACTCAGACTGGTAGAAATATTATTACTGATGTAAATATTAATTCTATCAAAAAATACCTTCACAGAAATATCTAGAATAGAGTTGGACTAAATATCTGGGTACTAAATCCAGTCAGTTAAAACACAAAGTTAACTGTCACATGTTGAGGTCTTCAGGCCACACTCTGAGTAGAAAGGGGTTCGACATAGAGCTCTGTGCTGCGTCTTGCCTGCTTTATGTCTCTTGGCCCTTGGCAGCTGCTTCATCTAGGAAGCTGGCAAAGGGACATAGAACTGGTATGTCTCTATAGTGTCTTCTTCAGATCCACCTCCCCAAAGTTTCTAGAGGGGTGTATTCTGTGCTACAAAGGCTTGACCATCTCCCTAGACCATGTGGTGCTAATCAAAAAACCATTAGGCTTCTAGGATCCTAATGTTCGGTCTAGAAAAATGTGCTGTATTGTCAGGGTCCGAAGAGAAATATGAGATGTCAACTTCTTACCTTGTTGTGGTACAGATTTCACAATATTTGGCTGGTATGCTTCATAGTTTATGGTTTGAGGTTATAGCTGTTTTCTTGTTCTAGTGGAAATAAAATGTGTTTAAAAAAATTAACCAACACAGATGGCAGTTAGGCTGGGTATCTGAGAGGGTTGAGTGCAGCAGAAACACAGAATTCTCAAGGTCCTCTGTCTCTATCACTTTTCTTCCCCAAGACTGACCATGCAGGACTTGTAAAAGGTCTCTCTTGATCATAAGTTGTGCTCTTTACTCAATTTCACACATTCATTATTCATTTGACAAGCATCATTGTGCGTCTTCTATATTTTAGATGCTGGGGATACAGTGTGAAAAAGGCTGATGAGATCCTTGCCCTCATGGAGCCCAGAGTGAGGCCAGTCCTTTGGAAGTCTGCTCACACTCAGGACTGACTGAGGGGCCTCAGGTGGGAAGGCAGGGATCCAGGAAGAGAGAGTTAGGAACAGCAAGCGTGACTCAAACCCAAGGTCTAGTCACCAAAAGGAAAGGGGAAATTCTGCATAGACATTAATGTTGATCCTATTCGCCTCTTGAGTCAGCCTCTTGTGGAGAGGGTTATCTGTTTTAATCAAACTCTAAGGAACTGGTTCCAGAACTTGGTATTATGTTAGGGTGTGATTACCATTATGTTGAGGCCCATTCACCAGAACATAATGACACAAAAGCAGGATGGGAACATGTCCTCTCATTCTTAAAAACTCTTCTTGACTTCAATGCCTTGAGAACATGGAGTCATTTTGAGACCTTAGTCTAGCGTATCTCATCAGTGGCAGGAGGGGAGACAGGCAGGAAACGCAGGTATCCAAGGAGATGGCAGAGGTGAGCAGCAGGGGGCCTGGCAATGGGCAGTGGCATCTGATGGGAGCTCTCTTAGCTTAGCCGGCACTAGCAGTTATATAACTGATACACCAACATGCACTGTTATAACTGATAAACCATCAGATCTTGGTGGTTTAAGACAATAGAAGTTCACCTCTCACTTAAGGAAATGGGTATTCTTGACATGATGGAGGCCTTCCATATTTTGGTTAAATGTTGAGATCTAGGCATCTTTCAAGTTGGGTCTCAGAGTCATTTGCATTCAGCCAGTGGAAGAGGAAAGCTCTTAGAGGATCACGTGTGAGATGTGGCCGGGAGTGGAAGACACACCCATCACCTCTGCTCACACTCTGTTGTCAGGACCTTAATCACAGGGTCACATATGACTGAAGGAAGACCAGCTGGTGGGGAGGAGGTTCAGTCTAATTCTTTGCCCAAGAAGAAGAAGAAAACGCATTAAGTGACCAGCTGGCAATTTCTGCTGCAGGAGAAAGTGTTGCCATAATGGGCAACTTAACTTTGGGCAGGAACAACGGCCATGATGGAGCAGGAAAGGTCAAAAAACGCTGCCGCCCTGCCATGGCCAACCCAGCCCTTCCAGGGAGCATCTGGGAAACACCGCCTGGTGACTCCCAGAGTTACTTGCGGGAGGATGCAAGGGAACATAGTGGTCCACCATATAGGGGTAGGAGCCATAACAGCATATAAAATGGACAAAAGCACCCTCGTCCTTCCCCATATGTCATATATTAGGTTCTCCACGGGCAGATGGTGAGATGGTTTGGTGTGAAGAATATAGAGAAGGGGTGGATATCTGTGGAAGGAAGTAGGATTGGGCAAAGGGAGAATCTGAACTGCGATACATCCACAAATGCGGCCGACTTTACCAGTGCTTTTGAAGCACATATGGCCCATGAGAGGTGTCTCATGGTGGGCTTGAATGGTATGTCCTGTGATCATTCAGGGCCTGGAGGCTGCCACAGGGGAAGTGTGCTCTAGTTGAGGACAGCTTTCTATAGCTGAGGCCAACCCTGGTGGAGCAGACAGCTGAAGGAGGGGGTGATCTGCTGACTGCCGCCCAGCGTTTGGGGCAGCAAGTCCTTCCTCATCTTCCTGGCCCTCCAGTGTGATGTTTGTCCATTGCTCTACTGCCTCGGGTGACATGAAACATCTCCTCCACGTTCCTGAGGACTGACCCTTGAGTACTGATAAACAACCGATGTACCCACTCCAATTCCTGTTCATAACCACCCCTGGATGCCATTTACATGCATCTGCATTAGTGGAGCATTTTAACTCACTCACCTGTTCCTCATTGAAAGGCTTTCTGGATTCCCCATGCATTGTTTGCTCACTGTCCTTAAATGAGACTTTGACGTTGAGGGAGCAGCTGGACATGTGCTCAGATCCCCTCTCCCTCTAAACCTAACAGCAATGCCTTTTTGATGTGACTAAGGTGTTGTGAGGAACTTTGCCTTTTAAAGTAGCCTGAACAGGGCCCAGTCAGCACAAGTTCCCCTTCTCCTGCTGTTTTATCATTAATATGTTGAACTTCCTAGCTGGCAAAGGATGAAATAGTTGATAGCAAGTGAATTAGATATCAATTAATTTCTAAAGCAAACTTAATGGGCATTTAAGAAGAGAATTTAATGTCTCATTTACTCTCAATAGCTATCTTGTTAAATGCCAATTAAGTATCTAAATATTTCCTACAAGCTTAATGAATTATAATAAGTAATAAGTGATTACCACTTTTTCCTAAGATCTTGGCACTCGACTTCTAGTGCAAGGGTATTAGATTTTTTTTCTTGTCCTATTTATGACACAGATAGACTCAAACCTTCTTAATGAGTATCAGTTACCTTATTTAGCAGTAAAGAAAGAAATTTATAGTCAGTTCTGAAAATAAAAAACATTGAAATGCATGTGGTAGGGAACACGTGGGCCATAAGGATTTTTACTTGAAAATAAAGTGAGCGCTATCAAACTGTTACTTAAACTAAATGCCCAATGTTTTACCTTCCTAGTGCCTTACCTTGTTCCATCTCTCTCCCCGCAGACCATTTCTAAATAGCGAGGCAGAGTGTGCATTCACACCCAAAACACAGCTGGTTGGGGTTGTGACTGTGATTGGTGAGACACACAGAAAGCTAAAGCCAGGCTGGGCAGGATCCTGGACCCCAGCACAGATGGGGAAAGTGGAAGATGCCTGCCTAGGGTCTAGCCTTTCATAGTTTTTTCTTACCCCAGGGAGAAAGGGCAAACCTGAGGCTTATGCAGCCAGGTTTTGGTATCAGACAGCACCTTGTGGGGCTGGGGAGGATTAGCAGCAGGTACCAGGTGGCAGGATTAGTGGACTGCTATTCCATTCCAGGAGGGCTCTGGGGCTCAGTGGGGGTGTGCAGAGAGCAAAGGTTCAGCCCCTAGAAGTGGAGCTTTGGGGGTGATGGGAAGTAGAGTCCCAATCTGAGCAGCACAGAGCTTCTGAGCAATCACCATGGATACATCATCAATTATGTATGCATGTCCTTCAGATGGGGCCTTGATGCCAGTGGTATTGGACCCAGGGTCAAAGGTATGGAATTTTGGATCAAATAGACCAGAGCTTGAGGCCTAATTTGCCATATACTTGCCATGTGAGCTTAAGCAAGTGATGATTTCTGAGTCTCAGTTTCCTTATTTGTAATACAGGGATGGTATCTCTCTCCCTGTTTCTTATGAAGATTAAAAAAGAGTATTTATTTAAAGCATGCAATACAATGCTTGCCAATTGGCACACATTCAGTCAGTATCATTATTATTAGAGTAAATCATGATGATCATAAAAAATATTATTAGTGATGAGGTTGCCTTATTTCTGTCCCTGAGAGTGTGTCTGGTTTGGGGACTCTTCATCTGAAACTTTTCCTTCCTAAGGGAAGCTTGTCCAGTCACAGTTGTCATGAAGCTTGTACAAGTGCCATGCAAAGGGCTTGTGTACCTTTTCAGACAATGTGGACACTGCATACAACATTGACATCATGACCCTGAGAAAGAAAAAGTCCATTTCGTTCTTCCAAAGAATGCAGGGAACAATCAGTAATTGTTCATAGCAACTGCTACTTCTCTGACACCCTGTTCAGGAAATATCTTGCTCCAAATATACATGGCAAGGATGGAGGGGGCTCTCGTAACTGGACATGGGGGTCCAAGCACTACCCCAGTTCTCAAGGACAGCGCTGCTCTTCAGTTTGGCTGTCTACCTCAGCCCTACACAATTACTGTCACTTACACCAGCAGTTATGAGGCATTTGGATGACAGATGTTAGGGGGCCATTCAAGCTATGTGTCTGAAAAATATTTTCTACAGGAAAATCCTCCTGTTGTAACATTGAAAAAGCAAAATATCCACAATAGGAAGCAAATCAAAAGCCGCAGAGACAATAACGAGTGTAGGTCTTGAAGTTAAACTGAGCCCTCTTTCTCTTACCTTAAGGCTTGCCTCAGCAAAATATCAAAGAGAAGAAAAACAGGGATCCAGCTAAACTCCAAATGCATTGGCAGGCCATGTGGGCCTTTATCGTGGTTTCTGTGGGATGCCAGGGAGAGCATTCCACAGGCTCATCATGTGAGAAAAATTCCTAAAAGCCCCCTTTCAATAGCTTTCTCCAAAGTCCAGTAGCTTCCAGAAGCAGCTGGCTAAATTGCTTCTCCCTCTCATCTCCCTTTCTTACCTCTGAAATATTTCAATTCATATTAGTTTCTCTGCCCATGCCACGATTTATCCTCTGGCTCAACCCCTCCATCCTTTCTGACCTCCATCTCTTCTTTTATTTTAGTTTCCTCCATGTCTAGCTGTGATGGTTAATTTTGTGTTAACTTGACTGAATCAAAAAGTATCCAGATTCAGTGTTATTTCTGGGTGCGCTGTGTGGGTGTTTGTGGGTGAGATTAGGATTTGAATCAGCACACAGTAAAAAGCAGAGGACCCTCCCCAAGGTGGGTGGGGGGTCATCCAATCCATTGAGGAGCCTGAACAGAACAAAAGGGCAGAACAAAGAGGGACTGGCCCCCTTGTGCCTCCTGCCTGCCTGCTTGCATGGGAGCAGCACATCTCATTTTCTCTGAACCTTGGACAGAGATTTAAACCATTGGCTCCCCCAGTTCTCAGGCCTTTGGACTTAGACTGAATTATACCACTGGCTCTTCTGGGCCTCTGGCCTGCAGAAGGCAAATCACAGGACTTCTCAGCATCCATAATCATGTGATAATAATAACCCTCTCTCACCCGCTGGTTCTGTTTCTCTGGAGAATTCTTGACTAGTCCAGTCCATAAAAAAAATGAACACTTGAGCCAAAAGCCTGGGTTTCAATCCTACCTCTGAAATTGCATAGCTGTACAACCTTGGGTGAGTTATAATCTCTCGGTGCCTCAGTTCCACACCTGTGAAATGGGAATGAGAAGGGTAACAACAGCTTATGAAGTCTGTCTTGATCCTTTGGGGCTGCTATAACAAAATACCATGGATTGGGTGGCTTATAAACAATAGAAATTTGTTTTTTACAGCTCTGGAGACTGGGAATGCCAAGGTCCAGATGCCGGCAGATTTGGTGTCTGGTGGACACCTATTTCCTGGTTCGCAGACCTTCTTGCTGGTCCTCACATGATAGAAAGGGCTAAGGAGCACCTACTCCCATTCCTAAAGGCTCCACCCTTGAGATTGAAGCACCTTCCAGGGACCCCACCTCCTAATACCATCATCTTGCATACTTGGGGATTCGGGTTTCAACATATGAAATTTAGGGGTGCACAAACTTTCAAACCATGCCAGGTTTATTTTGGGATTCAATGACTGAGTATATATGAATTACACAGATCATCCTTTGGTTTAAGAACTGAGTAAATATCAACTGTCATTACAACTATTAATATTATTACTATTGTTAGGTATTGTTATCACATGGATTAATGACCTTCCCTCAGTTTCTTCAACCTTCCTCTGTACCCATAAAAATGGCTTTTCTCCTTACAAGGAAGGAGAGGGAGGATTTGCATATCATTCTGATTTAATATCCATTTCAATACTGTCATATTAGGTAGAAACAAATGCCTGCGAGAAAATGCATGTGTGGTAGGCAGAAAAAGGACCCCAAAGATCTCTGAATCCTACTCCCTGGAACCTGTGAATATGCTAGTTTACATGGCAAAAGGGAGTTGGCAGATGTGATTAAATTAAGGATCTTGAGATACAGTGATTATCCTGGACCATCTGGGGGAGCCCAGTGTAATCACAGGGGTCCACACAAGTAAAAGAAAAAAAGTGGAGCAGTCCAAATCCAAGGAGGTGGGACAGAGAGGGGAGAAGAAGCTAGCCTGGTGCCATTGCCAGAAGGGCTACGAGCCTGGGAATGCAGTGGCCTCTAGAAGCTAGAAAGGTACAAATTCTCTCCTGGAGCCCCCAGAAGGAGCACAGCCCTGCCAACGTCTTGATTTTAGGCCCTTACAGCCCATTTTCAGACTTCTGACCTTCACCACCATAACATGATAAATTAGTGTTGGGCAATTTGTTACGGCAGCAATAGGAAATTAATACAACATCAAAGCTATAGCTCAAAAAGATGATGTCTACATCCTAGATTTATGGGAAATTTTAGTTTTCTTCTTTAAGCTGTTTTCCAAAATAAGAAGAAAAATGCAAATTTAAGAAAGAAATGATCAATTACAGATGCCTACCACATGCCAGTTCTGTTCTTACGCTGCTGTGGAAAGCACTCGGCCATGTGGACTGAGTGTCCATCGAGTGAGTGGTCAGTGCCCATCATAGAGCTGACCCTGGCTCCTGGCTCTTCTCATGGCCTCCACCAACCCTTATGCTGAAGCTTCTCCAGCTGCTCAAGGGCTCTGTGCCCAGCTACTCAAACTTCACTGTGTATATAAAGCACAGGAGGACCTTGGCAACATGCAGATTGTCTCAACACCATTGGCGATCAAGAAAACGCAAACTAAAACCCCAAAGAGGTCCCACCACACACAGTGGAATACCTAAAATTAAAGGGATGAATAATACCAAGTGTTAACTGAGCGTGTGGCTCAACCTGAACTCACGCTGAAAGGGGAAATGTGGAAGGGCAAACACGCTTTGGGAAGCAGACATTTCTTTAAGACATTAAACATACACATAGCCCATGATCCAACCATTTCACTCCCAGGTATTTATCCCAGAGAAATAACCTCACAAAGACTTAATGTGACTGTTCATGGCAGCTTGGTTTATGGTAGCCAAACTCTGGAAACAAATAACTGGTGAATGGAGGAACAAAGGCGTGCAGACCCACGATGCAAGGGAACTCAAGAAACAAAAAGGGCCCGGACTGCTGATACCCACAGCCGCATGGCGCACCTCTGGGGCACTACTGTGAGTAGAAGAAGCCAGGCGCAAAGGAGGGCGTGCTATATTTATAGAATGAAATAGTAAATACATAAAGAACATACATATATAATCATACATATAATAGATGTGTATAAATCTACATAAATATAAACTGTTCCATTTATATGACATGTAAACCCATCCATAGTGACAGAGGCAGACCACAGGTTATGTGGGGCCACGGCAGAGGGAAGGAAGGATTGTAAAGGGGTGCAATCTTTTGGGGCGATGGAACTTTTCTGTGTTTTGATTGGCACGGTGGTTTCATGCACGTAGATGGCCACCCACATTCATCACATTGTACCCTTTACATGGATAGGGCTTATTATATAAAAGTAATTGCTCAGTTAGTTGATAAGGAAATAAAAAGCTGAGTCTGGTTCAGAGGCCTGGGCTGTCTTACAAGCTCCCGGGTGCTGCACAGCTGCTGGTCCCAGGACTGTGCTTTAAGGAGAAAAGTTCAAAATACCCAATCCTTACCTCCACCTGCAGCTAAGAAATTAGTTTTCTTTTTGGCTAAGAAAATAAAGATCTTTAGCAGGCAGCTCCTTCAGTTACCTATTTCCTATCACCCATGTACTATAAACTACTTGACAAGGTCAACGACTTGAATATGTCAAGGACTTGAATACGTGTAGCAGGGGCATACTTCAAAAGGCTTTTCTGCTGCGCTTGCCCTGGGCTTAGCAGTCCCACCCACTCGCCTCTGCATGATGACCCTGGCTTGAGCTTTAAATAGAAGCACCGAGGAGCAGCAACAGAACTTGCAGTGGGATAATTTCATTGTCACTCAATCTCTGAACGGATTTCTAACCTTCACTTAAAACATCCGTGTTCAGGGGTGATTAGAAGACAATAAAAACGCAGGGTAGAGGGCACTGAAATTATATCCTTGTTTTTTGACCCATGAGGGATTAAAAATCATTCAAGACAAAACAGAAAGGCTGTTGGCTCTCTTCAGCTCTTGCTTAGTGCATCTCACCTGCGCACTGGGCAGCTTTGGGTTTCTCTGTAGAAGGCAGGATACCTGTATGTAAAATAATCCCTTTGACATTGACACAAAACCTTCCCGTACCTTCACATACTTACCACTCCAAAGAATAAAGCTTCATCGACAAGCAGTTTCTGGGTTAGTCGTCAAGACTATCTTTCTACTAACAGAAGTTCTTCCTCATTCCAGTCATACCCATGTGTACATCAAAGCCTTATCTTGATGAAGTGCTACATTAAAATAGTTTAGGGACCTAAGAATAATGGCAAGTAGTTGAAGTTATGGGTGTTATATTAATAGCTTCCAAATTTCTTGTGTACTGGCCCAAACAAAACAAACAGAAACTAAAGAAAGAATTTGGTATAGCTCCAATATTTTGTAGATTTTATGAACTTCTATCTCTTTATACCAATCTCTCTTTATGATATTGGTAAGGCACTGAGAAAGGAGCTATTAACTGTTGTCTTTCTGTCTGCATTTACTCAAAATTTATACCACAACAAATGTTCTGCCTTAAGTATGCAGATGGCATCAATAGTGTATCTCTTTTTCTAGCTGTTTATTCTCCTATGGTGTCATGTCGTAACTCATGGAAGTGTGGAGAACTTAGGAATTCTGGCCCTTCTCCTGTAGAATCGAGTTTTATACATACTACTTAATGCTTAGCTCATAGTAACTGCTCAATAAATGTTTGATTACTTACACAATAATAGTTTGCCTTTGGAGGGGTTTAAAAAAAATCTTTAAAGTCTGGTACAAGGTTGAATTGCTCAGGCTTAGCTAGTTCAGAAATAGAGTAACTAAAACAACCTTTGTATGTATGTCAGACATAATTTTGTCTTCTTGTCTGAAAAAAAAAGTAAAACCAGAGTCACCTGCCTAAATGGTTCCCTAAGTGTCTCCCCTCCTCAGAGCCTCATGACTTTATGAAACGAGCAACAGCAAAACTCCTCTAAAGCTGAACTAATGGGAAATAACCCAAGGTTTGAACTTGTCGCATGACGTTGCTTTAAATTTTAATGTGAACTCAGGAATAGATTTGCAAACAGCCAGGTAAAGCGAAGGCCATGAAATATTGATTCTGTACATTTTCTTATGCATTTTTATTCTCCAATTTAGTAAATTTTTCATCTTGCCTGCACTTAGAGGTTCCCTATGAAGTTGTTACTACCAATTGTATTAGCGGTTGTAAATAAATAATCGTCGCTTCAGCTGTTTGCAGTGTAGGACCCCACTTCTGAGTGCCGATTTCCTATAGCCCAGCCCAACAGGATGAAAAATGATGATCACAATTTTCCACATAGCACAGAGGCAGACACTTTCCAAAGGCAGGAGGGCTTTAAATAAAGCAACAATGAGGAACTCTAATGTTTCAGCACAAATTAAACCACCATTCTGACAAGCACCCATTTTGGTCTGGGGAAAGGCAGGATTGGTTTTGTTTGTTTGTTTTTTAAAATCAGAACATCAAGGTAGAGTCATAACGTGTGGGCTTCTTATATATACCCTAAGAGAAGCAAGTGGGAAACAATTTCACAGCCTTATTTCAGAGAAAATAAAAGGACAAGACTGTCACCTCGAGCCCTAATCCTTGCATATGCATGAAAATCATATTTTATCAATCATGTGAAAAGACAGCTCCTCTGGGTATTTCTCAATATCTTCATTCCCTAGTGTGTTTCTCTTTCCTAGAATATATGCCTACTCCTCTGTTTTCACTATTTTCCAGGAGGTGAGAGCAAGAAGAAAGGTAGAAAGCAGTTTTGACACCAAATGCTGTATCTCTTAGCAAACGACACATGGGAAGGTCCAGTGGGTTCTGCCACTTGTGAAAATCACTGTGGTTCTCTGTACAACTTGAGACATTAATTCATTACTTCTCTGTTATTAAGTCAGATTACCCAGGTTCTTGTACACTGACCAAAGATTTATCATAGACTATTCCAGTGGGTCACAACTTCCTTACTCTGTAGTGCCAGAACACAACAGAAAAAGAGGTGAGGTAACACCAGGTTGAATGTTTAATCTTGAAATAGGTGAAAATGTGTCTCCTCTTTATTTGATCAGCAGTAGAGTTGTCCTGTTAGGTGAGCAGTAGGTTCCCTTATTCTTATTTTTCCTTCTTGTTTTATATTTATTAAAGTTATCTATGCTTGCTTATATAACTTTAGAAAAAGCTTAGAAAAAACTCAAATATCCCAAACAATAAAGATTAGTTTAACTCTCTGCTTCTGACTTCTCCACCCACCAACACAGACATGACTCAGGAGGAGAATAAAGCTCTTCAGTGATGTGTTACCTTAGATTTTTCTTTGGGATACATTTTAATAGTCTTTATAGTCTCTTAATAGTCTTTAAACCTTTCAAAGACATCATTGGTTTCTCTGTTTACTTTAAAATCCTTAAATTCTTGACCCATGGACTATCTCAACTTGGAGTAAAAAAGAAAAAGGAAGAAATTTAGTCACCTAAATGGGGTCCAGGTGGCATTTTCCAAGTTGGGTAACTTTTGTATTCATTCAGTAAGTCTGTATTTTGGGGAACAGTCCCATGCATGTTCATCTGAACACACTGAATGCTGTTGACGCAGGCCGTCCCCTTTGCACAGGTGCTCACCTGTAAACACCGTTACCTCAAACAAACATGGTGTGAGCAAGTGCAACAGTATATGCCAGGCCCTTGTCCTTATCCAAGTCCCTGATGTTTGGATTAGATGTCGCAGACATTTACCTCCTCTTAAACTTTTTAAAATCTCCACTACACCTTCAGCCAAATCTCCATTGTGAAAACAACAAAGAGAAGGAATGGGCAGGAAGAACTGAAAACTAGGGAATAATCCTTTAAGACCATGAGAGACCCAGGAAGTTTTGGTAACCATAGTGCAGAAGGCATCCAACCGAGGAAGATACCCAGGAGTTGGCTTACAACTCTTCCCAGAGAAAGGGCATTATCTCAGGAATAAAACATAGGGCTTCTGGTGGAAGCTTAGGCACTTACCTGGGAGTAAGGCCTGGGTGCATGGATGGGCCTGGTGGCAGAAGGTGACCTCATAATTTGGCCTTCAGTTGAACCTCAAGGATCGGCATCCTTTGTGACAGGGGCTCTCTGAGAGTTCAGGATTAGTGTGGTGGCCACATGAAGAAGAAAGGGATAAAAATGGTAGGATCTGTGTGTTGGGAAGGAATTTGAAGGAATTCCTTGGGGAAAGCATTACATTTTTCCTAATTAGATGTGGGATGTGTTGAAGGTGAAGGAAGCTTCCCTGGTTGGTGCCTGGACTCTGTGACCCACACTGACAGAGATCAGAAGCTTCTGGAAGCAGGGACACTGAGGCCTAAGAGCCAAGTTGTTGCCACATCAAAGAAAACGCTTTCAGGGTTATAGAGGCATTTCCTCCAAGTGTCCAGTAGCAGCACCAGGAAGGAGCCTGGGCATAGCCAGAGTTTATACTAGAGTAGAGGCTGTGCCAAATTAAAAGTGAATACAAAACACTGAGGTGAGAACAACAGCTTCACCATGCATGGAAAAAATTGCTGCAGAGATAAATATTCCTGTGAACACCACTCATAGTTCAGGCTTCCTCTCAGCTCCCCTCCGGCTGCTCAATAACAATGAGAGTGTTATAAATTTACCCCGAAGAAGCCCTCCAGTTTGAGATCTGAGAAGCCAAGAACAACCAAAGGGAACCAGAAGGGGAAGCAAAGACAATTTACTCAAAATGTTTATGGAAAAACACCCGCCCCACTCACACATCACATTGCTTAGAGCTGAATAAGTAAAGCAACAATATCAGCTCCATGAAAAATTTCACATTATAAATATTGAGAAAATTCATGCAGTAGGCAAAGGAACCTACGAAACAAAGACAAGGTCAAGAATGTCTTCTTGTGTCTTCAGTATTATTCCAGAAATTAGGGGCTCTCTGAATCCAGAGATGAGAAACAAAATAATCAGATTTCAGTGAAAAGAGAGATGGGCAGAAGCAGGCAGTTTAAAAAAGAAAATTAAATTATGTAAGAGAGAGGGATGTAAGGACAGAATTCAGTATCTTTCTAGAAATCCTAAAACAAAGCAGGAACATAGTCAATTAAGTGGTGTGGTGTAGGGACCTAGAGGGAAGGGTTGGAACTATCATGGTGATGGAAAAGAAGATGCTAGGAATGGGAGAGAGCATGGAGATGGAACAGATCTAATTCATTTCTGAAAAAGATCCCAGCAGAGAAAGGAGGAAGCTGAAATTAGAGATATAATACAAGAAACTTTCCTGAGCCAAAAAAATGGCTTGATTCCTTGGAAAAGGCACAGTGTGTTAAGGCACATTAGTGGAATACCTAGATGTATCTTGGCAATTTTGTTTAAATCTTAAGGAAAATGAAAGAATGTGGCAAGCATAAAAAGGGGAGAGGGTTGCTAAATAGGAAGAATGAGAAATTCATCTAACTCCAGATTTCTTTTCTACCACCAGAAATGCTAGGGCTCAAAAGGGAGCCGTATCTATAGATCTTTGATAGTAAAAAGGCTGTGATGTAAGAATTCTAAACTCAGCCCAGATTCTGTTCATATGTAAGGACAAGAGAAGAATAAAAGCAGGAAGAGAAAGACTGATTCTAATTAATATCCTGATACCATTTCTGTTGACCTCCAATCCATTCTTCTCAAAGTGGCAAGATTGATCTTAAAATGTAATCAGATCTTGTCTGTTCTCCATGCCCATCAATGCTAAAAACAAAAACCAAAGAAAACAATAGCAGCATCAAAAGGCATATAAAGACTGTGACTGGCTACCTGTCCGGTTTCACGTCAAGCTACAGTTTCCTTTGCTCTCTGGCCACCCTGACTTCTTGCTCATTCTCAGATGTGCCAAGCCCTTTCTCACCTTACTGTTTTCATGGGTCTTATTTGCTTTGACTAGAACCTGCTGCTCCTCACGATGCTCTTTATTAATTTGTATTCATACTGCAAGTTTCATATATGGGCCATTCCTCAGAGTTGCCACTCTTTGGCTCCCAGTATAAATTCGGTCACCCCATAATATTCTGCTTTTTAGGACCATACTCTTTTTTTTCTATTGAGATAAAGTTCACATAACATAAAATTAGCCATTTCCAAGTGGACAGGTCAGTGGCATTTAGTACCTTCATAGTGTTTGTGCAGCTTCCACCTCTATGTAATCCTAAAATACGGTCATCACCTTAAAGGAAACACCATCCCATTAATCAGTTACTCCCCATTGTTTCCTCTTCTCAGACTCTGGCAACCACCAATCTGTGTTCTGTCTGTATGGATTTACCTATTTTGGATATTTCATATAAGTGGGATCATATAATGCATGACCTTTTGTGCCTGCCTTCTTTTACTCAGCATGTTGATTTTGAAGTTCATTCATATCAGAGCATGAATCAGGACTTCATTCCTTTTTGGGGCTGAATAATATTCCATTGTATGTATTTACCATCATGTGTTTATCATTCAGGTAGTTTCCACCTTTTGGCTCTTGTAAATAGTGCTACTATTTACAAGAAGTATCTGTTTGAGTTCTACTATGGATGAAATATTGTGTCCCTCCCCAAATTCATGTATTGAAGCTCTAATTCTCAATGTGAAGATATTAAGAAATGGGGCCTTTGGGAGGTAATTAGGTTTAGAGGTTATGAGGGGGGGCTTCCATGATGAGATTCGTGTCCCTGTAAGGAAGGGAAGAGACACCAGAGGTTCCTCTTTCCACCATGTGAGAACAGAGTAAGAAGGTGGCCATCTGCAAGCCAGAAGGAAAGGCTTTGCCTGACCTCAGAATTCCAACTTCCAGAACTGTGAGAAGTAAATTTCTAGTCACCCCATCTATGGCATTTTGTAGGGTAGTCCAAGCTAAGACAGATTCTCTGCTTTCAATTATTTCGGGACCCCATGCTCTTTTAATTTATTGCACATGTCCATATTTCCAGTTCCATACGTATTTGTGGGATTCTCTGTTTAGTGTTTGCTTGTCTTTGCTATACACTGAACTCCCTAGATGCAAGGAATATTTGCTTCATTCACCACTGGAGTGCCTGGCGTGATGCAGGACCACACAAAATACTTGATGAATGTGTGCGAATGAATGAGTGAATATGAATAAGAAAACAAGTTGCCTGGATTGATGAGCAATGTGGTGGACTTGAAAGTAGACTTTTGAGGTCTCTGGAAAGGGATAAGGCAAGAATTTTTTATGTGGCTCAAAAGCAGCTCACTGTCATTAAAAACCTATCCCTCTCACTATCATTAAAAAGTTATCCATCTTCAGTTCCTTTTATCTGGCACATCCTAAACTCTAAACTCCCCAGATGTCACAAGTTTAGGGAAAGAGAGTGTTGGTCATACTTGGCCTGTTCCATGAGGGCCTCAGATTGGTGCTGTTCACAGCAAAGACACAGGTTCTTGCTAGGAATCCTGGCTAGGGGACTCAACGGCACCACGGCCGAGGGAGCAGAGCACATTCTGCATTTCCAAACTTTTTGGATTTTATCAGAGAGGCAGGACCAGGTAAACACATTCAGGGTCAGGCATGCTGGTTTTTGAGATTCTGGTGGCTGAAGTTGAGTTTGTCTTCCGTTTGTTCTTTTGGTGGCGTTTCCAAGGTTCTGTGTTTGTCATGCCCATTGTACTCTACAGCACATCAGAGCAGGTGTGCTCTGAGGGCTGAGGCACCAGCAGCTTGAATGCTTTCACCCTCCGCTCACCGTCTCTGATGCTACGCTTCTCCGTCTGCATTTGTCTGCATACTTCTGCCTGAGTGTGTCTCTTTCTCTGACAGGCCCCCTCTCTCTGTCCTGACTCTGCTATCTCATTTTCTTCTCTCCATTTTTTTCTCTCTATGTCTCTGCTCTTCTTCCCGCCCTTTATCTCTCTCTCTCTTTCCTTGTCTTTCCGTGTCTCTCCTAAGGGAGAGAACCAGGTATCCACGAACCGTGCAGATGTATTGCTCTGTCTTCTCAGGGCTCTGTTTTCCCTCTCAATAAACTCCTTCCTGTCTCCAAGTGGCCGGTCCTATCTCCTTTACAATCAGGGGAGACCGGAACTGGCTGCAATGAATGTGAGGAAGTCTTTATAATGAACAGGATCTCTCTGCTGTTTACACAAACACTTTCAACTACACAGGGAGCCAAGCAGACCATTTTGCACGTCTGATGAGAATGTAATTAAATGTCGGGGAGAGAGTAGAAAAGGCGGGGGCAGACAGGGGCTAAGCGATAGGGCAGAGTGGGGCTGGGAGGCACCAGATTAGCGCAGGGTGCAGGTTTGTACTAACTGGCCTGCATAATAATGCCTGGAGGGCTGCCAGGTGCCAGGCACTGAGCGAGGCTCTGCAGTCAGAGAACTGTTCATGCCGTAGCTGCTGCCCTGTGAGAAGCTGGCGTAATAACATACTAACACAGTGACCGAGTGGCGTAGAGGTGTAGACAGTGGGCTGTGGAAGCTTCGAAGAGACTGGGGAGAAGGAGATGTCAGAGGTGTGGTGATGTTTGTGCAGAGCCTTGAAGGAAGAAAGCACTTTGGGAGAGAGAAAAGCTAGAGAAGGAAAGGTGTTCTAGGCTGTGGGAACGGACTGAGCCAGAGCTCAGAGTCAGGAGAGTCAGAGGGGCTCCAAGTGGGTTGGGCGAGTGTCCTGATTTTTGTATCAGGGTGGATGGGGAGGAAGAGAGACTGCCGGGTGGGGGCTGTGAGGTTGGAGCCCTGCAGTTGCATAAGTGTCTGGCCCTTACCCTGTGGGGAACCAGAAGATTCTGTGCATCTTTCTGGGCACACTGTCTGATAGTCTGATAGAAGCTTCTGTAATGGTAGAAACATATCTGAGATGGGTGGCTATTGAACAGCTGAGTTCCTGACATGGGGCTAATGTGACTGAGGAACTGGATTTTTTTTTTGAATTTTAATTAACTAGAACAGAAACATAAATGGTCCTTACACCTAGTGGCTGTGTGTCAGCACAGCTCTGAGAAGTCACAGCCAGCTTCTGGAGAGATGCCATGATCGTGTATTTGGAAGCCCAGTCTGGCACCAGAGTGACAAAAATGGGGGGAGGGTCTGATACCTCAGAGAGAACAATGGTGGCATTGATGCCATAGTGTGAGAGGAGGAGAGGACATGCACCAGGACAAGGACCTGGGGTACCCAGTGGGATTCCACACCTTGCTAGGGGATGCCACACTGAGAGTTAAGTCTGGGGCCCCAGCAGGTGCTGGCCCACTGCAGCTGGAGTCCGCTGACAAGCTGGAACGGTGTCCACAGGCCAAGGGTGAGCACCACAGGTGGGATCCAGGCGGGAGATGTGGCAGTGACACTGAGAAGGTCCTTGATGGTGATTTGGCTGTGATCTAGGAATATCTGAACCTTTTCTTGGACAAGCCACCCCTTCCCTTCAAGTCTCCAAGAGTGTATCATCTGCCACAGAAGCACCGTAAGTTAAAAGAAACCCCTAGTTCAAATGCCCTAAATCCCAAAGGTGCTGTAGGGCCTCTCCTACCTTCTTTTCTTAAAGGCACATTTTATCCTTTGGTGAAAAATGGACTCAATTTAAAGTAAAGAAAATTTAATCAAATCCAAACAGGTTTTTTTTTTTTTTGGAAATTGACAAAGTTAATCCGAAAATACTCATGGAAAAATAAAGGGCTTGAGATAGCTAAGATACTTGTAATAAAGGAGAAGGGGACTCTTGCCCTTACACACAGTAAGGTTTATTTTAAAGATAAGGTAACTAAAGCAGTGTAAACTTGGTACAGAGGTAGACAAGAAAATCAGAGGAACAGAATAGACAGTGTGCAGAAAAAGTCCTTAAATGCATATAGTGACTTAGTGAAAGATAGAGGTGGGATTGCAAATGAGCAGAAGTGAGGGGTGATGTTTCATTCAATAAATGTTGTAGGGGAAATAGCAGCCTTCACAGAAAAAACAGAACATTTCATCTCTACTTTAGATCACATACAAGCATCAAATCTCAAAGGAATAAATATCAAAATAATAGAACTTTTAGAAGAAAATTTATGAGAATATCTTTGTGATCTTGGGGTCGAGAGGTTGTGATTTTTTTAAGCAGTAAACAAAAAAAATACAGAACATAAAGGATAAGTTTGATAAATTTAGCTAAATGAAATAAAGTCTTTCATATGACAACAGACATATGTAATATAAATATATTACATATGTAGTATACATATGTATATAAATACATATATATATGTAGTATAAATAACTGACAAAGGATTACTATCTAGAATATATGAAGCACTCCCGTAAATCAATGCTATAAAGACAAATAGTCCACTAGAAAAAATGGACAAAGGATAAAACCGGGAAGCACAGAATATGCAAATCGAATAGTCAATACTTATATAGGAAGAATGCTCAGCCACATTAATAAGTCATAGATACGCAAGTTAAAACGAGACACCATTTCCCACCTATTATATGATGCTGGTTTTTGCTGAGTACATGGAGAAAGAGATCCTCTCACACACTACCAGAGGGGATGCAAATCGGCACAACTCATTTGGAGATCAATTTAGCAATAATAAATAAAACTGAAGATATGCACACTTTACAACCTAGCACTTCAGTTGCTAGGTATTTCCACTCACTGATCTTCCACACGTGTGCGCACATGCTCATGGAAGTGCTCCCCGTGAGTAAGGGACATTGCGTACACCCCCTGTAACAGTGGCACCATGTCCATACATCAATGCATATCAATACATTGGTGATGACCAGAGGGGGAAGGATAAGTACATTGTAGTCAGGGAAGAGAATTTACCAATCCAGACATAGGTCACCGTGTACGCAACATCTGCTAAGCGATGGGGCCACTGTCTGATGAGACACTCGTATGTATTTGTGGTTCTTTTCGTCTTGCTTGCACACAGCCACATCAGTGAGCTCATTCACCTGCCTTGTCTATGAAACACTGCCGGGCATTATTCAGTGGCAAATGAAGCTTTGGAAAGGGACATTTTCCCCCAGTGAGTCTGTTCACAAATGGGCCTTACATTCCACAGACAGCTCCAAAACAGGAGTCCAAAAATAGTCAAAATGTTGGCAGTCTCACTAAGGAGTATGGCTTCCCACAGGGGCTGCTTCTGAGAAGACAGCTTCATTTGGACAGATTTGCGCCGGTATGCTTGTTAACAACACGGTCTCCTTGATTTACAGACTTCTTGAGGATTTCCCAAGGCCTGGAGAGGTGTGTGCACAGACTGGCTTCCCAAGATAAATCCCAAGTCACAGAGCCAGAGCTGGCATCAAACTGAAAGACAGTCTTAAGGACGCTAATTAAAACCTTGCCAGTGGGATCCGACAGAACCAGGCATTTCTAGTGGGATCCACACAATATAAGCTCCACCAGGGTTGGGATTTTTTTGCCTGTTTAGGTTACTGCTGAATCCCTAAACCTAATTCTTGGCATGTAGGGTGTGATAAGTAAATATTTGTGGAATAAATGAACTGAATTCGGTTCATCTAGTAACTGCTGAACTGCTACTCTGTGCTGGGTTGGGAGCTGGATTTACAAAGTTACTTAGTCTGGTGGAGGAAAGAAATTAAAAAACAGCCATAATGGAATATATTAGGTGCTGTAATCGAAATGTGTAAAATTGCTGACAGAAAAGTGACCATCATTGTGCTGGTAGAGGAAAGAGCAGTTATAGAAAGGTGGTGACATTTCAGGGCTTTGAAGGGTTAATGGGAGTCCGTGGACAGGAGGGGTGGGAGAGCATTCCAGGCGGAAAGACCAGAAGGGACTATGGGGAGAGGCATGGAGGTGTGAAGATGAGTGGCCCGTGCTTAGGGACCATCTCACGGAGTTAAAGCCGCAGCTATGAAAGCAGAGTGACATAGACTGCTCCCCAACAGCATGGAAAGCTGCTAACTCTAAAAGAACCCTAAAGGGCATCTGAGTTCCAAGTACCATGTTTAGTGCTGGAAATACAAAAGCAGATGGCATAAACATGCCCTTGGCTGCTAGAATAATCTGCAGGGAGACATAGACAAAGATACTGTCTTATCTGTCCTTGTATTTCCAAGGCCTACAATGTACTTGGCACAGAGCAAAATGCTCAGTAAAGGTTGGATGAACAAATGGAGGAAAAATTCAGAGGAGTTTGTTAATCAGGATGATAAAAATAAAGGCGAAGCTCTGACTATACCTTCTGCAGAGCAAGGAAGCAGTGAAAGAGATAGAAATAATGCAGGCTTTGAAGTCAACTGACCCAGGTTCAAATCCTGGGCCCACCAAGTGGAGATGACCTATGAGGAAATGCTTGAAATCCAATGAGCCTCAGTTCCTCATCTGTAACACCCCTTTATATAGACAACGGCCTACCTAACCTGTTTTTAGGGCCATGTACTCTGCAGGGTGGTTTTAGCACTTTGAGGCAGCTTACTGTTTAAGAGTATTTTTGGAGTTAGACACTGTATGAAGCAATGCCCCCACCTCTGTCAAGGTAGGCAGTATTGGGAAAGCTAGCTAATCTCTTTGTAGTTCAGTCTCCCCATCTTCTAAATGGGAATAACAGTTTTATCTACCACATAGGATTGGGGAGGATGAGAAATGTAAAGTCAGTGCTTGGTACCTTCCAAGCTCTCTTAATACATGGAGTTTAAGTTAGAGTTGAGTCTAAGGCCTGGTATTTGCTGTCTCAACACTGAGTTATGAAGTCCTACAGCAGTGTAAACCACGTAAGCACTGTGTTGGTTATGTATTAGGAAATATCAGATTATACACCTTAGTGGCTTAGAACAATATGCATTTATTATCTTACAGTTTCTGTGGGTCCAGAGTCTAGGCAGGACTTAGCTGGGTCCCCAGTGAGGCTGCAATCATGGTGTCAGTCAGGGCTGGGGTGTCACTTGAGGCTTGTCTGGGGAAGGTTCTACTTAGGTAGTTGGCAGCTTCAGTTTCTGGCTGTTAGCCAAGGGCTGCCTCCAATTTCTTGTCACGTGGTTCAGAAGCTTTCCCAAGTTCAATTATAATTCTCCTTCCTTGGGGTATAATCAGGAGCTAATGCTGTCCTACAACTCATCATTTGGACATTTTCTTGATACACAAGGCAAGTACTTTCATTAATAAGATAAAATAAAAATGCAATAACAAAAGTAAAATTTGTAAGTAAAAAGAAAAAAAGTGGAAAAAATATAATAAAAATAAAAGATAGTTGCTTGAATTGGCTTTCCAGACCCTTGAAGGAAAACTTTGCTGTGAGGAAAGGTTCAGGCCCCAGGGTTGGTCTTTGGGCAGGTCAGGGAGAGGACAGAGCTCCGAGTTTGTGGGATCCTGCTCTGAACTTGACTTGTAAGTGTATTTGAGGATAGAGTAGGTTGTCACCTGAATTTGTTAGAGGCCCTTAAAGACAGGTAGCATCTATGTGTTTGGAAAAATCTGCTTTGTCCTGAAACTGACATGTGGCGGACGGTGGCAGAAGCCCTATATGCCATCCTGGTGGCTGGGATTTGAGGGGAGCTTGCCTTTGGGGATGAATGGATTTAGGGGGCAGCCAGGCCCACCATGGAGCCTCTACAAGGAGCAGATGCTACATAAACACCAGATCTCTCTCCCGAAATGCTCCCACAGTGCAGAAAGTGGCCAGCAGGGCCGACCAGCTACTTCCACCACTGATGGTTCCAAATGACCTTGGGAAGAGGTCTCCACAGGAGGGGCAATGTCAATGCTCGGGTGGAGGAAGCCGATTGAAATCAATGAGAATTGATTCAGAGTGTGGGGGCCACTGTGTTAAAATCTCCTACCTCTTGATGGAGCCTCATGAATATTAACAGGAGGAAGATCAATAACGAGCTGATTTTCAGATGCAAACCTGACTTCTTCATGTGTAGATTAAAGGAAGAGAAGACTGTATTTCTCCCTGCACTGCTCCCACCCAGTGCTGAAGGGACCTAAAATCCAAAAGCCAAATGCAACCTGCAAGTTGCTGGTCTCATCACACACTTTCACATGCAAGTTTGTTGGACATCATTTCTCTCTGTGCTTTAATCTGAGGATGTTCTATGGTGTTTGAGCCGTGTATTCAAATGTGCGTGTGTGCGGGTGTGTTTACGTGGGCTTATTCATTTGCTGACTCATGAGTCTTGTTCCAATGTCTTCCCATTACTACCCTTGATCTTCTTCCTGTCTCACTTCATTCAGCCTTTGCTATCGCCTCATAATCAATCTCCTTGCGCCCCGCCTTGTCCTTTTTCAGTCCATCCCACCAACACCACAGAAATGATTTATCTAAAGCTCTGATTAAAATGAGTCTCTCCTCAGCTCAAGAATCTGTTTGATTTTCCCCATTGCCTCCAGGATGATGTCCTAACTCCTTAGTACAATATTTAAGGCATGTCGTGGCTTAGCCCTAGCCTGTATTCCTACAAATGTCACACATTTTGGCTGGGGCCTGAAAGATGAGCATGAGCTTGTCCTGAGAAAACCTGGAGGAAGAACATTCTAGGAAGGCATTATAGCAGATTCAAAGGCCCTGAGGTATAAAAGATCATGATGTGTTCAAAGAACAGAAAGAAAGCCAAGGTGTGTGGTGGGGTGGGTGATGATCAACCAGTTACTAATCACCTCTTCCTATTTGGGTCTGACATGAACATGCACCCAGAATATATTAGGAAGGAAGATTCTAGGTATTTTGTGAGATGTATTAATCAGCATAATAATTGTGGTGCATGTGACACTCTAGGATCAGAGACTTTTTATAGCACAATTCTGTTCCCCCAGAATAGAGGGAACTTGAACAGAAGCTAGGACCCCACCTCAGTTCACTGGGAGTGGAAGTAAAAATTCTGAGAGTCACTTTTCTCCTGGTGTAGATGCTCAGACCTGCTATAGGGCTTGGAGGAGAGGCTATTGACTTCTGGCCAGTCTGTAGGCCTGGGACCAGGCCTCTTTCCCCATACTTCTGGGGAGTTACCTCCTCTGGTGCCTTTGAGGGAGGTCAAACACCTCTTTAACACCAATTATTGGGAATTTCTCCTGCCCTGAGCACAGACTGGGTCACGTTCACTTAGCTGCCTTCCGTTATTGACTGACCCTTTGTTTTCCACTGAGATTTATTAGGACTGCAGAGACACGAGTCGTGGCCTGAGCTCTGATATTTTCAGACACACCCAGCACATTTATCCCCAACCCATTCTCTCCCCACGGCTGCTTCTTTCTTTCACAGCCCAAGAATGCCACTGGATATGTGCTATTACCCCCTTTAGCAGATGCTGAAACCGAGGCCTAGATGCAATGAATGATGCCCCCCGTCTCACGGTGAGTGGGAATCGGAGTTGTTAAGCTGGATTCCTCTGCCTAACTAACCCACCTATTTCTTCTCTGCAGGTCTGCTCCAGAATCTCAGAGTCAGACAAGGTTACATAACAGGGAACACTGGTTTCAATGTAAGTTCATATCCCCTCACCCAGGCTGGCCCTTAACATTCCCCTGCAACTGTGCAATGGCTCAGCCCATATTTTCATTCTTACCAAGAGCTACTGCAAACCTTTCCCACTTCTCTGAACCTTGTATCCTGCTTCTCAGCTCCTGATTTGGAAGTGGAATGGGCAGCATTAGATAAGCTCTCCTCACCATCCGGTAAGAGGACACACCAGCAGGCCCCTGAGGCTCCCCCTCACCCTGCCTTTCTGCTTCCCAAGCGGAGCAGCGCAGTGCCGGCCAGGCCCACCTGCCCAGGTGGGTCACAGTCTGCTGCCGTTCCCTAGCCTCTCTTCCCTTCTCCTCCCTTACCGGGCTGATCCACGGAAGGCTCCTGATCCTGCTTTTGCCTTTGTTCCTACCTAAGTTGCTTCCCTTTCCCACCTCTAGCCTTCCCTTCACCTGCCTTCTCTTATCTTACACCTTAACCAACCCAGCCTCACCTGGACAAGCCTGCACACCCCCTGTGGGCTCCCATACTTCTCTGTCTCTCTTGCTCCTCTCCTCACTCCTCAAAATTATCTATATCTATCTATCTATCTATCTATCTATCTATCTATCTATCTATCTATCTATCTATCTATCTATCTATCTATCTATCTATCTATCTATCTATCATCCATCCATCCATCCAAGTTCAAGCCAGTCTCAGGATAATTTATCAAATGCTCACAGATCTTTTCTAGGATATGGTATATATGATTGTCATTGTTCATTTACATTCAGTTTAATCACACCGGCAATACTTTTTCAGCTGAAAACTATTTAAATGATACACAGCAGAAGTTACTACTTAACATCCTCTCCACTAGCAGGTTTACTTCCCTCCCCAGAGGTGACCTGCTTGTCAATCTTTATGCATGCAGATGTGCATGTATAGTACACCGTGTTTGCTCCTTTCCTTACTCACTGAACGATGTATTGAGAGTGGTGCGCTGGAGCTGACTAGCGCCAGCTTGCCAGGGCCAATTGTGTGCATCTCTTTCCAACTTCACATTCAGTAGCGTCATATTGGGAGCTTGAAATTGGCCATGATAGGAGTATTTACACCACAGGAAAGAGCAAACGTTGCAAATCAGCTTCTTTTCCTGGAGAGCCTGTTACTAAACATATACTGCTGATTATAGAAATCTTTTCATGTCTATTTGTACACAGTTATTTTGTCTTAATTGTTGCAAAAGTTTTAACACCATGGATGAGTAAAGCTCATTTAGCCATTTCCTGAAGGAAGGTGTTCACATTATATACATGTTTTCACTTATACACACAGCATTTCTCTGAATTCATGGGCTATTTTCCTGTGCCGACCTATCTGTGAATATTTTTCTTAGAGAATTACTTAGCAGTAGTACTTTTGGGTTGAAGCAAATATGGGTTTTACAGTATAATGGACAAGGCTGAATTTCCCTTCAAAATAACCACTAATTTATAGTCTTATCAGTACCATTGTTGATACCTTTGTGACACTATCAGTCTTTTTTGATAATCGTATATGGCTGATCTTCATACTGGCAACTAACTTCCCTAGGCAGATCAAAGTAAAACTACTATAGTGCTGAAGCATTATTAATAGTAAAAATATAATATGATGATAGTGATGGTAATGGTCAAGTAGTTTTAAAAGTAGTCATGGATAATAATCCTTCCATATATGGCTGCCCATTGTCTAAAAAAATGGTATTCTAAGTGTACATCTTCTTATTGCAAGAGATGTGGCTCCTAAAAGTCATGAAAGAATTAATTGGGGTTTCATGCTTGTCTTGGTATTTTGACTGATTAGAACTATTCTTTTATGGATTCTAATTTTCGGACCTAAAAATCTGTTAACTGTAACTTTTTGAACAGGACGTTTAATTTAATCATGGTGACCTAAAATCATAGTCTTTCCCTGTAATGGTTTTAAAGTACCATTTCCAACCACTCAAGATGAAGTGCTCAGAAATAATTCAGGCCCCTCATCTAATGCCCTCACTTATAGACCTCCGGCAGAAAATGGGGATTCTGCAGTTTGTTTTTACTGGCTGTATTGATCTGATCTGCAGAATTTCTTTCCTCCACAGCTAAATCAGTAAATTCCACACTTAGCTGGCATTTTGCTCCAGTACTTTGAAGAAGAGTTGAATTTGGAGTCATGAAACGATATATTGTCACAGTTACTGATCCTGGCATATCGCTATTAAGGGGAGTCTATAAAATTCTTGCCTGTGTGTGGAAAATCACCACTGGCAAACATCAGGGATGAGATAATCCTTTTGAAAATAAGATATACTTTGTTGTATGCCGTTGTACATCTCTTTAGTAGCCTTCGGTGTGAATTGTGTTATCAAGAGGTGTGGTTGGGTATTTTAAATTATAAGGAGCACAGAACTTTTCTTTGGAGATAAACCTAATGCAGTTCTCTTCCTTTTTAGAATCAGTAGTTGCAAATATAAAATGGGCTTTATTTCACAAAAAGTGAACTTTATTGAGCTGTTATTGTATGCCATGGTGTGTGCTAGGTGGGTCTAATTATTACCTAAGTTGATTTTCATAGTAGATACTACGATCACCCCCAATCTATAGATGATGAAACAGGAGTTCAGTAGATTAATGAAGTCATACAGCTTGTAAGTGAGAGCTCAGAGTCAAACCTAGGGCTTCCTCCTTAGAGGCCCAGCTCTCTCCTAATTTAATTTTTCTTGGGGCCCTGACTGGTGGACAGAGTCTTTGAAGTGCAGCCAATGAGCAATCAGGAGTGTGAGCAAGAGGCGAGAGAGTGGATGAGCACAAGGAAGCCCCGCCCTGGGACGTGTTTCTTCTTTGGTGTTACAGGCAAGAGGCTCTGCTAGACTGGCTTGCTCCTCGTCCCGTCTGAGACTACAGCAGTGACTAGCCCACTGATCATTTCTGCTTTTTCACCTTATGTAGGCAAAAAGATATTTTAAAACAGGAAAATGAAAAAGAATGAAAGAGAAAACACATACATGCATCTCTCTCATAACATCAAAAGACAGAATCTCAGGGAACAAAGAAAATGCTTGATTCCACAGGCATTCCTGCTTAAAAGAGGCCTCACTGCTAAGACAAAAGGGCTGCATCACCCCTGGATGTGGTGTCTATCTCCAGCAGAGCAATACCATTCCAGCTAATCAAAGTTTTACAGGGTTCAGAAATGCGAAACCAGCACATTTTGTATTCCCATTCCCCCCAAAACACTGTCTGTAAGTGAAAAACATCTGCATCTAAAACAAGACAATTAACAAGAAGACAGGCGCGATGCTAATGCTGTGGGTCTATTTTTGGTCACCAGCTAACTGAAGCACAGAAGCAGGGAAGGAGTGTGCCTTCCTCTTTTTTAATTTTTTTCATTTATTTATATTTTTTAAAGTGGTGGTTATATATATATGAATTTATCATTTTAACTGTTTTCTAAGTGGAAAGTCCAGAGACATCATTAAGGACACTCATACTGTTGTGTAACCATCATGAACATCCATCTTCAGAACGTTTTCATCATCTTCAACTGAACCTCCTTCCCCATTAACACCCCCATACCTCCTTCTCTGCAATCCCTAGAGACCCCCATTCTGTGTCTATGAATTAGACAGCTTTAGGTATTTCCTACAACTGGAATATATGATATTTGTCCTTTTGTGATCTATTTATTTCACTTGGCATAATATCTTCAAGGTTCATGTTGTAGCATGTGTCAGAATTTCCTTCCTTTTTATGGCTGAATAGTACTCCATTGTATGCATATACCACATTTTGTCTATCCACTCATCTTTCAACAGAACTTGGGTTGTTTCCACCTTTAGGCTTTCACAAATAATGCCGCTAGAAGCATGGGTGTACGATATCCATTCGAGTTCCTGTTTTCAGTTCTTCTGTATATATATCCAGAAGTGGAATTGCTGGATCGCATAGTAATTCAATGTTCAATTTTTTGAGAAACTGTCACACCAGAATGTACCTGTCTTAACCTTCCTTGAGCTTCTCTTCTGATGAGCTTGGCTCTCCAGGGAAATAGAGTGGTGGGGACATGCCTGGGAGGGCACCCACTCTGAGGGGTCTTGCAGGGGGACGAGCTCAGTGAGGGACTGCCATTATCCACCTTGTGGAGAATATGCCTCCGAGGAAAGAACGGGGCTGTCCTGCGGGATCAGAGATTAAAAGGCAACTGAATTCATAGGAAGGGGGAAATTCCTGGAAGCCTGAGAAATGCTTCCAATGCCAAAGATCTTAAATAGGTAGAAAAAACTATGCATAAGACAAAAGTGATGACATTCAATTTAGGGGTTTCTTTTTGCTCTTATTTTTAGGAAACTCCAGGATGGTGATTTGGTGAAAGGGGAATGTTTATTTCACTTAGGTTTCTTGGGCATGTGGGCTGGATGGGCGGGGATACTTTTTTATATTTTCATAGCTCCTGCCTCCGGGCATCCAACCAGGGGTGACAATAACAACAACAGGACAGAAGAACATATTAAGAATTTGATCCAACTCTTCTCCCTAAGAAGAAGTGTTTTCTACAAAATAGGATACATACTATTGAAATTTTTTTAGTCTTCTTTTTATCAGGTTAATTTCTGACTAATTATTCAGTATACCTTTCCATCTGCTATGGAAATGATGTCATAATAATGATTTTAAACATCTCAAAATAAATCAGAGGACCCATCTTCTCTCTCCATCCCAAACAACAATTCAGTTTGTGTGCATTGCTCTCAGTCCAGACCCTGTGGAGATGTTGTACATAATAGTAATTGTGGCCTTCATAGAAATCTGTATTGTGCTTTCATCAATTATAATTTATCACTTATATTTCATTTTCATTTCCTTCATGGTTATCACAAGCAGCATTTTTAATAGCAACAAAGTATTCCATCCAATGGTTGGACAACAATGTATCTAACTAGTTTCCCACTCCCACACATGGAGGCTTGCCCCAGGTTGGTCTCCATGGGAAGCGTGCTCGAAGAGGGGGTGACCAGGCAGAAGGCTGATGATGGAGTGGGGGCAACACCTGAGGAAAGCAGGCATGGAAAGCAGGGTTGGGAGAAGGAGAAGGTGAGCTGTCATGCCTTTGCAATGGAGGGCTCAGCTGACCCCAGAAAGAGCTCTGAGGCTGGGGTAGTTTTGCTGAATTGTCTCAAGTTGTGGCAAGAAGACAGGGCCTTTTTATCACCATATCAATCAGTCATTTGATGTGGGCTATCACCTTGGGCAAGGCAGCTTCTTCAGGCAAGGAGATTCCCAAAGAGGGCAGAAGCTGAGGGTGGACTAACAGGTCCCTGCAGAACCACCTGGGTGAGGCATCACAGGATTTAGTTAAAGGTGTTTTCCAGTTTTCCTAATGTAGAGAGCACAGCAATAAGCTTTGGACCAAGTGTATTTTCCACTCTCCTTTCTGCAGAATCTGGGCAGTCAAAAGATGGAGCTTATGAGTTTCTCACCCTGGAGTTATAGGGAATTTTGCCTCTAAAACATTTCCTGGCACTAACCAAGTTTCTCAGCTCTTACGCTTACTTAATTTCTAAAATGGTGATACAGACTTTAGCTTATCAGAAAAGCAGTGGGAAGAAAAGTTGCATCATATGCATGAAGCATTTTGAATATTGCAACAGTTTTTCCCAAATTTGCATTGGATAGTGGTTACAAATTTTAGATTCTCAGGTTTATTTCCTGGATATTCCAACTGACCATGTCTGGGGTGAGGCCCAGGCACCTGGCTTATGAACCAGTCAGTATACCATCTATTTTTTATTTCTAGGAAAATTTGAGACAAACTGCTTTGTAATATAAAACTTCTTGATAAATCCAGGATGCTTTCTTATTTTGCTGTACTCTTAGAAGGAAAACAATTTGCATCCTGCCTCCTTTTCTTTTTTTGCAAAACTTCCACCTTTTATCAAGTACCCACCCGGGTTTCAGCACACTCTTTGGTTATCTTGCCACTTAAAACTCTTCTAGCAATAATTATGATCTGAATTGCAAATGTATTTTCATACGAGCTCCCACATTTCTGGGACATTCTGCTCGACATTGCTGAGACCCCCACAGTGTGGAGGTCACTGTGTTAATCATTTTCTAATATATTATTAAATTCTTAAAGCAACCCCTCAGGTTAGTTTTATCACTCCCATTTTTCCCATAGCAAGAAATAGCATGTCTCATAGGTTGAATAAAGTACCCAAAACCTTGATGAGCTATTGGTCACCCCACAGTGATAGGTTTGGCAGTAGCTCTTAAAAGTTTATTCAAAGCCAAACTCTCAGACATTTCTCTTAAGCTCTTAAATATTTGTAACTGAAGACTTCTTCAGTTAAGTCACAGAAAACGCAGTCCAACCTGGCTTGAGCAAAAAGGGAATTTATTGGCTCATATAACTAAAAACTCCATGAGTAACAGCCTTCAGATGTGGCTTGATACAGGGGGGTCAAATGATGTCATTGAGAGATTTGTTTTAGATAAGTTAAATAAATATGTTTTTTGCTTCCTTTCCGTTCTCAGTTTGACTCTCCTCATCCTGTAAAGTGGCTGCTGGCAGTTCCTTCCAGCTTTACCTCCAGTGGAAAGGAGTCCTAGGTGGTCATAGCCAAAGAGTCTGGAGAATTTTCCCGATCAGACTGAGTCAGGACATGTGCCCATCCTAACTCTAGTCTGGAAGGAAAAGGCTATGGGTTACGTCCTCCACCTACAGCCCTCCCAAATTTTGAAGGCTGAGGATGGTGAGGGGCATGTCTCTAAACTAAAATTAGAACCATTAGCCAAGTAGTGAGACTGGATGCTGAAGAGCCCTTGGGTAAAGGCCTGTTGCTGTACTGTCTGTCACTCACTTCCACACTCTCCTTTGGCACTGAATCTTGTTACATACACTCCTTCAGCCTGCCTGGAGAATTCAGGAATTATTCCAAACACTTTCTACATTAACTCAGTTGATTTTCTCAGTAACTCTAGGTGGTAAGTACTGTCCTTATCTCCATCTTGCAGGGAGGAAGCTGAGCGATGGGAAGGTTAAGTGACCTGTCTGAACCTGGGTCAAAGGTGAGATTGGAACTGAGGCAAACTGGATGCTAAATCCTTCCTTCCCACCACACTCCAGCCTTTGAAAAAGTTGCACCTCTTCATAAAGCCATGGCAACACAATGCCATTGGCTTCCCATGGTTTTCTGGACTAATCCTAGATTGTATCCAGGCGCCGTCTCCCCCTCCAGGCTGTCTAACCCACACATTTTTCCACAGAATCATCCACACGTCCTCACCTCCACGTGACGTTTGTAGACAACAGCCACAGGTCTGGGTTTTTTGTAGGCACTTGGTGATGGGGGTGGGGACCACAGGGGTCTGGAAGGCAGACCTGATTCCTGTCCACACAGGGAATGTCTGTACAATTAAACAAGTGATTCTGAAAAGAATTCGAATGCCTTCATATGAATGCATACACAGGAGAAGAAGACTTTAAGGGTCTTCTCTGCTCTTCATATGCCTTAGGATGGGCTGGTTGAGGGTCTCAGAGACAGTCTTTATTCCTGGGAGCCTGTATATCCTAGTACTCAGCCTCAAAGTTCCAGCTTGGACTATTTTATGAGGTCTTGGGCTATATGAAATTCACGGCATGATGTTTTTTCCCAGTGCCCCCAGCTGTATTAGGTGCTCTCAAAAGTACATAACTGAAGTCTTCACCTAAGGGTTCCCACTATAGTAATGAGAGTGTGCATATGTCCAGTATGTCGTAAGTCTCAGGTGTCGCCTTGCAGTAATGACATTGCTCTCTGGTGTTGGTTCTGGAACCAGAGTAGTCACACACATGACCCTGGGTCAGCATCACAGCTCTCCTGTTACTGTATCTGTGGGTGGCCTCTCAAAAATCCCTTGCTTTTTGTATCTCTCAGACTTTTCCTTGCAGAGTGAAGGGCTAGATAGGTAAACATGCAGGGGCATTATTCATGCTAAGACTGGAGAACAAAGAGGTCCTAGAGAGCAGTTTTGATGTTCTTAGAGAAGTCAGGTTCTGATCTGGGCCTGGAAGGTCATTAGGCAATTATGTTGGGCTTGTGCACAGAGATATCAAGACAGAAGCCAGCTCTAGGAGCCAGAAGCTCAAAGGGGTCTCAGGTGTCCGTGTCTCAGACTGATAGGGGAAGAGAGAATATTGGTGAGTCTGCTCACAGCATCAAAGTGTGACCAGGAGCCATGTGCGTCTTCACGGGGCTGAATCTCAAGGTTATTTCCTACAAGTCCTGCCCGGAGTCTGCTTTCTTCATGAGGCAGAGGCTGCCTGTTTCACATCTTTGCCACAGAAAGTTGATCTAATTGCAGGGACTGGAAATTTTTCTCCATTTCAGAGAGACAAAGAACATCTCTCAGATGCGGTGAACGTCAGACGCACTTGCTGCTCTCACTCCTATTCCCTGTGTCTGTGGAAAATATTACTAATCAGTTACTGCCCGTTTCCCACTGGGGTTGAACATAGCTTCAGAGTCTTCAACACAGCCTTCCAAGTAGCAGTACCAATCCATTAAAGATGGTTTTTAAGATGAAACTGACTTCCCAAACTAGCTTCTGGGTTGTCTCCTCTATAGTCCTTTCTAGAATGCGATCTTAGTATTCTCCTGTGGTAGATGACAAAGCAGTTTGAGGCTTGCTTCTCAGACCCAGTGTGAAGAAATATGAACTGCAAAGACAGAGGCAGGAACATGCTTGAAGAGCACCTGTTTCAGGCTGTGGCTTTGGGTCAGACTGTGAGCATAGGGAGTCCATCAGATGTGGCGAGGGAGTCTCCCGCTCAGATGATCCAAGCTGAGTGCAAATGGGCTCCTGCATGTTCTCCTAGGGTGTCCAGGGTATCATTTCAGCTTCTTGGCTTTCTTTCAGATTGGATCTTAGGTACAGACAAGATCTTGTCTACCCATCCCTTTTCATCATCCAAGCATCTTTAGAATCCACCAGTTTATTAAGAATTAATAGATAATGGGATGGCACGGTTTCCAGCCCTCTTCAGCCGTATTTTAGTAATGGGGGTTTCAAGGGAAAGGATCACAAGTCAGTGAGCACCCCACCTCCACATTCATATTTAATCAGATGCTAAGAGGTCCTTGGGCAGGACCTTAGAGTCGCCAGGGGGAAATCTATAGGGAAGTATGGGGGTTTCAACTCTTAAAGGGACAGTCTTATTATGGGCAATATTATAATAACAATAAGCACAAGAAAAGAAGATAGGAGGCATTTGCTACTTTAGTAGAGATCTGCCTAACGAGATAGTAGCACAGACTGCAGACCCCAGTGTGAGGGCTAATCGTTTAGTTTCACATACCTTTGAAATAACATGGAAAATGTGAGCCCTGACAGAGAAGCCTGGGTTGGCACTGTGCCTGCACCTCATTAAGAGTAGGCTATTAATTGTGCTTGTAAGACAGACAGGGTAGTGCAGTGGGAAGAGATCTGGAGCCTGACATACATGGGTTTGCAACTTAATTTTATAGCTTACAATATATATGAACCTGAGGACATTAACTTGCCTCTTCTAAGCCTCAGTTTTCTTTCTTCAGAAACTGGAACACATTGTTATTATTTGAACTGTTTATATAACATTTTCCTCACAAGATAGAGGAACCATGATATTATGTATGAGTCACAGGCCATCTTATTGGGATAGAAATGTAGGAGAGGGTGTGTATTGTTAACAGGAGCCAAGTCAGGGCGATTAAGGCCTACTTTGGAATCAACTGAACCAATCTGACAATAGGGAGTAGAGTTTATCAGGGTACTTCTAGCTAGGTCATACCCACAGTAGGACAATTGGCTCTGGGGTTGAGCAGCATAAACGGAGTAGTGTGCACTTATTGTAACCCCACAGTTTGCTCCACAGATGTGTGCATATGCCAGCCAACCTTTGCCAACTCTGTTTTCTAATAATGGTAATACTTCTGTGTCATTGAATTTAAACTGTTTCTAAGAAGGCCAGGACCACTTCTCCATAAGAAATAATACACTTCATATCCAGAAGAATTCATTTTGAAGGGCAATTAAATGGACTACATGGGCAGACATAGGATTCTAAGCCTAGATATGCTCATCCCTGGAGCTGGGACCTTGCTCAGAGATGCTCACGCACACGGGGCTCCAGATGGGTTCATCTTCCTCCCTTCAGTGAGTATGAGAGCCACATAACCCATCTGGGTTCTTTCTCTTTCTCTTGGCTACTAGGAAGCATAGAGCAAAATGATGTGCCTGGCTTTTTTGATTTCCTCAGCCTTGCTGTTTTGGTAATAATTTTCCCTTCATTTTTATTTATTTTTTTAATCCCAAGTAATGGCTCAAGTTTATTGGATACACAATTTTACTTTAAGCTGCCATTCAATTCACTCATTCATAGGTTATAGTAGTTACAAACAAAGACCTTGGAGTCTGACCCGGGTAGCTTTGCATACTGGTTTTACCGTATTGCATTTGCGTGAGTTTGAGAAAAGTTACTCAATAGCTCTGCCTTCATCTATAAACTGGGGCGATCATGGAATCTAGCTCACAGAGTCACTGTGAAGAGTATGTGAAATGTCACAATAGCGTCTAACACAGTGCCTGGCTCACAGCAAGCCCCCAGTCATTTCATTTCTTGTCCCCTTACATATTAGGATGCTGGTGAAGGATAAAAGCTTGAGTAGATCCCTACAACATGAATGACAATTACAACCCTTGCTGGCCTCCCTGGGTAGGTTCAGGGCTGACATGCACTTGGATTTTCTTTTTCTACTTGTGCCACCTAGGCTACTAGATTCCTCACGCCCTGTATTTCCAGACCCTGAGAAATCTCTGAGTCCGCAGGAATCTATTCATTGGCACTGGGCACCTCCAGGTTTTCTGTCGTTACCCCTGTAGTGCAGCCTTGTAGACCAGCAAATGCCAGACAGCTTCCCCACTCGGGGGAGTTGCACAGGTTGTCCCTCGTGAGCGGTAATGCCCTTGCACTCCCACGTCAGCCTTCTTCTCTTTAGCCGGCGCTCCCAAGTCACTGACGCTTCTCAGGAGGATTACATTGAATGTGGCTTACAGCGAAAATGTTGTTTGTGCATGACGTGTTGATAAAGATGTATTAATGCAGTTCTAGGACGATGGCTGCTGCCAACCTGCTGGAAAAGCCATGGCCACATACAGAGCTGGTTGACCCAGAATCTCAGGGCTGGGAAGCACTGAAAAGTCAGCAGGTCCAAGCCTTCTCTGCGCT
This sequence comes from Manis javanica, assembly GCF_040802235.1. Taxonomy (NCBI): domain Eukaryota; kingdom Metazoa; phylum Chordata; class Mammalia; order Pholidota; family Manidae; genus Manis; species Manis javanica. Next base: position 18,209,878 of record NC_133160.1, on the reverse strand, counting down.
CGAGTCCTTCTGCGCTGTGGCCATCCAACTAGGCCTCACTGGCTTCAGTGGAAGCAAGTCTGTCATCAGTCATAATCTTTGATGCGGCTTTCTCCACGTCTGGACAAATCTATTCATTATGATTTTTTATTTCTTAGCCACAAATTTGCTTTTCTAGAATATCTTCTCACCGATCCTAATTCAGATCCTTGTGACTATAGTGTACAAATGAAATCTTCCCCATGATCGCTTTACAGATTCAAAGAGAACAGTTGTGGCTTCATGGAGATTTCTCTGCTTACAGGTTAAACATTCCATTCCCTGCAAGTGCTTCTCAGATAACGTGACTACCTGCCCTTCATTATCTCAGCCTCACATCCCAGCTCCACCTTGGACTAGCTGTGCAGCATTGGGTAAAGTACCTAACCTCTCCCAAACCTCAGTTTTCCCATGTGTAAAATGGAAAACGTTTATTTGTGTATTTGTTTAAAGTGGTATATGGCTTGGAGAGATGTGAAGTTTAAAAAACGTAAATTATAAGGTGCTTGACACAGTGCCCTGCACATAGCAGGCATTTAATAAATAATAGCCATCATCCTTGTTTTATCATTCAGCTTAGAGCATAATACCTTAGGTGTGCTCTGACTTACCCAGAGATGATGAAAACCTACCAGGGCCTGTAAATTACTGAATGATCTAGAACCTGCCTACCTTCCACCTTCTCTTCTCACTGGTTCTTTCTTGTGTTGGCCACACTCCATCCACACTGGCCTTCTCCCATTTTTTGCCTATGTTGGACTCTCCTGTCTAGGGTCTTCACTTATGCTGTCCTCTCTTTGGGCTGTGTTCCTACTTCCCACCTGGATGCACACATTTTTCATTATTGCTTCTTTCTCAACTTCCTGTCTCACTTTTCCAAACATTAATGCCTGACAAAACTGTTCCCTGACCACCCATGTAACAAGTTCCTCTATTATATTTCTCACACTGCACCCTTTCTTTATTCCTTCTTACATTCACCAAAATATGCAGTTACCTATTTACCTATGTGTTCATCTGTTGAATATTTGTCTTCAGTACTAGAATGTCAGCAACATGAACACAGGGAAAGAGTCTTTTTGCTCATTTCAAGATATTTTTTCTCAATACGTTATAGCAGAGAAGTTCAAACATTACAAACAAGTTGAAAGAATTGTCAAAGGAACCTCCATATACATATCCTTCAGATTCTACAAGTAACGTTTTGCTATATTATTTTCATCACGTATTCATCCACCTATCCCTCCCTCCATTCATCTATCCATTTTATTTCTTCATGCATTTCAAACTGAGTTGAAGACATCACATCTAAGCACTTTAGCATGCACATCATTATTAACCAGAGTTCAATATTCATTTATGAATCTTTTTTCTCTCAGGTAAGGTGTTCATGAAATGCACAAGTATTAATTATACAATTTGGTGAGTTTTGAAAATGCATACACCTATCAAACTCAAACCCCTATCAAGACAAACTTTATTGTCACCCCCCTCAAAATTCCTATGTCTCTTGTTTAGTTAAAACCCAACTCCACTTGCCTTGGAGACAGCTATTATTCTGGTCTTTCTCAACATTAATTAGTTTTTCTTTTTCTAGAATTTCATATAAATGGAATCAGAGGGCCTGTATTCATTTTTTGCAAGACTTCTTTCACTCTGTTTTTGAGATTCTTCCAAGTTGTAACATAATCAATAGTTCACTCTTTTTACTGCTATGTAGTATTCCATTGTGTGGATGTAGCACCCTGTATCTGTTCTTCCATTGATGGACACACCTGGGCTATTTTCTACTTTTGGCTGTTATGAAAAAGAGGTTATGAATATTCTGTTGCGTTCATTTATCTTATTTTTTTGCTCATTATGAGTAAAGAGGCCATGAGTATTCTGTTATTACATTTTATTGCATTCATCTGTCTTGCATAAAGACCTAGGAGTGAAATTGCTGGATCATAGAATAAGTGCAAGTTTATTTTCATGAAACACTGCTGGACTTTTCCCCAAAGTAGTTGTAGGAAGAGTTTGTTTTGTTTACTAATATCAACCAGCTAGTAAGTGAGTTTGACACAAAGTAAGTGCCCAATAAATATCTGTTGAATTAATGAGTAGAGAAAATACATGCAAGCATAATGAATGTTCTAATCCTTGCTTGTTATTTACTTGTGAACTGTGAGGCTCCATAAATCAGGTTAAGACTCAATTAAGTTCTCTGAGCTTTCAATTTCAGTCTATACAGGAAAAATGAAACGTACCTTAGATAGTTAGTGAACAGCCAAGGGTATGGTGGGGATTGTAGGAGGTGAGTGGCGCCTTTCATTTAAAGTGGTTGTGCCCTTCCTTCTGGTCCCCCACCCCATGCACTTATTGCAGAGATACTGGCCCTTGGGGCATGGGGAACATGCCAACGCTTAAGCACAGGAGGGGTGAGGAGAAGCACAGGAGCAAGAAGCACTTGGATCAACCGTTTGTCCCTCTCCCCGGCAGGTTAATGTTTCTGTCTGAAGTCGGCATTATGTATTTGGCTCCTGCATTTTCTCCCCTTCGGATTTAATGTCTAGGTTTGTCTGATTTTTAAACTGGGTCATATGAATGTCAAACTTTCGATAACACTTTAATAGAGGTGTCCATTAACCCTCGCTCAATTAGAGCCCAGCGTCGCTGGAAATACATGTGACACCCACATGAATACCAAATGCCTTCATTAGGAGCAGCACTTCCGTGGTGAATACCAAATACGGAGCCTGACTCAGGGGCACCGGCTTCACTCCCAGGAGATGCCAACACATCTTTACGTTTCCTCAGTGGCACCAGTCAGCCCGGTTTGCTTTTTATTTCCAGGTGATGAGACATGGCAATTGTGGCTTTGGCTGAAATAAATAAACAGCATCCTATCACCAAAATCAGAGATGGAGCAGCAAAGAGGCTGGGCCAGCTCGCCCAGGAGTCGGCAAGAGGACGCCTACTTAGTGTGCAAGATGAATCCCAGACACTTCCTAAAAGGCGATAACTTTCTTTGACCGATGAATATATTATTTATAAGTGATTCCTATGCCTTCTTCTCTCCCTCCTTTGCAGCCAGTCCCCCTGCCCCCCATTTTCACAGTACGTTGTAGCACTTGTTCAATGATGAAGCCCCTCATGATAAATAATTTATAAAGCAATTTACAAGTACATTATTTTTAGCAATAAGATAAGACCTGGAAGAAAGTGTTTTACTGATACACACACACGCACACACACCATGGCTTGTAAGTAGTTAGATATCAGAACACCAATAAGTAGGGGGGATGGGCACGAGGTGAAGGGTGTTTAAGCCACAGAACTGGGCCCTTACACATGAGCCATGGGAAGTGTCTGCAGCACATTTGCATAATAAGCAAGAGAAACACCACTGAAAAGAATCTTTTCTCTTAATTCTTGGTACTCAGTGGCTAAGGTCTTTTGCACAGTATGATTCTATGTGGACATAATGTTCTACATGGACATAATTTTCCCCATAATGTGTAACTTCTCTTGAGCATACCCACCCACCCAGGCCCAAAGGTAAGGGTTCTCCATGAATTATCTCATTTTATTGTCACTATCTCTGTGAAGTATGTGTTATCATTATCCCCATTACATGGATGAAGAAACTGAAGCATCTCCTGGTGCGCTTCAATATTCCCTCTAGAAACTCCCAATCTAGTTAAAGCCACTCATTCACATGTTCATTTAATCATTAAAGTGTCACAGGTATTTGATAAACTGCTGCTCTGTGCTGGGAGCCGGGATGACGTATGTATAGTTCTGTTCAATAGAAATGGCGTGCAAGCCACGCAGGTGATGTGACATTTTCTAGTAGTCACAAAGAGGGTAAAGAAAAAGATGAAATTAACTTTAATGACATATTTTAGATGACCCAATATATCCCAAATATTTATTTCAACACGTACTTAACATAAACAGTATTAATGAGATATTCTGAGTGCTTTTCCTGTACTGTCTTCTAAACCCACTGTGTATCTATGCTTAGGACCCGTAGCAATTAGGACTAGCTGGACTTCCAGGGCCCAATGCCTACATGTGGCTTGTGGCCATTGGACCGGACGGCTTTGGTCCAGAGGAAAACAAAGGCGGCTGATGCGAGGGGGTGGACATATCACTACAGTGTGACATTTGTTCTCAGAAAGACCAGCACAGGGTGAGTCAAGAAGTGGTGAAGGGAGGAATTCAAAGGCCTTGAGGAAGGATTCATTCGGCTGATGGGATGGGCAGGAGGCTGGGAGGGAGTTAGGTTGGAAAGCAGGGGCCAATGAGGTCAGTGTCCCTCTGACCTCAGATGCTCCCCTACCCCCTTAGTGATTGATGACCTGACTTCCTGTCTTGTTTGTACTTGTCCTGCTACTTTTTTACTAGTTTATTTAAGTTAATTTATTTTTAAACTTATATTCATTCAACTATGGGATTTTTTGATATTAGCATAAATAGAAAAGCAGGTTTGGTTGTTCTAAATAAGTTAACCATAAACACTGAGCAAACAAAAACCAAGTTTCTAAATTCTAGCTAAATATTCTTGCCTGTGCAAAGCTTTGTGGTCTGCTTTGTTCATTTAAAAAAAGAGGGTATGAGGTGAGGAGACTTCTGCTTCAGACGGAGATGGAACCTGAGCGACTGTATTTATGCTCCCTTCTAAAACAACCAAAAGAGCCACAAAATATGTGCAGTAATGGTTTTCAAGACTTGGACAAAGGCCACAGAGGACAGTGATCCCTGAGAGGTGGTAAAAAATGAGGTGAGCTGTGAGATTGCCCCGGCTTCTTGCCTAGGGAATAATCTGCCCTTCAGTGTGTATGGCTCTGATCCCACCTAACAAATCTTAGAAGCAGGACCCCAAAGGACCAAACTGTTTCCAAGTAATTTAACTTCATTCTAGAGCAAAGCTAAAGAATACATATAGGAATATAAAAATCACCAGGTTGCCAGGAGCAGAGGAGAAGCCCAGGTGGAGGCTGGCAGCTGAGGAGGTGGAGCTGAGGGTCCAGGGAGATGAAAGCAGCTAGAATTCAAGGACAGAGTTCTGGAGAGAGAGAGAGAGCTGCACAGAGCAGGAACCCCAGACAGCTGCAGAGGGCGGCCCTCAGGCATTCAGGTGAGCGGCAATCAGTCCTTTCCCATGAAGAAGGGATTAAAAAGAGTACTCTGTCTTCTCCAGAAGGCTGGGAAAAGTGCCTGCTCTTACCACCCAGCCCGGGAAACCTCAAGATTCATGGAGCATGGGGTAAAGTGCACGGAGGATCCTGCCTCAGTCATGGGGAGTAATCAGTCCTACTTTAAAGTGAGTACTTCTCAGATCCCACCTAACACAGCTTAGAAGATCCCAGAAAATTACACTGTTCCCAAATAACTTAAGCATTCAGGAACAAGTTAAGGATATTTTTAGAAAAATAAATGTCACCAGTACCTACCAAGGTAAAATGGACAATGTCTTGCATCCAGTCAGAGATTGCCAGCCATGCAAGAAGTAACAGATTTTTATCCACGAGGAGGAGAAAAACAAATTGAAAACAAACTAGACCTGACACAGTTAAAAAGAACAGGAACATCAAAAAAAAAGTGTATGATAACTACATTCCAATTATACCTCGATAAATCTTTGCTTTTAAAAAGAGGAACTCAGAAAGTGTTAAGAAATGTTTGTCTAGTACTAAATGGTATCCAATGTAATCAGAAGTAGAGGAAAGACTTGAAAAGAGAATCACTTTATCTCTATGTGAGTCAGTGTTACTCAAAGATGTGTCTGTGTGCCGTGCATGTTCATCTCCCAGAACCACCTGTGGGGAGCATCTTGTGCTTGGGGGTGCACAGGACTGGAGGCCAGAGATGTGGGGACTCCCAGAAACTGCAAGGAAGTTGTTTGGCTGGAACATTCAGTGCAAGGGGAAGACCAGGGAGAGTGGACTCTCGCTATACTTGGGGGCTGATCTGAACTTTTAACCATTTTGGCAGTAAGTTAGGTTAGCATGTTGGCTCAGCTACTTGCCTACATTCAAATCCTTGTTCTTGTCCTTTAGGAGCTATTGAAACTTGGACAAGTTAAATAACCTCTCCAAACATCCTTCCCCTCACTGATAACATGGGAATAACAGCAACCGCCTAAAGTGATGATTTGAGATTACATTTTATAACATAGTCGCTCACATCTCTTTCTTCATTTTCCTTAGAGTGCCTAATACCATCTGAATGTATTGAATTTCTGTTTTAATTTCATTTTTTTTTATTTTTAGAGAATTGCTTCATTTTTAATTTTTAAAATTAAAAAAACTTAAATTAAAAAATTTTAGTATTTATATTGGATTTTAGTTTTGGCCTGATATTGCTCATATTCTACACTGCTCCCGTCCCCTCACCAAACGTAGGGCTCTTGCCTCTTCTGTTCACTGCGTCTCTAGCACTTGGCATGTACAGCAGTGGACAGGAGGTGGGCTCTCTGTAAATATTTGTTGTGTGAACGAATGAACCAAGGTGCATTAATACTCTGTCTTGAGTACTAGATGATTGGCATTAAAAATAATTTTTAATTTTGATTCTTAGAATAAGGCCATGGCATCGAAGGTATGAATTAGACTTTTCCACCACGTTCTTGGCACCTTGTCAGGTGATGAGTAAAGAGCATGTGACCAGTAGCCTAACTGTGAGTTCTCCCAAAGTTCACCGTTTCAGTCAAGGTCAGGCAAATGTTTTCTGCCCTGGGCCAGGTTGAGTCACTCTAAATTTAGAAAAGAAGCAAGTAAATAAAACGTTTCATCTGATCTGCTTGGATGAATCACAGTCCTGGACCCAGGCATTGGCCCCCTGGATGGGTCCAATAGACCATGGTAAAGAAAAGATAGTTAATAAATCATAAGCATGGCCTGGCAATGGTAGGAAGACCCCGTATCCACCCCCATCCCCCCAGCCCTCACATTCACTCTCTGGCCTGCTCTACCCTTATGGGCTTAATAGGCATCAAAGCAAAGCAAATCCAATAAAACATTTCCCTGAGCTAGGAGGGAGTCCAATGACTCATTCCATTCATTCTCTCTCGCTTTTTTTCCTGCCAAACAGCTGATCACAGCTGATGGAAGAACAAAGGAAGAGGCATTTCAGAGAAGTCATCCTTTAATCTCTCCTTGCTCCTTTGCTCTCACAGGACTCAAGGCCCTGCCCCAAAGCTTACCAACATTTAGTGATGATGCCACTCGGATAATGGTGCCACGTGCATCCTCCCAGACAGTGTGCAGACAGCAAGGTGGCACCTTGTTGTTACTTTTGTTGCCCCTTGGTGACCACGGACATGCAGTTCTCAGATACTCCGGCTGCAGTGGCCAGAACCGGCTGATGACTTCCTGCTGCTGCGCTTCCAAATTCCCCCCAAAGGTGGCACCTGGGCCGTACTTTCCAGGACAGGCAAAGACTGAGTCTAGCATGAGGGACAAACACTATAATAGGGATTCATTCCTGCAAGATTCAGGACTCCTTTAATAGGTGACTTCTTCATGTTTTTTTTTTTAGCTTTATTGAGGCATAATTGACGAACAAACCTGATATATTTAAAGCGTACATGTTGATTTGACATAAGTATACATTGTGAAGGGAATCCTGATAAGTCCATGAATGCATCCATCACCTCGCATATTTATTTATTTTTAAATTTTTGGTGAGAACACTTGAGATCTACTCTCATAGCAAATTTCAATGATACAATACAGACTTTTCAGTTATAATCACCATGTGATGATACATTGGATCCTCAGATCTTGGTCATCTTATAACTGAAAGTTTATATGCTTTTATTAGAGGACTTTGGTTTGAAGAGTTGCCATTCGCCTGGCTGAGAATCTCAGAACGGCACTGTGGGCTGCAGCTCTTCTGTCCAATTCTCTCTCTTGCTAACCCCTCTCCTCCACAGGTGTCAGGCTCCTTCCTGCCTCCTCCCACATCCTCCTCCTATTTCTGTGCAGGCACTCCCTGAACTAAAGCTCATGCACATTGAATTCTGCCTTCTCAGAGCATCTGCATGCACGTAAGTAGTGCCAGGCAGAAACATGGGGCGTGGAGACTGTCTCACTCACTGTTCAGCTGGCAAACAACATAGCAGCCTGAGTGGTGTGTGGGGCAGAGACAGTCCCTGACCCAAGCGGGCAGCCCAGCTGCTAACGATGTCACCAGTGGTGACCTGAGAGATTGTCACAGTAGAGGGAAAACCCTTCCAGTGCAATGACTTAGACATTGAACCATATCAAGGGAACCATGCCTACAAAGATGGTAGAGAGGGAGGACTCTTCCCAGTGGATAGAGCTTGAAGTAGATGTAGTCAGTATTCATTTGCTAGGGATGCTATAACAAAACACCACAGACTAGGTGGCTTAAACAACAGAAAGTTATTGTCTCATAGTTCTGGATGCCAGAAATCCAAGATCAAGGTGTTGGCAGGTTTGATTTTTTCAGAGCCCCATCTCCCTGACTTGCAGATGGCCACCCTCTTGCTTTTCTCCGTGTGCAGGCACCCTAGTGTCTCTCTGTGTGTCCAGATTTTCTTTTCTTATAAGAACACCAGTTAGACTGCATTAGGACCAACTAAAAAACCATCTCATTTTAACTTAATTACCTCTTTAAATACCTTATCTCCAAATATAGTTATATTATGAGGTGCTGGGGGTTAGGATTTCAAACATCTGGATTTGGGGGGACATGGATCAGCCCATCACAGAGTCATCTGTTCATCTACTTTGTGTCAAAAGAGAAGTAGCTCAGAGAACGTATCTATATCCTGAGGCAGTAGCCCATGGCCTGGCCATTTGGTCACTGGCTTGCAAGGAAAAAGACTGGAAAATCTGAGCAAAGAGATCTGGGGGAGAGGCATTTGGATGGACACGTGGGACTGGGCAGAAAAGGTAAGATTTTTGTCGAAGTGTATCAGTCCCACTGGTAAGTATTAACTGTGGGAGAGGCGCTGAACAGCCCAGCCCAGGAGACAAAATGATTCAGCTAGTTGCTTTTGGTCACTTGCACCGTCAGCCACCCCAGAAGTGATATAAGGAGCACCTGGGCTGCTTGGTCATGGTGACAGCGGGGGGAGCCACTCTGGGTCTGTAGTGTGGGTTTGCACTTACACAGGCCAAGCTGGCTGCCGTGGCCCGATATCCAGCCCATCAGTAGCGATGCCCAAGTCTGGCACTGTTTCCTGAGCAGGCCCCCCTGCCATTTGCTAGCAAGCAGGCTTCATGTGGCCCCTTTCATCTCAGAGGGTGAACAGGTCATTCTTGCAGGGACAGACCCTACTCTGAGTCTGAGCCCGCCTCTCCTGCCTGCAGAGCTCCAGCCAGCTCACCTGTGCAGTGGCTTGTGGAGTGCCTGACCTTAAGGCATGGCACCCCATGCAACATGGCATCTGACCAGGACACCTGCCTCACAGTGAAGGAGGCATGGGAATGGCTCCTGTCCTTGTAATCTACTGGCTTGGGTGGAATGTTCTTGGAACTGCTCAGAAGTCTGAGAGTCTTATCCAATCCTTCACAGATGTCAGACCTGCATCACGATCTGGAAGCACTTTCTGCCTCCTCTAGCTCACTCCCTTTTACCACCAATAAAGCTCTTGCATTTCTGATCTTGTCTTAGTGTCTGCTTTTCTGAAGACGTGAGCTAACACAAATCCCCTCTCAAGGAAAAGGGTTTCGTTCCCTATTACCTGTGTCTGGTCAGCTTCCATAGGGATGATTGATTTTATCTGTATCCTTTTATCATCCTAAGTGACTCTACTTACAAGTTCTTAATTTAACTGTGACCATTCCAAATGTATTAACAGAGTTTTATTTCCCCTTTTTTAAAGGGAGAAAAAAAATCAACTTTTGGCTCAAATCACTTGATCACAATAAAAATCACAGAACTCTTCTGTTAATGCATTATACATAATTATGTTTGAACTTTCTGTCTTTGGAGGAAATTAATTTTTTGTGCTAATGGATACATTCAAATTATTTTAAAAAATCTTACTTTTTGTCACAGTAGCAGTTAGAATCTTAGACATTAATCTTCCATGATGTCATATTTCATGGATTTTGTAATGTGTTCCAAATGTTATGTATCTTAAATTTCAATAATGACTAAGATGATTTTGCCATCCAGGAAACTGGGATAGCAAAGTTTCCACTCATTTAACTTTCTATATTTTAAAGATATTTCACTTTTAGGACAATGCATACCGAGAAGGATAACCCAGCAATCAATGGGTTCACAAAACATATGTGTAACTGCTTTATTTGCAGTTATGTGCCAGCTTTCAATTAATTTAGATTTAGCTAACCTCCACATTTTGAGTGTTTCCAAAGTATAGTATTTTTCCTGAGTTCACCTTAGCAAACACTGATGTTTTTTCCAATTGAGCAATTAATCCTGATTTCCCTTGAATTCCTTTCTAAGCATCCCCAAATCTGTAGAGTATAACAAAAGAATTTATAAACAAATAAATAAATAATAAAAATAAGATTTTACTTGCCTAAATCTCTCTGATAACATGCTCTACTGAATTTCTCTATTTCTTGTGCATCTCTTGAGGCCTCCAGCAAACTGGATTCTTAGGGACAGAGGCTAGCTCATTCCTCTTGTGTTCCTGTGGACACCAATAAAGCGGTGGGCAGGTAGTTAGTTCTCAATAACTGTTTCCTGTTTCACTCTCAAATGCTTACTTTTCCATTTTCAGAAAAATCTTGCTCTGGGGAGCAAGGACTGCGATATGGACCTAGATTTACCACATGGAGCATGTGCAGGGAAGGAATAAAAAGAATTTAAAGGTACTTGTAAAAAAAAAAAACCTTCCAAGCTTCTGACTTTTCAAAAATTCTTTCTCCTCCCCACTAAAGCCCAGTGTCTAGGAAATCATGATGCCTGCCCCCCTATGTTCTTCTGTGGAGTTCCCTTTTGATCAAAATAATGCTAGAAGGTCACTCCCATGATCTGTTTAGCATCAAGATAAGGTCAGGCATTAATTAATGAATTACCAAGAATTCCTATGGAAATGCATATGACATCTATATTATAACCATAATTAGCTAATTAACTAATCAATTATAATGATTAATGCGATCATAATGAATGTATGGCAAATGATTATTAATTCCTACTTTCTAAAGTGAATATATTAATCAAGTTGAATCCATGGTATAATGTGGGTGCCTAATTGTCTTTCTGAACTCCGGGTGTAATGTAATAACTTATGTCTGCTTAGAACTTTTATAGTTTATCAAACACTTGGCCACACATTACTTTATAGTTGTTATTTCAGTTTCTCAGGTGGCAAAACTAAGTTTCAGAGAAGTCGGGTGTTTTCCCAATATCATGCCTCTTTGTATGTCCTCCTTCAAATAGGCCTTCCAGCGACCTTAGCTGCTATTTGGAGTTCTGGATATGAACATTTACACTAGCCTTGCCCCATAATTTCCCAGACCTTTTATTACATAATATTGTCTGGTGTTTACTTAAAAAATTAATTAGCTTGTCATCATATCATAGATGTAATCAGGAAGATAATTTTACCACTGAATGAGAGAAACCCTGAGTCACCTAGGAGAAGAGAAAGGACTTGGAGGTCAGGTCCCCATACTTTTACTGTGTGACTGTGTGGGGCAGGGGACCGGCCCAGAATCATTGCATCATTTTTCCATTTTTCCTAATTTTTCTCCATTGCAAATCTGGCAACATCTAACACCACTCTAAGCATATAGTAACAATTATTAAGTGTGTTTGCTGAATCAGATACACCTAACTGGGTGAAGAGCAGGACCAAAACTGAGCAGAACCAACCACTAAACAAACAAAATACTACCAGGGCCTTGGGAATCACACTCTGAGCAGGTGGGTTACCTTGGGTAAGTTCACTCTGTGATTATCCATTTCCTTTCCTATAAAAAAGGGCACATGGATACCTCTTTTAGATGGACAATTGGGGATTAAATATTGTTTACAAAGTGCACAAAAAAGGGCTTAGCAATGAGTGTCCTTGTGTGGCTCCTCTTGATGGGAATCTGAGACAAAGTGCGACCCCAAAGCAGTGAGAGAGTCGGGGAGATGGAAGAAAACACCTTCACTGCTTCATGAAGGGCCGGAACCAGCCACTCGGCCCTGCCAGGGAGCTTCCGTGGTCCAGAAACAGCATGCTTCAGGACAGCGGACAGAGCTCTCTTGCTCTGCCCCCCCTCAGCTGGAGTCTGCCCAGCCTGGTCTCAGAGATGTCATGTGTTGAGGCGGTGGGGCGGGGAGTGGTGATATTGTTCACAGACGGGTGGCTTTGGGAATATCTGCCATAGAATCAGTGTGCTGCCTGACTCACGCTTGGGGTTTCTTGTTTTTGCCTGACGCCTGGTTTTGATTAAAGGCATATGTCATGTTCAAAGGCCCCTGTTCAGCTTAGCCTCCACGTGCCCTTATGTAATTAGTTTGCTCAAGCTGTGTCTCTGATTATGTCAGGTCTCGACTGTGGCCTTAAGGACAAGAATGTAATAGGATATACCTATTAAACAGATGTTGGACCTTAATAGATATGTTTTGAACAATCAGTTGGAATTAAACTTTCAGTAACTACTGTAGAACAAGAAAATGTATCTGCTTACATTAAACAAAGCAAGATGGGCTCTTACTGGTTCTGTAGAGCAGGGGCTTCCCCAGATGAACTGAGTATCAGAATACATAAGAAGGCATTTTAAAATTCAAATTTTTAGGTCCTGCTCACCAGATATTTTGATTCATGGATCTGAGGTAGAACTTAGGCATCTGAGGTTTTCTTTGAAGGGTCCCTTGACAGTTACAATGTGCAGCCAGGTTTGGAGGCTCTGAGCCTAGAGATGGTCAGATATGGACAGTCAATTGCTTATTGCTAGAGACCCATATTTTTGTTCATTTATTTTTCACCCATTGATTGATTGATTCATTCATTAGTTCAATACCATCTGAGCACTCAAAAAGCACACGTTGCTGGACTAGACTCTATTAGGATATAAAAGACACTCACCTAAGGAATGCTTCTGCTATAAAAAGTGTCTGCAGTTTAACTGAGATTTGGGAGACCAAATGTTTACTAGGCACCCTGTCTGCTCCATGCATGTACTATGTATTTTTACATTCAGTATCTTATAACAGCCCCAAAGAGGAAGCAGTGTTATCTCCATTTTACAGGTGAGGATGCTGAATTCCAATTAATTTAAGGAACATGTCCACTATTCTTCTGTTAGTAAATGCCAGAGGTAAAGAGAAAAGGTACGTGCCAAAAAATAAGCATGCTGAAAGAGAGAAATCAACAAAACTTGTAAGCCAGTCAAGATAAGGAATATAGTGGTTTAACGAGGGGATGTCCTTCCAGCCTGAGTGGGCAGAGAGGAGAAGCCACTTGCCCAACTTAGGGGAACCTAGTGAAGGATATTTCAATCAAACTGGACATTTAAGCCAGGAGTTCCAAAACGTGGCAGGTGAATCACCTGGGAGCTTTAAAAACTATTCTGATTCAGTAAATCTCAGCATCTGTATTATTTTAAAAGGAATTGAGGAGATTCTGAATTATCAGCCAGGTTTGGGGGTAAGCAACTACTTATTTACAGAAGGGATAAAGACAGCAAAGTGCTTTCAGGGACTTTTTCAAGGAGTAACTTAACTCTGGATGGAATCAAGTCATTCAGGAGTCATCTGCGGACATCATCCTCCCCGTGGGAGATCTGACGCTTCATCACGTACTACCTACCCTTCCTGCGCCGGGGGTATCTCTCCAGTTCTGCTCTCCCTTCTCCAGCTCCACTGCCACTGTTGGGCTCACTCACCTGAATTAAAAACCTTTAATCTCTGCCTCTTCAATATATTCAGCCTCCATTTAGGGCAGCCTTAATTTTTTTCTAAAATTCAACTCATCATGGCATATGATACTCATAACTCACTTAAACATAGTCCACACCCCCCCATTGCTGGATTCCTCTCTCAGTCTGGGGCCAGATCACATCTCCACTCATTTGCTCATTAATTTACAAAATGTGCTTACAGTCTGTGATGTGCCAACACTGTGCTAGACGCTGGCAATACAGTGATGAATAAGACACAATTTCCGCTGTTCATCAGCTCATGCAATACAATAAACGTAGTCAGAAGGTAAACTCAGGTGTTGGGCAACATAGAAAGGGGCCTCCAACCCGATCTGCTAGAGCTGGAGTGGCTTCCTGGAGGACGTGATGCCTGGTGGACTGGCCAGAGAAATTGGCTGGGGAGAAAAGAAAGATACAACAGGCACAGGGTGAGGCACTCAGAGAGGACACAGTTTGTTTAGATAGATTTTGGTAGTTCCACATGGATGGCAGCTGTGGAAGGGGTAAGTATGGAGAACTGATTAAGCATGAATGTAAACACAATTCTAGGCATGATCTGGATAGAGTAGGTGCAATGCCCAGATCCCATCTAACTGAATACATTGAAATAAATGATCACAGTTTTCATTTTAAATGCAAAGGTTCATATATTGACCTAAAACTTGTGACCTAACCACCTAACTACCCTGTGACAGGCTGAGAGGATGTGGCTTGACATCAGAAGCCCTTATGGAAAATGTTTATAGAGCTGAGCTAATGTCAGTGGTATGGAGCAGAGCCCTGCATGGACTCAGTTTCAAAACACAATGCCCAGAAGTCCAAGGATGTTCGGGTCCTTGTGTGAAGGACCCTCCTCTCTCAATCTGGGGCCAAATCACATCTCTGCTCTGTTCACTAATTTACAAAATGTACTTACAGTCTGTGATGTGCCAACACTGTGCTAGATGCTGGTGATACAGTGATGAATAAGACTCAATTTCTGCTGTTCATCAGCTCACACAATACAATAAATGCAGTCAGGCCGTAAACTCAGGTGTGAGATCCACAGTACAAATGGCAGAGAAGCCGTGAATGACCAAAGGTGAGGTCCTATACAGGATACGTGCTAAACCAAAACGCATGAGGAACTCTGGAGGTATTAGGACTGCTTCTCCTAGGGACCTCACCTGCTGATTGTCCAGACAGCTGCAGCGCGGAAGAGAAACTAACCACTAGGTGGCAGAGCTGAGTCCAAAGGGCAACAGTCAGGTTGCAGATCTCTGGTGAGTATAAGAAAGAACTTAGGACAGGAATTGTCTTCTCAAGGCTTGATGAAAGAGCCAGATGTTGGATAAGAGACAATAACATAGCAGCACTTCTATTTCTTTTTTTAGAAACCACTTTACTGAGGCATGATTGACACATAAAAATCTGTCCATATTTAATGTACATAACTCAAAGAATTTGAGGGTAAGTATACAACCTTGAAACCACCACCACTATCAAGAACATAGACATATCCATCACTCCCCAAAGTTTCCTCCTGCCATCTTTATTTTTATTACTTGTGGCAAAAACACTTTGCATAAGATCTACCCTCTCAGCAAATTTTAAGTATACAATACAATATTGTTAGCTATAGGCACCACGCTATAGAGTAGATCTCCAGAAGTTACTCAGCTTGCACAACTGCAACTTTGTGCCTTTGACCAGCACCTGCCCGTTTCCCTTGCCCCTCATTCCCTGGCAACTACCATTCTACTACCCACTTCTATGAGCTTGACTATTTCCGATTCCACACGTAAGTGAGATCAGACAGCCTTGTCTTCCTGTATCCAGCTTATCTCACTTAACATAATGTCCTCCAGGTCTGCCCATGTCTTTGCAAACGGCAGGACTTCCTTCTTATTTTAAAGGTTGAATAATACTGCGTTTGATGCATTTACCACTTTTTTGTTATCTGTTTATCCGTCAATGGCTATTTAGGTTGTTTTCACGTCTTGATTAGTGAGACCTAACGCTGTGATGACCTTGAGAGTTATATACCCAGAAGTGGGATCGCTATAGCATTTCTTGCCTCTGTGAGGCCTGATTCTCTGATTGAACGCTCTTTTGGGAAGGAAGGGTTGTATAATATTTAGAGTGCTAAAAAGAGTGAAGAAGATGTTTTAGCACATGGGTTGACCAGCTTTTTCAGTCAGGGGCCAGATAAATATTCTCAGCTTTTCAAGTCACTGGATCTCTGTGGCAATTACACAACCCTTGGTTTGTAGCAGGAAAGCAGCCGTAGACAGTAGGCAAATGGATGCGGCTGTGTTCCGGTAAAACTGCTTACAGAAACAGACAGGAGGGCAGTATGAGGCCCAAGAGCGGGATTTGGCTCAGGTGTTTAGGAGGTGGGACTAGCCCCACCTCTGAAGTTACTCAGCAGCTTTGAGTGCTTGCTCTTAAAGGATCTTCATGAGTAGACAGCTGTAACTGTGGACAGTCTCTGCAGAGAACTTAGAACTTATTATTAAGGATGACTTGGTTCAATTTTTCTTCTACTGAGAGGAAAATGAAATTCAAAATGAAAGGACTCACCCCCAAATAAAAAACTAGGTAGTGGTGTGTGCTAGGCAGAAACAATCTGAAGTGTCACTTATTTTCTTTATATCTGCATATTCAAGAGACAGGGGAAAAAAAACACATTTTTATGGTTTGTAACAGAACTCTTCAAACTTTCCTGCCTTTGATTAAAGCCTTTTCGAACTGGGTCTCAGCCTGCCTTTGCTGCATGAGCCTGCTCCCCTCAAGTAGATTAACATGCGCATTATGAATTCGCTGTCAATGTCAGCAAGCTAGTGTTTCCAATTTTACAAATGTCTTTTCTTTCAGGAGCTGGAAATGTTCTCAAAACTGTCCTGAAAGCAAGTAATGCTTTCGGTCGTTGTCACCTTTGTGAAGAACAAGCTGCAACTTTGCTTTCTGACTTCATTCTCCCAGCGACATTTTTCACACAGGCTCTGACAGAGACAGCAATTATAAAGACATCCAGGTTGGCATTCAAGGATTCTTGAAGTTAACAAATTGTCCAGGGATAAATGACAATGAAGTTGGCAGACTATACATTCCCTCATGAAAATGCACACCCAAGAGGTTCAGAGTCAAGCCTTGAGAAGAGGCAGCCCCTCACCCACGTTCACGGTGTGGGGTGTGCTGGGGTTACCCCCTGTCCCCACCTGCTCAGGAGGCAGTTTGGCTTACATCAGCCAGGCTATGGACTTCTCAGCAGGTGTGAAACATAGGAAGATTTCAGAGAAACACTGAAAAAATACATAAACAAATACAATACAGAGTCTTGATGTGCTGACAATACCTGAGGGTAGGGATGGTGTTTATTCAGATGATTCCCTCCTAGGTAAATTTACCATTCCTTGGCTCCCTGAAGTCTATCCTTTCTGTGAAGCAATACCAGTTCCAAATTTGAGCATTTTGGTTTCATCCCATTGCTCCCCCATTCACGGACCCTTTTTCCCAGCTCTTCAGAACATTTCAATGTGTCGGAGCCTTGCACCCTGTTCCTTCTGCCTGAAACTGCCTCCCGCAGTTTCCCACGGTGCATCTCAGCCCTGAAGTCACATTTTCTGAGGCCTTCTTTTTTATTTCCATGAGAACCATCTTCATTCATGGAAGGAGATGGAAGTTAAGGGACTCACTAGTAAAGCCTCAGGAGTCCTGGCATCGTCTAAGGAAGCTTTACCTTGGCACACAGGTATTTTACAGAATTCAGGCCCAAGACAATTCTTAGGAAAGGTTCCCTATGGGATAGCAGCTGAGTCCATCATGAAGCCAGAAGCCCAAATGTGCACAACCAAGCTTTAAAGGGGCAAAATCAGTAACTTAGTGCTACTGTTTATTGTGTGGGGTACAATTTTAGGCCTGTGTCATATTGCCTAATAATCTTTACAATTTAGAATTTATGAGATGTGTGCTATTATGCCATCCCCATTTTACAGGAGAGTAAATAGAGAAATAGACAGGTTCAGAAATTTTCCAAGGTCTCACAACTACAGGCAATAAATAATCCACACATATTAGGACAGCAGGCAGCCAGTGTGATGGGAGGATGGACCAGGGGCTAGGAGGAAAAGGACCAAAGGACCCCTAAGCCTCTGAGCCCGTCACCACAGTCCTGTATGCTGAGGCTATGACTGAAGAGTCGCCTTCGCAAGACTTTCTTCCTCGAATGGTAGCTGGAGCTGGTTAGAGTTCTTTTCTAGAAATTTCCTAACTCTTAATCTCTCAGCCATACTCCTGAGCATAGATGGCCTGATGCTCCTTCCTCCAGGGCACCTGATCCTGGGTCTGATCTGGGGAAAGGACAATGTGTCTGTAGACCTGAGAGGGGGAAGGTGGGGAGGGGATGGGGAGAGAGAGAGAAGGCAGGCGGTAAGTGGGGTGGGGGCAGAAAGGGGGTGTTCACACTGGGTGGACAGGTGCTCTGGGATAGTGTGGGTTTGAATGTCTTCTCTTCATGAAGGCTAATAACAGCAGTGCTGAGGAAGTGCTTACTGGGTTCCAAACTCTGCACTCACTTGGGTTAGCATGCTTAATCCTCACCAGCGCCCCCGTTTCACTAGTGAGGAGGGTAAGGGGCCCAGGGTGGCATGGGAGTTAGAGCCGGGAAGCTCACCGATCTTAGCTGGCAGAGCGGACTCACCACGGCGTGGCTCTGCTGCCCAGGCCAGGCGAGGGGAACACCTGGGGCATTTTTCATCCTCAGCATCTTTCCTGTAACCCAGAACTGGTTAGTGGCAGTAAGAGTGTCAGAGGACACCGTGAAGATTCCTCTGGGCAGAAGAGGAAGCTCAGGGCAAGTTAGTTCTGTCTGGGGAAGAGCAGTGGTCAGGCCCTGCCCCTGACCAGGGAGGCAGCACTGGGTGTCGAACGTCCAGAAGCTGACGCAGGGCCTGAGGCCCGGCTCTGTCCCCTTGTCTCCAGGCATGCACCTCCTCCCCTGGATTAAATGCCACACCACCTAGGTCTGGGACCAGCCATTTCAACCCATCACCCATGTCCTTCTCCTCAGACTCATACCCTGTCTTCTGCACCCACCCTCTTAATCTCCCACAGAACCTAGCCATTTTCTCTCTCCACTCCTTCCTGGGTCTGCAAGTCCTCCTGAAGAAAAATCGTACATGTGTACACGTGATTGTACTTATGATTGTGTAAATTCCAGCGTCACCAAATTCTTGGACTTTGAAATTATTTTCTTTCTTTCCCACCAACCACTACCTCTGAGGATACCTTGGGAAGGATGTGTGATGGAAGGGGTAGAAAAGGGGCAGGACTGAGATTTGCTTAGGGTTTGTAGGTGATAAGTTTAATGTTTTGTATTGATGAATAGAAACCATTTTTACCATCCTCCAAATCAAATAGACCCATAACACCTGTTTCACAGCATGTTTTATGTGTTTTTGACAGAGTTTTTCATGTTTATGACACTGAGAGCTGCTTCTCTCTGGCTGCTGGTGGGATGGGGCATCCCCACATTTTGTTCCAGTGACTTTTATGCCTCCCCCTTGACTGTTCTAAACTTCACTTGTCTCCCTAACACATTTTGCATCATCTTGGAGTCAATTTAAGAGCCACTTGCCCCACTCTTAGCACACAGACTTCATCTTTGTACGTATCTCTATCATTCCGTGGTCCTCAAATTTGTTTGTGTCAGAAGCACTCAGAAGCCTTGTTAACCCCCTGATTGCTGGGCCCCATCCCCAGGGTTCCAATTCACTGGGTTTGGGATGGACAAAGAATGTGCATTCTAATCAGTTCCCAGGCGATTCCAATCCTGCTGGTGTGGGGACTCCACTTTGAGTGACTACTTTATACTCACTCATCTTGCATTCTTAACTGCCCATCTCAGGTACACGGGTGCCCTCTGGCCTCTCCAGCTGGGGACAGAGACTCACTATGAGCCAGGCCCTGGAGCACCACTGTGTCGGTTCAGCAGTGAACAAGGCCGAGCTGGACCCTGCCTTCAGGGACCCCCCACTCCATGTGGGGAGAGCATCAAACCGTGATTAACCTAACTATTGATGGGGAAGACATGACAGAGTTTGTTTACACGATGGTGAAACATACAGATGGATGCCGAAGCTGTCAGATCGATAGTCAAGTGATACCCCAACACCTGGGATGTCCGAAGAGCCTTCTTCAAATGAGGCATTCCAGCAAAGAAGGATTCTTTTCCTTCGTAAACCAATCCAGTGCTCTTCAGATGTCAGCTTGTTATTTGCCTAATAGAGTTGCCTACCCCTTGGTTTCCCATCTTTTGCAGAGTATTTCAGTGAGACTCAACCAAAAAAAAGAAGAGTTAAAAAATATGTAGATATTTTATAATCCAGGAAGGTTAGCTCGGAGATAACAGCAACCACCTTTGGCAACTCTTAAATAATCTGATCTTTTTGAGGCTTTTGCTCAGATAGGAAACTCAGGGCTCCGCAATCTTGTCTGCAGTGGAGCCCGGAGGGAGGCGGGGGCAGCAAAAACCAACATGAGGGGGTTCCCTGCAGCGGCCCAGAAAGCACTTGTGAATGTGGCAGGAAATGAGATCTTAAGTCAGCGCATAAAACAATCAAATCCATCACAGCCTTGGAATGGCCCGTCATAACTCAGGGACTGTCTTAGTACTTTGTGTGCACAGAGGCCATCGTGGAAGGAGTGACAAACTGAGCTCGGGGTCTGCTAAATCCATTCTGGCAGCCAGAGGAATCTATTTCCAAAGCCAAGTCACATCATTTTCCTTGAGCTTATTTGACTTCAGTCTAAGAAGCTATTGCAGAAAACAAAGGGATGGGGATGGGCGTGCTGGAATAATGAATATTAATGAACTTAATTCTCTGGTTTGCAGTCCGTCTAGTACTGGTAGAATGCAAAGGTGGATAAAGAAGAATAAATTCAAATTGATGTTGCAAGTTGACAGATGGGTCTTGGCCACCCATCTATCTACCTAATGCAAGTGTACTGTTTGCCTACAATGTGCCTGCTACCAAGGCTTGACACAGTCAAGAGCACCCATCCTCTCTCCTCCAGGACCTTATAGTCTATTGGGAGCATAGATATCCAAGTAATAATGATGGCTTAGGGCTTTGCTTTCCATCATAGAAGACACAGGTGGAGGGGAAGCGAGGGAAAGCACCCCGGAAGATGTGACTACTTAACGTCCCCCACCAGCCTCCCTGACAGTCTTGATTATCCTCATTTTTCCTGTTATTCCTGTTGTGGGTTGAATTGTGCCCCACAAAAGATATGTCCAAGCCCTAAACCCCAGTGCCTGTGTCTGTGATCTTATTTGGAAATAGGCGCTGTGCAAATGTAATCAAGGTAGATGAGGTCATGCTGATTTGGAAGGGGTGCCTTGAATCCATTGACTGGTATCCATATAAGAAGGCCATGTGGAAGCCCCAAAATAGAGAGACCCAGACACAGAGAGGAGAAGACCAATGAAGACAGAGACAGACTTGGAGGGATGGACCTACAGCCCAATAAATGCCCAAGAATGATGGCAACCACCTGAAGCGAGGAGACACAAGGAAGGATTTTTCTCTAGAGTCTTTGGGTTCTTCTCTACTGATACTTTGATTTCAGGCTGTGCGCCTCCTGAACTGTGAGAGGATAAATTTCCATTGTTTTAAGCCACCCAGTTTGTAGCGCTTTGCTACAGCATCCCTAAGAAACTATTACAGCCTCAAGCTTGAATTTTGATTCAGAGCAAGCCTCTGTGTTTCAGTGCTCACTAGGATCTACACTGAGGCTGGGGTGGCAACTTCCAGTACTTTCCTGCCCTTTTCTCTCCCAGCCAAACCCCTCCTGCATTCATTTTGGATGAGGAAGGTCACTCCCACCTCCACCGGGTGGGGACACAACCAAGCATGCAGCTCAGTTTCTCTCTGAGGCTGTGGGGAGGCTGTGCGGAGGGGAGCCTTGTCCTAACCGATCAGCATGCAGCAGACATCTGTTCACTAGATTTGGTTAAGGTGGGCTGCACGCGGCTGCACGCGAAGTCTGCTCCTCCAGTGACAGCTGACTGACCTCTCTGACTTGGATGAGGCTAGAACCTCATAGAAGGTTATGTTCAAAACTACAAAAGAGAACAAATTTCATAACTCCAGACACTCAATTTGAAATAGCACTCTTAGACTACTGCCATTTGCAGATTATTTTAACATATACTTTTGGGAAATAGTTTTACATTTTTATCAGTATCTATAAAAATGGAGACCTTGACTCAATAATTCAACTTTTGAGAATCTATCCTGAAAACAACCTCAAGATGCAAAAATGTTACCACAAGGATGTCATAATGGTAAAAGAACTGAAATCAATCAAAATGTCTAATAACAGAGGAAAGACTTAGCAAACATTCATAGTGTATACATAAAAAAGAATATTATGCACCTGCTTAAAAGAATGACCTTGAACATTAGGTACCAACATTGAAATGATTGTAATATGATAAGTAAAAGGCACAAGTTTAGGAAAATTGTGTACTATAATGACAATTATGTTAAGTTTTCACCGAAACCTGGCTGGAAGGAAATATGCCAAAATGGTAGTTATATTTGTGTTTCCTCTTAAGAAATCTCTTTTATCATTTCTGCTTTAGAACTTTTCTGTAATGAGTTTTTATTTTTGAAACTAAAAATACAGAGGAAAAGACCCACAAAATCACTTATTTATGGGCTTAAAAAGTTGATGGACAATTGCAAATCACTTTTATCTATTCATTAATTAAACACCAGCTGTTGTTTCATGTGTATGTGTAAAACAATCTTGCCAGTTTCTGCCACACATTCTATAGGGAAATTATCTTCCTTTAAACTATGACCTCTGGCCATCAAATTCAGCCCACTGTTTTTGTAAATAAAGATTTATAGGAACACAGCCACATCCATTTATTTAAGACTGCATTATAACAGCAAAGCTGAGTAGATCATGTGGCCCATAAAGCCTAAAATATTTCATTTCTGGCTCTTTACAGAATGTTTGCCAACCCCTGCCTTAAAATGTTCCTTCACTCTGACTTCAAATAACTCCAACTGGTCTTTTCCTTTGTCATTCCTGATAGAAAAATCTGTTTGCACTTTGGAATGGACAACTGACATTAGCAGACTCCATGAACCCAGGCCTCGACATTTTTTAACACTGGTATTTATGATATGACTTAGTTTGCATTTGGTTGGAGGGGCACTGCAGATTGCTGGAAAATTCAAAATTTGGGGACATCTTCTCCCATCCCGGTGAAGTAAGTTCTGGATAACTAACTCCCACCCCCATGCCAAATCCACTCCACATGTTAAAGGGAAGGTCCGGGATATTGGTATGATTGTTATTACCCACTCCAACAGATACGATTGAATTCGATTAGCAATATAGCAGGAAGGTGGCTCCTCCAATGACTGCATAGTTTTACCCAAAAGCAATTCAAGTTCATTAAAATCACTATTATCTGACTCTCCATTAAGTGTGATGATAATTTAATTAACAGTGCCCACTTAATTGTCAATGGCAGGAAACAGGAGATAGGCAGGCTCCACGGTGTTGAGACAATTTACCCTAAAATACAGTCGATGGTTTTCGGAACCAGCCGGTTCAATGAGTTCTGAGCACTTCTTTGGCAAATGAAAGGCCTACAAAGAGTAGGCTTGGCTCTGCTTAGAAAATCTAATTCTGATCTGGAATGGTGATGCTAAAAGGACTTACACCAGGATGCTCCACAAGGTATGTGATCAGCTCGCTCAAATGTTCATCATTCATCCATTCATTCACTCACTTTCTATCTATTGCTTATTTTCTCTCCTTATACTTCCTTTCCAGCGTCTATTAAAACCTTATACTTATTCTATTAAGTACTAGGTGCATTGTAGGTTACCAATATGGAGAAGGAGCCATCTTTTTACTAGAAGCGGCCAGAACAGTCTTAATTTCAAGAAGAAGAAAGGTAACGTTGATGACCACACTTCATGGAGCCCTTCTCAGGCACCAGGCACTCTGCTAAGTGCTTCCACCTCATTGTCTTATTTTATGATCACAAAGCCCTGTGAGTTAGGTGTTATTATTTGCATTTTACCAATGGGAGGAAGCTGGGGTTCATGGAGATCTGGTAACATCTCCAGGGTCACAAGGCTAATAAAGGGCAGAATCCAGAGGCAGCACTGATATGTCCAATGTCCTTATCTCTTAAAAACTGGTAAATGCTCTTCATTCCAGCTCTGCAATCCACAGAACAGCACAGGTACTTCCCAGCAACTCTTCCTTAGCAGACGCGCACTTACGTGCATCCTCAAAAGCCATAACCTCAGCTCAGGGGAGCCAGGTCCCTGCTTTCTTTTGTTCAGCTTTCTTTCTGCCTGCTTCAGGCTTCCATGTGGGAAGTCAAGCACCCAGCATGGCGGGCGTTAGAGGCACAGGGCTCAGAGCCCTGGGGTCTGTTCCTCTGGGACATCAATCACGTAGCCACTTTGGCATCAGGTCCTGTCCCCCACACCTTGGACTTCCACCTTAGATTACTCACTCCTCCCTGAGATACAAGAATTGTACTGAAGCTCGGTCTAGCAATCCTGCAATTTGTTCAAAATCTGGTAAAAAAAAAATGGACATGTGATTTTTTTGCAGAGTACATCCATAACTTTCAGCAGATACTCAAACAAGTCTGTACAATGTTAATACTACTGTATCCAGACTCTCCAGAGGTATTTCTCAGAACATGGACCCACGGATCACAGATGGCATTTGTTAAAAATGCAAAGTCCTGAGCCCTAGCCTAGAATTGGCGCTCTGGCAGGTGCCACCCAGGAATCTGCATTTTTGAACAAATACTCTTCTCACTAAAATCCTTGTTCTGCAAGGTTCCAGCACCAAGCGGTGGTGACATCTGAAGTCCTGGACTGCAGACTCCCTGTGATCTCGCTGGGACCTGAGTTTGGAGTAAAGCCAGAGTCCTGCTGGGGCTGGGGATGCTGGAGGGGAGGGGAGGGGAGAGCTGGGGAGGTTGCTCATTTGCAGGTGCAAGGGTGATGGATTTCTCATTTCCACAAGGCCTTTTCCCTCCGGCTTTATTCTGCAGGGCAGACCAGCCCAGTTTCCATTGTTCTCAATGACTGTGACTGCTGCCAGTGTGTGGGAGAACGTGAACTCTGAAGCTTGTTTCAAAAGCTGTGACCAGTTTTATTCCGAGCAGCCCCTGGGGCTCTGTTTGCAGAGGCTGATCACAGCTTCCCCTGCTTGGGGGCAGAAGGAGCAGGCGTTGACCTTTCCCCGCCTTTCTGCAGCCTTGTTAAGGTTGGAGTTTGTGTGTTGCCTGTTCTTTACAACTCCCCAGGGCCCCTCAGGGAGGCTTTGGCACGCGGAGCCGGTGGCTGTTAAGTGGTGGGAGGTTCCCACACTGGCCCTTCCATTTGCGGACTGGCAGTGCCAGGTTCATAGCCATAAAGCATTTGTCATGGCACCAACTGCAGTTATACAGCTTTAGGAGGTGACTTCTTTGTCTCATGTCACAGATGAGCTGGTGGCACAACCAGACTCACCTTTGACATCCAGCCCAGTGGCTCCATTTCCAATGGAGAACAAGTGACCCCCACAGCAGACCACCAGCCGCTTTCCTGTTCGGTGGTCCTATGGGCCCAGGAAGGTTCTTTTCCTCCTGAATCAACCCCTTCCACCCGCTTCCCTCTATCAGTATCTCTGGACCAGAAAATAGTTTGAAGGCTACAAAACCCCAGGAATTCCTCATGGGTGTTAGTTATCAAGGGCCAATTTCCTGGAACTTTCTCCCCAGGTTTGTGAAGTTGAAAAATAATCACAAATAGAAGCCAAACACTGATAATTTAGTGAGTATTTATTCCAGGTGGAACCTCACGTACGCTGAACTGTAATCGCTGGAGGTTATGCACATGTCCCTCTTCTGTTACCAAGTCCTGATATTTTCACTTTCTACTTTCCTCCTGACTCCATCTGTGCCTCTCTACATCCTCAATGCCCATCCTGGTACAGGTTTCCTCCCCTGAGCGTGATTTGAATGAAACAGTCTCGTCTTTCTGTCCACTTTATTTTTTGCTCCCCACCCCTAGATCTGTCACCCACAAGCAGCCAGAGTCACCTTCTCCAAACTGCAAATTCGATGATGTCATTTCCAGCAAAAGCCCCATCGAGAATCTGCAACACTTACAAGGCCCCCTTTCCCATGAACTGGGCATTTCTGTGTGTTTCTTGCCAACCAGGTATTTTCCTGTTTCTAGAAAACTTGCTTCTTCTCTCCCTTCCTTTGGTCAGTGTCTTGCTCATTCTTTAGATCTCTTCAGGTCACCTTTTCTTTGGGGAAGTTTGCTGGCCTTCCAACTGGTCAGAAATCCTTGTTAAGTGCTTGGAGCACTTTACAGCTCTCAGCTTCGTCCATGCTTCTGCGTTTTTCATGCAGTTCTTGAATTACTGCCTGTCTCCTCTAAGCCGACTGTGAGTTCCAGGAGGGCAGAGGCCCTGTTTAATTTCGTCCTCCTTTTGGCCCTGTGGCCGTCACTATGACAAGCTCAGAGAGGCTGATCATTCTGTTTCTACTAAATGCACCTAATGGATGAATAAAAGAGTAACTTCCTAGTGAAAACAGTTTGCTGCCTGGGTTGGAAACTGAAATCCCCTCTCCGGCTCTTGCTAAGTGAGTCCTAGGATTTGTGTGACAAAAAGCCATGAATAGCTCAAATTCACCATGGGGCTCCATGAGGCCTCTAGGTCACCAAGAGTGGTGGCTTGTGCTCTGAAACAATTAGTCTGATTTGGGCTGCATTGGATTTTGTTAAAACAGGTGCCGATTGCTACGAAAACTGTTTGCACGTAATCAATCTTCAGCCGCAGAGCGCTGTCCGGTCCGGGAAGGCATGTCATGCTGGCTGCTATAAACCCTGCACACTGGCTGGGGCCTCTTCCCCCACACCTCCGAGTGCACAGTCCCTGCCCGCCCTTCCCCAAGGGGCTGGCGTGTGTTATTCTCCCTTTGTTCACTCAGAATCCAATGGGTCTGTGCGGGGATTGGGTAAGGGGATGATGTGAGGCATAGGAAGGAAGGTGCCTAGTCAAGCGTTGTGCAAATGGGGGGAGGGTCCCAGACATGCAGAGATGGTGGCCTGAATGGCAGCCGGTGTCCCTGGGTTGGTTTGTGGGGAGGCAGCTCATCCTGAGTGTGGTAGGTCCTTCTTGAAGGAAGGTCTGGTTACGTAAAGGTAAAGGAGCTGTTGGGGTCTATAGTCTGCACGTTTCTGTGCTTCTTTATGCCTCAGTCTTCTCATCTGTAAAATGGGATGACAGTGGCTCCTACATCTCAGGCAATTGGAATGATTAATAGGGAACCGTGCCAGTACCCAGTAACTGCTGCATTCAGGGCTCCCTGTGTAAAACGCCTCCAGGGGCACCGGGGCTTCCACTGTGGCCTGCTCCTCCTGTTCCTGGTACCAGTCCTGGCTGGTATCAAACCACATGGGAAGCTTTTTAATTCTCTGGCCTCACTGAATCAAAATTACTCAGGGGTTTCAGTCTGGAATCTGTTTTAAATTTGAAACATCTCACTGGGAGACAGGCAAGCATCTTACTCTCTGTACCTCAGCTCTTCCTCCTTTACCTGCTGTCACCCGGCCTTATTGCTATTTTGTATCAGGTTAAGGTAGAGCCTTTTGGCGACTCCAATGCTTAACTGGAAGTTTATTTGCATTTGCATGTCTTAAATAAATGTATTCCCATTATTCAAACAAAACAATTCTTATCTTTGGTCATTCACTTTGTGTCTTTGTCCGTATGCAGACATATACTTGAAATATAATGCACTAATGGCTACATACATAAATTAATTGTTTCTTGTTTTATAAGCATGTGTCCGTGTTTCCACTGTAGTGAGAAAATGTTAATAATATTGTAATTGCCTATAAATTAAATGAAATTATCCATAGGGCTATTTTTGGATATTCAGGTTGCTTGTAAGATTTTTTCACTGTTACAAATAATGCTGGAATGTCTATCTTCAAACATATAGCTTTTCTATATTTAGGAATTTTACTTTGAGTACATTCCCAGACTTGTCTCCGAGTTATATTCACAAACTCTTTTTATTGTTCTGGAGATCTACTGCCAGGTTTTTTCTGAAAAACTGTCACCAATATATACTCTGCCAACTTGTAATTAAGAGGGTTTCATCACCTTCTTGCTAGCATCGAGCGTAAATATTTTATTTTGTATTTTTACTAATTTAATAGTTAAATGTGGTGCTTCATAGTCACTGTACTGCATTTTAGAGTGTACTTTAAACATATAAACCACCTGCATGCTGCATAAACTTCCCATGGGTAGTATTATCACCAGTTTGACACACATAGACTTTTGTTCTTTGTAATAACGGTACGGGGTCTGCGTTAGGAAGCACCTCAGGTAAGGAGACTACCATTGCTGCTCTCCCGAGCCGGCTGTGTTCTGTTGAAGGCTGCCATCCTGGCCATCCTGAGGACTGGGGCTGGCGAGGCTCTGCTGAAGCCGGGGAAACTGGATGAACAGACCTTTCTGCTCCCCAGTGTAGGGCCTGGGTTAGGTCCTGGCACATTTACCTCTGACATCTCTCCACCCAGGCCCTTGTCTCAGCCTCACTGACAGTAAGCATCTGTATCAACCCTCACCTTGGTAGAGGGAGCCTTCCATGTCCCTCATGTTCCTCATTAGTTAATTAACAATTCATTCAGTCAACAGGTATTTATTGAACATCTACCATATGCCAGGCAATGTGCTCGGGCAGGGGTACAGTACTGAGGGGGAAAAAATAAGCGACCAAAAAGACCTTGCCTGCATGGATCCGACAGCCCAACAGAAGAGGAAGTTGTTGTAACCACATATAACCATGCACCATGCGTCCTACCCCCCAGTGGTCTTTGCCCACCCAACTCCCTTCTGCCTCAGGGAATTGTGCGTGCTGTTCCAGCTACCCAGAGCCCTTCTCCCGGCTCTCCCCATGGTTAGCTCCTCCACTTCAGCCAGCTGTGCTCAGACCTCACCTTTCAGGGAAAGCTGTGAGAACCATGTATGAAATATTACCAGGCTCCACTTCTAGCCAGCGTCCCAGCTTTATTTTCCTCCATAGCACTCGCTTATGACCATCCAACATATTACTCATGTACATGTTTGCTTATTGTTTCTTTCCTTCAGTCCGTGTAAGATCTGCAAAGGCAGGAGCTCTGATTTGTTCACCCCTAGGAATGGTGCCCGGCATGGAGTAGCCCCCTAATAAATATTTGTTGAATGAAACAATGAATGAATGAATGAATGAATGAATGAATGAATGGATTTTATTCTAATTCCCACTTAGGGACTTTGTATGGACACCTGCTGGCTGCAGCAAACCTTGGGGTGGGCAGGGAACAGAGGAAGGAGGGTTGAAACCCTGTGTCCACTTTGGGGAGCTCTCTGTAAACCTGACTCTTACTAAGTCACCTGACACTCTACTCCCAGTGGACTATTAACAATGACAACAAAAGTAGTCAATCCATCTTTCTCAAGTTCTGGGGCACACTCCTATTCCTTGCCACAGAACTAGCATGAGAGGCCAGAACCAAGGCTTTTGGTCTTCCTAGAGGGAAGCCCTGGGCTCCTGGCAGTGGCTGCCCCCTTCACACATCAGACAAGGGCTGCCATTGAATTCTGGAGATGCTGAAAGATGCTTTTGTGGAGGCAAAGCCAGAGTCAGCTGAGAAGGCTGTGATTTCCTGTCTGTACAATTAACATCATTATGGAGGTGTAATCTCCCTAATTAGTTTATTTCATCAAGATTTGATTGAAGGCTTTTCTCATCTGCCTCTGTGGCCTCCCTGTACCTAAGACTCATGAATAACAGGAAGCAAGATGTGCGTGTGACTTGCTCCCCGCTAAAGAGACCAGCCCATAAATAAAGCATCTGGGCCTTGTGGGGAGGGTGCGGGGGCTGAGAGGGGCTCTGAGCGGGAGCCCACTGATTGATGGAGACAGGAGAGTATTTGCTGAAGTGAGGCAGGCAGCGATTTCGCCTCTGGACCTGGGCCACAGAGCTGAGTTCCCCTGCAGGAGCAGCCGGGCTAGACGTGGACACTGAGTTGGAGCGGGAGTGACAATGGGGTGGCTGTGGTGCCAGCCCACAGGCTCATCCTCTTTCCTTTTTCTTTTTTTCTATTTCCTAACTTCTCTTAGAAGTAAGGATAATTTATGCCTCCAGAAGTCTTCCTAACAGATTCTAACAGATCTCCATGTTGTCATATAATGAACCAACACTTCCAATGATTTTTCATCAACATACAGAGAGAACAGGCCCGTGCACATTTCTGCCCCTGACTTGACCAGGTTTCAGCTACTTGTTTGTACAATGGAGGTCGGACAAAACATTATATGTCAATGGTTCCCCTCACCCCTCACCAGTGGCAGACGCTGCTAATTGATCACAGCTGCTGACCTAAGAAGGCGTCTTCTCATCCCAATGCCCGGGAGGCCATTTCCAGTAGCTGAGGGTTGTACAGTGGAATTGAAACCTTTTCCACATCCCTGGAATCAGTGATCTTTTTCAGCCTTAAGCTTTCCTCTGATGATGGACGGAAAAAAAATAAAATCACCCATATCACCCAAGTGAACTCCCTTCAGGAATAAGAGAATTACTGGGAAACCAAACTGGCCATGACAGCCCAGAATGGGAGGGGAAGAATTTGTCAGAATGGCATTTCCCTGACACTCTGTGGAGGTGGTTCAGGTTTTAAGAAATGCCTTGTGATGGCCCCAAATGGGGATCAAGCCAATAAAAAATACTCAGGGTGGCAAGTGCCCATCAACAGTGAGCAGATAAATTTTACATGCGTATGGTTGTGTCCCGTTTAAACAAGGGAATACTACAATTCAGAGACTGAGCAGTCCACAACCGCGCATGTAAGTGAAGACAAATTGGACAGGATGCTGTTAAATGAAAGCAGACACACAGGGGAGGGCGTATTGTGTGGTTCCATGAAATCAGGCGCAACAGCAGGTGGAACTTCTCTGCGTTAGATAGAGGATGGGGTCGCCCTGGGGCAAGGCCGTGACTGGGAGGGGATGTGGGGAAGCCTTTTGGAAGGTGGGGATGTTTTGTGGTCTGACTGGGTGCTAATTGGTGGGTGTATCCAGTTTTGGAAAAACACCTCCAGCTGTACATTTGTGGTAAGAGCACTTCAGTAAAAAGGGTGCAAAGTCTCTATCAGCCGGTACGAATTCCCATCATCCTGAGTCCTGCCTCTGCTCACCTCTGCTTGCACCTTCGCCCTCTCAGCTCGTGTGACCTGCAACAGGCATTTCTCCTGTGCAGAAGTGATGCAGTGAAGTGGAAAAAGAATTGGAAGAGGAGTCAAGACCTGGACTTGGGTTCAGGTTTTGCTATAGGTGTGTCCTCGAGCAAGCCACATGCCTTCTCCCAGCTCCAGTTCCTTCAGCTGGGACTGGCAACTGGGACTGGATCTCTCCTTGGGTCCCTTCCCTCTCCTCTAATTCCTCTTGTCAGCCTGCTGCCTGCAAGCATAGAGAGAGGTGGGGATGTGAGCTTGTGGCATCAGGTAGCTCTGGGGAGCAGACGCTTGAGCAATGACTCTAGATTCCTCTAGGATGTTGCTAAGGGAGGCTGGCCTAGGAGTCATGGCAGCCCCTGAGTCCCATATTAAGTCTCCGGACAAATGAGACAGGCCTTTTCCTTACAAAATGGGACAGATCAACTTGTGACCAGGCAAGACATCATCTTAGAAACATGAAGCTAGCATCCCTAAGGCTTTGGGGGGGAGTGTGCATTATTTAAACACTCATTCGTGTCTTCCACACCACCAATCTGTTTAAAGCACGCTGGAAGGAAAAGTTCAAAAAAAGACTTGAAATTGGGAGAAGGAAAAATAAATCTCTCCATCCCAGAAACCCAAGGTGTTAATCCTCTCCTATGACTGAGGAAATGCCAACGAGCCTTTGGCAAACTTCCTCCTTCTTTATATAACAACACTTCCAAGGGCTGGAACTAGGATCGTCCAGTAATGCTTTTAATTTGTGTGCAATTGGGAGGAGTCCAGGATTTAATCGAAATCATTAGAATGGCTTTGCTTGGAGGAGCTCAGGCTGTTGGGTTGGGCAGTTAGATAACTCTGGAGTAATTAGAAGAAATACCTAAGATTGTCACTATTGCTTGACTTATTCCAGATACCAAGTTTCCGAGTAAAAAGAGGGGAGTTAAATAGTGTCTTTGTAGCTGAAATAAAATTTGTGTACTTTCCTATTGCACTTCAGCTTTCCCTCTTTCTGTTGACCTACTGTAAGGAGCTGTGGCTCCATGCTTATTTAGTGGGGGTGGGGGCCAAACCCTGGGAACCGGGTTCCTCAGCCAGCCCAGGTGCTCAGCATTCCTATTCTTATTCTGCTCTGCTCCATGGGTGGTTGGAACCATCTCAGGCTCCTGACTTACACGTGGTAAACAGCTGTGCAGAGAACACTCCAGGCACCCCACCTTTCCAGGGTAGTCCTACCCTCTTGAGCCCCATTCTTGAACAAAATGTGGAAAAATAGGCACAGGCAACGGGATTCCCATTTCTGCCTTCACTCCCATTCTCTCTTTAAGGGGAATCATGTGTCTCAAGGCCCTCAAACAACATATGGTCAAGATTAGGAATCCTATCCCTAATAGACTGAATAATTCAGGTAAAAAAAAAGAGCACATCTGTGAAGCAGAGATATTCACCTGACTTATTTATATGTTCTAAATGCTTACATCTGTCATGGGAGACCAAGCATATGCCATGCCAGTTATTCACTCAATCAATAAGGGTTCATTTACATCTACAAATGATCCATTCCATTTTCTTCCCACTTCTGCAAGGCCTCATGCTAAGTTCTAGTAAAGATGAGAGAAAGAGGGAGACTTCCACTCTGAAGCCAAGCTAGCAAAACATTGGCTAGAGGCAGGCTCACACACAAAGATTCACAGGAGGGGTTGGGAGCATTGGGCTGGTCCAATAGGGCATCTCTCTTTCTCTGATGCAATGTGTCACGTGTGGTATCAAGGATGAAGGCCGCAGCAGATACCCAAGGCACACCATGGTCCAGCCCTATTTTATTTTTCAACCTTAGCTCTTCAGGAAAAGAAGGTCACTGCTGCCGTTGGGTGGCAAGGGAACAGTGCTGGTGTCTGGGAGCAGGTGTGACCACAGAAGTCAGGCACATGGCTTTTTCCTCTCAATGAATATTACAAAAAAACAAGCAAAACACTATGACGTAGGTACTATTGTGATCCCCATTGTATGTGCCAGAAAACTGAGTTTAGAGAAGTTAACAACCGAGTACCCAAGGGCACTCAGACAGAAGCTGGCAAGATTGCAGTTCCAACTAGAGCTGCCGGAGCCCACATTCAAGGTGAGGAGAAGACAGTGAATATGACAAGGGCTTAGAGAAGTCAAGAGATGATTTAAGGAGAACTAACTAATAGGCACATTTGGAACAGAAAGACATGAAGAGAGATTCACAAAGGCAAGGATAACCTAGGGTGCAGGTCCCAGAGCAAGGAGCAGATGATAGAAACACAAGGACCAGTTACCTTGGCAAAGAGGGGCATCTTTTCCTGGACATGGGAGAGGATGGGTGAAGGTCTGGGACTCATTTTGCTGTAGGGTGACACATGTGGGCTAGAGGGCATGTCAGCTGGAGGAGGTTTTGCCATTCTAAGTCTGAGTTGCACAGTTGGGCAAGTATGTTACCTTTTGCTGCATAACAAGCCACTTCACAAAAGAGCAGCTTACAACATGCCACGACTTCCTCTCCTCCGGCTGATGGGTCAGCCAGGACTGCTACATAGGATGCATCTGTCTTGGTGTTGCCTTTCATCCCAGGCTTCTTCAGAGCACAGCAGTTTGAGGGTTCCAAGAGGGTAAGAGTGGAAGTTGCAAGAACTCCTAAGGCTTAAGCCCTGGAACACACACGAGGTCCTTTCTGCTACATTCTATTGGTCAAGTCAAATCCTGAGGCCAACCCAGGTTCAGGAGGTAGAGAAATAATGGGAGGACCTAAAAATCCCACTGCTTGGGGCATGGGACAGGGGAGCGTGTTGAGGGCATTGTAATAACCATCTCGCACGAGAAGCAGGCCACGAGGGATGGGTGTGGTTGGAAGCTGAGGCTAGAGGAGGTAGATTAGGAAACATCAGAAGCAGATTCTCAGAGCGATTGGTGGGAGGATCGAGTAAGGACATGTCTGTTTGGTCAACCAGCTTAGAGGCCGTTGCATTCATCTGTGATGGAACCCTGCTTTAAAAGTTCAAATCTGGACTCCTGAGTGAGGCTGTGAGCTGTGAGAAGACATGA
Organism: Manis javanica; assembly: GCF_040802235.1. NCBI lineage: Eukaryota > Metazoa > Chordata > Mammalia > Pholidota > Manidae > Manis > Manis javanica. Next base: position 18,175,644 of record NC_133160.1, on the reverse strand, counting down.
AGCAAGATCAAGCCGCCATGGGAGCTGCCGCACAGTAGGTGCTCAGGAAATGCTGGCGAGTGGATACCACAGTCCATTTCCTGCTGGCTCTTAACTCCGAGGAGAGACACAGGAAGTGACATTTTCAGAACCCCATGGGAAAGGCAGTTGAGCATGAGATTCTGCATTTCCTGAGGGCCCTCTGCTCACCTGAACCCACCTACAGAGAGCTGTTCCCAGGTGTGCTTACCGTGAGATGTCGGGGCTTGTGGCTGAACATGACCTTGGCAATACAATTGAGTATGTTTTTCAGGAGGTTACATTCACCTGCATGATTGAGTGCCAGTAAGGTCCCTAAAGTCTGGGATGTTAACTCTTAATTAACATCAAAACCATCAAGGAAATGTAGCGTGTCTCAAAAGGGAAGAATGGAGGGAAAGGGAGAGGGAAGTATCACCTTCTGGAGGGAAACTCAGAGGTTCCTTAACCAAAGGAGGCTAAAGCCCAGGTCCCTGCAAGCGGCAGTCTCTCGGGGGTGTGACCTGCCAGAAGCAGGGACTTTCTATTTGCTGTTGCCAGTTCTCTCTGCAGAGGAGCTTAAATAAGTTTTCCTCACATGGTCTGGCTGTATAAACTTATACGTTAATACAATGTGTTAATAAAAGGACACATTAATATTTAAATTATATGTTAACATTATACATTACATTGGTTAAATTAATTTCTATGTTATATATCAATGTATTACATATACTTACATATTTAACCTCTGTAACATATAATGCAAATAGATAATTATATATATATATATATACACATATATATGTGTAATATTAAGGTATATACCCTAATACTCATTAAGACTGAATTCTCAACACATTTTCTTGTTCCTAAGTCACTTCCTGACCTAGTGCCTTACATGCACTTGAACTCCATGTGTCAGAATGGTCCTTATTTTCTCGGCAATGTCGTGCTTGCCTAGTGTTCTATCTTCCACTTAGTCCAGGGCAGCATGTGCTGTCAGTGGTCCCCTCACTCTCTGGGCCTCACCTGTTTGGAGACTTCCAAAGACTTCCACCCATCAGCAGCTGTGCGTCTTTGCCCAAGAGCTGCTCCGCTAGCCCCACTCTGCCGGCACGCATTGCAGGCTGGAAGTTTTCTACAGCGGATCCTGGTCACGTGGCCCATGACCCACGCCTCCCTTCTCATGTGGATCAGCTAGCATTTCGGGCGGGACTCCCTCTCAGCTACCCTCTCCACCCTTCACTAAGCCTGAACATCAAAATCCAGACCGGATGGTTGCCCTAGTGATGCAGGGCATCTTCCTTTAGAAAGCAGGGTGGGAAATGGCTTATGACGTCACAGTGTCATGCTTTTCACCCAGTTCTTCCTGCGTTGCCTTGTGCCCTTTGCCTCTGCACGATGTGTTAGTTGCACTTGATAATTTGGTGTCCAGAGACTAGCAGTGCTGCCCACACCACCAGGTGACAAAGGGACCCTGAGCGCCCAAGGAGCTTCATGTTTGCAAACTGAGAGCCTGGCAGTGGGGCCGTTCTGCCTCCATTATGGGCACTGTCCTCTGTTTTGCCCAAAATGAAAGGGTTAGGTTGTTGCTTATACTTGAGGCCAGCTCTTTCATCATCATCAGCAGCGACTTAGTTATCCTCCTGCAAGGCTGGGCTGGAGCTGGTTCAAGCACTCTACCTACCGATGGCCACTGGGAGAAAAAAAAAATCATTAGAAAATCAATTTTTACTTCATTGAAGATTCTTTCTCCAAACAGGAAGCAAGTGGGATTTATCACCTCAGTTGCCTTGCAGCCTGGGTAATGACCACATTTTTGTCTGCCTGGTTTCCCGGGGTAGGTAAGATGTCTCCAGCATCCAAGCTTAGCAGCACCACATGTGCTGATTTTGGAGGGTCTGGGGATCCTCAGGAAGGCACCAACTTGGATGATGAATCCACTCAGGATGCAGGCAGAAGTTGCACCACCAAAGGATGGTGAGAAATAAATGCTCAGAATATAGGATAGGATACAGGAGACTCCGACCTGCTGGTCTCTCTCTTCCAGCAGGCAATTTCAAGCAACTTTTCTGTTGGACTGCTTATTTATCTAAAGCATCTGCTATTGCCTACACCATTGAGACTCCTGGAAAGTGCTGAGCCAAGATCTCTAGCATCTGCTGAGACAAATGTGGAGTTCCATTAGCAATTGCAGGAACCCGCTGGGGCCCTGACATCCCAGGAATAGTGACCAGAGTCATGGCTCATCCAGGAACTACAGAACCAGAGGAACAACTGTCAAGAGCTCTAGCCTTCCCCTCAGGGTCATGTCCTTCCCTTCTTTCTCCTACAAGATGTCTCCACAGAGTCCCTCCCCAAGGCTGCTGAGCCTTTTCCCATCAGCCTGCCTCTGCCGACCCGCTCCTTCAGCTCGGAGACTCCTTCTCCCATCTACCTTGGGAAAAAGCCATTCATCCTTAAAGGCTCATTGTTTTACCTTTGTGCACCCAGAACACCATTCTGATGTTCTTCATTGTATTATGCTGTGGGTTTTTATTTATGTGTCATTGGAATAAGATTCTATTCAAGAAAATTATCACGTCTTACTATTTGTTTGGAAACAAGTCTACAAGGCCTGCTTGGAGGGGTAGGTCTTATTTGCAGGACGTTTGTGCCTAGAAATGCATGAATAGAAATTAGCTTATATCATGAATTACACACTGGGGAGTAAAGTAGGGGAGAGCTAAATATCAAGGAGAAGAGTTAAAGGAACTTTAGATTTGCCCTAGGGACATCAACTGTGGTTGTCAAGGCAGATCAAGAGCTGTAAAAGAGCCTGGGGTGCTTTGTGAAGACTGGGAGATGAAATAACAAAGAATAAATACCATTTAATTAAGGCAAACATGGTGACAACTACCCAATTAAGTGCTTTGGCAGATACAGTTTAATGCCCACAATACAATGGGATAAGGCCTTCTTTTCCTGTTTTATGAAGTAGAAGATGAAGGCTCACAGAGTTTACTTTCATAGCCACACAACCATTAAGGTGTTGTCATGTGGGTTCAAACCCAGATCAGCCATGAAGTGTCATTTTCTTCAGCACCATGTGATAATATCTCCCTAGGCCACCCAAGGTGGCTTCAGAAACCTGTCTCTTGGATGGGGCCATGGATTAGTTATCTATTTCTGTCTAAGAAATTAAACCAACATATAGTGTCTTAAAAAAAGAAAAACATTGTCTCACAATTTCTGTGTGGCAGGTCACTGGGAATGGTTTAGCTGAGTGTCTCTGCTCCAAGGTCTCTCATGAGGTTGCGGTCATGCTGGGGCTGGGACCACGGTTTCATCTGAAGCCTCGAGTGGGGAAGGACCCACTTCCAAGCCTATTTATGAGGCTGTTGGCCAGAGACATCAGGTATCTGTCACATGGGTCTCTCCATAGGAAAACTCATGTTATGCAGCTGTGATCAGTGGCTAGAGTAAGAGAGAACAAGGGAACTTGAACAAGGCAGGAGTCACAATCTTTGTGTAACTTAGTGGCAGAAATGGCATCCTGTCACTTCTATTAGAAGGTCCAGCACACTCAAGGGGAGGACTGTATAAGGACAGGAGTATCTGGAGGTAGGGATCATGGGAGCCACTTTAGGGGCTGCCTCTCATCCCCAATTAGCTTGCTGTGCTCTAGAATAGGTAGCAGAGTGTTTGGGGATGGGATGTGAATGTGAAGCTGCCAGTCACTGAGGACCCGAAAGGTATGGACCTTCCACAGAATGGGGAAGATTTTCCTCATTCATCAGCCACATTTGCAAAGACCTCTGCTTGCAAGGACCATCAGAGGCAGGCAAGGCACGATGCCCAACCCCATTTTCAGGTGTGCAAACTCAGGCTCAGGTAGGCTGCCAGGCAGGATTCTGCTCAAGGACAGAAGGGACTCTCAGATGACATGCTCACTGGGAGTGTGATGACCATAAAAGGTGGAGGAAGAAGGATAGAAAGTTCTTAAGCTACACCCAAGGGCAGGCCAGGGGGAACGTGGCATATGATGAGGCCAATCTTACCCAGCTCCTTCTGGGCCATGCTCCTCCCTTGGGCATTGATGCAAAAGCTGCTTAGAGCCACCTTTCTCAAGGTTTGTGTAACTCAGAATTGCAGATTTTACTTAACAGTGCTTCAGCATTTGCATTCTTTCAGAAGCAAAGCCATGACCACAGGTTGGCCCCTTCTTGGCTAGACCATCCACGGTCCAAAAGTGCCAGCAGATTAGAAATATGTGGTAAAGGACATATGTGTCCATTTTCTGGAAATGAGGCATGACTGGCTTTGTGGCTACCTGAAAATATTCTTAAGGTCACCTCTACCTTTCCTCTGTATTGGGGTCCCCTGCAAATAGCCATTTTGGATGCTTTCCTTTACTGCAAGGTAACCATTGCTGACAGTTCTGGGTCTCAAGTGTTCCAAAGTCTGCTCACTTTCTAATCAATTGATCTGAAAGATTTAGTTTGAAATAAGAAAAGGAATGGATCATCGGGATAAATCAGATTTGGTGAACTTATCAAAGTTCAATAAACATAAAAGTGATGAATTTTGAAGTCACATAATTAACTCAGGATTACATGAGCAATAACTGAGTAATTACACCTTTAATAATGCATTGAAGTTGTCAGGCGTACTTACTCATTCTGCTCAAATTTTTTAACAAGATAGCCTATAGCAAGTGACTGTAATTAGATATTGCCTCTGAAAACATCGACAGCACCTAATTGATACCTTTTATTATAAAGCTAGATGCCAAACATTGCTATTGAGTGGATTAAGGAATCATATTAGATGTGTTTGGATCACAATACCTACTTGCAAGAATCTCATGCAAGTGGGAAAAAAAATCCAGTTCAACCCATCAGTCACCCACATAAAGTTGGTTCAAGTTTGCACTGGTTTGCTTTAAATTACAGCCTGACAGCAACCGCTACTGCCAGGGCTGTCAGGGAACGAAACTGGGAGTAGAGGGGGTGGGGAAGGAGACGGGGTCTTCGGCCTCTCCTGTGCATAGCCAGGAGAGATGGGTCTGGGAGAATGGAGGTGGCAAAAGGCCCTCACGTGGGGAGAGGAAGGACAAAATATGTATGTTTTCACTTTTTGAATAGAGTTTTTTTTTTCTTACTTCAAGGGTGATCTTGGGGGCTTTTATATGTTCTTTTTCTCTACAGCTATTTGGGACAGATTCTAACCTTTGTAAAAGTAAGGGTGGCTGTTGTTTAGGGTGCCAGGGAGGCTCCTCACTCTCTGCTCCAGTCCCAGGATATCTTTGTGTGTTTTTCCTTGGACCCAGGATTCCTATTAAAAAGGAAGCCTTGAGAACCTTCTCAAGGTGGCAGGTGTTTTAACTGGGGTCAGAGAGCAGGTGCAATATCTACAAACAGCAAGAGCTTCAAAGTGCCGGAGAGGCTCTTCTCTGGTGGTTAAGAACCTCGTGTCCTCTTGTCTGGGCTCAGCTGGGGGATATTAGGCAAGTAGTGTAACTGCTCAGTACCTCAGTGCTCTGTTCTGTAAAATGGACTCACAGTCTGGGCCCATGAGGTTTGCAAGGCTGGGGCATGGAGACAAACAGAGAACCTTCTACCAATGACTAAATATTTAAAGCTGTACATTGAGCTAGGAAACTCTTAAAGCAAATACCCTCTGTCCTTCTACTTTGACAAATACACCTTCAAAATGAAGGTATGTGAAGTTATATTTATATGACTAAAAGACATCAAAATATAAAAGATGGCTGAATTTAATTATTTGCATGGGTCTGGATATGCTGTCCATGGAGCAGAGATATCAGATAAGTAATAAAATAAAGGCATATGTGATTCATAATTATTTTATATTGATTCTGCAAAATTTATTCTTTGTTTTGTCAGAGAAATTGCTAATAGTATTATTATACTAAGATTTTCACATAATTTTTGTCCTATTGGTAATAATGATATAAATGATTATAACATAAAATGTAATTCATTCAAAGTGTGTATATGTTTTCTTATATTTATATTTCATGTCCGTCAAAATGCAAACTAAAGTCAATGCTGGGAATGTAAATAAAAATGCAAAAAGTAAAAAAGCAAAGGTAAAAAAGTACAAGAAATGTTTTTTAAAAATTTAGTATTCTAAAATATTGAAAAGTACGTATTAAAGGCAAAAGGCAAAATAAAAGTTTATTTAAAAAGCAAAAGGCAAACAATAAAAATGAATAAGTGTCAATAACTTAGTAACATTTAAATAAAGCTGCATTTTTCTTATTGATTGAAAATTTAATTAAAATTTTGTGGAAAAAAAAATTTTCCACTCTGGGATTTAATATTCATCCAGTCGTCTTTGTAAACAAAGTGATTTTATGCCTTATACATATTATGTCTAGAGTCACGTAAATTCAGATTTCAGAGTAATACCAATTGCTTAACATTGCAACCTTCCGAAGCTGCTATGTGTGACTGTTGTGAATACTGTGCTGATTTGTGAATAACTTGGGAACTCTAAATTGGAACACTGAACGAAACAAGAAAATGGATGCTTGTCACCACCAGGAAATAATATTTTGTTATAGAAAGATCTATTGCATTCAGGTGGAGAAGAAAGATTTGACAGCTCATTAACTTATCATTTTGAGCCTCTCAAATCCTCCCAAACTCCAGAGGAGTGCCCATCTCTGAAGACAGTGTCAGTACAACCCACAGACCTCATGACATTCAGACACAGTCTCCCCTGGTTTCAAAGTCATCTGTTGGACAGGAGCAGGGACAGGCATTTCCCTGGGATCTTAACAGTGTTAATCATGACAGTGGCCATGGAGGTACTGGTTCCCACATGACACAGGCACTGCGAGGTAGTTTGAAAAAATTTTAAATGAACTTCTAATTTTAGAATAGTTTTATGTTCGCAGAACAACTGTGAAGCTAATACCAAGTATTCCTAGCCATCCAGTTTGCCCTATTTTTAACATCTTTCATTAACGTGGCATTCTTGCTGCAATTGATGACCCAATATTAGTACATTATTATCAACTGAAGTCCATACTTCATCAGATTTCCTGTTTTTTCCTAATATCCTATTTCCATTCCAGGATCTTCTCCAGAATATCACATATATTTAGGAATCTTTCTCTTTAGTGTCCTCTTGCCTGCGGCAGCTTCTCAGACTTTCCATGCTTTCGATGGCCTAGAAGAATTTGAGATTTGAATTTTGAAACAAAATTGGGATTTGTCTGATGTTTGTCTTATGCTTTTACTCAGCTTACAGGTTTTGGAAGGAAGACCACAGAGGTGAAATGCCATCTCATTCTTGTCCTATCAAGAGGACGTGCTATTAACCAGTCTCATCACTATTGATGTTGAACTTGGTCACCTGGCTGGGGTAGCGTTTACAGCTTTCTCCATGGAAAGGTACTCACTGGTGTCCCTTTCCATACCGTGCTCTTTGGAAGGAAGTCACCTTGAGCAGCCCACACTTTAGATGCGGGAAGTTATACTTTATGTTCTTAAGGGCTAAGTATCTACTTAAATTATTTGGGATTCTTCTGCATGGGAGATAAGTCTCTTCACTTCCATTTTTTTTATATGTTATATCATTTACTTATATCCGTGTGGACTCATGGATATTTATCTTACATTTTGGGTTATAGTCCAATACTACTTTTAAAAATATTTTGCTCAAGTAGTTCTAGCTTTGGCCATTGGGAGCCCTTTCAATTGACTCCTGTATCCCTTAAACATACAAAACCACTATTGTGGGTTATTTTATCTTTTTTTTTAACCTTTTTGGAGCTCTTACTTCCTGGCACTATATGATGCTACAGACTCATCTTGTATATTTTCTGCCCCTGACCTAGAATCAGCTGGTTTTCTAAGGAGCCCCACCTCGAGATTTTAATACAACTATTTTTGGGTGTATGTTTGTGGAATGCAGGGTCTAAAGAGCAGGGCCCAGGGGTCAGCCCTCTCTTGCCCACATCCAAGGACAGTACTGCTCACGTCCCCTACATCATGGAGTTGAAGAGGCAATTAAAGGAGATAATGTATACAAAGCACTTGGAGCAGATCCTGGCACAGGGTACAAACTCAGTACATGTTAGCTATTGTTTAACTGCATGGAAGACAAACTTCCCAAGCCTCCCCAGAGAGTCCTCACAGTAGCAACAGCATAACATTAGAACTGGAAGTCAATATTGGAGCTACACGCTACAATGTAGAAGTGGCCAGAGACGACTTCCATCCAGAGATGAAGCGTTTGAAATCTTGATGCATCTGGGTTGCCTTGTAAGTACAGACAAATCTTCTGGAAGCAAAAACCCACCTGGGGTGGGCTGGGCAGAGCCTCGTAACACATGCTTACACTGAGTATCTAAGCAGTGTGGTACTTGTTCTTGTTTTCCTTGCCTTTACTCTGTATACTTTATACCTTGGTGGCTTCATGCTGGGGCGGCTCCCTTCCCAGCATTCACCTCAGTGAGCCCCTGCTTTCTGGCTGTAAGAACTCCCACTACTTGCAAGGAAGAGAACTCCCTGCTGGAAGCTGGGGCAAAACACTCCCGGAGGGAAGGCTCCCTGGGCCTTCAGCAGAGGGACCATCCTCCCTGGGCCTGAGGCTCTTGAAGCCCCACCTGAGTACTTCTGCCTCTAACATCTTAGTGCCCAACTCAGGCATGGTGTATAGAACATGGTTAGGCTGCTGTCAATAAAGATATTTTGGAGGAGTTGGTAAAGGAGACAAACACATGGAGCTGTTGTATCAGGCTTTGTACAGCAGATGTCAAATTACTCTTGAGGACAAGAAATTCCAGAGGAGGTTGAGAAGGAGAGGAGCAAGGGGAAGGAGTATAGCACTTACCGAGTAGAGCTGTAGAGCTGAAAGGGTGTGAATGCTGGGACCAGACGGTCTGGGCTCAGATCCCAACTCCGCCACCTGGAAGCCACATCACCTTTGGCAAGTCATTTAACCTCTCTATGCTTCAGTTTCCTCATCTGTCAATTGGTCATAATGAAATACCTACATCAGAAGTTTCTTTTGAGAATAAATGAGTTGATACGCTCAAAGCACCTAAAGCAGAGACTGGCACATATTAAGAAGGGCTATGTAAAGTCATTGCTATTTTTATCAGATGCCATGCACTGTGCCAGGGGCCTTCACAGGGCTATTTCATTTTGCCTTTCATGCCATCTATCAAAACTACTTTATGTGGGAAAGGCGGACTCAGAGAGGAGAGGCTGAAGATCAAAGATGCTGTGTGTTGGTGGGAATGAACTTGGCATGTATGGCATATGTGAAGACAAAGAGTCCAATTTGGGTGGGCAGAGGGATGATATTAGGTAGCCAGGGACTGGTTGAGGAATAAAGATAGCTCCCAAATAATGGGATACAGTGACCAAAGAATGTCTGGGGCTACAATCCAATCCCCTTTTTTCTACCTACTGAGCGAACATGGGAGTATAACTTAAGTTCCTTGAGCTTCCATCTCCTCATCTGTAAAATGGAGACAAACCGACCAACCTCCAGGTACAGCAAATGTTTAAGAGCACTTACATGTAAAAACCATTTATCTTTATAAATGTAAAAAGCATGTTTACATCTATATCTTTATACGTGCTACAAGCATTTATCTGGTTTATACCATGTGTCTTCGATTCGAAGGTGCTGTTATTTGTAGCACCCACCATCAATGCAACAGCAGGTCTTTAGAGGCCAGAGAAAATACTGCCGCTTTAAATGTAAATGTTAACTCTAAAATAAATCCTCATTACAGAAATAATCACATATAAAATGAAAATCTTTCTGTGAGCAGACAAACGGAGCAGGGGAATCTCATTAGGCATCTCGCCCTTTCTCCTCCATCTCTTCTGCTAAGCCCTCCTACTCAATTACAGACCGACTCCCTGAGATGTAACCCACAGCCTTGGGCTTCCCTAACTCTGCCTGTGGACGCCCCAAAGGCAAGGCCTGCAGGAGGGAGTGGGGCTCAGAATGGTGCTTCAGTGGACTTCCAGCTCCAGGGAGGTAGAAACTGCCTTAGGGGGTGTACAAATTCCTCAGCTTCCAAGAACTTCTGAGTGGAACATCATTAAGTCATTAAACAGGACACCCGAGGGGAGTTAAAACACAGAGAAGCAAAGCTCATTCAGGCTCTCAGGTGGCTAACACAGAATTGCCCACTTAAACTCTGACCTTGTAATTCACAGAAATACTTTCCAGAACGTGCTTCTCAAGAGATGACTTTTTTTTTTTCCCCTTCGAAGTCTGGTTCTCTCTGATGGCCAGGGTAGAGGGCTGAGGGACAACTGGTAGAGTGGTTCTCCCCTTCCAGAAACTCTCCAGTAATAACATGCAGAGCAGAGGGCTCTCTTGGTGAGAGAAGAAATTATCAGTTACCTCTGGGAGCTCCGCACCAGCCTCTGCTTTTAATGGATGTCAAATGCAGCTCTCTCCTGCCAGGAGCTCTTGAGATAAGATTAGATCAGTGACTCTCAGCGTTGGGGGGTGGGGTTGGGGTTGGGGGGGATTTCACTCCCCTACGCTGGGGGTAGGGGGACATTTGGAACAGTTTGGAGATGGTTTTGGTAGTCCCAGCTTGTGGGGTGGGGGGGGCAGGTGCTACTGGCACCTAGTGGGTAGAGGCTGGGAACGCAAGGCCAGCCTCCCAAGGATCCAGCCCAGAATGTCAGTAGTGCTGAGACCGAGGAGCTCCAGACAGCCCGGCAGACGGTGAGTCCTCATCTGGCCACTCTTCCTGAGTGCAGAGGGACCTTGAATACCCCCCACTCCTTTGGCCTCCAAGTTCTGGCCTTAACAAAATGATGAGCTGGTATCTGGGCTCTGGAGTCAGGATTCCTTACCTTGAAATTCTGCACTTCAGCTCAGTAAGTATAGGACTCTGGAAAATCACTTTACATTTCCAAGTCTCAGTTTTCTCATCTGTAAAAGGGAGATAACAATAGTTCTCATTGGCTTGTTGTGTGGAATATGATTCTTATGTAATAATAAGTATTCAATTAATGTCTGCTGTTATGCCTGTCCCAGGATTGAAGCATCTTTGTTTTGGAAAGTTTGGGTTTGATATATACAGTCAACCTGAATTTATTTCCCAGAGCGGTGTAGATTTTTGCAAGGTCATGGACTTTTTAAGCCCGGGATCCTTTCTCTATCACTGATCCTTCCTTAGGCTTCATCATCCTCTACCACGATCGTCTGGATCTCCAGTCTTCCTGCTTCATTCAGAATCTCTGCCAGAGTTAACAACTGAGAGTGACAATCTGAACAGATTATTTTATGCCGAGTCTTGCCGCAGGGCCCCAGTGCCTGCTTACAGAATAAAAGTCATATTTCCTGTCATGCCTCCCATGCCACACACCCTAAACCCTTATGATTTGCTCTGTCCCTCCTTCAGCTCTACTCACTTTAGGCTATTTCCCTAATATATTGATCTGTGACATCCCTCAGAGTCTTTGCCCATGACATTTCCTCTGCCTGGAGTATGCCACCTGTTTTGAATTTTCCCATCAAGTGTTTATTTATTTGCCAAGATTCAGGCTGGTTCTCACATCGCTGGGAACCTGTCCTTAAAGCCAAGGAGGGCCAGGTTTCCGTCCCTTGTGTGCCATGGCACAGAGGCCATGCTCTTTGTCCACCTAATTCCTTACGGTGTTGGGATTTGGAGAAAATACATGTTTCACTGATGTTTACAGAAAAACATTCTCTTAGAAAGAAACCCTTAAAACCAGACTCCTCTATCCTCTAATTTTATCAGGAGCCTGTCATAGCTATGAGCCTTCCTAAATCTCCAGCCTCATTGTCTCAGGGTTAAGAAGCCAAACCCAGCTCCTCTCCTTCCTAGCTCTGTGATGCTGAGTCAGTTACTTAACCTCTCTGAGACTTGATTTCTTCACCTGCAAAAGTGGAGTAATCACATCAGCCCCCAAGGTTTCTTTGTGCTACCTGAGCAAGACAGTTTATATAAGGAATTCACACTGAGTGCACAGTACTCACTGGTAACTGTGGCTCAGGCTTCTGTCCCCTCAGCCTTGAAGGGAGCTCTAGGATACATACATTCACCTAGGAGGCAAGGGGAACCAGGGGATCTGCAGCTAGGATCTTCACAAATAATTTTGTTAGAGTTGGGCCATGCTAGGCTGGACCACTGAGCCCTGGAGTTTGTGTGGGTGTGGTATGTATGTGGGTGTGTGCGTGTGTCTATGCATATACATGGGTATGTGCACATGCATGTGTGTGTGGGTGGGCAAGCAGGGGTCAGTATTGGGTAGCACAGTTCAGATTCAGAAAGAGGATTCAGCCATTGGCTTCTGCTCTGACAAATGGGGAAAAGCTCTGAATGCATCAAAGCCAGGATAGGAATCTCTCAAGGCAGGAGTGACAAGGGGGTGTGAGCTCCCCCTCTGGGGCTGGGTCCTGCAGTGAGGCAGCACAGAAGCCCCTGGAAGACCTATAAACAACTGAGAAGCATTAGAGCCCTTCTGTGACAAGCCCAGGAAGCAGAGGGAAATAAGCTACTCAGGGTCTAACTTAATCTCCCGGAGCCATAAACATTTTCAGGGGATGGTCAGGCTGAAGGAAGGTTTTCTGTTGTCAAGCTCTCCCCTAAAGACTTATCCTGACTCACAGCGTCATTCTATATGGGCTGGCAGGACACTAAGGATACCTTGAATGGGTTAGCCTTTCAGCTCTGTCCTGAGTTCAGCCACTGCTCAGCTGTGTGTCCCTGGGAGGTGTCCCTTCCCCTTCCTGGTCTCAGTGTCTCCATCGGTGCAGTAATGCATGGGCCGTGGCTGTGTCAGTCTGTGGCTCTGACTGCAGATGTTTCCATGTTTGCTTCATGGGGTCTGGGTCAGGCCCTGCATCACCTTAGCCTTGTCGTGGAGGGGCCTCTCTTCTCCAGGCCTAAGGCTCTGCTCCCTGCTTCCTGTACTCCCTGTCCTTTTAGGGAGCCACATGAGGCCTGGTGTCACCCAGCTTCGGTCCCTCTGCCCCTGTTGGCCCCTTTGGACCTGTTCCTGGCTTGTTTTAGGAACACATCAATTTGATGTAGCAGTCAAATGCACAAGTATCAGGGTCACGTGGAGAGTTCCTAGTGGGTATCTGTGGGCAAAGAATTTAGTGTCTGTAAGTGAAACATTTTTATTTATCAGGTGGGATAATAATAACACTTTCCATCATAAGGTGGATGCAATAATTAAAGATGAAAATGCAGGCAAAACCCTTAACTTAGTACCTTGCTCATTGTAGATGCTCAAGATGGGCTGTTTAAATAAATGACTGGGTTTAGCTCTTTTCAGAACTTCTGTTGCTGTGCACTTGAATGCCAGTTCACTTTCTTTCTGCTCCACCAGCCTATAAGATCCCCGAGGGATATGCCAGTCTCTTATTCCATCACCACTCAGTGCTTGGCGCTACCTATCAGGTGTTCCAGGCTTAGCAATGTCCCGCCTTCCTCCTCTCATACAGAGACATGAGCCTCCACCAACAGTCGCTGGTGGACTAAGATGAGAGGGGTCTAGGGGCCCCACGGTGCTTTCAGCCCCATGGAGAGGGGACCCCTCCATATCTGTGTGGGAGGGACATCCTCCCATCATTTCACCAGCTTCCAGTGTACAGCCTCTGAATCCCTTCAAAGTCCCAGGAACCATGTCATGAGGCAGGACATGGAGACTGTGGCTGAGGGCCAAGGGCACACCCAGTTCCCAGTGCTAGGGCAGGGAGCCCACGGGGGATGCCTGGCACAGTGGGTGGGGAGGAGGGGAGGAGTGAGGGCACCTCACACTGACAGAGCAAGCATGGGAGCAAGGACATTCCCACACCCAGGCTTAGTGTGCAGGGTGACCTGTGAGCCTCAGAGAACCAAGTAACAGGGAGACCAGGACAGAGTGCAGCTGAAAGAACACTAATATTGCTGGGTCAGTTTGGGTCCTTGCAGAGAAAAACACCAAGAGGGCACTAGACATGCAAGAGATTAATTGGAGGGAACATCTGTGCAAGATTAAAGGTGAGGAAGTAAAATCAGGCAGAGGGGATCTTCAGAGCATGATGCAGATCTGACACCAGGGAAGGATGGAGGGAGGGAAGGAGTGGCAGGAGGAACCCCAGACTGCAGCACGGTCCTGACAAAGCTCCAGCCAGGCCGGTCGATGGGGAGTTTCATTACCAAAGTTGCCCATTACAGGTACCCAGGAAAACCCTATTTTGATCCTCCCTGCTGGGCTCAGTCACTGGCTGGGAGCAGCTGGGGAGCTTAGTCTCACATTAACATCAAGATGGACTCAAAGGTGTGGTAGTGGGGAGCTGTCAATCATCCATGCTCCCTGCAGCAGGTCCCCATGAAAGGAGGTCTGAGCAGGGCAGCTCCACATCTGCCACAATAACGGAGATGATTTCTCTCTGGAAGTCTCGATCATGAAGGTGTCTGTGACAAAGCCAGTGGTCCCACTTTCCAATGAACACACACACACATTTCCTTGGTATGCATACATGAGTATACAGACAAGCAGAAACAAAGCACACATAGATTCACATACATACGGTATATCATGGAATAAGCACTGAACCAGATTCTAGTCTAAAATCTTCAATGGACAAGATAAATGACCTTGAAAAAAATTCCTTTCATGAACTTAACTTTTTTACAACTATAAAACTAGAGGCACCACTCGAATCTCTTTTGATGCTAGCATTGTATGATTAATGGATTGCTCTTACAAACAAAAGCAGGGGAGAAAGACAGTATCAGTGGACAGTCCCAGCAAGGAAGAACAATGGGCATGCTCACTCACTTACCTCATATGTATTGAGTATCCAGAGACTGCTGGTGCTTCAGGTAGGGTGGTGAACCAATGACACAGTTCTGTCCTCCAGTGGAGATAGGGGAAAAAAATCAGGGTAATACACAACAGTAGACACTTGTAGGGGATACATGAGATTCAGTATCAGAGAACTGTCTAGAACGAGAATTGCTGGGGGATTCCATGCCCTGTTCTTTTGTCCAAGGTGAAGGGTAATTTATGCATTCCACACATATTTATGGATCATTTATTGTGTGCCAGGCATGGTGCTGTTAGGTTAATTGAGTTCTTAGTCAAGACCGTAGACAAAGGCCTTCCTTCTGGACATTTTCCCAGACCCATTTGGCTCTTTGTTAAAACAGTGTTTGTCACTAACCTGTCGGTGCTTCACTTGTTGACGAAAGCATTCCGCAGCTCATGTTCTTCGTGTTTCATTTTCTTCTGGGAACACAGGGCAATTGGAAGTGATCAAATGAAAAGTCTTCAGCCCAAAGTCACAGGACCATTGCTTCCTTCCAGCTCTGCTGTGAGCAAGCTTGCCAACCTTGGGCAGCTCACACTGTCCCCCTAGTTCTCCGTTCTCAGTTTATGAGATGGGGTGGAATTTTGGCCTGATCTCTCCCAGCTCCCAGGTAACTGCATAGAAATGCTGGCTTTCCTGTGGTGTTCAAAGTCCCTATGTTTTATCAATTCATAAGGTCATATTAAAAAATGGGTATTTTTCCTTCTTCCATTAAGGCCGTGTTATTAACCCTAAGACTGGGACAGTTATGTGGGTCTACTCTGAATGTCTCTGTGCTTTAATCAATTTGAATAGTTAATATTCAGTCCTTTCTTCCTACAGTTAGTGTTATACAATTTCATGTGTATGCAAAGACTGAAACTCAAGAAGTGGTGTATCTTGGATCAGGTTCACTAGAAAAAAATTTTGGTATTTTCTTTCAGGCAACAATAACCACAACTGTCTGAAGCCCCAACCCATTCCTCCCATGAAATAATTTTTTTTTTAAATTGACATTCTATTTCTCACTCTACCACTTTCCAGCAATGTGGCCTTGGCCGTTTTACCTACTTTGGAGTCTCTATTTCCTCACTGGGAAAAGAGTTTTCTCAGCACATCCTTCCCCCTGTGCTTTGTCTCCTAGAAGGTGTTTTGTCTTGTTGTGGAATCCCAAGCAGAGGCTCTGGCAGGAGCCCGCAAGCCCAGCCGTCCCTGGGGCCTGACAGAATGGGGTTGCTTGCTTGGGCATCTTTCTGTCGCTCTGGTACTTTAAGACCTGAGGTTGCAGGAAAGTAGGGTGACTTTTGTTAAACAGCTGCAACTCTGCAGCTGTGCTGGAGGTCACAGTGCTCCATCAGAGGCGGCGGTAATGTATTATCACTGCCTATGGGCTGCGCTTCCCCCTTTCCTTCAGCTTCTTCTGCTCAAGGCCGTTGGGGTCCGACAGAGATCAACAGTGTTTCTACAGAGATGAAGCAGCTCGTCAAAACATGAATTAGATGTTAAATCTTTTTGAAGTGGGGAGGAGGTAAAGAGAGGGAGACATCATATTGTGCTAAGAATTTATCCTGTGTTGTTTCCAGTGAGATAATGTCCCGGGGAAGATTTGTTACTGGGCAAGTTGCAAACTGCTGTTTCAGGCTGATCGGTGTTGCCAATTCGTTTTGATGGATTCTGCCAGTCGGAAAAGTATTTCTGCCTCTGTTCATCTGGGGGCTGGCTGGAAGTGGACGATGGTTTTAAGAGCTGGGATGGCATACGTTGGCAGGCCTGGGATATGTGCAGTCAGAGATGCTTCAATATGTACTTGGTGCCGCAAAGGAAAGCCAGACAAAGATCAGGCTGCACCTTGTCCTCAGCCCCCAGCCCATGTTCTCAGCTGCTGCTTTTCCCAGTTACTACTCCCCCACTGATGCCCTGCTCTGATCCCTCTCTCCTCCTGCTCAGCTTTCAAGCAGCCTGAACACCCCCATGCTTGTTAGACGTGCATCTCAGGAACAGAAAATGGGTGTCCCTCATCCGCACTCCCGGTCTCCACACAGGATCCAAGTACATCAGGGTTTCAAGCATCTTTGTACTTGTCTCTCAAGTTTAGCGTGAAGTAGTATCATTGAAGTAGTTGTTACAATTTTGGCAACAGTGAGCACTCAGCAAATGCTCACAGGGATGATGAGGACAGCGAGATAACCCTGAAGTGGAGAAGGGTGCTGCTTTGGCACTTGCCATGTACCTGGGTTTCCACAGAACCGTAGCCCCTCCTGAACGTGGACCGCCACCTTATCCACCGATTCCTCCAGCTCAGTTCTGAGGCCTTTTTTGGATCCAGTGCCCTCCTTGTCTCTTGCCGGTCCCCAGATGAATTGCAGACCTCACCCTCAGGGCCATCCCTGAGCCTACACTGACCATTTCCAGGCCTGCAGTGTGTCTTTGGCTTCATCCTCTTGTTTCTAGAGGGGGCGCATGGGTCAGCCTTGGCAGCTGGGGCATTCCCTCCCACCTCTGACCCAGGCCCTACCCAGCTCTTTCTTCCTATTGTGGATCCAAGTCCAAATAAGATTGCCGAATCCAAGTGGCGCATTTCAGGGCTAGCCATGGCCAAGGTGGCTTTTATTAAATTCTTTTCGTTCCTCACTCTCAGCCAGATCTCTCCTTATCCTTGTCTTGCTTTTGCTTTAACTTTTCCCTGTTAACACTGGAAGTTTTTTTAATCTCTCTGAGGTTGGCACTGCTGACACTTCTCGCTAACCAAAACCCAAGGCCATGAACCCTGTAGAAACCTGCCCTTACCTTCTCAGGGAGGCCCACTGTCTGCTCAGCCCCACCCACTCCGGACACCTCCACATCTTCCTTGCTTGTGTCTCCTGTCAGCCTTACAGCTCTGGGTCAACAGCTCCTGGCATTTGCTTTGTTTTTTCCCAGGGACATGTCTTGCAGATTGCCTTCCTGGTCCTGTACACAAGAGGTCCCAGCCTTTGACCCACTCTGGCCTTGCTCACCACCAGCAGATGCTGATGGACGTCTCATCCGGCTGTGTGCCTGGGTGGCCTAGCATTGTGTTCTCAGGCCTGTGACTTTCCTGTGGAAATATTCTGTTAGATGGGTCCATCCTTCTCCTTGCTGCCTCCACTCATGCTGAACTCCCTGCCATTTGTGGAGCCCGTCCTCTTTAGAAAGTGTCCTCCACACAGTAGGACATGGGCAAGGAGCTCTGGGATCTTTCCTGACTTTGGCTGAAAAATGCATGCAAGTTTCTCTTCTTTCTGGGCCTCAGTTTACTCTTTTACCCAAGGAGGTGGGGCATCCCCAGGACACCTTTGCATTTTCCCAGGGTCTCTTGTCATCTTCTGGCACTACTTTATGGGTCTGTCCTGGAGAAAGTGGGAGAGAGTGGGAAGAAGACTGTGCGGGGTGCCTCCTGCTTCAGGAGGTTATGGGGTAAATGAGGAACCCCAGAAGCCTCTACTGGCATCAGGCAATGCCACTCCTAATCCACTTCCTCGGCCCTCTGCACTCAGCACAGGCTGAGCCAGGGTGGCCCAGGCACCCACACTCTCATCTGGAATCCCAGGCTCCCCTTTCCCAGACCACCTGGTTTTCTGAAGCTACCTTTCTGAGGGTAGCTGGAAAGGCTCTGGAATGGTAGCTGGGAAGGTGGTTCACTGAACAAATAGTCAGGGAGACAGTGACTGGTAATAAGCATCAGCAGAAGATGCTTTGGGAATATAGATGCCAAGGGAATGTAGGCAGAGATGTTTGCTTGCACAGCCAAAGGGTCCATGGAATTGAGTGGAAATATGGGTCTGGAGCCCAGTGGCTGTGACTGTGACCCCCAAGAATGCTGCTCATCACCTGGGCAGGGAAGGGTGATGTCTCCTTGGGGCTCTTGAGAACATCGCCATAGAGTCAGGAATTCTCCAGGGACCCAAGCCTCCTCCACGACAACCATAAGACACTTGCTGGAACAGATTGGTTCTTTGTGCACAGATGCTTATCCAGGCTCAGTGTCCCCATCTTCAGAGGTCTCCTTGGTTGTAGAGCAGCTTGGGGACTGAGCCCGTGCCCTAGATGCCTGTCGTCAACCACCCAGCACTTAGCGAGGAGACGCAAAGAGGATGTAGGTTTGAGGAGGAGCTACTCCAAGTGCATTACTTGGAGCTTCTGCCTCAGGCTCACCTGCCTTGATTCTGATTCACCCAGGCTGTCTGGGAGGGTCCCAGGAATATGAATTTTAATAAGCTATCCAAGCAGTTCTTAATGCAGAGCAAAGGTAAAATGTCAAATGTATAGAAGACTTTGGTATTCGGCATACTTGGCATTCATAAGCAGCGCCTACAACATAACATGATGATCAAGTTCACAGACTCTAGTGTTTGAATCTCAGGTCTGCCTCTTGCCAATATGTGACCTTGGCCAAGCCACTTTACGCACCACCCCTGCAATGTCTTGATTCCCCATCTATGAAATGGGGATGTTGATAACAGTGCCCAACTCACGAGGTTGTTAAGCATTAAGTAATTTATATATACATAAAATACTTAGAAATGATATGTACATAAAATACATAAATAATGTATAAACATCATAAGCGTTTCTAAAAGAAATTCGGGACAGATCCAGCACAGCAATACTTTGCTGGTAGCCTGTTGGGGTGATAGACAGACTGGTCCCTAGTGGGGTGGTCCGAGGGCTCCAGGTGGGCTCTTTGGGCTGGGAAATAAATGAAAACCACCATCTGCTTTGGTGGGACCGTAGCACCAGGGGGAATGAGGATGGGGCTGTGCCAGCAGGAGGGACCACTCCCAGCATAACTCCTCTGACCACACCTTCCTGGTGGGCTCTCAGCTGCTTCTCCCCTCCTGGGCTATGGAGAAGCTTCTGGATTTCTGCTACAGTACAGGGGACCCAAGGTGGTCTCAACTACCCACAGTAGCTCTCTCTTCGCTCACCTGTACTTCTCTGCTACATTAATTCTCTGCTATACTTCATGCTGTTGTGGGGCAACCTATGGGGTTCCCTCCGGCAAGTGTATCAAATGGGAAGCAGGGTCACTGCTCCTTCTCAGCTTCCCAGCTTCCCCACTTAGACTGTGGCACAGAGAAGAAAAGGAAAAATCCCTGCCTCCCAGAGTCCACTCTGCTTCTTCCAAAATCCTCCAGGGCCAAAGGCTCTTTTATCTCTAATTTCCAAGGAAGAATGGGCTGGTTCCCCTTTCTCTTTACTCTGGAGGGAGACTCCCCTTCCTCTTCCCAAGGAGGCATCCTTTACCCCTTTTCCTAGAGTGACAATAGTAGACAAAACAAAGAGAGGGAAACTGCATCATCTGTGGGGTAGCACACACAGGTATTTCTGCAATAATATGCTTATACACACATAAACGATGTCCAATAAATACGTGTTGAATTGCACAGTATGGCTGAAAGAGTGTGGACTCAGAATTCAGGCCGGTCTTTTCAAATCTTGGCTTTGTCATTTCCTAACTGTGTGCTGTCAAGACTGGCACTGTGGCCATAGCCAGAAATGAAATTGTTTGTGCCACATCACTGGAGTGATTTAAGTAGAGCCTGTTCACTGTGCTCCATATACAGGCATGAACTTAAGATTTTGCTTTACAAGCTGATGATTATATTGGCTGTCAATGAAGCTTAAATCCTGGTATCTAGGAACTCACTTAAATACTTGTTCAAAGAATATGTGGGTCAGAAATACTCCCCTTTTCCTTCTTGAAATGTTAAAATTCAATAGAAATGTGACCTGTTCAAAGATGAACTCTATTTTATAAAGATGTTTTCAGTGGGCCCTGGGTAAAAAGTATTTCATAAACCAGAGGAAGCCACTAAATCAAGAAGCGAAGAGAGAAATAGACTTGCTAAAGCAGGACCATTTTGGTGTGGGAAGGTGATATATTCAACATTTTTTACTATATTTAACTGCAAACTCCAGATAGTTTTTGCCTTGATCTATGACTGAGATTCCATGGCAGGGCACCATTTGAACTAACCTCAGGGCTGCTCGCTGTAGCAGGAGGACATAAATGGTGATGACTGGGTGAATATTCTGAAGAGGGGAGGAGGAGGCAGTTTCAACTGGAAAGTTCTGGTGAATTCAGGAAGTGACTGAATATGCTGATAGGCCACAGGGAAGTCCGCAGGTGGAACATGGATTGTCACTCGTAGAAGGCAAGGCTATGCCTAGAGTGACTTTAGACAGGGGGTGTCCATTGCCAGCTGGCTTCCCTGGGATGCAGACTGAGACAGAGGTTAGCAAGGAGGATGTTTACTAACAATGCCTTTGGGGTTTGCACCTGTGGACAGGAGGTGAGGGGAAACAGATGTAGGACAAGAGAAAAGTCCAACTGTGATGCAGCCCTAGGGACAACCTTGGTTGATGACATGGGAAAATCTGGAGCTAAAACGGCCCTTCAGAATTATGCCCAGTTGGGGTAAAGGGCTGGACTTTTACAATATGACATCAGTCAGTCATTGGCTTCAGGATGAGCTTTAGTGAGATGGGTCAGCTGGGCAGTTGAGGCAACTGTTGTGGGGCAGACAGATGAAGGGTGTGGCCAACAGCACTCCCAGTAGTGGGGGAATTGAAATGTGGTGGTGGGGGCACATCACAGTGCCCATGGTGGTCTTGCTGGGGGACTGGGAATGTCAGTCTATGTGTGGTTAGTTGGAGGTTTGACTGTGGGTTACCTACTAGATTTTTCTAAATAAGTTCTAGTTGCTAATTGATTCAGTAACTCCTTGCTTTCCCAGAGATCTGGGTGAGAATCAGCACACGCAACACCTCTTAACCACCTGGACTGCTATGGAATCTTCCACCTTCCTATAAGCTTGAGGAGTCTGTATAGAGAGTGGCACTGTGTTTGATATGTGCTCTGGGGCTAGACTAACTGACTTCCAAGGGTGGCTAAGCCACTTCCCAGCTGCCCAACCTTAGAACAATGGCTTGACCTCTCCAAACCTGCATTTTATCTCCTGTAAAATGGGAATTATTATTGTGCATACCTCATATATATGAAGCTTTTTCCTTGAGCATGCAACAAAGTTAGCAAACATTATTGTTATTTGTGTTACAAGTAGTAGGTCAGAGAAGGGAGGAGAAGCACTCATTCACCTTTTCCAATCTTGATGTTAGCATGATGACAGCAGACATCTTGGCCTGTATTTTGTGGGTAGAGGTGCTGCTAAGGTCATACATGTATTACAATAGAGTCTCTGAGGTCAGCTCCTCTTGAAATCCTGGGGATGACTGAGGCCACAAAATCAGCCTCCAAGTTGTCTTGGCAATGGGTAGTCTACTTGACTGAAACTGAAGGGACTCATGGGTCACTCCATTGTCAGGAAATGTCAATGTTAGCCCCTGGAGTTTCAGCTGTGCATGTGCCCAGAGATGCACATGGAATCATACAGGTGTGTTTGAATATTGAAGACCAGTGGTTCTCAAAATGCATCCCTGTACTGGCAGAGTAGCGTAACATGAAAATTTGTTAGAAATGCAAATTTTGGGGCTTCACCACAGACGTACAGAAACTTTGGGGTGGAGCCCAGCTATCTGTATTTTAATAAGACCTCCATGCCTACATTTTCCTCCTGATGCTTGCTTACATTTGAGCAAGTTTAAGAATCAAACATACATGTTGAGAATCAGTGTTGTAGACAAGGATTCAACACATTATTTCATAAAGAGCCAGATAACAGTTAAGGCATTTACGCCCATTGCATTCAGTCTGTGTCACAACTCTTCAACTATGCTGTTACAGTGCAAAGGCAGCCGTAGACAGTATGTAAATGAATGGGTGTGGCTGTGCTCCAATAAAGCTTTTTACAACAACAGGCAGGCTATAGTTTGTCAGTCTCTGGTACAGTCACATGTAGGATCACAATTTCTTCTCTTAAGATGAGTTCCCTCCTCTATCAGTAGATGTCCATTCATTTATTCATCTATCCAATAATTCACTTTATTTTTCTGTACAACAGACCTCTGCATGGTAGGAGCTGTACTAAGAACAGGAGATGCAATGGTAAACAAGAGAGAAACCATCTCTCCGTCATGGAACTTAATGTTTAACAGGAGACATAAAAAAGCAATTCACAAGTGACTATTGTGATAAATGCATGACACAAAGACAGGGAATTGGAAGAGTTACAGGGTGACCTCATGTAGTCTGGGGAGGGTGGAAGAGACCTTTCTGAGAGATGTTCTTTAAAATGGAATCCTGAGGACAGTAATGAGATGTCTGGCACTTTTGTAAGGATTTTGTGCTCATAACTCATTTCATCCTCAAATAATCCAGTGATGTAGGCACCATTTTTACTCTTAGTTCACAGAAGAGGAGATTGAGGCCCAAGAAGGATGAGTGGTGTGCCCAGATTTGAACCCAGGCAGTTTGGGTCTAGAGGTTGTGTTCTTAACCATAGCTCTACTTTAACCAGGTAATGGGAGAGAGAAGAATATTCTAGGCAAAGAGCAGTTTACCATCTAGTGTGGTAAACAGTCCCTAATTCAATAATTTCATTGTGGGGAGTCTACGATAATTTAGAGATCATGTTAGACATCAAGGATGCCGTTGGAAAGAAGTCAGAAAGGCTTTCTACTTTCATAGAATTTATAGATGACTGTAGAAGACAGATATTACTGAAAACCAGGGGAGAAAGGAGAGGGAGAGTAGGACAGGTAAGGGACATGCAGGAGTGTAGGTGACTGCAGCTCCATTCGGTACGGCCTGGAGAAAGGGTAGAGAGAGTAAGACCAAATCTCCCCTCCTGACTGTTTTATCCAGTGATATCCACAGGGCCCTTGGTTAAACCAATTTCTGGCCTCTGATAGCTGGAGAAGAACTCTCTAATAAGACATTTTTCCCTGCATGCATGCTCATATGTAGAATTATATACTATACTCTCTCTCTATATATATTAATATATATATGTATATATACATATACATATTTATATTATGTATATATAAATCCTCACTTAATACCTTATCCCCAAATACTAAATTATAGACTAATTAAATAATTTTATTTTATAAGAAAAATCTGTCCTAGACTAAATAACATAAGCATTTTAACATACTTTAATTTAAAGCCCTCAAAAAATGTTCTGTCAGAATATATATTCCAAGGATAAGAAGCAAAGTAAAAATACCACAGCACATTGGAGACAAACACGGCAGAAAGAGAATTACTATCTATGTTATAAAGGGAATTCATGCTAATAGAAAAGAAAAAAGTCCATAATTCCAAAAGTTAAATATGGATGTAATTTCCAAAGAGATGGACAGGACATTGAGCTCACAACGTAGAAAATAAAAATGGCTAACAAATCTAGACAACATTTTATCTCAACGGCAATCAGATACATTTGAATACAAAATCAGTGTGATACAGTTTGTCAAATAAATTAGTAAACTATAAGAACAATAATATTCTGGTGAGATTATGATGAAACAAAAACTCTCACTCATGGTTAATGCAGTGAGAAATCAGCATAAATTAGGAAAATTTTGCAGTCTGGCAAAATGCATCAAGAATATTAAAAGTATGTGCACCCTTTGACCAAATATTTGTACATTGGTGAATTTTTCTAAGGACATTTTATTAATTTCCTAGAGCTGCTGTAATGAGGTAACACACCCTGGGTGGCTCTAACAACAGAAATGAATGGTCTCCTACTTCTAGAGGCTTTGAGTCTGAGATCAAGGGATGGGAGGGTTGGTGCCTTCGCTGTTGGTGAGGGAAAAATCTGTTCCAGGCCTCTCTCCCTGCTTCTGGTGGTTTGTGGGATCTCTGGCATTCCTTGGCTTGTGAATGCCTCACCCCGAATTTCACCTTCATTTTCACATGGTGAAGGTATGCATGTCTGTCTCTGGGTCCGAATGTCCCCCTTTATAAGGATACCTGTCATATTGGATTAGGGCCCACACTAATGACCTCATTCTAATTTGATCATCTTCAAACAACCCCTTTCTAGAAAAGGTTACATTCCCAGGGACACAGGATTAGGATTTCAATATCTTTTGGGGAGATGCAATTCAACCCATAACTGACATAATCTAAAATTTAAAAAAGAATCTTTTTTTAAAGCATAAAGACATTCATCATAATGTTGTCCTTGCAAAATATTAGACGTAATGTAAACATGTCGCAGTATGCCATAAGTCAATTATATCTCACTAAAAGCAGTGAAGTTTATGCTGCCATGCAAATGATGCTAGGGGGAATTTTTTAAGTGAGGGTAATAGGGGCAGAGTTTATGCTATAATTTAATGAATAAAATACACAAAATCATGTAAGAACTGTGATCTCACAATATAAAATACATAAGAAAAAATTGTATGGTCAAAGAAATGCATTCAGTTGTTCACATTGACTGTGAGAGTGATAGAGGTATAAAAATTAACTTTTAATTCTTACGTTTTTAAAAAAATTTCCACATTGAGCCTGTATTTCTTTTTTTTTTTCATCTTCCTTAGTTTACTAAATCTTATTTAACCAATACCTGTTCTGCTGAAATCTAGTTCTTTTTTTTTTAAATTTTATTTTGGTATCATTAATCTACAATTACATGAAGGACATTATGTTTATAGGCTCCCCCTTCACCAAGTCCCCCCCACATCCCCGTTCACAGTCACTGTCTGTCCATCAACATAGTAAGATGCTGTAAAATCACTATTTGTCTTCTCTGTGTTAAACAGCCCTCCCCATGCCCCCCCCACTATACATGGTAATCTTAATGCCCCCTTTCTTTTTTCCCCGCCCTTATCCCTCCCTTCCCACCCATCCTCCCCAGTCCTTTTCCCTTTGGTAACTATTAGTCCATTCTTGGGTTCTGTTGTATTTCTTTAATAGAAAAAAATTTGATTCTAAACACCCCTGGTACACCTTAAGATAAAAAGACTGGACTTTCCTTCACTCATTAAGCTCATTAGCACACTGCCAGGACATTTTTTTATTTAATAGGCTAGTTTTCAGGATGAAGAAACTGATGAGGATCCCAGGACCTCCTATGTCTTAGAGAAGTTCTGTATTAACAATCAGAAGCCCTAGGTTTTATAAACATGCACACAGAGTTTTCCACAGATCTTGTTTCAATCCTACCTAGTGACTTAGCCACTTTCCTGTCTGAACTTCATTTTATCCATGTAGGTAGTGTTGATTCTGGAGAACATTCCGTGTTTTAAGCTGAGTCTACACCTTCCCTTGGCTGCCTGTTCTCCAGGTACCTCCTGACTTGCGGATGTTCCCACCCAATCACATCCCTCCTGCTTGTTCTTCAACCAGACCTCCTCCTGGAATACCAAATCCAGTCTTTATTCCCCCCTGATTCATTCTCTGTGGGATTCTGCTCAACTTCAAGTTTCCCTACTTGTTTCAGTTCCTTGGTTTTCAAGATATTATTTTTCCTGGAAAGTCTAAAAGTATTGGATCATTTTATTATGGAATTGGGGAATTAGAGAACTTAGTTCTAGAATGATTTCCAAAAAGGCAATTTATCCAGATACAGATAACCTCACTCTTCTCTTAAATAATAGTATTATTTTAATATTTAATAATATTGATCATATTATATAGTACAATGATACATCATTTTAATAATATGTCCATATGTAATTGAGACCAGAATTTTGCTCCCTTTGCTAACACTCCCTTAGAACATATTGCAGCAGCTAAAAGAGTCTTAGGTGTCCTAATAGGGAACTATGTTAATTCTCCACTACATTTTCCATTTGCATCATGAAAAAGCATTACCATTTGACATCACCATTGTCTTCTAAGAAAGGAAGCTTCTGTTAAATGAGGAGCTACTTCATGAGCTGATCATCTTGATTCATTTAGCAATCCAGATCGGGAAATAGGAGACAGTAGCTGCAGAACTGTTCCTCAAGGTTTGGGATGGGTAATTTGAATTCTTCTGTGAAGTCAGGGGGCAGGTGAGGGAGAGAGGGTAAGAGCAGGAGGGTGAGGAGAAGGGAGGGGGCACTGGGTACTGGGCAGGGAGGACACAGGAGGGTCTCCACGCGGGTGGCTTTCCTTGGGCAGACAAGAGAGCCTGCGAGTTTTTAAATTCCCATGGTGTGATCTCATGGTGAAACTCGAGCTTGGTATGAAGTCTACTGCATTTAAAATGCTGGGCTTAAGTGATTTCTCCTTCTGTATTTTGTTTGTTAACAGGCATCCGTGTTTTGACTGATAAAACGTTTGACCTTCACCCCACATGGAGGCAATCAGGAACCCCTGAGTCAAGGAGACCATGAGTATAAGCATTGTGAGCACCCTGGCATTTGGAGACATTTGTGGGGACTGCAGGACTAACTAACTGATAAGT
Organism: Manis javanica; assembly: GCF_040802235.1. Classification (NCBI taxonomy): domain Eukaryota; kingdom Metazoa; phylum Chordata; class Mammalia; order Pholidota; family Manidae; genus Manis; species Manis javanica. The sequence goes on along the minus strand of NC_133160.1, from coordinate 18,148,507 downwards.
GAGGATTCAAGAACAGTGCGCCTGTGTCCCAAGGACTGTGGAGACTCCAGCAGACCTCTGGCTTACACAAGAGCATGAGTGGCTTCTCCACGGTAGGAGCAGACCCTGGAATGCCTCTCTGCCTATTCTCCCTTCGTCTTGGACTGCAGCTGCCCTTAGCAGTGTCCCTAGGGCCTCTTTTAAGAGGGAGGAAGCAAAGCCTCCAACCTACACATTTTAAAGGACTTTTTTTTTCTTTTTAATTGAGGAAAGACTGAACACTGCAAATGAACAATAGGTCTCATTTCCAGCCTCCTCTAGAAGGGGCTGCTCCTTGATTGATTCAGGAAGGAAATCAAGGCTAGGCTTTTCAGAAACCAGGGCTAGAACAAGGAAACCAGCCTGAGACATGTTTCAGGAGACGAGAGCTAAAACTGTTTTCCAATCGCTGATCCATGGCTTTCCTTTCAAGCCCTTATGGGATTTAGCATTTTAGGGGATGAACAAGGCTGTTTTGAGGTTACCCAGAGAAACATGAACCATCTGAGCATGTTAGTCTTTTGGATGATGAGAGAGGAATAAGCACGTATTGAATACCTGCTGCGTGACAGGGCTCTGTGATAGGCACTTCACAACCTTTTTTCATTCAGTACCATTTAACAATGTCCCTACAAAACATGTATAATTGTCTCACTATATAGATGATGGGTTTAGGACTTAGTAAAGTGACCATCCAGTGCCATATAGTCAACACATGTGCCAAATGCTGCTGAAGTGGCTTGCAAGTGATTGATCTGGGGGGATGATTTGGCTGGTGGTTGTACTAGACTACGCAGATAAAGCACATTTTCATCATTGCAGAAAGTTCTACTGGGGTATGTCATTCTAGAGAGGATAGGACAGATTGAAACAGTCACGGGTGACAGAAAAGGGGATTTGTAAAAGTATGAAATTTGGTAGGTGTAGAGCAGAGCATCATCAGCCCTCCAGAAATCAGGTGGAGCTCCCCAGTTGAAGATCAAGAGCAGATATGGAGGTTCACCGAGAACAGCAGAGTAGGTAACCTCTTTCTAAGACTCAAGGGTGGATGGGTTGGAAGACATTAAGTGGATAATGCAGCTCAGTGGGCAGGACTGCAGACAGACTTCAGACTGGGCCTGCATCTTAAGGGTGGTCACAGGGCACATGACATATAGTCAGCTTGTTCTCAGCTGGGTAAGGGACCACTGTGGTGGAGCCAGCACTGACATGATAGGACAAAGTGGTGGCAGGTGCAGGCCATTAACAAAACCCTTCACTTATTTTACGTCTGCATGAAGGGTACACACTATATATGTGATATATGTGTGTGTGTGTATGCATGTATATGTGCACATGTGTGTGTTGGGAGGGGAATTAAGCATGTTTCCTCCTTGACTGAGCAGCCTATTTTCTTGCATAACCTGGATTTCAGTTTGAAGACTCCTGTGAGTACATTAGATTGGAAATGGCATCTTAGAGATGTTTCAACAATCACACAACTCTCCTCTCCTTTATCTGTGAGGATCTCTTTGAAACTTGTGTCCACTTCGAGCTTTCTCCTCACGGGATTAGAAGATAACTTGGCTGGAACTGTAAAGCAGCTTTCTCTTCAAATGTGTGCTGGAAATGTCTGGCTAGCTCATTCATAATTATGTGCGCTAGTCTGGACCAAACAGAAAAAAACCTGGGTGATGTAAAGAACTTATATTCCTGCGAGGTCTGTATTTGCTCAGCAGTGGTTGCAGCAGAAATGTCTCCATCAGCTCAGTGTCTTTGCCATCAGTCAGCTCCGGAGCTAGTGCTAAGAGGCAGTTAGCCACCACTGATCTTAGCATTCCCCCAAATATACTGTGTAAAGTGTTTCTTGTAGAAGGAGGGGAGTCTCTGTTAAAGGCTTGTATACCCTGTGCCCATGCTGGAGATTTGCAATACAGTAAACAAAGGCTCTGAGGAGTCCTGCAGTAAATCAGCCTTTTGAGTTCTGTTGAAGTCACAATTTCTAAAGTTCGTTTGAAAAGTCTTTCCTTCCGTCTTTCCTTTCTTCTTTCCTCCCTCCCTCCCTGCCTCTATCTCTATTTCTATCTCTGTCTCTACCTCTGTCTCTATTTGTTTTATCCATGAAACATCTGTAGCATAAGCTCTATAGAACAGATTTGGGAAACACTAGAATAAATACAAGTGAATCATGACATGGAATGTGTGTGTGTGTGTGTGTGTGTGTGTGTACTGATGTTCACTTCTAGGAAATCTGAAACAACCATAGGTATTTGGAGGAGTTTGTGATTTCCATGGGCCTGTCCTGAAAGTCCGGGGATAACCCTCATAATGTTGTGATCCTTCCTTTCAGCCATTGCAGGTTACCTTCTTATGTCCTCTTCAGAGATATTTTATCTAATACTTTGATGAAACTCATGGTGAATTGACATGGTCTGCCAGTACATTAGTGTCTCACCATCTCTTACTTGGTATATTGTCACATCCTTCTAATTTACTTCCCTTTCTCTGATATCACCATAGTTCTCCCCCTTGAATCCCTCCTTCTCACCATGACAAAGATTATCTAGAAAAAGACTCCCTTTCTTGAACCGCATCATCATTCCCCACTGCTGCAGAGGTAAATCTCTCTGAAATCATTTGAGCTTGTGACCCAGCTATGCCGCTGCCCACGCTGTTCCTTCCCCTTGAGATGCCCTTTTTCTCCCTCATCCAGCAAATGCCTACCCACCTCTTAGTGCTCAGTCCAATCACTGTGACTCCTGTGGTGTATCCCTTGGTATTTGGAGGAAGAGTTATTTGTTCCCTCTTCTGTATTCCCATTGCAGTTTGTATTTATTTCCACTTTTGCCATTTCACTTTTAGAATAAAATGAGAATTACTGGAAAGACACTTGTATCAAAGAGAATTTTGGGAAAAAAAAGAAACTATGTTGAGCTCAGTTGTCCCTATCTTCTAGCCTTCTTCGATAAATTTACACCATTGCCATGATCTACAACTACCATACATAAGTATGTATGTGCTATGTATGTTACATATATTTTTATCCCCACTCCACAGATGGCCTCATCCAAACTTGTCTGGCTCCAAAATCTATGCTACGTCCACTACGTAACATGGCTTCTCTTTACGTGATTAGCCATATTGTGTGCCACTTAGCACACTCCATGTTTACAATAATTACTTTTAAGTCTCCACATTTATAACCAAAGAAGGTGAGTATTATTTACCCAAGGTCATATAGTAGTCTGGCGATAGAGTAAAACCCTGCATTCTTTCCAGTGCATCACACAGTTTCAGGTTTCCCCAATTCAAGAGAGAGAAGCCTGGCACTCAGAATGGAGACCAGAGGGCTCTACTGGATGTTCAGTCATAAAAGGAGATTCAGGAGTCATGGTCAGTGGCGGAATGATTAACCATGAGGAACATACAGGGGAAAGAAGAACATGTTGAACATCACCACCAGAGTGCGAACAACAAAATCCAGACAAATGAGCCTTTTCTTCAACTGACAGATTGCACGGAAAAGAAAGGAGGACAGAAAGAGAAAGGGGAGAGAGGGAAAGAAGGGGAGGGGGATATGGAGAGAAATGCTGTAATGGGAAGAGAATTAAGTGATGTATCAGTCATTGCAATCTATGTATCTTATTTCAATCTTTATCATTTAAAAAATCCAGAAGAAGAAATTAAAAGGAGATCAAGGAAAATCTAAATTCTGACTGAGAATTTGATAAAATTAAATTATTGCTAATGTTTTAGGTGTGATAATGTAATTATGTTTAAAAAAGAAGTCCTAGTTTTATAGCGATAAATACTAGAATATTTATGGATACAATGATAGATACTTTGAATATACTTCAAAATAATCTGGGAGAGGGGCCATTGGTAAAAGTACAGATAAGATTGGCTATGGATCTATATTTGCTGAAGCTGGGTGATGGGTATTTGGGATTTCATTTTATTAATCTGTCTAAATTCAAAACTTCTAATTACAAAACATTAAAAGTAAGTGATTAGCCAGGTATGCCCATTATGAAGGGTTGATAGAAATTTTGAATATTTTGTTATTGGTAAATGAAGATATCAAAGCAGAAAACATGTTTTTGAGCCAGATTCTTGTTGCAGTAGCCAGATTCTTTTACCACTCAGAAGCAGTTTTCTAGGTCCACCCATTTAGAAATAAATTGCCCAGGGGTGGGGGACCCGGAACACCTGGCATTTCTCTTTGTGCTATGTTACTTGTTGTCATAGCAGCCTGTGTTTTGAAAATGGATTTGGATTTACCCCTTGATCTACTAAAATATGTGAATTTTTGGCCAAGGAGGAATTCCTATAGTTTTCTATTATGTGATCAGTGTAAAAGATTTCAGCAGAGAATCCATGTTTACCACAGTGCCATTGGTGTGATAAAATTAAGAGTTTCCATAGTAATTCTTTCTCCTCCAATGCTGGCTGGTCCTAGATGAGGGCATGCTGAGACTTCCCAACAGGAAGGAGGGAATGAGTTGGAAACAGCATGCGTTGGGTGCTGAGAGGGACTAACTACTTGCTTCGGAAAGAGAAAGTAACTTAAATCACCAACCAATCCCAAGACTAAAGCCAAGTCAAGTCCCTCTGGGCCAGGGCTGGTTGTGTACGAAGTCTTATGGCAGGGCGTGGAAACAGTGGCAGAGGGGTTTGGGTCTTAGTAGAATTTTCTTTGGTCTGTCAATGGCAAGCTCACTCAAGGAGGTCAATTCAGGATGTGGTAGGGTTGCTCAAAGAGGTGCAAGGCCTTCTGGAGGGAGGGTCTGGACTAGGTGGCCACGATTCTTTCCTGGGCTAATTGGAACCTAAAGCATCCAAAGTGAGACTCAAGAATGAGTACAGAAGACCAGTCAGTCAATCAAGCCTTAGACTTATAGGAGTTGTGATAAAAGGACTCACATGGACATCTGGGTCTATATTCTCTCACCCCACATATATTGACCGCCAGATTCAGAATATAACTCTTCTGAAGCTCACTTTCCTGGTGGGCAGGGACCTGCTAACAACTTCCTCAACTTGGGTCTCCAGTGCTCTAGGACTGGACAGGGCTGAAGATGTGGGCGGTGGTAGTCAGTGACCATAGTTATGCCAGGAATGCCTGGGGCAAGGATGATGAGTGATTTTTCCAGCTGCTTCTTTTCTGGCCCATGAGAATATGCAAGGGAGCATAGCCTAGAAGATGAGGTACGGCCTCTTTGCCAGTCCAGTTTAGAGCTGAGACTGAAGTTAATGCTCTGGGCCCACAGCCATTGACCTTCACGCCAAGGCTTCCCTGAGTCGGGGAGTCTCGGACTCTGCATTGTGTGCTCCACAATCTATGCTGTTTCCTTATCCGATGGAGCCGTTCTTTAGGAAAGCTGTGTTATTCCTGTAATGCAAAGTGACAGAGAAAATAAAAACACCCAGCTGAGAAAAAGCCACAATGTTAATGTGAAACACAAACTTTCTGTTCATCTGAATCTTAGTTTATTTTAAAATAGAACCATAACAGCGCAGACCCTGGAGGCTGGGAGGAGCTGCCGCCACAGCTGCCTGACTCTCAGATCCGTCTCTGACTTGCCTTCTGGTCTTAATCTTTCGCACTTTTCCCAGGAGTCAAGGTGGTATGATGTGGGTTTGCCCTCCCTGAATATGACTCGAAGACCAAGGAAGAGCAAATTCTTGAATTTACAGGAGATGAGCTTGAAACTAAGTTGCCGTGCTCTGCCCGCCAACCCTGAAGTCTCTCTGGCTGAATAAAAGCTTGGCCCAATTTCCCAAGAGCTTTATTCTGGATGAATCTGGCTTTTGTGTTCCATCTGAACCAAGTTTGGGATCTGAGCCCAAACTTTTACAGCTGGCACTGAGCAACATCTGGCTGGCATCTTCTCTACCCTGTTTCCCGGTGTTTGCCTGCATTTTTTGGAATTAGCTCAGTTTTCTTTTTCTCTGAATGTCTTATGAACAATATTATCCATACAAAAATTTTAGCTGTATAAAGCCCTGGGGAGAATCCTGTTATGTAGGCTGTTTCCTGTCCTTATTCCCCCCTCCAAAACTGGTAAAACAGGAGCCCATGGTGGAAAATGAAAAGAAGCAGTCCAAGCTTAGAAGAAAAGCAGGCAGTGATCCCAGAGGAGAGGTTTACAAGAAGCAAGGGGAGTCAAACTTGTCAAATTACACCTTTGTAAGAAGACAGTTCAGGAAAGTGGCCACTAAATTAAGAATCGGTATCTTTATGTGAATAGGGGAGTGATGGTTAAAACCAGAATGTGATAAATGGAGAAGTGTATGGGCATGAAGAAAAAGGAAATATTTGTCTCTTCAAGAGATTTGCTCTTGAGCACCAGTTCTCAACTTGGGGTGCACATTAGAATCCCCTGGAAAGCATTTAAAAAAATACTGATGCCTGGGCTGCATCCCAGAGAGTCTGGTTCAATGGCCTTTTGAAGGGACTTGTTTTGCTTATTTTCCTTTTAAGATGAAAACCAACTGAATTGCTTATAGCCCAAATGTAAGTAGCCAGTAGAGAGGAAGAGATTAAAAATACAAGGTGGGTGTATGGCCCTGGAAGATGACTGGTTAGCCAGAGACGGGTAAGATTCCTCAAGGGAGGAACAACCTAAGACAGGCACAGTCGCAGGGGCGCCATCAGGAGAGAAATTGGGGACCAACAGAGGGGAGGCTTAGAACCTCACCCCCCCTGTTTTGAGAGAAATCTTCTGCATCCGTGGATGTTTTGTTGCCCTTGTCTAGCTTGGATTAATACTTAGTCTATAGCCACAGACCTGATCATCTACATTTGCCCTCTTACAGCACTAAATTATGTTTTCTACCTTTATCTTGCACCTACCTACCACTTCAGCATTTTATTAAAAATAATAATAATAAGGAAGAAATGTGGGATTCACATATAAATCATGTATAAAAATCAAATGAATAATCATATCTGACTTGATTGTTTATAGTTCATGATGCGTGATCAAAACCGAAAGTTTCTGTGATATGACTGCCCTTGCACTGTTCACCATGTAAGAACTTATTCACTATGTAAGACCTTGTTCACCATTTAAGAACTTGTTTGTTATGCTTTAGAAGATTGGAGACTGTTGAGATACAGGCTTGGGGTTGATTAATGACTGTGCATTGAGTCCCCTATACAGAATTTTATTGTTGTTAACAACCATTTGATCAATAATTATGAGAGATGCCCTCTCAAAAACAAAAAACAAAAAACACATGATCATTTCAATAGACACAGAAAAAAGCATTTGATAAACTACAGTCTCTCATCATGATAAAAACCCTTAATAAACTTACATGTGGAATCTAAAAAAAAAAAAAAATACAAGGTGGGGTGGAGTAATGATGCCATGAGATTGCCAAAGAGGCAGCAACTGGGATCCAGGGTCCAGGTGGTCGACCTTAGACCTGGACAGGTGAACGTCATGGACAAGGTGGCTTCCTTTGCCCGTGACTGTCCTCATTTGGTAGGTTATGGGCCATGACATTGGAGGCCAGGTTTTCTTCTGAGAGTCCTTTTTTTTTTTAACCAAAATCAGGTAACGAGGTTTTGGCTTAGCTTAGCAACATTATCTTCCCCTAGGAGTATAATAAACGATATGGGGAAATTCCTTACCTGAACTTAAGTATAACCACAGATATATTTGTGAGAGAGGTGGAAATAATGGAAACTAGGGTTGTGGAGAGGGTGCACAATAAAAACGTACTAAGAGTAAATAATGACAGGGGAAGGGAAGAGTGTGCCTATTTGGACACATACCAGAGCCCTTCTATGAGAAATCTAACATGTCAGGGATAATTCATTTCAAAGCCACTTGGCTTGCTCTGGAAGTATTTCATTCAAGGAGGGTCAAGTTCAAGCCAGTGGTCTGTGACCCTGAGTTAGTCTTAATGGGCTGTGCTGGAAGGGAGGAGATAAGCCAAGACTAGATCAGACCAGTGAGCCAGGCAAACTGAGACACAGGCAGATGGTGGAGAGGCATGGAGACGCTGTGGGGAGTCAGGCAGGTAAGGCCAGGGGAGACAACAGGCCAGCAGTGAGAGGCATGGCCAGACAATGGAGGGGAGTGGCCTCAGATGATGCTTGTGGACCGGCTGTCTTCTGTGGCTCTGTGGTCTCCCCTGCAGGTGAGTGTGGCCTGGGTCTTAAATGGGTGAATGGGATTACCAATCACTGGGTTTTATAATTATTGGTTCACATCTATCCCACACAGTAGAGAATGCATTTTTAAAGAAATTTGATTTTGAATAAAGATCAGATGTTCAAGACAAAAAAAAATCAAGTGATATAAAAAATGTAAAATAAAAAAGAACTTTCTCTTCACTGTAAATCCTGCTCCCCAGAGGCAACCACCATTAATATATTCTGGGTAGGAATTTTTCAAGGGGCACTTCTGCAATATCACTTTAAAGGGTGAAAAAAAGATAATTGTCTAATACTGTGATACATTTTTAAAGAAAGATGTTGCTGCTGTGATGTGTAACATAGCTGCACAGAGAACTCTGACAGAGCTCGATATTTGAGTGATATCTGCAAATGGTGGAAAAATAGGCTGGATTTATATGAGTGATTTTTGAGGACTGGTGAATAGGATGAAGGACTGAAGGCAGACAAAAACAGTCTCTTCCGTAAAGGTGAATAAAGAGGGATTATCAGATTTTGCAGCAATGACTTTACTTGCTCTGAGCACTTTGAGAATGGATTGCTGAAAAGGTCACTGGTGAGTATTTAGACAGGATTGTTACGATCGCCAACAGCCAGCATGCACTTGCTAAAGTAAATCAGGAATTAGGTTACACCACCATTCATTCTTTTAAAAATAAGGTCTTTAGGTTGGTAGTTCAAGGAGAAAGAATAGAAATAGTGTGCCTGAAGTTAATCAGGTACTTGACATGTGATATCACGATATTTTTTGGGGACAAGATGGAGGTATATGTTCTGGATAGTGGGGAAGTTTGAAATAGTTTGTAGCTACCAGTAGCCAGAGGATGCTATAAATGATGCAACCTCAGTTGGAAGTGGGGGGATCTCTATCCCAAATCCTGTTTTATGTTTTATTTTTGCTGCCTTCTGTGAAAACATATGTTCAGTGTCTTGGTAACATAATAGGTGTGGAATCAGTGATGAAATGCGTGCATGAAAAAAATGAATGAATGATTGCATGAATCTGGGAGGGACCATTTGCTAATAATTTTGGTGACACATTTAGGAAAAAAAACTCCCAAACCTCTTAATCAATGGAGCAGAAGGGTCACTGACCTGCCAAGTGGTAGTTGGGAATGCAAGGACCTCTATTCTTTCATGCAAATCTCTACTTCCAAAGGACAGAGAAGATGCTACCAGGCTGTAAACCTATTTCCTGTCTCTTCACTCCCTGGCTTTATGCTGTGTTAACATTGCAATGAATTCCAGGGGGAACTTGCAGAGTTCCACTGAATCCCTTTTTCTTTGCTAGTGCTCCCAGAGAGTGTCCATGGTTAGCTATTTAGACTTTAACAGTTTCCTATGTATGAGTCTCTTCACTGTAGGAACACTAAAGCTTCTTGTGGCACCCATTTGATGACTGTAGAAGGAAACCCAGCCCCTTGGCCTCTGAGTGCATTCCTATTCCTGGGAAGTCATTTGGTCTCTTATTTTGTCCTCCTTTTAACTTATTTTCATGCCATGTGCATGCAATTCCCTTAACTATTTTCTGGAGGGAGGTTTTAAAATTGGAGCCTGAACTTCAATAGTTTATTCGGCTTGTGCTTAAAAATAACCTCAGAATTCTGAGCTTGCTGGTTTAGCCTGGCCTGGACTTACCACCCAAACTTTCCTTTAGGGGGTAAAGCAAGAATATCCCCATTTGTCCTTTTCTCAGCCCCACATCTATCTGCTCACATATTTCTTCACTTCAGTTAAGAATAGCACATTGATGAGAAATTTACGACCTATTCTCTTAGCAACTTCCAAATATGCAATACAGAATTATTAACTGTGGCCACCATGCTCTACATTACATTCCCAGGACTTCTTTATTTTATAACTGGAATTCTGGCACATTTTGATCATCTTTATTCATTTTGCTCACCACCTACCCCTCACCTCTGACAACCACCCATCTGTCAATTATATCGCAGTTAAAAGAAAATCAGCACTTTGTGAGGAATCAGCCCTGGTAGACTTTGAGGGGAACTCCCCATCAAGGAGACAAGTAGGGACTGGTCCCAACTGTTATCTTGTTGAGAGCATAGTCTCTGCCTGCTCCATCCTCCATCCTTTATATTTCTGTTACTTAAAATGTGGTCCACATTGCCTGGGAGCTCATTGGAAATGCAGAATCTCAGGCTCGGCCCTAGACCTGCTGAGTCAGATTCTGCAGCTTAACAAGACCACCAGGTGATTCATGGGGGCATTAGGTCTGTTCCCAAGACTGGATGGGGAGGGAAGAAGCAGACAGCTAACATTTGTTATGTGGGTAGGCAGGGAGAAAGGGGAAGGGAGGGGAGGGAATGGAAAGAAGGCAAGTCGAAATTGCATGAATCAATATGAGGTGAAAGCAGTCGGAATTTGTGGCAAGTATGACAAAATTGTACCTAAATGCATATGGTAACAGAAAGTTTTTCTCACTTTAATAAAAAACAATTATCATTAGGAGGAATTACTTGCATATTCATATTTTACTTCCTGGCTTGGAAAAGGGTTTTTAAATAGGTTAACTATGCCCCAGGCTTCCTTGGGTCAATATTTCAGCAAACTCTTCATAAAAGGGAAAAAAGTGAATTTCTTCCTAGTTCAGGACACTTTATCAAAAAGCCAGGCTGGGGAGACCATGGGGTCCACTCCTGCAGCAGGCATGTTGCCCAGGAGCTCTCAGGGAGCTTGAGGTCTGATGTGGGGAGACAAACCTATGAACACTCCCACACAAACACCATATCCTGTGTGCTAATCATGTGCTATTAAAGGTACATGCTCAGAACACCATGGGAATTCATGAAAAGAAAACTTGTCTTTGCTGAGAGAAGGAGTCGGAGGTTATACACCAGAGGGTATGATGCTTGAGGTGGTGGGTCTTGGAGACGAGACTGAGTTTGCCAAATATTCTAGAATGAGATGGCAGTGTGCTAAGGCACTAAAGAGGAAGACATGCCTTGGGGACAGGTAGTGTAGTGTGGCTGAAACTCAGGATGCGGGGAAGTGGGAGGTGAGGGGATGCCAGACTGTGAGGTGGGTGGGGCTAGAGCAGAAGAGAACTGAATGCCCGTCTAAGCAAGGCAAGGTTTGAATCAATATTCTCATTGTAGAAAGATAATCTGAAAGGCAGTGTGGGTGATGGATAGATGGGGGTGGGGATGCAGGAGAGAGATGGGGGGCAATGGTGAATGGCAGGCAGTAAGGCTGGGATGAGGGGGAAGTGAGCAGGCAGTTGTAATGTTACAAAACTAGATGGTCGTGAGACATCCACCAAGCAAGTAGAAGGAACCAAGATCATTTCAGAGAAATTCAGAAAAGATTCTGTCTTTACTGCTCTGTGATGGCTTTATTCACAGACGATCCCCCCAAATCTCAAACCTCAAAGTGGAGATTTCAAGTGCTTGCTGGAGGAAGAACAATAACATTCATAAGCTCAGAAGCTGTTTTCTTTGATTATCATATTTGGTTTTGTTTTTCAAGTGATTCTTGCCATTCTTGAATCTCTAGAGAAAACCCGAAGTGTCTTTTACCACCAGGATAGACTTTTTCCGTACAGCCCAAGTTAGTAACTCACAGCCGTGACGACATCCAAAAGTGAGTTTCCAGTCTCTCCATTTTCTTGCAAAACATTGCTCCTTTAAAGGCACATCCATAGGTTGCCACACGTGGAGAAAGAAATCTGGGTAGGAAGATGGGAAGGAGGTTGGTAGAAGTGATAGAAGCCCAAACATTTACGCTGCTAAACTTGAATATTTAAACTTAGAAGCAAATGCCACTTTGTTTTTTGGAAAGCATGTGCCCTGGGGGTGGGGACTGGGACATTATTGTAAACTCCTCTATTTGATTTTCTTCTAGCTTTTTAGCACCCAAATGTCTTAACAGCCAAAACTGAAACTTGATCCCTCTTCATCCTCCTGTACACCATGGTTTCTTGACTAGGGCTCATGGTTCTCTACAGAGTCTTGGAATATTCTGAAGTTGAATGCAGATGTTATGTGTGTACATGTAGCCTTTTGACATTTTCCTGACAGGGGGTCCATAGCATTACAGGAGGCTCTCAAAAGATCCATGACCTAGAAAAAGGGGAAAAAAATCCCTGCCCTACACGTCATCACCCCTCCCCAGCCTCTCACAAACAGATCCTCTCCAGCTCCGTCAGCATGAATCCTCAAACACTGGCCAGCTAACGCTACTGTCCTGGGCTCCCAACCATTTGTCTGTATGACTTGTTTGGCTGCTTCAGAGACACACAGCAATGAGCACACCACAAATCCGAGATTATCATCATCTTCTCAAACTTATGCTCCCTCCTTCGTGTGTGATAAAACACCTTATATTCCTTTTCTACCATCTGCAGCTGACCTATCACTAACTCCAGAAAATATCAGCTGTTTTTGAAAATGTCTTTCCCCCTTTGATTTCCTGTTACTTAGAGAACAGAATCTAAACTTGTAAACAGGGTGTAGGAGCCCTTCAGTGAGTGATCCCAGCATCATCCCCCATCATCACACCGATTCATACTCCACCCACACTGTGCATGTGTGCGTACCTCTCTGTCTTTGTGCAAGCTCGTCCCTCTACCTGGAGCATTCTTTCCTAACTGGGTGCCTGACAATTACATCTGCAAGACTCAACTGTGTCTTCCCTTCTGCGTCTTTCCAACTATCAAGCTACATCCTTCTCCCATGTGTACACATGGTCTTCGGCACAGCGCTAATTCAGAGGGTTTATTCCTTTGCTTCTGTGTCCACCTCTCCAGCAGTGCCCTGAGTTTCTCGAAGGCAGAATGTGGTTTACCTACTGTAGAATCCATAGTGCTTAATGCACAGATCAGGTAGAGTGATAAGCAGAACAATTAAGTGCTTTGCCCTTATGAGCTTACCTTCTAATTGTGGCTTTCTTTTCCTTATTTTACCATTTGCTTCCAGGTTTTAATCATGTGATCGTTTCTACCTGAATGAACATACTTAGCCTGTTTTTTTTTTTTTTTTGAGGAGTGGACCGTCTATTCTCAGGTGTCATTACAGTTAAGATCACAGTGGTCTTAAGTTAGAATTATAGCAACAGTTATGATTATTGTAAAGAGCACTATAGATCACACCGATGGTACACTTACTGTTATGGATGGAATGTGTCCCCCCAAAATGCACATGTTGGAGCTGTAATGCCCAGTGTGGTGGTTATTAGGAGGTGTGACCCTTGGTGGTCATCTCAGGGTGAAGCCCCTATGATGAGATAAGCACCCTTATGTGAGGACACCAAGTGAGGATACAGCAAGGAGACAGGTGTCTGCAAGCCAGGAAGAAAGTCTTCAGCGGGATCCAAACTTGATGGCTCCTTGATCTTGAACTTTCCAACCTCCAGAATTGTGAGAAGTAAGTCTGTTGTGTAAGTGACCCAGGCTGTGGCATGTGTCACAGCAGCCTGAGCTGGCCAAGACATTCGCTGTACACCTATCACTGTGCTAGGCACTTACTTACATTTTCCCTCTAATCTTCACAGGTCTGGAAATAGGCACCATCATCATCATTATTATGCGTATTTTACAGATGAAGAAACTGAGAAAGAAGTAAAGCTACTTGTTTAAAAACTAAGGTCAATGTAATTGCAGAACCAGTGACCTTAACATTTTCTCCTGAACTAGGAATCCAGAAATGGAGGACTTGTTTGGAATAACCAAACCACACCAGCCATATGGATGTTCAGATATATTTTCATTAAAAGAGGAATATTTAGAAGCATTCTACCACAGAGGAATCATTCTGGCTTTACTTCTAATCCCAATTTCCAGAGAAGTTTCAGAAGACAAGAGCCACAATTCTAATGTCTTCAGTATCCTCCCACAATATCTAAATACCCAGCAGTGCGTATTCATGGAAGTTAATTCATTTATTTACATGGGTTTTCCTAAGCACAGCTGAAGGAGGAGGAAGGAGTGAGTCAGAGGACAATGGTACACTCTCCTTCTCTAGAGAAGTGACCCCAAAGCCCGTGATGGTGTGTCACTCATCACCTCTGGTTCAACTGTAACTGTGTTCAATGAATGTATCCTCAGTTGAGGATCAAGATATGAATTATAATCATATAATCATAATTGTATTCCAAGCAGGTAAATGTTTATTAAACATTTGTAACCACAGTGTGCTAAATGCTTTCCATGTTTTCTCATTAAGTTCTTCCAGCAAACCCATGGAATATATATCACTACTAATCCCTTTTATATATGAGGAACATGAGATTCAGAACAAGTTATCTGCTCAAAGTAACACAGAGCTGTGCTTTGAACTCAGGAAGACTGCATCCAGACCCTTAACCATCATGCTGAGCCATTTCCCTAATCCAGGGTAGGATACACACACGATGGGGATATGGTCACTAGGGATGGAGGTGCCTATGGGAGGCAGAGGGGGTAGACTGAAGAAGAAATCAGGTTCTGGAGGCAGGCTGCTAGTGAATAAGTTGTTCAGTAGGAAATTCCCTATCATTTCTAAGGGTCAGTCTTTTTTAAAGGGTTACAAAGATTAAATGAGATAATGCACAGAGAGCCCTCAGTGGAACATGGTAAGTGATTAACCAATATTTATTATTAATATTGCCATTATTGCTAGATGTTTGAATGTATTTCCTTCTTCTGTAAACCAGGTTGCACCTGAAAATGGTACTAAATGACACAAAATTCAGAGTTGGTCAGGGTCATGCATAAAAATGCCCAGACTGAAACATAGCTTATTAAAATGGCTATAGCTTCCAAACATCCCATGACTTCCATTCCATTGCTATGTTAATGAATTGTAATAACCTTTTAAAAGAAAACCTTTTAACATATTTTCTGTTTATCTCAAATATTTCCTTCCTTTGTCCTCAAGGTTGGGCAGTAATTAGACAAAAAATTCTATTTTCCTCTCTTTCTCAGATCCTGCTCAAGTTGAGCAGGTCCTGGCTCCCTGCCCATCCACCTTTATTCCAGATGTTACCCTGGCGAACCTCTCAGGCTGTAACCAGGCAACCACTGGGAAGAGGGCCCTCCTGGCTCAGGGCCTAGAAACAGAAGAAAAACAAACAGGAGGATGTCTTGAGTCTTCTACTTACTTTAGTTTTCCAATCTCATTTCCCTCGAACTTTTATTATTTTTGTAATGGAAACTGGGGGCTGGTATCTGGGCTGTCTGTTCATACACCAAATATCCGGTCTGTTCTGGAGCAGGGCTAGATCTGGGCTCTGGCTGGATTTGACCCTATTGATCCTGATTTGGATCTATGACAGCCAAGGAAAACATTCCTACACCCCCTCTCACCACACTGGAAAGGAAAGCATCGGCCATATGGCTTTGTAGTGATGAAGTTCAGGGCCCAGCAGAGAAAGGGCTCTCAGGCAACTGAACAGCTTTGTACAGATAAACTAGGTACCCAAAATGGAATTTCTCTGCCCAGTTTTAAATCCTGAGACATCTCCTCAATGCACACGCCTCTTACCCTCTTCACCGATTCCCTGGTCTATGGACTAGTCTTCTCTGTGATCCCCCTTCATGTCATGGCTTAGAACTCGAGGTCTCCCTTCATGACCTGTGTTGGAGAGATCATTTTAGATACAAAAGTAATGACATATTCATCTCATTTAATCTCATCAGTGGCTCTCCATAGTCTACAGCCTCATTTCTCAAAATCTGGAACCCTGTCTTTGAGAAGCATCATTCATTTATGCATTCATTCATCACTTATTTCCTGAGTGCCTGAGTTCCTGTCTTCTGCCAGGTACTGACACTCTTCCAGGAACTTTGGATGTGTCAACAGAACAGAGAAGAGTGCTTGCCCCCATGGACTTGCATTCATGGAGGGAGACAGTAAATTCAAAGTAAAAACGTGATAGGTTAAATGGTGTTGAGTGCTATGAAAAATAATATAGTGGGGTCAGAAGAAGTGGGTGCAAGAGCAGAGGCAATCTGTGAACTGAGAACTGAGAAAGTGATAGTTGGGCAGGGATCCATAAGTGGTGAAAGATTCAGCCAAGAAGGGGGTATCTGGAGAAGGAACATTCCAGGCAGAAGGAAGAGTACGTGCAAAGGTCCTGCTGTGGGAGTGTGCCTGGGGCATTGAGTTATATAACAAGGTGGCCAGTGTGGCTGGAGAGATGAGTTCAGAGAGGTAATAGGGGGACATGTTTTATAGTTTCTTTACAACATTATATGGACTTTGCCTCTTACATGAGGTAAGAGGAGAATTCATAGAATTCATAGGAGGGTTTTGAGCAAGTAGTGACATGATCTAATTTACTCTTAGAAAGATCATTCAGGCTCCTGTAGAAAAATGTTTTCCTAAAAGGCAAGGGTCAAAGCAAGAAGACTCATTAGAAGACTATTACAATAGCCTTGCGAGAAATATTGGGGCACTGAACCAGAGGAGTAGTGGTTTGGTTTCTGCCGATACCTCTTGTTTGATGATTCTTTCCAAATAGATATCCATTTTTGGAATGAATTCCCCTAGCTACAGGGAGCTCCCTCCCTACTGAGATTACCTGGACTTACTGTGAGGTGCTTAGAACTTCAGTTATCACTTTTAATGAGCTGGAATTGATCTTTTATAGGTTTCTTTCCTTCATTATTTTGGTTCTATTCCTTGAGTTTGTGACTTTGTTCTCTTTGGCCTCCTTTTCTTCAGACTCTGGACTCCTTCATCATTTGTCACTGTCCAAGCCATGTCTCCCCATCCTGGGCACCCTCCTAGGAGGAAGTTTCTTTAGTTGGGAGGGCTTTATCTCTACCATCTCAGCTGTCTGGGGCTACAAGGGAGCAGACTCTGATCTGAACCTCTACCCTGATGCAGTATTTACTCATTGATCTTTCCATGCCTCAGTTTATTAAGTTATTTGCTTTTAAAGTATCGACTAATGCATTTTCATCGTCTTCCTTTTGGGGCATGGTAAGAGTTAACTTCTAAACAAACTCACACCACTTTGCAGACGACAGCAAACACCCAGTGTAATATTATCCTTATAAAACATATCTTTCCATAATGTGGTCCAAAGCAGAGAGAATATTTTTACTCTAGCATTTCCTGCCATTAACATTTTCCTTTTGCAATCTTCGGAGAGCGTTAGGAGTGAGTTTTGTGTTACAAAAAGCTACATAAACACTCTCACCTTGTAATCCACTATAATAGCATTTGTTAGACCACCATAGGCATTTCTGTCTTCTCTGCCTTTGCTCCTAAGTATAACAACACTAAAGGGTCATTCCTTTCAGAGCTGGATGACATAATGTCTCTTAAGAAGGAGCTGTGAGAGGTAGAGAGTATTATATTGAGATGGTACGGACATTCTGAGAGCAAAATGTATATTCATAAGTTAGCAAAATTCCCACTGCGACTGGGAGGCAACAAGCCACTGCACGTGTATTTCTGTTGGAACTATTTGATAAAATAAAAGTATATCCCCAAATGAGGAACAAATGCATTTTAGATCTGCATTTATCAATTATCAAACACCCATCAAAACCATGGGCTTGGCTCTGTACTTGGTTGTAAGGATAAAAGTATGAGTTGAATCTTTGGTGAACTTTAAGTAGCAAAGAAGGAAAGGTGCTCAGATATTTGCAATGCTAGAAGGAGAAGCCAGAGCAAAAAGCAAGATGTGGTAAAAAGGAGAAGTGACTGACACCCTAGAAATGATTGAGCGGTTCTCCCAGGATATAAGTATAAAAGATAACAGATAGCTCTAATGACACAGAAATAGCATGATTTAGTGTAAAACAGGCCTAATTCTGGAATCTGGAATTCTCCCTTCAGCAGAAATGCCTATGTCCCATTCAATATCCATTTTTCTTTTCTTCCTTAGAAGAAACAAACAAACAAATACTAATTTTATTTAGGATGACAGTACCCAATTAGAAGCCAATATTTCCCAAACTCTCTTATATCTGGGTATGGTCATGTTAGTAATTATGTCCCAATGAGATACAAGCCAAAAGGAGATGTGAAGGCTTCTTAAAGAGAGCTGACAGCGGTGGGAAGTGCCCCCCACTGCTTCTTTCCTGTTGTCTGGAATGAAGATGATAAAAGCTGAAGCCCCAGCAGCCACTTTTGAGACTCAAGGCTACATGGTAAGGATGGTAGAGGCAAAATACAGAGGACATCTAGGGTCTCTGATGAATTTATGGGGTAGTTACACTAGTCCTGGATTGCCAACCTAGCAACTCTTTTACCTGAAAGAAAAATCATCTTCAGTCTTGTGTATGTTGCTTATACTTCCAGCCTTTGCCACTAGCAGTGAACAAAACTCCTGACCCATATATTCCACTTAGTGTTGAAAGGAATATGGAGACGAGCACATAGAAGGCACCCAGTAAGAATACTTTCTCTTTCCTCCACCCACCATCTCTCCTTATAGGAAAACAATTGATTGGAAACCAAAGGAAACTTAGGGAGGGTGATTAAAGAGGCACCATTTTAAGGTGGGAAAGAGGACATTCAAAAGAAAGCTCTAAGGAGGGCTATTATCCTTTTTGTACAACATTTGTTTCAAGTGAGAACTGAAGAATGAAATCTTGGGATGTTTGCAGATTTGTGAAACACACCATACTGTGGTGCCTCTGAGGCACATAAAAAGGTTTTGTAAGGGTCCACTTTAAAGACTTTAGCCAGTCTTGGGCAATGGCTGATAGAGAAGGCCTAGTTTGGGGGCTATGCATGGGAAACTGGACAGGAGGCCAATGAATATCAGAGCTGTTCAGATGGCAACCTTTCGATTTAGGCTGCTTAAAGAGCTCAGTTGGGTTAGGAGGACCTGATATCCTTGGAAAGTATTATGACAGTGAAACACTAGACATCTGGTAAGGGCAACAGTGGGCTCCATAAGAGGATGACCAGAGAATGGGCTCTGGGTTCTGGTGTTGGGAAGTAATGCAGTTAAGATTGATGTCCATTTCCAAAAAGTGGATTTCCATTCAGGTAGCTGAAAGTGTATGAAAGACCCCTAAGTAGAGCAGGCTTGGAGATAGCCACGGCTTAAATGGAGTCTGTGTTACAAAAGGATTTGAGAAAGACCAGCAGGTACCAGCTCTTTATTCAGCTAGCTCTAGTCAGAAGCAGTGGAGGCTGAGAAGGGGTTGTTCCTAGCTGTCCCATTCATTAACTTATTTAAAAACGTTATCAGCGACACATGCTCATACATTGCTGAAAACACAATGAAGGCGTGCCAAGGCTGAGAAGCTGAGAGAAGGCTGTGCTGCAGGTAGGACTCCTGAGGATGCCCAAGCAGACAGCCTAATCTGGAAGGAAAGCATCAAGTCATCTTCAAAAGGTGAGTCTCTGTAGGTCCAAAACAACAGAAAAAATCCCTACAGGAATTTTCATAATAGGTTACTCATAATAGCCCAAAACATAATAGCCAAAGGGTCCATAAGCCGAATAAACTGTGGTATACCCATACAATGGAGTACTACTCAGCAACAAAAAGGTAGAGAAGTACTGGTGCATATGCACCAGCCAGGATGAATCTTGAAAACTACTCAGTGAAAGAATCTCTGCCCATGCTTCCCTTGCCATCCCCACCTCCACACCACAAAAGGCAACTGCCATGCTGATTTTTTTCCACCACAGGTTAGTTTTGCCTATTCTAGAATTTCATATAAGTGGAACATACGATATGTGCTCTTCTGGGTAAGGCTTCTTTCACTCAGCATCATGTTTTTGAGATTCAGCCATGTTGATACCATACACAACATCATTTCATTCTTTAAATTATTATTCCTGAGTGATACTCTGTTGTGTGAATAATCCATGTACTGTTTATTTATGCTCCTGTTGATGGACACCTAGGTTCTTCCAGTTTGTTTTTTTGTTTCTTTATTTTTATTTTATTTCTTTATTTATTTACTACTAGGAATAAAGCTGCAAAGAACAGTCTTCTATGTCTTTCTGTGGACATACATTTTTCATTTCTCTTAGGTGAACACCTTGGAGGGGGACTGTTGGGTATAGAGTAGGTGGTATTTAAATTTATTTAAAAAACCCACTAGATCTTCCCCAATAGTTGTATCATTTTATACTCTTATCAGCAACCTATGAGAGTTCTGGTTACTCCACATAAACATAAAATTGTGTCAATCTTTTTAATATTTGCTATTTTGGTGTGTGTAGGGGTGTTCCATTCTCCAGTGGAGAATACTGTTCTTAAACATATGAAACAAAACACATACACTTACATGGAAAAACATTTATCCTGCAAAACATAAAAATATTTAAAATATTTGAAATACAAATGCGTGGGCTTCTTTTTTAACATAAAATAACAAGGTCTTGGCAGGAGATCAAAATAACTGCAATTCTGAGGCCATAGGAGTACATACAAAATTTCAAGACAGCTGTGATAACTGCACTGATATGAAACTGTGATACGTGTTGTGGACAAAGTGTAAGGTACTGCTAATACAACTGTAATTGTGGCTTATAGTCATAATAAAAGGAAATGTTACATTTCACATGGAAGTTAGTGAAAATGAAGATGTAGTATTTTTTTTACTGAAGTTTACAGTCCCCAGGTTAAAAATCCCTGCTGCAGAGGCTATAAAAACATTCGGTGGAGAGGATGGTAAGATGAGGGAATCTCTTGGGTACTATCTACTTCTGAGATTCGAGGCTATTATGATGCAACCAACTCAAAGGTCAAGGCATCAAGTGAGCTGGATAGAAATGAGGGCTCAGGAGCAATTAGCAAGGAAGCAGGTTGGTGCCCAGAACAGCAGGTGGATGGCAGGGCAAAGGGAAGGAGGCTGGAGCAATCGCAGAGACTGCACTAAGGGAGACAGATCTCAAGTTCTAACTCAGTGGTTCACCATCATATCTGTTCTTCAGAAGCCTTTATGGTGGTTTGTAAAATAAAAATGAAGTGACTTCATTTTGTCCCTGGAGATTTTGATTCAATGGTGTTGGGTAGGGCCTGGAAATAAGCATTAAACAAAATCCATTGGTGGGGTAAATCAACATTGATAATTAAGAGCTATAGTTCTAGATAGGATGTTTGTGCTAGGGTATAACTGACATGTTTGGGGACATGAAGGAATGGGATGAATGGGATGGCAGGCCAGTAGGATCAAGACAGGGAATAAGCTGGGGATGCAGGTGGTTGATGGGGTAAAGTAGGCAAGAGGCTGGGGGACAGCCTACAAGGATCAGGAAAGATTGGGGGGGGGGGAGGCTGTTAGGTAAGATTCCTTCATGTCTTGGATAGACATTCCATCTGGCTAGGCATTCAAGGTATGCACTAGTGCCATTGTGTGTTATTCATGTGAACATGGGTCTGAGCTTGTATTAATCAGTGTTCTCCAGAGAAACAGAATTGGTAGAATACATGGAGACATGTATGAGAAGAGACGACTTTTAAGAATTGGCTCACGTGGTTATGGAGGCCAAAAGTCCCATGCTTGGCTATCTGCAAGCTGAAGGACTGGAAAAACTGATGGTGACTAATAATTCAGCCCAAGGTCGAAGGCTGAGAATCTGGGGGCTGATAGTTTAAGTCCCAGCATGAGTCTGAAAACCTGAGAACCAGGTGTGCGGATGTCCAAGGGCAGGAGAGGATGGATGATGTCTCAGCTCAGGCAGAAAGAGCGAATTCACCCTTCTTCTGCCCTTTGTGTGTTCAGGGCCTCATGGGATTGGATGATACCCACCCCCTTTGAAGAGGTCTGGCTGCTTTACTCAGTTCGCCAATTCAAATGCTAATCTCTTCCTGAAACACCCTTCAGACACAGCCACAAATAATGTTTTACCAGCTACACTGGCATCCCTTTAGCCCACTCAACTTGACACAGAAAATCAACCATTACCATAATTTACAGCTGATAGAAATTTTAAAATAGTTTTCATTCCCCGCTTACCTCACTTATGCTCAGTGTCAGGTGCTGAAAAACTCCAGTGTTCAGAAGCACCCAATTATCAATAATGGTATCTAGATTTTTGTCTTTGTGTTCTGAGTTCCAGTATTTTTTTCCTTTAATGTTTGGGTAGAAATCAAAAGCAGCGGTGCCAACTGAACTCACTAGAAACATATGCCAGTGATACCAGACTGGCCTCTGAACAATGCAGTAGATTAGACTAAACATTTCACCACACCCGCTTAAACAGTTGAAGGTCAATGGCACATGTATAGGTCCAGTTGGCCCGATCGTCTGTAATTTCAAACAGATTTCAATAAAAGTTGGTTTGGATAGAGCAGCTGTAGAGTTAGATGAAGAGAATACAAAATCATGACATGGTTGTTTGTAATAGAAATTGTCTATATATAGGATTATCCTCAAAACAGTCACCTTGAGAGATTAACTACCTAAGACTTCCAATGTTCCACAAATTCCTGGGGCTCCTTTCTGGGAATTAGCTCCAGAGTCATTTCTAGGATCACAAACTGTGATCAGTAGGCATCTGGAATCTGGTATATGTGCTTTCTGACATTCACGTGGCCGTACCTGCCAGCTGAGCTCTCTGCCATTTGCTGGATGGGAAGCTCCAGCCGTCACTGTCATTCCCAGCACTGCCACTGGCCTTGTTTTGACACGGCATCCACTGAGCGTTCCACAGTGAGAGCCCAAGACCGAGAGAGCCAGTACCACAGAGGCTATCAGTTCCTGCCCCACTTCCAAGCTGAGAGGTAGTTCTCCATCACTGAGCATGGAAGTGCATTCTCTCCATGCCAGAAGAGCTGGGCCACACAACTCTGAAGTGTGGATGTGTTAGTGTTCCAGAGGGACACCTTGATTGAAGAGAAGTAGAGGACAGGAGCGAGTGACAGATAAAGCCAGTCCCCTTCTTTTACTGATGGGCTATTCCAAGGGTCTGTTGGTTCTTTATGACCAATTCAGGGACACCCCGTGTGAACCAGAGAGCAGGTGCGCTTTCTCATGATCCTGCGGCCACTGTAGTAAAGCATCACTTTGGATTTGCTTTCCCTCCTGCCTCACTTCCCTTTCTTCTTCGCCCTCCCTGTGTTGGGGTTGTGCCCCCTACCACTGCATGAGCACATGTCTGTCAGGCTGTTCTCTAGGGAGCATGGTCTAACACTGCAGACTACTTGTCTTTTCCATGAGACTCATTCAAACTCAAGGAACAACAACAAAAAAATCTCCCTCACATTTAGAAAAGTATTCCTGATATGCTGAAAGAAAATTCCCTAAGTAGCTTCCCAAAGGAAACAGTAGTGAAAGCAAGGTATGACCATCCCATGGGTTGGGAAGACCACCACATATTTTTGGAGTTACATGCTGGGATATGTTTGTGTTAAATAAACAAGGATACAAACAACCTGAAAATTTTTATCTAAAACAATCTTTCATTCTCTTACCCCGTTTGCTGTATTTTCCTCCATAGCTTTTCTGAGTATTTAAAATTAGATGATTCCCTCTCTTCTCCTCTCTCATTAACTTATTAAAATGAAAATTCCATTTCTGTCATGTTCTGTTTAGCACCTTAAATAGAGGAGCTAGAATCCTTTTACCACATGGTCAAAAGAAATTCTTCAGCATTCATTTATTCATTCATCTATTGATTCACAGATTGAACAGACATTTAGGCAAATGGAGCTGTTTCTTCAAATTCTCTTCCAAACAACATTTTAAGTGTCTGGATATTTTCCTCAGCAACATTTCTTATGGCTGAGAGTCCACTACCCTAGAAGAACTATGTGTTGGGTTCAAGTAGAACTGATATTCAGTTAATATGCACACATACAAATTAACCAGCTGATAAGATCATGAAATACTTCCATTTCAGTTAATAAGTAGTATAATACCTGTGAGAAACTATATGATTAATTTACATGTAATATTATTTCTGATATACACTTATTAGTTCAAGGCAATCATCACAGGGTATCCTGGTGGTCATTGTTAAATAGGTTTTTTGACACAGAAAGACTGAATTTATTATAAAGATACTGAGCAAAGGAATATCTCAGATTGTATTATAAAAATTAGGAAACTTTGAATGTAATTAGTTCAGCAGAGGCTGGAAGAGATTTATACACCATAAGTAACATTATTGTGATAAAGGGAAATGTTTTATGTGATGATTCAAAACTATCTAATGATGCCATGAGACTAGTCCCTGTGAAATCTGGCCCTGACATTAGTGTGAGCATGGATAACCCCATTAGGCTGCTGAGTGGGCCAATGTAACAGCAGTGTGGGCGTGGGTGACTCCCTATGCATAGCTCCATATTGACCCAGACTGGTGGTGGCATTGGTAAGGACGGGTCAAAGGGCAGGCACTCTAGGTCTGAGTCATGTAGAAAGTGCTGACATCCAGGGATGGGCCTAGGTGTTCTTTAGGGTCAGCACTCAGCTATCCTCTGGATGTAGTGACATGCTGGACATCAATAACCTAAAGACTCTCACCTATGGAGGGAGAGTCATTGGACATGTTTTATGCCATTTGTTATGTGAAATGATCACTCAGACAGGGACATCATTAGCTAGAGACCCACATTCAAGAAAAGACTACACCAGCAATTTCTCCAAATCAACATGTGATTTGGAAATTATTGTAATGCTTTGATGAATGTTTTGTACCATGACTGCTATGAATGATTATGATGCCTAGTTAGCAGGGTATTTAAAATTCTACCTATGTTTTTGCTGTTGTAATTGTAGTGGTATAATTATACCTGTTCTCTCTGTGGAAATCATTTTAAAAGGAGCTTAAAGAAGCTGCAAAAATAGTGCACCATTCCTGTGTACCCTTCCCCCAGCTTCCCCCAGTAATAATCATATCACATATGACCATAGTACAGCACCCAAATCAGGAAATTAACATGATATAATACTATTAGCTTGAGTTCAGAACTTTTCAGGTTTCACCAGGTTTTATGTATGCTCTTGTGTGTTGGGGGGAGGGAAGGATTACCTCTGTTTTTAGGGATTCTTTCTTTAGGCTCTCGGTGTCAGAGCCGTGGAGGGTTAGTCATTGCTAAGCAGAAGTAGAGCTATATACATGCGTGTAGCCCCACATACTCACATTCCTTTCACTTAAGAATATTCATCCCATATGGAGAAATAGACCATGTTTATTAATCACTCCAGAAAGTATGTAATTTCATTAGATAGGGCTCTGTCTCTGGGCATTGAGTCATAGGAGGGAACGGCTCCCCAGCGACCCAGAGCTCCTACGACACGCTCTGTGGAGACCATACTTTGGGGCCAGCTGCTCAAATGCATTGCTGGAATCCCAGGCAGAAACGTGTAATGGCATGCCAAGGGCTGCTGAGCTGTCATAGCTCAAGCAGAGTTATTTGTGGCTTCCAAAGAGGGGCTATAACCTTTTATGTTATCCACAAATCTCAGCCTTCAGGAGGCAGGGAGAAAATGCAACCATGCTGTTTGACCTAACCAGCTCTTCCCCACCTTGCCCCCCTCCCCCTCCTACTAGCATTCTACTCACAGCCCTGGGAAGCCTGCATAGCTGTCCCAGAAACAAGGACATGATACTGGATACTTCCTTAGTATTGCATCAGAGTCACCTGAAATGGCCAGGCATCCCTTCTGATAAGACAAGGGAAGGTCTAAGAGAGTTGACAAAGTGGACACTTTCTAATTTGAGGTCCTGAACATTCTGTGTTCTTTACAAGCAAGACAGAAAGTCTAACTTCTTGACTGGGGCATTTTGAATGGCAGCTGTGCCCCAGGGACACTCATGTGCATATCTTCACCAGGCCAGTTAGCATGCCACAACTCAAGAGTATCTCTCGTACGCTTTGCAGGGCACACGGAGAAGGGTTCTTTTGTGGCCACTTCATGTAAAGGCAGGGTTTTAATTATCTTGTCTCTAGCAACTTCTTTGATTTACTTGTTTTGTTTATTTATTTATTTCATATCACACTTACTTATTTAATTCAAGGGAATTAGTGAAATGATTAAAAGTCTGGGCTCTGGAATCAGTCTTGCTTTTCACACCTATCTCTAATACTTACTGGCTGTATGACCTTGAGATTTAGGCTAGTGTTACGGTTGAATTATGCTCCCCCCAAATCTGTATGTTGAAGTCCTTACCGTCTGTCCTAAGAATGTGATATTTGGAGTTAGGGTCTTTATACGGGTAATCAAGTGAATCTGAGATCATGAGAGTGGGTCCTAATCCAATAGGACTGGTGTACTTATAAAAAAAGGGGGAATTTGGACAATGATGTGCACCAAGGGAAAACACCATGTGAACATCAAGGTAGAGATTGGGTGATGGTTCTACAAGCCAAGGAACGCCAAAGATTGTCCACAGACTACCACAAGCTAGGGGAGAGGCCGGGGACAGCTTCTCTCTCACAGCTCTCAAGAGAGACCACCCCTGTCCACACCTTGCTCTTGGACTTCGAGCCTCCAGAACTGTGAGACAGTAGATGTTAGTCGTTTGAGCTGCTCAGTTTGTGGTGCTTTGTTACTGCTGTCCAATAAAACTAATACAGCTAGTTACTCAGCTCTTTGAGATTTAATTTTCTTATCCCTAAAATGCAAATGGTACCTTTAGCAGCAGTTCTCAGTGTGGTCCCTGGACCAGCAGCATCGGCATCACCAGGCAAGTTGTTAGAAATGCACATCCTCGGGTCCCCACCCCAGATGTACCGAAGCAGAAATCCTGGTGGCAGGACTCAGAAATCTGTGCTTTCACAAGCCCTCCATGTGATCCTAGTGCATACTTAAGTGTGAGGACTTACAGTATTGTAGAAAGGATTATATCAGAATAATATATTTAAACTTCTTAGCATAGTGCCTGACATAGTAAATACTAATATATGATAAACCACAATAAGAACTTCTCATTTACAGAACATATAAAGTGTTCCAGCTACTAGAGGTGTAAAGATAAATAAAATAGAGATGTTCAATAAACTGGTAGAATTCAGAACCATGGAAAACCATATGTGCAGTGATTAACAGTAATGCTCTTAGGTGTTATATTATTGTTTAAAATATGCTTTGGGAACATAGTAGATAACAGGGGCAGTGCAAAGTCATGGCAGATGTTTTAGATAGATAGATGTAATTAAATATAGGAAGCATCTCCAAAGTGTGATTTATTATTATTAAAATAATGTTTGTTTAGCAATTCATTTTATCTTTTAACTTCTACTATCTAAATGAGTTCTCACAACAGATGTGTGGTATAAGACTCTATAAGGGGAATAATAATAGATTAAGGACAAAATAATACATAACATGTTATTGTTGGGAGGATGAAATGAAATCATGTCTGCAATGTGCTTAGAGCAGGACTAGGCGTATAAGTAGCCATCGTTAAATTTTGCTACTATTATTATTTTTCTACATTATTTTCACTGTTCAAATATAGAACTGAGGCTCAGAAAGGCAAAATATCTTGCAAAATAACTCCTACTTTATTAATGTTGATCTGGAGGAATGCCACCCAAGGACCCAGAATCCCTTAAGGACCTAAATGGTCAAGAAAGAGCCTCCTTTCAAGCCTTCAACAGATGGTCCCCATCCTTGCCTATTTCTAGGTGCCCTGCAAACTCTCAGCATGAGACACACACATTTCCCTCTGCCTGTACTACGTTCCTATGCTTGCCCCACTAGAATGCCTGCCACTGTAACTCAGGGCCCCATTCAAATAACTGTTAGAGGGCTTCTCTCCTCAGTGCCTGCACGCTTGGGTGTTCCTAAGAGAACAGTCAAGCCCTGGGATTACGATTTGGGATGTGCAGTCAGAATGGTGGACATTTAGAGTAAAGGGAATGCTATCACGCTACAAGACCATCCAGACACTTCAGAAACCATTTTGCTCTTTCCCTTTTGGCTTGAGGCTGGTCATCAAGCCAGACTTGCCGTGGAAGTGTGTGCTTCCATCTTAGTCCCTGGGGTTTGTGCAGGAGAGACAGAGAAATTTCTGGCCATTAAGGGATGTGGAGTACATGAGCGCTGAAGTGAGACTCTGAGCCTCGAAGCAGTCGGCTCATGAATGACGACACTGTATCCTCCATGAACCTCCAACTTGAAATCATTTGTCCTCCTATTTTGAAGTCTTATGAGCCCTGACCCAGCCTCCCACTCCCGCACTCTCTCTGGCCATTCTGTTCTAGCAAGCCTATGCTATTCACTTACTTCTCTGAGTGCTGGAACCCCAGGAGTCAGGTGTGTGTTGGCAGAGGAGTGTATGGCAAGGGAAGGGGCTTCTTGAGTTGTTGTTAACAACTGCTTCTGTGGCAACCTCTGCATTTGGCCCCAGACCATTCTGAGGGAGCTTGTGGGGAAATACAGCCTAATAACGTCTCTATTTTTATCTTTTCCTCTTTTCCCCACCTCTTTACAACTCTAATTTATTTCTTCCAACTTTCTACCCTTGTTTCTTGAGAGCCCTTTCATGTTCCCCCAGCCCCACTGCTCTTGACCTCATGACTGACATTCTGGGGAGTGATGTACACCTATTAACACCACACCCTTCCTGCCGCATCTGTTCTATGGCAGGGCTTGGATATACGCTGTAAACACTCCAGCATGGGAGTAAAAGAGGGAAAGGCAGTGTCCCTTTGCGCTGTAAGAGTGGATGCCAACATCCTTCCACCCACGGGAAACTGACCCAAATGATTGGAGTCAATTCTTCCCCAACATATGCACGCATCCCCATATGCACACATACATTTCATCCAATTTATTGACCTATTTATTGAGTACCTATATTTTGCTACACTTGGTCAAGTCCTTGTAGATACAACTGACAGTGAAAAAAACAGATTTAACTCCTACTTTATTAATGTTGTTTTGGAGGAATGCCATCCAAGGACCCAGAATCCCTTAAAAATCTTAAAAATAGCCCTTTGTGTTAAGTTAGAATCCCTTCCTATGCTGATAAGCCCATCTCTCTGATGGCCGGGAGTTATTCTGGTTTTCCTTTGAAACAACAGGGTGGGTAGGAAGTAAAATGGCAAGAATGCAGGAACCAGAAGACTTGAGTAGGAATCCTGTTTCCTCCCAAACCCTTCAGGTGACCTTGGACAAGTATAGTCTTTTACCTGTGGGGTAAATACCTAGATTGAGAGGTTGAGCTCTCTGGAGAACCAGTCCCGGAATGTGGCCAGCTGGGCTCTGAGGCAGTGAGGAAGCCTAGCATTCAGCCTGACCTCTTTTTTGTCCTTGCCCCTATAGTTACAGTAATGCTGGCCGCTGTGACCGATAAACACTCAGTGGTCTACCACAATTCACGTGCATTTCCCATCCACATGAAGTTCAACTGGTGAAGGGATCTACAGCCAGGCCCTTGGCATCCCAAATTGCCATGGGTTGTGTGATCTTTAAGATGTGGATTCTAAGGGTCCTCTGACTATGGGCATTTACCCACCAAATGAGGGATGAGAGAGGAAGGAATTCAGAGAAGTGTTATAGGCTAGGCTGAAAGAGGTGTGCATCACTTGACCAAATTCTATTCATCAGAACTCAGGCTCATGGTTTTATGTAACTTCCAGGAAGGCTAGGAACAAAGTCTACCTGTTTGCCTAAGAAGAAAGGGAAATAGATTTGCTGAATGCTTAGTAGCCTCTGCCATAGACCTTCTTAAGAAAGTAAAGACAAATTTGGACTTTATATTAAAAAAATATATACAATATGAAAAGGTGGTGATTTTTCTTTTTTAGAGTTTAACACAATCCCTAGAGCCACAGTCCCTAGGATAAAAAGCCCAGACACCCAGACCCTTAGAGAGAAGGGTCAGCTAACCAGTGATGGATATGTGCTAATGTCATTTGGGAGATTCTTTAGTAATAAACAGACCTTGGTTGAAGCCTTTGAGAATTGATTTTTAGAAAGAGAAAGAGGGATTGCTATTGGCATCAGTCAAGCACGGCTGTTACCTGCTCAGCCTGTTCAGATCAGTTCCGGGGGGGATGTAAATTGTCAAGAAGATTTGGCATATTTCCTCTACAGACCCATCGACAGAACCCCCTCCAGTGGGGAAGAAGGAAGCCTAAATGGAGAAGGGCAGGAGAGAAAGTATCTTATTTCCTCTATCCCATGTTACGTCTTCCTACCTCAGTGCTGAGCCAGTGAGTGAAGGGGTTCCATAGGGCCTGGGGCTCATCTACGGAATCCCAGAGCATGTGCAGATGGTCCCCCATTTACCATGGTTCAATTTAATGATTTTTTTTTTTACTTTAGAATGGTGCAAAAGTGATAGGCATTCAGTAGAAACTGAACTTTGAATTTTGATCTTTTCCCAGGCTAGTGATATGGAGTATGATGCCGTCTCACGGTGAGCTGCAGCACCCAGTCAGCAGCACAATCATAAGAGCAAACTGGTGCACTTCACAGCCATTCTGCACCCAGACAACCATCCTGTTTGCACTTTCAGTATAGGATTCGATCAACTATCAATTATATGGGACATTCGACACTTTATTGTAAAAATAGGCTTTGTGTCAGATTCTGCCCAACTGTAGGGTAATGTATATATTCTGAGCATGTGTCAGGGAGCCTAAGCTAAGCTATGATGTTAGGTAGGTTAGGTGCATTAAATGCATTTTCAATGTATAATACTTTCCATTTGCAATAGGTTTATGGGGATGTAACCCACTGTAAGTTCAAGAAAATATGAACTCTCAAGGTTCCAGTGCTACTGGCTCATCAAGCTTCTCTCTGTCATCTCCATCTACCTACTGGGTCAAGAGACGCTGAGCATGAGGCCGACCAAGCGAGAAGCTGGGAGTATGGGGTTTAGGGCCCAGCCAGTAACTGACAATGTTCAGTGAACTCCGTAAAGCAGCAGAAGTTCTCATTACAGAACAAGGACATGGTATCATATCCAAAGCATGAACTTTGGGGAGAGAGGAATTAAATATGAATTCTAACACTGTGACTTCAATTTTCAGTCTCTGTTTAGCATCTTTTAAAATGGGGGAGATGACACGTACTCCTCAGAGCTGTTAAGAAGATTAGATCAGGTAACTTCCCTAAAGTATGCAACACAGTGGGCACATGGCATGTGGTAAATGTAAAGAGCTGTCTGCAGAGAGAAGAAAAGACACAAAGCAATTCCTGCAGCGAGTACATATGCAAAACCGTACAAACTTAAGGGCCATTACTAGGAACCAACAGAAATTTGGAGGTAATATTATATTTCTGTAAACTAATGTCATAAATGGGATTTTTTTGAAGTCAGTCTGGAATGGTCTATATTTATATACATCTTAAATTTACCAAAAAACAAGATTAGGGCTCCATCACTTTCCCTCACCCTCCAAACACAGGAGACAGGGAGCTGAGGCTGGTGGGACTGGTGATTTCATTGACTTCAGCAGATACTCACGCGGAGTTCTAGGAGTTCCTGTCTTTGGGGGAGGAAGACAAGTTCCTTTTGCAGGAAAACATGTAAGGACAGGGACTGAAACCCAGCACTACTCTGTCCGGAAGCATTCTTCATTCCCCAAATCAAGTGGAATAGATGGGATTTTCCGCAGCCTCTTTGCTTATGTGTCCCGGAGCCATGAACGTACACCTCCTTAACTGAGTCCCCTCGTCCTGCGAGCAGGGAGAGAGAGTAAGGGACTTTCCCCTGTCTTCCTTCCTCCTATCTCTGTCCTTCAGAGCATAGCACACATACAGATGGTACCGGGCGAGCCACGTCCAGGAAAACAAAAACCAAAACACTACGGGGTCTCACTTTGGGGTGGTACAATTTGTAGGTATTTCTCAATTTGCAAAGGGAGAAGAGTCATCTACATGGAATGCTAAAGAGAATTTTAGTGAATTGGGGGATGAGAGAGAAGAGAGAGCCCCCTAAGTGAAAATAGGTCTGATATTATCTGATAATCAGCTGACCATCGACTCCCCTTCCTGCCACTGGAGTCGCTGTACATAGCTTGATTCTCATGTGTAGAAATTTGGGGGCCTTGCCACCCAGGCTCAGGGAGAGTGACTAAGCATTTTGGAACGGTCCATTTGAATACCACACAATAGAGAATGGCATACAGCATCCATGGGAAAGATGGACAGACCACAGAAGGAAAATTATTTCTCTGCAGCCGACCAGAGGAGCCTCAAAGAACAGGGTAGGAGGCAGACGCATGTCTGAAGTAGGCTCCTCCAAGATGCTGAGGCAAAAGCTTGGGCGCCCACAGTTTATACAGAAGATGATTCTAGAATGCACAGCTACGGTCATGGAGAAAGAAAGACAGGGAAAGGAGAACAATCCATAAATGACCTTCTGTTGAACAATCTCCTGAAAAACTGCATATAATACATCTGTGAATTCTCCCACCTGTGACTGCCTCCCACCTCCCATGGGCTGAGGGTTGCTCCTTACCACATACCTCTGCACCCAGCCTGAGTGTGGTCTGCGGAGAGACCTCAGACAGAGAAGATGGAAGGGGAAGGCGCTTTACGTGTGAAGCTGGGAACTCTGGTGGCCTGAGAGAATTGGGGGGCTGAGCACCACCAGCATCTACTGCAACAGAATTGAAATGCAGAGTTCACTTTCTTCACATCTTCAAAGCCAGTAAGAAGCAGAACTAACACTGGAACATAGGTCCCTTGGGCCGCAAATTATTAGGAGCTCAGAAGAAAGCACAGTTTGAAATAAAATTTAACGTCAGCACATGACCCACTGGATTATAAAAGTGTGATGACTCATTCCCTAAGATAGAAATTGAGATATCACTTCTATGAAGTAAGAAGAAATGGAAGGAAAATAGAGTGGATGAGAACTAAATTCATATGAAATGATTGAAATAATCACTGGAAGCATTAACAAGCAGAATTGACAGTGTGGAAAATTGAATTAGCTAAGCAGAAGCTAAACCCAATACATAAATGGAGAACACAGAGATTAATAATAACAGGGAAATGAGGGGAATGTGAGAAAACTTGACATTGAGCATGGAGTGTCAATATGCAAATAACAGAATATCTTATAGATGGTATGGGGAAGTGGATGATCAATACTATAGCAATAGAAAGCCATGATCAGATCTTCTAATATAACAAACATATTCATAATAAAAACATACACCATCAACTCACTAAGAGCTATATTGCTAAAGGCCTGTTGGAAGGATTTTGAAGTAACAAAAGGAAGACTGAAAACCAAATTTGCTATCAGTAAAGAAGACTACTGATTAGGAATGAATAGAGCTATGATGTATTTTTTTTGGTATAACACACAACTATACACATAAAAAGATATGCCTACTTCTGTTTTGCGTACCATCTACTACAGATTTTACAGCTGTTGTTCTGTATGGTAAATTAGATACTTGTAGAATGTCAGATATTTAATTTTCCTTACAATCAAGTCCAGTACGAAACCACTCACCCCACATGCATATCAAATACTTCTACTCCTTTCAAAGTTTTAAATCTAAGAAGTTCCCTTGCAGAGAATAAGGGACAAGTTTATGGAAGGCCATTCCTGGTCAACATATCTGTCACCTTGATTGCCCCCACAACTCGTACACTGCAGCTGTCCACCACTCCAAATGTCTAACACTTCTCCAACTCTGTAATCCGTACACATTTATCTTTGCATTTGTTTTTTAAAAGTATTTTAAAAATGGGATATGCTTTACATGCAATAGAGTTCACCTTTCATAGTACAGCCATGTAATCACCACCATAATCAAGGTGAGGAACAATTCCATTATGCTGAAAAATTTCCTCATGCCCTTCATGGCCAACCCCTTCCCCCATCTGTGCCCATGGCACCTACTAATCTGTTTTCTGTTCCTTTAGTTTTGAAATTTCCAGATGTTTTGTAGTTGTTGAATCTGCCTTCTTTTATTTAGAATGATGCATCTGAACTTTTTTCCTGTTGTTCCATGTATCAGTGTGGGGGCCCGGCCTATCGCTGAGGCTGAGCCCCACTCTAGCTGGCTTCCTGCTCACCACCCTTTATTGGTTGGGTGACTGAATATAAGGGAGCCCGCCGGGAGGGAGAGGAGCTTCCCGACAACTGCTGTAACCACCGTGAGAGATTAGACAATAAAGCCTAGAGAAGAATCAAGACCTTGGGCGTGTTGCTTCGGTCCTTGAAGGGTCGCGACAAGTGGTGCCGAACCCCGGGAATCACTAAACCTCGTCGTGACCTGATCCACTGACCCTGGCGCCTGCCGATGAAGTAGAGCTTCCAAGGAGGGTGAGTGGATCGGCGAGCAAACTGAAAGTATACGTGGCAGGGCAGACGGCAGGCAGTTGCGGTGGGTGTTTATGTGTGTGTCCTGTTAGTGTTTGTGACATTGTTTATTATAATATATGGAATGAGGAGGCGCCAGTGAAGGTTTGCAGAGCAGCGACGAAATCAAAAGGTTTGCAGAGTGGCGACGAAATCAAAAGGTTCGCGGAATTAGCAACGTAGTCCATCTAAATCATAACTAGGATACTTGCCCCTTTAGAGAGAGGATGGGGACGGAGGCCTCTAGGAACCTCTGAAAGCGCTCCTTAGAGCTAATGGAACCCCTTTGAAAACGAAGACTGCCAGGGCATTCCTGAACACTATAGAGAATCATGCCCCATGGTTCTTAGATGAAGGAAAGATCACCAGCCCTTTATGGGACAGGCTGGGGGATGACCTACGCCGGGCAAACAAGAGGGAGCCCCTTCCACCAGGGACAATCCCTATTTGGGGTCGAGTAAAAAATTGCCCGAAGGGACAGAAGCCAAGCTGCCGAGAGGCCATCCAAGAGGGGGAGGAAATATTAGAGGAAGTACAAGAGCGTGCCTCCGCAAAGGCATCGGAAGGGGGATCTGAACAGGGACTGCCATCTGATGAGGATGAAGATGGGGAACTTTTGGGGGACGAGCTAGAGAACAGGTTTAATAGCAGAGTTAAACTAACCACAGAGACTCTTTACAGTGAGCAGCCTAATGCCATAATGAAAAAACAGGGGTACGCGGGCACTAGAGGACTAGGGAAGGATCTCCAAAGGAAAGAACAACCAATCCTTTTAGCAGGGAGACCGCCCAAAGGGCCCGGAGGACCAGGATTGGGTTTTTCTTCGGGGCCACTGAGGGAAAACAGCCTATAGAAATAACATGGCAGTCAAAAAGGCCCGTGTGGGTACCTCAGTGGCCCCTCACCAAAGAAAAGAAGGAAGCAGCCCACACTTTAGTACAAGAACAGATAGCAGCTGGTCACCTCCAGCCCTCTACCTCGCCATGGAACACACCTATTTTTGTAATTAGGAAAAAGTCTGGCAAGTGGAGATTACTCCATAATCTCAGGGCAGTGAACAGACAGATGGAGCTTATGGGACCTGTACAATTAGACCTTCCTCTCCCTGTGGCCCTGCCCAGAGGATGGAATTCTGTTTCTTCTCCATCCCGCTTCACCCCAGAGACTGTCAAAGGTTTATTGCCACAGGGCATGGCTAATAGCCCCACCATGTGTATGTAAAGAAGGCCTTACAAACTGTCAGGAAACAGTTTCCCCTGATAATCATCTATCATTATATGGATGACATCCTTTTGTGTCATGAGAGCAGCAGGGAGCTAGAGACAACCCTCAGGGTCAGGGTATGGTGGAACGCACCCACCTCACCCTCAAGAATGCCTTATATAAACAAAAAGGGGGAATAGGAGAAGATTTTAGAACACTGGACAAAAATGGCCGCAGTGCAGCAGAGTGGCACGGCCAACAATCCAATCCAAAACACATGCCTAAAGTTTTGTGGAAGGATGTGTTGGAAGGAACATGGAAAGGCCCGGACCCAGTGATAATCTGGACCCGAGGCTCGGTTTGTGTTTTTCCACAGGACCAGCAGAACCCCGTTTGGGTGCCTGAACGTCTGATACGCAGAGTGGAAAACCCCGGAGCAGAGGTACAAGATGATCACACTGCTTCTGCTCCTGCCGTGGATCCTACAGCAGGCGACGGCGGAGCCGAGCTGCAGCTGCAGCCACTGCCGTGCTATCACCATTCCTATGGCAGAGACGCTGAATGGTCTGTCCCAGGCCACTGCCTCGGCAATGACAGCGCAGAACGTCATCAACGGCCATTTTAAGAATGGGATGGCCTTGGTCAACCAATGCATGAACCTTCTTCAAGAACAATTGGACCTCTTGGGGGAGGTTTTGTCTGTGGGCTGCATCCATTCTTATACGGGGGTGTATTACTGGTACTCCTTTTCATAATTATTCTAAAGCTGCCAACTTGTCCAGACAGTTAGGCAAGATGTTAAACGCCACCAAAGCCTGGTCAGGTGTAGGTGTCATAGGAATATTGCTAATTGCGGGCCTCCTCCTGCTTGGGAGGAAAGTCTGTTCCATACAAAAACAGCAACGGGGAGAACGGAAGGTCCTGTTGCAGGCCATGGCAGCTCTAGAGGAAGGCATCTCCCCTAGAGTATGGCTTAATATGCTGGATCAGTAGTCAAGGACGGGTAAGATCGGGAGCTGCGCATATCAACCTAAGACAGGGCGCAGACCTAAGCTGTCTGTTGCCTGAGGACGGGTAAGAATGCCGCAGACTCCGGACGACCTAAGACAGGCATGATCCTGACAGCCCTTTGGTTATAAAACAATAAAGGGGGAGATGTGGGGGCCTGGCCTACGGCCGAGGCTGAGCCCCACTCTAGCTGGCTTCCTGCTCACCACCCTTTATTGGTTGGGTGACTGAATATAAGGGAGCCCGCCGGGAGGGAGAGGAGCTTCCCGACAACTGCTGTAACCACCGTGAGAGATTAGACAATAAAGCCTAGAGAAGAATCAAGACCTTGGGCGTGTTGCTTCGGTCCTTGAAGGGTCGCGACATATCAGTAGTGGACTCACTTTATTGCTGAACAGTATTCCATTTTATACATGTATTATAGCTTTGTTTATCCATTCATCTGTCAAAGGATATTTGGATTGCTTGCAATGTTGGATGGTTATAAATGAAGCCACTATAAACATTTTACATACATTTTTGTGCAAATTTATGCTTTTATTTCACTTGCATAGTTAGGATGGAAATTTCTAAGTTTTAAGCCTACCACTTAATTTTACAAGAAAACGTTCAACTGTTTTCCAAAGTAGGTGTACCATTTTAAATTCTTATCACCAAAATTTAAGTTCTAGTAACAATGTTACTAGAATTTGGTATTGTCTTTTTTCTTTGTTTCCTTTCTACAAAGCATGTGGTTTTAATTTGCATTTCCCTAATAACTAATGATAGTGTGCATCATTGCATTTCCTTATTTGCCATTTATGTGTCATCTTTTGTAAAATATCTGCTCAAATCTTTTGCCCCTATTTAATATTAGGTTGTTATCTTGAGTTTTGGAGGTTCTTTATGTATTTCCGACTCAAGTACTTTATAAGTAAGTGTTTTTGCAAATATTTCCTCCTAGCCTGTGGCTTGCTTTTTCATCATCTCAACAAAGTCTTTGGCCTCTCCCCCCAGTGGCTTAAGTCTTTGGATTTATGGGGTTGTGTTTGGGGCTGTATTGTGTCCTTTCCAAAATTCGTATGTTGAAGTCTTCACCCCCAGTTCCTCAGAATGGGACCTTGTTTTGAGATAGGGTTTTTACAGAAGTAATCAAGTTAAAATGAACTCATTAAGGTCGGCCTTAATCCAATATGATCAGTGTCCTTATAAGAAGAGGACATGTGTACACAGACAAACAGTGGGAAGATAATTTGAAGACAGAGGGAGAAGGTGACTATTTGGAAGCCAAGGAGAGAGGCCCGAACAGATCCATTCTTTACTGCCCTTAGATGGAACGAACCCTGCTAATACCTTGGTTTTGGACTTCCAGCCTCCAGAACTGTGAGAAAATAATTTCTGTTGTTCAGCCACCCAGTCTGGGGTACCGTGTTATGGCAGCCCTTGGAAAGTGGAAGATCTGGGTGGATTTCTTTTCTTTCCTTCCTTCCCCAGGCCTGTAATATAAAGGCTGTTTTCTCCAGATTCCTGCTTGCCCCTATTCTTTCTTGTCAACAACCAGCAAGGCCTGTGCAAAAGATCTTCAGAGTGAATGCAAACTGCCTTCATGCACACTGCTTGTGTAAACCAGGTCTCTATACTCTTAAAGCTAGCTTTTACTCAGCCTTGAGCAATTTATCAAAAGTTCAGCTTCTCACCCCTTGCATGGCAGCCCTATTTTCCTCCCATGCTCTGTCCCAGGCAAACCAGTGCATGTATTTTTTTTCTCTCCTTTGAGGCACCTATCTTTACTGAAATTTCAGACTCGTTGATTTCTCTGTGACCACAAATCTTTGACAGATTCAAGACAAATTATGTGTTTGTGGAGTACCCAGCTCCTTCTAGTTTGTAAAGTGGGAGCATCCTCTTTTCAGTTTTTGACATCCTAGGAGGCCAGAAACCTCTTTGCATTTCAAAATCCTATATACATTTCATTCTTTGAAGAATGCCATTCTCTTGATCTGTTTCTTGGGAACTCCAGCTAACATATCAAAACTCATTTATCTTGTCACTTTCTCCATGAGGATTTCCCTGTCTCCATGAATAATCAGTTGATAGAAGTCTGTGTATTCTCAAAGCATTCTGTGTATGCCTCTATCACTGTACCTGTATTGTGAGTATTCCTTAATATGCCTGTAACTCTCGTTAGACTATGAGGCCTCTAAAGCCAGAGCCGATGTCTTTCTGATTTACCTTGTCTCAGCCATCGGCATGATTCCCACCATGTGAGGGCTCAGAACCCATCTAGTTCAATGAATGGCCTCTTGAGGAAAAGTGTTCAAAGGGTCACCCTCCATTCTAATGGGACAAGGTGACACTACAGAATTTTACATGGAGGAGAGACTCTCTAGCCTCTTGCTTTTGAAATAATCCAGTTGTTTCTTTCTCATAACAGGTACCTGCCAGGCACACCTGGGACTAAGAGGAGAAATGCACTGACTCAATATAGGCAGTAAGACATTGTGGCCAAGAGCACAGGCTTTGAATTCAGGCTGCTTTAGTATTCGAATCTTGGCCACAAAACTCACCAGCTGGAAGATTTTCTGCAACCAAACATTATAAAGCTGTCTCTTTATCTGTATGGGAGTATCTACCACCAAGGGATGGGTGTGAAGATGAAGTGTAAAACTTAATGTGGAGCACTCGGCACACAGTAGATGCTTCATGAACACATCATGCTATCAGCATTCCCCTTCCTTACTAGTGCACATTATTTCCCCTGCATGTCTGCTGCCAGGCCGTGAATTCCACTAGCACAGCCATGTAAGACCTTTAGATCAAGGACGTCTTTTCCAGAAATCTGTATCACAATCTTTAAATCTTACAGTTGTAAGTGTCACTCAAGTAGAGCTCTTGGGGAGTGCAATGATTTCATTTTGATGCGTCAACATGAACTAACAGATGCTCAGATAGCTGGCCAAATAGTATTTCTGGGTGTGTCTGTAAGGGTGTTTCAGGAAGACATTAGCTTTTGACTTGGTAGACAGAGTAAAGAATATCACACTCACCAAGGGAGGAAGGCATCACTGAATCTTTTGAGGGCCTGAATAGAACACAAATGGAGAGGAAGGGCGAATTCACTCTCTGCCTGACTGGGCCTGTCCAGCCGGCTCTGAGGCTTTAGGACTCGGGGCCAGAACTTAGACCACTGGCTCCTCTGGTTCTCAGGCCTTTGGATCTGGGCTGGAGCTTACACCAGGGCTCTCCCGGGCCTCTTGTTTGCACACAGCAGATCCTCAGCCTCTGTAATTCTGTGAGCCAATCCCTTAGTGTAAATCTTGTGCCGCAGATCTCCATGTATCTTATTGTTTCTGTCCTTTTTCTGGAGAGCTCTAATGTAAGAAAACATATTTATGCGCCCTCTTTTAAGAGGTTACCTGCCAAGGGCCCAAACGCAGTTCAACTGGTACAGGGTGATGGTTTGGAGAACAACCTGCCCTGCAGACGGACTTGATTAGTTTCGAGCTCTGGCTCTGCTACTCACAAATTCACCTGACCTCAGACAAATCCCACCACCCTGTTTGCTCTGTTTCTTTGTTTATAAAATTGTGCTGATCATGACGGTATGGAACCCTCATGCCAGGTTTAAGGTGTGCGGCCTGTCACTGTTAGCTGTTTATTTAGTCGCATTTATCCTAAAAGGCGGGCACTGTGCTGCCCCACAGGCATTTTCTCCAGCACGTGGAGCCGCCAGGCCTCTGGCTTTGTTCCTTCCCCTTCTCCCGGGCCAGATGGAGCTGGCTTTCCTTTCTGGCCTCCATGCTGCAGAGGGACTCGGGAAAGGAACCAAAAAACTGAAGAACA
Organism: Manis javanica; assembly: GCF_040802235.1. NCBI lineage: Eukaryota > Metazoa > Chordata > Mammalia > Pholidota > Manidae > Manis > Manis javanica. Next base: position 18,108,136 of record NC_133160.1, on the reverse strand, counting down.
AACCAGTCAATTTTTCCACTTTTTAAAAGCAGCTCTGTCAGAAGGCTGACCAGGGGAGGAGTCTGCAGCCCTTGGTAACGTGAGGGCTCTCTTTCCTGCCTGTAGACGTCCATTCACCCTGCCCTCCCTTGCGGCTCTCAGGCCTTGCAGGCCCGGGTGCCGACTCCTCCCTCCCTGACTCACTGCATGCCGGGTTCCAACGTCCACGTTCTTCTGGGGAAGCGCTGTGAGGCTGGCACAGCCGGGCCTGCAGGTGGCCGGCAGGTAGGCCTGTGCACTGAGGGGTGACCTGCAGGGAGGTCTTGGGCCTGACAGGGCAGATGAAGCCCTTGGTTCCTGCAAACAGGCCTTTCCTGGCAGTGATGGAGCCTGCCAGCCGGCCGCTCCTCCTCTGCAGCTGCAGCCATTATCCTAAAGTGTTTCTATTGATCTGCTGACTCGGGCTCCGGCCTGCGCCGCCCCTGCTCTGCGCTCTCCCCTCGCCATCATGGCTGAGCTCCTAAATGCTCACAGTAGCTTGCCTCACACGTGCAAGGCTAGCTCTTCAGGGGTCAGTGATGCTTTTGAAGTTAGATTTTACAACTGTACTTGTCTCCTGGGAAAGCCGATAATCCCTGAGGGGAAACATTTTCGCACAGGCAGATGATAAGTCTCCACCGACCAAGCCATACCCTTTCCTGGACTTGAGTGTTTTGTTGCTTCAGGTTTTTGTAGACTCTAGGAAATACAGATGATAGGAAAGTTAATTTCAACATTTGCATTTCGGCAAACTTTTGTGCATTCTGCAGCATCATGGTAATATCCCATTTTAAACAATGATGGTATGCACGTGAATACAGTTTATGTGTAATCAATGTAATTAAAAATTATTCAGCTTTTTTGTGTAAGACGTTGTTATAAGTTCCTTAAATGTATGCAATCTTATTTTATCTTACCAAACTATGATTATCCCTGTTTACAGGTGAAGAAAAAGAAATGACTTGTAATTTGTAAATCTAGCAAAATCATGGATGGATCCAAAAGCTTAGGCCATGTGACACAAAAACTTATTTTTCTTCAATGAAAGGCTGCATTTATGATGATCACTTGAGATAGGAGGCATACGGCTGATTTAGCTGTGCTCTGCTGCAGACGCACTCTAATTGATGTTAGTTATGAAACTTGAGCAGTCTTCAGCTTTCTGGGATTACCCTGGTGTTACTCACCTGAGCGCTGCGCCACCAGGAGGAGTTTACCTGAAATGTCCTTGCTTTGTTCCACTGTGGCTCTTACAATTCTGTTAAGTATTTTTGAGAGAATTTGAAACTGCTCTCCTTCAATGAAAACAAGAAACCTGGATGGTGACTTAAGCCTCTACCCGAAGTTCAGATACAGCCTGTTGAGAATTATTTTTCCTGGTGAGTTCTGAAACTAGAACATAGACGTGGGAGCCCGTGGGCTCTTATCCCTGGGCGCGCCAGGCATCTGGTTTCAAGGCGAGTGGCTAGCAGCAATCCGGAATGAAGAGGACCGGAGGCCAGGATGCTGTCATGACCTTTAATTAAACTTATGATTATCTTATGTGCCTGTGTGGAAGGCACATTTAGGAGAGATGTATGTGCCTTCTATGGGCCTGGAATGAATTACTGCCTTGTTAGAATAAGAGTGAAGGGAGGTCTCTGGAAGAACCAGATTCTGATTATTAGTGAAGCCAGGAGAATGGCGCATCAGTGAGACAATCCCTGTACATAATTATTATTTATTGCTACTGAACAATACTATCTGCTGTACACCAACCCGGCCCACTGCCGTATATAACACTGACATGCTTTTGGCCCTGCCAAATCAATACCTTCTATCGCAGACTAGAGATGACTTTTGTCCTTTATCTGCCCCCACGTCCCATTTTCAAAGTGGGAGATATTTGGAGTGAGATATAATGTTCAGTTTTTTCATTTGGAGATTAGTGCCTACAGATGTTCTTTGCTTTATAGGGAAGTTTGGCTGTATTTTTTTTTTTTTTGGTTGATTCACATTATAAAATCAGCAATGCATTCTTACTAGAAAAAATAACAACAGATGCAGCAGAAAAGTTTTGAAAAGGAAAGAGGAGTGGGGAGGGATGGAAAGGGTGTAGGACTGAGGGTCAGGATGTCTGGACTTCAGTTCTAAACTGGCCACTATAAAACTAGGAGACTGGGCTGTTGTCATGAGCTTGCTCTGATGAGAGTTGGAACAAGTTACTAAGCAATTTACATCTGTACAGTGACAGGTTTGGACTGAATCAAAGGTGTCAAATATATAGCACAGATAATACCACTCATGACTTCTATGCCTAGAGCAGACATTGCTAATCAATAACAATTCTCTTTCTGAGCAAGCCAAAATATGGTCACAACACACCCATAATAAATAAGAGCTATATACTCATCAGAGTTAAAACCTAAAATTCTTGAATTATTGGCTCATTCAAGTTTCTCCCAATGTAGACATCCCAGGATCCTGAAACAGGGGCAGCTTCCTGCAGTTGTATTGCCAGAAGCCTTCCATGTATTAAACTTATCCTTTAAATAACTCTCTCAGTTCATTTCAAAGAGTGAAGGTATGAGAAAACTCAGTAAAGAAGACTATGAATGTAATACAAAAATATTGTTAAAAGACTGTCTCGTTTATAGCGGATTGAAGCCAAAACTACACTGGCTCTAGATCTATTCTCTGGCCTCTCATCTTCCTCCTGGCCTTGAACAGCTCTTGCATTCTCTTTCTCCCTGTAATTGTAAGAATTGATTCTTAATATAAATTCATAATTGTGACACCAGCCCTGTTCTTATCACTTTCAGGGCTGACTTTCTATTGATGTTGCATAAATCATCTCCATTATATATGCTTGATAAGAAAAGTCCTTATACATATGTAGTCACATAAGTGAAAAGTGAAAAAAAAGACACACTCCATGGATGATGACAAGCGTTAATTCCACTGCTATGTTATTCTGGAGGTGGATGATGAATGACTGAGTGTCTCCACAGAATGTTTTACCCTGCATGTACTTATTTTTGTTATTGTGAAAACAATTAAGTACACAGGAATAAATATTTCTTTTATAAGGTGTCCCCTTGAAAGAACATGCCTGTTAAATAAAATTGGTCTGTTATTTCTAATGTGATTGTATTTGTATCAGTTAGCTCTCAATTTTTAGGAGTATCTTCATTATCACATTACAGCTCTTTAGCTTCCTAAGAAGAGAAATGCTGGTATTCTCATCAAAGGCTGAGTTTCGAGTAAAGATTAGATAGAAACTTTAACTGAAAGCATGAAGGTTTCATTTTACAAAATATATGCACGCATCCCCCCACGTCACCCAAGTTTGCTCTTACAGTTAAGGTTATTTCAAACCAGAATGACCGAGGCTGAACAGGTCACATGAAAGATTCACTGCCTTACAGGGAGGGCGGGCACTCTAAAGGAGAAATGCTTGTTCCAGATGGAAAGATGAATGAGTGAACAGATGAACCCCTTGATTGTGAATGAGAGGGAGCATGTTATAACATCAGGAGTCCCAGTTGTGTGATGCTGGCTTGTATCACAATTCCACCACTATCACTTACTTATAATGTGTAAGGATAAGACAGGGAGAATATATATATTTTCCTTTTGCTACATATCTGGCCATATCCTCCTTACAAGCTCTACCGTAAGTACTGAGCAACCAAGAATTGCATTCATGGAACCACATTTTATGAATGAGGATGGTGAGTATTAGTTAGACCAGGACCCTAGGAGACCCGTTCCTTGTTTCCTGTTCCGTCTCCCGTGAATGGAAACGGTGACAGGCGCGCCGCCCTTCCATCTCCTCCTTGCTCTCAGGCCTTTCCTTCGCTCAGCGCATCTGTATAATGATGGCACGAGGACTGCCCCTTGGGGGCTGACCGGGTAAGGTGACTTACAGATTTGGAACGAAGATGAAGAAAGCCTTATTTTGACCTTTAGTACAAACTGCTTTTGAAACCCAGATTCTCCCAGGGAATCTTTCATTTTGTTAACAGGAGAGGGGTGGCAATTGCATGCTTCCTGGGAATTAATAAGGTAGAATCTTTCACCAGGTTTGGCATCTGACTCCTGTGAGTAGGGGCTACTACTCTGCTGTGCTACTGTTCTCAGCTACTATTCTGCTGTGCTAACTCTGGTGAGAATGGCCCACTTTTCATGGGAGACATGAAGTCCTGATGACATCACAGACTGGGGCAAAGACCTTCTAAGGAATGTCCTCTGACTTTCTAACTCCATTCCCATGTGTCAGCAACATTCGTCTTCATTTGGGGCTCTCATACTTTCTCGCCCTTATTTCCTGAAATACACTGCCAGGGCTTTGAGTAAGGGATTGTCTGAAAGCTACCAAAACTCTGTCTCAATTCTGCCAAAATGTGCTGTATTTGGTGGATAATAACTAGAGTTTGCAGTGTAAATATTGGGCTTTATCTTTGTGCAGGTTTTTATCAATGTGCACTTAAGACACCATATATCCAAAATGTCCTTTTTTAACTTAAAGTAAGTTTGTTGTTGAGAATAAACACACCAGTTCTCCAAAACATATCTCCTACTGGGCTTTTAATACTTGTAGTTTAGACACATCCCACCAGTCAAATGGGGCAGTGGATAAACTGTTCACAGCCCTTGAATAGATACGGTCATCTTTCACAACACTTCCCAATGCCATTAAGGGGGATTTAATGGCATTGATAAAAAGTGACCAGAAGAGGAAACTCCATCTATTGTCAGTTTGCATAGACTTTTCTCTATGAATCACTATTAATAAGAAAGAATAAGGGACAAGGGTTGGAGAAGAAAGAAAATTTAAGAAAAATAGACTCACTAAAAAAAACAGACAGAAGTCAATCCAATTAGCTTTCCAAGCCTTTGCTGCCAAAGTCACAGAGAACCTGAGGGATTTGAGATCAGAAAAGTTTGAATGTAAATCATGCTTCTCTCTCCTGCATCAGGGCTGGCATGACTTGCAAGAAGCTGCATGTGCAGTCGCTAGCCTCTCACCGATGATGGTGGCCTTTGACTAGCTGTGACCAGAGAGAAGAGGACCGAGAGGCAATGCAGACCCTGGCCAACGGGAGGACTTGTATTTTTATAACCAGTGCTCTTCACATACTCAAAACTATAATGTACAATTTTTTATGATGAGTCCCTTGGGTAAAGAAAAACAAGAACTATTTAATGGATGTAACCATCCACTGGGTATGATGTTTTCTCCACAAGAACTTAGAGGTCAGAGATTCCAAAAGGGCCTTTCATAGATTCAAGGCTGGCGCCCCTCCACCTTCTCCTCTGGCTTAGTTTTGGCTTCCTTTCACTTTCAGTGGGAACTTACACTTTCATGCTGTTAAAACCAGGAGAAACTCTGGGGTGCCCTTTGACTCATTCTCTGAGGCTGAGGACTTGTTCAGGCTCCATACAGTAGGCCTTTTGATGACAGGGTTTTGAAATGTCCTTATGACAGGAACTTCTCACTGTTATATTTGTGTTTTCCTGTTAGCCCCAGTGGATTTTTTCCCATATTATTATTTAATTTGCAGACAGGAAAATCATTTGGATCTGGAGTCTTCTTGATAACACTGTTAATGTGATTGCCAGGAGGACTTCCCTGTGCGCACTGCCCAAACCCAGGAACGCTGAATGGCCGTCCTTTCAAACTTCCAGGTGTTGGTTTCAGGGGTGATCACATGACATCCCACAGTCACATTTATGAAAGGGCTAATTAAAAACACAGATGTCTTCAGCTCACAATACCCAGACAGCTGAAATACTTATTACGTTCTATTAAATGTTAAAACCCTATATCCTCACTTCTTCCCAACAGAAAACTAATAATAGATAACAAAGCCCATATAGGAGAGCCTTCAGTCTTTTTTCTCCCAATAAATGGCCTGCTTTGTTTACAGAGAAATCACCTAGTACTTCTACAAATTGGTATTTTACAAAAATGCCATTTAGATTACTTTGTTTCCCCTTTCAGAATGGCTCAGGCACACAGTGTTATTTATCTAGGGCAAGAGGTTTTGAAAGGCTTGTAACCCAAATCTCCCAACACAGAGCTAATGGTCATATAAAAGATCATCTGTGACGGAGAACAGAGAACCATGAAGGATCATGCAGCCTTAAGAGAAGGGTTCCCCATAATGCAAATATCAAGTTGTCTCCAATTTCCAGGAGGCAGAAGAACAGAACTGTGATCATCTTCAAAAATGCCTTAGAGCTGTGTGGACCTAAGAAATTTGCCCTGATGAATGAAAAAACCCTTCACAGACTCGTTGGATTTGCATATGTGAGCCAGGGCGAAGGTATTTTTCTTGCTCTGGCAAATAAGTACTTTAGATTTGAATGCATAGTTAAAAAACAAAGTCAAAAAGACCAAGTTTATATTCTATCAAAATAATGTCGTTAAGGTACAAAGACATTTTGGAAAATGCTGATGGGCCCTCTTGGTCATTTTCTTCCTTTCTTCCTTTCCTGCCTTTCTTCCTTCCTTCCTTTAATACACAATCAGTGTTTCTGGGCAGCTTGCTTGGTAAAAGGCACTGTGCTAGGCTCTGAGTCAGACACCTGGAGCTGAATACAACTGGTCCTAGAGGAAGTCAAATGCTGTGAGGAATTAGACTCTGTGGTTCGTCTGGAGAACGGACTGTTGAGGTAAAACTAGAGATTGGAAGGTTGGAGAAATAACCCAGATTTTTGTATAGCCATGGTCTGCAGCCTCAGGGAAGATGATGAAACATCTCTGGGCAGGAAACCTGTAAATGTTTTAATTCACCCCCTTATAATGAGAGTGAAGACAAGGCACAGCTGGGAAGAGGGGCACCACCTCCCCACTCACATGGGACTTTACTTTCTGGTTATGTGTTTCCATACTTGGCTCTTAGAAAACTGCATGTGATTTCTTTGTCTACTCTCCTCTCTCTCATTGTATTCATTCCAGAAATTTTTTTGAGCATCTGGTAAGGTACAGGCACTTCACAGGCATTGGGGATTCACCCCTGTAAGACTGATTTAGCACCTGCCCTTCTATCCCTTATCAACCCTAAGGAACCCTATGACCCTAGAGGTTTCATGCCAGTGGCAATTACTGGCTTTGGGAGAAGAGAGAGGAAGTTCTAATTGTGATGCTGCTTCCCAGCCTTTATTTTCTCCGAAACTTTTATCTTCTCATTTTTCAAGTGTGAAAATATCATTAGCTTTTCTGGTAGAATCTACTGTAGTGAAATGACCCTCTATTAACTTTGTTTTTGGTCATTGGAACTGCTTCATGTCCACCATGAACTTAAATGTGAATAATGTCAGTTAAATCAGATGTTTTCAAAATATTCAGTAACTGTACTAGGACAATTATTTATAGACCAACATTCATTTGCAAATATGTTTAACCCATGGTCCCTAATTTTTGTGCTGTACTTTGGAAATCACTAGATCCATGCTGTCTAATATGGTGGCTATTGAACATGTGAAATGTGACCAGTGCAAACTAAGAGGTGCTATACATGTAAAATACACACCAGATTTCAAGAATTTAATATGAAAAAGAATGCAAAGTATCATATTAATATCTTTATATTGATTTCATGTTGGAATGATAAGATTGCTATATTGTGTTAGTTAAGTCTATTATTAAAGTTACTGCCACCTGTTTGTTTTTACTGTTTTTTTAATGGAGCCACTAGAAAAATTTAGATTACATAGCAGCTCTCATTACACTTCCAGAGGACAGCCCTGAACTTGTATCTTGCCACTTCCCATGTTTAACACACGAGGAGTCATTGCTGACTCTTTTGGCTTATAATTTGTTTGCCTTCTTTCCCCTGGTAACATACAGCACATATTATCAGATGCTTACCAGGTCCTATGCATTGTGATGGATGCTGGCAATATGATAGTCAAGAATAAAGAAAAAATGCCTTCTGTCATGTGGTTTCTGTTTTATAGGAAACCTCCAATGGCATGAGGGTGATCACCCCTGCCTGCACATTTAGCTTCAGTAGTCATGAGACTGAAGCATTTGAGGAAAAGTCCAACCTGTCCAAATATGAGCCACATTATTAATAGGCCAGAGTTAATCATCTGTCTTGTGAGCTTGTGAGTGTCTACAGTATTGTCAGCACAATCTTCTTGAAGTTTTGCAGAAAATGTTTGGAAAATTGCTTTGGAAATTAATAGTTATTTTGAAAAAAAAAACAACCAACACACACCAAAAAACCAGTTCTGTGGTCAAAGACATTTGGGGGGTTCTGGGTTAAAAGGAATACGACATGTCCCTCTCCTGCAGGAGCTATCAAAGGACTTGCTCTTCTAAGGCACCTTTATGAATTCCCAACAGAGGAATACCATGAATTTTTCTTCAGCACATTTGCCCAAGGATTCTGTTTCTGGTGGAGTCTTATCCCCGGGATAGAATTGTGCACAATAGACTTCTGGAGTCAGAGTTAGTTTCCTTCCTTCACCCTTTCTTCATCATCCTTCACTCTGATAGATGTCCTTGAGTTGGTTATTAAGCTACTGTCCCTCTAGTGTTCAAATCCACGCTCATATTTTTTGTGCTTTGGCTGCTGCTGAAGCTCTGTAAACATTTTTGTGTGTTTTCTGAGGCTCTGCCAGTAGGGGGAGCTAGAGAGAGGCTGGCAAACTGGAAGGAGGGACCGGCAGTTTTGTTTCTGCTCGTTCCTCTCAGCTGTGTCTTAGGCAATGATTCTTCACCCTGCTGACAGTAGTTCTCCCCCTGCTCAGCAGCTGAGTCCAGTGGGCAGCATTTTTTTTTTTTAATGTCACCTGTAGAATTTGTGTCATACTCTGTTATGGACGGAATATGTCTCCTCCTCCAAATTCATATGTTGAAGCCCCAGTTCCCAAATGACTGTATTTGGAGGTAAGGCCTATGAGGAGGTGATAAATGTTAAATGAGGCCACAAGGGTGGGTCCCCAACCTGACTGGCCTTTATAAGAAGCAGTGGAAACACCGGAACACTCCCTGTGTGTCGTGAGGACACGGCAAGAAGCTTGCTCTAGGCAACTGAGGAAAAGAGAGAGCTTTTTAGGAAGAACTTTGCTGGAAACTTGATCTCAGACTTCCCAGCCTCCAGAGCTGTCAGAAAATAAATGTCTGTTGTTGAAACCCTGAAGGCTACAGTATTTAGTTCGGTGGCCCAAGCAACTAAGACAGCCTCCATACCCAGTCAGCACTGGCCAGCGGGAAACCCTCCTCAGTTGTCTTTCAGCTCCAGGGCTTCCCTCCTATATATTTCAATACCGTCAGGTTTCTCCTGACTGGATGTCCATTATACCTTCTTCCTCTCCTTTCCTCCCTAGGCCAACAACCCTAAGGGTGAGCCCAAAAGCCATTTGAATGGAATCACCCAAACTGTTCCAGCATCAGCTGGCCAGTGTCTCTGGGCTGAGCTGGCTCTTCTCTGTTCTCAGCACTCTGGGTGAGCCCAGGAAGTCAGGACCTAAGAAAAAGAGCGTCCATGGAAACAAATCTACCACCTGCTGGCCTTCCTATGTGCTTAGCTGTGATCAAATAACTTTGAATCTGCCACATTTGGTCTTCTCACCTGGAACCTTGGGTCTGTCAGCTTTCACAAAATCATGGAGAGAGGTCTTGGACACACTTTTTTCTGACTGTCCTTCTGGAAATAAAGAGTTGTGATTGTACCGGGCTGGTTACTAGACTAGCTGAAGCTATCTGAAGAGTGGAGCTCTACTAAGTTAAGGAGTGCCTGGTTCTTAGAACCTGATTGTGACATTTAATTCATGTTTGTCTGTACTGGCAATTTTGCATATATGTGCATGTCCCTGTGTTGTGGGTCTATTTGAATATGCACAAGCATGTATTGTTGTGCAGGCATATGAATGTGTGCATGAATGTGCTTAAGAATCTTTCATATCTAGCACAGAGTTTGTGCTATTTGAGGTTCTAACATATCTGTTGAACAAATGGATGCAGGAAAGAATGTATGTTAATGCTAATGCAAAAGAGGATAAAATCCATCTCTTTGTTTAAGGTAGACCCATTGAGATCAGTTCTGTTTAATAGGAATATGTGAGCAACATATATAATTTAAAATTTTGTAGTAGCCACATTGACTAAAACAAAAAGGAACAGGATAAAGTAATTTAGAAAAATGTATTTTAACTAACCAATGTATCCAAAATATCATTAATTCAATATAATCAATAGAAAGTTATTAAAAAATAGAAAATAATTATTAATGAGAAGCTTACATTCAGTGCCACATGGATTTCCACCAATGTCACAACCGTAAAACGGGGTGTTGAGAGGGGTGGGCAGAGAGACTGAACCACTCTAGGGACTTATATACGGGAATCAGAGTTTTCCCGCTAGCTTTTCCTTGAGCTAGAGATCCCCTACGTTCACAATCTCTTTACCCACCCCTATCAACACCCCTTTTATGGCTGTGACTGATGGAAATCCATGTGGCACTGTGGGAAGCCCCATGCCTTCTCTTCCCCCATCCCCACTGTCTCTGTTATTAGATAAGACCAAATCTCAGTGACTGGTTCCATTGGCTTCCGTCCATCTGCCCATTACACTCTACTTAGTGTCTTTAAATCCTCTAAACTGGAGTTATTTGTAACAAGCAGGGTGAAAAGAAAACTTTACATATTTTTCATTAACATACTGTTAACTATGCCAGTAAATTATGGATAATTTAATTTAATTTAGACTTAATGACAACATTTTTCCTCACTAATGAAATGGTTATTTGTTATTAGGAAAATATTTATTGAAGCGCAATTGTGTGATCTTTCACATCACTATTAAACCTTGTTAAACCATTTTTAATTTCAATTTGGGTGTAATTAAGATTCACTAGACACTTTATTAAATCTAAATTAAATTCTAATGGAAACAGGGTTTGCCAAGGGAAGACCGTTATGCCCCTCCTTCACTCTCAGTTCTTTCAAAGTGGCACAGTTACAGAGAGAGCTGGGTGCACTGGGGTCCCACTGCTACCAGTAGGGTGGGAAGAGCATGGGCTTTGCCACACATTCATGACATGGTTCAACCGCAGAACTGCCAATGCCTCACCATGAGACCCTGAATAAGTCCTGTCATTTCTGTGATAATTGGTTCACTTCTTTATTAGATGACGATTGTAATATCAGAGTGGTTGTGGAGATGGACAACAAAGATTAGACACCAAATGAATATTTATATCTCCTTTTCCGGTCTTGGGTATCTGTCTTGGGGTCTGTAGCTCCTTAGAAAATGAAATTAAAGACATAAATTCTTTGAAGAAGACAAATATGGGAACTGACTGAGTTTATAAAAGAGCAACATTATAGAGTTGTCAATCTAAAGCCTAGATTCAAAAGAATGTGCAGGTGGAGCAACGAAGGAGGAGTAAATGAGAACTGAGTGAGCCAGGTCTTGGAAAAGGCTGGACCAAGAACACAGGAGCTGGAGGTGAGCCCAGGTTCACCGCGATGCGTGTCATCTACCTGACAGCCCATGAGAGAGATGGCCTCCTGGTGGGTGTGAGGGCTCATTTATGGACTGGACCTTGTGGAACCGTTGGTTAAAGTGAAACCTGAATGGCATGGATAGTTCTTTCCTGGCCCAAGTCAGTGGAACTCATAAGCAAACCCTAGTCCCATGGAAAGTCATCAAAATGGACAAATAGCAGTGTTCGTTCATCCAACAGACTGCTGCGGTGGACCTCCTATGTCCCAGGCAGTATGTTAGAAGGATGGTGATCAACAAGATCTTCATGACCCAGTAGTAGAGAGATACATGCCAACAACACGTGCCAAGGAAACAGTGCTGTAATGGGCACATGGATCATCTGCTGTGTTACAGGGATGATGTAGTGTGCTAACTGTTAAATACCTACTTTATGTGACATGCCAACGTGACATCCCTTTCAGAACCTCTGAATTCCATTTTGGGTCTCTACTGAGCTCTGGATTCAACCCAGTCCTTGATTTCATTCTTATCTGAAGCTCCTGGAAAAATCCTCTCTTCCCTTCTTGCTTCATCATTTGGATAAGGCTCTATTCCCTCTATTCCCACTGCTCAGGTGAGGTGGCTGGGGTAAACCTCTTCAAATAGAAGCATTCACCTTTGATTTGACTTTTCCTTCTCCTGGAGTGAGTTCTTTAGGAACAAGAAGAGGTCTTCCCTTTTGACGTATTGCGTCTTTAGATCGAAACCTTTGCCACCTTGATATCTGAAGATAGTTTCTGCACATGTGATTCCCACTGAAGGGAGTGCCACTTCCTAGTATTCTACCTGCCTTTCAAATGTTCAGTAATAGAATTATGGGGAAACAAGATATTCAGTGACCTATATAGGCCAAACAGAGCAAGAGGTGGCCCCTGAATGACTCCTCCCTTAAAGAAAAATGAAATATTTAAAAAAGCAGCCTAGTGCATGCTTACGTGCATATATGCATGTATATGTGGGCAAAGAGGTATACTACACACATGTTCACTCTGCCGGATTACTTCCACATGCCTCTCCAGATCTATTCTCCATCCATTCCCACCTAGTCTGTGACCCAGACGTCTGACTGGTATTAACAACCTCAATGGGTTCTCCTGACTGGTTTCTGGCTGGTGGCGGCCAGTGGGGAGTCCCAGCAGGACAGTTCAGAGAGGAGAGAGAGTGGGTGGAAGCTTGTGTTCTCTCATCTGCCTTCCTGTGAGTCCGTAGGCTGGTCGCATCCATCAGCCAAGATCACAGCTCCCCATACAAGGCAGAGGACCGCTGCAGGGGACTGCCCCTTGTGCTCATCGCTTCAGGACTGCAGGTGGTAACGGAGCTCTGCTGTGGCTGTCCCCAGGACACCTATCTTGTGTGGTTCCTCTGCAGGCTGCCGACACCTTTGTAAGTTCTTCTATTAAACCCTTTCAGTTTCCAGGTTGAGAAACTGCTTTCTGCCAGGACCCTGACAGGTAGGCACATATAGAAGCACTCACCAGAGCCCCACTCAGTGTACAACCAGATTGCCTTTATGGAAACCAGGAAAACCGATTGTTCTAGTGACCAGCCAAGGTATCTCCAGCTGTGTTACTATTTGACCTGAGATATAATAAAAGTGCTGGAAAGATTGGCAGATGCAATTTACTCTTTGCTGTGCCTTTCTGCTCCCAGGAGCAGGTGGGCTCTGAAGTTTGTAACACGTTCCTTTGTCTTCATTCAGAAACAGAGAGAACCAAGTGGCCCAGATGGAAAGCAGAAATGCAGACAGAGAATCGTGGAAGAAGAAACTTAAAATAACTGAACAATTTAAAGAAAACAAGCAAGGATTTATTGGAAACAACTGCCTCCAAAGAGAGGAAAACGAAAGAAGACTTAAGACGAAAGAAGATGAGAGGATGCAGACCAAGCCAGATGAGAATAACTGCGAGGAGGACAAGAAAGGAGGGGGATGAGGCTCAGTCCTGCAGAGAATCGGCCAGAACTGAAGCCCAGGGCACCCCAGTCTCCGTCTTCCTTTACCCAGGAATGGGGCCATCACAATGGACATACCTGAGTGTGTATTTGGTATTAAAAAAAGAAATCGTAGAGGTACAGTGAGGAGAAAAGAGAAGACGGTGAGCCTCTCCTTACCAGTGTGAACTGGCAGGAAAATCCGGCCACCACGCCACGGGATGTGATATGGACCCACTGAGACCAGCCTGGCAGGACGTCAGGAGGCCCGGCTCACAGTTCCACCCCTGGCCCTTCCTAGCTATGACACTGGAGAAGTTGTACGATTTCTTTGTCTCAGTTTCTTTACATGAAAAGCAGCAGAAAACTCATGAAGTGGTTCTGTGGATAAACTAATAATAATATAAAGAAGTATCACATTGTTGTCTAGTGAAAAATTAGGGTTTAAAAAAAATTAGTTTCCCTCTCTACTTCAGTACTTTTCTTGCCTTTTATGTCTTTCCTTCTTCCCTGGGTCTGGTGGTAAACTCCATCTCGATATGCGGCACTGTTGTTGGTGATGGTGGCGGCAGTGCTGTTGCCTTTTTTTTGTCACCATCATTATCATTGGTGGTGGTGTTAGGCAGTTTTCTCCATTCTGCTTTTTTCAGAAGATTGTTGCCCTGAATTCCAAGAACCATCCGTCCCCCCACCAAGGTCCTGCCCTGGAAAGCGTCCCCCGGCCAAGCCCTGCCCTCTATGCCGGATGTGGGTGGGGCTGAGCAGAGCCCTGTCAATCATCCCACTGACGATCCCAGTCCCTGCCAGGAGGTACCCACAGCTGAGTGAGATGGCCTTCTCTTCAGCTCTTGTCACTCCTCCTGGAATCCTGGGACAGGCTCCTGGGTTTTAATATACTGTTTTGTCCTGTTTTCAATCAAATCCATTCGTGTTAGGCCAAGCACAAGAGAAAAAAAAAAGCCAAAGGTAATCATTTCCAAATAAAAGGTTTAATTTCGTTCTGTGTATGTTGGTGGTGAGTGGCCTTGCTCACCGGTGCGACCACGGCTAGAGCTCTGGTTGAATTTCATTGCCAATCTGACTATTGATAATGAAGACCATTTTTTCAAGGTAACCGAATCTGAGACGGCACCGTCCCCTCTAGCTGACTGGCTCATGGACTAAGGCAATGGACTTAGAGGTTCCAGAAAGGCCTCTATACCAACTTGGACACACTCTTTTTTCCAGCCTGGCTGAAGCCTCTCCTATCTCCACTCAGATGATAAGACCTGTTAAGGGTCGGGCTTTCATCTGCCTGGGTGGTATCAGGATTGGGGGGACATGCCACTGTGAGACTGCTGAAGTAAACAGGTTTAATGAAATAGACAATGATAACAGTAAAGATAAAAGATGCAATAACAAGTTGCATACGGCATCTACTCAGCCGCACACGGTGCTCGGGACTGCAGAGATGATGTCTAATTCCCCTAGTAACCACAGTAGTTAGAACCATTATCCCATTTCTTAGATAAGGAAAGAGGCCCAGGGGGCTGAGTATCTAATCCAAAGGCACACATCCATAGTTAGGAGAAGCGAAACTGAGGTTTCCTTTACATTTTGTGTTTTCTCTCTCTCAATTAAAATATTTTGGCTGGTGCATTTCTCTTTACCGCACATTGAATATCTGCTAAGTCCTCCAGAGAAGGGAGATAAGAGGAAATACAAAAGCAAGCAGAGGAACAGCACGGTCACTGGTTCGGCCAGGACTGGCCGCTCCCGTGACATGAACCGGAGACCTGCAGGAGATCACGCTCAGCTCAGCCGCCTGCAAAGACATCTTCCTGCCACTCAGCTTGCAGGGCACAGATCTGATCTTGTGTCTGTATGTTCTGTCCATATCTACGTGTATCTAAGACATTCTGGAGCCTTCCTTTTGGAGCATTTTTCTGTCCTTTTCAGACCTCACTTAGTGAGAGCCACATGGTAGGAGTGGAAGACAGGAGATGGGGATTTCAGACCCATTCTCTTAACTCTTCCCACTATTTCTGCTCTAAAGTTAGGTGTACTCAGTGTAGAGCTGTCATCATTGCTCAGCACAGTTTTTGAAAATTTTAATGGTGGTGATCAGTGCCTCCTTTTTTTCCCCTCTACTTGTGCTTTCACTTTCCTCAGTATCTCCCTAAATCCTGGCCAATACTATACAGATCTGTGGCTTCCACCACCCTCTCTAACAGAGTTTAGGATTATCTTGCACATTCTGGACATAAGATCCAGGGCATGGTATTAGTGAGACTATATAGTATGTACTCATCTCCCCAAATTACTTGTCTATCTGTTCATTCACTGATTCATTCAACAAATATTCATTGAGTAATGATTATAAATGCAGGCTTTGGAATCAGATTAGTTGAGAATGTGTTCTAACCTGCCACTTTATAAATTATGTAAACCTTAAGAAAGTTACTGGAACTCTTTAGGCTTTATCTCTTCTGTAAAATGGGTTAACGATGGGTAAGTGTTGTTAGGATTAAATGTGTGTCAAACACTTAACAAAACTGTCCCCTACATATTTAGTGAGGTCAGAGGTGTTTTGATCTCTGGAAGAGGTATGTGGGTATGTATGTCTGTGTGTGTGAATCTGTGGGCAGCAGGGAAAAATTGGAAATTTTATGTGACTCTCTCTCTGTACGGCTCCTTGCATCTGTTTATGTGGCCTTGGGCAAATCCTTAGTCTCTCTGAGCCTCATTTCCTCATTTCATGGAATGAGACTTCAATAAGTGTATAAAGTATTTAAAACCATTCATGAATCAGTGCAATTGCTCGATGAAATGCTATTGCCCTCTTTACCTCTTGTTTTCACTCATTCACCAGGGCTGCAGATCCAGGGGCCTGGATTCGGGTTTTTAGGAGGCCACAGTGGATTCCCGCTACAGCCAGGAACATTGGGGACAATGTGTGAGCAGGAAAGGTACATAGTCATAAGAGATCCGTTGACTTTGAGAAAAATGGTCTCAGGAAAACCAAATGCTGGCTACTTCTCCCTTCTGACACCTCATTTTTGTCTCAGATTAAGCTAAGCTGGTGACCTGCAGCCTGGAAGCAGGCCCCTTACCTGTCACAGCCAGATCTAGAGAAATGAGAAAACCAGCCCGGATGAGGCAGCACGAGGGACTCTCATGCTGGCTTCACCCAGAGGAAGGGACTCAAGCCCTCCATCCCCCCCGGCTTTGCCCGGGAAGCTAAAAATTAGACATAGACATGAATTTCACTCTAAATAAGTCCATTGTTGAAGGTTCTCCAAAGGCCAAAGGGATCTAATTGACTTTTGTTAACTAACTTCTTAAATTTTGGAGTAACTTTAGATTGACAGAAATGTCTCAAAGCTGATAAAATGTTCCAGTATATCTTCCATCCAGTTTACCCTGATGTTAACATCTAAACATAATCGTGGTGCATTTGTTAGAACTAAGAAACCAAAATCAGTGAATTACTATTAACTAAAATCTAGACTCCATTTGGATTTCACCAGTTTTTTCATTATTGCCATGTTTTTGTTGCTGTTCTGGGTCCAGTCCAGGACACCACGTTGATTTTTCATGTGTCACTATATACCTTTTGATCTAGAGAATCCTGTGTCTACTAAACAAGTCTGAAATTTGAGCTCTGACTTTAACAACTTCCTTTTAAGAACAGTCTGTTTGTAGGATCTTCATCATGGCCCTATTCCAAGGATGTGGTCAGAATGCTCAGATTCTACTTGATACCTTTATGAGAAACTGTTTTGCTCTCTACTTCTCAGTTAGGTGGTTAAACTAGTGAATTCCCTTGCCTGAGGAATGCATTAGTTATGTGCCAGGCAGCATGCTATGTGCTTGTATAGATTATCTAATTCAATTTTCATAACATTCCTTTGAGTTGGTACTATTATTAATACTACTTTCCAGATGAAAAGACTTGGTTCCAGAGGTTTATGATGTGCCCAAGATAAACATTATTAATCGGTAGGGCTGGGATTTGAACCCAGTCTTCTGACTCTGAAGACCAATTTGCTTTCTCTGATGTTTCTATTTTAAGGCCTCTGCTTTGCAGAGCTCTACCCTAGAACTCCTACAGTTTCTCTTCTGTGTATCTACTGGAATGGTTAACAAGACTGATGTATGACTCCTTAATTAGAATTAGTTTAGGATTAAATGCTTCAGAGCCTCAAGAGGAAGATGTCAGTGGCTCTAGCTGATGGACCTAAAATAGCAAAAAAAGTCCTGGAATAGTCCAGAATGTTGGGTGTAAGAGTTTATCAGCATGGTCTGCCTCTAACCATGTTAAACAGACTTAAAAAATTCTGGCATTTAGCCTCCTGAATGCCCACTGCTATGCACACATTCCCCAGAGTGCCGGTAGGTATTTCTTTGAGAAGAGAAGAACCACAGTCTGCCAGGTGTAGATCAGAATCAGCATGTGGAAAATATGATTTGAACATAGAGGATTCCTCTGAATGTAGGCCTGGAGCATTCAAAGAAAGTCAAGAGAGATTGTGCAATCAGGCCTGAGACTCATGTAATCAAGTTTAGATACAGTGCATGTGTGTGTGTATGTGTGTGTGTGTGTGTGTGTGTGTATGTGTGTGTGTGTGTACACAGCCATAAACAAATCCAGTTCAAAGAGAAAGCAGTAGGACAGACACAAACATAGATATTTGGATACTTACAGGCATAAATAAATTCATTCACTTACTCATTCTCCATTCATAGAACATGCATTTATCAAGTGCTTTTGATGTGTCAGGCCCTGTGCCAACAGAGGTTTTTGGTCTTGGCCTGCTTTTCAAAACTTCAACAAAACCTTCCATGGGTATAGCTCTATGAGACTCAGGAAACTCATCTTTCTGGAAAATGACACCTATTTTTTCATTTCTGTCAAAGGAAAGGAGAAGCTAGTTTCTAGGGGACTCTGATTCCCTGAGTTATCATTGTTCCATTTTTATTTATTTATTTTTTGCATTCTTGAGAGATTAGGAAGTACTCTTTATGACTCCATTTGTTTCCTTTATATAGTAACTATAAATCTTTTTATTATTTTACTTTAATAGTTGTTTTAAGGTTTATAGTATGTATCTTATTATAATCAACCTTCAAATGATATTATACACTTCAGGTATAAGAAAGTTAAAATAGTATACTTACATTTTATATCTCTGGGCCTTTGTGCGGTTGTTGTAATACCTTCTAATTTTATATAATTCATAAACCATGCACTGCATGGTTATTATTTTAAGAGTCAATTGTATTTTACAGATTTAAATAATAAGAACAAAATCTTATGATTACCCATATAGTTGCTGTTTCTTGCACTATTTATTTCTTTGTTTAAATCATTTAAATCAGAATAATGGTCCCCAAATATATCCATGTCCTAATTCTCACTACCGGGGAATGTATTTTCTTACATAGCAAAAAGAAAGGACTTTGCAGATGTGATTAAGGTTAAGGACCATGAAATGAGTACATTACTCAGGATCGTTTGAACGGACCCATCCTAATCACATGATCCCTGTAAATTAAGAATCTTTCCTGATTCAGTTCAGAGACTGAGATCGGAGGGTGACATGATTATAAAAGAATGAAGAACAGCTTGGAAGATCATTGAGTTTAAGATAGAAGAGGGGTCATGAAATGGGGATGTGGGTTACTTTAAGAAGCTGGAGAAAGCAAGGAAACATTCTCCTCTTGAGGCTCCAGAAAGGAACACAGCCATGCTGACATCTTGATCTTATCTTAGTGAGATATTTCTTTCATGAAAACCTCTTAAAGTGATCAAGAGAGGAGTATTTAAACTTGTCCTTCATTGGATCAAAGAAGAAGGGATAAAGATTATTTTCTACCTTACGAAGAGCCATTGAAGAAGACATCTGTTGTCTTCAGACTTACGACCTACAGAACTCTAAGTTAACAAATTTGTGTTGCTTTGAGCCACTAGGTTTATGGTAATTTTTTAGAGCAGAAATGGAAAAGTGATACATCATGTATTACATAACAGTGATAATATCACCCCCAAGTGGATGAAATTGGCTCTTGGAGAAAAATATTACTTTTAATGCCAAAAGCACACATATGCATGCATTACATAACACCTATACTGTGTTGGTGGTATTAAATTTTATGAGGTGGCAAGTAAGGGAAAAATCTAAAGACTTTTTAGGGGGATGAACACTGGTTAAGATGAATATTTCCATCTGGTATCAGTTTTTTTCTGCCTAAAGTATTTGTTTTACTATTTCTTGTGTGTAACTTCACCGTTTTCAGGTGATAAGTACTTTCAGTATGTGATGTCTGAAAAAAATTCTGTTTTGCCATCATCTTGAAAGACATTTTTGCTGGGTATAGAATTCTATATCAACAGTTTTTTTTCTTTCAGGATTTAAAAATGTTGTTCCACTGTCTTTTTTGTTTCTAATATGAAAAATCCACCATAATCCTGTTTGCTTCTTTGTGCTTACCATGCCCTTTTTCTTTGGATATTTTACAGTTTTCTCTTAATTGTTGGTTTTTAGAAATTTGATTATGCTTTGTTTTAGTGCACTTTTCTTTATACTTTCTATGTTTAGGGTTCATAAAGCTTTTCAGATCTGTATTTATAGTTTTAATAAAAGTTGCCATTTTTTTCCTCAAATATTTTTTTCCTGCACTCTCCTTTCTCCTCTGTTGGGTACTCTGCTTTAGTGTGTATTAGGTTGCTTGAAACTGTCTAAAATGCTCTTTTCATTTTTTAATACTTTTAAGGTGTCTGTTTTTTTGCATCATTTTTATTTCTATGTTTTCAAGCTTACTAACTTTTTTCAGTTATGTCTAATCTACAGACATTGTAAAACTTTCTCTCAAACATTTTAGGTTAGACTAGAAATTTGATTTGGTTTATATTTTTTTCTTGCCTGTCTCTAGTTTTTTAAATATAAAAACTACAGTTATGACTTTTGATGTCCTCATCTGCTAATTTTAACATCTGTGTCAATTCCGGTGAATTTCTAATGATTGATTATTCAACTTATTATTTTGTTTTTTGTTTGCATGCCCGGTAACTCTTAGTGGAATGACAGACATTATGAAGCGTCTGGGAGTGGTACGAAATAACACACATGAGGAACCCACACAGATGCTGCCTTGGGCTGTACCCTCTAGCCAGCTTTGTTGGCTGACCAGCTATGTTGGGCGTTTGATATGTGCGTATTCAGACAGACAGATGGATAGATAGATCTTTTGAATCTTGCTTTTAAGATTTGTTAGATGAGACCAGAGCCATGTTCCTTTAAGGACTAATTTCCTCTCATTATTGAGGCAAGACTTTGTGTTGAGAAGAAAACCAAGGATTTCTTTGAGTTCAGCAAGAAGGTTGCTATAATCTGTCAGCTATGTTTATCATGGACAGTAGATGGGAGTGAAACAACAAGTACTCATTGACCTATATTATAGAAATTAATGTGATAAAGAACAAACAATGGAGTATCAGACAACAATGGATGACTCAAAAATTTTCCAAGAAGTTAGAATACTCAACTGGGACAGCAGAGAAGATTACTGAGATTATTATCCACATTTTAAAGCAAGTAAAGTTCAAATGACTTGTTTAGATCAATCAGATTTAAATGCAAGAACCAGGATTTGAATCACATTTAGACTGATGTTAACCATATTTTTTTTAAACTGCAAATTTATTAGGAAAGATGGCATCAAAATGAAAAATAATTAATGGGAAATGTGGGGTCTTATAATTTTCCATTGTCTCCTGACTACAATACATAGGTGATTGCTTCATCTGCCCCATCAAGGTTAGAACCAGATCCACAAAAGGGAGGCTGAGAGGGAAAGGGTTCAGAAATGTGTGGATCTGATGGCTACACCAGGATTTATGGAGGACAGAGAATTAGAGGAGATTCATACAGACTTTTTAAAAAGGCATATCTGGACTTCATAGGAAGGAATGCCCTAAATGATTATATGTATTTTCTTTGAGCATGGTCAAAGAGGGGTGAGTGAGTGTAAATGAGGACCATTATGCCAACAGTGCTGTCCTCTTATCCTAGATCATGACCAAGAACTGCTGGGCATATTTTTCTTTTGTTTGATTTTAGTCTAGAATTTTCCCTATGTGAAATCATTCTTCCTCCTGAGTGTTCTTAATGGGACTTCCAAAGTCAGTCTCCTACCCTCTTACAGTCGTTATTAGCCCATAGGATGGGAACATAATCACAGGACCAATAAGAATCCTTTCCTGGAGTAGATCTACAGACGCAGAGGGATACAGGACCATCTCTCTCTAAATCTAAGATCAACCTAAGGTTGGACATGGAGTCTCCCAGGAAGAATGGAACATTTCCACATTCAAACTAAATATCATCCCACTTTTTACAGGGGTCCTTCTTAGAGTTCCCAAATTTGAGAGTCAACTGAGGAAATATGATCATGGACCACATTCCCCAACCCCTTGGCCAGACCCTGCCAACACCAAAACCCCTAACAGAGCACACTAAATCAGAGACAATTCAGTGTAGCCACTAAGAGTTGGGGGCACATTGCTTAAAAGCTCTGTAATCCTTGATATGTTTGCTTATTTAAAAAAACTGTTTTTTAAGCATCTACTATATTCCAGGGTCTATTTTAGACACCTGCAATAAAGTCATGAACAGGACAGATGGTACCAGATCTTGTGGAACTTCTATTCTGGTCAGGCAGGCCAAAGACAACAGATATATTAATTCAGTGGTTCTATAACATTTCTGTGCTTTAGTTTCCTCCATCATCTGTGAAACAGAGGTAGTGGTAACACCCACCTTGTGTTGAAAGAGTCAGATGACCTAGGATGGAACCAATAGAAGAGATCCCACTCGTTTATCATTGTTCCTTGTGTACCTTCTCCTTGTGAAAGGCTCAGTCCTAAAGGTCCAGTTCAGCGAGGCTCTGGGTCTCAACATGCCTGAGTCAAAAGGGGCTGGTGCAAGGCAGGACACCCTTCTAATACCCTGAACACAGACCCCAAGCCAAATCAAATGTGCCCGGTCATGGTCTTTCAGGATGCATAGGAAGTCCTCATTCATTTTTGACTTGTGTATAGGAGCAGGTGAGAGAGGCCCTGGGGCTCAGTCTTACCATTTATTCAGCCCCAACTCCTTTGCTGGCACCCTCCCCAATTCCTCACCTAAACGTCCTAGGAGCATTGTTGGTGGTGCCCAGTGGTGCCTAGATGAGCCTCCAGGTCCAGACATTACCATCCCTGCTTTTTCTGGTTTTCATTTCCTTTTCTTGTCTGCTAGGCTTTTGAAATACATATTGCAGCCACTTGTTGCCCTGTTTCCTAAGCTGCCTTGAACTTCTGCCAGGGGCTGTAGCCAGAGTAGCTAATGACTAAGTCACTTTCCTTTCAGCCTCTGGCAGGACTGGGAATTCACTTGAGCATGGGGGTGGGTAGCAAAGACATCCCGAACCAATCAGGAAACCACCATAAAAGTGCCGACCTGGGAGTCAGTCACTCACCCTGGAGGCCCAGTGCTGAGCTCAGCTTGGAGGTGATGCCCAGGCCGAGGATGCTCCGGTTTGCTCCTGCAGAACCACATCAGGGGCAGAGACGTGGGCAGAGGCAGGCCAAACAGAGCAGCCTTAGGGGGAGTCCTGGGGTCAGCAGGGAAGAGATCCTTACTGTTTCCCTAAGCCAGGAAAGGCCATAGAAGAGCAGGGAAACAACAGGATGTGAGCCAGAGCAGGCCAACCCATGTAAGATGGACCACAAGTGATGATAATAAAATAGCTAATACCTACAGAAGTCTTACTTCATGTTGGGCCTTATCCCAAGCACTTTAAAAGTGCTACCTCATTCCATCCTTCAAATAACCCTATCTGGCAAGTTCTATTAGTATTCCTGTTTTCAGAAAAGGAAACTGAAGCACAGAGTTTTTCTGTTTTTAGCTGGTGGTGGTGGCCTCATGTTTTCCCGCTGATCCTCTCTTACCTGAACAATTACAGTGTCACCCTGCCTTCTAATCCTTTTCCCAGATGGTTTATTGGTTCAGATGTACCCAGCCCTTGGTCTGAGTTTCAGCATCCATTACACGAGGTTAGAAGTGGCTCCTTCCCTGGTCCAGCCTCCAGATGAGATCTCAACCTTGGATGACACTGTTGTATGAACTTTTGACACGCCAGGAAGCCAAGGACCCAGATTCCTGACCCACGGAAACTGTGAGATCATAAGTGTGTTGTTTTCAGTTCCTAAGTTTATGGTAATTTGTTACACAGCAACAGATAATTAATATGTGGAGGTTCAGTAGACAATGTCATTTCAGAAGGATTGGAATCAATGAAAGGTAAAACTAAGGAAAACAAGGGAGTAAGGAGGTGACATTCTAGGCTGGGTAAAAGGCCTATGAGCAATGGCCATGCCACAGGGTTAAAAAATGAGAGCATTCCAGACAAACCTGGAGAGGTTGACAGGAAGGTGATTAGGGAAGGCCTTACAGGACTTTTAAAGCAAGATGAAGGGAAAGTGGTGGAGGACGCCAAGGTATTAGGAGATAATGAGGGAAAGGTACCAACATTTAGAAAGACGTAAAGGGAGGAGGTTGCATTCGTACCAGGCGATCTTGATTTTTTTTTGCAAAAACACACGCTCAGGTTATATGCTGAAAGTGAGGCAGGAAGAGAAGGCTTCCAAGAGTAGCAATACTATTGATGGTTATAAGTCATGGCTCATTTCACTGAAGACTCACAGCCACCCCATGAGAGGTTTTATTTCTATCTATGTTGTACAGATAAGTATTGAAGTGTTCAGAGAGACCAAGTCACATGATGAAAGCCACCCAGTTCAGAAGGGGCAGAGTTGAAATAGACCCAGGTCTAGTGACACAGCATCACATTGACATTCTGGGAACTTTTTTGGCAGATGCCATGGGGAACGTGTGATCTCTACCAGTGTTGTTATGCTGCTCTGTATCTAGAGTACTTTGGCGATGGTTGTTGCGGAGGGTGTGACGGGTCTAGCCTCAGAGAAGGAGAGTCGGAGTGGGAGGCAGATGTGGGCAGAAAAAGAAAGGCTCTTCTGTTGGAAGGACATGAAATGAACTGGTGTGATCATGGGAAATCTTTCATGAGCTAGAAGACAGCCAGGGTGCAAAGGTCATGGGTACAGGAGCATCAGCACACAGGAAACCACAGGCTCCCCAGGGACTCAGGAACACAGCACTCACTAGACAGAATGGTAATGCTGGGGGCTGAAGGACTGTCTCCAATCATAAGGCAAATCATGGAGGAAGATGGTGAACGGGGATATGCCCGCAAGAGATGCGGGAAACCGGCCGTGTTCACTCCAGCAAACACAGTGCAAATGTCCCTGGATGGCTTGAATCTTTGCGACTTCTGGACAAGCACAGCCAGCCTTTGAAAACAGCTCCTGTCTGTGCTTCCATCTTTATGAGCCAAGTGGTTGATAACAAGTTTTCAGGAAGAATTTAGGCTTTGAGTTCATAGCTACCCTCGTCAATTCAATGCAAACAATCCCAAACCAAAAGGATGGCATGATGGCCCCACGGTTCAGAATTTGCCAGTGTGGCGTGGGGTCTACCAGGAAGGATGTAAGAGTTGCCTAACCCTCAGTTGCACAGCGATGGTGCACTTGGCTTGTCTTGCCAGGCCTGGACAGGTGGGCCATGATCCTGGGCTACAGGGAACCAGCCCGTACGTGATGCTGAGAACTGCTAAGGAGGAACAACTCTCTCATTTTTTTCCTTCTCAATGCCTAGCTGGGAGTTTGGCAACTAACAGGTGCTTTATGAAAGTATGTTGAATGAATATATGATTGTGGGCATGACCATGCAGGTTCCTTGGTGCAGTCTTCTTGCAGTCTATTTTAGGTAAACAAACATTTGTAAAGACTATCCTGAATTAGACAGCACGCACACATTTCAGAGACAGAGGGCCTGAGAACTCCAAACGCCACACGCATTCCCTCCTCTCTCCTGGCTTCAGTCCCCACTCGCAGAGGAAACCAACCTCCTTTCTTCTCCCCCCTCACAGAGGAGGGAGGCCAGCTCTGACGGCCTTGGCCCCAGTTTGCTTGTATAATTAATGTGGGATTTTCCTCCTCTAGTAAAAAATGACCTTGTCAAACCAGAGACGACAAAATCTTGGTTACTGAGCGATTGTGGGCTCCCTGCTGGGATGGCCTCCTGGGCCCTGCAAAGAGAAATCTAATAAAATTGGTGTCAGGGGCTCCCTGGGTGCCAGGTCCCCTGCTGCCTGACCCCACGATCCCAATTTATTAGCCAAACCCAAGAAAGCAGACAAACCTCACTGGCTCCAGACAGAAGACTTCCAAGCGGGAGCTAATGTGGGGGCTGGGGCTGGGTTTCAGCAAAAATGACAAGGGAAATGACAGGAGGTGCCAGCCCGACCAGGGAGCCTGGGGATGGCCTATTCAGAGCATCTCGCTGCTTTGACAGGGCCGATTTTAACTTGGTGGAGGAATGTGTTAGAATAGCCCATTGGGAAAGAAAGCTGTGTTTTTCTCTGCACTGTTATTAGCTGGGCCATGGACCACACGCCTTGCATTAGCCATGTTCCTGGGAGTCAGCAGGCGTCAGTAGAGGAATAGCCAAAGAATACATTTGCACACAGTTTCCATTTTGTAAACTGAGCACTTCTTCATGTGCCAGGGAGTTTTAAATGTTCTGTCACTGTTTACCCTTCCCCAGAACCAAAACCCCCTCTGATGGGAAATATTCCTTAGCATCATCATTAGCTACACTCACCCTTTATTAGCTGAATGATCTGCTCACTGAATGAAACCAGTCACTTAGCTTCCTCACCTGTGAAATGGGATAACAGTACCACTCTGATGTTTGCCTGAGAGGATTACAATATGAGAAATCAGCTGACACACAAAAACAATAGCATTTTTCTGTACCAGAAAAAAATCAACTAGATGAAAAAAAAGGAATCTGTGCTAAATGGCCGCGAGAATTCTGAAGTGCCTGGGAATTAGCTCAACAAAGAATATGCAAAACTTACGGAGAATATGTTAAAACTCTATTAAAGGACATGAAAGAAGGTCTGATGATTTGAGGGATATTCCATGAGATTCCAAGACATAAGTAGATGTCTTTATATTGTAAAGCTATCAATTATCTTCAAATTAAACTCTGAATTCAATGCAGCCACAATAAAAATTCCTGCTGGATAGTTTTAAGGATCTAGAGACTAGACAAATGCCTACAAATGCTTTTGGAAATATAAAGGTCCACATATAGCTAAGTATATATTGGAAATGGAGAGCAAAGAGGGGAGAAATGTTGCACCAAATATTCAGGTATATTACAAATCATAGAAATAAAAACAATATGGTATTGTCCTCTTCCCAAATGGATAAATACATCAGTGGAACAGAAAGGAAAGATTTCAGGCAGATATATGTGCACATCTGAGCAGCAGATATATAATAATGACAAAAGGAATCAGTGGATGAGGTTTTATCCATCAGTTTTCACTGATGGTGTTAGAAAGTCTGACTCACTATAGGGATTACAGTGGAAATCCCTTCATTATATACAAGAGGGTCTCCACATGGACTGCAGACTAAAATATAAGAGGTAAAACTCTAAGGCGAACCAAAGAAAACACTATTGTGACCTAGGAGTGTGGACAGATGTCTTAAACAAGTCTCAAAAAGCACAAGTCATATGCCATCAAAATGAAGAATTCCTGATTATAAGATACCACAGACTTGGTTAACAGACAGTTAACAGATTAGGAGAAATTATGTGAAAACTACCTGCAAGTTTTAAAAATGAAAAAGGTCTAAAATCTAGAATGTATGAGAAATAGGGAACAAAGGC
Organism: Manis javanica; assembly: GCF_040802235.1. Taxonomy (NCBI): domain Eukaryota; kingdom Metazoa; phylum Chordata; class Mammalia; order Pholidota; family Manidae; genus Manis; species Manis javanica. The sequence continues at coordinate 18,080,857 of NC_133160.1, read as the reverse complement.
AAAAGGCATTAACAGGTAACAAGAAGAGCAGGGCTGATGGACAATAAATATATGAAGGATAGTAACTCTCAACAGAAAACAGAGAAATAGGAATGAAAAAAAGCAATGAAATATTACTTTACTCCATTATATTGACAAAGACTAAATTGGGTAATGTTGGGAAACCTTTGTTTAAGAGAATAGACTGATGCAGCTATTGGAATAAAGCCTGGAAATTCTTAGTCTAATGATTGTGTGTAAGCCATGGTGCTGCAATCTCGTTTTCCCTTACACAGTGTACTTGAGGGAATGTGGGCATGTCCATAAGGAACCATACAGGAGATATTCACCACAGCCTTGTGTGAAGCAGGACTTGTCAAACTATGGCTCCTGGGCCAAAGCTGGCCACACCCATTTATTTATGTGCTGTCTATGGGTGCTTTTATGCTGTAACAGTAGTTGTGTACTTGCAGCTAAAACCTTAGAGCCCACAAAGCCAAAAATATTTACTATCTGGATCTTTATAGAAAGTGTTGGCTGACTCCCGGCTTCAAATATCAAGGAACTTCCATAGGCAACTTGAGAGTCCTATCTATCACTGAGGGAAAACGTAAGTAAAATATTATGCGCATGTGCTATGGAATATATGTGACTCCTGTAAGTCATAAATTGTGAGATGTATACTTGCAAACTTGGAAAAATTTTATAAAATGATGCTGAATGTAAGAAAGAAAGGAACAGAACCAAGTTTGCAGTACTATAACTTTATGAAATTAAATGTACCCACGTAACAACACTTGCAAAGATATACATAAGATCTAAGTATCACATCAAAGGCATTATGACTGTAAAAATGAGGGGTGGTAACATAAGAATAAAACATACTAGGAGATGGTCTTTTCTTAAGTCTGATTATAAAAGTATGCTATGAAATGAGAAACATGATTTGCTCATGTCTCTATGCCTAAGATCCAGGAAAATAAACATGGAAAGTGCCGAGTACAATGTTCAGCACATTGCACATTTTCAAAAAGTATCCATTTGTCATCATCATCATCACCATTTTTATTATTAATCTTTTGGAAGTAAATTCTGACCATGGAGCACAAATCAATGACGAAGAGCATGCTCAAGACAACCTTGTGTCATCAGTCAGCCCAGAATAAATGGAGAGACAGTAACCCTCTTCATAGGAACCCTTTAGAGGTCAAAAGGAATCCGACTGACGGCTAAAACCCATGAATTGGGAGGGAGGACAAAATGAGCTTTACTGCTGTAGCCATTGTTTCCGTTCACAACTATGTCTGTCCCTTTGCCTTCCAGATTGCATGTTCTTATCTTCGTTTGGTTGGTTGGAGCCATGTGACTAGTTCTGGATGAGGAGGTGTGAGTGAAAGTGAAATGCGCCCCCTTTGGGCCAGAGAATTAATTGTTCTTTCTAGACCCTCCAGAGTGTTCCTTCCTGCTGCAGGGATCAGCTGCCTTTGAGGTGGTGGTTGGTCCCTGGGGGACTACAGTGATCAGAGGCCCCTGTATTTCCACACTGGGATAGGTTGATTGAAGCCACCGGGAATTTTGGGACTGTTTGTTACTCCTGCTTAGCCTCATGTAGCCCAACTGATACACCTTCCAAGTGCTCAACACTTGTGTTAAGGCACTCACAAATATCTGGACACAGAGAACTGGAAAGACTCTCAGAGGCCATGTAATCCAAAACCCCCAACAGGGATTTAGTGGGTGAACGTCTAGAGCAGGCAACCCGATCTCAGTAGAGAGGAGCCCACATCCCCCCCACAAAAGCCCTTATGGTCTTAACTCACCTCTTATCATTACTGAGATTCTTCAGTTGGGAGCCAGATTCTGCCTCCTTGTCACTTCCACCCATTTGTATTAGTTCTTCCCTTATCCCTCTTTCATGCAATAATCCTTCAGATAGGGAAGTAGGCAGGCAGAATAATAGTCCTGCAAAAATGTCCCTAACCACATCCCCAGAACCTGTGAATCTGTTACCTTATCCAACAAAAGGGATTTTGCAGACATGATTATGTTACAGATCTTGAGGTGGAAGCTAATCCTGGATTAGCTGAGTGGCCCAGTGTAATCACTGAAGTCCTTATAAGAGAGGCAAGAGAATAGAGTCTAAGAAGGAAATGTGATGACAGAAGAAGGGGTTGTAGTGATGGGATAGCTGGATGGGAACCTTGAGCCAAGGAACCCAGGCAGCCTCCATAAACTAGAAACGTCAAGGGCAGGTTTGCCCCTAGAGCTCTCGAGAGAGTACATCCCTGCCAGTGTTTCCATTTTCTCCTTATAACAGATTTTTGACTTTCATCCTCCAGAATTCTAAGATAGACCTTTGTGTCATTTTAAACCACTGAATTTGTGGTAATTTGTCACAGCAGAAATAGGAACCAAATCAAGTGAAGTGAGTTGCATTATTCCTTTGCATTGCCTGTTTCTGAACGAGCTGCTTTTTGCTACACCTGGCTTCATTTTTAGCATGGTTTCCTGATTATTTTTTTTAAATTGGTTTCACTACCCAGTTTATAATAAACGGGGTTCCTAGAACATGGACTTCGGTTTCAGTGTGGCTGTGACCCAGCAAATAATGTACAGAGGAAGCAGCTCTACCTCGAGCTGGTCACTGTGCATTGCAGACCCTAAATCCTTTCATAGTTTGATATTGGTGTCATTTTGATCCAGCTCTCCAATTCCATAGTTGTTCAGTTTATTTTTTTTTGGAATTAAATATAGATTTTACCAGTTCCTTTAGATTACCAAGTATGAGTTTGTTAACTCATGTCATGAGTTGTGTCATTTGGTCAAAACTAACTATATTTAATAGTCTACATGGTGACTTTAACAGTAAGTCAAGAGTTTGACAAAACACCAGATTTGAGAAACAGAAGGGCCTTCCCTTTCAGTGTTGACAGTCAAATCATTTTAATATCTAATTTTTCTTTATTGATGGGCATGTTCCTGTCCCTTTGCTAAGAATCAAGCAGTTACTGCCTTTCTTAGTTCTCAAAACAGTCATATGAAGAAGGGAATATTATTATTGCTGTTCTGTAGTAGAGGAACGGCATTAAGCAATGGTTAAGTAACTTGCCTACTTTTCACAGCTGGTGAGTGAAGGAGCTGGGCTGAAATCCAGGCAGTCTGCCTCTGCAGACGGTACCTTAAATCCATGCTACAGCATCACCCAGGAGGCCCCCACTGGCCTCTGGCTTGAATTTGTCTGATTCCAGGTCCAGAGGCAGTCTGGAATGTGTGGACACTGTCCTTGGAAATGAAAGGACTTGTCAGCTTGTTTTTGATGGATCACATTTCTTAGAATAAGCACAAAATAAATATTTTCCATTTGCTAAGTGATTTTATCAAGCCTCTCTGGGCTGAGCTTTGGAGGGGAGAGAGGAAGCAGGTTTCATGGTTAAAGCCTGAGAAATACCTCTCAGGCAGTCATGGGTGAGGGGTTAGCAATGGGTGACTTCGGCCCCTATTCATGCTCACCTGGCACAGGAAGCGCTGGGTGGTTTTGCCCAAAATATTCACAACAAACTCCTCATCTGTCCTCCTGAATTGATGCTCTGGTGGAGAATTTGTCTGAGGGAATGAGTTCCAGGACAGACCCAGCTGCATCTGGCAGGAAAGGGAGAAAAGAAAGACAGAGGCATAAATATCTGGCCTTTTGCCTTTTTTTCTTGGGAATCTGTGCTCTCCAGCCAGGAAGCGTGGAAATGAGTAACTAGTGGCTTTCAAAGCCTGGGCGAGTGTCAAACCCCTGGGCAGATATATGGGGCCCCCCTGAAGAGAGAGCTTTCCCTTTTGGAAGAAATCATCTATATCCAATATTAAAAAGTTACATTAGCCATTAAGCACATGAAAAAATGCTCACCCTCATTAGTCATCAGGGAAATGCAAATCAAAACCCCAGTGAGACACCATTTCACACTCATTAGGTTCGCTATAATCAAAAGGATAGGCAATCACAAGTGTTGGTAAGAACGGAGAGAAATCGGAACTTTTACACATTGCTGGTGGGAACGTGAAGTGGTGCAGCTGCTTCAGAAAACGGTGCTGCAGTTCCCCAAAATGCCAGCCATGAATTTGCCACATGACTCAGCAAGTCTGCTCCTAGAAATACACCCAGGAGCACTGAAACGGGATGAGGAAGTGGAATCTCTTGGGAAGTCTCAACCCTCTTGGTAGTCCCCTTTGGCCCTCTGTCCTATCCCTGTTTATTTTATGCCATTTTCTCTAATGACAAAGTTTTCCAAGATGAATTATGAGATGCTCGCCTCCCATCTGCTTCCCATTTAGGCTGCCTCATCCGGTCACTCCGTCCACTGTGCCCCTGAAGGCATCTGAATCTGTGTCTGGCTCCTCCAGTCAGGGAGCAGCATTCTGTGGGACCCCACAGAGGGAAGAGGGGACACTGGCTGGAGCCAACACACCTGTAATTGGCTGCTGTCAGAGGTGGGGCATGGTCTTCAAGAGGGAGTCAAAAGCTGCAAGATAGGAATGACTGGTGAAATATTGGGAAACAGATTTCAGAGCAATTGTGGAGGTGAAAAGAAAAAAAACATTTACAACATGAAAGAGAGAAGAGTCTAGCCCTCTGGGCCCGATCAGCGATGCAGCCATGGTGGAAGAGGACCAGGAGCTTAGGAGCAGCACCATATGAGACCTCCTCCTCTTGAGTCCTGGGTCTTGATCCCGGGGACTTCTAAAGGCTTCCCATTTTCTGGAGACCCTTAGGAAAAGTAACAATTCTTTTTAAAGGGTTTTTCCTGTTGGCAATTATTATCTTCACGTAGAATGCGTATAGGCGGTTCCAAGCAATTGATCAGACATGTCTTCCTGGGTCTGAACTTCACTTCTAGGCAGGGCTAAAAAATTCTGTCCCACGGGAAAGCTGGGTGCCCTCTGACTCCACATGCTGTTGTATGTGGCTAGTAGAGTTCTTCTAGCTGTTTTATTCCTTCAAGTTTTTGTTCTCCTTGATCAATCCCTTCTCTAAACCAAAGGCAACTTAGTATTCCAGTTGTTTATCCTTCTTGACCATTTACTGATATTTCTAAGATTTACATACATTGCCTTTTTGAGTGTAGTGTGTTTTAAATTTATGCCGATCTGATAGATTTAAACCTGTTTCTGCTGTGTTTTCTCTTTACCATATGCGTTTTCTTTGCGTGCCCCAGTGCTCCACTCCATTTCTTGTTTTCTTTTGGGGTGTTCTAGCTAGGTTTTTGTTTTGGGGCTCTTCTCCTCTTTTTTTTTAAATTTGTCTACTTGTTCAGAAGTTATATATTGCTTATTATTTTAGTAGCTACTCTTAAAGTTTTAACATGCAAAATTATCTTAACAAAGTCTCCAGTGAGGCAACCTGTCTCCTTTCTTGGCATCAAAAGGACCTTTGAAATTCCTTAACTTGGGTCACTCCACATTATCAACTATCCCCTAGATAAGGCATTATTACTACAATTATTACATTTTAAAGCAACTAAAACAATTTTTAACATGTTTACCACTTTCTTTCTTAACATTGCTTCTTGTATTTCACTTTGTCCTTCTTGAATCAAATTCCATTTTACAGATGAAAAAAGGCATGGGGAGGAAAGTGCTTCACCGCAATCACAGAACTGGTATGTTTCAGATGCAACCGGTTGTTCTATTCAAAGATGTACAAGAAGAATCATACTTAGAGCCAAACAGAAATATCTTGGGCTAATCAAGAAGCAATTGGGGGGTTGTAGAGTACTGGTAGGAAGACCATGGTGCTTTGACTCAAGTGATTGTATAAGAAACTTACTTATAAACCATCTATTATCCCTAAAAACCTGCTTCAACAGTCTTCCAAGCCTGAGGGTTACATTTGGCCCATAATTAATTAGGAGCAGGGAAGGGTGCTGTGATGGGGGAGGTAATGGTATCAAATTGCCAGCTTGGCTTTATCTAAGTACCTGAATCTTACGGTTAAAGAGAAAAATGTTAAAACCTAACAGTTTATAGGATAACATGTTGGAGAGTAATCATTTAAATGTTAACTGCAGAGATTTTTTTAAAGACTTATTTTAGAGCAGTTTTCAGTTTGCAACAAAATCGAGAGGAAGGTACAGAGATTTCTCACAACCCCTCTGCTCCCACCCATGAATAGTCTCCCCCATTATCAACATAATTTCCCAGAATGGTACATTTGTTACCAAAGATGAACCTACATGGACACGTCATAATCACCCCAAATCAATCCATAGCTTACCTTAGGGCTCTCTGCTGGTCGTGTACATTCTATGGGTTTGCACAATGTGTAATGACACGTATCCTTCATTTTAACATATATAGGGTATTTTCATTGCCCTAAAAATCCTCTGTGCTCTGCCTTTTCATCTCTCTCCTCCTACCTCTGCATAGATTTTTATTTTAAGTTTTTCAAAACATAACTGAGTCAGAGCCTGGGCAAAACACATTACACCAAAGCTCATTCAGGGTGGATCCATGATGGCTGGTGATGCTTAGGAAGATAACAGGATATTAGTAAAGAAGGGAAAGGAGATTTCCGTCATGGCCTTTGGTGGTATTTGTGGTCGTTCGTGACTCTAGCACTACTACTACTACTAATTTCAAACATTCACCCAAAGTCAATGTTAAGCAATCACGGACAAAACAACACCAAGTGTTAGACATGCAGCACTTAAAATAATACACTCAGTCTGTCCGTGGATTCCACACTTCTCAGAAGCAGGAGATCCACTTTCGCAATTAAAGCAAGATCGTTAAAACTGCAGCCTGTTGGTGGTGACACATTTCGCAGCTCAAATCCTCTTTAAAACAAAACTTGCAGTCATTAGAATGGTGACAATGTGCTGAAAACACTCACATTCACCCTCCCTTGGGGATCTATTCTTTCTGGCTTGCACTTCAGCAAGTTGGCACCCTGGTTTTATGGGCAATTTTAGTAGACTGCTGACTCTGGCGACCACCCATCCTCAGGTGAGCTCAAGCAGAGATTTTCTTCCTCCAGTTGAAACACATGCCTTAACCTCAATCAAGTGACTTTTGTGCATAACTTTCAATGTCTGGGGGACTTGGATGATGTAAAAATACCAGTGTCAGGAGGACTGCCATCACTGAAGTGCCAAACCACATTCCAGTGGCTGACTGGCTGTGTGAACTTGGTTGTATGACTCAGTATTTCTGTCTTGATTTATTCATCTGTAAAATGGAACTGTTAATACTTACCCAATAAGGATGTCAATGGTCCAGCAAAGAAAGGCAAGTTATTTTCTTACTGAATGATCAGTAAATATTAATTACCACCAATTTATAGCAGCTGGTGATTGAGGCAGGCATAGGATGGATGGGTCAAGGTCAGGGCAATGGGTAGTTGTTTTCAATATTGGAGAACCTGTCACTTGAGTGTTTTTTTAAACACAACTGACTTACTTTTATAGTACTATTATTCTATTGCCATCATTACTAATGGTGATTGATAATATTAATGATTCTGAAAAATCACACAAAAAGGAAATAACTACCCAGTTGCACTATTAAAATGTATACAAAGTTAGAAGTGTGCCCCTGCTCACTCAACTTCACCCCTCCATAGTACCACTCTGACAACTGTGCCGCATCTCCCTGACCTTACAGACAATCCTTGTCTTCATCTATACCTATGTCTGTATCTACATATCTCATCCACATTTTCAAATACACATTTGCTATGGATCATGCAACTCATAATGGCCTGTAATTTACTTATCTGGTAACATCATGAACATCTTACCCTATTAGTACACACAGATCTCCCTTATTATTGCCAATGATTACACACCACTTTTATCTAAGCGGTGTGAGCTTTCACCTGGCAGTTTTTATTTTCTATGGTTAATTACATTTAGACAGTGGTCACAAGGAAGTTGCCATTGGAATCAGCCTTAAACAAAAAAAATCTACTTCTTGAATTAAATGTATTCATCAGTTTCACTAAGGGGAGAAAATTAAGCTGCTTTGCATTACTCAGTTTCTTGGTGCCATTCATCTCCTTCCCAGTGGGTTCGTGCTTTGGCTTGCTGGGCTGATGTAGACAACTCTGCTAGGCCTGGGAATGACCTCTGGGAATGTAGCACCTGAAGTGCAAGCCCAGCTAAGCTAAAATTCAGTCTCTCCATATTCAAAGCTTTGTGAGAACTCAGTGTGGCAGAGCTTAAAGCCCTATTATGTAAACCCCAAAGGCCCTGTAACAATTGACTGCATGTTCCAGCGTTTTTAAGATTTGCTTAAGTTCGAAAATTCAGTCTTATTTTCCCTTGAACTTGACAGACCCCGACCTCAAATTTGGAAGTTGGAAAATATGGCTTAGTACTCATGTTCTAACTTCCACTGAGGATTCTAGAGAAAAGAGCATGCATGTGCCGAAGTGAGTACATGTTACTTTGTAAACAGATGAATAACAGTCACCAAACGACCTATATCAACAATGCCTCATGAAGCAATAAGGAGAAGGAAGAACAAGAGGAAGATGGGAAGAGGGGTGGAAACTTCTAGAGCACTGTGCTGTCCAATAGGGTAACCACTAGTCACACGTGGCTACTAAGCAATTGAAATGTTGTTAATCTGAATTGAAATGTGTTGTAAGCATAAAATACCTATCAGATTTCAAAGACTTGGTGTGAGAAAATGTCAAATACATCATTAATAATTTTTATAATGATTTAATGTTGACATGACAATATTTTGCATATATCAAGTTAAATACTATATTGTTAAAATCAGTTTCACCTATTTTCACTTTTAAGTGCGGTGACTGTAGTATTTAAAATTATGTATGTGGCTTAGGTTCTATTTCTGTTGGGCAGTGCTGCCCTTCAGCTTTCTTTCATGAATAGGTAAGGATAATTTCCTATTTATTGTATGTAAATAGCATCTTTAGAAGAACGAGAACAGTTTATACATTATCTATTTAAGTATGCCTACTGAAATACCAATTTCCCAGAAAGCTCTTCTCACTAGCCCCAAGGTAAATCTAAGCCCTGCCCTGGCTGCACACTCACAAATTATGAATTTGTGGACCCTAAATGAAAACAGGCTCACCACACAGAGCACATGAGATAAAAATAAGTTAACGTGACTCATTTGTAAGCTGAAGTTTCACTCAGAAAACCAAAGATTAACATCTAAACAGACAAAGTAGCAAATCAGAGACCTAACAGTCTAAGTGGCTTAAACATATTTCTCAGAGAGGTCTCAGATTTTGATGGGCATGTGGCCACTATGGCCATCCTGGCACCTGTACGTGCATACGGGTGTTATGGGTTTCACGTTATAGATGCATCCTTCACCCCCATGAGATGTCTCACTGGCTGGAGGAGCTCTCTCTGCTCACAGCTGCAGGAGCATGAGACTGTGTCGAGAGGACGGGAGTGCTTGGCCTGACTGAGTTGCCTGCTGTGTGCTCCGCATCTCCCCAGTCCGCTGAGAACCTCTGTCAGAAGACACTCTCTTCATCCTTCCTGTGCATCCTGAGCTTATCCTGTGGGTTCTTTTCAGGCCGACATCTCTGTGCAAGTAGCAGTGACCAAGAAGCCTGGCTCTGCCGTGTTTGGGGAGGAAAACACTTGGCTCGATGACATCCACAGCCTGCTGCCAACTGGTAAATTGCAGGGCCGTGGGCCAAGACCAAGGGTACCTGCTACAGTAAGACCTCTTAACAAGCGAAGTCCTGCCAAAGCACAGCTCTTAGTCATAACCCATTACCAGAGGCAAGACAATAGTGGGAGTAGAGGGAGTGTTCCAGGGCTTCAGAGATGGGGTATTATTGCACAGCCTTCTCTTTAAATGCTCAGGAAAGCAAGGTGAAATGTTCCAGAAAGCATAATATTATGGCTCTAGGAGTCGGAGGTAGGGATAGGGAAGGGATGCAGCAGCACGTATTTGGGCGAGGCAGTGAAGTGAGTCTGGAGTGGAGCAGGACAGTCATTCAAGCAAGGAAGGGGAAGTGGAGGCAGCAGGCAGGGACGTCAACTAAAGTGTTGACAGCAGCCACTGGCTTATTAAGTCCTTATTAAGCATCCGGGGCTCTAAGTGCTTCCCCGCTTGGCTTATGTGCTCTTTAGAACCACCCTGCTGTTCTCTCCTCTTCATAGGCAAGGGAGCTGAGGCTGTGGGTAGCTGAGTACATTGCTCAGTATGACACAGCCAGTTTGTAGGCAGCGCCAGGATGCAAACATAAGCCTGTCTGATTCCAAAGCCTCTGAATTTTCTGCTGGGCCAGGAGGCCAAATCATGAATACATTCTGTTCTCTTTTTCGCCCAAGTTTGAGAATTTTGTGAATATTGTCCATATAATTACTATAAATCACATTTGGCTGAGCCGTGGCTTATGGAAAGTTGATGTCAGCGCGTAACTCCAGATCACTAATTTGTCAATGTCTGGAGACGTGTTTTGATTGCCACCATCGGAGTGCAGGTGCTACTAGCATGGAGAGGGGAGGCCAGGGAAGCTGGTGAGCGTCTTGTGATGCCCAGGGCAGCCCCCATATGAAAGAGAATCAGCCAGTCCCAACGACAATGGTGCAGAGGCTGAGAACTGCAGTAGGGGGAAAGCATGGCTGTCTAAGTAATCACCTGCCTCTTCCTGTCCCACCCAGGCCACTTTAGAGCTCAGTTGGCCGTTTATTCGTTCAACAAATGTATACTAAGCCCCAACTAAGTGGCAGGCACCATGTTAGGTTCCATGAACTCACATTATTAAAACACCAAATGATTTCACTATTTGTCAAAAACACAGTTGAAACCCATAAGTTGATGTGTAATGGGGGCACTTTCTGTGAAGAGCGGTTGACATACAAATATTTTCGAGAATGCACCATGCTGGGTTAGCCTTTAAATGTTTTTAGAAAGATAAGGAAGAAGATTAAAGACTGTTGACATATCAGTTACCAGATTTGTATTTGAAGTTAAATCCATACTTATGCGGTATCTTGTCCCTGTAATGCTTTTTGTCTAATTGAATTACTAAAAAGTACAAGAGCTTTCTGAAAACATTGAGGGATTTGTTTTAAATATATCTGCAAAGAATGTTGCCTTGTAACTTTCAGACTTACACACTGGTAATGGAAAATCACATTGTTGGGCTGTTGTAGAGAATTACATTTACTCACAATTTAAGTACTGTTTGTCGTAAGAGTTGAAGTGTGTTCACATAACTTCTGTTTATTAACCCGCTGACTAAGACTTCACCAAGGCTGGGAAGAATGTGGTCTTGAACTGTTTAAGCAACATTTTTCAAGGTCTTCCTCCTTGCATCAATTTATACAAGCAAAAATGCAAAACTACTTCACAGAGATTAATTTTGCAAGACAAATCACAATCTTCCACAGGACCAGGAATTCAATGGTTAAAAGAAATCAGGGCAGTTCCTACCTCAGGAGCTAAGTGACTGACAAGGGAGGCAAAAATCAAAGAAATAATCACACAAAGAACTAAAACTACTACCACATAGCTGCCTGAGGAGTACGCAGGATTGGAACATGGCCTCGTCTGGAGGGCCAGTGACTGCTGTTCAGAGGAAGCGGCATGTGAGCTGAGAACTCACCAAAGTGGGCAGTGTTACTCCAGGCAGAGGGACAGGCTGGTGTCAAGGCCTGGGGTCTGGAGAGGGTTGGCCGGGGGTGCGCCCGGAGCTGTGGGAGGCAGGTGCGATGGACTCGGAAGGGTGGGCAGGGGCTGCATGTTATGAGCCACAGGAAGACCACGTTGCCACATTTATGTTGTCACTTTGCTATGGGCGTGGAAAAAGCAAAATATCAACATAAAGATGGAAAGTGAGAAGGCTTGCACTGCCCATTGGGTGCTGAGTGGATAATTGTAAGAGCAGCAAGAAAGCAAACAGACCATCTGGGAAAAAACTGTGTTGATCAGGATAGAAATACTGACAAGTGGGAATAAGAGGGAAACAGACCTGGAATAGGAAATGGTGAAGAGAAAGTGAAGTGGAGAAAGGAGGTAAAATTCCAAGGCTTTACATTAATCGGTGGGCTCTGACAGAGGCAGATGAGGGAGACGAAGGTGATGAGGACTCCTCTTGGGCTTGCGGCGTATGTCTCATACACTGGGAACAGCAGAAACTGGTGGTGGTTCAGTAGAAGTTTCATGGTGTGTGTCTGCACGGTCTCCTGTGAAGAGGAGAGGGGAAAGACCTCTCTCACTATCATGGTATGCACTATTGCCAGGCCCTTTAGGAAATGGCCAGCAGATGTGAAACAGGAGGGGAAGTCTGGGACATCTGAATAGTTAGCTCTAGGAATTCAAGCCCTGCAGGTCCTAATCACAGCGCAAACCTTTATGCCCCCATTTCCCTCTGTGCCAGTAATGACATTTGAAACCGGAGGCAGGGACCTACGAAGGCCAGATCCCCCTCAGTGAGCACGCTGGTCACTCCTTGCTGGGCTGTCAGCTTCAGCTGTTGATTTGCACAGCAACAGGTTCTGGGTTGATTCTGTGATGGGTCTTTTGCCAAGATCAGCCATTTAGAGCTTACTTGCATTTCTGCTTCTGCACATGACACAGCTCAGGGCCAAGGAAGAGTGAGTGAGGTACAGAAACCGTAGCCTGAAGAGGACGGAGATTGGACAGTTGCCAAAAGTCAACAACTCCGGGAGAGACAAGGGGCCAAGGCCTGTCGGATGGAGCCATGGAATTGGGTTGACACCAGGCGGAGAGCAGCCACTCTCCACAAGGCAGCAGCATGGGTCTCTGAAAGGACTCTGAAGTCCGACCTGGATTCAGACCCCAGCTCTGCAAGTTGTAAGTCTCAAAACAAGTCACTTTACCCCTAGTCATTTTTTGCAAAATGAAAATCATAATGTTTATCTTGGGTGTCTATGAGGATGAAATGATTTTGCCCTTTGGCAAAACCTAGTTTTAAGAAGTGAAAATGTACAAAGGAGAGCTTACCTTGAGGTCCTTTCTCATTCCTTCCACTCTCCTGGACCAAAACTGTATGGGCCCCTAAACATCCATAATCTTGGATTCAATGCATTGGCTGATTTAGTAAGTTTCTCCACTGACCGAGGGCAAAGTAGCTGAGGCAGGCATTCGGAGGGGCCTTCCTGTGTCACATACTCATCTTTGTGAATCAGCCTGGTGAAGTAATGGGGTGTTAGTCACATGCACACTGAGGGGTTAGGGGATTTAAACTACCTCACTCCAGTTGTTATTATTTCATCTGTTAAAATTAGGTTTTTGCCTGTAATTGCTTAGTGACAATACTCCTGGACTGTCTTCCAAAAGCCATAAAGATGGGTTCTCAAATTTAGAAAATGCTGAAATTGTTGGAAAGTTTTATTAAGCTGTTTAGAATTTAAAACAACAGCTTACAGCAAAGCAGTTAAGAAATAAACAGCATCGCACGGTGTTTTCCAGTTCCTTCACCAAGCAATTACTCAAAATCTTGTCACATTTGGAAAAGGAGGCCGACCCAGTGTCTAAATATCCCAAGTGTCTTTAAGGAAAACTGTTCTCCCTCTGGAACAGTGAATCCAATATTAACAACATGACTGCTTGGTGAGTTACATCAGAGCATCTCAGACCTGGGAAATACTTCACAAGTCATTTTTCAGCCTTTTTTGCAAGTCAACAACATTTTCCTTTACTTTATAAATAAGGGGTAAAGTTTTCCTTGTAAAAATTTTAAAGGCTAATGGTATCCATTGCAGACAAACTCTAATCTGTGTTTCCATTCCAGCTCCCACCTCTACCTGCATGTGTCCTACCCCTGATAGGCAGGGTACAAATAGTCCCTTACCTCAGGACAACCAGTGGAGGCACTCAGAAATGTTCTCTTTTATTTGTGTTGACATCTGCTTTAATAGCCCTACTACATACCTATCTCTGTTTTCCTAGAGGACAGTGGGCACATCTGTGGATTTTTAACTTTGTCAGAACAAAGTTAAATGAAGCTGAGGATATGCATGCATGGAAACCTGATCATATGGTGTACCTCAAACCTGTTAACAGAGGGGAACTCTTAAAAGTACTGGATGTTTGTTAATAAAGAAAGAGATGCTTATATTAACATAAAGCAATGGGCTTGACTTTTTACAATGATGAGCCTAAATATTGTCCCTAATGACTAGGAAGGCAATGAGCTTGCCTAACTCAAACTTAATGTCTTTCTAGAAAATGTATATTCCCTTTAACTTCTAGAAGTTGTATCTCATTGCCTGTACGGAACTGTTTATCTCTTCATGGTGACATCACCATCCAAACCTGTAAGGCTGTGAGGTAGTTAGCAGAGAGCACAGAAAGCTTTTCTAAACTGACTATTTTTATTATTTTTCACTTTCTATTTTGAAATAATGTCGGACTTACCAACAAGTTCAAACAATATACAAATAATTTCTTTCTGTAAGGCCTTCACCTAGATTCTCTGCAAATTATAAAAGTTGATCATGTTTGTTTGCTGTTCTATCTATTTATCTACCTATCCACACCTGGACATACAAACACACTCATTTTATCCTGAAATGTATGAAGGAAGGTTGCACGAGACACCCCTTCATCTCTAAATGCATCTGTATGGATTTCCTAAAATCAAAGGCATTTTCTCCTGTAATCATATTTCAATCATCAAAATCAGGAAATTATCATGCCTTCAATACTATAATCTCATCTGCAGGCCTTATTAAAAGTTCACTAATTGTCCCACTAGGTCTAGAAACTTAGTCCAGGGTCAGATCCTGGATCACACTGATGCCCTTAGTTGGCATGCCCCTTTTTTTCTCCTTCAATGTGGAACTGTTCCTTAGCTTGTTTTTGTCTTTCACTATCTTAACTAATCTATGTTATTTAGTAGAATGTCCCTTAATTTGGGTTTGTCTGAGGTTTCCTCATAATTAGATTCAGGCTATGCAATTTTGGCAGAAAAACCACAGAAGTGATGTTATGTCCTTCTCAGTGCATCATATCATGAGGCACATGGTGTTGATTTTTCCCATTTTTTGGTGTGTGTATTGTTTAATTTCCTCACTTACGTGGTGTCTGCTGTTCTTTTTGTGATTAATTAGTATCTTGCGGGGAAATTCTTTGAGACTATGTAAATATCTTTTTTTTCATAATACCTTCACCCACTAATTTTAGCATCCATTAAGGAACCTTGACTGAAACAATTACTACTAGGGTGGTTGCCAAGAGGTGACTTTCTAATTCCATCTTTCCTTCTCTATTTATTAGTTGGAATTCTGGTATGTCTTTTCCATTTGTGTCCTCTGCCTAGTTCAGCCTGGTCCAAAACAAGCATTATGTTGTGTGAGTTGTTTTAGTTAGTTACTTACTTGGTGTTTATCATTAAAACATTTAAAACAAGAACATTGTTTTAAAGAAGAAATCATGCCAACAGAATAGGATGTGCTGTTCAATAAACTTTAAATGGATTGCAGTTTAAGTGGATCCTTAAAAAATTAGCATGGATAAAGGCATTTTGCAAAAGTTGTCAGAATAACAAACTGGCCCGTGACCCCGGGGCGAAGTCTTCCCTCTTCTCCTGCATCAAGTGGGAGAGTGTTGGCTCTCTCGGAGCTGGAAGACTGAGTCAAACCAGGCACCCGCTTTGGCTTGTGGGTCAGCAAATTACCCAGATGAAACTTGGCATTGGGATGGCACAGCTGAGGAAAAGCAGGCAGTCTTCATAGACGGTCCCTGCTACACTTTCTGCTTTTTTGACTTCTTGCTTTTCGGTTTCTCCCTGAACCATATACAATGGGGCTGATCCGTATGCTGCCCCGTTATCTTTGACTCTAAGGAGACAAACTTATGGTCATGGTGGAGCCATAGATGGGTTAAATCTTGCATCACAAGATGAAACAACGAATTTCTCAGGATCCTGTAAACACCTTCCCTACCCTCCCTCTCTTTTCTCAAGGTCCCTGGATGTTTCACTGCCCTAAACTTGACCCTAGCTGCTGACCAGTTTCTCCCATGACTCAGCCAAAATATTGCCCAAACCTTTACCTTCACCCCTTTGGAGTTTTACAACTGGGCAAGTGGTTCTCATTCCTGGCCAGCCTCTGATCTTTCTTCCTGTAATCCTCTACTGCCACATCTGTCAGTCTGAGGTTTCTAACCCCATCTGGCTTCTCTTCTGGGCCACTGGCCCTCTCCCAAGGACAGCCAGAACTCCTGAGTTAATGATCTAGGGTCACATTGCTTCCCTGCCTATCCTGACTTAATGGGGGGAAAAATCAATTTCCCTTTTGGTTTTCCAAAAGAGGTCAGGATTTCTCAAAAAGAATTTCCACTAGAAACAAGAATAAAGCAGAAGCCCAAAGGTTAGACAAGTAAATAGTTAAGGAGACGCCAAGTTTCACATTAAATTTCATTTTGAGTACAGGTTATATTGAGTAGCCCAAGGGAGAATATAAGCACCCACAGTGCAGACGACCTAATACCATCCATCAGTTTTATCCTTTAGGGAAAACCCTTAGTGGGGGCCATTTTTATGAATTATTGAGTGTTTCCTGGTACTACCTTATAGGCAAGGGACCAAAATATAGTCCTACAATCTCACAGGATGCCCAACTCAGTGAGGACCAAGGATATGCCCATGATGGTCGGTTACTGACAAATCACCCAGGATGCATACAGAGTCTGGAATAGAATAGGTGACCCAGTGAACATGCAACTGAATTTTCTCAAAACATCCTCCAGAAAACTTTGGCATATCCCCAGATTTCCTATATTTAGACAGCAAACTAGCTTCCAAACTGGAGGACTAGAAAATACAGTTATATGCATATGGGCAACTTTCAAATGACATTAGACATTTATGTTCATCATAGCAACCCAAATCCACACTAGGCAGGGTAAATAGCCTGGTGTCAAGCTAGTCTGTTCCTATGTTTGTTGGAAGGAGCTTACTGTGCATAAACTCCTAAGATCTGAGATCACCAAAGGATTGAGAGAAGGCGAGTGGGAAATACAGCAGTAGAAAACAAATACATGTCCCTTCCTTCTTCCTGGAATGAATAAACATTTATTCTTGCCATAGTTTGTGTGGGTGCTGCTTCAGACACCCTATAAAAATCGGGACATTTAGCTCACAAAAACACTGCTGAGAAGTAAGTTTTAATCTCTCCATTTACACAAGCAGGAACATAGAGTTATAGAATTTTGGCAACTGGCCTCTACCCCAAATTCTTCTGCAACAGCATGTTTCCCCTATTTTTCCCTCTTCTCTACAGGATTTGGATTTTCCTCTGTCCCCACGGTTGAGTGGGGCAGAAGAGCCTGGGAGCAGGGGGAGAGTGAAGAACATCACTTCTGGGGTTGCCATGAAGAGAGCGCAAAGTGGCAGCCAACGTCATGAAGTCGGGAGCAGCATGGGGGACACTTCAGAAAAACTCTGATTATTGTCCAGCTTGCTTCCCCCGTGATCCTCTCATTTCCTTGGGACTGGGGTTGGCACAGCCAGTCAGGAGCTCTGGTTCTCCTTTGGAGATCATGAGAAGGGATTGTGATAATAATGATAATAAATAATATTCAATAAATATTTATGCTGTTCCAGCTATTAATTCATCTTCAAATCTATCTCCTGCTTTGCCCTGGGGGCTGCCATACCAAATCATATTGGCACCTGAGACAGAAGGAAACGCGTGCCCTGGATTTAATGGCAGCAAACACATCAACGGTATTTTCAAAACTTCCTTCATTTTCAACCGAGAGAGTGTCATGTTGACAAGTTCTAGTCACCAAGTGACAAATCTTAAATAATTTTTAATGACCTTAAGCTGTAGTAAAGTGATCATGAATTACATTTTGGTATAAATAAAATCTGCTGAAAATAATGTCAGTTTTAATACACTTACATTTCAATTTCTGTATTTTCCTAACTACTTTAATGTTCCGCCAACAAAAATGAACCACAAACAAAATACACAAAAATGTGTCGAGGGGCATGTATTTTTTTCCTTTTGCCTCAGGTTCAATGTGGCTCAATAGAGCAATGGTCATTATTTAGAATTGCGATATTTTGTTTTCATGGGTTTTCTGCAGCAATTTTGATTTCTAGAAAATATATTGCAGCAAATTATTTCTCTTGATTACTCAGATTTTTGGTGCCCTCTTTAATTTTATTCCTGAGGGGAGTACCTCACTTACCTCACCCTAGTCCTGGCCCTTGCTCAGGGCGAAGACCCAGCTTCTAGAAAAATGTCTCTAGACTTTTCTGTACATTGAAGAAAATCCTGCTATTGGCTCTTATTTTTCAGGCATGTATTGGTAAATTTTAAATTTTCACAAGTCTCAAGGGGTCTAATTTTCTTAATAACTTTAGCTTGTCCTAAGATAAAGTAGATGGGCTTTGCAAGGCTTTGGTTTGCAAAAAAGAATCTTGTAGAGACCATGTTGCACTGGCATAGTGGGACTTTTAACTTTAGCCTGAGATATCCTCACCCTAATATTTAGGGGTCCAGAAGACCACTGAGGGTCAGTTTACTACATGTAGAGCCAAGGAACTCTGGGAAAGAGAGAGAAGGCAGGTGTAATTTTCCCCAGTGAGTAGATGTTAATTATTTGACCAACAGTATCTTTATTGTTCTGATAGTAGAAAAAAAGCATAAATGCAAATATATTCTTGGTCACAGAGATGACTGCTCTGTAGATACTGCTAGATATCATTATTTCCCTATGCTTCCATTTGTGTTTTACCCCTCTCCTCACCCCCCAAGAAAACAAACCAAAACAAAAAACAGACAAAAATCCATGAGAGGAGGTCTTACTGCACAAGAGAGGTGCCTTTTCTAAGCGAAGGTCAATTAATGTCTCCAATCCATTTGTATGCCCAAAGCTGTTGTAGCAGCTCAAACAGGCAGACAATGTGAGAGAGTGCAGAGGGATACTGAATCATCACACTGCATTGTAGTATCAGCTTGCCAGCCAGAAAAGATACTGTAGAAACCTAGCAATCAATGTCATGTTCAGATTTCAAATGGCAATTTAGTTTCAGGAACACAATACAAGATGCCACACTGAATTAATATTTTAATTCAAATGTAACAGCTATTCTTACTTTGTTTTCTATTCAAGTTGTGAGTGAATAGGTTTTGTGTTACTGTTGTACGAGATGTGAGGATAAACAGTTAACACAGAGCTCTATGTTTGTATACCTTGAAGTTATATTATGATAGAAAGTATATCAACACTGGACATACTTTTTTTTTTCCTTCAGAAAGGGCCCTTATGTTACCCAAGTTTTAAATCCTGGGACTCCAAGCAGTA
Source organism: Manis javanica (assembly GCF_040802235.1). NCBI lineage: Eukaryota > Metazoa > Chordata > Mammalia > Pholidota > Manidae > Manis > Manis javanica. The sequence goes on along the minus strand of NC_133160.1, from coordinate 18,061,606 downwards.
TCTCAGTTCAAAGAGACTATTTGGGAAGGAGAGAGACGGTGGTACTTGACTCAGATGGTCAGAAACCTGTGGTACACTGTCTTATGTCTATGATGCAAAAGAGATTTGGGAACCCTGAGCCTCCTAGACACCTTTCAACTCTGCCTACAGTCTTTGCTTAATGCTGAGCAGCTCTGCAGTTTGTTTCACAAAGTGTTAGAACAAAGTTAGAAGGACTCGTGTTTCCTCCTCACACCAAACAGCCTAATGAGATTGTTAGCAGCACTGTGAGAAACCGTTATCATCGTGACATCTTGGCAAGAAGGTGTGTATGTGCGGGTGGGCATGCCCATGTGCGGGCGAAGTGTGGAGTTCTCACTGCTGCTACACTTCCAAATTGTGGGAGCTGTGAATTTGGCTGGGCAGGGTCTGGGCTTCCAGCCAGCAGCTAAGCTGTCCAGGTAGATGACGAACTAATTAGGGGAACTGCAAACCAATTAGCACTTGGGCTGGATTGGCTGATGTGTCTTAGAGACAGGTTCACTGGGTGTTCCGTGATAAGATCCAGCCCAATGTCAATGCCCTCTTCCCCTATCATCCAGGTGGGTGATCCAATCTGTCCTGGAAAGGGGGGTACTTTAGCTCTAGGGGCATGTTAATTTTCCAAGGGAATTTTTCAGCACTAAAATGTTAGTCTTCCTTTAGAAGCTGACAATTCTTTCCTGAGAGATGACCATCTTGCTTTGGGGCAGGTGGACCAAACGAGTTCCATGGTGAAGAGAAACTAAACAAAAAAACTTGCTTGGAAGACTGGAAGGTAAATCGCTCCCCAACCAACACCTTAATCCATATATGTCATTGTTGCCTCTGATGCAGATTCCAGAGTTGGGTTTCTTTTCCTTTCTTTTGAAGCATCCTTACCCCCACCTTCTGCAGACTGCAGACACCTCACCTTGCTGGTAAGATCTGCTGCTTTCCCTCCCTGGTGTGGTTCTGCTACTCCAGTCCTGCTCTGTTGACTTCTGATGGCCTTGTGGCGGAAGAGGAGAGGGAAAGCTAGGGCCTAGAGAGGAGGAGAAGGACTCCCCAGGGGGGTATCTTCTGCTTAGTTAATTTTTATTTTATATTTTAAGATGCTATTTATGCATCTGAGGACATTGTTTACTTCTGAACAGTAGCAACAAATCATCAGGGAACATGTTTCTCATTTCTTTTGTAATGAGGTAACAAGTATTTTATTAGTATATAACAACTTCCAAAAGGCAATAAAAATTGGAGAAAAGGAACAAGGGACTATGTTCTGGAGTCCTTACCATTTTATGGGAATCACACCTGAGAACCTAATTCTAGATGTTTCCCTGTGTGTGTCCATGTGCGTACACTCTGTGTGACCTAGGACCCCAGTCTTGCTTCTAGCATGTGAGTCATACCATCCCAACCAGAGTCTGACCTCTCCCATACATAAGGAAAGGGGATTTTCAAAGATTCCCTCTTTGAAAATAGACTTATCATAGAGCTCAGGACAATGTTCCCTTAGTTCATGGTTGTGTGCAAGATTTATATCACTTTGGCCTCCCTCATTTTAGAAGAAACAGGCAAACAAAAAATGATACATGTAATTCAAACAGTGATTCCCACACACCTTTGAATCAGCAGCCTCTGCCGTTCGCATCTTAGCACCTTGGCATGGTGCTTGGCAAACCTGGAGAGGTTAGCATGATTGCGATTAGGACTTTGTATTGGGGACGTAGGAGCCTCTCCAAATATGGTTTATTTCACTTTCCAGATCCAATCAGTTGAGATCACTGTATTGGGAAAAGTCCTCAAGGGTGTACCTGATCATCCATAAATCATACTGGAATCTATCTGCCATAATTATCAGGGAGGTAGAAGGTGAGGATGGTGACATTTATAATCTCTGCCTTAAAGACAAGAGAAAGACAACACATGAAATACTGATTCATGGTTAGCTCGCATTACTGGTTCTTATCCTTTGCCCTTCCCCACATCTACAGGCATGCTCTGGCCTCAGCATAGGTGGGGTACATTTCCCAGACCCTTAACTTTGGACTTGATTGCACGATTTTGTTTGATGAATGGCATGTGGGTGGAAGAGACAGTGGGCTGATCAGGGACTAGAACTTAAGAGGCCTTGCCTGTTTCTACCTGCCCTACTATGCCTCTGCCACCACGGTGAGTTAAACATGCCTTCACTAGCTCGCAGTTCCAGGATGAGGCAGAGAGTCAGAGCAGAGCTGGCCCAGAAAAGCTAGTCTCGCCAAGCCCAACTTGGAGCAACTGAACTCCAGCCACTCAGCAGACTTTTGAGTTACCAGCAGTAAACAATACAGCCCACAAACAAAAGCCCTGGTTACAAAATGTAAATGTGATTCTGGAGGCAGAAGAGTGTCATTTTCCCAGACTACCACCCCTGGGCAAGGGGGCTGCAAATAAACACTGCCAATAAAATGGCAAGAGGTGTTTCATTAATAAATCATAATAAAGACCAAGAACCTGCTAATGCCAGGCAAAGCAAGTTTTTAGTCCATGTTGCAGAATGTAATACTTAGGGGTTTGGGTGTACGGGTGCGGTGGTTTCAAAATATGTCTGAAAATTCTTGACACTCTTACCACTAAAAGGTGGAATCTAATTCCCTTCTCCTTGATTATGTGCCAGTTTTAGAAGTTGGAAATGACTTGCTTCTAATAAATATTATACATTGCAATGACACTGTGTGGCTTCCGAGTCTAGGTCATAAAAGGTAATAGAGCTTTTAAACAATCTCTCCTCTCTCTCTCTCAATTTCCTGTGTCTGCATCCCCGACTGCAGGGCCCAGACACCATGCTATGTGAAGACCCTGTAATGGGGTTCCATTCCCAGCCCCAGCTAAGGTTCCATCTCACCATCAGCACTGTCAGCGACGGGTGTGAGTGAGCTTCCTGATGACTCCAGCCTCCCGTCTTAGATGCTGAGATGACCTGTCCACGGAGGCCTGGTCAAACTACAGATTCACGAGCAAAATAAATGTTACCATTGCTTAACTAACTAGGTTTGCGGGGTGATTTTTATGCAGCCATAGATAAACCAGGATCGAGGGCATTTCTTTTTAGAAGATAATATTGGCATGGGAGAGACACAGCTGTATGGACTCGCAAGCTCTGTGCCCAGACAAAGAAGAAACCAGTTTCCAAGGGCTGGAGGGAGAGATGGCCCGGAAGCTTCGGCTTGGGCCCCACATTCCCTGTGATATGGGGGCAGGACTGCAGCAAGGAGGACAGAAGCACGGAGAACATGGAGAATGCTGTGGAGTAGCAGAGAAGGCCATGTGCGCAAAACCCAAAGACAACCTTGGGGGAGCACCCCAAAATACTCAAGAAAACACATCAGCAGACCTGGCCCTTCTGCGCCCCTGGCTGAGACAGAACAGGGACCTGTGTGTGGGACCTGCCTTACCTTCCCGTGGCAGCTGTGGCCTGGAAAGCAGAGCTTGCACATTTGTTACAACCCTCTGGTTTCCCGAAGCCCTCACATGCATCATCTGTCCCGGAGCTCACATTACACCTGTGAGGTAGGTATTATTATTTCCAGCTCTCACAGCCCATAAATGGCAGCTCTGCCAGGAAATCAGGATCTGGTTTGTTCCCTGCACCATGGCTGCCCTGGAAAATTAGATCTTATTTTTAATATAAGTCCACAGAAAGCTTCTTAAATTAACCCTGGGGTGAATTCTGCCCCTCGTCCTAATTCCCTACTGATTTATCTATTCTGTGAGTTGTAAATTCTCATTAATTCAGTTGTCATGAATATAGAATTTGGGGTAGGAACCAGATAGTCCCTCCTCGGTACTTAGTTTGGCCCATTGACCCAAGTTTTGTGTTAAGGCCTTTCTTAAAGTGATCTCCAGGGCAGGCGCTTCCTGAGTAGAATCCGTTGCCTTATAAACCGAAGGCCTGGCGGCTGGCCTGCCTTGGTCTGGCAGGTGTGGCTTCCATACCTGCCTGAGAAGAGGTCTGCCTGCAGGTGCTTGGGCCCTCGACACTTCTACCCCATGTGTGGGTTCTAGATTGCAGGACTCTGACTCCTGCTCACTGGCCTTACCCACCCTACAATTTTGCTTCCAAGGAAGACAGGCATTTTGGCTGGTTCAAGTTCCCTCTCTCACACTCATACTTGCATGGCACTGGCCACAGACACAGGCCACAAGTATCTGCCAAGCAGCACAGGCCAGCCAGAATGAGGACACGACTGCCCTTGGTTTGGCCTCTCCTTCCTCAGAGACGTCAGAGAGCAATTCGCATCGGTCTGCAGCTGGGAGCGTCTGCACATCACCACTGTTCTGACAAAGGTGGTGTCTGCCCACCTTGAGCTTGTGGCTCCTGATCCATCCCTCAGTTTCCTCCTTCCTTAGCTGCAGGGTAGTCATTTGGATCTGACCCTATGCAGTGCAGGGAGGGTGGAGGGAAATGGGCCCGCTCCTCAGCTGTGTTGAGCGTGAATTGGAGGGCAGCTTGCCACCATCTATCAATTTTCTAAATGCACTTAAACGTTGCTCCTGCAATTAGATTTTTAAGAATTTACCCTAAGTCTGGGTGTCAAAACAATTGAGGAGGTTTATTTTAGCTCTGCTTGTAATGACAAAGGATCACTAATAACCTGAATACCCAACAGTGGAAAACAGTTGAATAATTTGTCTCATCAATGCATAGGAAAGTGTCCAGTCTTTATAGAGAATGAGGTAAACTTTTACAAACTTCACATGACATATATTTGAGGAAAAACAAACTAAACAACAAACAAATGAAAAAAAAATGACATGATTCAGTAAAGTGTGTAAAATAAACACAGGGAGCACACACACATATAGAGTGCTAATTCTGGAAAAGAAATTTTGGAAAGAAAAAGACAGAAATAATGATAGTGGTTACATCTGACATCCTGCTATGGAAGAAAATTTACTTTCCTAATACCCTTTTGCCATTCGAAGTTTTGTCCTATTTCATTACTTTCTTTCTTTCTTTTTAACCATGTATTTGTGTTAATTTTTTAAACTAAAAGCAAGCAGAAGAGTGGTTCAGGAAGGACTGTTAATATGTAAAGTATGAAGGCACAGATTTTTGAAAACTGGATCCCAGAAAGGTCAAGGAACACCCAACTTTGGAAAGCAAATAGCACCCCAGTCCAGGGAAAAGTCCTTTAAAGAACTAGATGACTTGGATTGGAAGACTTAAGACCTAGGGAATTTTGTGTAAAATTATTCTTTATATTGTAAAGTGCACATGCTCCTGGGGTTGACTCCATTCAACCTTATCAATTCGTTTCTTCTTACATTACAGAGCAATACTCTACAGCACTCTTTCTAAATGAAATTCGGTCCACTTGGCATCAGCTGGTGCTGCCTGCTGGTCAATAGTTCTACTTCATCAGGTTTCCATCCTCCACAAAAAATGCTGTCTTTGTTTTTGTTTACTTTTTTCGAGTCTGTTATTGGAATTCTATGGCCCAAAGTTTCTCCAGGAGAAAATTTAGGTGCTGTCGAGATGCAAGGGGCAGTTGCCAAGACCCTCACACCTCCCCACCCCCTGCTCCCTCTTCTGGGACCCCAAACTGCTCATCCCACTTCCGTTGGGAGAGTTCAACTTTTTATTTATCTTGGGATTAGGGGTAAAATTTTATTTGAAAGATAGAGTTCTGCTACTTAAACACATTTGGAAAATAGTCTTTTGCTGCAGTTTGCACATATTCTTATTTCAAAATAAATAGAAAATAGACAGATTCATTGGCTAATGCTAGTGCTGAAATGTGAGACTTTCCAAAATGTAATGTAACTGAGATAAATATAGCAATTGTTATGCCTGCAAAGAGGTGAGTATTTAAACAGAAGGAGGGTTGAGCACATAACTTGTAAGCCAGATGTCTGGGTTTGGGCTCAAGCACCTGCTAATTACTACCTCTGAGACTTTGGGCAATTACTTACCCTTTTTTTGTGCTCTCATTCCCAAATACACAACATAAAAATTGTCATGGTGGTGGTGATAACTCATAGCTTTGTTGTGTAATTACATCAGCTACCTGAAGGGCTTAGACCCGGCCGGGTACACAGTGTCTAATAAGCATTAGTATTGTCACTCCCTTTAATCAGATGCCATTCATTGGGTTTAACACTATTCACTATTCAAATGTGAATGTGTGTGAAGTATTGGAAACACGTTAAAATTATTTGGAGTTTTATAATATGCTTTGGCTTTAGGGGACCGGAATCACTCTTAGGATATGGAGGTTAATTCAACTTCTAAACACTTAAATTCCATACACATTTCCAGGAACCCACTAAACAAGACAGTAGAAGCCCAAGGATCTTAGTAATTTTTCAGACATAATTGACATACAGTAAAGCACAGATATCAGTTGTACAGACTGATGAACTCTGACATTTGCAGACACCTGTGTAACCACCACTCAGATTACAATAGAGAACGTTTCCAGTAGCCGCAAAGGCCCCCCACCTGCTCGTTTCCAATCGATATCCTCCATATCCGGAGCTCTCTGTCCTCTAATCCTGTAATTAGCTTTCTCTGTTCTTGGACTTGATCTAAATGAACTCATCCAGTCTTTGTGTCTGGTTCCTTCCCCTTCAGCATGTCTGTAAGGTTTGTCTGCGTCAGTCTGTGTCCGCATCCCACGGTATGGTTATACCACTGTACTTTGATCTGTTTTGTTGATGGACCTGTGGGTTGTTTCCAGTTTGGGGCTACATGAACTACACTTTTCTGAGCATTCTTGTGTGTGGCTTTTGCTGAACATAAGCACTCACATTTCTTGGGTGTATTAATAGGAGTGGCATTGCTGGGCCATGGGGAAGGTATAGCACATACAGCTGACTACTCTTTTTCTTAGCATCTCCCAAAGCAAGTTCCATCATTCTTGTCCCAGACTAGAGGCCAGCCTTCCACCAGCACTGTGGCAGGATGGCCCATACAGTTGGTAAATTCACTGAGGGAAGCAGAATTGTTAATGGGTTAATGAAGCACCCAGCAGAGCATTGCTTCAGCTGAGGGGGGTGGTCCAAGAGCAGATGTCTGGGATAGGAGACCCTCAGACCCCAATTTCATGTCTACAGTTTCTGTGGAGGAAGGTTTCTTCTGGCAGGCCAGCCCCTGCCTTCCAGGGCGCCTCAGGCCATGAGGGTGCATCTCTCCCTTCTAGCAAGGTCAAGTCCCACATTTCTGAGCCAGGCAGACAAAATCATTTGTGAATTTATGACAGAGAAAATCTGCTTTAAACAGAATCTTCCTTGATTAGTGGAACAAACTTGGCTGCTAGAAAATCCTTCTCCCCATTAGCTCCTTGAGAACAGAGGTGAGTTTCGTTCTCTGCTTAACCCCCTATGGCCCTGTTCCTTACCATAGAAGGGACCGGCCAAATGTGTGGTGAGTTAAATGGAAGTGATTGCTCCTTCTTATACATGTCACCTCAATAATGCCTGTCATTCTCATGGTGCAAAGTGGTATGATCGGCCTCCTTTCTCCTCCTACTGAATCCTCATGTCTTTCTTCCCCCATCCACTTACCCCACCTCATTCGGGACTGGACACCCAGTATGGAATAACAGTGGTTAAAGCACAAATTTTGGGACCAAAACGCCCACATTCAAAACCCTGTTCTGCTCCTTCATCACATGCTTGCACTGTACGTCAGTTTCCTTGTGTGAATAAATAAATTAATGCATGTAAAAGTGCTTAGAAGCTAGCCAGGCCAAGCCCTGCCATTACATTGGTGTGAGCACCTATCTGTGTGAGAGCCTTGGGCGGGCAGGGTGGGAAGATGGGCCCTGTTTGGCCAGGATTCCTCCTCTACAAAGGGCTTCACCTGGAACCACCACCCTTTCATCACTCCCGAGACAGTCTTCACACTCAGATACAACTGAGCCCGCTTGGGTGTATCTACTTATACCATTAAAGTGCACAAGCACCTCATATTCCGAATACATTTGAATTTTAACAAAAAACCTTGAAAAGGGGAAGGACTATCCCCATTTTACAGCAAAAAGAAACTAACACCCTTGGGTTTTCTTTCATCCATCCATCTGAACACCCATCCCCCCAACCTGTGAATGATTCTGTGGCCTGTGTTAAGCTCCCCCCCCTGTGCTCCATCCTGTGTTCTGCATAGTCAATTAGAGCCCCATCTTCTGGTTACCATTCAGCACTGGTCCCTTGGCCAGACCCCACCTCTTCCGGGCTTTCAGTCCACTCCTCAATTCTCCACGTCAGCTTTCTACCTTTGCCTCATCCAAACTTCCCACACCTGACCTTCATGTTCACTGCATTTAAGTTAAATGACTTAATAACTTAAATGAAAATTACATATTTTCATTATGTGCCATATGTTTAATATTTAAATGAAAGAATGTAAGAAAGAAGAATGAGCAAATCAAAGAAAATACAGATAAACCAAATAATGGAAAAGAAAGCTCATAATTTTACCAAAGATAACAACTATAAGCCCCTAAACACATTGTTATTTGCTTGTGATAGCCACAGCTCTATCCTGAGAATATGTGAGATATACATTTATAAATATAGTTACATTTCAAAAACTTTGCTCTTATAATTTACATATTTTAAAGCATGCTTGAAACTGTACAATATCTTTCCATGCCAATAAATATTTATTAATATCAATTTTGATTGACTGAATGATATCATATAGATACCCCTTACCTAATTTCACCTGTTATTGTACATTAGGTTATTCCATTTTATAGAAATGTTTTCCTATTATAAACAATGCTGAGCTAAACTCTTTGTTGTCCATTTCTATTTATAGGCTTAATTATATACTCAGATAAATTCCAACTGGTGACATGGAGGGCCTGTTTTGAAAATTTGTCATAGCTGTGCAACATTGTCCTTTGGAAATATGAAGGGACCCAACACTTGTCTGCACTGGTAAATATGGAATACAAACAAAATAAAAATAACAAAGATTCTTTGTCATTCTCATACAAAACTTATAATCTAATTTGCACTCATTTTATTAACAGTAAGGTTAAACTTATGCTCACACTTTTATTGTCTATCAATCATTTCTTTATCTTACTGACCGATTTATCAGATGTCTTTTCATATTGAAGATATCAAACATTTGCTTCCACATATGTGGCTAATATTTTACCTATTTTCCTTTTTAAAATTTTAGGCTTTAATTTTTTTTAATTAAATAAAGTTTAAGACCCAAAGAAAGTGCCACCTCTGCCATGTCTCCTTGAATCCGACAGACAATCTCCTATTTGGACTGTAAGTGCATCATTAGCAATTGTGTATCATATTCATCTCTGCATCCTCAGCTCCTTTGACTTATGGAAGATGCTGGAATAAAGTCCCTTCAAGGAACACATTCATGATAGACTGGCCTCTAAGCAAACTAGTAGAACTCTATAGCTGACTTTAGCAGGGACATTTCTTGGTTCTCTTCCCAGTACTCATTCCCAGCTTCTCCTCAAATCAGCAAGATTTTTTCCAACAAGTAGGAGGATGCTAGTTTCCAACATGGAATTCACCCCTTTCCCATGCTGCCACCATGCCTTTGAAGTGAGACTATCAGTCCAGAGTCTCTGATTGACTTAAGACAACCAGCCCATTCCATCCTAGCCACAGTGGAAGCTTCCTTCCTCCCTCCCTTCCTTCCATTTTTTTATTAAGGTATCATTGATATGGAATCTTATGAAGGTTTCACATGAGCAACATTGTGGTTACTGCATTCACTCATATTATCAAGTCCCCCCCCCACCCCACGCCATCACTGTCCATCAGCATAGTAAGATGCTATAGAGTCACTACTCATACTTATCTTCTCTGTGCTATGCTATATTGCCTTCCCTGTGACCCCCCTACATTATGTGTGCTAATCATAATGGGTAGCCTATTTCTTGAGAGGATGAAGTCAGAAGCCACCCCACCCAGCTCCCCTACACACACACACACACACACACACACAGGTGTGAATGAAGGAAGAAAGGTAGAAACCTCAAAGGCTGTTGATAGTCCTTATCAGACCTAAAGAGCTTTCCAGAAAATGTTGCCCACAGTGAACAAGCACAGCCAAGAAATGAGTAGACAGAAACCCATTCCTTAATATAATATTTAAATCCTGGATCACACTGCATCTGAAGTGGATGCACTGGAACACTTTGGTTACATGAGCCACTGATTCCCCCAAATCATGTAAGTCAGTTTGAGTTGAGGTTTCTCTTAAAATGTGAGATACGGTAAATTAATGCTGCAAGGACTAAAGGTCACCATCACTGACCATGAAAACTAACATTTCTAGACTGCTTTCCAGATACCAAAATCACTGTAAGCAAAGTAATTTCCCATGTGTTTTATTAATTGCTTCTATAGATTAAATGTTTGCATTCCCCCAAATTCATCAATTGAAACCTAACTCCCAAGGTGATGGTATTAGCAGGTGGGGCCTTTGGGAGCTGATTTGGTCGTGAAGATACTGCCCTCATGAATGGGCTCAGTGCCCTTATGAAAGAGGCAGGAGAAAGCTCCCCTCCCTCTCCTACCACATGAGAACACAGTGAGAATGTACCATCTACAAACCGGAGAGCAGAATCGTACCAACCCTACATCTGCCAGCACCTTGATCTTGGAATTTCCAGCCTCTAGCACTGTGAGAAACAAATTGCTTTTGTTTCCAAGCAGCCCCATTTATGGTATTTTGTTACAGCAGCCCGAACAGTCTAAGACAGTTGACTTGAAGGATGTAAAGTTTCTTTCCCAGTCACAGCACAGAGTGTCCTTCAATAAACAGTAATTCCTATAACCCCACTTTCATGACAATCAACAATTCATCTTAATATAATAAAATGACAATGTGCAATCATGAGCTGTTATCCTCAACTTTAGAGAATTCACAACGTTTAAGAAAGTGTCAGATGGAAAAATGTAGAAAGTTGACTCATTCCTCTGCAGAAAGCAAAAGTTAAATGCTAAGTGATTCTTTTTGGAGGAATATGAATAGTCATAGCCCTGGGGGACCGAGCACAGGGCAGAGGAGATTTCACTGTACCTCGGCAATGGTGATGGAACCCTGCCAGATCTGTATGGCTGATAGTGATGGAGAGTCAGGCATTGTACCTGGCATCGTGGGTTCTACATTCCAGTGGAGAAACTACCTATAAAGCCAAGTAATTTAACTTGTAATAAACTGTGTGTTTAGGGATGATTCAAGTCTCTCAGAATGGATGGCTTGTCAGCTGAGATACGAAGTGTGAGAAAGGGCCAGCCAGGCAGGGGTCTTGGGGAAGAAGAGTCCAGATATCTGGACCAACATGTATAGAGTAAAGCACCAAACACTGTGCTCATCCACAGAGGGCAGACGTGGCAGCGTACAACTCGCAAGAGTTGGGGTGGAGGGCTGGTCATGGAGAGAGGCCTGCAGAGGATCAAAGGCGTGAGCCCCAAGGATGGGAGCGGGGCTGGACCTGACCGATCCCCTTAAAGCTGGGCCAACAGTGACCAGAGGGAGGGCAGAGGCCACTGGCAGGACCCAGGCAGAGCCAATGCTGACATCCCTCTGCAGTGTGGTCCCACAGCACTGGGGCCTTCATCAGGGGGGAGCATCATCAGTGACCGGGCTTCGGGGAGGGAGGAAGACACACAAGCAGAGAGAGAGAAGAAAGAAGGCACGTGGGAGGAAGAGAGGTCAGGCCACATCATGGCGCTCGGGACCCAGGGCTAAGGGGGTGGGGACCTTAGCCTCAGAGCACTGGCTTTGACCCTGGGCCCTTGAACCTCTGGCCCCACTGCTGCTCCTGACAGGGCAAGTGTTGACATATTGGGGCAGAGAACATTAAGTTTGGGGGGTATTCCTGGTAGCGAGGGCTTCACTTGCCTCCTCTGAGAGGAAGTGACTCTGTTTAGGGAGTACCACCTCAGGCCGGGCATGACATTGCTCCCCAGAGAACTAAGTATCTTTCAATTAGGTTAGTATTTTGCAAGAAGCTACGAAGTCCTAGGCACTGCCGCAAACACTGCCTCCTGAATAAGTGGTCATATGATCTATCATCTAAAGTGGGACTTCTAAGAATTAGGGGGTGAGACAAGCATTGAATCCTCTGGAGTAGCAAGATGATTGGCATTAACTGGGTAACTGAGGTGAACATTGGGCTTGCTTAAACCTCCTGACCCTTAGACAGGTGTTGCTGGCCAAATTAAGGTGTTCATAATCACACACTTTCATCTTGTCCTTTAAGAGGTGAGCAAGTGGGAGGCCTGAAGAGTCAAGAATATTCTGGGGGCTCAATACTGAAGCAATGCAGCATTTTGGATAGAGTGAAGGCCTGGGCTTAGAGCCTCATGACTCGAATCCTGCCACCATTGCTAATTCTGAGCAAGTTGGTTAGCTCTCTGAGCCTCAGTCTGCCCAGGGGTAAAACAGGAACAACAATAATGACACCGGCCTTGCCAGGTGTTATAAATTTGAAATGAAATGAAATAATGTGTACGCAGGGGTTAGCACGGTGCATACTAAGCTGTAATAAATGTTAGTTAATAGGATTAATTCTAAGGTTTAGACAGAAACCAATAAAAAGTTGCATCAAGACTGTTAAATACATCTCCAACAGAACTACGTCATCCATCCCCAGGGCCTGGTAGGTAACCTCTCCTTTTCAAGGATACACACACACACACATACCCTCCCCAGAGCATGTTTTCCCTTGTTACCCAAGAGGAGAATGTCCTGATTCATTTTCCTTACTAGCTGGTTGAGTGGAGAAGGCAAAGGGAGACCTGTGGTCATTGGCCCAGCCACACAGAAGCTTCATTTCAGTCTCTCCAGAGAATCGGTTTGGATTTATTCACCACAAAGTGACAGATGAGAACAACTTAGTAATTGGAAGGCCTGGGGAAAGAACACATATTCTGAGATGTTCCCAGTGCTGGTTTGGAATTACCTAGCATTGCTCATTTCTGCATTCAGTGGACTGTGCTGTTCTTAGCATGGTTGGTGGTTCTAGAAGTTCTGAGATTAACCCAGCAGCTGAGACTCAGCTCCAGGGATCTGCATCTGAGGTGAGGCCATAGCCAGTGTTCAGAACATGGCTGCTGGCTTTTCAGCTCCTCCCACACCTATATACCCACTCCCTACCTAATTTCCTGCCCTCAATACTTAGCTTAGTTTCTGTTTCAAGACACAGAATGGAGTAAGATGGCAATGCAAGAATAAGACCGCAAGACACCACAAGCGCACCAGCTATGTCCTCAGGTGCTGGTGGCCAGGGGAGCTAAAGGAAGAGGTGACATGTGATCGGGACTTGGAGGATGAGTATGAGGAGTTTAAGGAAGAGAGGGAGGGAGGGTATTGGGAACACAGGAACGATACGAGCACACTCACGGAGACAAGTTGCGCCTGGCAGATAGATGTGCATGTGTATATAGGTAACATCTGAGGACAGGCTTGGAGGAAGAAGCTGCCTCGATCTGCTCTCTTGTAAATTAGATCAATATCTTTCCTGGCCACAGACTGTGGTATCCAGGCTCTAGTGGGACCCTCCATGATTCCTTCCCCCTGGTTTTCCTGTCCTTGGGCATTTTCCTCTCCTTCTGAATATGTAACCAGTAGGAGTGGTCGAAATTAAGGTGGCCCTTCCATGTCTACTTGGCTGTCTCTTGGCTCATTAGCAGTGGAGAAAGCCAACTGCTATTCCATGAGGACATTCAAACAGCCCCGTGGAGAGGCCCATGTTGTAAGGAACAGAGGCTTTCTGCCAATAACCAGCACTAACTTGCCAGGCAGGTAAGTGGGACGCATTGGAAGTGGATTTTCCAGCTTAGCCAAGTTTTCAGATGAAGGTAGATTTGGTCAATAGCCTAACTGCTACTTCAGGACCCAGAACCACCCAGCTAAACTCCTCCTGGATTCCAGACTCATGGAGACTATGTGAGGTACTAAGTACTTATGTTTGACGATGCTATGTTTTGGGACAATTTGTTACACAGCATAGGTAACTAATACACAGGACACCAAAGTTATCTCTAATTTAAACTCTAAATTAGATAGTCCTACACTGTCTCTTTGGTTGGAGATTCTACACAAAAGGATCTTCATCATGGATAGTGCTACTGCAATAAATAGATCTCCCAGAGTAGCATATGAAAGGGCAATGTGTCATAAGGTAACCTGGCCTTAGACCTTTGCCAGGGTGACTCCATATCATTGCTATCCCCTGCACACAGACTACATTCTCCTCTGTGCAGCCCCCTTCCTTTGTAAGGCTGTGACTTTCTGCTTCCTATACATTTAGTTGGCATACGGTTTGTGGTGGCAGCCCTGGCTCTAGCCTCATATGATCCCATTGATTCAGTCAATCTTAATCTTATAGTGCATTAGGCTCATTCATATTCTCAAGAGTGAAGTGGATTGACTCCACCTGAGTCAGGCACCTGCCCATGAGCCTTTCTGGCAGGACCAAGAAGCAGCTAAGCATGGCTGTCCTGGCCTTTCCTTGGGATGGACTAGGAGAAGCATTCCCAAACAAGGGGCTCTGGCAAATCCTTCCAAAACTGTCTAGTAGGATAAGCCCCAACTTAGAGCTTCCCAGCAAGCCTGCTGCATGATCAAGATCACACACTCTCTCCATTTTTATTAACTCACTGGGGTGTGAAACATTCTCTTCCGAATGAGAAGAGACATGAACCATCCCCCTCAGCAGGACAAAAGCCTGTTGGCAGCCTGGCATTAGGATTCATGACTCAAGTCCCATATTTCTACAAAAGCAATTCCAAACCCTCAAAAGCAATTATACATCATATTCTATCATCAGAATAAAATAAATATAAATCCCAGGATTAATATGAAGGCATAAACAACTGCTGACAGCCTATAAATTGTATTAGGAATATTTTCACAAACTCCCAGTTTTCCACGCTTCCCTCAGCCTCCTCACAGCTGCTTAGAGTCAGCACACGTGAGGGGCATGTGTGGTAAGTGCCTCAGTGGCAGCGAGGAGTGTAAGGAGGGTTGGAAATGAAAAAGAAAAGCAGAAAGAGCAAGAGAGAAAGGTGGATGAGTAATGACTTTAAGGAGGGAAAAGCCAGAAAAGAAGTGAATCTGGGAGAGTTCTTGGTCCCTTATGACCTTCTCTACGAAAGGAGGTGACTTTGATCTTCATACTCCACCTCCACCCTGCAGCAAAAAGGCAATTCTGAGTGCGTTCTTTATTTAGTCAAGAAATATTCATTGAGCGTCCATGGGCTGAAGGGAATAAATAGGATCATGGTCTTGTGCAACTTACAGACCAGTGCGGGAGATAGGTGAACAAACAACTGAAGTTTAATGAGATCATTGCTATATTATAAACATTGAAAAAATTAAATATGTGCCCAAAGAGGTGGGAGAAGCTCTCAACTCTGTTGTATTGAAGCACGGAATGGGCATTGCTAAGGGCATTGAATTGTACTTCCTTAAAATTCATAAGTTGAAGTCCTAATACCCAGTATCTCAGAATGTGACCTGCTTGGAACAGAGTCATTAGGGATAGAATTAGTTAGGTGAGATGATTCGGGTGGGCCGGTGTGACTGATGTCCTTCTATAAAGGGGGAAATCTGGACAGTGACATGCGTGCAGGGAGAACACCTTGTGAGGATGAAGGCAGAGATCAGCATGATGCTTCTAACAGCCAAGGAATGCCAAAGATGGTCAGGGGCTAGAGGCTAAGGGACTGGCATAGATCTGATAACTCCTTAACCTTCAGAAGGAACCAACCCTGCTGACAGACACCTTGGTTTGGGGCTTCTAGTCTCCAGGATAGTGAGAGAATGAATTTCTGTTAAACTGCCTAATTTGTGGCATTTTGTTACAGCAGCCCTAAACTAATATGGGCATTGTAAGGGCCCTAAAGTTTGAAAGAAAGGAAGATCCACCAGTCTGAGGGGTCAGAATGGGAACTCAGTTGCTTGGAGAAAAGGAACTTTCAAGAAGACAGCAAGATGCCTCGTGTTTCTGCGAGAACATGCTCATGAGTGGTAGGAGTGTGGCTACAGAGAAAGACCAGGGGGATTGTGAGGAGATGCTTTCTGAGGTTGCAGCATTTTATTATAAAAGCTGGTGAAAAGAGAGGGATCAAAGCACTGGAATAGCACGAGGGCTGTCCTGTGCTGTGCCTGTGACATGCCTAGTATTAACAGACATTCAAGGGCTATTTGTTGAATGAATGGACAAGAACTGGCTATAAGAATTCAGTGCAAATAGGCAAAACTTTGGGACCCCTTGTCAATCTAGTTCCAGTCTCCACCAGGTAGCCTTCTGCACGGATGTTGCAGTTGCTTCCTCGTCTCAGATGAAGAAAAAGCCTAAAGTTAGAATGCCATGTACTTTTATTCCTGGAATGCAAAAGGCCAGCACTAGCAAAGGGGGGTGTGGGTCCATTGTGCTTCTGTCTTCCCCATGCCCCTCTACATTCTGTCTGAACCATTTGTCGTATGTAGCCTGGCACTGTGGATTGCCAAAGTTGACCTGCAACTCAGTTATAGATTTTGGCATCTAGAGAAAACTGTAGGATGTGTTGAGAAGCCAGCAACGGTAACTAGAAGGTAACTAGAAAGAGTGACCAGCAACTGGGACCCTGACCTTGACTTGACCCGATCCTGAGCTGTTCTTTCTTACACAAACTTGATTTCTCCACAAATCACATTGTGGTGGGAGCCAGAGGGGGGCAGCCTTGTAGCAAAATGCCCAGAGGCTGTATTAACTTCTTTCCCTGGCAACTTAGAAGGCAGCTAATTTACATGCTAGCTCCTATTAGTTTTGGGGAAAAAATACAGCTAACAATAAGGAAGAGAATGCCATCTATTCCTTCAGCTTAAACATGCATGCTTCAGTGGTGAATGGTTGATCTCTAAGCTTGCCGTTTTCAGGCTATAAAAGCTGTTTATTTCACTCTATAAAAGAACATTTGAACTTACAGAGCTATCTTAAGTTTAAATGTTTGGGTGGAAAGAAACACGCAAAGGGAATTAGCAAAGCAAAGCTGAAACCTGATCCTTACCGGCTGCAGGGTTTGCATAGAAACTTCCTTCATTGGGATTCCCTCCTCCCTGTCCCCAGCACACCCGCAGCAGCCCCTCAGCACAGTAAATGTACCCAGCTAAGCAGGGCTCCAGCATTAGCAGTCATCTCAGCAAAGCTCTCCGGGTCAATCACTTCTCATGCATTGCTGTGATCTGCACTCACTGGGGACCCCTTGGCTCTTAAAAAGCTGCAGCTGCCCAAAGGAGGTGACAGACGTTGACATATCTGTGTTGTTTTTCTCCTAAAAACCGTGAGTTTGTGGGAGTGCTTGAGAGAGAAGTGTGCTTTCCCTGCATACAGCATGCTGCTGATGGGCTAGCGCTGCGGACGGGAGGCTCCCAGGTCCTGACAGAGGAGCTAAGTGCCTTCTCCTGAGGAGCGTGCAGAGCCCGCTGGTCAGCCAGCAGAACTCTGGCCTGGACAACTATGGGAAGGGGGAAAGCTTCACTGGGACAGGCATGACCGTTTGCCCACCACACTTCCGGTTTATGCCTGGCATCCTTTTGGTGTGCTAAAAGTAGTGACCCCCTCCCTTTCAGAATGTCCTGGTTTAGGTCATATATTGTATGACCAATCTATTCCCAGAAGTTTGTTTGTGCTTAGGTTCACATTTTGTTCCCAACTTGGGGGACATATGGGATCTTAGGGCCACAGATGAGTTCGAGAGAAGAATTCTCTAGGTGTAGTTTTCCAGAAGAGCAGACTGGTGTCAAGGAATTGGGTGCAAGCAGTTTGGAAAGGAGGTGCAGAAAACACCTGTAGGGGAGTGGGGAAGTGAGAAAAAGAGAAAGCAGCCAAACAAGGTGTGCTAGCTAGCACTCCACACTGTGGGCACCTGCAGTTCCATCCTTAAGGAACCTGGCAGATGATGAATGCCACAAAGTCATTCCATGTGCTAGGGGAACACTGTTCCCATCTTCTCAGAGTGTTATTTCCTGCACTTCCTGTCTGCCTGCAGGAGGGCACAGCTCCCTTCAGCTGCTTTGGACAAAAGCTATAAGCAAAGAGTTGTAGACACTGCTGCGTATTCTGAGCAAGGTGAAGGGATATGGGCAGACGCTGATTGAAACTGGCTGCTACTGGAGAGAAAGACGGAATAGAGAAAGAAAACACAAATGTAATTGAGCACCCACATTTTTCCTGATGCTTCAGGGTAGCTTAATTGACATATATGCTCCTTCAGGAAGTTTGTCATCATCACAGTGAAATTATTTTAAGTGCAATGTTTAATGTATGTCTCTCCTGCACACCTACGATCTCCACAGGGCACATTGCATTCATTTTCTTTACTATGTTCTTTCAATGCAAAGATATATATATATATCAATAAATGAATGAATTATGTCAGCCTCTTTCATAAACTTTATCACCTCATATTTTCCACTCTGATTATGAGGTCTACATTATTTTCGCCAACTTGTGGACAAGGAAACTAGAAGAAACTTTCCCCAGTATTGCATTGCTGAGAAATTCAAATCCAGGTCTGTCTAACTTCTAAGCTCACCCTCTTCCATTATAATCTTCCAAGAAACAGGAAATATTGATACCTAAAGATCTTTTGTGTGAGTGTGTGTATATATATATATATATACACACACACAGTATATTTTCATCAAAGCCCCAGGTAATGCCTAATACTAGTTGCCATCACTTTATCCTCTCTTGACTCTGTAGTTCAGGGCATGTCTGACCTAAGCCTGCTCTAACTACTTGATACTTGATACCTTAGCATGGAAAAGGACAATTCTTTGTTTATTTAAATCTTCAGGCAAGCAAAAAAAAGCCAAAGTTTCAGAAAATAGTGTCTACTTTTCCCTTGAGTGATCCTTCTCATCAAAGAGGTAAAGGAATTTAAGGATCTGTGATAGTATTATTTGTTTTCTTTTTAGTTGTTCAAACTATGATCAAGATTCAGTGGGGAGGGGAGACTCCAGTGTTGTGCTGGTCATATTCAATAACCAGATCTCTTATAAATAACCAACCAACCAACCATCCTTTATTTGTAGCTTATGCAAATTCTCAGGATGTAAATGCTCCCACCATGACCCACTTATCAATGGGAGGTCACTGAATTCAGACGTTTGGCATAGATGGATAGTAGCCCGCCATTATTTCCATCACTTAAAGAACCTCACAAGCATAGGTAGTAGTAAAATGTAGTAAATCATTAGAAAGCAGTGAATTTTGAGCATTAACTACCTTTGTTTTTAATGCAACTTACTTAACTGTGACTTTATTAATTCAATTTTTCATATGGCTGTGTCTAACAACTGGTACCGAAAATTCCTGGAAGTTTAGCAGTCAGATCTCGTGACCCGGGAGGAGCTGATTCTAGTACACCATTTTGGAGACTCTCTCTTGAATAGTCTACTTTTTGTAGATTTTACCAGGATCTTGGTCCAAAAAAGGAAGGTCTTTAGGTGAAATTAATAAATGGCACATGATTCAGGATTCTGGCTGACTAGGGCACGAACCAACTGTCTTCTTGATGTTATCAAAGTCTGAGACCCTTTGTGTATGTTACTTTACTTGGTAAGACTCTAATCCCTGACCAACTACCTGCCCTTCGCTGCCCTGTGTGTCCAGAGGCTGACAGCACAGGACGGCACTGTTCAGAGTCCTTTGACTTCTTGCTTTGATAGAGTTCAGCAAAAGGAGGCATTGGCAAGAGATATGAAGGAAGAAGAAGAGAGAAAATTGGGGGTCTGCATAGACACCATTCTTTCCCTGCCCCTCCGCAGTTCTGACTGGAGCCTTCTCTGAGGCAGCAGTATCCCCTGGTGCTCCTTGGGCCAGTCCCCTCACCCCTCTTGTCTTCCCCTTGGAGCCATTCTCCGGATGTTTCTCCAATCCTCAGTCCACACCTCTGTAAATAGTCCCTTCATTAAATTATTTCCAGCTAACCCCTCTTGAGTGTGCCTTGTATGATAATGAATTCCTACATGATATACCAAGTGCATCTACCCAGTGATATATCCAGCTGCATTGGCCTTCAGGAAACCTAGTTACCTAATTCCTTGCATTTCTGTGACATTTTCATTATGCTCACCCCATCACATCCAGAGGCTTTATCTCTGCCCAGTTACCATCCATAAGCAGAAAAGAGGGGACAGAGACAACTACCTTTCCCAATACAGAGCTTCCTTACTTTCCAAATGCAACTCCATCCACTCCAGTGGGTGTACAGTCTAGTTGCCTTGGTCAGTGGGCTGAACATGGCTCATGCTTTGCTCTGAGAGCCAGGCTCCAGCGCCAATGTCAGATGTGCTCTGTGGGAACTAAAATGAAACCAGGTACCCGCTAAGGCTCTTTTATAACCCCTATCCTGTTCATCGGCCACTACAATTCTCTTTGAAGTCTGAGTCCTTATGCATACCTTTCTCCAGTCTGACATCCTTCCTGCGCTAATATCCCAGTCCCATGCACACATTCAGTTGTCAGAACTTCCAGAATCAACAATGGGTCATTGGACTAATATGAACTTGAGTGTGTACCATGCACTGGGCACTGTGCCAAACAATTTACACATACAATCTCTTCTATCATGGTCACAATCCAATGATACTGGCACCACCATTATCCCACCTTTCCAACCTATTACCTACCACTAGTGCAGGTCATTTATCTGTTCGCACTCATACATTCCCTACCATTCTCTCCACCAGCTCTGTATTATAGGAAATTACAATTCTAGATTCCCTTGAGTGCTAGTTTCTGAGCAGGCACTGCCACGAAGGACTTGGCAGGAGATAAGACAGGTAAAAGCTAGGGCAATTGTCTCCATCTCTCCACTTGGGGCAGCATCTTTTGCAGCAACTGTGCTGTTGTGGCTCCAGCTCCTGCCAGATGGCCTGTCTCTGCATGATCCCAGCAGGCCTGCCCCAGTTCCAGTTTCCACAGAACTACTGGGCTCCTGCAAAATTTCCTCCTTCCTTTGCCCCCCAGCCCTAGATAAAGAAGTGACTTTCTACAGTTGCTAATCTCTGGATTGCCCCATCTTCTCTTTGCTATTTTAGTTCTTCTTGTATCTTGAAACTAACTTCCTACATTAAATTCTCCCTATTGAAATACCTGGCATGTACCTTGGCTTTCTTGGCTACACCTCGACTGATATGCTTCTCTAACTCTTGTCCTCTGTACTCACACCTCTATGGGGTGTGTGTGTTTAATTTATGGAAAGCAATCTCGACTTAATTAGTTGTTCCCTCTGTAGCATTAACTAGCTATAACCAGTTAAAGTAATAACTACTTGTTCCCTTTTCCTTGTTTATTATCTACTTTCCTGGTAGCTTATAAGCTTTGTAAAGGCAGGCATCCTACATTATTTTATTAATTGTTGTGTCTCAAACACTTAGGTAGATGACCGACTGATGGGCATTCAAGTTCAATACATGGATGAAGAAATGAATGAATCTTCATTTTACGCATGAAGACACTCAAACTTAGGGAGATGAAGTAAGTTTTCAGATCACTTGATTTTGTGCTGCCAACCAGACCACAGCCCACGCCTCCCTCTTGCCAACTGCTTTCTTCCATGGAGTTTAGAATTGTGACCCAGATTCCTCATGGCAGCAGCCACCCTATTTCATCTTAGCATCCTACTCACATTATCCTGTTTCTCCAGCACTGTGTGTGCCTGCTGTCACCATAACCCACTGCTGTGTGATTCCTTCACGTGCTGGGCTTTGATTATTCCCTCCATAGCAACCTGGGCCCTACTTACCAATATCTCTCCAATGCTACGGGTGGGCTAAATTTCATTGCAACCTGGATCCTGTCCCCGTGAACCCCAATTCCAAGACTCTCTAACAGTGTACAGTGTCTGGTGGCACTGAGGTATCCAGATGCAGGCCTAAATCAAGGGGCCTCCCCAAATAGCTAAGTATGAGAATCTCCCTCCCAGGTTCAATCCCAGACATAGTTGTTAGGTGGGACTGGGGAATCTGCATTCTGTGAGTCAGCCAGGCTTGAGGACACCTTTCGTTGCTGCCACAACAGAAGCAATGCGAGGAAATTGCTGGATGCAGGTAGAAATGATAACAAATGAAAATAAAGAAACAAGTTTTAGGTGAATGCCAGGAATGGGGCTCTCTGATTCTCAAATATTGTGATTCTCAGAGCAGAAGGGAGGGACTGCCTGTGCCCAGAATTGTTGACTTTTCATGTCCTGGGACTGCTTCCTGTCCCTGTTCCCCATCCTTGCCTCCTCAGCACTCTGTGTGGCAGAGTTCCTGACCGTAACTGGGCAACTCTAGAGTCTGACCTGAGCTCCTCACTAGGGTTGCCAGATAAAATATAGAATATCCAGTTAAATTTGAATTTCAGATGAACAATGAACAACAAATACTTTATATATATATGTATGTGTGTATGTATGTATATTCTAAAATTCATGTTTAACCGGATGGCCTGTATTTTTTTATTGCTACACCTGGCAACCCTACTCTCTACACTTATTTGACACCAGCAGCGGAAGCACTAATCAGAACCATGCTCCCTTCTAAGAGGTCATACTGAACTTCTGTTTCTGTGAGTCACTCATGGAGTTGGTGATGATGAAGAAGTCCCGCTTTAATAAACATGGATTCCCTTTTGGACACATTTATTTAGTATCTGTGGCTGGCTGTCCTGAGGGCCCTCAATCCACCCCAAAGATCATGATGGCCAATGCTCGGTGCTCTGAGGGGACTTGAGGGAGAAATTCCATCTATTTCAGAAGAGCAGCATCAATTCCGCCAAGCCAGCTCAATCGCTTTAGGTATACACTTTGTCTTTTCCATTTTTGTTTTTTGGAAAGGTGCTTAACAGTTTGTTTAAGGACCCATCCCACCTTACTTTGCATTTCTCATAAATACGCATCAAACACAGAAACTTTTCATGAATGATGGGATTATTTTCTGTTCTTTGGGAAGCCTCTCTGCGTGTCAGTTATTTATTCACTCAACAAATCTTTTGAGAGTGTTGTGTGCCGCATGCTATCCTAGAGGTGGTGGGGATGTTGGAGTGAAGAAAAGCCCACACGGCCTTGTGGGATCTGAGCTATGAAGAAAACAGAGGAGGAAGGGAGACAGGGTGTGCCTTTGGAGAGGTAAGGGGGTTGCAATTTAAAAATACTGATAAGACCTCACCAAAAAGGTGATATAAGCAACAATGTAGGATTTTAAGAACTCTTTAGTGAGTTTGTTTAGTTTTCATTCATCTAAAAATATATACATTTACATAAACAGGAGTGCTTTACACAAATTCTATAATTTTTCAAAATGCCAAATTTGTAAAATGATATGGAAATATGATGCACTTAATGCAAACATCCACTTTAGCATCTCAAATGGACCAACTTAGGAATACATGGTGTATTGCAGTTGTTTCCAATTAATGTTTGGGCAGGAGGCGTAACATTTTACGTGAAGGCTCTGGAGTGTGACCACTTGGTTTCAAATTCTGTCCCCACCACTTGATAATACTATGTATGACAACTGGCTTTAGCTTTCTATGCCTCAGTTTCCTAATATTAAATTGAAATAATGGCATTAGTTACCTCAGAGTATAGTAAGGATTAAATAAGAAAATGCATGAACCCTGTCACACAGAAAGTTCTTCATGGTGTGCTAAGATGGTTCTCCAAAAAAAATTTAAAAAATACAAATAAAAAGAGTATGTACCATTGGCCAATTTCCATAGTATAAATATCCGCATCCTGGTCAAGCTATCAATGTTGTCATCAAATGTGGATTTGGGGAGATACGTACACATGAAGCTCTAATGAGCTAGTACAAGCTGGTAATAACACATCACATCAATGATTCATAGTGCCATATTATCAATGGTAAGCATTTATTTCTAGAAATATAATAGTGTGAAGAAAGTATTATGTACATTTATTTTGAGAAGTTTCTCAACCTTAGCGCTGTGGGGTTGGATAATTTTTACTGTGGAAATTTGTATAGAACATTTAACAGAATTAACCTACTAGACGCTGGGATTGCTCCCCTGTTCCTCTTGTAACAACCAAAAATGTCTCCAGACATTGCCAAGTGTCCCCTGGGGACATGCTGTCCCTGGTGGGGTATGACTGATTTAGAGAAATACAAATGTAAGTGAGAAAAAATCATTTCTAGAGGAAATATTCTCAGAAGAAGGTAAATGTAATAAGATGCCCATGTGGCTGCAAATACACTAAAAGAGGCTTGATTTTCAGGTAACTGTAGGCTAGATAAACTGAGCACTGGATTAACAGATTAAAAGGTGGGCTCGGACAGCATAGGTGGGAAGCATCAAGGTGGGCTGGCTGGTGCACTTAGTAGGGGTGGTTGTGTGGCGTTCACACTACAACAGCCTCTTGATAATCTGGTAGGGCTCAGCTCTCACCTAGACTCTGCACGGTATTAGCTGTGTGATTCTGAGCCAATTGTTTAACCACTCTGAGCCTCTGAGTTCTCATTAATAGAAAAATGATGAGTGGTCTCATCATTTTTCTGACCTAAATAGGTTATGAAAATAATAGTCAAATCTTATAAATATTTATTAAAGAGGAAGTAAAAGGTTGTTAGCTTTGGGTTTGGGGGATTGGTTAAGTCTTGGGCAGGGACTGATGGAGATGGGAAGGAAAATGGGTGGGGTGGGCTGGGGGAAGCAAGCTGATAAAGTGCCTGTCCAGTCACACATGGCTGCAGGTCACTGCTTAGAAACTTGAGAACAAAGTGGGACCCTAAGCTAATGACTTTCAGGTGTACCGGCCTGGCTATCTGGCCACGGGGGAATCACACTGAGGCCAAGGCTACCGCTCCAGGGCTGCCAAAGCAAACACCCAGGCCCAGGGTGAACCCACCAGAGCCAGGGGCCTGGGGCCTCCCACCAGACTTTCCAGCACCCCGTGCTGGCCGGTCCCACACCTGCCCACTATAGACAGAGCAGGCGCTGCCCAACTGCCCCTGCTCCCAGAAGTCCTTGTTACCCTGTCACTTGCCCAACTGAGCCCAGGAGAGGTGCCATTGTTCCTTCTTTTCCACAGCTCCAGTGAGAGCCCTGCTGGCTGGGGTTAGGTGTGTAGACGGAGAGTCTGTCCTTCCTGCCTCCCAGATCCTTTCCCGCTCTGATCTCTGCACCCTGAGTCCCGCTTGGCTCTCACTGGTGCTCCATGGTGCTCCCTTCCTCCCTCCAGCACCCAGTTATGGAGAAAGACCCAGCCTGAGTTGCATTCTACCTGAGCTCTGCTCTGCACAAGTGACGCTCTCTGCTGGGGCTGCAGGGCAAACACGGCACAGATGCAGTATTCATGACTCCCGAGGACAGGACGGAAGGAAGCCAGAAAGGGAGGCATGCAGGTGGGCAGAGAGTCAGCGCAGTCCATGGGTGCCTGCTGACACCACACAAATTCCACCTTGCAGGTGCCTGACCCTAGGCTTTGAGGAGGATCTGCTCGACGCCACAAAGTAAGAATTTTGTGAAACTTTTTGCTCTGCACCTTACGGACATGGATCTGAATTTAGACAACACTGCTTATTTATTAGCTGTGATTAGCTGTGCAAATGTGAATAGGCTCTGGGGATTCAGATGAGAGTACACCATAGTCTCTGATCTCCAGGGGTCTATATTCTAGGGGAAAAGCAAATGCGAAACTAGAGTGAGGAGATACGTTAAATATATAAAATATCTCCTATCTATCATTTACATATTTCTATCCTTAAACTCCTTCCACCAGAATCTGCAGATGTTACCCTAACAATCTTCAGACCTTTGCTCAAGTGTCATTTTTTCATAGACATCTCACCTGACACCCTATGTAAAATAGCATCCACTTTCTCATGCTTTATTCCCCTTATCCTTCATTTTCTTCCTACTCTGAAATATACTTTTTTAAAACTTTTTTTTTACTTTATTTTTTACTTTTAATCTTACTTCACTCCCTTTCCATCTCTAGAATGTCACCTCCATGAGGGCAGAGATGTTACTCTGTTCATTGCTGTGTCTTCAGCACCCAGGACTATGTCTGTAATGTGCTCAAACACCTCCACAATTATTTGTTGATTGAATGAATCAATGAATAAATGAATCGAAATTGGACTGAGCAGCAAGTCAAAGACAGAATTCTCCTTGGTAGAGTCACAGGGACGAAAATGCTTGTGAGAGACCGGAGGAGGAGTTAGGAGCTATTTGGGGGGTGCAGGGAGGGGTGAGGGGAGGACATGTACAAGGGACAGGTAGAAAGTCTTGCTTTTTCCCCACATTGCTGGTATTTTTGAATATCTAGGGAGCTGCAGATTAGGATCAGAAGCACTGGCAAGAAATGTGCGGAGAGAACAGGCTGGAAAGAAGTCTCATGTGATCCCTCAGTATTGGAAACACCCCAGGCTGGAGGTTTCAGACTATGCAGGGTATGACCTACCAAGTGCGGAGGCACAAGCCACCCACATGGTGGCTGCTACTGCAAGCAGCAACCCGGGCATCTGAGCTCCCACTCTGGGGTAATAAACACCCCAGAGCTGCTTTGATTGAAGGTCCAGTTTCAATACTCTCACACAAAGGAAGTAAAGTCACAGGTTTATTACCTACAAGTCCCAAAGTGCCTGTGCAGTGAGCTGAGGGGAGGGCATCCCTCCATCCCAGGCACAAGACACCAGGAGGCAGAGAGCAGGGCAGCAAGCTCCTGTTGCCTACAAGGCGGTTGTGGCAGTGGTCACTGGTTTTTCTTGGACTCAATTTTAAGTGGTTATTTTAAAAGGTGCCCCAGGAAAAGCAAAGCAGGAAATTGGGGTGGGACTCCTCAGCTCAGTCCTTAGCTGAATGTCCAGACTCTTGATGTGAATAGGTTGTCACAGGGCAAAATGCCTAGGCAGCCACTCAGAATGGCTTTTTCCTCGTCACACCCTCTTAGGAAGATTGGACTTGGTATGGAACCTAGAACAGAATTTAAGTTTTTAAAAGGACCACAGTACCAGGCAAAGAGAAGATGTTCAATGCTTTCCCAACCCCTGCTCCCCCTACATCAGCCTAGGAGGACCACATGGAAATCCCCAAGGGAACAGACTACACCTCTGACCCCCTCTGGTCCCACAGTCCCTGAACCCAGCAGAGGGCATGATGGCTGTAGCTCTATATCAATGTGCAACTCAAGACAATGCTTGTGCCTTCTCAGAATTCAGTCAAGGCCGCCGGTCCCAGCCCTGCCGTCCATCCCATTTCGAAATTCTCCATTCTAAATGTGCTGCTCCCCAAACTGTTGATGAATTAGGGCTTGATTACCCCAGCTCTAGTTCCACTCTTCTCTGGTTATGGTAAATA
Source organism: Manis javanica (assembly GCF_040802235.1). NCBI lineage: Eukaryota > Metazoa > Chordata > Mammalia > Pholidota > Manidae > Manis > Manis javanica. Next base: position 18,034,265 of record NC_133160.1, on the reverse strand, counting down.
AACCAGAGCCTGCTTAAATGGACTTTTACCATGGGGTGAACACTTGCCTAGACTTTTTACAGAAATAGTATCACTGCTTTGAAGAAGGCCCACATTTCAGAGAAAAGGTTTGTGGCCACTTCTCCCCTGCTCTGTAGATGTACCTGGAGAAGGGAGAAGCTGAATGCTCACACGGACCAAAACGAGGGAGTCTGAAAACTGGAGTCAGCAGTACTGACTGTCTCCGGTTCCTCATACATATAGAGGGTTTGAAGAGATCGCAGTCTATTAAGAGGGGTCATGGTAACTTCCGTTGTTTTGTAAATTCATGTTTTAAAAAAGTAGTATTTCAGAAATGAATGAGCACAGTTATTGTGGTGTTGGAGGCATGGTGTGAGGTAGGGGTGTGCGTGTGTATGTGTGTCTAGTAAAGGGAGTGAGTATAAACTTTAGGAAGTGGGTTCTTAGGCCAGCTCATTTATGAATGGTATTACAATTTTCTCATTATTTTAGGGCCTCATCACCTCTCACCCAAAGGAATTTAATTAATCCCTATGTCTCAAAGCTCACCCAGGTCCAATCTATGCAATGATTTCACCAGAAAAATCAAATGTACAAATTACATAATGCACTCTTGCTCAAAACCCTTTCAATATAAGTTAATGTCCTAGAGAATAATGTCCAAACTCTTAACCTGGCGTTTATGAGTTCCTCTCAAACAGCTTCTATGTACCTCAACTCCTGCACCCCACATCCTATATTTCAGGTAGAAGACAGCACCAGGGCCTGCTGTATCATTATCCTTACTGTTGAACGTACCCACCTGTCAAAGACTTATTACTCATCCTGTTGAGAGGGCGACCGATATAGATTTCTCTATTGTAAAAGTAAAGGTCTATGACAGAGGTACACAAAGACAGACATCTGTTTATGTTCTCTCCTTTTTATCCTTTGCTTTCTTATAGTTCCAACATTTGTAACCATATGTGACTTCTCTGATGGGACCCATGGGTACATAAGTCAAGGTAAGAGGACGAGCTATTGAAAGGGTAGATAAGCCAAGCTCACTTTTCATTTCAGGGCCCAGCATTCTCAGAGACCATTGCCCATGTCTTGTATTGAGAGCGCTGTGCCATCTTGGGGAAGTTCTGAGACAGTGAGTCAAACAGACTGAGTGAGGGTGACTGAGCCTTTGCCTGACCCCACTGAGGAGGGAGGGAGGGTTGCAGGCATTTTCATCCCCACAGATTTGCCCATGGAGCCACCAGGATCCTGGTCACAACCAGCCTCCATGGACTTTCTCCTCCTCTAGAGAAAACCTTTGATGGCAGCCTGCTCTTGACAGTGGCTGCTCAACAGTTGCTTGGAGTCCCAATAAAAAGCCAACTTCAATGTCCAGCATCTCTGTACTGACCGGAAAGGAAAATGCTGCCATTTCAAAGAACCAGGGAGACAGCAACAGGCTATAAAATTGCTGATTTCAGAACTTTTTTTTTCCTAACCTATCTCTAGGAAACAAAATAAGCCTTTTACCTAAAGTGAATCTTTTAGAAAATACCTGGTCTGTGTTCTAGTTAGCTTTGATCCTGGAAGCTTGAGATTCACTGACACCAACAGATGCACAAGAATGTGGGAATGACTGAGACCCCTCAATGGTTCTGAGGGGTCACTAAAACAAAAGATGCCTCCAACCATCATCCCTAGATGGTTGAGGGCTCTTCTCCTTTTGTTTCCACCCAAGGGCTGGACGTGAGTTGGAGTCCAGCTGACCACGAGAAGGGTAACTGCAGTGGGATGAGATCCCTGGAAGGAGATGGGAAGCTTGTGTGGTCACTGCGCTGGGCCACTCAGACACTGGGAACAAGAAGGTCCAGGAATAGTGTAGACAAAGTCAGGGTGTGAATCTGGGTCTTCTTAACTTGGAATATGCTGTCCCATGGTCTCTCCCTGAAGCCCACATTAAGTCCACCCACTGGGGTTTATTGTTAGGCCATACCAAAAAGGAATCCTTCATGCCCTATGTCTGTACCAGCACACAATACCCAACCATGACCCTGGAGGTTGTGTTTCTCTGTCTTTGGTTGATTTTAATATGACATGAGGACCCAGAAGTCCCTCTTACTCATTTTATTTATTTATTTTAATGGCCTAAATTCAACTCCACTAAGCAAATCAATTCAATGCCAAGGCTGAAATTTACAATACACCCACCAATACTATGGCTCAACAGGATGCATTAAGAGGCTAGTTAAACACCAAATGCGGTATAAATCTCAGCCTTATAGGTGTGCTGAAAACGTAAATAGCTTCCAAAGAGCTTTGATCAATACCAAGATATATGTGCTGGCTCAAAGTGTGCAAATAATTAAAATTTTAAATTAGCCCCTCCTTCGGAACCCTGCCCCCATTTCCTGGGCTCTGCAATTTCTCTTCATGGCACCAAATTTTTAGTATCTGGATATTGGTTTTTGAATTTCTATTAAGATATCAAAACTGGGACTGAGGTGGCATCAGTGTCTGTTGGTTGGAATCATCCAGACATGAAAATGAGAAAAATCTGAAGGAAATCACAGGGCATGAGAGAAAGGGTGGGACTGTGGGACAAAATCTAAAGGTACAAACAGGTAGGCTAGAATACAGGGTGGGTAATAAGCTGATACTGAGGAAACCGGAAGCAAGTAGAAGGTGCCAGGTCATACAACAAAGGTGTCCTGGCAATGCCTTAAAGGGGCTGGACTGGACTTGTTCTGGAAAGCCATGGATTCCGAGCACAGGCACAAAGTGAGGGTGTCCCCCACGCGAACACCAGACATAGTTGCAAGCTCTAAGTGGCATCAAAAGCAACGCAGAACTGATGCCCATGCATGCTGGTGTCGGCTCTGAGGCTGAGTGAACAAAAGAACATGTGATATATCACGTGGTCCATGTTACCAAGGAAAACTGACAGAGTGAGGCGCTAGAGAGTAATGGGGGTGCCTGTTTAGCTAAAGTAGCCAGAGAGAAAGCCCTTCTGAGGAGACATGTGAACAGACATGAGTCAAGTGAGAGAGTAAGCTATGCAAACGTGTGCAGGAAGAGGGTTCCAAGCAGAGGAAATGCATTTGTGCAAAGGTCCTGAGGCTTTGCCGCAAGGAGCAGCAGCATAGCCAGAGGGGCTGGAGCAGCGGGAGCAAGGAAGAAGGGGTAGAAGCAAGGGCAGGTGGCCTTGCAGCCATAGTAAAGATGTTAGTGTTTACTCTGAAGGAGGTGGGAAGTGGAAGGTTCCGAGAAGGGCAGCTCCATGTCGTAACCTACAGTCTGAGAGTGCAGCAGTCGTCACTGGATGGAAGGTGGAAATGGGGGCTTCTTAGGAGCTCCTGGCAATTCTCCAGGGGAAGGTGATGAGGAAGGCAGTCCCCCTCCTTCACGCAGTTGTCATTGGTACATTGCCTGGTACAAGCTAAGACCACGGTAGAAGTTGTCTATCCTTATTTCATTCTTCAGTGCTCCCTTACTTGCCCCGCTCTCTCATTTTGCCCCTGGGGCCTATGCAGAACCCTGCCCCAATCTTCCTGGTCCTGACATCTGGGAGCACCCTGTGGCCCTCCCCTGTGAGCCAGTGCTGCCTGGTCAGCAGAGAATCGGCAGAGACCGAGGAAACACCCTCATTGCCTGTGTGTGGGTGCTAATGAATGGAGACACACATCCCATACTGTGGATGGCTTGGGGCTACATGCAAAGCCATTGGTCCCCTTATCTATGGAGCATCTTTCTGCCTAGTCTCCTTGCTGTTCCACTGACCTACTAGGTGACCAGGCTGACCTACATGTGGCCTGGAGTTCCAGGAAGAAGTCAGTAGGGAGAGGTCATTTCCAATGGACATCAGTTCCTGTAACTGCTGGGTTCTGAGGCCTCACTGTCCCACCTCAAAGGAGATGTCATGGCCAAATTAACAACCAAAGGGAAAAGGTGGTAATGGATATAATCCAAAGACAATATACTCTGCGGAGATGGCCTGGCAGGCTGTGGACTGGCCCTTTAGTCTGAGCTGCCAACCTTCTTGGAACTTATATGTCAGGTCACATAAGGTGGTCCATCTTCCAAGACTTCCCGCAATGGAAGGGGCTTATCTCAGCTTCCTTAGCTCCTCCTGGGACTGACAAAGAGCTGACAGGGATATGAGCACAGGTCCAATCTGGTGGGTTTCACTAAATTTAGTTGTTGCTTCAAGAAGCCTCTACCACATACATGTCTTTGGTTCCACCAGTTTACTAAGTCTTTCCATCCAGCCTTCCAAATATTCCACCAGCCTTTCTCTCTCTCCCTCCAATGCCCTGGTGCAGAGGAGTCTTTATTGTCTCTAGGATGGGTGAATGTATCAGCCTCTTGAATGTCCATCCCTTCTATCATTCTTGTCCCCTTTCCAATCCTAACCTGAGCAAGAGCCCCACCCCACATCCCAAGGGCCTCAGAGGAAAGTACAACCGAGCCCGTGTGACTCATCTTGCACCTGCCACCACCCACCCTTAGTTGTTCTACAGCTCAGCCTGAGTCTGCAGCTCTGTGGAAGGATGAGGTGCCTTCATACGCCTCTGGGCATTTACACAGGCCTTGCCTTCCATCATCTCATGACCCAGAATCCAGCTTAAGAGCTACTTCCTCTATGAAGTTTTCCATGCCTAGCCCAGGAAATGAGATCGCCCATCCTCTGGGTACTCCACACACTCTCCTACCTTTGTTTCAGGTTTCCCAAGCTGTTCTCCAATTATCTGTGCCCAGGATTTTCCTGCATGGGGACACTGAGCGCAATGGCTGTTTTATGTTGTCAGGCATCTGGCATTAGGACTGAGGGTTGCACAGTATCCTGCTCAGTAGATTAAGGCAAATTGGATGAGCAGAGGGTGTAATGACACAGTGAGTCACAACTACAGTGGAAAAAAAAAATCCCCAAACACATTTTAACAATATTAGCAAGTTGTTTCTCAATCATTGATTCATTTACTCTTCATGTGAATCCCATGAGGGAGGTAGTCTTATTCCTATTTTGCAAATGCCAAACTGGGGCTTACATAGAGAGGTTAACTGAATTGCCCAAGGTCAGGCAAGTAACTTGTGGTGTGGAAGCCAGAGTTTAAAGCACACTCCAGTCCAACCCGTGAGCTCTGAGCTCCTGTAGACATACCCCTCCCGTAGAAGGAGGTGTGGATTTCTTGGCCTGTGCTTGACTAGGTCTGGAGCTGGACTTGCAACGAATTGAGGAATTACAGAAGAGAGGCAATGGCAGCTGGTCTGCAAAGTGTCTGCCTCCAACTGGGTTTACAGACTTGTTTCTCTGGGATGTTGACAGTTCAAAGCACTTAATGTAAAAACAAAGCAAAGGGGACTTAATGGCTCAGCCAGATAGTCTAGAATGGTGTAGAACTCCGGATCATACTGAGCTTCACCACCTGAGGCAGGCCCTTTCTTGCCTTGCATAGAGTTTTCAGACACAAAAGGAATCTTATGTAATCAGCAATCATTACAGAGCCTTAATTTTGCCCTGGCCTTGACTGCAGGGGGCTGTTATTTGTGGTTGATAGTGGTGGATGAGGACAGAGGCAGCAAGGGGTGATGCCCCCAGGGACCCCGAGCAGCTCACAGACTGCTTGTCCTCAGCAAGCTCCTCATGCCGAAAGTTTTGCTCCATCACCCACCCAGAGCTCCTATGGATCTTCCTGTATTCATTCAGCAAATCGCTTCGCCTCATTAATCCCTAATACACCAAACCCTGTTCTAGATGTTGGGCTATGGTGGCAAACAAGGAGAAGGTTCTTAAGACAATGAAATTTGTATTTGTATGGAAGGAGACAAAAAGTAACCACATACATTTTAATAAAAATAGATGATTTTGCATTGCAGTATGTTTTATCAAAGAACTTAATAGGAAGCAAGGAGAGAAAAGAATGGGGGTTGCCTTGTTTTAGATAGTGTGGTCAGGGGAGGCTTCCCAGAGGAGGTGTCATTGAAGTAGAAGCCTGAAGAAAGAAGCCAGGCATTTGGGAATAGTGGAAAAGAGGACTCCAGGCATAGCGGGCCAGAAGGCTGACTTGACAGCTGTGGTGTTAAAAAGCATGTGTAAGGTAAGGGCACACAAGATCTGCACAGCATCAATATTGTCTCTGAGATTTAATTTTGAATACCAGGGTGCTTGTGCCCTGTGAGCAGGAAAAGTACTTCCTTTTTTTCTCCTCTAACTGTAAGAACTAGGTCTCCTATCAGTATTCTCTTTTATCCCTGGTGTTCACAGAAGCTGAAAACATACCATTGGAGAATCTCCTTGGCTCAAAGTCACCAGAGAGAAAAAACAATATGGGTGCTCATTCTGAAACCATCCTACAGTGACTGGGGCTTCTAGTCCAGTTCTGCAATGGCCAGGAGACCAGAGCAGCTTCCCTAGCACCAGGGTCGCCTAATTTTTAGACCCTAGTGAGAGAAGCAAGCTACCAAATATAAAGACACTGATCACCTTTCTCTGCATGGCACTATATGGTTCAAAAGCAGTCAGGGAAGTCTCTTGGAGGAGGTGACTTCAGGATGTATGCAATGCCAGCTGGTGAAAAGGAGAAAATGCACATTCTAGACTGAAGAAATAGCCTCCTTAGTTTTGGAAATGTGTATCAGCTGGTTTGTGCACACGTGGAGATAGGCCAGTTAGAAAACCAACAACAGGATCCTTGAGAGCCAAGTCTGAGCACTCTCATCCTGTGCCTCCATTCCATCCGCGCTCTCCTTTCTTTGGAGTAACTGGGACTTACTCCCCATCACCCCCATGGGCAAGTGTACAGCTACTATCTCAATTCTCTCAACCAACCTTGGGAGGTACACTTACTCCCATTGCTAGAGAAGGAAACTAAGACTCAGGAGTTAACTGAAAGGTGGCAGAAGTAGAAATTGCACTTCTGCCTTCAAAGCTGCACCATAGCTGTGTCCTCTCCTACCGTGAGCCCTGCCTCACCTCACTGCATGCATGTGTTCAGGGCACAGCCACCCTTTGCTTCTTTGTCTCTGCACCTTAGTGCACATAGCTACCATGATTATCTCCTTTTTACAGATAAGCAAACAGGTTCAGACATTTAATTCCTCCAGTGCCACATTGCTAGGAAGTGGCAGATGTGTTACTCAAACCCAGGGCCTTCCTGCTCTTAACAGCACAAACCACTGCCCCCAAGTACCTACTAGTTGTGATTGGTGGATACTTAACTATGGTTAATAATAATAATATTATTACTCTGGGACAGCGTCAGAAGCTCAGCAGTGAGTCAGCGAGCAAGGTGCACAGGCAGCTCGCTCAGCCACGACTGCCTTGGAGCTGCTGTTTGCGTGTGCACCAGGGGCCCTCTGAAGCCTTAGAGCTGTCAGCACAGATTCCACCAGGGAGAGAGCAACACCCCACGTTTGCTCGGGCCTCTGAAATGCAGCCAAGGAGCAGGCGCTGAGCTAACACTCAGACAGCTCCCGGAGCCTCCAGCCCTGGGCATGGTGCCCTCGGTTGTGGAGATGGAAACTGCGAGGCCTGTCTGATTCGAAGATGCCTCATTGCCCCTGACACCTCAGACTTAAAACCCACCATCACTGTCCTTCAGCATGTACCCCGTGGGGCGTGATGGGGGCAAAGCCGGGGAGAGAGAGGGAAGGTACTGCAGAGGAAGGACAGGGGAGGGGAAAGAGGCCAGTGGAAAGAACTAAGGACCTGCTTGTGGGAACCCTCTGCTGTGTAGGATCAAAGGGACCCAGCACAGCCCAGGCCAGAGGACCTTACAGCCTTGATCTCCTTTCTCCTCAGCCTTTGAGGACAAACTGCAACCACTGCCTGAGGAAATGCCACCCAGGATGCAGGTCTCCCTTTGGGCCTGCACAGCCTTCCTGCAAGAGGCCCAAGGGGAGTCTCGTGAACCTGGATTATTCCACAAATCATGAGGCAAAATCATATCAAGAAAAAAATAAGTCATTTCCTTTCCAATTGTCTTTCAACCCCCTGGTTACGCCGGGGATCGCACATCAACACCTGACTCCTGCCTCAGCAACCTTTGAAACAGGGAGTGAGCTAAGTTGCTGGAAAGCAAAGGTGTCTAAGTAAAGCAAGATAAAATTGTCTAGTTTTCCTTGTAGTTATTTTCACACTAAACTGCTGCTTAGAACAGGAAGTACTTGTTTCTCTCAAGTAATAATACAAAGTTCTGTTAAAATTCCTGTGCTTGATGTTTATGAAGGTGAAAGGAAATAACAGCTCAGCCCTTCGCAGATACTCTGGTTCAGGGCCACCTGAAGGTAGGGAAACAAGGCCCAGGATGACACATCTCTGAGGGATTCCGGAAGGTTCTGGAGTCAGGACAGACAGGCCAGGAGCTGCCTGGTGGAGAGCCGGCTCCTGGCAGCCACAGGAGCTCCTGAGCAGCGGCCTTTCTCTGGAGCAAACATTCATCTCTCTCCTCTGTCCTTAATGACCACAGCCGCGGGGGGGGCACGGCTCTAACTCCCAAGGAGGCTGTTTGTATCCAGCCAGCTAGGAGAAGCCTAAATTGGCATTCCACATCATAATAAAAAAATTCCCAGCAATTATTAAAAGATTCTTATCTCTTGCTCCCTACGTGGATAATGAGGTCCTTCTCTGCTGGACTGAGACAGGCTGTCTCTGCTCTCACTTAATGAAACAGGCCCGAGTTTGCAAATGAGCCTGCCCCGGCTCTCCCCTTAACCTCTGCTTGTCGAGTTGTACATCAAACCTCCCGGCTTCTGTCTTTCCTTATTAACAGCCCGTAATCTTCACAGGGTCCCAGGCCTGGCACTTCCCCTGTGCCTGCACAGACCTGGTTTGCCCTGCACAGGATGATGGAGGGCTGCCTTTGTCTTTCTGGGACTGAGGTTTTAGGGGCTCCAGGAGCTTCTGGTTTCAGCTAACAAGAAGAGTGCAGAACGAGAGAGAGAGAGAGAGAGAGAGAGAGAGAGAGAGAGAGAGAGAGATGGAGGGAGAGAGTTTTAGCTGAAAAGTCACTAGCGCTTTGTCCCTGGGAGCCACGGGCGCCAAAAGTGGCGTTTAGTAATGGTTCTCACTGAAAACCTCTTACCACAGTTGTGGGTTCCAGGGGTTCACATCCCTCCCCAGGCGCAGTCCGCTCCTGGGGGAAGGATCAGATCGGCCAAGTTGTCATGATCGAAGTCACCCAAGTCACCCCGCTTGGATTCCTAGGGACTTTCCTTTATTTTGACCCCATTTCGGCAAAACCCGTTGGAACAGGGATAGCTCTTGTAAGTGGAGAGTTTGGCAGCTTTGCCTTAAAGGCTCGTCCCCTTCTAGGAAGGAGGGAGATGGAGAGTGTGTACTGGAGGGACAGTGTTATGGACTAGGTTGACCCATTCGGTCTCTTGTGTGTATAGGCTAACGTGTCCATAACACGGGAACTAATGCACCCTGCTCCCAGGAGGGGCTCACTGTCTCCTTCTGGTGAAGTGTGGCTGACACTACAGCTCTTGGGGTAGACGTTACTTGGAACATCAGCCACCTATCATTTCAGGAGGGCTTCACTTATTCTCTGAGGTTCTGTTCCAGTTGTCTACTGCTATTTAACAAAGTGTTCCAAAACTTAGTGGCTTTGAATATAAACCAGCTTATATATATATATATATATATATATATATATATATATATATATATATATATATATATCCCATGATTTTATGGGTGAGGAATCCAAGCAGGGCACAGTGGGGCTATTCTTCTGCTCCTTGTGGCATTGCCCGGCATCTCCAGGTAGCGTTCAGCTCTTCACTTGCTTGATCCGACTATCGAGGACGGCTTCACTCGGATGTCTGGAGGAAGACAGACTCTCTTAGCAGGTGCCTCACCTGGACTCCTCTCCCCTTCCACGCTTTCACAAGGACTCTCCAGTGATCTTTCCGGCAGGTATCGGACCCCTTACATGATTGCTCAGGGATCCAAGAACCAGTGCTTCCAGAGACAGGAAGTGGAAGCTGCTGGATTCTTAGAGCCTGGGGCTGGGCCTCGGTTCGGCCTCACGCCTGCTATACCCTGTTTGTCACAGCCGCCATAGTCGGCCCCAATACTATGCCTTAGGAGTAAGAGCTGGGTTCCAAGTCCAATGCCTACAGCAGAAAATACTGGAAACACACAGAAAGGCCCTGGAGTAATGCTGGACATGTTTTCCTGACCGGCCTGACTGAAGGAGTAGCCACCCTGGGGCGCCTGCCAGTCTCTACATGAACTTGAGCTTAGAAAGTGACCTCAGGGTAAAGACCTTAAGTCGATGCTGGTCTCTGTTGCCAGTGATCCCCCTGCACAGCCCCTTGCAGCTTGGGAAACAGGGCAACCCCGTGTGGAGGATGGCAGCCCCGCCCAGCAGAGCCAAGCCCTGAGCTGCTGCCTTCTCTCGCTGCGCCTGCTGCTCTGAGGGAGGCGCAGAAGGTTGGTTACCACTGCCTCTGTCAAATGGGATTCTTCCTCAGGAAGCTGGGGTGTAGTGGCACATCCCCATGAAAAGTCTCTTCTGCTTGTATGAACATTATTGTACTACCAGCTTACTTTGTGGGGTTTTGGAGACACAAGAAGCAGTAGCTCCTTCCTTCCTTCCTTCCCTCCAAGGGAGGAATACTGTCACCCTTTGTGCCTAGGCCCCTGACCCTGTTACTATCAGCTCTTCCACCAGCCATAAGCACAACAGAGTAATAAACCTGAGATATGATGCACACCAACTTATCTTCCATTTTCCCAGCTCAGCGCTTGTAGCCCCCACTCTACCTGATTATTCCTGGAGGCATATGAGAGGGGAGGCTATTTTCAGTGGTTCTTAAACCTAGCTGTGCAATAAAAATAACTGGAAGGAAGCTTAAGGAAAAATGCAGATTGTTGGGATCCCCTTAAAGAGACCTTGATTCAGGAGTCCTGGGCTGGGATTCAGGAATCTGCATGTTCCCTACCCCTCCCTGGTGATTTTGGTGGGAGCTGTGCCCTTCTAGATACATTTTATTAACTCTCAGCTATGCTGGGTCCTCATTTCAAAGGGATGGGGCCAATTAGGCCTCTCAGTTGGTGAGACCAGCTTGGTTATTGAGTACACAAAGGCCCAGGGTATGTTTTCTATAGTTAGAGCCTGACCCATGACCTTAGCCAGCTGCCTTGCAAATGCCATCGGTCACCAGGGCAACCTAGCCAGAGAGGGTTAATGGTTGGGAGCAAATGCATCTTCACTACTGGGGTGGGAGGGGGAGGGAAAGACATCTCTCCAGCAAGAACATACTGACTCTGTCACCTCTGAATGGCGCCATCATCTCTTATTCTGAAAATATGTGAAGGAACTGGACGTGTCCTTGGCACTTTGAGTGAGGTTTAAGCTTCTCTGCCATGTCAACAGAGTCCCACTCCTATGCCTTTCTTTCAAGGAGATATTTGTTCAAACTAGGGTGGAATAACATACCCACGTTACACAGTGGCTGAGATGCAGGCTCTGGATTCAAGGCCTGGAATGGAACCTTGGCTTTAGTGCTGTTAGTGTTCTCTGGACAAGCAAGTGAAGGAACCTCTGCACCTCCCTTTCCTCATTCTGCAAAATGCTGGTAAAATCAGTACCTACCTTGTTCTTAGGATAGAATATTAGATAGGACTAAGAAAGTTCTGAACTCATCAGTGCATGCTACATGGTAACCACTCAAGAAATATTTGCTCTTATTATTAGTGCTATTATTTTTATGAAAGGTGAATCCCTTTCTCACATGTGGCTCCCGTCTGAGCCTCCACTTCAGTGAAAGGCACCACCACATGCCAACTGATCAAGGCATAACTGGACATCTTCCTCCCCCTTTTTTCTCCTCTCTAGCTCACAGCCACCATTCAAATGTGTCCCTGATCAAGCCCATCCTTCTTATCCATAAAATGACTTTCCAACTTGCCTTTCATCCCCTCTACCTTCATGGCTGGCATCATCCCAAACTTGTCTCCCTACCAGTAATTTCTCTTCCTGTGATACTTCCCTATCTTTGGTCCAGAGTAATCCTTCTAAGACAAACTTAATAATTTATTCTGCTTAAGGAACTTACTGGTTTTCCTCTCGCATGACACTAAGCTCAAATCCTTTGCTTGGTGCACAAGGTCCTTCTCCCCTTGTCCCCTATCTCCCCTTCAGGCCACCCCTATTGCTTTCCTTTGTATAGCTGGTACCAATCGGAATTCCATGACCAGATAGATGCCCTTCTGTGGTTCTCTCTGCAATGTATTTCTCTCTGGCCAAGGCATTCATCTCCTTTTTCTCCATGGAAAGCCTCAAGTCATCTTTAAAAACCTAGTCCTGATGTCAGAGGTCCCTCTCTGATGCCCATTAGTTGGAATGCGTCTCCTCTGTGTTCCCACACCTTTCTCCCCCTACTTATCTCAAAGTAGGGACTTGTCTTAAAGGACTTATTTAGGACTTACTGTAAATATATGAGGTCTAGGCTAATGTGATTAAGATCTCAGGCTCTGAGGGCCAGAGTCCTGGGATTAACTCAAGTCCTAACTTCACTGTACCTCAATTTTTCTCCTCTATAAAATGGGCATAATGAAAGTACTTCTTCCCAATTTATTGTGAGAATTAAATATCATGCAAGACGAATATGTAGCATAACATACTAGTACTATGTAAACACTATTTTTTGTTTTTTGTTTTGTGTGTGTGTGTGTCTGTAGATCGATCTTCCATGTGAGTTTCTGAGGGCAGATCCTTTGTCTTTTACAGCTCTACATCAGGAGCTCCCAAGCAAGGCGTAGCACTTACCAGCTGCTCAATGAATGGTGAAAAATGAATGAACTAGTCCCATTCCCAAGTTAATCCTTAACATATCACCTGCTTATGCTACTATCTGAAACGTGGGGGGAGTTCTGACCTCTAGCACAGGGCCCTGCCTCCCTCTATACTCTGTGCCCCCATTCCCCATTCTTTTCTCTTCTCACCCTCTTTCTTCTCCTTCCCTCTTCCCTCCTCTTTTTTCTCTTTCCCATCCTCGAGTCGTGCCTTTTTTTTAGCTACTAATGATAATGATATTATGATGTCATACCAGTCATCAAACGATAACTGATCAATTTACAATGAAAAAACAGACCTGTTGTATGAACAAGAAATATTTTTATCTTAGGAATAAGCCATTGTATTACCAATTTCAAGCTGTTGGGTAGCTCATGTCACAATGAAACATCTCTTGGCTTCTTCATATGGAATTAAAGCCCCCTGCCTACAGCCATGGAAGTCAGCTTGGAAGTAGATTCTCCAATCCCAGTTCAAAGCCTGAGAAGACAGTAGCCACAGCTAATGGCTTCCCTGTGACCTTACGAGAGGCAGAATCACCAAGCTAAGCTGTTCTTGGACTCCTAAATCTCAGAAACTATGTTAGATAATACATCTTTGCTGCTAAATATAAACTGACTGCTAAGTTTAGAGTAATTTGTTACATAGCAATAGATAGCAAATACAATCATATCAACAATGTGTTCTCTACTTGTAGATAAGGAGAAAATATTTGGACTTTGTAAGTTATTCAATAAATCCATAATTAGCATCAAAGGAGAAGTGATAACAAGTCAAGTGACTGACAGAGGTTATTTTTAAAAACTAAAGTATACACAATGGAATATTATTCAGCCATAAGAAGAAAACAAATCCTACTATTTGCAATAGCATGGATGGAGCCAGAGGGTATTATGCTCAGTGAAATAAGCCAGGTAGAAAAAGACAAGTAACAAATGATTTCACTCATATGTGGAGTATAAGAACAAAGAAAAAAACTGAAGGAGTAAACAGCAGCAGAGTCACAGAACCCAAGAATGGACTAACAGTTACCAAAGGGAAAGGGACTGGGGAGGATGGGTGGGAAGGGAGGGATAAGGGGAATAAGGGGCATTACGATTAGCACACATAACGTAGGGTGAGGGCACAGGGAAGGTAGTATAGCACAGAGAAGACAAGTAGTGATTCTATAGCATCTTACTGTGCTGATGCACAGTGACTGTAATGGGGTATGTGGTGGGGACTAGATAATGGGGGGAGTCTAGTAACCATAATGTTGTTTAAGTAATTGTACATTAATGATATAAAACAAAACAAAACAAAACAAAACAAAAGTATTATTGAATGATTATAAGTAGTCATAAATGTTAGAAGAACACAAATAGTGTAAATACTAAGGAAAAATAAAATTGAGATTCTCCTCCATTCTCCAGTCCCATACCCAAAACCAAAAACAGTATTTTCTTTCAGAATATATCTATTCATATATAAGTAGAGATAAAATGATCTCAGACCCTGCATCAGTGGATTTCAAAGTGTCCCAATACCAGCAGCTTCAGCATTAACTAGGAACTTGTTAGAAAAGCAAAATTTCAGGTTTCCCAGACCTATTAAATCAGAAATTCCAATATGGGTCTAGCAATCTGTGTTTTAAGAAAACCTTCAGCTGATTCTACTGCATAATAAAGTTTGACTCTACATACCGTTCTGCAGCCTGCTTCTTCAATTTAGTATCATTTAGACAACTTTTCATGACATTAAACTTACATGTGTGTGTGTTTGTGTCTGTATTGCATTATTTAAACTACCACCAAAGAATTTGTCATATGTATATATCACACTTCATTAAACAATTCCACATTGATGTTTGTTTCCAAGTTTCTTTAGTATCATAAGCAAAGTTAAAATAAAAAATTAAAAAGCTCTGTTACATTTACATGTTGCAGATTGCAAACTTCATATAAGTTTTCTAGGAGAAATTTCTGGAAGTGATATAGTTAGGCCAAAGAGAAAGTGCACTTTGAATTTGGACAAATTTCATAAGTTCTCTTTAAAAATATTGCATCAGTGTTTATTAGCAGCTCTAATCCTTGAAATCCGCTTCCATTTTAGGCATTATTATTAATGTTTAAATGTCACTTTGATGAGTTAAAATCATTATTCCCTTTACATTTCTTTATTTATAAGTAATATTAAGCACTTTTCACAGTTTTATTGACTCTTCCCCCCCACCATGAACTGCCATTTTTTATATAATTCCATGACAAAATGAAGATTTCAGCAAAGAGCTTATTCTGACTGGCTTGGGGTTGTTACAAGATTTGAAGGAAACCTGTATTATTAACATCCTGCCAATTGCCCTGAATGTTTTATTATGATTTGTGAGAAGTGATTGATCATAATCAAAAAATTAATCACCAATTAGCTCTAGTGATAAAGTCATTGTCATATTTGCATATATGTGATAATGGAATATTACTCAGTCATAAGAAGGAAATTTAGACGGAAGTTATTGATTGTGGAAGTCCTACCAAAGGAGTCGGTTGTTGGGATGGTGATCTTTACTTCACTGTGGCTGGATACCTAATGATCAGCTCACTGGACTAAATTTAGGCTGGGAGAATGGTGCCAATGGACAATTTGGCATTTTTTTTACCCCACTAGCTGCACTCTGGTACAACATTTTACTAATGGGTTTTTAAAATTTAAAGGACCATTAAAATATGGATGGTTCAAGGTAAATCCAGCTCTGTGGCTCCAATGGAGCTCATGGTGCACCCACATACAAGGGGTCTGAAAGATAGACATTAGGAGCTGATTTAGGTCAGGGTCAATAAACATTTTTGCTAAAGGGCAAGATAGTAAATAATTCTGGCTCTGTGGGCCAAAGGGTCTCTGTCATAACTACTCAACTCTGACATAGTTAAGAGCAGCTATAGATAATATGTAAATTAATGTTCAATAGTCCAATAAAACTTTATTTACATAAACAACCAATGGGCCAGATTTGACCCATGAACCACAGTTTGCTTACACCTGGTTTAGACATTCTTGGCAGACCAAGAGTTTTGGGCTCATGCCTGTGGTGAAATGTTCTTTTTAGTTGTCCTTCTCACATCTTACCCAGTTTCCTCTCCTCCTCTTTTACTTCTTTCTCTTCTTTGCTTTTCTTTTTAACAGCTAGGTGATATAAAAAGTTTCTTAACATCCCTGTATCTTAGTTTCCAAATCTGTAAAATTGTAATAATAGTGGAACTATATAAAAAGGTTACAGTGAAGGGTAAATAAGGAATTATACAAAATTCTTTGAGAGAGATTCACATGTCTGTGTGTGTGTGTGCGTGTGTGTGTGGTGTGTAAAAATCTCAAGATGGGGGACAGTAAAAAACAAGAAGTAATTATAATTCTGAAATGAAATATTTCATTTTCAGACTCGAGAGCATCCTTAATGTGTATTCTTATCTGCTACATGACCGAAGTATTTGATAGGCTGTAGAAACTGTGAGTCGGCAGCTAACTGAGAGCCTTTCCCCTCCTCAAGTTTTGGGTCTGCCTGGTGGATGAACAGACCTTCAGCTCTCCATTCTTTCAACCTGGAGCCAGAGAATCTTCTCTTGACCCACTACTATTCTTTAGTTGGGGCTAAACTTTGTCTATCCACTTACTTAGGATGGTAGATGCACTCACCAGTCACAGTCTTTTTCCAAGCCCAGCCCACCCAGTTGGAAAGCCTTGGGTAGCTGGAGTGATCTGAATCCAGCTTGATTTTGCAACATCATTGCGAGTACTTTCTACTGGACCAACGGCCTCTGCACTCACCCACAAGTTCTAGCTGTGTGTTATTCTAACCTCCGATTCTGGCTTTTTCCCAGCTTCACCAGCCCTTATTCCTTAGGTCCCAACATGACCACAGGGGTCCTCCTGACCAGACAGTCTGAGGGAAGCAGAAGCCTAACTTCAAAAACTACATGGCTATGGTCACATAGGCCTACAACTATTTGAAGTATAGTAAAAAATACACTTGCTGTAATGGGTTGGGTTTTGAGTATTGACTCAAAATTTATGTGTTGAAGTTCCAACCCCGAGGGCTTCGGAATGTGACTTTACTTGGGAATAGGATCATGAAGGATAGAATTAGTTATGATGAGGGCATCTGGAGCAGGATGGACCCCTAATCCAATATGACTGATGTCCTGATGAAACAGGGAATGTTGGAGACAGGTGCACGCAGAGAGAGAAAGCCTTGTGAAAAGTGGAGAGCAGGGTGGTGCTCTTACAAGTCCTGAAGCACAAAAGATGTCCGGTAAACCACCAGAAGCGAAGAGAGACGCAAGCAACAGAGTCTTCCCTGCAGCCTTCAAGAGGAACCCAGCCTGCTGACAGCTTGCCTTAGGGTGCCGAGCCTCCAGAAGGTTCTGCTGTTTAAGCAACCAAATTTGTGATACTTTGTAATGGCAGCTCTAGTAGCCTAACATACTTGTGATTATACTCTTACTAATAATAGTAGTAATAAAAAAACAAAACTCTGTATTGAATATTAATCATGCACCAGCCATGTGTTAGGTCCTTCTATGTGTGCTGATTCAGTTTTGTCCTCCCAAACACCCTGTGAGCTAGATGCAGTTATTACCCCCTTTACAAAGATAAGGAAAGGGAAGCTTGGAGCTTAGAGCATTTAAGTTTAGTTTTCAAGGTTACACAGGTAGAAGAGGTGCAGCAAGGATTTGAACCATTCTAATGTCAAATCCTGAAACCTGAGTCACTTTGTAATTCTGTAAACACACCTCACGCCAGTTTGGGGGCTTGGGTCCATCATGCTGAGAGTCAGCAGATTGGAACAGTACTAAGTTCAGAGGTTAAGTGGAATCAAAAGATTGGAGCCTGTTAAATTGTTCAGTTAAATATGTACAACTCCTCCCTGGCTCTTCCCTTTTTTGCCTTCACACCCGAGCAATGGCCGGTGAGAAAAGGGCCCTTTCTGCAGGTGGGCGTTCCCCTTCAGCCTGGGGAGTCAGCAGCACCTGCCACTGGGGTCATCCAAGAAAATATACATACACGCTCTCAGCCATGCACCTTCTCTGGGAGATGGTGCTCTGGGGATGAGAAAACTTGTGACATAACGTCAATCTCTCCCCTAATCTAGAGCATTCCAAGCTTTGTGGGAAGCTGGATAAAGTGTCTAGAGACAGGAAATTGACCTTTACTCCCAGTGTGGCTACATGCTAAGGCGTGAAAGGCAGGCTGACTTGGATCTTCTTCCTGGCTCCACACTCCCCAGCTACGTGCCCTTGAGAAAGTTTTGTATCTTCTCTTGCCTCATATGCATGATCCATAAAATGGGAATGATACACAGACGTTATAGTTGTTGTGAAAATCAAATGGGATTTTGCTTCTCAAGCACTTAGCACGGTATCTGGAAGCAGTAATTGCTGGAGTAAGCCTCTTCCCTGTGGGTGCTCTGCTGCTGGCAACCTAGGGCTCCTCCCCTCTCCTTGCTCCTGTCTGTTGCAACAAACGGGCAGACCGTGGCTCCAGGTCCTGACCGATCCCCGTGTTAATGACCCTGACTCCTAGGACAGCTTCCCAGATGCTGTCAGATCTCAGTGTGAACTGTTGGCTTGGACTTCATTCTTTACAGAAAGATGGGTCCCATGTGAGACGGATCTCAGCCTGCAGAATTCACTGCAGGGCCCTTTCGTGCTCATTTACTAGGTGGGCTCCCAAAGCCTGTGGAAGCTAATATATTTCACAGGATGTTTTGTAGATTACATCTGGCCAGATGTTCCTCTGTGGGGGTTCCCTGCGCAATGTGGGAGGGAAGGAACACATTGTGTACATGGAATTTCAGCCCAGAGGCCTGGTGTTGCGCTGCTTTGCTCTAGATCAACTGCCTCCGTTGCTGTCCCGGGGCAAGACTGTATTCCACTGAAAGCTCAGAGGCGATGGTCCTGAGATCACTTCTGATATTCCCCCCATCCACTCGGTTCATGCCAATGACTGCTTCTCCTGATGACACAGGCTTTAGTGTCTGAGACATCTTTCAAGAAAGGAGCCCGATTATAACAAAACACAGTAATGTGTATTCCCCAAAGTGGCCA
Source organism: Manis javanica (assembly GCF_040802235.1). Lineage (NCBI taxonomy): Eukaryota > Metazoa > Chordata > Mammalia > Pholidota > Manidae > Manis > Manis javanica. The sequence continues at coordinate 18,015,403 of NC_133160.1, read as the reverse complement.
TGGGCTGGGTAATGTGTAATGGCCGGGGACCCTATGTCCCTGTTGCTGGAGACAGTGCCATCCAGGATCCCATCTGGCCCTGGCCAGTCCCATCCAGCATTCCTCCCATCTACCCAGTTTGAAACTAAAAGTGCATGAATATCCTCGCTCTGGCTCAGAGTCAGGCACCTTTCTGCAGGAGGCCGGCACAGACGCACAGCCATCAGAACAAGCCTATGCAAGACAGTCTCAAGCCTGACCCAGAGGGTGGAGGGAAGCAGAGAAAAGTATCATTAAGGTGTCAGGGACTTAGCCACAGGACCAGCGGGTACTCAGATAACTGAGAGAGAAGGACTTGATACAGGCTTAGAAAGGGAAATGTTGAAGAGCTTGGATTAAAAAGTCCAACTCACCTTGATGGGTGCTGATTGTGGGGTGGGCACAGTGAAAATGATGGCAAGGTTGCCCTCTCTCTGGCCTTGCCCTGCAGGAAACAGTGTTTCTTCAAAGATAAAAAGATTAGGTTTCACTGTTACCCAGGCCACGCTAGCCTACAGAGGGTGATCTTTGGCTGGGGTTAGGAGTAAAGGGACTAGGTGCGATAGTGTAGAGGTAACACAACAGTAGCAATGACAACGTTTGTAATTCTGTAAACACACCTCACGCCAGTTTGGGGGCTTGGGTCCATCATGCTGAGAGTCAGCAGACTAGAACAGAACTAAGTTCAGAGGTTAAGTGGGATCAAAAGATTGGAGCCTGTTAAATTGTTCAGTTAAATATGTACAACTGAGGACAGGGAAGATAAAACAGCTCCTTTACAGGGGCACTTGGTACATGCTAGTTATGCCAAGTTATTCACGGGCACTGCCATATGCATTATTACACAGCCAGCTGAACAAGGGCCTATGATTACTGAGGAAACAATGGATGTTAGAGGGAGTGAAGGACTTGGCCAAGGTCAACAGTCAGGAGGTGGTGAAGCCAGTTCTTGACTCCAGGTGTGCCAGTGCATGAACACTTACCCATCACACCACCCGGTCTCTCGGGAGTTGTCAGTCTCCCAGTTTACTCCCCTTCCCGGAAATGTCTGCCCCAAAGTCAGCTGGGCTAAGCCTCTGCTCTGTGCTACTTGCCCCAATTATATACTTCCTAGTTTTGCTACAATAGCTGGGTTTCCCCCTCTAAGGTGACATGATTCCAGGCTGGGTGTTTGGTGCCATTTCACTCAAAAAGTGTGAAGCAAGGGAAAGATGCTCCCACCAAAAAAGTTAAAATGATTTTTATCATAATGTCAAATGAGCATCAGTGCATCACTGGGCATTAGGGATGGTGGTAGAAGAAAAAGTAATAATGGTGGTGTTGGGTAGGGTGATCGTAAAAAATGAGTGGTACTTCTAGTCACTACAATAAAACATTAATATCTAGAGTTTCTTGAACACTAACTATATGCCAGTTCCTACTAGGAGTTCTTTATGTGGAATAACTCACCCAATCCTCACCACAGTTCTCAAGGCCTGGGCTAAGAAGAGGTGGGGAGACTCGTGGAGACAAACTGCACGGGGTGCTCCAGGTCGGGGTTGTGGTGCCTCCTCAGATGGAGCACCCTAGATGGCCCCCTCCTCGCCCTGGTCCCAGCCCTGCTCTGTGAGGGTTGTGAGGGTGGAATATTCACAGTCAGATGAAGCTTTTACAAAAAATAAGCTGGAACTAAAGGGTGTTGGTAAGATTTTTGGGGGGTGGGGTGGTCACACAGACTGTAAGGGACAAAGTTAGAACTCTAATCCAGGTCTGTCTCAGCTGAGTCCTGAGCTCTTTTACCAAGTTGTACTTCCCTCAGGTTTATACCATCCTCTCCCGAGGGACTTGGCGAGAGCCTCGGGGTCTGGGACCCAGTACTGTGATGTGTGCTCAAAATCTCAGTCTTGCATAGAAGAGAATCTCAAGAAATGTTAAAAGAAAGAACAGAGGGACAAAGAGGGGAAAAGTGGGGGAGAGAGTGAGAGAGAGAACTGAGAGGGGGAGGGGGAGAGACAACAGGAAGGAAGGAAGGAAGGTAGGTAGGTAGGTTAGTCAAGGCTTGTCCAGAAGCCCATGTAAGGAATTACTGTCTCTCTTTGTATATTAGGCAGAACATTTTTTTGTTCACATGACAGAAACCCAGTTCACAGTAGCTCAGACAAAACGTGGAATGTAGTTGTAAATGTAGGGCTGTACCATGAAATAAAAGAATAAGTAAGAGCTAACTCCAGGTAAGGCACAGATAGGACTGGTTTCAAGAGTCATTGGAAACAGGGAGTTGAACTCTATCATCATCAGCAGCAGCACCTTTTCTCCAGGGCCCCTGAAGTTTCTGCTCAAATAGACCCGCAGAAAAACTTGGCTGAGCTCTCACACCAGAACACACGTATGCAGATGAGGCCTCATTACCTGTGCAGTGGCAATCATATTACCAGAAAGAATATGAAAAGGGCACACACTTTTGCGCTGTATTATCTCCAGCAGTATAGAATTCATACCTGGAGGCAAGTCAAAAAGAAAAAAAAATACTATGAAGGCTATGACATGATAGGATGGGTGGGGTTTTAACAAGCCATAGTGTAAAGTTGGGACTCCAAGAGGGAAGGGATGGTATCGACAAATTGCCTGGAATGAGGAGATTTCAGACCACCACCAACCTTTGCATTTGGCTGTGTTGTAGATTATAAATCACGGTATTATGGGAGTTAGGCAGAAAAAGCGAGTGAAAATATTTGTGACCTTTGAATATATGGCTGAGGAATTCTATGTACTTAATGTTATTCATTCATTCACATATTATTCATTCATTCACATATTATTCATCGGTAAATATTTATAGGATACTTTTGGGACACCTACTAAGTTTCTAGGTGTGAAGATAATCAGAAAACACTAATCCTTTCCAGTTTAGAGAAACTGCTCATATGAATGGGAGCTGCGAATAACTGAGGGTATCTCTTATCGATATTAAATAGTCCTCTTAATTGCAGGGCTTCCTGGATTACTGCTATGGTGATGAGGTGGAGGCCCCTGACTTGCTCTGGCTTCACACTGTGGTGTGAAGAAATCAAGGAAGCCCTGAAGCTTTTGGACCAGGGAATGACATGATTAAGGTTTCTCCTTAGTAAGCTGGAACTGGTGGAAGTAGGAAGGGGAGATTGGAACTGGGAGATTCTGGGGCAGTAAGAACAGTGTGTGTGTGTGTGTGTGTGTGTGTGTGTGTGTGTGTGTGTGTGTGTGTGTGTGTGTGTGTGTGTGTGTCTGTTGATGGGTTTAATTACAAGAGTTTGGGTAAGAGGAAAGAACAACTTGATTTTCTTTAAACAAAATGGTAAAGCATGGATTTGAGAATAGAAGGGAAAAATAGAAAGACATTTTAGAAGACTTGACAATCCCCTGGGTAGGTTGGCCATTAAGAGATATTGAGGATTTTGGTGGCTGGCTGGATGATGGTGCCACTAGACCAAAGAGAAAGATCAAATTTAGGAACAAGTGTGAACCAGGCAAGGGAGGGGGAGCTTAGGACGTGTGGAATCTCTGTTATCATAGATTTACTAGGGGCAGCTGGAAATAGGCTCAACAGCATTGAAGTTCAGTATGGAGACTGAGGATGGAGATGTCCATTTGGGGTCTTCAGCCTAGAGCAGCCCTTCTCAACACAGTTTCCTCAGCTGTAAAATGACAGTGAGTTTCGACTCATTGATATCTGAGGCCCTTTAACCTCTTTTGACCATGCTCTTCTCTTTGACAAGTTTCTGTGATTAATGGAATTAGAATATCTCTTTCTTGCCCATTGTATCACCCACTGACAGAGCTGGAACCATCCCTCAAAAGAGTCCAGGACAGGGCCAGCTCATTGTGTTACCTTTGAGGCACTTCATTGACCCACAGTTGCAGCCACCAAGAAGCAGAAGCCCTGCCTCCTACCAAATATGTCCTCCTCTTAAAATTTTTAAAAAAGATTTGGATCAAATAAATTTCAAAATTTTGTTTGGATGACAGGAGTATAAATGAACAACAACTACAACAGAAACAGATGGGATACGTTTCCCTTGCAATATATATGCGATTACAAATTGGGGAGAAAAATGTTTGTAACAAATGTGTTTTGGATTTCCTGAACCAAAAGCTCTTGCAGAATAGTCTGAGACTTCCACAGCGCCAAGGTGCAGCTGCCTTGGCCATCCTTCAATGACCCATCAGACCCCAGTTGTCTTGGAAACCTGCCTGCATCCTGGGAGGTGCTCACCATTGAGCAGCTAAAAGGGCTTCAAGTCTTCCAGGGCAACCTAGTTTGACTGTAGTTCACCCCCTGGGAACCGTCATATAAACAAGATGTCTATCCCCTGACCCAAGAGCTGTAAGTGGCATAACTTTAAGAAATAAAACAACAATAGAGGCTAATGTTTGCTTGGGGATTTTCCTGAAGCAAAGCACAGAATTTCAGAGATGGAAACTTTTGTCTGTAAAAATGATCCCCATTTAATTATTCCTAGCCAGAGAATGAGGGATTAAGAGTTAGCCCAAGCTGCCATAAGGACTGGAAGAGAGAAGGAAAATAAGCAAAAAGAAACCTGAATTTGGTAATTAAAACACTGCGACTTGGACTCACAAGACTTTATTATGACTTTGGCGGTAGCTTTGATAACGCTGATGCTATAACTTATTTATGGCATCTATTGAGGACTTACCAGGCGCTAAATCCTCAATCATTCATCTGTTTAACATCTACAGTAGGTTCTCTTGGTGACTGGCCCTGTCACCTCAGCTTACATCAGAAGTCACCAGCCAGCAGCTGCCATCAATGCCAAAGGGAACAGTCTCTCCCTGCTATGGGATATCTTCTGGCCACCGGGAACTTGGACCCATGGCACTGGACAGCTGGAAAGGCAGGGTGCATGAGTAACCCTCAAATAATCAGGGGTAGAAACTGGTGAATAAATATCCCCACTTCTCCAGGTAGGCCTGTGTGCCATCAAGTTATCTTGGAGAATAAGCTTAAGACTTTTGCAAAAGGATTAGTGGGCTTGGTAAATGTTACATCAAGAAACACAGTTCTCATCTTCTGAAAGGGGATAAAACCTAATATTTTTATAGTGTTACAAATAACATTCACTTTATTTTCTAATTATAAAAGTAAAATATGCACATCTTACAGCACATGAAAATTAATGAAAATATCACGAAGTGTATACTCAAGCTAGCTCTCTACACAAAGACAAGTACTGGCAGCTATGCTTTTTGAATAGATATCTTTATCCATAAAGTGGGGATAATAAAGGAACATATGAGAAATAAATGATTTAATATCTGTATATTGCTTAGAACAGTGCCCAACACAGAGTAAGTATTCAATAAAAATAGCTATTGTTATGATTTTCAAAATATTCCAAATACTTTCCTGTACCATTTACATGACATCTCATGTCTTCCTACACACACGCAAATATTCCATGTGAGCTGTTTACCAATTTACCATGTTTCAGCTGAACTGAATGAACCTCAGAATAAATTATTTTGTATTTTACAGCTAAGTTATGGCAAAGCCAGGATTTAAACTCATGTTTGCCTTACTGTGAATTTTGTTTTCCTGTAACACACCATGCGTGTAACAACATGAAAAGATTTCTGGACCTTTGTTCCTTCCATATGTTTGTTATCCTGGTTCCTTTTCTCCTAATTTCTCTCTAGTTAATAATTAGTAGTAAAACCACTTAAACAAAAATGACCAATATTCTTCTCGATCTTGACAACAAAACACAGGAGAACAGAGGGTCCTGTTCTGGGTCACTTCCTCCTATGCCACAGGGAACTTGCTTTAACAATAATCCACTCTCTCATTTGCTTTTCCAATTTATCTTCCACAGCACTCCCTCAGCCTCTAAATATAGTCAAGGCTTTCCCATTCTAAGAGGAATATCTTTCCTTAACTTCTACACCTGATATATTAGTTAGAGTAGGTAACTTGCTTTACCAAACAACTCCAAAATCTCAGCGATTTTATACTATAATATGTATACTTTCTGGCTTGGATCAGGGTACAGTGTGGGCCATTCTGGAGGGTCTCTGTGCCATGCAGTCACTCAGGGATCCAGGTTCACATTATCTTGTGGTTCTCTTCTGCTCTGAGCCCTCGCATTCTTTCCCATTTTGCTGTAATATGGGGAAAGAGATGAAATGGAGGGTCTTCAGTGGATGGTTTTATGGCCCAAGATTGTCAGCGATGCATGTCATTTCTGCTCACATTAGATTGGCCAGAAATAATTATTTTGCCCCACCTATGCAGGAAGGTTGGGATATGTAGTCAAGTAGAATGCCAAGAGGAAGATGAGAACCCAGACGTTATAAGCACTGTCAGTTTCAGTCATAGAATTGCAAGCAACATCTCATTTCTTTTTATTTTCCTCCTCTATCATTCTTGAAAGAAAACAAAAGTTACTAACTTTCCTGTAGTGTAACATAGCATTGACCCACCTCAACTAACATTCTCCCTGACATTTTACAACCTTATATTAGCACCCCTGCCCTGATTCAGTGCTCTCATAGACTCTAGAGACCAACTCTTATCTGTGTCAAAATCTAATACCTAGAAACGAGCCTAACCCATAGTAGATAGATGTTTAACTTTTACTGAATGGATGAATAAAAGATGTGACTTCTTTTACTTTCAACTTCTTCTTCTGTGCAAAAAGGCATGGATCTCCTTGTATGTGTCAGATTTTGTTTTAGATTCTGGGGAGTCACTACCTCAGCCCTCTGCAAGAAGATGCTGAGACAGAGTTTGACATGGTGTTTTATTAGAGATGAACACTTTTGGGAGGGTGAGGCAAGGGCTAAGATGAGGCAGACAGAGAAATAATTTATGGTGGATGCCTTACCAAGATTTGGGCTACTGTATGGAAGCTCTAGAGTATGTATAACTCTTTGAAGTTGCACCACATTGGGCTTGACCAGGCTTTGGGGGTAGTGGATATGCCATGGGAAAGACATACCCTTGGGTAAGGTGGATCTCTGCAGCTAAGGCAAAACTGAAGGGGCTGTCAGCTGAGATAAGTCCTCCTGGGAAGGGCAATCTGGGTAGCACAGCTCTGTGTCCACCAAATGGAAATAAATATAAAAATAAATGTAATATGGTCTTTGTTTCAAGATCTAGTAAGAGACATGATTATACAAACTAAGTTTCAAAATAATATAGTACATGTGACAATAAAGGTATTCAGAGGATGCTTTGGGTGTTTGGAGGAGCATTTTGACATACTTGGGTTTTAAAGGTGTGGCAGTTTCTTAGGTATGTTTTCTGTAAACATATGGTCCCTCTGCTGACATTAGAAACATGCATAGGAGTCAACAAGAACATAAGTTGAATAGAGGGTTTTCTACATAGTGAATACAGCATCAACAATGGCATGGAAGGTCTTTCTTCTCTTACTTCTCTGGCCACTCCTTTCCTTACTGGCATTCTAGTTCCTTTATTTTCCCTCTTGCTTCCTAAATATTAAATTTACCTAATCTTTTTACTGAGGTTCCCTTTTGAATGAATTATATTATCTTTCCTAATGTTCTCTCTAACCTGGGGTTCTAGCAGCTCTTATCTCTAAACTACATTTTCTCAAATGGGGTCATTTGGTGATTTGAGTGACTCTTCTCAATTCTCTCAAGGCTGGCAGATAGCTAATACCGTTCTCTATGCACAGGAGGAAAGTCAATTCCTTGTATACAATGGGTGCCTTAGGATGTTAGGATGTACTTCTTCTAGAACCCTGGTGGAGGGAAGAAATTCTTTGCCTAATGATACACGGCTAATTAAAGGCAGACTTGGGGTCATAAACGCAGGTCTCCTGAGCAAGAAGCAGCAGGGCAAAGCTCTCTCTCCTCTCTCTGGAAAGCATCACAGCACAAATGTAAACTCAGGCTGCAAAACTGAAGCCATACTGTGTTTAAGTGGCACAGACCTTAGGAATTTGGGGGAGAAGTGATCACAGCGCCTTTTACAACCGGCTTCCTCCCTCAGAGAGCACAGACTCTGGGCTTAGGTGGATTGGTCTGATGCTGCAGTGTGACTCCTTTGATGGTATGACCTTGGGAATGCTACTTCATGTCTGCGCCTCTATTTCATAATCTGCAAAATGGGTTAAAATTAGCACCCATGCATTGGATTTTTGTGAAAATTACATAAATGCCTACTTGGTACAGTGGCTACAACAGAGCAAATGCTCAAAAAACAGGTTTATTTCTTGGTATTACCATTCTCATTATTACTCAGTGGTCCTACTTTCTAGCACAGTGTCTGAAACTGTTTTACAGAACACTATGTCCAGGAGATACAAATTGATCATATGAAAAATACATAAATATCCCATATTTTCATGTTTTGAAAATTGTATATACTCCACTATTTTCTTGAAGATTCTTAGCAAATAAAATGCAATTGGCAGAGTTTCCAAGTAGGCAGGCAGGAGAGGAAACCGAAATTTTGTTGAATGCAAACATTGCCAAAGGCCAGTGATTTTTCCTTCTAAGGACCCACATAAATTAATATTCTACAGAATCTCTTTCTGTTGCTTATCAGTTTCGGGAATGGAGGTATAGGAGAGATAACAGGCAGATGCAAAGCTGTGATGTACAGCAGATCGTGATCCATCACATGAAGACGTGCAAAGGTGAGTTTCAGAAGCATTCATCTCTGAAAGGAACTCTCATAGTTGGCTTCAGAGGGAAGGAATGTTAAAGCAGAAGAGGACTTGCTGGAAATCAAGATGAGGAAATTTCCAAACAGAGTCAAGAAAATGTTGAGAAAGTTCTGGAAAACAGCAAAAATCCAACTTGACACCTTCAGTAGTGGGCATGAATGTAAAGAAGCAATGGCTGGAGATTTGGGGACCAGCCTACCTCTTTTTTCTTTTTTTCAAGGGCAGGAAGCATCCTGGGTTCATTTTTACAATTACAATGCCTAGCGCAGGACTGGGGACTAAGGACTCAATAAATGTGCACTGATTTGAGACCAGATCTAAGTGGATGTGAAAAGCCATGATAAGGTATCTGGTGTATTTGGCAGACAGTGGGGAGCCGTCGAAGCTTGCTGCTCAGGGCAGTGACATAGGCAGAAATGCACTTTAGAGAGATTGGTTTGGCAGCACATGGGGGAGGGGACCAAGGAGAAAGAAACTGGAGGCAAGAATTAACCAAGAATCCACACACGAAATCAAACAACTGAACTCGGGGATGGACAGTAGGAAATGTCAGTGCCAATGAAAAAGCAGCCACAGAGGCAGACAATTAAGGACATTTTCTATACCTATAGGTAAAATTTTTTTTAAGTTAAAAGAAAGTTAACAAGCATTTCTAAATGATTTTATATTGTGCAAAAGGAAAGAGAAAAATCTGGACGCATGGAGGCTTGGACCCTGGGAAACTGAGAGAAGGATAATAGTGTCATTGGCAGAAAAAAGGAGGTAGAGAAGTTGGAGTTGATTGAGCTAGGGAGAAGGAGAGCTCAGTTTTGGCACTGAGGTGAGTTTGAGCTGCTGACAGGGCGTCTGCGGGTTCACTCCTCAAAATGCGTTTGGAAGTGTGAAATGGAAACATGGAAGATAAAGTAGGAGAGGAGACGTAGGTCTGGGATCCATCCGCACAGAGCAGAGATCTGCAGCTCTGGGAGCACAGAGCAGTGTAGACTTAGAGACTAGAGGGAAGGAAAGAGAAGGTCTAAGACATGGGCATGGCGGACATCAGTGTCCACAGGGGCAGCCTGACATGGCTCGGTCCCTGCCCACTCATGATGGAAGATACTGCCCACAGCCACACCTCTGGCCAGTCCTGGAGTCAGCCTTGCGGGATGGATTTAGCTCCCCCATGGGTGGAGTCTGGACATGATCTTGCTTGTCTGGGTGGGAGGAGCCCAAGACACCCACCTGCCCCCTCAGTCGGATGTTTTCCCTGCCTCTGTAGTTGTCTGAAGATGCAGCATCTGGAATCCGACTGCTTGGATTTGGGTGATCTTAGTGCCAAGGAAGTGCAAGAGCTTTTTGGTCTCTGCATTCTTTTCTATTTTTCTGCAAATTTGAAATAAATACAGCATCTATATGAAATTATTTGATCATGAAGAGTAAATATAAAGCATTTAGAAAATTCTTGACATATAATAGGAACTCAATATATTTTGGCCATTATTATTAGTTCCTTTATCATACCAGCCATTTGTCCCCAGTACTGATGACTGTACTTGGGCCTCAGTTTCCCTACAATGATTATAACCTCCCTGAAGTCCTGCACACTTTGCAGAGTCTAACGTGCTTAGTTTCCCTTGTGCTGGGCATCTCCTGACTCTAACTCTGGCCACTCTACTCTTCTCTCCAGACAACGCTACTCATATCACCACAGTCTAAACACATCAGTTGCTGCATCTCTCCCATTACTCACTCATTCATTTATTTATTGAATCATCTATTCAATTAATATTTATTGAGCTCCCACATTGTACCAGGTACTCTCTCCACAGCCACCTCTTTGTTTTTCTGGATACTGTGACACTGTGACTTCCCACTGTAGCCACTGACACAGGAGGAAGGATTGGAAACCTGCCTCGTATGAATTCCCAGCATGTTCTGAGGCTGGGCCATCAAAGTCCTACAGCAAAGTAACCTGCTTTCTTGGTTACTCCCCCCAGACTCATGAGCAAATGATGGGCACAGGGGAAAAGCCCAGTAAATTTGTGCTGATGACTTGGGAAGATACACAGCAAGGTCAGCCTTGCTTTACCCCAGGATGACTCAGGCTAGAAGGCATCCATTCCCCTGTATCTGTTGCCATCTGCCCTGACACCTCATAAAACCGTCCCCCAGATAGTCATTAACGAGGTGGCAACGTGGATGTCAGGGGCCCTGGGAGACGTTTTGTTTGATGTTCTGCATGAAGGAGACACAGATTGCTCTTTGTGAAAGCACAGGGGTCACTCTGAACCCCTTCTTGAAGTCCCTCCCTGTAAGCTCAGACGCAGAGTCGGGGGAAGCGGAGCGGTGGAGTCCTGGGCTAGGGCATTGGAGGACTCAAGTGCGGGAGTGGAAGAAGAAAAGCACATGCAAGACGTCCACGTGTGGCTGACCTGAGATGGTGCATCAGATCCTCGGCAACAGAATGCTCTCTAGTCTGTGTGTGGGCCTGATCTTGTTTGTGTGCGATCCCAGCTGCTGGGTTGACCGCCATACTTCCGACTCCCCATGAAGGCTGGGAAGGGGTTGGGCACTTTTCCTTCAGTAAACTTACACGTATGTGTGATTGCCTGTGACTTCCCCTCCTGTTCTGACACAGCACTTAGCACTGTGCCTGGTATGTGCTGAATGCTGAGAACATGTGTTGAATGAATGATCCAAGGATGGACCATGTAGCAGGGAGAAGGGACCTACTTTGATGTTCTTTTCTGTCCATTGACACCAGACTGAGGCAAAGCCTGGGGAAGAGGGACCGGGAAACTCCGCTCCAGATGGCGCTGCAGACGACCAGGTGTGGACAGGCTGCCTTCTGCCAATTCTGGAGGTGCCCTTCCGCTGTCAAGACGGGCGAGCCCCCAGAACAGGCCGGTGTAGGGACACCAGACTCCTCCTTCCAACAAGTGTGGCAAGTCCTCTCTGACACCCAGCCCTTATCCGCACACACTCAGCGGTGGGAAGTAGGCCTTGCTTGGAATGAGGGAGGCCATGTTGTTCCACCGAATGGGGACCATCTAAATCAGATCAACAGCAGCCCAGCTGGGATAGCTGCCCATACCTCAGGGTTCTCCTGAATGTATTAGAAACCAAGCATTTCTTTAATCTCTGGAACCAAACTGCAGTTTGGTGTTAAGATCGCTGATGTTGTAACATCAGTAGCAAATGACTTTTGAGCACTCATTTGTACGGGGCATTTAAAAAAATAATATTCTACATTCATTATCTCACTTACTCATCACAACAATCCAAGAGGCAGAGGCCCATTTCCTATGCTGGGCAGTAAAGCCCAGAGAGGTAGGTGAGCTCACCTGGGGTTCCAAGCAGTCAGTGGCAGAGCTGAGCCCACCTCCAGGCAGGCAACCTCTGGCAAAACGCCCTTAAGCCCCACCTAAATGACTACACCCCTGTTCACATCTAATTTTGGCATCTCTTACTTTGTGGTGTTAAGTCTGTTACACGCATTAGACTCCAGTTTTCTCATCCACAAAATGAGAAAAAAAAGTCTTGTGTCTCAAAATTGCAAGGGCGAGGTGTGCTGAGTCCCCAGCCAGCGCAGCGTGCGGCACAGAGCAGCCTCCCGTTCTCCCCACCATCTCGGCCACTGAGACAATCTCAGGACGGACGCTCTGCCACAAGTTTTGCAGAGCGAGTCAGCCTCTCCCTGGATCTAGAACCTTTTTCCTTGGCAAGGGAAGGGCTGCTGAGAAGCGGTCGCCTCGCAGGATAAGGGAGACACCCTCCCCAAGATGTGTCCAGGGCAAGTTCATTCGCAAAACAAACATTTATGGAGCGACAGCAAGACACCGGGCAGCAGCCGCAGCCGCAGCCGCAGCCTCGGGGGCTCCGCAGTCAGTTCATTAGAAGCCGAAGCCCCCCTGGAGGCCAGCGGGAGCGCGGCGGGTCGGGAGCGCTGCGCAAAGGCCAGCTGGCTCTCTGGCAACAAAGTCAACATCGCCCCAGATGTCTGCCCTGGGGTTCAGGCCATTAGCTCCAGTTTACCTGCTCACTTCATTTTTCAAAATTAGCCACAAAAGCCTCGCACGGAAACACAATGGGCGGCATTGCTCAGCGGGGGTAAAAAGAAAACAAAGCAGATCTTTTCCTAGCACTTGTTTGGAGTTTCTGAATGTCCCCCAGAGCCCTGGGGCCTCCGCAGGCCCCTTCCTACTGCTCCCCTGTGTATGCCTCTGTGAGCCCCACTTTTCTTTCTGCTTCCAGCAAGGCCAGGCTGCTGTCCCTTTCCTGTCGCCAGCCAGCCTTGCCTGAGCACCCCAACGCTGAGCCCAGCAAGGCACCGACTTTCTCATTTTCTTGCTCCTTTTCCTGGGGGATAATATTACAGTTTAAATTCCTAGGTTCACTTTGAGGGTTGCTTAGAGACGGTATTAGCTTTCAACCACCTGATTTAATCTCTTCTCTCACTCCCACCTTCCCCCACTGCTGCTCAGACAAGGCAGAGGGCAAAGGGGAGAGGTGAGGAGGTTAAACGCTTGTCTGCACTGACATCTTTTCATCAGGTTGTGTTGAGAGCAGGGCCAGACAGGAGTGGCTGGCTGCCGGTGGGCTGTGATGGGTTGTCTGTCTGTCTCTTGGCTGCCTATGCAGCCCAGTGTGAGCTCAAATGGGAGAAATGCTGGGAAGGAGGGCAGAGAGAACGTCCTGGCAAAGGGAAAGAGGAACAAAAATATAAACACTAAAATACAAGACTGTGCGGTTGGGGATGTCTGGTGCAAAGTGCATTTCTGCCCTAGGAAAGTGATTCCGACCTACAAATCAATAGGAGATTATGCAACAACCTACTATGTACTAAAAACATAAATCCTACTCTAAATAAAAAGGAGACAAAAACGTTTGCAAGAGAAGAGGCACGTGCAACCCAGGTGAGGAGCGGATGCCCAGCCGTGATTTATTGGTTTCTACTTTTCAGTCTCTGGGGCGTCAAGGCAGGAGAGATGCCAGAAAATTGGAAACTGGAGTGTTTTTATTTGCACATAACTTAGTTATTAATTAAGTGTATTGTTAACTGTCCCAGCGGGAAGGCAAACACTGGAGGACAGACTCTGGCTTTCATGTTCTCCAACGATGGATCCCAGCACAGGGTCTGATTCACAGCAGGTTCTGAATAATAGTTGTTGACTGAGTTAAGACAGGAGAAATGGAGATGAGCCCCTGGCTGCCCCCGTGCCGGTGTCCCTCAGGACTACAACGTGCTGGGCGGCTGGTTGTGAGGGTCCCTTCAGGGCTCAAGCCTCCACTCAGAGTTCCCGAACCTCTCTCATCACCGTGTAGGTATGTTTGCGTGTGTGTAAAATATACTTTCTTCTCTTCAATAAAGATGTTGATGGAAGAGCTTAGTATCCCCAACTCAGCAACCTCCCCACTTCAGGGGAACTTTCCTCACACATAACCTTTGGCTGTGGAGCCCCTCAAGTCATTTTTGGAGGTATGGTAGGCTGAATAGTAACCCCCAGAGAAATCTGGTCCTGACTCCTGGAATCTGTAAATGTGACCTTATAAGGAAAAAGGCTCTTTGGGCATGTGATTAAGTTAAGGATCTTGACCTAGGGTCCATATCCTCCTGTATTATCCAGGGGGCTCCTAAATCTAATCACATGGTTTTGTAATATCCAAGTACAGGAGATTTGATAAACACAGAGGAATACGGAGATGGAGGCAGAGGTTGGAGCGATGAAGCCATAGTTAAGGAGGGCTAGACGCCACTAGGAGCCAGAAGAAGTTAGGACAGATTCTCCGCTAGAGCCTCCGTAGGGAGTGTGGCCCTGTTAACAACTTGATTTCAGCCCAGTGAAACAGTTGTTAAACTTCTGGCCCCCAGAATGGTGAGGAAGTACACGCCTGTTGTTTTAAGCCACCCTTTGTGTGGTATTTGCCATGGCTGTCCTAGGAAATGCATCCAGGGAGGAAGTAGGGCTCATGCACATTGGCCCCTTGGAGCAGAGTTTGCGGCTTGGTCAGGGGGAGGCTGGGCAGACCAGGAGAGAGGTTAGCACAGGGCAGGGGACAAGGTGTAGGAAGATCAAGTCAGCTGTTGTAAGAGATAAGCTATGAAATCCTAATGCTGTAACAACACACATTTATATCTTGCTCTTATAAAACCCAGTTGGCAGCAATGGTGATGGTAGAATCCCCATTCCATGAAAAGAACTCAACTTGACGGAGGCTTGGCCATCATTAATGCATAATTTCTGAGGCTGCCTTAGGCATCTACATCCAGGAGTCAGATGGAGAGGGGGAAAATTTGCAACTGTTTGGGGGGGTGAAGTTTACAAGTCAAGATTGTAAAATGGCGAATATCATTTCTACCCATATACCATTGGGTGTAACTTAGTCACGTTATCCAAGGGAGGCCAGGAAATTTAGTTCCTGATCGGGTAGCCACGCCCCAAAAACAACACTATTAGGGTGAGGCAGCATGAATTCTTAGTGGACAAATACTCCAGGCCTCAACAAAAAGGAGAAAAATACCTAGAAAGAAAGGCAACGGTATTGAAATAAAAAGTAGGTAATTTAACTCAAAACATGAAACCTCATTTTTCATGTTAAAACTGACACAAAATCTTCTGAATTAATATACAAAATTCATGTTACTTCTTAACACAGAATAAGAGATGTAAAGCAAACTTGCCTTTACTATGCCTTTTTGGGATGGCCTCGATCCAGTGGGCCTAAGTTTCCATTCCCCTTTGACTTGCACTGTTGGAAAATAAATGCAGATCTGGAATCAGAAAGAACAAGGCTCAAATTTTAGCTCCTGTACTTACTTATATGACCTTGAAAAATTATTTCACTGTCCTGAGCCTTCAGTTCCTTATACTTGGAAAGAGTGGGACTACTGAAGGTCTCCTGATGTTCAGGATACGAAAACAAAATGATGAGAAGAAAGCTACACAATGTGTTTACTCCTGAGCCTGCAGGAGTGGGATAAGCCAGGATCACACATGAAGTTTGATCAAATGTAGAGTGATCAAGAAAAAGCTGCACTATACACACCCTGCTTCCCGATGAACGGGCCTCCCTTCTGCACAAGAAGAGGCACTTGTACTCCGGTGAGCACCTCCTAGAGGATGTACTGGGGAACAGCAAAGGTACCGAGGAAGGATGAGATCGTGACTTCTGCTTATAGAACTAACTTGAGGCTGTATGCTGGAAAGAGTTCCTAGGTACTGTTTACCTGTTGTTTCTCCTACTACCTGGAGAGGCTGTAGGTATGTAATCACAAAGTTGCACATACATATTCTTTCCCCTGTTCAATTCATCAATGTGATTGCCTAGAAGGAATTGTGGTGTCTAAAATGAAAAAAAAAATCCTTGCTCTCTATGGGAAGGCTAGCCTGGAACTGAAAGTATCTAGTCACTCTGCTGCCTGCACATATATTGCTTTCCCTCTCCTTATTACCACCCAGAAGGGGTGTGTTCTTCCTATGGGGCTGCGCGGAGAGCAAGCAGAACCAGAAATCGGCCTAAAAATTCATAAGGGAGAGTTAATGAGTCAACACACACACACTATATCTCTAGGAATTGAAGATAATATAGCAATGTGAAGTAGTCTATAAAATGAAAGTGTGTTAAATGTAATTAAAGATTAAATGTCATTATAGAAAACACAATGAAAATATGGTATAAAAATAGGTATATTGTAAAAGGACCAAGTAATACTTCTAGGAAAGAATAGAGAAAATAAATAGGAAAAAAAGCCTCCATGAACAAATTAAACACCAGAATAGACACAGCTGAAGAGAGAATTCATGAATGGGAAAGGAGGTCTGGATCCAGCAGTGAACAATGAAAAGGTGATTGGTGCCTAATCTCAAGTCCAAAACTGCAAGAGGTGACTGACACTGGTGAAAAAGTAATCCAATAAGAAGCCTGAGAGCTTCACTGAGTAAAATATGAGGCATGATTTGGGACCTGGGACTGAGAATGTGAATGAGAGCTGGAGGTTCATTAATCTGTGGTTGCATAGTGATAGCTTTCCTTAACACAAATTCTGTGTGACCATGATCATTTTTCCGTATGATGTGGTCTCGCATGGGATTACTTTGGCTGGTGTTACTGAGAGAGACTGAAATTGGAATTGTTTACTCACTTCATTTTTTTCTTTAAACATAGATCTGTAATTGTTTTAAAAGAAAATAATATGAATAATAAAATTATATTGTACATGCCTCCTCATAGGTGTTTAGTAATGCCAATAATTAGGATAAGATGTTTAAGATTGAGTAGTAATAACTTAGTGAAAATTATAATTATGGCTAAATTACAATGGAAATTTTATAAACCTCCCCCTCTCTCACTCCTACAGCTGGCAAGTTTTCTCAGGGCATTGTAGGTGGGTAGAATAAGGGGACCAAACAAGTTTATCTCTAGGAACATGTCCTAGAAGAGAAGGTAGGGTCCTCACCTTCTGGTGTGCATTTCTTTGCATATAAAAAGGTCAGTATATGGAGAGGGAAGTTCCTAGCCACCAGGACTTCAACTGGATACTTCCTGCTGAAAAATCTCAGAAATCTCTAATCCCCATCTCACACTATCAGGGTGGCTATTTCCAGCACTCACTATGCTCTATTTGCTTTCATGCCTCAGAAGGCAGAGAAATCACAGCCAAAGCTTGAGCTGACAAATGGTAATAAAACTGAAGGACTCCCAGGCAGGATTTTGAGCTTGACCTCGGAGCTGTTGGTCAAGCTGCAGATATATTTTTAATGTAAATATTCCTGGTAACATGAGCTTGGGACTCATGCCAGCAAAGCTTCTGAGGGTCGGTTTCTCACCCTGTGTTCTGTGCACAAGCTTTTCCTTCTTAGAGCCTTTTCCTCTGTTTAGAAGCAAACTCTGTTTTATGATCTCTAAAGCAACTAGCAACTCGATGACTTTTTCAAAGCCAAGATGGAAAGACCATAAAACAGGTTTCAGAGATTGAGTTGAAACCCTTAGGAAACAGCTTCTGGCCTAGATTTGACAAATGTTTGTGAACATTTGGTTCTAGACTGTTTTTAAACATTAGAAAAAGCCTGTTTGCTTATGCATAATGCATTCTAAAATGTACTTGAGGTGGCTAGAACATGTGGCATATAAGAAAGCATTAGAGAGATATTCACAAAGATTCAGAATCTTTACAGAATTAAGTAAGTAAATGTATTACACTTAAGAGTAATGTAGTTGTTAACATTGGGTACTATATTTGAGCTCCTTGGTGGTCAGGGTTAAGAGCAAAGTCTACCAAAAAGGAGGATAGGTTGATTCTTAGGGAGAAGTACTAGGTTCCATTTTGTTCTATGTATTTTGCTACTTGTAAAGTAAATATGTTACATGAAAACTTCCAAGGAGGGTATTGATAGTTACAATGGAAAGTGTCCTTCTAGCAACATTAAAACCAAGACAAAAGTAGTTGATAAAACAGCTTTGATAAATACCAAGGGTAAAATGTTGAAGCATGATTTGGTGAAGAATATCTTCTAAGGGACTGAGCTCACATGGGCTAAGTAAACATGTTACCAAATATAGAATTTAGATTATTCAGAATAATGGATAATTAGGATGCCTATTGGTTTATGTTTCTTCAATGTTTTTTCTCCTAGATACCTTTCAAAAGAAATGCTGAAAAGACAGTCTCAACCTAAACTCTTGACTTAACAAAATATCCCATTTTCCTTCTATTTTTCCTTCTCCTGTTCCTTCACTGGTCCTCTTCACCATATCTAAGATGTATTGATTTCTTCTACATGCCAATCACTATGCTTCGTGCTCATCACAGATTATCTTGATCAGTCTTCACAACACTTTGGAAATGAGCAATGCTACATGCATTTTTGGATGCAAAAATTGAGGCAGAGAGAGATTAAGTAACTTGTCAAAGGTCCCAGAGCTAGTAAGTGTCAGTAGTGGAATTTTCATATTGATAGTTGTCTGTCACCTCCATAATATTCTGCAACAAGCTGCCCCAAACTCTATAGCTCCAAACAATAACCACTTATTGTTAATGAATTTCAGAGTAGGCTGGCCTCTTTTAGTCTTGCCTGGCTCAGTCATGTCTCAGAAGTCAACTGTGAGCTAGATAGGTTGGCTCTGCTAATATTGGCTAGTATCTCTCATTTTTGGGAGTTGGGGTTTACTAGCTGTCAGGTGGTCTAGGATGACCTTGGCTTTTCTCTATGTGTATTTCACGTCCTTCCAGGAGCTTAGAACAGCATATGCTCTTGACATGGAAGAAGTGTGGAAATAAATAAGCCCATGTAGGCAGGAAGGGAAAGAGAAACATGCATGTGCTTTCCAAGATGTTGCTTGCATCATGTTTGCAAACAACTCAGCAGCCAAGGAAGTCACATTGGTGGAGCCCAGAGTTGACCTGGGAAAGGACTCCAAAGTAAGGGATAGAGGATGTGGATACAGTTAGGCCATAATGCAATAAGTCTACTTGGGAAATTCACAAAGTCTCAGCTTTTAATACCTATGTCTTTTGCCTATCAAAATTATCAGTCTTTTGAGTCTTAGTGTTGCTACAAGGGCCATGATCCATGGTCTTCCAATTGGGTTCTTTTAGCCAATCTATATTCATGTAGGGATATGGGAAAATCCAAAAATTTTCCACCTGAATAGGAAGTGAAATGGTTTGGGGATGAGGACATATAGAGGGGTGCTTATTTCTTAATTTCTTATTTACTTATTACAGTAAGTAATACTCACTGAAGTACAAACAACCCCTGCATCTTAGAGGCTTCATCAAATAGTGTTTATTTCTCGCTCACCAAAAGTTCAAGCAGGTATTTGGAAGGCAGTCCTCTATCCAGTTCTAGGGTCTGAGAGTCCTATACTAGATGTTCTGCCTCATGCCAGAGGACAGGTGAAGAGGGAACAGGCTTGGAGGACTGCATGGGACCAAACTTGGACCACCTAGATTCCGTTGGTGAGAACTCAGTCATGGGCTGTACAGCCTGGAACAGAAGAAACAGGCTGTGGTAAACACACAGCAGGCGCACCCATGCCTTCAAGCCTTTCCACTTTGGAAGTGGAACGCGATCCTGCTTTGGATGTGCGTCCCTTCTCCCTTACCCCACGTACATCTTAGAGAAGCAAGTTCTATCCCTGGTTCTAGGGGTGAAGCGTTCTCTAGAGAAAAGGTGTTCAAGCCAAGACCTTCAGAGTTACGCAGGGGGAAATCTTAGGTAAGAGAATCCCACCAGTGAAGAGATCATGGGGCACAGTCCTGATGGAGGGGTGAGCACTGACTCTGGGAGGAAATGAGAAAAGACCTCCCGGTCCATGGAGTGGGAGACAGCGACGAGAATGGGGTTGTAAGCAAGGGCAAAATGTTCTAGTGCATGGCTACCCTGTGAGGAATGTGTTTGGCCGACAACATGGAAGGGGCAGTTGGAAGCTTCACTGTGATGAGAAAGACCAGGTAAACATGTATTATAATAATCTGGGAAGAAAGGAGAGATTTCTGGAACATGGGTTAGAGGCTAGTGAAGAAGTAAGTCTTAGGAAATGCTTAAGGCTTTGGCACTGACTAGACTTCAGAGGAATCTCAGTCATGCTTTTCATACATGACAACTTTCCTTAAATTCATATTCCCAAACATAAAAGAAATGGTATGTGGATTATCCACTGCTAGCCAACTCAGAACAATGCCCTATTGGAGCAGATAATCAAGGCTGTTCTCAAGGCCCCTCTGAAGGTACTGGCCCTTAGAGAATGACGGAGGATACACGAACCCAAGTGCAAAGGGAAACATGTCATTTTGAGCAGACTATTATTATGATCTAGAAGAGTAGAATATATTATTTGTAAGTGCTTTGATGATTGGAGGGAAATAGAAAATGGTCTTATTGGAAGGAGCAAGGGGAAAGAACTGTTTGCAGTTGCCTCCATGACATTTCAAAGCAGAGTCTGATATAACTCATGCCAAAAAAAAAAAGTCATATAATTGTCCACACAGTGGTGTGCATACAGTGATGATGACTCTATGAAACCCAGATAAAATAAACTCTAAGAGGTTCTATATTTCTACCTGAGGCAGTTCCTTCATCTGTGCCCTGGACATCATTCATTTCTGCTGTTTCAATCATTTTGCACCCTCTGGACTGTGGATTATTCTGGAATACCATTTGCTCAACTCTTCCCACTCTACAAAAAAAAATCTTCCTTGATTTTACTTCCCCCTTAACTTTTCTGCTGTGTGCCATCTTTTAATGGCAACATTTCTCAAAAAGACCTTTACACAACTCTATCCGTATCCTAAAATTGTACTCACTTCTGCAAACATGCCAAATTGAGCTTTCATTCCTATTACTCCAGAAAATAGTCTCTTTTCAATACCATGAGATGCTGCTACATTACTAAATAAAATGGGCTCTTTTCAATCTCTCCTCCCTCCCTCCTTCCCTGCCTCCCTCCTTTCCTTCCTTCCATCTATAGGAGTGAAACACAATACCAAGCTCAACTGTTTGAGAATTCTCGCTTCCTGATCAAATGGGCTGCTACCATCACTTGCACTGATCTTAAACACCTTTTTGATTAGGAGACTGCATTATTTCAAATGGCAAAAACACACTTGACAGTAGATACAATTGAATTTTAGTTAAATCCAATGTGGATCCTTGAAAATTAATTTTTCTGTATGTGCAGATACATGCAAACACATGCAGAGGTGCAACCTGTTAAGCTTAAATTACTACTATTCTTACCAAAAAAAAAATAAGAAATAAGGGCATAAGAGTAATTTATGTTTTCAGTACTGATCCATATATTGTTCCCTTCCATGCAAACAATGCAAAATTTCCCAGTTTCAAATCTTAAACTCTGCTGCGTAAAAGAGAGCAATGGAATTCTTCTATGCTTATGTTCAATGTCTGGGCACAAACAGAACATGTTCAAAGGAATCATTTTGTATAAATGTTCTTTTTTAGCTGCTGTGGTGTGTCCATCTCTGCTTCACAGCTAGTTTTAGGAGTGCCATTCTTGTAGTCTCCAGAAGAATGCCCAAACAGGCAAATAAAGGAAGCTGCTTATAGTAATTGAGAGCCTTAGTGTATCTTATAAACGGTGAGTGGTGTTGAGCTCCCCTCCCTGTCTCTGTGCCTGAGAACCTGACACTGAAGGTTGCTGGAGTGTGCTGCCTGGTAGATGCACGGTGAAAGTCTTCTTATTTAATTTACCTTTCCGTGGACACACTAAAATCAAAGAGCAAAGTTTAAAAAAAAAATTGCGTTGGTGGCAAAAGTTTAGAAAGAAGACTAGAGCCAAAGTTGCACTCAGGTGTTATAGAATTGTGTACATGAATACAAGTCCATGTGGCTTGCAGGTAAATGGTAGCATCATTGACAAATGGCAGAAGTTCCCACTACGTGGCTTCTCTTCCTTCAGATTGCTACGGGAGACACACAGACCCAGGAAATTACCTGTCCAGAGTATAAGCTCCTTGGAATGTCTTAAAACCATTGTGTCCTAAGAGCCTTGCACTTAGTAGGTGCTCAGCAGGGGGCAGTGTGACACAGTGGTTAAAAGCTTGGATGACAAGCTCTCTCCAGATCTCCTCCTCCTCATTTGTAACATGGAGATGATCAGTCTTTTCATGGAGTCCTGCACAGATTAAATTAGATAATAGATAGTTAGCCTGTGGCACAGAGTAAATATTCAATAAATGGTAACATTTGTTATTTCTGCTTTTTATATTACTCTGATAAAATGTTCCCCTCCAGCCTAGAACTCTCATCCAAACAGACCTGCATATCTGGGAAGTCAGGGAAAGCTTCCAATTCAAAACGTCCAAAATGTAACTCGTGACCCGTCTAACCTCCAGTCTGATACCTGTTCAGCTCTTCCTGCTTCAGTGAGAAGCATCATCTGGGAAGTCTTAAACTACTCATCATCCTATTTGTAAACTATTTACAAACTTTCCTCTCTCCTGCTCCCGCCTGCTAAGCTAACCTGAGTCCCTTTGATTTTGGCACCTAACTCTCTTGAACAGTCCATTTCTTTTCTTTGTCTCTGGGCATTATGCTCCCTACCTTGGGGGTCTGCAATGCAATCCCACCTGGTCTGCCCCTCATTCCCTCTCTTGCTCCCCCTCCAACCTGCTCTCCACATTGGCAGAGAGACCACTCTTTGAGGAACACATACACGGTGGCCCCCTTGCCCCCTGCCGCGAGCCCTCCATTGCCTCCTAGTGCTCTGAGAATGAAGCCCCGCACCCCCACCGTCCCCCCACACTCAGCTTCTCGGCCCTCCTGCCCTTCCTCCCTTCTCTGAGCTGCACGCATTCCAGCTTGTTTCAGTTCCTCAAAGGGCATCCATTCTCCTGGTCACAGGACTTCAGCACCAGCTGGGCCACCCCTCCCTGTCACACCCGCCTTGGCCTGGTTAACCCTACCCACCCTGCAGTTTTGTTGTTTCTTCAGAGAAAGCTTCCTAAATAGGTCCAGCTTCTTCTTTATGCTCTCATAGCACTTGTACCTCTCTTTAATGAATGTTTATCACTATTAGCATATGGTATTTATGGTTATTTGATTCATATGTGTTCCTTCAAGATTACATGAGCCATGAGTGGTGGAAACAGGAATAGGTTTTGTTCACCTTTGGCTCTGCATTGCCCAGTGAAATGAGAGATGCTCAGCATGTGTGTGTGCACATGCATGTGCGCACACAGACGGAGGACAGCTGCGCTTACACCCCCAGACTCATCCCAGGTTCTTATTCACTGATCTTCCTTCATCTTTTCTCCAGCTGTCTGAAACCCAGGGAAATCAGGAATTTCATTGTATACTGATGATCATTTATACATAATGATCACTGGGGCAAACTCTTCTCTGACTTTGGGGATTTTTGTTCAGTAAAAGCCTTTAGCATGTACTCCCCAAGGCCAGACTTCTTTCTGCCTCTATCTGAATTCAGGCTCCCAGGGCTCCCTAACTCCCTAAAGATGACAGACCCCGGACAGAGGGAAGGAATAGCAACCAGTGAGAGAAGCTAGAAGATCCAACAGCCTACTCTCTTCAGTGAGTAGGATAGGGAACTGGTAGTAGGGGCCCCATTAGCCAAATACCAGGAGCTATGTTTCAACCAGGACTAACAGCCAGGTAGAACTCCAATCCAAAAAATGACTCAAAGAAGGCATTTATATAAACAAGTTGAACCAGTGATACCAGATGGTGGAGAAATGGAGGAAGCTGCTAATTTAGAGGGCTTTGGTTCAAGGGGATGTTAAGAGCTTTATCCAGGTATCGATCCTTGGTAGGTGGCAGGCTGAAGGTTGTTTTCTGGAAAACTTCACAAACCTTGGATATGAATTCCTCTTAATATTGGTGAAGAACAATGCTTCTCAAACTTAATATGCACACAGATCACTTGAGGATTTTGTTACTATTCACTTTCTGATGGTGGATCTGAGGTAAGACCACTGATTTATAGTTCTAACAAGCTCACAGATGGTGCCAATGATGCTGGCTGGAGGACTGCGGTTTGAGCAGTATGTATGTAGATCACTTCTACCAATCTTGGAGCAGATTCTCAAAGTGAGTGATCATGACCAGAGGATTCCAAGGATGATATAAGTCACAGCCCAGGCTGATAAGTTTGCTGTCATCTCTCCTAATAGCTCTGCTATTAGACTCATTTGTGCTGCAATGTTCTATAAGATGCAAGTCATTCTTAGTTATTAGAAAAAGCAAACTGGGCCACCATCAGCCTGAAATATACACAAGTTAGGAAAGGCTTTTGATAGATTCTGGTGTTTAGGACCTTGGTTGGCTCTATAGCCAAGACAGTGGTCAGCACTCTTTGAAACCAGATGACAGTTCAAGGCAAAGGTGAAGGATGGAGATGGAGGAAGAGTCAAAGATACTTACTAGAGTGAGATTTCTAGAACAATTATCTAAGGAGTACTCTGCTTTCTCGACATGTGCCATTTCATTTAAATATCATTGCAGCTTTATAAGGAAGGCAGTTTCACTTTTATCTCTCTTTTAGAGGCTGGAAACTGAAACCTAAAGAGACTAACAAACTTTCCCAAAGTCATGCAGCTGGTAATTGAAGGAGCCCTAATTCTTTGACCCACTAAGACCCCCTTTAAATCTGCTGTTCTTAATCTCACATTAACATTTCTGAGGCTCTCTCAGAAAGTATCCATTTCTTAACCCTCAATAATTCTTATTTCATTGTTCTTCGAAAAAACCTGTCCAATCAATTTAATATATCTCCAGTGTTGAGTATTATTTCCCAGGACCTGACTCTTATCTATTAGGATTTATTTCCTCCAAAAAATAATTCAGCATTCAACCCAAAGCACTAGGAACACTTGATGGAATATTTTGAGAAGGCTGCATTTGGGGTGTCAGAGCCCAGTGCTAACTCTTGGCCCACTAGGCACTGATTTTATAACTGCAGGATGATTTCCACAGGCTATTTGCTAGGATTCTACATGATGATAGCCATGTAGCGTTTACCGTGTGCTGGGAGACACTATTCTAAGTACTTCACATATTCTGCCTCCTATAATCTTTCAAGACTGTCCTAAATTAGATACCCAGTAACATTCCCCATTGTACAGATGGGAAAACTAAGATTCTGGGAGGTTAAAAATGCCTTCCCTCATTCCAGGTGGAGCCGGGATTCAAACTCAAGCACTTCGGCCCCAGCCCCAGGGATCAACCTCTTTGCTACGCTGTCTGCCACTTCGTGGGCTGTACTCATTTCTTACTGGCTTAAATAATGCATATCTTTGCTGCTTTGCATGAGGAAGGAGCAGAAAGGGGCTGAAACGGATTTATTTTGTCAGAGAAGGGAGTCCGTATTAGAGAATGGGGCACAATTTATGGAAGTTTGGGAAACAGATTTCCACTTAAAACCAGGGAAAGTTTTTTATCTGGCAAAGCCATCCAGCAAAAAGGGCTGCTTTGGGCTGGAACAAGTCCCTCCATCATTAGCATATCAAAGGTTTCCTGGGAACTACGTGATGGCGATGTTATTGAAGGGGTTCTAGGGTTGAACGCTGGAGTTGGCATGGTGCTGTCCGAGGTCTCTGTTAGGCATGAGTCGCTGTGATCTTGTGATCTGACTTCAGTCCTCAGACACTCAATCAGCAAGTAAGGGCTTGATCATTTACAGCTACACAGTGAGATGTTTCCAGGAATGATTTTGCTGTAGCATTTTAATAAGTACTCTATAAATAATAATTTATTGAAGTTGCCTACCATGTTAGCAAAAGAATATATTAAAGAACCCTGGCTAATTGAAGCTGGCAGTTAAGTTCCCAGAATTGAAACCAATCGGTTTATCTCTATGACTCCCAAGATTTGGGATGAAAACTGCTCATTATATTCCAACATCCAAATATTCAAAGATCCAGATGTTTCACAATATATTAACATAACCTTCCAGGAAACCTATGTGCAACACTGAGTTGAAAATGTTCTGATACAACTAAAAATAATTTGGATTAGAAAGAGCCTTTCCTTGTCTTTGGGTGGGAGCTGAAGGAACTTGAAAGACACTGAAGGCTATTACCCAAGTCAGCAAGACAGCTTATTCTAACTTGGATGGCCACCCAGCTTGAGCTGCTGCTGACTGTCTAATTCATAACTGCAGTCCCAGTGAATGTTTAACTGAGCACCTTTTTCCTCTCAAAAGTGATGTTGGTGTTCACAGTGCATCAACAAATATTTACTGAGTTGGATGAGGCAGGGAAAGGGGTAGGAGACAGTCCCTGCTACATGAAGCTCACAGTGTCCAGGTGGAATGTCACAAGTCCAGCTGGCACAGAGAGGAGGCACAATGTGGAAGTGATCTGAGAGGCACAAACACCTATGGAGAGAACTGTGTCCACTCAAGGAAACCATCAAGAGCCTCTGGAAAAGAGAACATTAGGGGCTGGTTTAGAGCGGTGAGAAAATGTGAAACAGATAGAAATTGCCTGGCAGTGATAGCCTAATGAATGGCATTGGCCTGAGGACTAAGCGGGAGTCTTGGTTTTCAGGTAATCCATTTGGGAAGGACTGCTGTGAAGGGCAAATGCCTTAATATGACTTTTATGGACTTCCCACCATGGCCGCACACTCTACTTCCCATTGCACACGTCTCTCCCCTTGTTCTCTTCTCCAGCCACAGCTTTTTATAGTACAGCTCTCTCTGCTGTGCTGTTTCAGTGCGATACCAGGCATGATATTCTTTCCTCCAGGAATACCCTTTTCTGGATGTTTTCATCTACTTCACAATTGTTTACCTCAAACATTGCTTCTTCAAGGAAGCCTTTTCCAATGTCCTGGGCCAGGTAGTTTCTCTTTACCATGCAGTTCAGTAGCCTCCTAGTAGGTATTCACTGCTATGCCCCAGGCTTGGTACGGAGCAGGAGCTCCAAACAACAGTCAGGTCATCTGGAAAGAGAGGCATAGATTAGAGACACGCAGCTTTTAAGCAGGAGTCTAGTCCAAAGATCTTCTAGAGTGGTCTTAGTTAGAACTTAGCACAATATCTCCAAGGGTAGAATGAGGGCTCTGAAAGGATTGCTGAGAGGAAGTCCTGGCATGTGGACAAGAATCCCCCTCCAAGCAATTCAGAAAGCAGACTTAGGATGAGTCTACCTAACCTAAGAAATCTCCCTACACTTCTTAAGTTTTCTTTTCAAGTGTTTGGCCATTTCTTCATAAGGGAGTTACTCTTGTCCCTGGAAAATCTATGCTGGGAATTGCATTCAGTCAATCAGTCATCCATTCATCCATCAAATGACCTCATGTGACGCACTGTGTACAACTTGATAGCACAGTACCAGAACCCAGGGATGAGCAAGGCTCCTTTCCTCTCCTAGGAAAGAGGGGAGGCTAGTAGAGGAGACAGATGCTTGAAACTGAGGATAAAACCTATTTAAGTACCGAGTCTCCTCTTCTCATTAGGCCCATTTTGGACTCAGACAACACAGAGCTGACCAGTCAGTCTTCTTTTTTGTGGAAACATCTATCATCTCTCCCCAAAGACTTGCCTACAGGTTCTTCTGATATAAGGCAATTATTTCATATTTTCTGCATTAGTGGTGGCCACTGATAATCCCATGAAGATCTATAAAATGTCAGCTTGTTTTTTCCCAATGTACTTCACTAGTCAGTGTCTTCTTTAGATGAGGGTATTGAAGTGGTGGTTATGGAGAGAATGTGTAATAGACAGAGGCAATGAGAAATTCAATAAGAACAGACAGAGTGGTCATGTTTTTCAATTATAAGTTTAAAGGCAGAGCCTTGGGAACTGGATTTTCTTAACTTTGGGGAAAGCATGACATAATAACCTTCATTCTTTTTTTAAGAAATGAAGAGAAATGAGTAGTCTGTTCAGTTCTTGATACAAAAAAAAGTCAACTATAAAAGAATATTTTATTAGAACCATAAGTTTTGTTTGAGAAATTTTAAAACCCAAGGTTTATTTTCCATTGGTACTGCTGGAGAGTCAACAGGAATCGGGATAATTTTTTACTTGTATTTGTGCCCACTTATGAAGCACACATGTGAGGTTGGTTTGTTGCATAGGTGTGAAAGGGATTAGAAGGAGGAAAAAGGGTACAATTTGATCCACTGACCTGTTTCCCTGCCCTCAGGACTCTTTCAAACAGCTGTGAGAAAAAGGAGGAGGAGGAAGGAGGTGATTTAGCAGTTCGTCTCCAGATGTTCATTTCAAACACACCCTGAACAACTTTTGCATGGTTTATTTCATTTTCTGAAACCATTTTTCACAAGCCTGTTTTCTCAGCTGGGAAACTTCTGGTGTAGTCTTTTCAAACAAATATTGCATTTGGCATTACAAGAAAAAAAAACTTTTGAGACATTCAAAGGACGATCTGTTTGCCTTGGTCTGCGGAAGCAGAACTAGAGGAATGTAGGCATTTCGTACCACCCAAAATATAGGTAGAGGAAAGTTCCGCTCTTACATGCCATTTACGTGGAAATTTGAGAGTTCCTTGAGCTTGCTAATTGCAATGCTCTGCCATTTTTTTTTTTTAGTTTGGCCTGAAGTGTCAGAGACAAGAAAACTGGCTGGGACAAAAAGGGCCAGTGGAAGAATCTACCAGGCTTAGCACTAAACCCAAAACTTCCACCTGGCACTTCAAACACAGTGCCTATTTCCACAAAACCCTGTACTATTCTAGTTCCACCCAGATTCTTAAGCAAAACTGGGAGGACTGGAAGGACAATGGTTCTGAATGCTGGTGAATCTCTTAGGGAGACTCCCGCAGGACACCATCCCCATGGCTGGTCCCACACCTCAAGGTCTCAGTCCTGGCAACAGATTGTCCCACTAGCATCACAGGAGTTGGGGTCTAGGACAGCCCCTACCCCCACCGTACAGTGAAGCTTGTCTCCTGACCAACCATGGGAGATAAATCTACTCCTCCTTCATAATTTCTTTAGGTTGAATCAAACCTGGGAATAATCTCAGGAAGGAACAGACAACCCCCAAAAGCCTGAGTCTGAATGGGAACACTACGATCTCTCTTTAAAGACAGGAAGTCAAGCCATGAGGATGAAGGGAATCAGAAGAAACAATGGAACAGAATTTTGATATGGCTGAAATAGAAAATTCAAGGTTTTAAGACCCAAAATGCGTTTTGGGTAAGTTTCTTAACCTTTCTAAGGTTAAGTTTTCCCACTTGTGGAATTGGGCACCTAAGTCCTGAGACCTGAGTGTTAAAATGGGGACCGAGTACCAGAATGCCTCCCACAGTACAAGGCTCTCAAGCGGTCCTCATTATTGGTTAGCTCTTCACATACACCCCTTAAAAAGAATAGTAAGATAACACTAGAAGTCTGTATTTCTGTGGTTATTTCTGTCAAACCCTTGTGTGTGTCTCTAAGATGCTAAAGATTTCCAGGAAGGATAGTCCAAGATGGCAAGGAGGCAGATCACGAACTCACCTCCGCCCAGCGCTACACTCAATCTACAGCTACATATGGAACAATATCCTCCGAAAACCAGCTGAGCAGCTCCTTCACTTGGAGCAGAGTGAAAAGGGCTATGTTGAGGCAGGCAGGAGAGGCTGAGATGGTCTCCAGATAAACCACACCCAGTTACAGTGATCAGGAGTGAACTCACAAGCCTGGGGCTTCTCCCTGAGCAGCAAAGAGTTTGCATCCCACATCAGACACCCCAAATTTTAAGACTTGTACCTGAGAGACAAGCCCCCAAAACTTCTGGATGGAGCTCGTGTCCAGAAGACCCAAAGGGCTGTGGTGAACTGAGAAACAGCTCTTAAACACACGGACTCACTCACCCAGTGCAGGGCCCAGTGGGAAGAGCCCAGACTTCCCATGCAAGTGATTCATTTGCTAATCTTAAAGCCTTGGGTGGAGGGGCAGGGGCTTATTGGGACCATCTCCAGGATGCAGGTCCTTGGAGGCACTGTTTTCAAGCTCTCCCTCTATCTTAACAGTGAATGACTTTCTTTTCTTTTTTTTCTCTACTTTGTTTTCTCCATTTCTTCTCTCTCCCTCTGTTTTCCTCTGTGGGTGCCCTCTTTACCCTCCAAGCAACAGGCACCACCTTTGTGTTCTCCCTCTGCCTTCCTACAGCTCACCAGTATCTTCCAGAAAGGAACATGTACAAACTCATCTGGAGTTCTGATTTTTGCAACTGTCCCCCAGGGAACATCTCCAGGTCACCTGGTCTGGTGGCCAGCAGGGCTTAGGCTTGGGGTCCACAGGAATGCACCACATAATTGCATACTGTAAAGGCTGCTGCCTGAGGGTCTGGCTTCCAGTAAGTCTGAATCAAGGTACTGACTGAGACTGCCCCCCATGGGGACACTGGTGGGTCTTAGAAGCTAGTAAAAGCAAAACAGGCTGCGTGGACAATCAAAAAGGTTCGAGAGGCAACCAGGAGTCAGAGCAAGGCTGAAAGATAAGTTTGTCCTCATATATGAGATCATTCTTTCAGGACCTGGAAAAGGTATCCAGTCAGCAGTTGGTTATGCAAGTCTTGGTGTCAGGAGAGAAATCTGCTCTGAGAATATAGATTCAATAATCATAAACCCAGAGATGATGAGCAGCTGCCTGCTTGTGAATGAGGGAGCCTAAGAGATTGGGAGGGGAAAGGGGCATAGAAGAGAGACCTGGGAACATCAGCTCTGGAGGAGACCCTGCAAAGAAAATGGAAAAGAAAATTGAATAAGAGATTTTAAAGTGGAAATGAATGCGAACCAGGCTAAGAATGTTTCTTATAAAACAAGAGGGAGGATTTTTTAACTTTTAAAATAACTATAACTAACTCAAGATATAAAGTAGCTTGGAAATAATAACAGTTGTCTAAAACTACACATTACACCATGAAATACTGGGAAGGAGAAAGAATGAAAACAAGAAAATGTGCTAAATTTCTTGACTGAAATAGGATAGAGTCAAAAGCTATTGTTTCTTCTTGACCTTGATAATTAGAGGAATATCAGATCAAGTATGTTATTTCACAAAATTTAGTAGAAACAAAAACAGGATGATTCCTCCCAAATTACTGCAGGAGATGAAAGAAATCAAAGCAGAGTTCAACTAGCAAAAGCCAGGAAATAGAGGAAATGGTAGAAAAGCATGAAATACAGAAAACATAAAATAAGATCATTGAAGGAAGTGCAAATTTATCCTCTATGATGATAAATGTAAATGATCCTAAGACCACAGAAACCATCAGTTCATGTGAAAAACAAAACTACACCTCTTGGAAGATATAATTTTTAAAAAGTGTCTAGAAAGTTTAAACATTTGGAAGTATTTGGAAAATGTGTATTAGAAAAATGCAAATAAAAACAACACAGATGTGTCGGTATTGATACTGGAGTCGAATCCTGAGTTGAAAATATATACAAAGATGATGACTTAATTTACTTGGTGATATATTCCATTATGAATAAATAACTGTGATATACTTTGCTATTCTCAACAACAGAGTATTAAGTGAATACGTAACTTTATCTTTTAGAAATTCAAAGGAAAATGTTTGGAGTATATGTATTACTCTCAACTGGACATATCATATAGACAAAGTAAATAAGGATAATAAGGCTTTATTAATGTGATAAGAATACACTAAACTTGTGCAGTACACCTCATCTGGCCAGCCACGTTTCAGTTTTTTTCCCTCTGAATTTCAGTGATCTCTTCCCAGGACCATCCTCATTTGCCTTAAGGGTGTGGTTTCCAAAAGAATATGAAATTATTCCTTCATTTGTCCTACCATATGGTCACACTTCCCTGATGCCATTCTGGACTCAGCACTGTAGATGTGTTCTGTACATGCAAGTATCCAGCCTTTTCTAGAAAGATCTTAAACTTGTTCCCTCTGATTAAAGACAAGCTCTTGAGAGACTCATAGATTCTCCAGGTTCCCATTTTGTAAGTAAACTCTTGGAAATATTCGTTTAATCCACCTTCACAGGAAACTCTAGGAAAACTGCCTTTTAATTTCTTGTTCTATTGCACATCTTATGAAGACTTAACTCCTGCACAGAATTTTAGAGAAACCCAGTCGTCTCTTAGGCCAGCATCCCACCAGTACGTTTGCATTGCTCCCAAATAATGAATAGGCGTGATTGGCTGGCAGTCCCCATGGGCACTTGCTAAGTCCATTTGGGTAGGTCCTCAAAATTGCAATCCTTATTTTTTCCTCCTGACCACAATGGTCTTAAAATACCTTTAGATTACCAAAATAGTTATAAAACAGCTCTTCTCTGGCTCATTACCCACCAGAATGCCAGAATCAGGATAACTCCACGCAAGACTCTCCTGCTCTGATCAGAATGGTGTATTTCTGACAAGCTTTACACCATGATCTCCTCTTCGTATCATTACCCTCCTTCTCCTCCATATCATCCTATTTTCTGTAAACCATTACACACGAATTATCAACCATGCAGAGCACTTGGCATATACTGTATAATTTGTGCAATAATTTTCAAGGTGGATACTATTAAATTTTCTATTTTACTGATGAACAAACTGAGTCCAATGCCCAGGGCCAAAGAGCAACTACATAGCAGAGCTGGTTTTTCGCACAGGAGACATCTCCTTTCTCCAGTGATGTTTAGTGTGGATTCTCACTCAATCTCCAGCTACATGGGGTTCTCAGGTCATTTCAGGCATTCTTCCCTCTTCAATGGCTTCCAGAGTATGCTTGTAGTTTCCCCTTATTTCTGTTCTTCAATGTCCCGAGTGGTTAAGCAGCTAATGAGAGAAACCACCCAAGCCCTCTCACTACTTTAAGAGAGACTTAAAGCGGGAATGTTCAGTGTTGTCCTCCATTACAGATTTTTGGGACTATTTTTCACTTAAAATCATTCTCTCACAGTATGTTATCACTAGGGGCGGACGTAACCAAAATGCCCTCTGAATAACTCAATATGCTGTGTTTTATCCAAAATGGCCTTTCCTTTTATAAATAAAGTCATTTCCTTGGGTCAAACTTGTGAGCTTCTGGCTGTTTGTCATTTATTCATTCATTTATTCCATGCATATTTATCATGTGTATTCTATGGGTGATGCCCTCTGTTGGGTACTGGATGAATACTATAAAGTAGACATCCTTGAAGACCTCAGTGAATTTAGTATTTAGGGAA
This sequence comes from Manis javanica, assembly GCF_040802235.1. Classification (NCBI taxonomy): domain Eukaryota; kingdom Metazoa; phylum Chordata; class Mammalia; order Pholidota; family Manidae; genus Manis; species Manis javanica. Next base: position 17,982,109 of record NC_133160.1, on the reverse strand, counting down.
GAACCTACAGGCAAGTTAAGCTTAGTATAGTGTAGTTGTTCTCACAGGATTATAGGCCAGATGGGGGGAGAATCACAGGCTGGACTCCCACCCATGAGTCTCCTTGGCTAATGTCCTCCTTGCCTGGCTATCCCTCTAGGCATTCCCGGACAAGACTGAACAGTCAGGATGTACACACCTTTGGCTCCCACTCTAGGACCCATCTAGACTGAGAACATCACTAGGCTCTTCTGGGTTGGTATTGTTGCCCAAAAGAGGGTGGAAAAAGAGAAAGTTCTGTATGCAGAAGAGAGATTTCATCCCCATGCTCTCCACTCCTTTCTGGGACAGAGGGCTTCCCTGTGCATCCCTCACCTTTTGGGGCTGGGGATCCATCCTAAGCTAGAACCAGAGAAGTGTTACTGGGGAAAAAAAAAGAAACAAGCGAGGCAGCAACCCTGTTATGATAAAAAATACAGGGTGATCATAGGCTAAGAAGAGGTAAATGTTAGCAGGTAAAGGATTTGCTGGTCTTGCATGATACATCTTCAGGAGATGGGAAGGGAAAGTACATCTGATTTCCTTTGGGAAGGCTTCAGCCTTTTGAATGCCTTACCTGGTCTCTTCTCCTCCCAATGCAATATGGTCCCTGGAGTGGAAAATTATGACAACCGTAGCTAAATTTTAGATTTGCTGCTTGACTGAGCATGTATGTTCCAGACCATACTAAGCATTTTCTTTGTATTATTGCACTGCATCCTAAAAAACAACACTGTGAGGAAGGCACTATTTATTTTCAGGCCTGTTTTATAGGGCAAAGGAGACAGAAAAAAACAAGGCGATTTGCCCAGCGGCCCACAGGAGAATGTGGAGTCCTAATTCCTATGTGCTAGGTACCACGTTTGGCTGAAGGAATAGCATTCCTAATTATTGATCTAATTTTATTTTTCAGTTCCTAGTAATAGACTGTATTGTACCTCCATGTACTTCTAAGCTACAAACAAAAATGTCACATGGAAATAAGGTGTCTTGATTGGGGCCTTCCACCATGAAACATATTATTAAAGGTACACCTTCAAAAGGTTTTGTTTCCCAGGAAAACTTTAATAAACATACTACAAGAAGAGTAACTGAAATCACAAAAAGGTGTGGATACCTAAATGTTGATGTTTGTTCCTTGTATTTAGGATGGAGCTTCATCCCAGTGAAAGAATGTATGGCTCAGTGGCATTGGCCATCCCATAAATCCAGATAAACGCCCAGGATGTTACTTGTGCTATGACACTGGCTAAGAGCATCGGATCTGGAGCTGAATTGGTTGGATCCGAATCTGGGAGCTACCACTGACTGTGTGGAACTGGGAAACTCACTTAACTGGTCTGGGCTGTCAAATGGAGATACTGATGGTATTGGGCATGTTTTAATTATCAGGACATAGTGCCAGCTGTGAGACAGGACATGAATGTGAACAGGCAGGCACCCAGAGACAGGCAGAAGAGAGAAGGGCTTTGACACAGCCATTGGCAAGGTTTAAAGACCGGGCTCGGACGGGAGGCAGTGTGAAGCTGGATCCTCAAAGACGCAGGTGTGCCTCTGGCAGGCAAGTGGGAAGGGCACTGTCCGTAAAGGAACGGCCATCCAGATGATGAGAGCATGGCCAAGGGTGGCCACTGCAGGGAGATGCAAATGGAGAGTTTATGCCTGGACTTCGAGGCCTCCAGGGGGCGCTGTAGGGAAGTGAGCCTTCAGAGAGAGATGGCCCCATGGAGGACGGCCTTTATGCCGCACCAAGGAGTCCAGATTTCATTCTGTGGGAAGGGGATCCACCACCAGGCTTCAGGCACAATACATCGTCTTTTTGTTTGTCACTGTTTTTTGTTCATTTGGCTGTTTTTTTTTTTTTTTACTATTTTTTTTAGTGAAAAGAACATTTCAAAATGTCCTTCCAGCCCTTGAAATATTGTGTAATCACCGTGAACATATTATTCTATTGAAAAATGATAACTAATATTTTTAAATTACCTAAAATCCTGCCACCTTGAGCAAATGACAGCATTTCACTGAACGTCTCTCAGAATGTACACAATTTCAATGAACTGATTAACAGTATTTTATAAATGTTTTCATCAATATGTTATGACAACCTTTCCATATAAATAAATAAAGCATCCATTTGCATTTCAATGGTGGCAGAGTGCTCTATTTGTAGAGGTAATGCCGTTTCTTTAACCCCAGCCCTCACTGATAAAAACATTTCCTCTCATTTCTGAACAGGATAAACAGTGCTTCAACAAATAGCTCAGAACACAATGCAACAAAATGATAATGTAATGGATAAATTAGAAAACATAACAAATAGATACTTAAAAATTAAAGCAAGCTGTTAACCTGCTGTAGAATGAGAAGAGAAGAGAAGGGAAGGCCATGTCCAGTACCTTGGGTGGAGGTGTATTTATTTAAAAATTCAATTCTTTACCTCTTATGTTTTGAGCATCAATAGTGTGTCTGGTCCTTTTCTAATAATGAGATACAATGGTAAACAAGTCAGAGAACTGCTTTTATTACAGTGTATACCCTTATATTATTGACAAACTAATCAATAAACAGGAACATATAGATTGCCAGAAGCACCATACAAGGAATTAACATAGGGTGCTATGACAGAGTAGGGGACTACTTTAGGTGGATCACCTTGGAAAGCTTCTCTAAGGAGGGGTCATTGAGGCTGAGAAATGAATGACCAAAGGATGTAGGCAGGTGAAAACCAGGAGAGGGGAAATCGGGGAAGCAGCAGCTAGTGCAAAGGCCCAAAGTGGGGGGTGAGCTTAGCAGGTGCAAGACAGAGAGACATCAGAGGCCCATGTAGCTTGCACATGTTCAACAAGAAGGAAGGTGGCATGAGGTGGGAAGCACAGACCAGGTCAGGGAGCACCTTGAAGGCCCTGCAGGAGTTCAGGTTTTACTCTTACTTATCAATGGGAGGTCACTGGGGAGTTTCAACCAGAGGAGAAACTTTATACTAGACTTTAAAAGTCCACTTTGGCTTTCCTAGTCTATCAGCTTCTGTAAGGATAAGTTCTTGTTTTATTCAGGTCTACATTCACAAAACCTAGAAAACATCTGGGACACAGTAGGTGCTGCATCAACATTACAACAAGTCAACAAAAATTATGTATGGAATCTGACACAGGGAAAATGAGAGTGGAAGCAGGGATTTATTGATTGATTTAACAGTATTTATTAGGCATTTAAAGTACTAGGTGCAACTACTCTGCTAGGTACTGTGGTTACAGTGATAAGTGAGACTTAGTCCCTGTCATCAAGACAAGACAGAAATGAATAAATACCTATGTGAATATTTTACTTCAATTGTAAGCTGGACATTTATTTTTATTGGAAGATGGGGAATATCTTTTCTTGATACTCCAGCCTATGATCTATTCATTTTTAGGTTGGAGACAGGCCATAGCTGGTAGCATCTATTTTCCATTTCAGGGAGCAATTCAGGTCTTCTACTTGACCAGAAAGTCTAAGAGGAAAGGGAGACTTAGGAGAAAAGACAATCAGTCTATACCAGGATATGGTGGCCTCTTGGTGGCTTTGGCCCTGGGGGTGCAGATGAGCAGGACAAGTCAGACATGTTCATGTGGAATTCAGGCAGGAGAGTTGGAGATGGAGTCACAGCTATGTGGAGGATAAATAATAAACAGAGGAAAATGCAGTGTGTGAAATAATTGTCATAATTTGCCCTCTCTGTCCCAGTCAGATTCATTGCTCCTTCACTGTTCCCCCAGAGAACCTTATAGTACTTAATGGGACATGCACTCTGGAGTTGCACCACCCAGTTGAGCATCACAGTAGGATGCTTGTGAGCAAATGACCCAACCTGCTGGAGCTTCAGTTTCCTCATCAGTAAAATGCAGATAATAATAGCACTAATCACATGCAGTTGATTAAAAGCTTTAATATATTTACAGCCCCTGAGTTATACAAGTGCTTAATAGAGATTATTTAATAGCTTTATTAAATTCAATTGGAAATATTTATCACAAGGCTGTAACTCCTCCTAGACCATCATTCATTGTGATTCAATGTCTCTGGGGCCTACCGAGCCCTCTTTCAGCCTTGACCAGCACACCCATGGGGTGGAGCCTGTGTGTATTACCAATGGCAACCCCAGTATTCTGTAAAATGTGTGCTTGATAAAATGTTCTTTTAATTAAGATTACTGGAGTCTGTCCTTAACTGAAAGAGCCTTCATTATTGAGGATGTTATACACAAAGAGGGTATGGAAGTGTGTGTGATGCGCTCTTCTGTCCCGTGTCGTGTCACCAGTAATGCTGGGATCCAATGTATCTGTTCAACAGGAGGGTTCAAGCTGAGATTTACAGAATTTGGTTGAATCAGATATTATCTGTGGGTCCAGGGAGATGGAATCCCCAGTGTAAAGCGTTTCAAAGCAGGTCCAGGTGCCATCACAAGTCCTGTGGGTCAGACGCTTATTGGGAATGAGACTCTCCCACCTCAACCTTGACTTAGTGATTCACAGCTTATTGTGGGGGGATGAGGGAGAGAACAGCCTGCCTGAAGCTACCTCAAGTGGCCCCCTGTATGTATCATAAAATTCTAAAAACAGAGGAAATCAAGGAGAAAAAAAAGGCATACTTATATTTTTGCTGATGGAAATTATTTCTAGAGGTCATGACACAGGCTGGGTCTGTGAGATCCTGGAATCGATGTTTGTCTTCGTGTAGCTGTGTTTCTTTTTTGAGAGGACATGGGAAGTAGGAAGCAGACAATGCCTCTTGGTGGCAGTCCGAGTTGGCGGGGAGCCCCTTGTTCTGGGCAAAATGTCTCTGGGGCCTACCGAGCCCTCTTTCAGCCTTGACCAGCACACCCATGGGGTGGAGCCTGTCTCCTCCTGTCTCTGGAGAGAGAGCCCTTGATTGATCCAACCCTTGGCTCTGCCAGGTACAGGGGGTGTGACTGAGTGGGATTCGAGAAGAATTTTTTGTCTTCTTTTCTGTTTTTTTCTCTTCCCCTCATTTCCTCACTGAGTTTCTGCCATGGCAAAGTGGTACAAACCGACAGCATTAAGAAGGCTCGGGATGGAGCCCAGTTCCCTCCAACACTCCGTACCCAATGGTATTCCTGCTCTAAATCTGTATCCAACACTTAGTCAAGCATGGGTTCGTGTAAAAGCCTTATAAAATGAAAATGTGGATCAAAGACACTTTCAATGTGTTGTGTGGCATTGAAATTCTATGTGCGAGAAGCCAGTCACACCACCACCTCGAGGTCAGAACCTCCCCGAGATGTTATGCAGGGGTCCCCGAAACCCTTCTCCCCAGACCTCTGAGAGCCTTTGCCACCTCCTCAGCCTTGTGCTCTCCCATGAGAAACGGCAAGAGTAGTCCCCCTGGAGGCCCTCTTCCTCGGCAGCACTCTGCGTCAGCCAAGTGTCTCCAGTGAGCGTTTCTGGGGGAAGGGCTTCCATCTGGAGCTTGGCAGAGAGAGAAAATTTCCTTTGAGGTTCTGCCACCCTACCCTCCAGCTCTGCATAAGGTGCAGCATGGGGAGGCCTCATCTGATTTCAGGGACGGGGCTGGTGTGCTTCATGCAGTCAGAACGGCTCTTACCCTTTCTCCTCGGCAAGTCTGGAAGGTGCTGAGAGAAAGAATGTTGTTTTTTCTGCCACCATCTCCCATCTCAGTGTGCAACAGGTCACAAGATGTGACAAGTTCATGCGCTAATTCCTTCCTTTTCAGTTAATAGAATAACACAGATGGGAACGCTTATCCTGGGATCAGACATAAACTGGAGTAGCAGCAGAAGGAAGACAGGCAGCTTGGCCCATTCTCAGGCCTTCACTAAGCAGAGATCATTTTCAGCAGCCCCACTGCTTTCAGCTGCATAGCCCCGAGAAGCTACTCTCCCAGAGGCGGACACCGGCCTCGGGCACGGGTCCTCATCTGCAACCACTCAGACCGCAAAATGCTCGCAGTGTGTTAAAGAAATAAAAGCAGCAGACAACAACTTCACTGCTTCCCAGGGCCCTTTGGGCAGCAATGCCCTGGCAATGGTTCTAAAACCACCTTGTAGACTGTCTGAAAGACGATCAATGCCACACTAAGGAAAGAGGGAGTTTGAGACAGAAATAGTAGGCCACGAGCAGTACCACGGCCACGTCTCTATCTTGGCCACCGAGCATCTTGAATATTCAAGTACAGAACCAGTGACAGAGAACCTTTGGCAATACATAGTTAGGGCATTGAAGTCTAAGAGATACCTTCAAATCCCAAGCAGCAACTCTTCCTAAAGCCTCCATTTTCTCTCCTGTGAAAGACTTTGGGACAACACTTTCCTCTTTCTTCAGCTGTTGAGGATCAAACAAGATGTCTAGAGCTATGGCTGGAACATACAAAGAGCGGCTAGAGTTCATGGATATAATTCAAACATGTCAAGCATTGTGCCCACCACTTCATATAGCATATTTCTAATTGAACTTCACTAAAGTGCTCTGGGCAAGTGCTATTTTCACCCCTTCCACCACACTGCAAATGAGGAAACTAAAGTTCAGTGACAAGATCCTACAACTTGCAAGTGGTAGTATCGGTTGGAAGCCAGCTCTATCTATGACTTCAGAGTCCAAATTCACAGCCATGCCACAGGTGCTCAGTAAAGCGCATCTGTGATGTTTCTGTCATTACCACTATCACTAACCACACTAACCAAACCATGAGGGGCCCTGCTAGACTGTTTGCACATCAGTATTTTAGCATCGGTTATGAGATGATATTAAAATAGATGATAGGGAACAATTCCAAACTTTGAAGAGGACTTTCAGAAATCAAGGAAGAAGAAAACCCCTGCTTCTGGGAATTTAAATGAGGTTAAATCCGAAATGTATCTTCATGGACATTCATCAATTACTTTCTGCTTTATCTCTTTTTATCATAATAGCCTACCCTCCCTCCTGAGAAATAACCTTTCCCCGATTCTCTATGGCTGTGAGGGGGATGACAGGTCATGCTTTCCCGCTGCACCAGACCACTAGAGCGGGTTGCCGATCATGGGCCTTGTCCATAGAGATCCTACACAGGGCGAGCCTGAGACCCAAGAGGGGCAACAAGATCATTCCAGAAGGTTTCATGTATTGATACTACACGAAATCCAGAGGAATGAAAGTGTCTGTGTCTTCTGCCATTGCAAGGCTGGCATGATGTAAGTCTGGAGCATTCTGTGGCCATTTCTGTTTCTCTCTTGTTCAAATAAATGGACAAAGATAGCAGTAGAACGGAAAGCAACCAGTATGGGCAGAAGCAAAGGATGTAGGGGGCAGGCGGTGGGGAAGAGGCCGCAGAAGTGAAAAAGGAAGGAAAGAGGAGGAAAATGGAAAGCGGAAGGACACAGTTATTTTCTCATCAGGATCCACTTGTGTCTAAGAAAAATTCTACGCCTTGGTTCCATGCTGAGTTGCCATCATTTTACACAGAATAGTGGTTTCCACAGTGTGGACTGGACATGTCAACAGTGGAGTCAGGAAGAGCTTGGTGAGAGTGGCTTCAGTAGTCCAGGAGCAATCCACATTTCAGGGCTTCTCAGAATTTCTAAGTCCCTGTCTCCAGAACCTTTGTTCTTGTCTCTACTGGGACACATGGAAACATAGCCCAAAGAAGTTCCAATTGGTTTGTTATTTCAATGAGAATGAGCTTTGAAAGCAGATAGACCTAAATTCAAATATTAGCTTTGCCAGAACATAACTCTATGATCTTGGACAAAATTATTTAAGTGCTGAGCCTCCAGTTTCTCATCTCTAAATTGGATATGGGCACTGAACAGGCATTGACAATGGAGTTCATGGCAAGTCAAATGATTTAGGGTTAAAAAAAAAGGGCACCCCTGGCATAGAGGTGGGCCCAGCCCATAAAATGCACTCTGAAAATGTTTGTTGTCTTCCATGTAGCTCAAATCACTCAATTCTACTCTTCTCCCATGAAAATATTGCCTAGTGATTAAGGCTAGGTACCGGAAGTCTTTCTGGGAATCCAAGGACCTTCTGTAATTCAGAATAATGCTGTGTCTGTGTGTGATGGAAGTTGTACATGACCATGATATGTAAAATGTCAACAAAACCTCTCACTCTCAACTTTCAGAGGAAGTTGCAAAAATTAGCAAAATATATGAAGTGTCTAATTTGTTCACTTAATAAACAATCACACTTCATACTTCATTATTACTTCTCTGGGCTTCCCTGTGCCGTGTAGTACCAGGTTCACAGCTCTCCCTGCCCCTGTTCCTGGGGTGAAGGAGGACATGGTCTGCTGGGCCTCCTCTGACCTCAGGATGTATCTAGCAGCAAGTTTAACAGGGCAGGTCCCATGACTTTACCCGTGACAGTCTCTCCTTAGCTGATTTGCTTAAAGAAGGGTGGCAGAGCATCCCTGGTGACTTAGGGGATTTATGGTGGGGGTTGTCTGTATGCTCCTCTTACTTTCACACCCTCTACAGCAGTGGGTTCCATAGGGCTTCTCTTTGTTCCTGGCTTTCCTTCTCCTCACCCCCTGCTTCCCTCCTCCCTCCTTCTCTACTTCTTTCTCCTCTCTCTCTCTCTCTCTCCCTCTCCCTTTTATCTTTGTGCCCTAGTCCTAGGCAATGGGGACAAGGCCAATGAATATGACCGAATAACATGACAACATTCTGCCTCAAAGAACTCACAGCCTCTTTAAGGACACAGACCAAGAGAAGTTTCTGATCACTGTTTCTTTAGCTTGCAGCCAGGGAGTTGGAATCAAGAGCCATTCCAGAGTGGAGAGCTGGCCTCCCAGCCTGGGAGAGGGGACCTTAAAGGGTATCTATGCCTCACATGGTACCCAGATGCCTCCCTTTGTACCCTGTGAGCCAGTTAAGAGGGAACTATCTTCCTATAAAAGCAGAGAGCCTTAATGCCTGGCAGACCCTGGATATAAATTTCAAACACGATGATTTAAGTAGAACTTATTTAAAGTGAAAGTTGTGGTCACACTGCAGATACAGCCCATCTTGGTTTTTTGCCTTACAAAAGTTTATATGGAATTCCTTTCTTCCCCATTCTTGATGCACATTGGGTATAGGTATTCTTTTGGCTGACTCAGAACATTCACAGGGGAAATCAGAACCAGAGCCTCATCTCTTATCCTGAAAACAGTTTCTCCTTTTCAAATAAACCTGCTGGTAAAATGTTTACAAGTGTGATATTTCACACATGGAGGAAAGGATCATATTAACTGCAAGTAAAAGGGGGATCTTCCACCTCATTCAAGCAACATCCCTCATACTTTTGGGATCAGGCATATGAAATCCATGGGTCCAGGGAGGAGAGAGATTGGGTATGACTGCAAGTTTCTAAGAATTATTTCAGTAAGGAAGAGTTTGAATCAACTCTCCATCTGAGTCCCAACCTTTTGTGCAAGATGATTATCCATAATTCCATTCTGAATCCAAGGGTAATTTTTTTCTCCTGACATTTAGGGAAAATAAGTTACTGTTTACTTAGCACCTACTGTGTTTCACAGGAAAAGAGAGAGAGAGAGAGAGGGAGAGAGAGAGAGAATATTCATGATTTACAGCACCCTATATGAGAGTCTACAGTTCAAATTCCCTTGGCAAATTTGCTACTGAAGTTTCATCTCTACAAAGGGATTTTCCTTACTAAGCATTTCCCAGGTCTTTTTCAGTCTCTGTTTTCTTAATTTCCTAATTTTACAAATTGTTCATGAGGGACCAGGACTGAAAGGATGAAGCCAGCAGAGTGAGGCCATGTGGGATTTGGTTGCCAGGACTCAAGAGGGTCTTGCTCTTACCGGAGCCTCAAGTTCAACAACAGTCTTAGTAACAAAACACAAATAGTTCCCTTGACACTCATTTGAAGGGGGATGGTTGGGTGCCAGAGCAAATGGCTTGTCTTTTAATAGGACTGAAAGCAAAATTCAAGGGAAGTCAATTAAATCTCCAAGTAAAGTAATTTTCGCAGGACTTACCCAGCAGAGAGGAGCAGTCATACTGAAGATCTGTCAGGGGAAACCGGAAGCCTTTCCAACTGGACTCATCAGGCCTCACAAGGGTATTTGAGATCCTAGGACTGGAGGGGATAGTAAAGTTCTATTAAATGTAAATTTTCTGTCCTAGTGAGTCTGCAAGCAACAGAAACTTCTGTCCCTATTCAATGGTGAACTGGTCCAGAAGTCAGGAGAGGGAGTGTGGCCGAGGCTGCACAGATGCTAGGAGAGAAATGGACATGGGATATTGGGAACATGCCCCCAAAGTGTCCTCCATTATGGCCTCTGTGGTATGAGGACATGGTAGAAAGTTCAATTCAAGTAGAGGTGTGATGGAGCTTGTACAATTCTGGCCAGTAACCAAGACTAAAGATGAGCTGGGAGGGGGGATCTTGAGTCTGCGCTGAGTGGGCGAGGCCTTGAGTCTTGGGAGTACAGAGGGAGGAAAAGAAGTCTTCCCCACCTGCTCCTGTGTCAACAGGGCACAGCATATGAGTGGAGGAGGGGAGAGAGGGACAAGGCCAGCAGAGGTTTCCCAAGGGAGGCAGCTAAATCTGGCGCTGTGATTCACTATGGTATGCAGAACACATCAGACTCACTATCATGTACTAATTGCCTACTGTGTGCCAGACGCTGCACCAGGGATACAATGTGTAAGACAGTCAAGACTGGGAGAGAGACAAGCTAAGCAACAGTTGCCAAATTATGTTAACGGATAACATGAAAGAGAAGTGCAGAGAATGCTAAGTGCGTGTCTACTTGGGCTGTACTGGGGGAAGGCCTCCTTCCTACTGCCCTGACACCACTCTAGTTTGGGCCATCATTTCTTACCTGGGCACTGCAGGTAACAGTTTTGCACTGGCCTCATCACAGGCACTCATTCACCTTTCCAACACACCTGCTCAAATCACAGGCCATGTTACATGCCTACCTAACACCCTTTAGTGGCAGCCCACTGCAACATAGTTATGAACACTCTTTGACACAGCCAGCATGGCTCTGCTACATCTGACCTGTCTCTCCAAATTAATCTCATTTTACTCCGTCATGCCATCTGAAATGAGGACATGCTGAGGTCAAAATGCCTGTAGGACACCCAGGTAAAAATGTACAGAAAAACATTAGTGTTTCTAGAAGGAAGTAAATTCTACCAACAACTGGTGAGCTTAGAAGAGGACTCTGAGCATCAAATGGGAACAGCATCCCAACTGATCCCTTGAATCAGCCCCAAGGGAAAATGCAGGGTGAGAGGAAGAAAGGAGTTACATATTCTGTCTGAAATACATGTTGTTGAGTTCTGTCAGGATGCATGGTAGGCAAAACTCTGTGATGGCCCCCAGGATCTCCAGTCCCTGGCTTATATATAACTAATCCAAGTTAGTAAATCAAACACTAATTTAGATGCTGCTGTGAAGGGATTTTGCAGATGTAATCAAGGTCCCGAATTAATTGGTTGGGAAACTATCCCATGAGCCTGACCTAGTCACACGAGCCCTTTAAGGAAGAGTTTCTGCCAGCACCACAGAAGAGGACGTCGGAGATTTGAAGCCCAAGGATTCAGTGTATCATTGCTATCAAGCAATGTGGGCGGCCTTTTCAGTGAGTGGCCCCTGGCTCACGGCAGGGACTTCCGAAGACAGATTTCAGTCCAACAACCACAAGGAAGTGAATTCTACCAACAACTGGTGAGCTTAGAAGAGGACTCTGAGCATCAAATAGGAACAGCAGCCCAAATGACCCCTTGATTCAGCCCATGAGACCCTGAGCTGAGAATCCAATCATGCTGCACCCAGACTTCTGACCTATAGAAACTGTGGCTAATAATTTTGTGCCATTTTAAGCTGCTACATAGGAATAGAATATTTGAGGGAAAAAGAAAAGAAATTCAGCTCTTAAAAGTCCCAGGTAGAGAGGACTTGAGTTGCCTGCCATCCTCTCCAGTATTAGCCAATGCCCCCAGTGAAGTTTTTAATCCAGGCCGCTGCCTAAAGCGTCGAGTGTATACATATCACGAATACCATTAGAAATAGGGCAGGGGTTATTTCTACCCTCATTGCAACTTGAAATTAAAAGACCAAATTCTTGAAATATTGGGATCTGAGTTATTCTTGATGCTGGAATAGGGAGAGAAGGGAGGACAGACATTGGATTACCTTTCTGAGCAGCTAGGATGGAGTAAAAGAGGAGAATGGACTGAAGGCTGGTGTTACAGGCATGGGTACTTCTTCCCATAGAGTAAGTAAATGATGAACTTAATGAGTAAATAAGTAACTTTGCAGGTCACAAATCTACAAGCTCATGAATTCAATGTGAAATATTGGCTTACGCTGAGACCCAAAGTACTTACAGAGAATGAGGAAGAGACAGAGGGACATCCACGCTATCTCTCTTGACACAGCGCACACATGGGAAGTCTACAATTCCCTATTAGAAGGGAACTGGGCTAATGTTGACATTTGACCCGTGGCATTGTTCTCCAAATATACACAGCCTGAGTCAAGAAAACTCCTTGCCAAATGAGAACTGCTGGCCCCTTGCCCAATCACCAGGCCCTGTTTGTTTTAGAAAAAATTACCACCATAAAAAAAAGAGAGAAATTATAAAACTCAGGATTCAGTGTTGAGAAATTAATTAGGCCTTTGGCCTTCTCTACTCAGCATTGGTGAAGAGTTTCCTTGTATATTTAGCTGGTTCAGTGATAGGGGTTAAATGTGTGTACTCTGGAGATTAACACTTTTATTGGAGCTTTTTTCATGAGGGAAACTATGTTAGAATCAGGAGCCTTTTAGTATTTCCAAAGAACACATCAGGAGAAGGCAACTAAATTGGCTTGGTGGTCCTCAGGAAAGGCTTCCTACTGGAGGCAGCATTGGGGCTGGGGAAGAATGGTTCAGACATCAGGCTGGGGAGAGGTAGGGCAAGCTAGTGAGAGGATGCAGAAGGTACCAAGATGGTAGCATTAATGAAGGTGTTGGATCCAATAAACTGAGAGGCAGATTGATCATGCCTGGCATAAAGAATCAAGCCAATGGCAGGAAAAGAGGATATGAATCTGGAGATGAAAATGGAAAAGCAGCTAAGTCAGAGAAGCACCTTGATGCCCAAGGTCTGAACTTTAACCTGTAAGTACTAAAGAGTTTTTACCAAGACATGGCATGATCACTCTCATTTTAAAATGCTATCTCTGAGGGTGGTGGTGTGGAGAGGGTGGCATGATATCCAATTTTCTGGCTTTGCCAATCAATGTCATGAATGGAGATAGGGAATAAAGTGGGGGATGGGGATATATTTAGTTAGCTTTGGACATGTTGAATTGCAGTTTCCTGCATTATGCATATGGAGATGTCCTGCTGCTGTTAGCCAAAACCCGGACTATTATTGGAGACTCAGACTGGACAGCTGTCACATTAAGCAATGTGGAAGTATGAGCTTGTCTCACACGTTGTCGTGCTGTTTATTACCTCTGTAAATCAGATACTCCTTTAGTTCACATGGCACTGGCCAATCACTCTTGAATTTTTGTTGATAAATTCACTCATTCATTCATTAGTTGTCCGTTGTCAAAGTTTTAATGCAATCCTACTATCATGGGCACTGTTCCAGGCATCAGACAAGATGGACCAAGTCCCTAGCCTTACAGAGAGTCCATCTTCAAGGAGGTAAAGACAATTAACAAATCACTGCATAAACACCTGTCAGAAATGTTAAGTGCTACACAGGAAAATAAAACAGGTTAAGGAAATCAAACATAGCTGAGATGATGGCAACTCTATTTTAGGTAGAGAGGCCAGGGAAATTTTCTGTGAGCTGACATTTGAGTGAAGTCCTACAGGAGTCAAGGAGTGAACCACGTCCAGGTCTAAAGGAAGAAAGAGCAAGGTCTGAGCCAGGAATGAGACATTCAAGCCAAAGAGAGGCCTGTACATGAGAGGCAGAGGAGGAGAAGATGAGAATCAGGTCAAGTCAGTGATGACATCTAATGCTCTGTTTAAATGCATTGGGAAACACTATGCATGGTAACTGTGCTAAAAGATGAAAGCTTCATTATTATTGTTGTTATTATTACTCACTTGCTCAATCACTCATTCATCCATTTCAGAAACATGCTCTGATTGCTCTCTCTACACCGGGCATTATGATAAATATTGGGCTCCCAGAGACTAGGAAGAAGTGATCCCTTCCTTCAGCAGTTTGCAGTGTTACAAGTATATATATGTACATTACACTTAGCACTCACATTTCTTTAGTGCACTGCCCACCTCTCCATTATGCCTCCGGTACAGGAAGTAGAACTATTTAAATGTCATGGATTTGGCATGCTCTTATCATCCATGCAAGACCCCTCACTTAATTTCCTTATTTTATTATTTGGTTTTATTCCCATTCCTCATCTCATGGTCCTCCCCTGAAGTTCTTACATACATACATACATACATATATATATGTGTGTGTGTGTGTGTGTGTGTGTGTGTTTGTGTGTGTATATATATATATATATATATATATATATATATATATATATATTTGTTTTTATAAATACTTTCAAAATAGATGTTTCAGTTTTGTGGCAGCTTTAGGTTTTTTTCTTCCAGAGTACACATTCCAGAGCAGCAGTAGAGAGTACAATGCATTAGATTTTGTGTAGAGGCCAAGAATCTGTATTTTAGAAAAAAAAAGTATCCCCAGGTATTGCTAAGACCTGTCCCAGTTTAGAACTTTACAAAACAGGACATGCTAAAGTCCAGTGACATGCAGAAAAACTAACCTCTGGAGGGGAAGAAGGCCCAGACTTGTACTATGTGTTGATTTTCATGGTGTAAATACTCCCACCATGACCAATTCCAAGCTAAGATTCAATAACTAGGTTGCAAAAGTCCTGATATTTAACAATCGGCTGGAGCCCATTCCAGGAGACTATTGTCAACTTCTCCATCCCACCTGAAGAAGTGCATGATGAGCAAGTACATAAAGAGAAAGTTAGATGGGTTCCACAAACTCTGATAAGCCCATGTGGAGGTAACATGACTACTTTTTTTTTTCATAGGTTAAGAAAGTTTGTTAATGGGTCTGCTGTGAACCCTACTGTTGGAGTCTCTTATGGGCATCTGGTATAAGAGAAATGTTTAATCCTGACTTTGTGAACAATTCTTAGCCAAATTAGAGGGATGGCTTGTGGCCATTTTAAATATTGCTTCAGAAATGTTTACAATTCTTGGGTTATAGAGCTTACTGGAGCCAGTATCAGTTATTGGTGACAAAAAAGCATGGCTGGGCAGACAATGGATCTTGAGAATGTAGAGGATGTTTGGTTTAGAGAGGCCATAAAGAGAGAAGCTGAATCATTTCTGGAAGATTCAACAGTGGTTTTGAGCTATGCAATTGACATGTGGGTTCTGACATCTTTTTGAAAAAATGGGTGTTCCTCCTCCTTTAAGGATATAAACGATGAATTGTAGCTGCTGAAAAGTAGAAATAATGATAATAATAATAATACTATGAACTGAATTGTGTTCTTACCAAAATTATATGTTGAAGTTCTAACCCCAACTATGATGGCATTTGGAGATGGGGCCACTGGGAGGCAATCAGGGTTGGCTGAGGTCAGGAGGGAAGAGCTCTGACCCCGTGAGATCGGTGCTCTTATAAGAGGCACCAGAGAGCTTGCTCACTCCCTTGCCACCAGGTGAGGGCGCAGTAGACGGCAGCTACCTACAGGCCAGGAAGAGAACTCTCACCAGAAACCTTGACCTTGTTGGACTTTGGTCTTGGACTTCCCAACCTCCAGAACTGGGAGAAAATACATTTCTGTTGTTTAAGCCACCCAGTCTACGGTATTTTGTTATGGGAGCCTGAGCAGACTACTACTACTGACCATGATGAGAAGTATCTTATGTGTACACTCTCCTGGAATCCTCACAATAATCTGATAAATTGGTCTTGGTATTTTCCTCTTCTCATACATGAGGAAATAAGATGCAGAGAAGTTAAGGAACACACGTAAGGCCATACAACATGGCAAATGCAGCTGGGGTTTGAAACCAGACTGTCTATGCCCAGAGCTCGCTTCTTCATGGCTAAGCCACACTATTTCCCAATGGCCACATGGTGCCTGGAGGATTGCAGGCACTCAAAATACATTTTGGGGATGACTGAAAATGAATGAATGATGGTTAAACTTCCAAGACAAGAAACTGAATTCAGAACATACTTTTGAAAATTTTAATGTTGTGAAAGACCATGCATATGAAGTCACAGAAAAATTTTCTGATATAAACTTTGAATATTTAGTTCTTTCTTGAAAATCTGGGGGGAAAAAAAGGGGTGCAAGCCTAAAGTAATTGTCCTTTTATACTGTTATACTTGTCATGGTGCCAGTCTCCACATATTTCCCCTAGGGATGAAATTAAAATGCCAAATTTTCATGATTATGAGATGATTATAGAATAAGTGCTCAGAAAAGAATCAAAAAGTAGAAAGAAGTTCGTCCGCCTTCCCAACAGGTTGAAGGAGGATTCATGCTCCTAGATTTGCTGGAGTCTTGCTACATACAGGTTGTCTTCACATTCCTGCTGTACAGACTATTTATGTCCTGATCATCACAGCGCCCCTGACTGGATGTGACATGTGTCCTTAGGAAGGAATGCTTGTGAATGCATTTAGCACCATTCAAAAGTCTCACACTGGAGATCCATTGACTTTGGCACAATATATAAGTGCTCTGGATAAAACATCTATTCTCCCTTTACCGAGAACCCTTCTTGGTGATTTGAAAGGGTTTTGCACAAGAAAGGTAGGACAGAGTATGAAAACAAGGCTTACCTTACACCTATAAATGCGATTCTCTCATGAAATTTAACTGTCCAACTTATTTATTCATGGTGTGTAAAAGAGAAAGCAATAAGGGAGAGAAGTGGAGGCTCTGACTGCATCAGTTTAATCCAGAGAATTTATTTTATTTTATCCTTGAAAAGCTAAGAAAGAGAATGGCAGGCGTAGAAGTCATCCTTTGCTGTTTTGTTTCCCACGTTAGTAGGATGCAGCCAGACCTTTGAGGAGCGCTGCAAAAAGCTAGCAAGAGATATCCAGGGCCCACTCCTGGGGCTGACTTTGATTTTACCCTTGCTGACCACAGTTGAAGCAGATGAGAAGGATGAACATGATTCTGATGGAGTTCTCTGTTAGTTCTCCCTCTGGGACTGGTGGGAGGAGGCACGTCCATTTGTCCTGTTTAACAAGAGCAATGCTTTTCCCTCTTCAACGGAAGACATTGCCACGTGCCATCTACCCCACCATTAGTCAAGCAGTGGAAAGAACTCAATACGGGCTAAAAGTACAATGCCCAAAGGGACACCATCAATCGCTTATTACTACAACTTCCTCATTCTCGAGTTGTTTATATTGATTTATCTTTTGCTCAGGTAGAGTGACTTAGAGTAATTTTCTCAGCAAGAGAACACACGGATTGCCTCTGTTAGAGCCCATGCCTGTCTGAGGATGTTTTTCATCTGCCCCCTCACAGTAATTGTGCCTGGGATACTGGGACCTTCATCTTGCCCCTCAAAACTCTGTAGCTTCTGTTTATTTAGACACTTGTATGGCAGATATCATGTTATGAAGCTACCATCATTTGGGGTCTATTTAAATCAATCTGCCTTTGGTTCCCACTTCCATTTAAGATGTATGCTTGCAGCATGTTACGCGGAAGACTTATCACATATGGGTTTCCTTCATTTTCCTGCTATAAGGACTGTTTCTCTCCTGATTATCATACAGCCCCTGACTGGCTGTGACTTGTGTCCTTAGGAAGGAACTCTTATGTGTTAGCACAACTCAAAAGGCAGCCATGTGCCAGCATAATACCTGGGCAAATCTTGGGTTTTATCCTCTTTTATTAATTTTATCCAGGATTGGTGAATTATTTTAGTCAACACACTAAGTTACTTCCTTTTACTCAAAAATGTTTTCTTCTATTATTCGTTTAAGTATTACTTCTGATCTGTCTTTTCAACCTTTAAAATATCTTTTACATATATGAATATATGCATGAATTATGTGTATTTCACATGCATATACACACATTTTCGCATGAACATATATACTGTATTCCTCTAGGTATCTAATTCTTTGCTTGCTTCTAAGTTTCAACGTTCTTTTTCTATTTCCTCTCTTCTGACATACATTATTTTTAGCATAAAATCTGTCATTTGCCATTCTTACCATGGATCCTTACTGCAAAAACCAAGAAAACAATGCATCACTACTTAATTTTCTCCCTTCTCTTTCCTGTCTTTCAATCATTTCACTTAATGGATGCTTACTTTGATTTCATAAATTTCATGTCTTATAGAACACTAGCCAGAAATGTTCTAAAATTTCTGTTTTGGAGAGTTTTCCTCTAATTCCTGGGGACCAGTAAAATGCGGGGGCTTGTCCTTGAGCCCATCTGGAGATCCTTTTTTCCAAGCTTGGATTGGTTTTCACAGGAGACTGGAAGAGAGAGTTTACCCCTTTCCAGTGTCCTTATCTCTGGTATAGTTTCCCCCGGACTCTTTCTTGATACTTGTACAATTCCTGAGTTTTTATATAACCACTAAAATGTTGTTAGCATAGAGAAGGCAAAGACCCAAATCATTCCTCTGAGGTTTTATTTAGTTTGGTTTATTTTCTAGTTGGAAATAAAATCTTGGACTTGCTTCAAAGGAATTTACTAACTTGAAGAAGCCCTGTATTCCAGGGTATGAACTCCAGAAGCAGCCTTTCAGAGAAGAGATATTTTCTATAATAAAATACTAAATAACAAGCTGTTCATGATGCTAAGTGTGTCTACCTGTCACTTAGGCATAAACTCTGCCTCACTAAGAAAAACAGTTCCCTTCCTTTGAGATATACTCATTGGTCTGTACCACTGTGGTAGTTGGTGTATAATGCAAGCATAAGATTATCATGTATTCGTTGATTTGTTCTCAGTCTTGCCTGATATTGATCTGCATGCTGTATAAATGAAAGTGTACTAGATAGAAACATCAAGTTAGAATGCAGTTTTAATAACTGTGGATTTAGAGTGGTATTTGCCTCCTGCTTTTTGTGTAGGTAATGGTTCCAAGATGCTCTTTTTCCTTTTGTTTGAATAGTTTGAAAATTTATCCACACTGCCCTTCACCTCTAAGTTTAATCATCCACCTATACAATGACTCTTGCCATGGTCCACGCAACATATGGTGACCATTAACCTCACAATCAAAAACCAGTATTATATTTTCAAATGCACTTTTACAGCCATCAGCACCTACTTTTTTCTTTTTGAACAGAGCTAGAGAATCTAGGTCTTCTGACATCCAACCAAGAAAGCTTTACGTAAACAATGTTTAGGAAGAAATAAGGCATCACCATTTCTTCTCTTTCTGGAAAACAAGGTGTTATTTGTTCAGAGGATCTTAACTTACCTAAAGTTCTTATAATTTCTAAAGACACAGTTGCAAAGAGAACATATGAATACCTACCTAGCCCTGGGAAGCTCAGTGTCCTAGAGAAAATTCTTTCTCTCTCTGGCAATCCAGAGCAGGACACATTGATGGCCAGGGGGTATCTGGCTACAGCCCAAACCACCTTCTCTGACTTTAACACAGAAAAGACACATTCAACTTCCAACACCCATCTGACAATGATGAGACCATGGCTGACGGGAATTATCTCAAATTTGTCAGGAATGAACACACATTTGCTAATGGCCTACTTCCTTCCCCCCATGCATCCCTTCAGAGGAAGAAGGCAAGAGAGAGCGAGACCCTTGGCTCAGCTTATGCCTTTTCTCCTCTTTCCTTTCCCAAACACCCTCTTCTCTCACCTCAGGATCATTCTTGATTCTTGAATTCCCATCAGGTTTCAGGGGAAGAGGAAATACTATTTCTTGCACTTTTTGTTGGTGAAGAAATTGATGCTATCTGTCTCCCATTGTTCTACCCACCATCCGGTTTGGACCTGACCAAGGGCAGGAATGAAGGTGTGCATCCAGTTGTGTCCCATGTCCTTTGAACAACTCAGTCTTCACACAGAGATACTATGTCAGAAACTGTTCTTATTTACATGAAATACTAGCAGAAAATTTAGTGCATTACCCAATGAGAGCCACTAAAAAGAAAATCTCGGAAAAAAATCCCCTATCTTATTTAAACTTGTGGATGGCTATAGATATGGAGGATAGGAAGTCATCAGAATGAGAAGCAGGCATAGGAAACTGCTCCCCACCAATGCTGAGGGTTTTGCCACACCATGTGAGTAGTATCTGTATACCACAGTTGAACCATCATACCCCTGGCACATAGTAGGTGCTCAATATATTTGTGAAGGTCAGCACCAGATACCTGGTATACCTGCCTTTCCAGGTGTATCTGGACTAGAGCTAAAGAGAAGCAAATTGAAATATTTAGATTTCGGGGAGGATTTTTAAAAATGATCTTTTTGTTGTGAAGTTATTTTAGACTTACAAAAATGTTCCTGAAAACCGTACATGGTACCCCTACAGCTCTCACTTAGTCTCAATTTTCCCTAAAGTTACCATTAGATATTACCATGGGGTAGTTGTCAAAACTGAGAAACCAAAACAAGTACTTTACTGTAACACCAGACTTCATTTGAATTTCATTACTGTCCTCTGTTGTTGCAGCATTGCGATCCCATCTGGCAAAACACCTTTTGTTTTGTCCCCAGGTCTCCTTAGTCTACTCTCGTCTGTGGTACTTGCTTAGTTTTCCTTCATTTTTCCTCATCTTGACTATTTTGGGGAATACTGATAAGGTATTTTGTAGAATGTCCCTCACTTTGAGTTTGTCTAATTTTCCTCATGGTTAGAGATTTTTGAAAGAATCCCACAAGGGGTACATGATATTCACATGACATTATTGATGTTAACCTTCCTCATTTGGTTAAGGTCATCTTTACCACTTGGTGGACCTTGGTTGAGGTCATGCCAGTTTTCCACTATAAAGTTACTATTTTCCCTTTTCAGGGGAGGGTTTTAGTTGTGAGTAATTATCATTTCATTTTTCAGAATTTTGTGTGTAAGTCAAGAAATGGTTCTTTATTGTGAAATGAAAGATAAGTGGTTCAATCAGTGACAGAAATATCTTGCTGGAATCCCAGAGGAAGTTTAATCAGTAATTGATTTGTAGTACAAAATAATGCTGAGTATGAGGAAAGTTAGAACTGGAGTTTGAATCTGATCCACTCAACTCCTCTGAGCTCTTCCCATGGGCCCAGGGGCCGAGCACTGCCCCCTGTGTAATGCAGCCAACAGAGAAACCCTCACCTGGACCTCTTCCATTCTGCTCTTTGCCTTCTTCCCAACCGTCCCCTCTCTCATGCTCTCAGTGCCCCTTCTACACACAAGGCCCCATCCCGTTGTGTTCTGGCCTCTCAAATGCATTATCAGTTACTACTGTGTCTAACTCCTAAGCGTAAGAAAGGACAGTAGTGGGCAGGATGTTTATCAGATGCTGAGGCTGTAGAAGGAAGAGGAAAGTAGCTTTCTTTTTGGTCCGATATCTACAACATAGTAAGACCTTCCACTATGTGGAAATTAAGATCTCCACTAGCATATGTCCCATATATTTCATGATGCTCCATGAGAATCTGTCTCCTTACCTAACTTGAATTATTATGTAAAGTGTACCCCTGCATGTGAAAACAACTTAGGAGCCAGTTTTCTACTCTTATTGGCCTCTGTGGTTTCAATACTTTTGGGTCTGTCTGACTGTGGGAGTAACTCCTTAAGGTTTCCTTGCATGAAGGGTCAATTTCCATCCTAGCTATGGAGAGGCGTTTGCTTAGTCCAGGGAAGAATTCTCAGGGAGATAAAATTAGGGAAAATAATTTCAGCAGCTAATGATTTTGCCATCAAAAATCAATACATAAATTATAAAAGAATGCAACTTTGCTGTGATTTGAAAAATGAAATTGATGAAAGGCATCATAAAATAAAGCAGAAACATGTTGCCATAGTGGAAAAATTAGTTGTTTGAGGACAGAGCCAAGAAATCTAATTGGAATCATTGGATTAAGAAGAAGGGAAAAGCGAATAGAGAGAGGAAATAATAATTTTAAAAGAAACATGAAACAATTTATTTGAGTTAAAGGGAGACAAATTTGCAGTTTTAATTTTCTCATCTGGTCTCAAGAAAAATTTCTGAAAAAATATCTAAACCTTTGAAATTTCCTAAATTCTAAGGTATACACAAACCTTTAAAGTTTCCAGTTTTAAAGAGCTGATTATTTTTACCTATCAAAGTCAGCCAAGTATTGTATTTCTCTTCAATACAGGAAATTATTCTGGAACAAACACTATAGACCCTTAAGAGTCTGCAATGTCAGTACCCCACTCATGGGAAAATGTCATACATCAAATGGCAGGGAAAAAAGAAGCCAATCTTGAAAGGTCTCAGAGTACAACCCATGTCCATTTTCTGAGAAAAAAATCTATGCACTCCAAATTTCAATATAAGACCAGAGATTTCAACATATTGGAGGATAGTGATGGGAAATCACTAAACATACAGCAGGTAGGGACAGATGAAAGGAGAGATGGACACTATATATGTGTATGTAAATATGTCTCATATATATGTATATGTATATATAGCAATTGGATGATAGTAATGCTACTGTGAACTTGTAGCAGAGGTACTAAGTATTCTTGGAAAAGAAGACACATGTAGCAAGGAAGACCTTTTAATAGAGTGCCCCCAAAATACAAGCAAAAACAAAACCCAACTCTCAACTCTCAGCAAAATCTGGTAGTGGGACAGGGGAATGAGAGGGAGTAGCAAAGAGCATAAGAGTAAAATATGATAAAATTCCACCATCAAAATAGGATAAGAGTGGTACAAATAATTCAGTTGCTGTAAAATGCAGGCCCATGTATTATTAATTTAATGTAACAGAATCCAGTGTTACTTGGAGATCTGTATTGCCAACAATCACAAAAGTAAAGATAGTGAGAAGTGCACTGTATCAGCTGAAAGTTCCCTGCACTGAGAACCTCCCAAATGGTCACAATGTAGTTCCATTCTCACCACAACCCGCCCTGACAAAGGATGAGAACTTTAACCCACCCATTTGAGAACTGGAGCTGGTCAGAGGTCAGGAACTACTCGCTAATTGCTTTATCTCCAAATTCATGTTTGGCAGGATTTACTGAAATTCCAAAAGTTTCATATTGAGGTAAAAAGTGACACAGTTCTAAAGCATTCATCTCAATGGGAGTTGGGGAGTCGGTACATGCAGCACCAGAGGGACCAGATAAAGACAGGTTTAACTGTGACAATGAGAAGTGGGAATCACTTTCAGACTTAAAAACACAATAGAGCTTCTAAATTACCAGGAGAGAAGAGAATGATGAAAACATTTATTATTGTGTGTTAGGAGACAAATATTAATACAGTTAAGTGTGAGAAGAAATACTGATATCAGGACAAAGAAAAATCAAGGCCATATGCACCTAACAGGATAAAGAAGGACATTCTATAATAACAAACTGTAACAGTCCATAAAAGAGACTTAGAGAGGATGTTCATCCTTACATAGCAAACAATGTTGCAGCAAAATGGAAACATTGGATTACAACTCTCAAAACATGCTTATCTGTTAAAATTAATTTATTTGGAAATTTTCAGTGTAAACTATTTTAAGATATAAAACTCCATGTGGGTAAAAATAGAATAGTTGAAAGCACTATTTAACAAATTTATATAAAATGTATTATCTTAACAGAATATATGTCCTTTTTATGTTCTTGGAACACTGCAAGAAAAATAACTAATATACTTAGTCACAAAAAAACCTTAATAAATTTCCAAAGGACAGATTTTATAGGCCCTATTTTCTAATTTTGTCCTCCTCCTCCTCCCTGAAAAAAGGAAATTAGTAACAAATGATGTCTGCCCCTGAAAAACATAACTAGCTCATTTCTATTTAAAAGCATTTATCAAACAACATCTGATTAAAAAGGGGGAAAATGTAAATCACATATTATTTGTAAAAGGGTGAATGGGAAACTCATAATAAAGCCTGTGTGTCACAGCTAAAGCTGTACTTTTTTTTTCAGAGGAAACATATAGCCTGAATTTGATTTTACAAATTATTAAAAGAGGAAGCCTGAAAACAAACAAACATCGATTTCAACTGTATAACGTATAAAAAGAACAATGAGCAGTTTGCAGTGTCACATAAAGTCAGTATGAATGGTTAGGGGGTGATTAGTGATGGACAAAATGGACAAAGTGGTCAGGAAAGCCCTCTCTGAAGAGCTAACATTGAGCAGGAAATGTAAAAAGTAAACCAGATAAAGATCTGTTACAAGCCACTGACAGACTCCCAGATATTTACAGGGACTTCTCTTCCAGGTACTTATGATTACTTATTTTTGTTTTCTATTGAGGTAGCCAAGAAGGCTTACATTGACAACTGGGAGAAACAAAATAATTTTCTTTCTCCTAGTTTTTCAACAGTGAAACTAGCTTTACTTTTTCTTATGATTATGTGGTGTGAGTACAGTTTATTGTAAAAGAAAAGGTGAAATACAAAAAGCAAATTCAGTGATCTCCTGTGATTCTGCTGTACCAGGTTAACCAAAATCAACATGTTATTGATCTTTTCATGCACTTTTTATATATGCATACATACAAATACTAAGATGTATCTTATTTTTGATATTTTAATACACTTCCATTTTTTCGATTTTTGATATGTGCCTCCTACTTTCCTGGTTCCCCGTCCTCCCTGGATAGCTAATATTAACCAGATATTGCTAACTTTCTCAAACCCACCCAGTGCTCACAGAATTCAGTACGTATAGTTGTAACTTTAAGTGTTGATATAAAGTATTGCTATGGATACAGGTAACAAAGGCTTGCCATTATCTTATTTTTAAAAGTGATCACAGTACATAAAGCTTATCTACAACCTGATTTTCTCCCTTCACCACAGATTATGGAAATCTTTTCTCAAATCATTTGGTCTGAATCTAACATATCCTTTTAGTGATAACATTAGGGGTAATATGGAATATTACATACATAATCTATAGTAAGTACATTAATCTATAATCCATAATCTATTCAATTTGTGTACTTCTGATTAGGAGTCATTCCCCCACCCAGTTATTGTTACCATTAAAAATTCTGCAATAAATATTTATTTCCATGTATGGATCCTTACATATTGTTATTTTTATTACTATTAATTGGATTCTCATGAGTGGGATTATTAGGTTAATGAGTATGCATATTTTCAATTTTTAAAGATCCTTCAAAAATCACTGTCCAAAACAGCTGTACTACTGACTGATTCACACTGACATCCACAATGTATGAGCTCCATTTTGTCTACATCCTTGTTAGCAGTAAACATTTCTTTTTTCTCTTCTAGTGGGTATAAAGAACAACCTTGTTAATTTTATTTGCACTTTCCTTGTTAAAAAAGAGATTGGGCACCCATTCTTTTGTTTATATTGGTCATTTATGTTTGCTATTGCCTGTCCATATTCTTTGTTCATTTTTTCCTACGGGTGTCAATGTATTTTTGTTGTCAATTTGTTGTCAATTTATGTTTTAATATAATCTAATGTTTAATCTAGCACACATGCAGAATTTGTCTTATTTAATGTGCTTTAGTATTGATTTTTTAAGATATTTAAACAAAGATTTAATTTTTATACAGTCAAATGTCTGCATTTTCTTTAATGCTTTTGGGGTTTATTATTTTCATTATAAAGTTTTCCCAAGCCCTTAGGTTTTAACATATTGTCTCCTAACTTTTCATTTATACTTAAAAAATGTCATTTTTATCTCAATTAGAATTAAAAAAATGAAACATGAAGTGGACATCTAACTTTTTTTTTCTTTCTTTTTGTTAAAAAACTGGTTGTGCTCGCATCATTTGTTAAATTTCTGCTGAATTGAAATACTACTTCTTTCATTTATTGAGCAGTCATATATACTGGAATCTGTTTTGGGGCACTCGATTTTGTTTCCCTGACCCCTGTGGAATTATTTTATGTCAATATCAAACTGTTTTTATTACAGTAGCAATATAGTGCATCTCAGTATCTGGCAAGATAGGTCGTCCCTATTCTTCTGAGCCTGAAGCTGGGTGTTATGGCTGCCCCTACATCCTGATTTTACATCCTTCAGTTTTCCCAGTGGTTTTGTAAGCTATCCAGTCCCTCCTTTAAAGTCATTTTTGCTTAAAAACCAGGAGTGGTTTGTGTGTTCCTGGCTGAACCCAATGGATGCAGTAAGAATATTGCAAGATAGCTGCATATTCAGTTAACATACAAAAAAAGCTGGCATCCATATAGCTGGCAAGAAATATTTATAATAATTAATTTTCAAGGACGTCATTCTCAGTAGCAATAAGGAATATAAGTTGTCTAAGGAATATATCTAAAAAATGTGACAGACACTTTTGGCAGATTTTCTTAAATATATATAATGAAAAACATTTGATATATTAAAGCATATGAGCATGGAAGTAGGTTGTACAGAAAGCAATGCATGAAAATAAAGATATGACAAGCCACAGACTGGACAATGAGATTGGCCAATCCAGTAACCTTCAGAATTTTACTATCTAGCATTTAGTTTACCAGCTTGTTACCTTTATTAATGCAGAGCATACAGATGAATAGCCAGCTGAGGAGGTACATGGGTGAGGTCAGGAGGGGCGCTAAGCACAGGACCTTCTTTCCCTGTGGACTCAGGGTGTACCACACTATGCCACACTCCTGGCCCACGGATGTGTTCACCAGCCCAGAAGCTCCCAAAGCCCTCTATTTTGGGGATTTTTTTTTTATGGACTCTTCATCACATACACATGATTGATTATCGACTCAAACTCCTCTCCCCATTTTCTCCCCTTTTTCTCCCCTGGTGGATGGAGCGTGGGGCTGGAAGCTTCTAACCATGCTGTCAGGGGGTCAGCCCCCACCCAGGAGCCCACCAAGAGTCCCTTCATTAAAACAAAAGACATTCTTATTATCCAGGAAATTCCAAGGGATTTAGGAGTTCTGTCAGGAACCCGGGTCAAAGACCAAGTATTAGAACAAAAGATGCTCCTAGCACCCCTATCCCTCCGGAAATTACAAGGGTTTTTAAGAGCTCTATGTCAGGAACCAGGGGCAGGGCCCACACATGTATTTCTTATGGCACAGGGTATAATGAAAGCAGCAACTATTCCTCAAAAAATTCTCAAGACCAACATGAAGAGCCACTTAATTGTGAAATTTCACTGTAATCTTATTTCAGAGTGAGAAAACAGTATGTACAGTTCCTTAGAGTCACCTGTTTGCCAGGAAGTGTTAACATTCTGTATCTTGATTTTGGTAGTTAAGCACTACTTATTTTCCAAAACTCATAACTGTGTAACTGAAGAAAGTGACTTTTACTGTATGTGACACTGGATTTTAATTTTTTAAAAAGTGAAGAAAGAGGACGTTTTGAAAATAGTGTAACCTCTCCCTCATCACCAGCAGTCCATAGAGAGGGAATGGGTATCCTTGTGCCTGGCTGACTTCCCCAGCTTCCAGCTTGAACCCAGAGGTCACTGACCTGGTGAAGCCAGGGTGTGACTATCACAGTCCACCTCCACGTACAAAATTGGAGGTGGTAATCAGTTATACAGTTTTAACCTGAAGCAGAAGTGAGTCGCCCAGAGTTGTTATCAAACAAATTCATGACCAGAACACAAACCCAAACATTTGACTGACATACATTTTATTGAGCTTTTTTACGTTAACCCAACCCCATGGACCAATGGATAGAATTCAATAAAAATAATGTCTGTCAAAAGACTGACATATTTAATTTTAAAACAGTTAATCAGTCTTCCTTTGGACTCCCATAGTCTCCATGTATACCCCTTGATTGCAGCATTTATTAAAATGTGTTTTAATTATTTGTTTGTATCTCAGCCTCTCAGCCTTTCCCATTAGGACTTTGGGTTCCTTGGGGTCAAGGCTTCTAACTTACTGATTTTTGCACATCAGGTACACAGTGAAGTAAGGCCCAGTGCTTTCTGTTGGAAGACTGGAAGGCTGAGAGAGAACTCATGATTTCTATCACTGTGCTCCACTGTCTGTCTTCTACTTCTCCATAATTGACCATTTTCGACACATCTCTAAGTTGTACAGAGTTATCCTGCAAACCTCCTGGCCTCGTTCGTGACCGCCACAATAGCCCCGTGCTGCCCATGCCTGCTCCTCTTACAGTCTGACATCCACATACCGTACACCGTATGGTGATCTTTCTGAGCCATTAATCAGACCCTGCCACTCCCAGGCTTCCATCCACCAATGGTTTCCAATCAGGTCTAGAACAAAAGCCAGAATCCTTAGGTGGACTTTCCACATGCAACAATTTCTGGTTCATTCTACCTCTCTGACCTCATGTCTAAGCACTCTGCCTCTGGCCAATATGCTGCAGACTGCCAGTTTTCTTTCAATGCCTCAAACATGGGGGGCAGAGTCTGCCTCGGAACCTTGGTGCAAGCAGCTCCCTGGCCTATCGTGTCTTCACCCTGCTTTTCACATTACCGGCTCCTTCTCATCATGTAGATCTTTGCTTCAACATCTCCTCCTCTGAAAGGTCTTTCCTGGCCAGGAACTCAAAGCCCGCTCTCTGTTACAGGGCCTGGTTAAACTTCTCCACGTGGCTCTCATGGCAGTAGGGTATTCGCATCAACCACCACATCCTTGGTGATAATGCTGCCTCCCCTCCTGGAATGACAGCAAGGCCTCTGCATTGACCCTGGTCTCCCTGTATCACTGACACATAGTTCATGTCTGATGACCACCTGTTGGGGGATGGATGAATGGAGGAACAGATGGATTCATGAAGGAACAGCATCTTTCACTGAAGCATGGTAACCTTCATTATTTTCTAAAAGACGGAGCACCCCATCAGTCTTACCCACACAAGGTCTCCCTACCCTGCATTACAGTGAAACATGTGCCAGACAACCCCACTGATGCCTGTCGTTATCTGCCGTGTGTTATTTGATTAAATTAATAAGAAGGGAAGAGCAAGGAATCAGATGTAGCCTTCAGCAGGGTAACGGAGGATTTTTTTTTTTAATGGTAGGGACAAAAATGGGATGGTATCTACTTTACAATTCTTACATCTCCCCCTGATCTATACAGCTCTTAATTCCCTCTTAGATAGTAATTGGAGGCATCTGTTTTTCTTTTATCCTTGTGAAACGAATGCTCACCCTCTCTTCCCAGCCTGTCCAGGCCACAGTATCTTCATTACCTTAAAGAGAGCCATATGGACTTTGACTTCATGACCCCTGCTTGGCCGGCCCAAAGCTGTGGTTAGGTTTGGCCTGAAAGAGCAGCAGACAAATCAGTGTCATGCTGTTTCCAAACTGTGATTTGCTTTTCTGAGGCTTCTAGAACTTAATATGGTCTCATGGCTTCTGCCCTATCCAGAAACAATCATTTCTGGATGTTTCATTGTAGCTTAAAAATCAAGGCAGACATATTTTTATTTTGTATGATTCTCTCTCAACAGCTCACGTGAAGAACAAAACAAAACAAAAAAACCCTCTGCATCTAACAGGAACTGTAAGGGCACCTCAGCAACATTAAAATGAGAATTTCTTTAAAGCCAAACTCCGGGTGAGCAGGTGACCTGATGCTAGAGTTTTTCAGGATGCAGGTTTTAGAGTCACATTGCCTGAGTTCAAACCTCACCAGCTAAAGCTGAGCAAGGCACTCAGTATCTCTGTCTTAGTGTCTTAGCAGCGCAGAGTATCACAGCCCCTTTTTCAAGCTGGTGTGGATTCTGTGGGCAAATGCCATCAAAGCTCTTTGCAGAGTGACTGGAATGTAGCATGTGCTTAGCACCTGGTATATCTGCTAAAAGAAATCATTGTTGAGAGAAATAGTTCAGATTTTTATCCTTTTCTTCCCCAAATAACATGAACCCTATTCCCTGCTTTGAAGCATCTGTTACTGAAAATTATAATAATGCAGTTTTCTTCATGGATGGCTCCATATCCTTCCTGCCCTGTGTTTTGTTTGTTTGTTTGTTTGCCAGAGCCTGGAGATGGCAGGGTGCAGGTAGGGTGGGAATGCTCTTTGCCTCATCCGCTGACAGCTGGAGTGAAATTCTAGCAGTCACTCCAAGTCCAGAGCTGGTGAGCATCCAGCAGCAAAGTCCTGCAGGCAGTAAACAAGTCCCACCCACACTACCTCCCTCTGCGTTACATCTGGGGACTCCAGACTCCAGAACCCCCACCCTGCACAGCCAGTCAACTGGCACAGAAAACGTCCTCCACTAACGATGATGTCTTTGCTGCAGACAAAAACTGATTGAGGCCAAGACAGCAACTTTTCATGGTGGTTCAAGAAATCTAACTCTAAAGAGTCCCTGGGAGAAGACAATGCCTTCTTCAAGGGAAGGGATGGCAAACTGTATGATTTTGATTCACATCCATGAATATCTCTGCAGCTGTTTGAGTTAATTCTGAAATGCAAGTGATCTCAGTCGGAGCCTGAGTTTTCATAAAACAGTTCCCCACTGGGCCGGGGCAGCCAGCTGCACCCTAGCTCT
The DNA here is from genome assembly GCF_040802235.1 of Manis javanica. Taxonomy (NCBI): domain Eukaryota; kingdom Metazoa; phylum Chordata; class Mammalia; order Pholidota; family Manidae; genus Manis; species Manis javanica. The sequence goes on along the minus strand of NC_133160.1, from coordinate 17,951,486 downwards.
TCCACACACCGCGGTGATAAGGACATGTACAGGAGAGAGTTGTTTTTGCTTATTTACAACACTCACAGAGTCTCAGAATAGCCAGACTCACCTCGGCATGGTTCCTCCCTGCCTGAAACAAAGCGGAGCTCTACACCAGCATCAGAAAACATGGGTTGGCAGTGCACATTGAGGACCCTAGTCCTGTCCCACCTGGATGAGGTTTCTTTTAAGTCTACTTCCCAAACCTCTTTAACTGAAGGCTAAAGGTTGCCTCTAAGCCCTTGTCCGTCCAAGGTGAATCACTGGTCCACATAAACCCACTGAACCAACAACTTCACCAATGTTCCAGGGGAGTATAGCAAATGTGTCAGGCTCTCACTGAAGCAGCTGCTATGTACTCAGGGGTCCTCACCTGCAGACCCCTGAGCTTGGTCCCTGACTCCTTCACACTTAGGATCTCTTCTCCAGGACCAGATGCTTTACCCTGACATTTTTTTCATTTAAAAAAAAAATCAATGTACAATACACCTAACATAATATTTACCATCTTGACCATATTTAAGTGTAAATACATTGCTATTGTGCAATTATAACCATCATCCTTCTACAAGAACTCTTTCATCTTGCAAAATGGAAGCTCTGTACCCATGAAACAGTAAATGTCCATTCTTCCCTCCCCACAGCCTCACAACCCCTCCTTTACTTCCTCTATCTATACATTTGACTACTCTAGGTAGCTCATAAAAGTGGAATAATGCAGTGTTTGTATATTTATAACTGGCTTATTTCACTTAGCATAATGTACTCAACCTCCATCCATGACATAGCCTCTGTCAATGTCAAAACTTTCTTCCTTTTTAAAGCTGCCTAATATTCCAGTTTATGTCCACACCACTTTTTGTCCATCCATTCATCTATCAATGGATACTTGGGTTGTTTCCACATTTTAGCCATTGGGAATAATTCTGTTATGAACATGGGTGTACAAAAGTCTCTTTTGAGATTCTGCTTTCAATTCTTTGGGGTATACACCTGAAATGGAATTGCTGGGTCATATGGTAATTCTATTTTTAATTGTTTGAAGACATGCAAAACTGGTTTCTACAGGAGTTTTCCAATTTTATTTTCTCACCAAATGTGCACAAAGCTTCTAATTTCTTCACATCCTCACCAACAGTTATTAATTTCCATTTTTCTTTTTCTTTTTTTTTTTTGATGGAAGCCATCCTAGGGGGTGTGAGATGGTATCTCATTATGGTTCTGATTTGCATTTCTCTAATGATTAGCAAATGTTAAGCATGTTTTCATGTGCTTATAGGACATTTGTGTACCTTCTTTGGAGACATATCTATTCAAATCCTTTGGTCATTTTTTAATTGGATTGTTTGTATTTTTGTTGTTGAATTTCAGGAGTTCTCCACGTATTCTGGATATTAATCCCTTATCAGAAGATTTGCAAATATTTTCTTCCATTTTGTAGCCTGCTGTTTTACTCTGTTGATAGTGTCTTTTGATGAAGAGAAGTTTTTCATTTTCATGAAATCCCATTTACTTTTTTCTATTGTTTCCTGTGCCTTTGGTGCCACATCCAAGAAATAATTGTCAAATCCAATGTCATAAAGATTTTGCCTTATGTTTTCTTCTAAGAGTTTTATAGTTTTCGCTCTTTCACTTAGTCCTTTGAGCCATTTTTAATTTTTATATGTAAGATAAGAGTCCCCTAAGCCTCAGTATGTTTGATTCTGTTTTTGTTTGTCTCTAAGTATTTTCTAACTCCCCACCAGATTTGCTTAGTGTGTGTTGTTTAATCTTCACAGATCTGTGAATTTTCCAGTTTTCCTTCTGTTATGATTTCTAACTATCTCATTGTGATCAGAGAAGATAGTTTGCATGTTATCTTTTTAAATCTACTGAAATTTTATTTGTGGCATAACATATGGTTTACCCTGGATAATGTTCTAAGTACAATTAAGAAAAATATGTATTCTGTTGTTACTGGATATCCAGTTGATTCATTGTGTTGTTTGAGCCCTCTATTTACTTACTTTTCTTCTGCCTTATTATCCAATCCATTATTGAGAGTAAAGAGAGAGAAGTCACCAACTACTCTTATTATTTTTATTATTGTCTATTTCTTCTTCCTCCAATTATTTCAATTTTTGCTTCATACATTTTGATGGTCTATTTTTAGGTATGCAAATTTTTATAATTCATAATTCATGTCTTCTAGCTATACTGAAACTTTTTAAACATAGAATGTCCTTCTTTGTTTCTTTAACCTGTTTGTTTTTAAAGTCTATTTGTCTATTTGATTCATATAACCACTCACCCCCACTCTCTTTCGGTTATTTTTTTTTATTTGCCTTTCATTTTTCAACCAACTTATTTTGGAATCTAAAGTGAGTCTATTATAGATAGTATATAGTTAGATCATGGGTTTTTTCCTTTTTTATCCAGTCAATGTTTGTTTTTAATTGGAGAGTTTAATCCATTTACATTTAATTAATTACTAGGGAGGGACTTACTTCTTTAATTTTGCTGTTTTCAATATACCCTACAGCAGTCTGTCCCTTATTTCCTGTCTTCTTTTGGGTTTAGTTGAAGGTATTCTATAACTATATTCTTTGTGGTTACCATGCAGATTACATTTAATATCCTAAAGTTATAATACTCTAATTTGAATTTGTACCCACTTTTTTACTTCAATAGCATACAGATATCAAAATAACATCAAAAAAAAATCTAAAGAGAGAAAGATGCTTAGAGTTTCCTCTAAAAGAGACAGAGAATCTCTGACTCAGCTCCTTCCCCGATAGCTTTGTCACCAAAAGCTGTCCTTGTTTCAGAACTCAAGCTATATATAATGTTTTTGAGAAATGATCTAATAACAGAATTAAGAGAACTAAGGCAGAAGGGTGTCTTCCCAAAGTGGTCATATAGAAGATGATGTCTGTGATAAGACACCAAATGCCATTTCTCCAGGCATCTCCAAAATAGCAGCAGCATGGGCAAGCGATGACATGACGTCACGCCCATAACAGAACTGGAATTCTGAGGATACATAGCTGGGGTTTTCGCTTTCTGCGCTGGAAATGAAGCCTGCAGGTCTTAGCTGTCTCCCCGACATCATTATTTTCCCCCTCCATTAGACTAATAAGAAGGTAGCATTCATTCTATTATAATTTTGGTGTCCTTCCCATGTTATTACTGGCACAGTCTGTGCTTCACAACAACAAGAACATGAAATATCCCCTGAGAAACCCCAGGTTAAGTTTATTTGACTTTCTTTTTAAAAAAGATGAATAAAGCCAGAAACGAAGCAGGGTTGTGAGCAGGCGTGTTTTCCTGGCTGAGTTCAGGGAGGCAGCCTGTGGTGCGACCAGAGATGGGCAGGGCTGGCTGCCAGCAGGAACACACAAGTGACGGCTTTTCTCCTAGTATCTGTGTGAAAATGGGCTCACTATGAAAATGGGCTCATCTGGTCTGGCACTGGGGCTTGGAGCCTCTCCTCCTCATTTTGCAGAAAATGCAGGAGGTTTCTGGTACCCAGCAAGCTCTCAAAGCTGTGTGGGTTTGGTGATTTTCCTAACCTGCTGAAGTTCACAATCTTTGGGGGCTTTCCAAGGCCAGGGAATGACTCTGAAATGAAAGTTAGTTTAAGCTTAAGAGAATACATTTGATTATGGCAACAGTTAGGCCTCATGCAATGAAGACAGATGGGGAGATATCCCAGATTGGACTCGTTATTAATACTGCTCTGTACCAGGAAAAGTTAGTTCATCAAAGCACGCCAGGATTCAGATTCCCTGGGGGACCAGACAAGGGGCTACTGGATTCATGAAGCACGTCTAAATTACTCGCAAAAGAGAAGGTCAAAGAGTTTGGGAGTCTACCAGTGCTTGGATCCTCACCACTTCAACAGTGTTCAATGTAACATAAGGGAGTCTCTTCTGAAGGTAAGGAAAATTATTGGGAAAGGGTGTGATGGGGATAATGATTATGAGAAAATTCATGAAAGAAGTAACAAGTATTTGACGTCTCACCAGCCTGCTCCACTTAATAAACAGAGTCTCTTACACCTGGCAGCACCAGGCCCAAGCTATATAATTGGGAAGTTGCATGGATTATAGTCACATGATAAGAAAGAAGTAGAATGCATCAGTTCTGAAAGGGTAAGACTTCACTAGCTCGAGAAAAGAATCTAAATTTTAGGTCAAAGCCACATGTGAATTGCAGGAAAACAAGCCATGTAAACAAAAGGTCAATTTATTTTTTTAATTTGCTAAATACAGGCTCTATGCCTGGGAGTCTCTGACGATAGATCTCAAAAACAGGGCATTCTGAATTCTGACTAGAGCTTTTTTACCTTCTCATAGCAATCAGAATGAGACTGGAATCTAAAGAGGAAAGAGAAGATCATTGGATTGCTTAGCTTTTGCTGCATAACAGGCCACTCCAAAATCTCTATAAACATTTACTTCTCATGATTCACTGAGATCCATGACTCTTTCATGACTCTCCGGGTGGTGGGGTTCTTCTGGTTAGGGTTGGCATGGCTGAGGCTGGGTGGTCTAGGATGGTCTCACTTGTACATCCAGTGGTTGGCACAAAACCAGTTGGATACAAGGATTATTTGACCACATGTCTCTCATAACAGAATAGGCTGGCTCAGGCTCATTTACACGGCCTTGGTCCTGGGGTTCTCAGTTGTGGCCAGAGAGAGCCCAATGGGCATTCACTTCGAGCATCAGCTTGGGTTACACGGACGGACCAAAGCAAGCCATGAAGGCTGACCAGAGACAGCGTGAGAAGCACTGCCAAAGGCATGGGAGGAAAACGGGAGTCATGTGTAGCCATTTTTACATTCAACCTCAATTGTTTTCTCCCATCTGCCATCCCAAATCACCTCCTCCTTCCATTTACAATGACTGACTTGAAATACATTCACCAAAAAGCAATTTCCCCAATGTGTGTGATCAATATTCAGAAATGTTGGCATCTTCAGTTAATAAGGGTCTCTCATGTGTCATGGGTTATAGGATTGGTCAGAATGTTCCTAATACTCAACATTCAAACAGAAAGGGTGCACCTGCTTCAGAGTTAAGTCATTAGCTCAACACTACATTTGCTTTCCATGGGGTAATTGCTGAAGCCACTGCTTTTCCAAGAAGAATCGTTCTGGAGGCTTTTGTTCTTTTGATTGAAACTTAATCAGCTTCTTGTTTGACAAAAATGACAGGCTGCGTGAAAGGGGAAACAAGAGTTTGCGTTCTACCGACCCTAATTCCTATCAAACATGAGAAGAAAATAAGCACTTTCTACATAATGTACTCCACTTCATATTTTAGACTTAATTTTATCAGTTAGAAGAAAAAAAAAACCTAACTGTTTACACTTTGAGGGAGAAAAAAAAGAAAAGGCACAGTTAACTTCCTGCTGGGGTTTTTCACATGAAGTGTTTTGTGACTTTGCCATTCGGTTCTGTGGAGTGAGAGACAGGGAAAAGTGAGTTCAGAGATCGCTTGCAGACAGTGTGTCCTGAAGTGGGTCTGCCTTCTGGCACAGGGGATCCACTCCAGAGCCAAAGCTCGCGGTCTCCCAAGTCTCACTCAGCCCGTGAACTCTGACCCCAAACCCTAGCCCTGAAATTGATTAAAAGAGCAAGAATTTCTAATTCTGTTACTAGGAAAGCACTGGACTTGGAATTAGAAGACATATTTATTTTGGCCAGATACTCAACAGTCGTGTGATTTTAGGTAGTTTAGATTAAGTACATTCTCTGTGATTCTGTTTCTGCATCTACATTACGTCACTTGGAGGGGGTTGGGTGTTTACCTTAGACATCCGGCATCCACATGCAAATCCAGGGTCTAAAACTTCCTAAGTGCTTAGCAAATATTAATTTTACACTATCTCCTTTCTTTTCTTCCTTCCCACTCCATGTTGTTCCCATTTTCCTATTCTGGGGAAAACGCAGCCTAGCATATTCCCTTTGAATGAAAAATACAGTAAAGAACACAGTCGATAGTTCTGTAACTTGACAGACAGTAACTATACTAGTTGGGGTGAACACTTAATAATGTAGATAACTGTCAAATCACTGTGGTGTTTACTTGACACCAGTGTATTATTGTACATCAACGATACATCAACAAAAATACCAAAAGTAAGTAAATAAATAGGCCACCCTGTGTGTCTGTGTGATAGGGAACATGGCAGATATTCAAATCAGAGGCAGTTTTAGTACAGTTCCATGAAGTTTCTGGTGCTTTGCCATTGGGAGGTGTGTGGCTCTGTCCCACCTCCCCGTGTTCCCATGACTAGGAAGGGGCAGAGCCTGTGTTTGAACGCTAGCGGTCCATTTTCAGATTCCATGAGCTTCTCTATTAAGAAGTCCTCCCTAACATCCACCCATTTATTTCTCCATTGCTCAAAAATATGTGTTATGCTTGAATGCCACACATCATGGTGATTGGTGAAACAGAGAAAAGCCATTAGGGGATCGCAGAGGAGGCTGCACTGAATTTTGTATGGGAGAGTGAGGCAGACCTGATTCAAGTCTTGGTCTCATTTAGATGGTTGTGATATTCTGTATGTTAGCTCAGCTCTATGAATTGCAGTCTCCATGTTTGTTTAATGGGTGGTACAGGTCTGATCCACCTCTCAAGTTTAGTATGAAAACACCTAACCCACAGCCTAGCAGGTGGTCATCACTCAATAAAGGTTCATGAAAAGACTTCACTAAAGAGGAGGGTCACTGCGCACAAGGATATTTTTGGAGGACCTACGGGAGGAGAAAGAGCTCAGGTAGAGGACTGGAGGCAGGGAGAGAGGACAAAGCATGGGACCAGAAGTAAGCAGGTTGGATGCAGGGGACAAAGGCCAGCTGCCCTGAGTAGTACTGCCCGGCCCTCAGGAGACTGCAGGTGGATCTTAACCTTGACACTTCCGACCATGGGGTCATGGCCATGTTGCTGAGCATCTGTGAACCTCAGCTTCCTCGTTAATATCATAGGGGTGAGAATGTCTCTTTCCAAGGAGGTGTGGAGGTTAAATGAGGTCATGCAGCCCCATGCAAGTACCATCTTGAAGATAAAGGTCAATAAATGGTGGCTAATATGTTTATTGATGGCAAGGCACATGAAGAACGGGTGGGGGGGCACACAACCTATACTTTGTAGGTCTTTAGAGTCACCATCAATGGCTCAGGCTGATATCACTGTCCAGCCCACTGCAGTAATGCTGGGTTTTCTCATGGCCTTAGCCAAGGCCTTTGGACTCCAGGTGAAGGTCAACCCACCAGCATCTCTGCCTCAGTGTCTCTCTCTGATTTGTCTAGACGCATTTGATGCCTGGCATGCCCTTCTAATAGCCTGCTCACACACACAGCTTGAAAGAGGATCCAGTCTCACAGAAGTCCATCTCAAGTTGAGAACCTAAAGCCATAAGGGCTGAAGAGGCACAATGCTCAGAAAATGTCCATTAGCACTTCTTTCTGCCATGCTCCTCAGAAATGTTCTACACCTGGTTTTGACTTTAAGGCCACCCACTTCTGAATCAAGGCTGGCATGACACCCTTGCACGGCCAGTCACACCTACCTCCCCACAGTCCACCCTCCCTTCTGACATGCCCATGGTGTCAGTGACCTCAGGCAGAGGGTGAGTTCTTAAAGAGCACCTACACTGTGTGAACCACCTGTGGATTCCAAGCCCACACATTGTTGACTCTCTGCAGATAATGGCAACAAATAAATTCATGAATGTAAGTTACCAGCCCCAGTGCCCCACCCTTGGGAGATACCGTCAGGGGCAGCCGTGCTCCAGGACACAGGCTCAGGAGGCGGGTTCTCAGGCCGAGGTCGCTGCCCGGGCAAGGAGCTGAAAGCCCAGGAGCTGAATGTTTCCACCAAATAAATAGGGACAAAGCCATAGAACTTCAGGCCAACCCCAGGCGAAGAAATACTGGGTCTTTCTAAAGAGCTGAGGCCCACCCAGTGACCACCGTCCATTGTCTCCTGCTCTGCAGGCTGCCTCACAAAACAAGCAGCGGCCCAGCCAGGAGCACCGGGTGAGCGAGAGCAGCGCAGGCCACGTGGGGGTATGTGAAGTGAGCAGCCCGGGGGGTCTCCCCCGTGTCCGTGGGTGGGTCTCTGCCTGCAACCCTGTTACCAGACAGGAGGGTGGGGGAGAGGAGGGAACTGAGACAGGAGAGCTTGGGGATATGTGATAAATTAACGACACTGAGTTCTAAGTGGAAACTTTTGTTATGTACCAGCGTCGGACTTGTTTGGGCTTCTAACAGAGATTTTGTTCCTTTAGGTGAACTGTCAGATCCTAATATTTCTATTTCTCCTCAGATGAGGGGAAGAAAGGGAGAAAGCGCATAAGGAAGGGAGAAAGAAAGGCAAGGAGGGAATGAAGGTACAGAGAAAGCGTGGATCTCTCTTAAGAAGAGAAAAGAAACCACCGCAGCTGAGCCACTTTCCTCTTTCCGTTTTAATCTTAGTTCAGATGCTCTCCTGGTAAAATCATTACAAAGCCTGTTTATTTTTAAAATTGAAAGATTGGGAAGAATCGTAATGAGATATTATGTGTAAAAGTCGCACATAAATTTCCTCTTGTCATATTTTGGGCTTCGCTAACGGATCCCCTTGGCCGGAGGGAGGGAAGCTGATCACTTTAGTATAGATTGTGGGCGCCTCAGAAATATTGCCCTTGGAGAGAGCTGGGTGGCTGACTCGGCTCCGTGCTGATTGGGAAATTAGCTGGGCTTTTGTTGGCCACTCTAAATTGTTCTCGGGAAAAGAAATACATTTTTATTACAGAACAAGGGGCAGATGATTGAAGCAAGCCTGCCTTCTCCTCCGTTTTGAGCTGCGTTTTGAACCGCTAAGTATACTTTCTTCTCTGGGGTTCTTGCTGCTGTTGAATGGGGGCACACAATATCCACCAGTAAAGAAATGACCTCGTTTCCCTCAGTGTCCTCAGGGAATTTCTTATCCCGTAATAACGTTCTGTTTGAATGCTCCCGAGTGTGTGAGTGGGCAGGTGGAGGGAAATGCAGGTCTGTACTGACACCCTCATCGCAAGGTTCTGGAATAAGAGGAGACCGGGAGTTGTCCTGACCGAAGGGGTTAGGGGACGGAACCTGGCCACTGGCTCCAGATCTAGAGCCAAAGTAATTCCACAGAGACACACAGCTCCAATGTGCCACCAGAAAAAGCTCGCTGCAGGGCCTTGCATGTGAAGCTGATCCAATCAGAAGTAACTCCGCATGCAAAGGGATTGATGATCAGTGGACAACATCCTAACCAACCCTCACACGGTCCCCTCGTCAGGATGACCAGCCCAGCTCCTCTCTCTGTCTCTCCTTTCCGATTTGCCGTGGGGCATCAGGTCCTTCCTCAATTCTGGAAAGGCCCTGGAAATACTGTTGTGCCAACTACTGCTCTCCCACACCACTGCCCTCCTGATTCAAACAGACTGTCTTGCTCAGAATCTGCTCCAGCTCCAGGTCCCATACCCTCAGGAGGGATACTGTGTCCATATGGATGGAACAGCTAGTTGATTTCTGGAAACTTTCTAAAAATTAGTTTCATTTCTTTAATGCTCAAAGCCAGTAATACAATCGTGTCCAAAGTAAATTTGTAGAGTAACACAGAGTAATCACTGTGTTTGAGGAACGAATTGCTCAGCCAACTGAACCATCTTACTAACCCTCCTAATGCAACCTTTTATTTTTTTAAATAATTCTAAAATGAATAATTGTACCTCCCTGTATTAATACACCATAATCTGGAGGAGTCAAGATCTTGGACTCAAGGTCAAGTCAGAACTGAGAATGATATGTGTGCTGCTGTCACACTCCAGATTTGAGTCCTTGGGAAAACCACATATATTATTTACTGACCCTATTTCCTCATCTATACAATGGGGATAATTGCAGTCCTACCAATGAGGGTTAAGTATATATATGCATATATATGCATATGTATTTACATATGTATTATGTATACATATTTATTACATATATATTATGTGTATAATATGTGTGCATGTGTATGTACATGTGTGTATGTAAGTATGCAGTAAGTACCATACCTGGTACTTACCAGTAAGAACTCATTTAAATGCTAGCTGTTGTCATTACCCACCACAAGCGCTCCTTGGCTGAAAGGTAGATTTATTTCCCACACAAGCTAAATTCTACAACAGGGCCAAGTCTCACAAGAAGTTAGTGGTTGAGCTAAGACAGAAAACATAACTTTTGATTACTTATCCTCCTCCACTAAACTTCAGACCACACTGCCTCCTATTAAAATTAATTTCTGTTCCCTTCGGGTGGAGATTTAAATTTGTCATGCCTCCCTAAGCCACTGGACCCCAAGCCCTATCAGTGATTGTTCCTTAGGGAAGCCAGAACTGCTCGAGGTAATTAATCCACTACAGGCTCCCCTACCAAGTCTGGGAAGGAAACACCAAATTCTACTTTTTGGTTTCTTTGTAATTAGTAACAGAGAGAATGAGAGAGGGAGACAGACTGAGGACGGAAAGGGGCTGAGCTACGCGGGGTGTGGTTCACATGTGTTCTCAATCATGACCACACAATGAAAATGTTTTCTTTCTAGGGCAATCAGGCAAAATCTTGGAAAAATGAACTTTTTTTCCCCCTGTATGTACAATAATAACAATATCCAAAACTTGAAACATTTTTTTTTCTCCCCTGATCTTGGCACAATTTGGCTTCCAAGAGATTTGGAAAACTTCCAAGCTCTGACAGCCTGTGCACGACCCTTTTCTCCAAGGACCAAGGCATTCATTTTGTAATAAAAATAAGCAAACATACATGTATATAATGTGTATTATGGGCCAGGCTCTGCTCTAATTGCTCTACACGCATTGACTAAAACTCAATCTCATTTAGCAGGTCTGCATTTTGGCAACATTACTACCTCCATTGGACAGGGGAGGAAACTGAGGCAAAAAGAGGTTTAGCAACTTGTCCAGAGTTAATCAGCTGGCACAGGGAGAGGCAAGATTCACATTCAGGCCAGCTGGGTTTTAAGTCTGTGCTCATACCTCTTCCCATCCTTCTGCCACGCAGCCTCCTTGGTAGAGGGGTTAAAGCAGGGCCAGAGGAGCAGGATTTGATGGAAGAGTTAAAAAGGAGATGCAAAAATTAAGATGAGAACTCTCAGAAAGAAAGCCACACCACCAGGCAGCTGGGCATCAGTTTTTCTTGCTCTGGGGCTTTGCCTTTCAGGTTCTGCTCTTTTCCAGCTCATGAAACACACAGCTGTCACCGTTGCTGCTGTTCACTCTGCTTCCCTATGTTCTTCACTTTGATTGACATCCAGACTCCATTCTCTTACACTCTTGACCTTGAATTCCATTTCTAGCCTCTGCTTCCCGCAGGTCCTGACCTCCATATCTCCAGCCCTGACCAAGTACCCTGATCCTGGCACCTAATTGCTCCCTTTGCTTAACGGCCTAGTTTAAAATTCAGACCCTGCATTGGCCCGTGGCTCTGATTAATTGCAGCCTGGGGCTCAGTAGCAGGGGTATGAATCCTTTCCCAGTCACTGGACTAGCCAGACTTGACCTCTGTTGGCTAAGCAATGGTGGATGCCACACCTGTTGGATGTGGAGGAGACCACAAAACCTCCTTCATGAGTCAGTACACACGTCACAGGCACAACTCTGTCAGCAGGAAGACTTTCAGGAGCTGGCTGCCATCTGCTAAAAGGTCAGCAGGGATGGGTGGATGGATAGATGGGACGCATGGTCTCTGATCTCCCCTGATTCATTCCAGGGTTAGGATTCTTAGATCATGGTATTCAGGGGCCTGGGGAACCCACCATTCCAGGAATAGCTGGCAGAGCTGCATTGTTGGAGCAATTGATGGCGTTTAGGGGCAGAGTTTAAGTTTAGGCCAGGAAGAGAGGCACAGGTCTAGAATACAGAGCAGTGATTCAAAGATAATGGGTCTGAGTTGACTGAGGAGAAGGAAAAGAAGTATTTAATCTGGGAGGGATATTGATGGTGGAGATATTCCAGCATGCAGTTCCCAATAAATGCACACAGTTCAACTCAGAGGCCTGACCTTTCCCGTAATATTGGAGGGTATTGGGAGACATATTAATCTCTCAGGGCAGCTGGGAGCAGGGGCCTTGCTCCCTGGATTCTCCAGGCACATACTTTGGGTTAAACTCATTAGAAGTGACATGAAGAGAGCACAGAGAAGGTGTGCATCTTATATATACTGACTGTCTGCTATGTGTTCAGCTGCTTTAGATGTATTCCCTGGCTTCCTAGGTGGGGCTTCTAAAAAGACATTCATATGCATGCATCTGTCTATCTTCTAAATCACTCAGTAAAACATTAACTCATTGAATTTTACATCTTCCCTTTGAGGTTATGATTATTTTGATGATCATTCTCCAGTGTTACAAACGAGAGAATTGAAGTACAAATAAGTAAGTGACCTGTCCAAGGTCAGTGGCAGAGCCAACACATGAATCTAGTGTGGCTCTTGAGCACTACAGAATCCTGCCATCATGACAGCCAGGACAGTCACTGCCTTGCCCACTTCCAAACTCTGTTGCCTTCCCCAATGGCATGGGAAGCCTATATAAGCAGCAGTGCCCAAATGAGACCATGACGGACAGCAGGTCCAGCAAGATGAGCATGTGCTCTCACTTGGAATCCATAACTGATCCACTGAGTGAGCAAATGATGGGAGATGTGATGTACAGTCCGAGTAAGAGTTGACAACCAGGTCATACATAACCATGTTTACCCCAAATTCCTGGAGAAGAGGGAGCTATGAGCTTTTCCAAAAGAGCAAACATGGGCTCAGGGCAGAACTGAGGCCAAAGACATCTTGAAGAACCCAGGAGACAGAGGTAGGAGCCTCACTCCCTGATTCTCAATCTGACAGGACTGTGGCCTGGCTGAAATCTACTTCCTGTTCTTAGGTGGTCATGTAACTGATCATGCAAACAATCAACACTGACTAATTAAAACAATCCTTGATTAAGAGATGAGCTACTTTACACATGGAGATGATACCCAAACTAGTGGGGCTGAGTTAAAGAATATTAACAAATAATAATAACTTCTTGACTGTTAAGCACTTAACAAACATTCTGCTAATACTTATATGTATCATCTCAGTAATTCTCATGACAGGCCTACAAAGTAATTACTATTAGTACTCCTATTTTAAAGAAAAGGACACTGGGATATACAGAGGTTGAGGAATTCATGTATTCATTCTACAATATTTACTGAATGTCTGCTATATGCCAGTCTTTTCTAGTGCTTGGAACATATCAACAATGAACTAGATAAAGATCCCTTTGCCCTCTTGAGGATTATGTTCTAGAAGGGCAATCAGAAAACAAACAATTGCCACAACAAATAAGTGAACTTGGATAGGATATAAGACAGTGAGAAGGGCGATGGAAATGGGGTGGGAGATCTGAAAGAAGGCTGCCTGGAGGGTCAAGGTGGATGTGGGCTGTGGACTGCAATTTTAAAAAGAGATCGGGGTGGGCTTCACGAGACAGTGATAGTTGACCAAAGGCTTAGAGGAGGTGAAGGGAAGACCCATGTGAGTTTCTGAGAGAAGAACATTCCAGGCAGAAGAAACAGCACATGTAAGGGCTCTGAGGCAAGATCAACAGCACAGAGGCCAGTGTGGATGGAATAGAAAGGCAGTTAGAGAGTGGTAGGGAAGGGAAGAAGGCCAGGGAAGTAACGGGGCCAGATGGCAGGACCTTGAAGTCTGTTATAAGTACTTTTCATTCTGCGGGAAATGGTGACCTTTTAGAGTTTTTTTTCACATGAGTGACTTCATCGGACTTCTTGAAAGGACTATTCTTGCTGCTGTGATGTGAAGAGTCAAGACCCTGATCTGTGAGGTCATACCAGCAAGTGGAAGAGCCAGAATTCAAGCCTATTTTACTCTTAAGCATGACACTCTTTTTCATTTTTGGTTATAAAGGTTCTGAAGCAATGAAGGACTATTTTAAATTATTTTCCCCTCACAATGATCTAGTATCTTTCTGTCCTTGCTTGACAAGAAATGCCTCTGCAGACCTCTTACCCCAAACTGCCATCAGAATATCAGTTAATCCTGATGATGTATAAGGCCCTTGCTATTTGCCTGGCACTGAACTAAGTTTATAAATGCACTGTCTCGTTTGGCCCCCACAACAAAGCTATGAGGCAATGGTACAATTGTGACCCTGTAGTGCAGGTGAGGACCTTAGTCTTGGCTCACCCTGGCCGCCAGGGAACTCTCCCACTTGAAGATTTCCCAAAAGACCTATCTTGGGATAGGAATGGCCTTTCTAGCAACTTCTCGCTGAGAAGTGTGCCAGCAACTTAAGACCATGAACCACATCATGTCCTTCTCTTTATTAATCTCTGTTCCCAGGGCAGTATCCTGCACATGGAAAGTCTAATATATTTATTTTGGATGATTAAATTATATTAACAACAACTTCTAGCCTAGTTAAAGTAGATCTTAAAAACACCAACTATTTCCTTAGAAGGTAATTTTGATTCCATTATAAGCCACAAAGGAGTGTGCTCAATATGGAGTCCTTGGATGCCACACGTTAATGAAATTTGAATTGTGGGTAATGAATTTATGCTTGCCGGTCCACTGATACATTCTAGGGGGCCGCTTGGCCATTAGCATACTCTGCCACTCCTTTCAGTGAGTTATTTACCCAATCTGAGTCTCATTTTCCTCACTCATAACAAGCAACTACTTCTAATACTGCTGTAATTGTTAAATGATCTAATGCATACAAGACATTTACACACTGCTTTGTCTATAACAGGTGCTCAAGAAATGTTACCTTTTATTCTAACACACGTTTAGAATTCCTTTGTCCACGCTAGGACTGCTTGGATAGATAGATCTGAGTCTCACAGAACTAAAATATGCTGGGAAACAGATAATCCACTACTGTCTAGGCCTTTAGAAATATGTTCAGTAGAGACAGTGATATGCTGGAAAATGTTTAACAACTGGTGCTCTAAAACAAACAAAAATGATTGTAGCATTTGCCAATTTCTGAGGTGTAAATACTCCTACCATGGCTGATTTCAAGTTCCCGCAGTGATGTCCCTGAATGTGGAACTAGGAAGATAATGTCCATGGCTGGCTCTCACCAATGCAGTTGCAGCTACACGCCACTGTGCTATTTTCCCACCATGCTAGGCCCTCCTCCTGCCAGTTCAAACTGTACTGTCAGCCCATGAGAGGCAGGCTCAGCCTCAGCTTTGCTCCATAGAAGGACCCATCTTTACCACCTGTATAGATAGCATGATTTCTTACTTTATTTTAATAAGCACTTGCAGAATATTACGGTCTAAGCACGTATTACACACCTTAGCTCATTTAATCAATAAATATCCTTTGAGATGTGATTTTTACCCCCATTTTAAGGATGAAGAAACTGAGCCAGAGAGATGAAGTAACTTTCCTAGGATCACACAGCTAGTAAATGGCAGAGCCAGAATTTAAATAAAAGTGGCCTGGTCATGTCCGCTCACTGTCATGTCTGCTCTTCTGGCTCAGGGACAGGCCTCTGGTGAACCTGATCAGACCACTGCCCAGGAAGGAAGTTCAGAGAACCCTACTGGTCACTCTCAATCCTCTCCACTGGGATGGGATCAGCCTAGGAGCTTTGTTGCTAAATGTTTCTTGCATTCGGTCTCGAGCTGACTGCCAGCCAGGCAGCACTAACTCACTTCTCCTTTCAGTGCCAGCAGCTCCACTGCGGCACCATGACGCAGGGGCTTGCAGGCTTGGGACTGAGACTCTTTGATAAATATCGCTTTTGCATCTCCCACAGAAGGTACAGTTCCAAAGTCTTCCTTAACTCGCCTTTCACAGGCCTGAACAGAAACCCCTGCTACTTCTGGGACTAGGTTTCCAAACGTTATTCTGGCAGCCAGAGAACAACAGCTGCTCAGCAATGTGGGGATCCAGCAGCCCCAGAGGAGGAGGGTGCCGTGAGGCCGGTACCCTGTGCCAAGCCCAGCACCTACCAGCTGCCTCCCTCCCCCTCCGTCAGAGCAGGACCCGCATTAACCCTACCAGCACCAGCGGGCCCACTCAGAGAAGGGAGCTGGGTTTTCCAAAGGCTCTGTTGCCCACAAACACATAGCTAGTGACTTCAACTCATCCGCACCCTTTTCACTCCGTGATATTTTTCTATTATCCTGCCTTCACTGATTGTGAACCAGTCTGTGGAACATTGTTTTCTCATCTTGTTTCTTTAACAGTCCTACTTCCCTTCCAGGCCTGCAAGCCAAAGCCATTTATGTTGCAGTCTAACCCTTAAGTTATAATAGAGAGAAAACATACATTATAGCAAGTTAAGTGGATTCTAACATTTAGAGGAATCTATAATGATTAAAATGCTCTTTACTACATTGTTTCTCTATCTTTGCACAGAGTCATTAGCATTCTTGGATAGCACAAAGCATGAACAAAAACAGTGAGATTCCCACCTCTTGGGAGGCTGAGCAGGGAATGCCTCACTTCAGATGTTGATCCTATACCAAAAAAATGGAATGGAGAGTTCTGGGTTCCTATCCCTAGGAACCCAGCGTAAGCCATGACCCATTTTGGGTGGGGCCTGGATCCCTAAGGACAAGAAGCTCTTAAGCCAAGTAGAAAACAAACAAAACAACACAGACACAGATGTGAACAAATAAGGCAGACAAATCCACATATGGGGAGGCTCGGCCTCCCATTGTTCCCAGGAGGCAGGCTCCCTGAGGCCTTACAGATGTCAGAGAGGAATCTACTGGCATGTTCCAAGTTGTGCAAACCCAGTGCTCACTGTGACTCTAGGAAAAATGGAGCAGAGACACAGGAATGCTTCTGATCTGCAAGAGAGATGACCCTCCACAGACACCAACTCAAGTGTGGTTTCCCCATCATTTCACTCAGATTTGCCCCTAGAGGCTTTCTTTTATTAGTCCTCTGGCTGTTGGCTGAGTTGACAATTTGCACAGCCCCAATGGCAATGGCAGAAGGCTGGCCTGGGACTGGTTCATAAAGAGAAGGCATGTAGGACTAAATTACTTGGTGGGTTTGGAGGCAGGGAAGGAAAGACAGAGACAAAAAATTAGGAACAGACAGAGGTATCATCACAGAATTGTTTTTCTGCTTTTGTGAAGGCCATGATAACACCATCTAGGTGAATGCGCTCTCAGGACATAACCAACAGTGCATTCAATTGTCAGCTCTTAGTTTCCTATAATTAATTTTCATTTTAACATCAAAATACAAATTGTATTCATTATTAGTAGGGAATTTTTAAAAAGGGAAAAATATATAAACACACTGTCCTAGCAGAATAATGATCTGATATCTGCATCTTCTGTTGATCAAGCTCATATGTATGTAATGAAAACATTTTAAATAATTATAAAGTTTGTGTTCTATTTTTTAATTGCCTATTTTTTTCATTTATCTTCAGAGTTTACATGATTTTTCATGTTTACAAGAGACTTCTGAGTGACCAGTTTTTAACTGATACATAACTTTCCAATGAGCAGAAGTTCCACCATTGACTAGGCCATTCTCTTACTATCAAATTTTCAGGTTGTGTGCATATTCTTTGTGAAGCCACGTTTTGGTTCTGGTGAGCTGTTCCCTTAGGAGAAATTCCACTAAGAATAAATAAAGGAAAAATAGTATTTTGTGGCTCCTGTTACATAATGTCATGTTGTCCTCTAGAAACATTTACATTGATTTTCAAAACAACCAGCCTCACAAAAATGGTGCCATCTCTGGGAATTACTGATTCATTTTTTTTTAAATTTTGGCACATTTAAAATTTCCTGTCCTTACCCTTTAAGATGTCCATTATAATAATCATAAGAAAAAAATTTAAAAACCAGCATTCATTATGCTGACCCTAGGAAAACAATTCCGCTTCATTCCGCAAATTCTAAATAATCCCACCCAGACATAATGCAATTTGAACGAGCCTGGAAGAGGAGGGTAGAGCGGGGTGCACTGTGCTGGTTAGGGTGACTACAGCGTTGCTGAACGTGAGGTAGGCTGAAGCTCTCCACTAAAACCCGCACGACTGTAGAAGTGAGATTGGTGTTATAAATGTGGAAACCTTTCCAAAAAAAAAAAATTCAACAGAGAAACAGTCTCAAGGACTCCTCTCCAGGACTCTCTATATACACATGGCAATTAATGCTGTTGCTACTGTGGCTGCCAGTAATAATAACAACCTTCTAAGCACTCTAGGACAGGTGAATTCAGTCCTCACCACACTACTACACTTAACTCAGGGTGTAACGGAGCAGAAGCACACCGGGCTTAAGAGACTTGCTTAGGACTGTACAGCTCATCTGCAAAGTCAAACCCGTGCCATCTGAATCCACAGCCGTTCCTTTCCTCAGCCACACTGTAGATCGATCATTCTTTCAGTAAATTTTCAGTTCATATTTCTTCCATTTTAATCTCCCTTCCCCAGAAACTTCCACAGATCTTTCTTGGTTGACATACATACTGAGGGTAGGGGGCCATGGCATCTTAAAAGAGCCCTCCACCTTCATCAGCTAACTATGAACTCAGCACTGACCCTGGGCATCTGCTACCTGTGCTCTGTCAAAATGAGCCTCCATCCACGTGGACACCCCTTCACTCTCTGAGTAAGTTTTGCCCCTGCAATATGATGAGTTATAAGAAATACATATTTGGTCACTCAGGTGACCAAATATATAATCCTCAGGTATGTTTGGTCTTCATCCACTGTTCCTGAAAACACTTCAGAGCCTTAAAGTTGAAATGGGTGTCTTGTCATGTTAATGGACCCCCACCCAAGGGCTGGAATGGAGGCTGAGTCAGCCAATGGCCAATGATTTTGTTAATCATGACTAGCAATGAAGCCCTGACAAAAACCCATGAAATGAGCATATCTTCCCTTTTACATCCTGCTTCTTTGTTGGAGAGCTCACACTTTAGGGAACCAGAACATTCCACAGGCCTTGGAGCCAAGCCCTAAGCTCAATGAGGATAGCAGCTCCTTTACTTGGGACCTTGTACATTACCTATGTATATACTCTATGTATCTTTTCACCTGGTTGTTAACTTGTATCCTTTATTAAATTGGTAAATATGAGTGTTTTCCTGAGTCCTGCAAGCCGATCTAGCAAATTAATGGAACCTAAGGGGAAGGTGGTTGGAACCTCCAATCTATAGCTGCTAGGTCAGAAGCACAGCTTGGAACCAGCATCTGGAGTGGGCAGTGGAGGGCTGTGCTGTAGTTCAGAGTCCTTAACCTGGGATATATGGTGCTGTCTCCAGACAGATAGCATCAGAACTGGGTTCTCCAACACCCTGCTGATGTTCCAGAATTGCTTGGTGTTGTGGGTAAGACGATCCTCCTCAAACACACATACACACACATTGTAATTGGGTCCAGGAACCCAAAAGGAGTTGGTGTGGAACACAGCCTCCATTCTCCAACTGAAGTGACTTGACCGAGGGCCAAATTGTAAGTTTAAAGCTTTCACTGTCCCTTCCAAGGAAATCACCGGATACATTTGCAAAAGAAACACTCCTAGTGGCCCACTCTGCCGAACCTGGTTTCTTCTCAGTGGTATGGTCCTGAGACCCACTTATAACAGTAGCCAAGGCCAGAGGTCCAGCTGAAACCCCACACCTTTGCCAGTGCAGCCCACATGAGCACAGGTGCTTGCAGCACTAGGAGCAGAGCAAACATTTACCCAGCTCTTCTTCAATCCCCTGGCTGTAAGAATATGAGAAATCATGCTCTATTGCCAGGAACTGTTAAAAACATTTATCAGACTAAGAAAGGCCTTGAATAAAGCCATCACAACTTATTTTGAATAAAAAGATAAGGAAAACATATCAAATATCTCAAATGCCCCACATATTTAGTTTGTTCATTTTCCAGATGGATGAAAATTTAGAAATTTATAGCATCGGGTCTATTATTCAAAAGCCCATGGAAGACACTAACTTTTCCCCTTGATTGCTTATTTCAATCAAATTTACATAGAAATAACATTATACTTTAAAAGACTTTAAAAAAAGAAGAACTGACTAGGCAATACTCTAATTTCCTTTTACAAGTAGTTTTCAACATAGGGTCAGAGCATCAGAAATGCCTGGGTAGCTGGTTAAATGCCAATTACTGGCTTTATCCCAGGCCTACTAAAACAGAATTTCTGGAATAAGAGCTCGGGAATTGCAGATTTTAAGGGTCCCTTGGTTATTCTTACTCATTCTCATGTTTGAGAGCTGCTGTTCTAGCCTATCTACCTCACATTGCCAGACTCGGAGGGCCTGGATTCAGACTAAAGTGCTAGAAATAACAGAAGCTGACCTGGCAGAAACTCCCCTCCTAAACTCAGGACAGATTTCTGCTCTACTCTGGCAATTCCTAATTTCCCACACTTTGCACAGAATTCACTAAAGTCAGGAGAGCACTGGGTAGATTGAACTATGACACAAAAGGCTTCTAAGAATCTGAACCTGTTCCTGAATGAAGATTTTACAAATGATCTAGAAACACTCATGATGCTCTTCTTTGTTCAGGAGGAAAACGAAGGGATGTTGATAATTTAGCCACTGAAATCCTGGGAGAGGGCCACGGAAGGGCAGAGGTGAGGTTAGATAGAATTTTAAAAGCCTGGCTGTCCATCTGGCAGGAGTGACAAGGCCATTCTAATCTCTGGCCTTGGAGAAGTAGCACTAGACTTTAAATAAAAGTTTGATGATTCATCCTTGATCTCAAATATTCTATAATATGCCCCTCACCACAGTATTCAGGCCCATTTAGGTGAAAGACATCAATTGTTTAGAAAAGATAAACACAATAACTATAAGAGATCTCAGAGCTCCTTGATTTATTTCACCTTTGTTTTAGAGGCAGGCCAAGGGGAACAATTATTGTAATTTTGTTTCCTTAACATGGAGAATCCTGCCTACCTTGCAGAAATCTCACTTCCAGTCGCATTGAAAGGATGTTAATCAAACTCAACAGCACCTGTAATTAATTACTCGTTCATCCTTGTATTCATTCATTCAGCATAGGTATTCTCCTAGTTGCTGGGAAAAATAGTGGTGAACCAACAGATACAGTTCCTGCTTATGTAGAGGACTTGTGGTCTAATGAGGGAGCTTGTAAGTAAACAGGCAGTTTTGATATGGAATGACTGCTATGATAGGTTAATACAATCTCAGTGGGCGGAAGCCAGCTGTGAGAACAAAGAAGACAAGAACTGGAGGCAGGGGACTTGTCAGGGGTCTTTGGCAACCATCCAGGTGAAAGAATGGTACCAATGAGCATGGAGAACCATTGATCTCCTTTGAGGTGTTTTGCTCATTTTTCTAAGTATTGGAGGTTAAGGGAGCCTAATCACTCACTTCGGTTAATGGATTCTAACTAATTAATCAATGGACATAAGACCAAATCTGTACCAAAATATATTATGAGCTAGCTGAACTAGGCCTCCTCTCTCTCTTATCTCCTTATTCCTAGGACAGTGTCTTAGCCTCTTCCGGCTATAATAGAACCATAGACTGGACGGCTCATTAATAACAGTAATTCACCTCTCACAGTATGGAAGCCGGAAGTCTGAGATCAGCGTGTCAGTATGCTTGAGTTTTGTTGAGAGTCTCCTCTGGGTTGTAGACTGCTAACAGCTCATTGTATCCTCCCAGGGCAGAGAACAGAGAGGGGAAGCAAGCTCTCTCATGACTCTTACAGGGACATTAATCCCATGAAGGCTACACTTTCATGACCTCAGCTAATTCTAATTACCTCCATCAGGCCCCACCTCCTGACTCATTATTGGAGAAGAAGTTGGTTTCAATATATGAATTCTGGGGAGATATAAACACTCAGTCTATGACAGGCAGGAAGCAGGAAATAGAAGGGTTCTTCCATAGCAGTCACATGCAACTTCACAAGGCACTCCTGTGGACCACAATTTTTCATGCTCTGCTAAATTCATGCCCTTTTAATACATCCTCCCACAAGACTCTGGGCTTGATTTTGTGTTATTCTTTGACCAAGAGAACACGCTGGAAGTTACATCATGTCAGATCTGAGCCTCACCTTCAACAAGCCCTACGTTCTTCCACGCTCTCTCAAAAATGCTGCTACCTTGTGAGGAAGCCTGCGCAACATTGTGGAGGATGAGAAAGTTGAAGAAGACCTCAGCAGATGAAGTTTCAAAGATGCGTCACAGTCCAGCCAAAATGAGCAGAGTTGCCTACCTGACCCACAGCTGGCCACTTACGTATCAGTGAGCATAGATGAAATTAGGAGAACCAGCTGGTGGACCCATAAACCCATGCGTGATAATAAATGCTGTTATTTAAGTCACTGAGTTTCGAGTGGTTTGTTGCACTGCAATATCTAACTGATAACAGTCCCTGAGGTCTACGACATCCAAGAGATAGAGGCTAGACAGAGGAGAGATGGTGCCACTTTCACTGCCATGACTTGTACCTTATTACTGTGGCCCAGTTGACATGAGGCTTCTCTCTAGTTTAATCAACCATCACAAGGAGGTGAAGACATTGGAGAGAGGAATCAAATACTCCCTCTTATACTTCTGGAAACAGGATTAGAGGAAAAGTCTTTCTTGGAGGAAGAGCTTTTTTTTTCTGGGTACCAGGATTAGTGCCACACTGTAACCCTCTGTGGACTCATCTTCAGATAAGTTACTCTTTGGAGGATATAATGTCACCTGCTGGCTGTGCACTGGGTCAGACTGAAAAAATAAAAATAAAGACTCACCAGGGAAAGCCAACAGCGTAGATTTTTCATCTCATTCCTTCATTTCTCCCCTAAAATACACCCATGCTAAGTGTAACAAAATATATATAAAAACAAGCTGTCAGGCTTCTGACACTGTTGATGCCTGTAGGCAAATATTTCTGCTAAACTTTTGATGGAGCCCCAGGGAGAGTAGGAAAGGGTCCTAAACTGGGAGGGATTGGCAGCTGGGCTGGAGCACAGCCCTCCGCTCCTTTCCTCTTTCACAAAGAAGGTTTTGTTTGGACTGTGGGGCATGGTGAGTGCCTCCCAAAGAGCTGTGGGGATATGCCGTGTTCTGAGGGAACATCTGGGCTGTGGCTCAAGCCCAGCTGAAACCCTATCCTGGCTGAGCTGCTGTTCCAATGAATCAGGTGTAGGTATATTTTTCCAGGATGTTCAAAACCGCATCTTACCCTGAGAAACAGGGTTTTGTCCACAGAAGCTTTATTCCAAAGGGCAAATGAATCTCCTCGGTTCCCATGAAGCAGATGTTTACCGAGGCTTCATGCCCAAAGAATCAAATCCAAAGACTGAAAGCATCCTCTACACACCCTCTTCTAAGTGCTTTAGGAGCCCTCACCAGCAAAATCTCTATTCTCGTCAGCAGATGCGCCCACGTGCCATCCTCACGTTGTGTTTTTAATAAAATCTCAAAAGGTTGATCCATCGTTTTGAGCTGAAAGATTACATGTTTAAATCTTTCCCTTTTCTCTTCTTTTCAAGGAAATTTCCCATCACACTGTCAGGTTCTTGACTTCTTATCCCACCTTCAGATTGTGCTATTACTAATAGAAACACTTCTATTTTCAATACTCTTATTTTAATATCTATCCCAGACTCCAGGGATGTAGTATGTTATTATAGTACAAATATAAATATTTGCATTTAAAGAATCCTTAATATTTAAATTTCATGTAGTAAATGTTATTTCCTATTTAAATGAGGTAACTGAGTCATGGATAGTTAGAAATGAATTTAGGGCCACATTCTAGGGTCTTGATATGAATCCTTAACAGTGGGTCATTGTGGTTAGGGGATGGTCCCACAAGAAGGTGGGGACCAGAACCAATCTAGTGGAGTGGAGCAACAAACAGAGGACATCAGGTGGAACAGTGGACTGCGCTCATCAGCAAAGAGCTACCATCAAATCTTGGAGCACCAGGCTAAATGCAGACCAGAGACAAGGTCAATCAGTAATCATGGTCTTCTTGCAGATTGTAATAAATTGATATAAAACTTGTTTAGGAACTGTAATTTATGAGTAAAAAATATTTTCCTACATAAAGCTAAGTTCCACGAAACATGAGAATATGGATTTCAGATTGTAGCAGTTTTGGCCATGCTAATTTCTATCAGTAACAAATCAGATGCTCTTAAGGAAATGTGTATCTGAGTAGGTACATTAGCATCACACTTGTATTTAACCTACTGTATTAGACACCTGCCTCCACAGCTTTTAGTTCCCTCCAAATACTCCTAGTGTCTTGATTCTACTTTGAGGAATTGACGTCTTTTCCATTCTCACTTTTGTAAACAGTTAGAGATGGGCCCCCTCTTCAACTGTTCCTATGGGTCCAAACTGGCTTTAGTCAAGCATATAAACATTTTTTTAATCATTGTGATATGTAACTAAATCAGGGCCAATGAAATTCAAGGGGAATATTTTGGGTGACCTCTGGCATAAAGGCATGCCCTCTTTCAACAAAAGTTTTAAGAAACTGGGTACTTGGTCATGTGCTAGGTTAAAGAGGCATTGATGAACAGAAAACCTTCTCTACCTTCAACATGCTCACAATGAGGGAGACAGTGCTATGAATAAACGATTAGGATAATTAGCACTGGACCAGAGATATAGATGAACTGCAATGAAAGCAGAAAGGGGAGAATTATCTTTGGTGTCTATGTTTGAGAAGGGATAAGGCAAGATAGGTGGGGAATCACTGTAGTTATACATATCAGAGTCACTTCCAAAAGGATGATGTGAGCCTCAGGTTTTTTTTTCTGGCTTCCAATTGGCTGGAGTTACTTCTTTCCTGGATCTTCTGATGTGTCAGGGACTTTGGATATCCATTTCTGATTAGGCCAAATAGTTTATTCCCCAGAACTTGATCTGCTAATATTTGGGGGCCTAAATGAGAAATCTCATTATCTGACCTGATAATATCTGTCCAAGGGATGAATACAAAGGAGGACAATTTAACATCACATGCAGGGTTACTAAATGGAAAGAACTATAAGGAATAAAATGGAAATTGAGTTTAAAAGAATAATCAAGTAATAAATTAATATGGAAATAACCTGAAATCTTCTGGAATGCTTACTGAACTGACTTTAAAATTTAAGGAATGCCCCTGCAATAGCAATAAAATACAAGTCAGAAGTGATGAGATAAATGATTTTGAATGGGCAGATAGTGAATATTGGAACCTGAACCATAAAATACATTAGATATTAGAACCTAACACAAGTTAATCAAGCCCTCCATTGATTTTCTTATATTCTGTTGGTGTTTAGTGAATGTCTACTAAGTGCCCCGGACCAGTAACTGATTCTTGAACTGGCATCCATAAACTGAATTGGAAAGTAGACCCCTGGTTATTTTTTAAATGGAAAACTAAAATTCAGGCCAAGATATTTATACTGAACAATATATTTACAAAGAACCCTTTACTATACATTTGACTCAAGCACCAATTTTGCATTTTCAGTAATTTTCTATTATCATTAAGTATGTCTTATATGATCATACTTGAGTACTGGGGAGAGTTCATAGCTATAGAGAAGCCTATGCAATCTCTCAATTTCATATATAATGCATTTGATGTGACAGTATTTATTTATACAATGAAAACTTGAGATCAGAAAATGTTTTCTATGAGCTTGTGATTAAAACTCAGGTTGAGAAGTCAACAATACCTAAGCTAATACCCAGGCTCAGTTAGTTACTAGGTAAGGAAAGTTATCTAAAGTTTCTAAGCCTTTATATCTTTATATGTAAAATGGAGAAATAATACCCAAATTTCAGTTATTAAAATGATTAAGGAAGGCACTTTTTTTATAGATTACAGTGCTTGACATACTGTAGGGACTCAGTGAGAATTGAATGAGTGAGTGAACAGATGAATAAATGAATTATAGAAAGAAACAAGGCAGAGAAATGACGTATGACTAGATTTTTTATTTTGGGAAACTGTTTTTCACCATGGAAAAATGTTAGGCACATTACAGGCATGAGTAGAAGTCTCAAGATTCATGTTATATCCTTAATTCTGGGTAATTGATTTTACCTAATGAGAGTTATACATAAAAATTATCACAAAATGTGATTTAAATTGTGTGTCATGGTATACTTTTTCAAACTTATGAATTTATTTTTCAGGGTATAGTATCTGTGTGCATATAACTTATTTATACATTTAGATATGTTTCCTATATATAATCAGAATTTGAATTACCGTGCCAGTTTATAGCTGAATAGTTTACAGTCAAATTGCTTCTTGATAACTTTGCTATTTTTTTTTATCTATGAGAGGGCTATTTTGCTTACATCTACTTTAAATTATTTCTTAGGCCAAAGGATATATCTTCATCTTAACAAAAGTTTTTTAATAGTTCACAAAAAATGCACTAAGATTTATTATGTCTTATGAAACTGGTTTTATTAATTTGTATCCATACTTCAAATAACTTTCTTTTATAAAGTACCTGAATTCAATAATTAAGCAGAAATACTAACAGCAAAAATTTAAAGCAGTAGACATTGGCATTCCAATTTTTACTTTATCAGCTATGAATCTTTAATATCTACTTTTATGTTAAGTTTCAAGCAAGGAAGCAAAGAAGAGGAAGAAGACAATAATTCAGGGGTTCTTTACAGTTTTACAAAGTGTTATCATGTCATCCTGCAAATATGTAAACCATTGTCTTGTGCCTCATGGATCATCCTTGAGGGCTATACAGAGTGTTTCCAGCTCTACAGAACCACTTGTTCTTACTGTCTTGATATACTGTTCTTAGCCCATCCCTACCTCAAGGTAAGACAAATGTCTAAAGGTTTGGGCAGGAGTAGGTCTTTAGGCTTAGTTTTCCATTGCCTGTAAACAGAATCCAACATAACAAGCAAAGTGATCTGTGCAATTGTGTTTCGCAAAGAAAGTTGACTCATTCCTCTGTAATGTGATTAAAAAAATGTTTTTATTACATTAATAGCAACATAACTTCTCTCATGGAGGAAGCTGTCCTTGTGAAAATATCTTTAAGAGCCAGTTTGGGGTGGATTAGATGGCG
This sequence comes from Manis javanica, assembly GCF_040802235.1. Classification (NCBI taxonomy): domain Eukaryota; kingdom Metazoa; phylum Chordata; class Mammalia; order Pholidota; family Manidae; genus Manis; species Manis javanica. The sequence continues at coordinate 17,924,367 of NC_133160.1, read as the reverse complement.
TGGTGAACCAATTGCTAATGTAGCACTTGTTTCTCCTCCCTGTATCCATCCAGCTTACAACGTGTCAATGGAAGATGGAGTCTACTTATCCCCCATTAAACCCAAACTGAGCTTATAATTTGCTTTGGCCAACAGAATGTGATGGAAGTGACATTTTACCAGTACTGAAGGCAGTCCTCAAGGGACTGTGCACATTTGTTCTTATTCTCTTGAAATCCAGCTCTACCATGCAAACCAGTGCCATGCAAGGCTAGCACTTTAGATGGTGCTGGACCCATGGCCCAAGCCCCTTCATTTCCATAGCCATCATTCACATCAGCCATGCCACTGAGGCCATTCTAGATCAAGCAACCCCTAGTTGACCAACCAGCTGACTGCAAATGCATGAGCAAAGCCAGCCATGATCAGCAGACCTAGCATGCTGATACCACTTGGCTAATAAACAGACCAGTGAACAACAAAGTTTATTTTTAAGTCACTAGATTTTGATGTGGTTTGTTACTCAGCAATAGCTAATAGATTATACCCATAAGCAGGAATATCAGCAAGTATCAGGGTATCAAAGGCTGTGGAAAGCTGCTCTGCAGGTGCAAGAGAGGAATAATATTATTTCTTGCATAATATAGGTGAGCTCTAAGGACAAGTGGTAGGAAGAAAAGACAGGAGCAATGAGAAAGGAGGACCAGCAAAATGGGGAGCATATGTGATTTACATGGGAAGACCAGGGACACTCTATGGTGGAAGAGTGTCCAAAGTGTGTTTAAGAATGATCAGCTCTACATAAATCATCAATGCAGCACATGAGTAGACAGAGGTTCTGTTGTGGTTGGTTGTGACACTGAGCAAGGTGGTAGGGGGTGGGCATTTCTATGGAGTAAAGTGATGACATAAAGATAGCGTGCTTGGAGCCTGCCATAGGTATATAACTCTCCACTTCTGTTCCATCATATGGAATTCACAAAAAATACTAAGGAGTGTTAGGCCTTCCAGGGACTGTTTCTATAAGGTTGGGAGGAAAAAGTTGAGCTATGTGTGGCTTCATCTTCAGCGAGACAGAAATCTGCAGTGGACAACTGAATAGCATTCTTCTCACTGAAAGGGTTCAGTGACTATATCACAACAAATCAAACACCGAAGCCTTAGCTCATGTAATTCTCCTGACAACCTAAAAAGACATTATTGGTCAGTGAGGGGGAAAAAGATGGCAGCATGAGAAGTGAGGCAGAAACCTCCTGTAATCGCACTAGGCTAGCAGGAGGGTGGCCCCACCTGAGGCAGGTACAGGGGCATAATGCAGAGGCTCCTCCCTACACACTCAGCCCACTGGCCCTGGCAATGGAAGCAAGCACTGCAGCCAGGAAGTGGGAAAGAGCTCTTTCCTTCCAGCAGTCACCAGTGCCACTCGCCTGCAACCCCCAGAAACATTCCAGGTGCTGGGCAGCTCCAGAGAGTAGAGCTTCTGGGCACTGGAGGATGATGCCTACACAAAGCTATTATTAGGAATATGAAACAGCAAAAGAATCCTGTACAAATGACAATCCCTCAAACACCAGGAACAGGGCAAAGTGAAACTGAAATCATCAATCTTCTTGATAAAGATTCCAAAATAAAAATTATAAACATGCTTGCAGAGCTACCAAAAAATATTCAAGATCTCAGGGAGGACTTTAAGGAAGAGATAGAAACTTTGAAAAACACAGTAACTCAAATGAAACATACAATGGAAGGATTTAAAAGCAGATTAAATGAGGTAGAAGAGATAGTAAATGAAATATAAATTAGAGAACAGGGATACAAAGAAGCTGAGGCACAGAGAGAAAAAAGGATCTCTAGGAATGAAAGAAAAATAAGAGAATTGTGTGAGTAAATGGAACAATATTTGCATTATAGGGCTATGAGAAGAAGGAGAAAGAGAAAAGGGGATAGAAACTTTATTTGAGGAAATAATTGCTGAAAAATTCCCAAGTCTTGGGAAGGAAATAGTCTCACAGGCCATGGAAGTGCACAGATCTCCCAATACGAGGGACCCAAGGAAGACAACACCAAGGCATATAATGATTAAAATGGCAAACATAAAGGAAGAGGACAGAGAATTAAAAGAAGCCAGAGGGAGAAAAAAGATGACATACAAAGGAAAACCCATCAAGCTATCATCAGACTTGTCAGCAGAAACCTTACAGGCCAGAAGGGAGTGGCATGATATATTTAATGCAATGAAACAGAGGGGCCTCCTACCAAGAATACTCTATCCAGCAAGATTATCATTTAAATTTGAAGGAGGGATTAAACAATTTCTAGATAATCAGTAGTTGAGGGAATTCACCATTCACAACCCATCTCTACAGTGTATTTTGGAGGGACTGCTATAGATGGAGGTGCTCCTAAGGCTAAATAGCTGTCACCAGAGAAAATAAAACCACAGTAGAGAAAGTAGAACAATTAATTATTAATAGATGCAAAATCAAATCAACTATCCACAAAGTCAGTCAAAGGATACACAAAGAGTACAGAATATGATACCTAACATATAAAGAGTACAGGAGGGAGAAAAAGAAGGGAGGGAAAAAAAGAAGAAACTTTAGATTGTGTTTGAAATAGCATACTAAGTGAATTAAGTCAGATGGTTAGATAGTAAAGAAGCTGCCCTTGAACCTTTGGTAACCATCAATCTAAAGCCTGCAGTGGCAATAAGTACATATCTATTGATAATCACCCTAAATGTAAATGGACTGAATGCACCAATCAAAAGACATAGTGTCACTGAATGGATAAAAAAACAAAACCCATCTATATGCTGCCTACAAGAGACCCAATTCAAACCCAAAGACATACACAGACTAAAAGTGAAGGGATGGAAAAAGATGTTTCAGACAAATAATAGGGAGAAGAGCAGGAAATGTAGTACTTATGGCAGACAAAATAGACTCCAAAACAAAGAAAGTAACAAGAGATAAAGAAGGACATTACATAATGATAAAGGGGTCAGTTCAACAAGAGGATATAACCACTCTAAATATCTGTGTATCCAACATAGGAGCACCTACATATGTGAAACAAATACTAACAAAATTAAAGGGGAATTAGAATGCAATGCATTCATTTCAGGAGACTTCAACACACCACTCACTCCAAAGGACAGATCAACCAGACCGAAAAGAAATAAGGAGACAGAGGCACTGAACAACACATAAGAACAGATGGACCTAACAGACATCTACAGAACTCTACACCCAAAAGCAACAGGATAAACTTCTTCTCAAGTGCATGTGGAACATTTTCCACAACAGATCACATACTAGGCCAAAAAAAGAGCCACAGTAAATTCAGAAGGACTGAAATTGTACCAACCAGCTTCTCAGAAAACAAAGATATGAAACTAGAAATTAACTATGTAAAGAAAACAAAAAATACCACAAACACATGGAGGCTTAACAAAATGCTTCTAAATAATCAATGGACCAATGACCAAATAAAAATAGAGATCAACCAATATATGGAGACAAATGAAAACAACAAATCAACACCACAAAATCTGTAGGAGGCAGTGAAGGCCTTTTAAGAGGGAAGTATACAGCAACACAGGCTTATCTTAAGAAAGAAGAACAATCCCAAATGAACAGTCTAAACTCACAATTAATGAAATTACAATAAGAAGAACAAATGAGGCCCAAAGTCAGTAGAAGGAGGGACATAATAAAGATCAAACCATAAATAAACAAAATTCAGAATAATAAAATAATAGAATCAATGAAACCAGGAGCTGGTTCTTGGAGAAAATAAACAAAATAGATAAACCCCTGTCAGAGTTATCAAGAAAAAAAGAGTCTACACACAAACAGAATCAGAAATGAGAAAGGAAAAGTCACTACAGATACCACAGAAATAAAAAGAATTATTAGATAATACTATGAAAACTTATATGCTAACAAATTGGATAACCTAAAAGAAATGGACAACTTTCTAGAAAAATACAACTTTCTAAGACTGACCCAGGAAGAAACAGAAAGTCTGAACAGACCAATTAGCAGCAATGAAATTGAACTGGTAATCAAAAAACTACCTAAGAACAAAACCCATGGACTAGATAGCTTCACAGCTGAATTTTTCTTTCATGTTCTTTTTATTTGTTTATTTTTTTATTTTAGAAGGATCATTTTTTTATTAACGTATTATTGATATACACTCTTATGAAGGTTTCACATGAAAAACAATGTGGTTACTACATTCACCCATATTATCGAGTCCCCACCCGATACCCCATTGCAGTCACTGTCCATCAGTGTAGTAAGATGCCACAGAGTCACTATTTGCCTTCTCTGTGCTACACTGTCTTCCTCAGGATCCCCCTCACACCATGTGTGCTAATAATAATAACCCTCAATATCTTTCTCCCTCCCTCCCGACATGCCCACCCCCATCCCTCCCCTTTGGTAACTGCTAGTCCCATCTTGAAGTCTGTGAGTATGCTGCTGTTTTGTTCCTTCAGTTTTGCTTCATTGTTATACTCCACAAATGAGGGGAATCATTTGGTACTTGTTTTTCTCCGCCTGGCTTATTTCACTGAGCATAATATCCTCCAGCTCCATCCATGTTGTTGCAAATGGTAGGTTTGTTTCTTCGTTATGGCTTAATAGTATTCCATTGTGTATATGTACCACCTCTTCTTTATCCATTCATTTACTGATGAACACTTAGGTTTCTTCGATATCTGACTATTGTAAATAGCACTGCAATAAACATAGGGGTGCATATGTCTTTTGAATCTGAGAACTTGTATTCTTTGGGTAAATTCCTCAAAGTGGAATTCCCGGGTCAAACGGTATTTCTATTTGTAGTTTTCTGAGGAACCACCATATTGCTTTTCAAAATGGTTGAATTAACTTACATTCCCACAAACAGGGTAGGAGGTTCCCCTTTCTCCATATCCTCATCAGCATTTGTTGTTCTTAGTCTTTTGGATGTTGGTCATCCTAACTGGTGTGAGGTGATATCTCATTGGGGGTTTAATTTGCATTTCCCTGATAATTAGTGATGTGGAGCATCTTTTCATGTGGCTGTTGGCCATCTGAATTTCTTCTTTGGAGAATTATCTGTTCATATCCTCCACCCATTTTTTAATCGGGTTATTTGCTTTTTGGGTGTTGAGGCACGTGAATTCCTTATATATTTTGGATGTTAATCCCTTGTCAGATATGTCATTTATAAATATATTCTCCCATACTGTAGAATGCCTTTTTATTCTGTTGATGGTGTCCTTTACTGTACAGAAGCTTTTTAGTTTGATGTAGTCCCATGTGTTCATTTTTGCTTTTGTTTCCCTTGCTTGAGGACATGTATTCAGGAAAAAGTTGCTCATGTTTATATTCAGAAGATTTTTGTCTGCATTTTCTTCTAAGAGTTTTATGGTTTCATGACTTACATTCAGGTCTTTGATCCATTTTGAGTTTACTTTTGTGTATGGGGTTAGACAATAATCCAGTTTCACTGTCCTGCATGTAGCTGTCCAGTTTTGCCAACACCAGTTGTTGAAGAGGCTGTCATTTCCCATTGTAAGTCCATGGCTCCTTTATCATATATTAATTGACCATATATGCTTGGGTTTATATCTGGCCTCTCTAATCTGTTCCATTGGTCTATGTTTCTGTTCTTGTGCCAGTACCAAACTGTCTTGATTACTGTAGCATGGCTTTGTAGTAGAGCTTGAAGTTGGGGAGTGTAATCCCCCTAGCTTTATTCTTCCTTCTTGGGATTGCTTTGGCTATTCAGAGTCTTTGTGGTTCCATATGAACTTTAGAATTATTTGTTCTAGTTCTTTGAAGAATGCTGTTGGTATTTTGATAGGGATCACACTGAATCTGTAGATTGCTTTAGGCAGGATGGTCATTTTGACAATATTAATTCTTCCCATCCATGACATGGTGTGTGTTTCCATTTACTTCTTAAATTTCTCTCATGAGGGTCTTGTAGTTTACAGAGTATAGGTCTTTCACTCCCTTCGTTACATTTTTTCCTAGGTATTTTACTCTTTCTGATGCAGTTGTGAATGGAATTGTTTTCCTTCACTGCTGACTTTTATCAAACATTTAGAGAAGACCTAATACCCATCTCCTTAACGTTTTCCAAAAAGTAGAAGAGGAGAAAAATACTTCCAAATTCATTCTATGAGGCCAACATCACTCTAGTACCAAAACTAGGCAAAGACGCCACAAAAAAGAAAATTACAGACCAATATCTCTGATGCACATAGATGCAAAAGTACTCAACAAAATATTAGCAAACTGAATTCAAAAATACATCAAAAAGATCATCCATCATGATCAAGTACGATTTATTCCAGGGATGCAAGAATGGTACAACATTTGAAAATCTGTTAACATCATCCACCACATTAACAAAAAACACAAAAACCACATGATCATCTCCATAGATGCTGAAAAGGCATTTAACAAAATTCAACATCCATTCATGATAAAAATTCTCAACAAAATCGGTATAGAGGGCAAGTACCTCAACATAATAAAGGCCATATATGACCAACCCATAGCCAATATCATACTTAACAGTGAGAAGCTGAAAGTTTTTCCTCTAAGATCAGGAACAAGACAAGGATGCCCACTCTCCCCACTTTTATTTAATGTAGTACTAGAGGTACTAGTCACAGCAATCAGACAACACAAAGAAATAAAAGGCATCCAGATTGGTAATGAAGTTGTTAAATTGTCACTGTTTGCAGATGACATATTGTGCATAAAAACCCTAAATAATCCACCCCCAAACTATGAGAGCTAATATCTGAATTCAGCAAAGTTGCAGGATACAAAATTAATACACAGAAATCTGTTGCATTCCTATATTCTAACAAACTAGAAGAAAGACAAATCAGGAAAAGAACTCCATTTACAACTGCATCAAAAAGAGTAAAATACCTAGGAATAAACTTAAACAAGGAGGTGAAAGACTTATATCCTGAAAACTACAAGACACTCATGAGAGAAATTAAAGAAGACACCGGTAAATAGAAATACATCCCATGCTCAAGGATAGAAAAAATTCATATTGTCAAAATGGCCATCCTGCCTAAAGCAATCTACAGATTCAGTGCAATCCCTATCAAAATAACAATGACATTCTTCAATTAATTAGAGCAAGTAGTTCTAACATACACATGGAACCACAAAAGGCCCTGAATAGCCGAAGCAATCCAGGAAGGAAGAATAAAGCTGGGGGGATTATGCTCCCCAACTTCAAGCTCTACTACAAAGCCGCAGTAATCAAGACAATTTGGTACTGGCACAGAACAGTCTCATGGATCAACGGAACAGAATAGAGAGCCCAGATATAAACCCATACATACATGGCCAATTAATATATGATAAAGAAGCCATGGATATACAGTGGGGAAATGACAACCCCTTCAACAACTGGTGTTGGCAAAACTGGACAGTTACATGTAAGAGAATGAAACTGGATATTGTCTAAGTCCACACACAAAAGTAAGCTCGAAAGGAATCAAAGACCTGAATGTAAGATATGAAACCATAAAACTATTAGAAGAAAACATAGGCAAAAATCTCTTGAATATAAACATGAGCAACTTTTTCCTGAACACATCTTCTTGGGCAAGGGAAACAAAAGCAAAAATGAACACATGGGACTACATCAAACTGAAAAGCTTCTGTTCAGCAAAGGACACCATGAGAAGAACAAAAAGGCATCCTGCAGTATGGAAGAATGTATTTGTAAATGACATATCCAATAAGGGGTTAACATCCAAAATATATAAAGAACTCATAGACCTCAACACCCCAAAAGCAAATAACCCAATTAAAAATGGGCAGAGGATCTGAACAGACACTTCTCCAAAGAAGAATTCAGATGGCCAACAGGCACATGAAAAGATACTCCACATCGTTAATTATCAGGGAAATGCAAATTGAAACCACAATGCAAAATCACGTTACACCAGTTAGAATGGCCAACAACCAAAAGAGAAGGAACAATAAATGCTGGAGAGGATGCCGAGTAACTGGGACCCTTCTACCCTGTTGGTGGGAATGTAAATTAATTCAACCATTGTGGAAACCAATATGGAGGTTCCTCAATAAACTAAAAATAGAAATACCGTTTGACCCAGGAATTCCACTCCTAAGAATTTACCCAAATAAAAGAAGATCATGGATTCAAAAAGACAGTATGCACCCTTATGTTTGCTGCAGCACTATTTACAATAGCCAAGATACGGAAGCAACCTAAGTGTCCATCAGTAGATGAATAGATAAAGAAGAGCTGGTACATATACACAATGGAATATTATTCAGCCATAAGAACACAAATCCTACCATTTGCAATGACATGGATGGAGCTAGAGGGTATTATGCTCAGTGAAATAAGCCAGGCGGAGAAAGACAAGAACCAAATGATTTCCCTCATTTGTGGAGTATAACAATGAAGCAAAACTGAAGGAACAAAACAGCAGCAGACTCACAGACTCCAGGAAGGAACTAGAAGTTACCAAAGCGGAGGGGTGGGGAGGGTGGAGGAAGGAAGGGAAAAAGGGATTAAGGTGCATTATGATTAGCACACATAATGTAGGGGTGTCATGGGGAAGGCAGTACAGCACAGAGAAGACAAGTAGTGACTCTATACATCTTACTACGCTGATGGACAGTGACTGCAATTGGTGGGGGGAGGTACTTGATAATATGGGTGAATGTAGTAACCACAATGTTGCTCATGTGAAACCTTCATAAGATTGTATATCAATGGTACTTCATTAAAAAAATAAAAAATAAAAGTTTGTGAGGAAAAAAAAAGAGACATCATTGGTCATCAGTGTTATATTTAAAAGGGAATGGACTTCCAGAGACAAGAAATGTACTGAATTTCGCACAGCTGGTGAGTGATAAGTGGTATTTCAAATCCAGGATTTTTTGACCCCAGCCCCAAATTTTTCAGTTCCACTACAACTGCCAGAAACATTTACACACATCAGGTGCTGTGTATCCACCAGCTGTTTTGCTTGCTGTTGCTGAAGTTTAAATATAACACCTCCCTTAGCAACGGAAAAGGCCCTTAGCTACCTATGATGTTTGACAACTACTTTCCACATACACAGCTTCCAAAGGTTTCATCTTACATCACAGTGGGCTCATGAAAGCTTTTATCTGGGCTGATGCAACAGGGGGAATGCCCAGCCTGTGATCTGGGTGGCTGCCTGGGAGGGACTGTCAGGTACTGACCCTTGGGAAGTCCTAGGAGCAGCACTTATTACCCAGAGGGTTGAGACATTTCTCTCAATGGAACACAAGGTGTATAATTAGCCCAAATTCCCAGTCTCTAGGATAGGAGGCAGATACTGATATTCTGAAACTGTGGTTTCCAACTTTTATTTTTTGGAATTCTTTAACTTGGATGAAATGAAAAATATGTACGTATGTATGTGTGTACTTGCACTGATTTCAAACTGAAATTTGCCATGTCCATCAGTTATAAATGTGCAAATCCTAATGGAAATTCAGCGTTTCCTTTGATTTTGCATGTGGTTTTGTTAACAGTACTTAGTACTTCATCACCAACAAAATCATAGGTAGCTTTACAGGAGACTGTGATTATGAAGATACTTCAAAATGATGTTTACACGTACCACTGTTTCAAATTACGAAAATTATGGTAGTTGTTAGAAGTGATACTAGATCTGGTTATGTAATGTGGTTTTTAACACATTAAATTTAAGTTATTTAAGAAAGTTCAGACTGGCAACAGAGTTGACTGCACCCACACACCCATGATTTTTTTTGCATTTCCCCTTCACCATACATTCTCTCTGCTGTTCTATCTGCCTTCCAAGAAGGAGCCTTCTTGGGCAAACCCCCTTCAAGATGATGGAAGCTGGTTCCCCTTCTCCCACCACATCTGACATCTCCTCTGTGGGAAACACGCACCTTCACCAGTGCCTGGCAGCAGGGCAGCTGCTTCCTGGCCATGGCCCCTACCTGTCTGCTCTCTAGGTGTGCTGGTCAGCTGATATGTGCCAGTGGGCACCTTGGCTGTGCATGAGTGGAAGTGTTCCTATAATGACTCTGTGCACCCCGAAAACCCTCTGCCAGTGCCCTCACCTTTCCAGCCCCTTCCAGGGCCCTCAGACCTCCCACCATTCAGGAACCAAAGAGTCAGTACTCTGCAAAGCTGGGCCCTGCAGGAGCTGACTCCAGCTGCATGACTGTCATCAGTTCTCATTTGTCAGTAGGCACCCCTCACTGGTGCTCAGAACCTTTTGGAATATCAGCCCCATTCACTGTATCCAGCAGCAACAATTCAGTTCCCTAACTGGGTCTTTCCAACCTCTCTCACTAGACCTGAGGCAAGAAGGCCACATCCCCTCCAAACCCCTCCTTGGAATGGCAGGAGAAAACACATTTCCCAAAGACATTCTCTCTTTGATCTACCACCTTAATGTTTGTATGCCTTTCAGGTGGCTTTTGAATCATATATATTGAGAGTCCATATTAAATATTCATTCAGTGACATCATTGCCAATACAAATCCCCTCCACCACCTGCCCATCCACATGCCTCTACCTCTGCTTGCTTAGGACTTTCCATAGGATTAAACTACGAAACTACAGATTTTTCAACACTGGCACTTGAAAAAAACCTCAAACCTGAAGACAGAGAAAACTCTTCGCCCAAGGGCCCCAATCTAAAGATAGAGTTTACTAATCCTGGATGGGCTAATCCGTGGGCAACTCTGCAGTGGCCCCTCCATGTACCAGGCAACACTGAGCCTCTCCTGTTTCCACTCTCACTGCTCCCTGGAGGGCTCCTCTGGCATCTCTCAGGCCCTGCCTGTTACAAACTAGACACAAATAACCTGGCCAGAGCACACTGTGCTAATTTCCTGGTTGACAAGTCTATCGCTCTCCTCTTCAAGTGCCCTTTTAAGGAAAAGAAGTCCATAGTGTGGAATCATCAGAGGGAAGCCCCCTGCTATAATTGTTCTTAAAATGCCTGCGTTGTGTGTTGTGGGTTTGCCTCTTAGAAGGCAGCCCGTTGGTTGTGTCATAGCCATAATCCCCACTACTCCATGGCATTTAACAGGATCTGCTTTCAATGATTCAACCAGGGTTTCCTTAGACAGTAAACAGCCACTTATTGCCTTTTATACCACCAAGAAAATGAGATTAGTCCTCAAGGAGATGAGCAGCTCCTGGCTGCTGTCGAAAGGGCACTCTGCCTGTTTGTTTGGCTGCAAGGCACCACACGGCCTAGGCTTGTTTAAAATTAGCTTCCCCCATAAATCATTTGCACAATGAAGTCCCCGCTCTACCCTCTGACATATTCATGTCTCTGTTTATTTTTAATGATGACATGATTTTTTCTGTCTTCATTGGGCTCTTTATCCTCCATGTTCCCAAACACTAAATTCTATACCTAAAATGCAAAATCTAAGAAACTACAGGGAAGAAAGACTTCCCTTTCTACCACCACATGAAGGTAATGAGGAAACTGAGTTAGTGCTGAGATCTTTCTGATGGAAATTGTCCCTGTTCTACTTTGTTCTATATTATTATATATTATTATTATATCCTGAAAATGTTCCCTTGTTAAGGGACAAGAGGGTGTTTCTTGGTATACATTTGCAAATCTCAGCAAAGGTGCATTTACTTAAGATTTGCATGTTCCATTATATGTAAATTTTACATAGGAAACAAAGATAGTTGGAAACAAATAATGAACTAACTCTTCCTATTATGTATGCAGAAGTATTTAGGAGAATCATACTAGTGTCCACAATTAACTTTTAAATTCATCCCAAACTGATGAATTAATTGAGGATAGAGGGATAGAAAGGTGATAAAGTATAGTCAAACGATACAGGTGGTAGGCATAAGACTGCTCACTGTGAAAGTCTTTCAATTTTGCTGCATGATTGAAATTTTTCATAATAAAATGCTGGAAAAAAATGCTCCCTTGTAAACCTGGGCTTAATCCTTGGGGGCACCAGAGGGCTACAGCTTCCAAAATCTTGTCTTCAATCCAAATTTCATTTTTTAAAATCCCTATTTTTTTATACAGTAAGATTTCACATAATTTACAACAACAAGGAAAGAAGGATCATTAAGCCAGTGAAAATTCTAAAAAACAGAATATTCCAAGAGACAAGTAAATTTTACTAGGTAGATACATAGGCACTTTCTTGAATTTAAAATGGCATCTGACTGGGAGCAGTTTCTTGACTCACCTCTGCAATCCAAAAAATGAAGAACAGCCAGGGCCACAGCATGACCAAAACTCTTACAAGAGGAATTCAAAGACCTATATGTAATTCATATAGGCTTGGGGTAAAAAACTCCAACAGTGGGGGGCCCTTCATTTACTCCTGAAAACTGAAAATTTACTTAGAAAAATCTGAATCAAGGAGAAAATTGCGGGATTTCTGTTTCATGAATACTACCTTTTTGAAGTAAATAAAGTATTTGGATTTTCTTATCCAACTCCAGAGACTTTGACTTCCCACAAATAACTGGAGACTTAGGAAAGGAGGGCTGTTGACATATATTGCTACGGAACACCGCAAAACTCCACTGCTTTGGTAGGTATGTAGACAGGAAAACTCATGGTAGCAATAGACACAAAGGATAGTAGTTTGTCATGCATTTGTCTCTTCATAGAGTATCAGTTGGCATGGAAGAAGCCACCTCTGTACAGCTGCGCTCAGTTGTATGAATGCTGATTAGATAGTGAAAATTGGTCTAGCTGATCGCCATCAACTTGCCCTCCAAGACAGAGAAGTATAGCCACCAAAGAGGATCAGGGACTGAACAATAAGCTAATCTATCACAATATCCAAAAATGACTTTTTCTACAAATAGGGATCATGTACCCCATTTGTTGACAATCACCAGATCTTAATAAATTTCCCCTCATGCAGGGATGCATGAACTGGAAAACATTTTAAAAGCATTTAATTGTATGTAAGAAAAAGAATCTGTAAGAAAGGTATAACAAAATAAGGTGGGGAAAAGTGGAAGGATGAGATAAGGAAAAATTTCAAAGAATAAGACAATGAATCTGCATTCAAGGCAGTGAAGAGCAGGATCCACAAGGTTTGAACTTACCGTGTGGACATGAAGTACAATTTGAGAAGTACTCGAAAAATGCAGATGGGAAGGACAAAGGGAAAGCCAGCGAAGCAGGATACAAACTGTAGACTTAAATGTAATCCTGAGGAAGTAGCCAAACAGTTGGAAAGGAAACAACAATTAAAGTAAATAGTCAGAAAAAACATCTCAGAGTACATTGCCAAAGAGTTCATAACATTTCAGGGAAATTAATGAAAATGATCCAAATGTGGTTTTATGCACACTAACCATGAGGCAAAATGGATCAAAGATAAAGAAAATGAAGATTAGAGAGTTTTGGTAACTTGATCAAAGCCAAAAGCTAGAATGGGCTCTTAGGAACTTACTCTAGAAAACCGTATTGTAAAAATCAGAAATCAGAAATATCAGGTCTGTGTTTTTATTTAGAAGTGTTAACATTCCATATTGATGATTTTCAGTTTCGACACTCAGGGTTGTCACCTCTTTCTGAATTTGACTGCCTTTTAATGTTCTTGCCTGAGTACCAGGATTCAGCTTAATAACTTCCTTTGCTTCATTTGTTCATCCATTTTTCTTCACAACAAAAATGCTGTGCACCTTTATTAAACATGGACCAAAAAATGTACAAAGTCCAGTGGAACTGGAAAACAATTTCAAAGTAAAATGTGAAATGCAATGTCAAACATTGAGAGAGAGAGAGAGAGAGAGAGAGAGAGAGAGATAAGAGAAAGAGTGCCCACAATAAACTGTTTTATGTAGTGCTTTTCCTTATAATTTATGCACATATTTATTACTTTCTTTGCTTTTGTTTCTTCTTGCATCATTCACTTTCCCTTTATAATTTCCAATGGTATCATCTACTAGTGCTAAACTGTCTTTGATTTTTTTAGGTCTTAAAATGCCTTTACTTTACCTTCATTCTTAGAAGGTATTGTCTCTGGGTATGGAGTTGTAGGACAAGGGTTATTTTCTTTCAGCACATTGAATGTATCATTTCACTGTTTTCTGGCTTTCATTGTAGCTGTGAAGAAGTCAACTGTCAGTCTAAATGCTGTTTGTATGAAGGTAATCTATACTTTTTTCTGCTTCCTCTTAAAATATTTCTCTTTGTATTTGTTTTTCTTCAGAGTCACTAAGGTATGCCAAAAAGATATTTTTTTAATTCCTACTTAAGATTTTACAGATTTCTTGAATTTTTGGGTTAGTGTCTTTCATCAGTTCTCCAAACATTACCTCTGCTTCATTTTCTTCTCCTTTGTTTCTGGTACTCTTATCACATATATGCTTGCACTGTTCAGTACATTAGCCTCTAGCACAAGTGGCTATTAAATTTAAATTTAACCAAAATTAAATAAAATTTAAAAGTCAGCTCTTCAATCTCAATAGCCACATTTCAAGTACTCAAGACTCACTTGTGTCTAGTGCTTATTGTATTGGACAGCACAAAGAAAAAAATTATCATTGCAGAATCTTCTACTGGATATTACTGCTCTATATCTAATATCTGTTGTGTATTTTCTACCTTTTGTTTTCTCTCCAGGCTTCATTTTGCAAAGACTGCTGACCTTCCTTCTTGTTTAATGTTTTTCTCTTCTACACCGCCTAACCTACTGTTAAACTCATTCATTCAGTATTTTTTTCTTTTTTAGTATTAGGATGTATATTTGATTCTTTTTGAATCTATGATATCACTTTTCATGGTTTCTAGTTCTCTGCTATGATTTAGAGCTTGAATTGCATCTCAATAAACATAGTGAGCAGAGTTGTTGTTCAGTCTGTCTGGTAATCACATTATTTGGACCCCACTGGACCTGTCCCTATAATGCATTATTTCTGCTATATTTTTTCTCAGATGGTATTTCATCTCTTCATGTGTCTATTTATCTCTGCTGGTGTGTTGGGCATTGTTTTTGAAAATTGACTTTAAGTAATAATTTGAAACTTGATTAAAGCTCTCTTCCTGAATTGTCATTTTCTTTTGCCTGAATCATTGACATATTATTTAGGGCCATTTTAATCCAGTTTAATGCTTGAGGTTTTCTTGAGAATAAAATGATACAAAGCTGTCACCCTTACTACCAGAGTATAGCCCTTAGAGTTTTAGCCCAAGGTTATAGGAGGCTTACCAAATCCAAAGTCTTGATAGAATCAGCCCAAGATGTGAGTTAACTCCCTGGATCTGCATATGATGAGGGAAAAAGTAGCATCGACTGCTAGACTCCATCTCTGGATTCCCAAACTTTAACAGATCTTTATCAGGTAGCCAGTCACTATCTTATTTGCTCTGATGCTTTTTTAAAAAAAAAAAACATATTTACACCCAACTCTGGTATTTTACTGTTTTCCTTGAAAAAAAAATTCTTAAAATGACTGAATCCATCATTAATCATAAATGGAAATGAAATTACCCATCATTAATTTAAAAGTCTTCATCCCTGGGGTGTAATGATAAATAACAGAACTCTTACGTTTCTCCAATTTAGTTTAGGACATTATATAAATACAACACTTTTTATTTTCTAAATATTCCACTGAGATCAACTCTACTCATTAAAGGTCTATTTATTCAAGCCTCTTGCATTCACTGAGTACTTACTATGATAAGAATTGCAATGTGCACTGGAAGTAAATGATGAATTAGATATGTAATAGACATTTGTAATAGATATGTAATAGATATGTAATATGGGAAAGAGGCAAAAAATGTAAACTGATTAATAATAAAAATAATTCCACACAGTGGTGTTATGAGGAAGAAGTGAAAAGGTCATAAGATTGAGAGAATAATGGAAAGTTGGTGTGGGGCCTATTTTAAATGATATTGTCAGGGGAAATGTCCCTGATGTGATATCTGAGGTTAAACCTGATGAATGAGAAAGAACAGCAATGAGTAGACTTGATGAGAATCATATAAAAGGGACCCAAAGTTTGGAAATGGGAAAGAGGACATTGCAGGGGTCTGCAGATGCTGTCTCAGTAAGGCTATTACATGAATGCTTTTCCAGCCAGTGGGTTCATTGTCCATGACTGTTTTCCACAACTCTATAAAGGGAATTTGTGGCTCAATAACCTGGTCCATAAAGAAGGAGATGTGTGGTAAATTAAAGGATTTTCTGTAGATGTGCACACCTGCTCATCCTCATTTCTTAGGAAGTAAAGCAGGAGGAAATGTGGTATAAATTAATAATCATAACAAAGTAATAACTTTACAGGACATATTTAGACCTGAATATCTAAACAATTGTTCTGTAAAATTGAGAAAGTCCTTCAATCTCTCTGAGAATCAATCTGCCTATACAAAATGAAGTATAGCCCTATGCAATGTATAAGATCCTTTCCACATTTAAACATAATAGAAGCATTTCACCTTGATTTGCTCAGAACACACTTCCTATTGGCTAACATATTTTAGTGGAGTTTCTCTATTTTGTTACAGCCTATTGGTTTGCGTAGGAGTGTTCTATAATTATATACGGTGCCCTTGTTTATTGCAGGCCATTGGATTATGTAGAGATTTTTATCTTATTTAGTAACATGGGAAATGTCCCCAAATTCCAGAAGTTAATAATTTGGAAGTGTTGTTATATGTCTGTGAAATGAAAATGGAATAGGGCTCTGTGCAAACACCATAATAAATACCCAAACAAAAGGTCTTGTCAGGTTTGGTTTGGTAATCTGCCTTTTAAAAGCACTAGTATAATAACAAAAGTATACTACATAAAATTTGTGGGATGTAAACAAATTGGTACTCAGAGGGAAATTCAAAACCTTAATGCATATTTTTGGATATAAGAAAAATGATGTATTAATGACCTGAGCATTGAACTCAAGGAGTTGAAAAGAAAAGCAGAATACATCTTCCCCCAAAATGTACAGAAGTTACTGATGACAGAAGAGCAAAAAATAAGGAAATAGGAAATAACAAACAATGGAGAAAAGTACCAAAAACAAAAGCTCATTCTTTAGAATGACTACTAATACAGACACCACCCTGGAAGACGGTACAAGTAAAAAGAGAGAAAGCACAAATAGAAAGCATACGGAATTTGAACAAATAAATGCTAGAAATCTACTTAAAAATGTGACATAACCACAGAAATACAATAAATTGACAATTTACAGGAAAGTTTTATAATACTTAAATAGTAGCATTGACTTAAGGAAAAATATAAACTATAAAATACCAATAATAAATGAATCGGTACCTTTTCACCCTAGAAAAATAGTTTTCTAGGTATGTAACTAAAATTTTAAGAAACAAAATCTTGTTTTCTAAAACTGTTTCAAAGAATAAAAAGTAATGTTTCCAACAAGTATTAACTTTTATATCAAAAAATAGAATGAAGATAGCATGAGAAAGAATATACATTTATAAACATATATATCAGTCAATGTCATGTAGAAACTTAATTGCAAACATTCTAAGTCAATAACAAAATACTTTTAATGTCCATCAAACTCACATAAATTAAATTCCTAGCACCACCAAGTGCCATAAAGTTACAGGGGACCTGGGATATTCATAAATTGGCATTTGAAATGTAACTGGTACAACCATTTTGGGGAGCTATCTGGCAATATCTAGTAAATTTGAAGATGCACCTATCCTATGAATCAGCAAATTTACTTGTAGATATGTGTCAGAAAAAAATCCACATATGGATGTGTTCACTGAAAAACTAATGTAATAGAATATAATTGAAAACAATAAATACCCAGTAATGGTGGAATCCATTGTTAAATTTTGTGTATTAATACACAAAAATTTATATAACTGTTATAATTAATGTGCTATTTTTATATGACTCAACATTTACAAATTTCATAAGTGCAAAATTAAGTGAATAAGCCAAAGTGCAAGAGAATTACACCATTGGTACAAATTTTAAAACATGTCAATACAGTACCCTGTTAATATATATGTAGATATACACAGTATATGTATTTTTTTAAATAGAAAAGATACACATAGACTGCAAAAGTACAAGATGAAAAGGGGTACAATGGGAACCTGAAGTCTGTCTGAAAAATATTTAAATATTTAAAATTATTTGAAGCAAGTAAAGCTCAATATAAGCTTTTTAACATCTCGGTGGAGGCTATCTACTAGATGTAACATTAGACCCTACTTTATAGAGTTAACTGTGAAGACTGAGATGATGCATATAAAAGGCTTAAAGAACACTATGTGTTGACTGTCATCATTGTTATTTACTAGAAATTGGTTATTTCTGGACAGCAAAGCTAACTTATTTATCACCATGTCCCTTATGCACAACAGAGTACCTAACACAGAAGAGATATTCAGTAATTTGGTTGACTGAATACACACATCTTATATTCCTCACTTCATCCCCAACCCTAACGGTCCTCACCTACATGCATGTGGGTGAATGGGAGAGGGGTAACGGATGGACATAAACCACTGGTAGAAATTTTAAGTCAGTATTTGATTCTTACAACCAGTTCCATATGTGACCCAGTTAATGGTTTCAGGGTACATGGTTAGTTTTAAGTAACCAACCAGCAGAATTTAGAACAAGGTTGATTACATAAATGCCAGCTACATTAGTATTGATTCCTCAAAGAATTTTCAAAAATTCAGCTGAATTGACTATTTATTATTCCTTCTCTTCTTTACCAATGCAAGAATTTCACAGGGGTGGGGATTTCAAAGCTATTTCAGAAAGCATCATATATAAAGCATTCCTTAGTAGTATATAAGGCCTTAAGAAGGAGAAATGGGCCTTGGCTAACTTTACCCACATGCTGAACTCCATAAATATTGTATAGTTAACACACGATCCACATACTTTAACTTCACAGAGTTCAGGACAGAACAGATTTTGTTTGTGGTGAGTTTTCTGATGTGTTGAATATAAAGTACCAATTAAAGTGTACTCGGAATAGCTGTTTGAGCTTTTGGCAGCGTATCAGAAGGAGTTACGGAAAGCAAGGCCTTTTCAGTGATGGATATGATTTTGCAGAGGTCATGCTATGGTCTGGACAGGGCACATCTGGCATGAATTCAAAACATAAATACCCTCGAATCTAGTGTGCTGAATCCTTTTCCAGGGCCCAGAGCCTCATTGTTTTGGAATGTTTCTCCATTCCCAAGGCATTTCTGGTTTTCAGAATACTCTATCTGGAACCCAATGTCTTACATGCTAAAGAGCCTTCCTCAGGTCTAGAATGGGTAAGATGTTGGACCGTTTTATTTTACCATTGCCACTGCCCACTTCCTTGTAGATTTTGATTTAGAAATGTTTTTGACTCATTGGAACCTCAACCTTTCTCCCTGGGTTAATTTCTCTCATTGTAAGTTTCCATGTAACTGAGTTCCTTGTCTTCAGAGATTTTATCAGTTTGTAGTTCTTTACCAAGGGTATGAAAGGTTCAGAACTGACAGTAGGGAGGAACTGAGGGGCACTCTGCAACGTTAAGATGAGAAATCGTAAATAAATAGAAAAAGAAAAGGGAATAAGGCATGCAAGCAACGGTGAAATAAGAAAGGCGCAGGAACTACAGTAATAGGTTCCTGGATATTGAGGAGCTAATAGGACTAACAGTGATGTTAGAGTCTTAGTTAAAAATCTAAAGAGAGAAACCTGACCCAGTCTAAAGATATAGCCAGTGACTAGCTCAAGTTGTAACAGCTTACAAAAACCAAAAACATGCAATTGACCTTGTAACTAGGATTGCATATGGCACCCAGCCAAAACCCACCAGTCTCTCCAGGGCAGAATGACAGCTCTGCAGCCCTGCAGCTGAAACAGGTTGGAACCCATATTAAATTGTGCCAAGTAGGGTCTGCCACTAAGCTGAACACCTGTAATTCACCCATCTGTGTCCCTCAAGTCCTCACCCCAATGTAAATTGATTCTGAGCTCTAACAGCTGTCTGGGGGACTGTGACGGGCTGTTCACAGTGGGAAAGGCTTTGGGAGATCACAAAAACTGTGGGTTGTGTTTTCAAGGTCAAAACCCTTAGAGGGAAGTACCTTTGATTCTTTCATGTGTGGAGATGACAAAAGTAGCTCTGGGTGGGATCCATAATTTTTAAATCAATTGAGTAATACTATACATTATTTATCCCATAATCTGATTTGAAAATAAACATGGTTGATTAAAAAAGGAAGAAGTCTGGGCAATGATAGTGCCTTTCATCCAGGACTATAAAATAAAGAGTAGAGAGATGGGGTACCAACTTGGGAAGTGAAAGTCATATGCAGTGTCTCTAGAAAGGTAAGAGAATATCAGGGATGTTGTTAGTATATAATCGCTAAAGGCCATACTCACAGCAATGTAGAAAAATGGATATATAAGTCCTGGCAGCAAAAATTCAGTATTGTTTGGAAAAGAGGCAAGAAAAATACACATACTGGTCACCTACTGTGGGTGTGCATACATCTTAGTACTTTTAACAGCAGACTCTTGATAACATCAGCAGTCCCTGATACAGATTATTACAAATAAGTGAAATTGTATTCTATATAGGTTATATTTTCAAGTAAAGAATCTTAGAGGCTGAATGACTAAGGTTCCTGTGTGACTTGAGCCTTAATTTTTTTTTTTACTTTGTAAGCTTGTATATTTTTTCATTTCTTCATTTTTTAAGGCATTTTGAATACAGGCCTTTATTTACTGATTCTTATTTATTTTGGGGTAATGTTTTATCTACTGTTACTAAAATAAGAACTCTTCATTCACTTATTCTTTCAGTGACTGGTCATACATTTATTAATTTAGCTAACAACAAATGTTTATTGTTCAAGTACTGGGAATACAGTGATTGGTAAGACAAATAGTCTCAGTGGGCAGGTGGGTACTCAACAAATGATGACTCTCAATGTAACATTTACATTTTGCATCCTCGAGAAAACTAGAAGCAACAGACATGGTATTGTCAAATGGAAAGCCTTAGGAAACCAGTTTTTAACCAAAGGCACGTTATGAGAAGTTTGACTGAACTCCTTGCCATTAACACAAACACTTACTATAATGACCTGTGCCTGGCCATGGTGAGCAACAAAGACACTAAGATTGATTCATAGGGCCCCATTCTAACTGAGATCAGCCTGGTTGGGCAAGAGATTTTGCAGTTCTGTTTACATGAGCTATTAATTTTTCCTTTTTCTGAATGCAATTGAGTTAATCAGCACATCCATTTAAGTGCCCAGCATATATCAGATACTTTGCAAGACACTGGGCTTGAAGAATGCTGCTAGCATCTATCCATCCACCCACTCAGCCATCCTTCCATCCATTCATCCAACTCAGTACATTTAATAGACGCCAATTATGTGTAAATGCTTATGGTAGGCTGTGGAAATATGGTGGCTGAGAAACAGTAGAAACAAAATCAAAACAATACTATTCACAATCCAAGTAAGAAAAATTTAACCCTTAGGGGAAAATTAACTGTATACATGCAAGTCCTATTAACTGGAAACCACTAAATAAATGGAGCAGTACAGTATGACATGTGACATTTTCATGAATTTGAAGGCTAATATTTTTACAAAGTCAGTTTTCCTCAAATTAGACTACAGAGTGAACAAAATCCCATTCAAAATCTCTGCATGCCATTTTTCAAATAAAAATGTACAAGTTTACTTTAAAATGTATATGGAAATTCAAAGAATATTCAAGGCAATTTTGTAAAAGGACAAAAAATGAGAGGGCTACTTCATACACTAATTGATTTCAAGATTTACTGCAAGTTACTATGGTAAACCATTTGCACATAGAAACATAAATCAATAGAGTACTCAGAAAAACACCCACCCATGTGTGGTCAGTTGATTTTTGGCATAGATACCAAGGTGATTCAATGGGGAAATGATAATCCTCAAGAAGTAGCACTGAAATAAAATCTATATGGAAATCATCTCAAACCTTTCCTCACTAGTATACATAAAAAAAAATTCACTCAAAATGGATTGTAGATCTATGTAAAACTTAAAGCAACAAAAATTCTAGAAGAAAATAGAGAGAAAATCCTCAAGCACTTAAATTTTGCAAAACATTTCTTAGATGGGAATGGTACTAATCACAAAAGAAAATAAAATGGTAAACTGGACTTTATCAAAATTAGAGACTTCTTTTTCAAAATGTACCATTAAAAGATAATGAAAAGGAACGCTGCACACTGGAGGAAAGTATCTGTTATAAATACATCTGACAAGGGCAGTTAGGAGTGCAAAATAGTATATGGCACCATACTAATGAGATTCTAGACTTGTCCTTCATACTTGCTATTCAAAGTACCATCTGAGAACCAGTTGTACCAAGTGGTACCAAGCACCACCTGGTAGCTTGTTAAAAATGAAGACTCCCAGGACCCACTGCATACCTACTACATCAGATTATCATGTTAGCTAGGTCTCAGGTTACTCACACGCGTATTAAAACCGGGAACTCTGCTGCTTTTGACCACATTGGCAACCAGTTTCTTGCTTCTGCTGCCTATGAAGGTATGAAAGTGTATCCTGAGGATATCTGGGATGTTTCAGGATGCCAGGCAGCATCACCAAGAGAGCACAGGATCTGATACAGCCTATACTGGATTTGAAACCAAGTTCTACCGCTTGCTAACCACTTGGAAAACTTTAGGGGGTCATCTGGCATCTTTCAGCCTCAGTTGCCTATCTATAAACTGAGGATGACTAAATCCTCACTGCAGACTTGTTGGAAGGGTTAAATGAGAAAGCACACATGCTCACACACATGCAAAACATTCCGAACAGTACCTCACACAGTACTGGCTCTCAATATATGCAGTTCTTTCAAGTGGTCAATAAAGAATGACTTAATTTTACATTAAATAAATCACAAAAGTCAGTGCCTCAAAGCCAATCCGAACTTGTGACCTTTCCCCATATCAGGGAACAGGAGCATTTGCATCTCTTTCTACACACGCTTTGTGTGTGTCTCTCAGCCATCTCAGTCAACGGGGGAGGGCAGGCAGTGTCAGGAAGAGCCTTGCCTTTGGACTGTGCCCTCCCTCCCGCCCATGTCCCCAACAGCCTAATAACAAGAGCAATAACGGGGTCCATTATGCATGCAGCTCTGCAATCACTGCTGAGGAGAAAATTAGTTTGACGCCCTGAGCGACAGTTGAACTCTAGAAAATGCCTAAATAAAATAAAAGACAAGGAAAATATATACATATACATACATATAATAAAGAGCACAATGAGAAAAGTTATGAAGAGGCAAGTCACGAAACTTACTCTTTTCCTGATCCTGTCTGACTTTTCAGGAGGGTGCTTGGTTTCTAAGAAGTCTGTTCAACCAAGGGTTGCCTTCTCCCTGGCAGTGAGTGGGTCTGAGAGGAGGTCTGAGAGGCTCAAGCGTGTGTGAGTCCACGCATGCACATTTCAACTTTTTTTGCCATGATTTTAGATTTATGAAAGAACTGCAAAGATAGGACAGAGTTCTCATATAGCCTCCACTTAGCTCCCTCTAGTATCCATACCTTACACAACCGTGATACATTTATCCAAACCAAGATATTAACATTCACATATATACTATTAACCAAACTACAGGCCTCTTCAGGTTTCTTCTCTGTTCCTTTTGCTGTTCCTGGATCCAATCCTAGGACACCATGCTAGATTTAGTCCTCATGTGTCCTTAGTCATCTCCAATAGATGAAAGTTTCTGTCTTTCCTGGACTTACAATGGCCTTATTCTTTTATAGAGTCCTGGTCTGATCCATAGAATGTCCCAGTTTGGGTTTGTGTGATGTTTTCTCACAAAGAGGATGAGACTTTTGGTATTTGGGAAGAATACCACAGAACTAATCTGATATCAGGGGCACATAATAGCAATATGTTTTATTGCTGTGATGTTAAGCATGATTACTTGGTTAATGGGATGTCTTCAAATTTCTCCACTGTAAAATTATTATTTTTCCTTTTCTGTACTCTATTCTTAGAATCAAGTCACTAAGTCCAGCCACACTCAAGGGGTGAGGAGTAAGCACAACTTCGTGGAAGGAAGGGTATCAAAGAATTTGTGGTCTTATGTTAAAACCATCACAGTAATTAGTAAATTTGGGAAAAGATACTCTGAGGCAATGCAAATATCCTCTTCCTTAAAGTGGTGCATGCTGATTCTAGCATTTGTCAGTTGATTGTGCTGCCTGCAGCAGTGATTACTGAGGTGTTCCAATAGTGATTGTTATTTTCCTTATCCTTCTACACTTATGAACTAGAATTCTTTGGTAAGGAAGATTTTTTTCCTTCTTCTCCATTTTATTATTTATTCAATCCTTTATTTATATAGTATGAATTCAAGGGTGGTATATTTTTTAAATTTTATTTTCAGAGTTATAGTCCAATATTATTAGCATTACCTATTTTGTTGTTCAAATTGTTCCAGCACTGGCTCTCAGAGGCTCTTTCAGGCTAACCCCTGCACCTCTTTGATAGAATTCCATCCTTTTGTTCTTGGAGCACTTCTTTGCTTTCTGGCACTGCAAGATGCTCCATAATTTCCTATGAAATCCTACAATTTCCTCTTGCAAGTCCTAGATCATTCATTTTTCCAAGAAGCTCTGGTTCCTTTTACTAGAGAACAACATTGAGAAACCAAGATCTGGGTGCTAGATGAACATTTTTAGTTGCACAATTATTGAGTATATACTTAGGTCTGGGCGTTCTGCTGTTTTCATAACCTTGGCCTCCTTAGGTTCTCACTCCAGTCCTCAGAGGAGGTGACTCATGGGTTTTTTTCTCCCACGGAACATTTGTCTTAGGATAGAAGTCTAGTCTCTGTCCAAGCTGTAGGCTGGTCCTATCTGCCTAGCATGTTTGCATTACATACACAAGCTTCTCTGTCTCCCCAGATTTGCAAATGCTCTTCCTTATTCCTGTAATGTCCTCTGCCTCTTCTTTCTGCCCCCTCTCTTCAAAAGGAAGACACGTATATGCATGTGCCTGCACACACACATATGCTCACACATACATACACACATTGGCACCTACTATGTATCCTCCTGACTCAACTCTTTCCACCAAATAACCTTCCAAAGACTAGGAGCATGTGTCTGATACTTTAGGGACTTTTGAGAGAGCCATTTCCTTAGGTAGAAAAGACACCAACCTATTTTAAGAGGGATAAGGATTTGAAAAAGGGGTTTACTCTGAGTAGACTATGTGCTTAAGGAATTTGCTCAGTAAAGTTTTCAAGCTGATACGGAGCCGATGGGTATCAGTGACACTGGAACCCTTCATGAATTTATTAATTTTCTCATTTACTCTCCCTCAAATTATAAAGGGCTTAAAAAGTCCAGACATTACACAGGAGCTGGGATGACAAAGATGTATAGAGTAACTTCTCTCCTTCAGAAGGCTTATAGTCAAAGGTTGAGAGGCACTGAGTAAACTGGGGGACTTCCAGTAGCTTGCAAAGACTCCAGAAGGAGTGGACGTACTCAGGGCGGGGGCAGGCATGGTTGAAACAAGGCCTTTATAAAGGCAAGATCGTGTTTAAAGACCATCAATTCATTAATAGGGCATGGCAAGATGAGCTTTCTAATCAGGAGTAAGAGAAATAAAAGCGTGCTGGTGACAAACACCACAATGTATTGGGGCCTTGCATGTAAGCAATATTGTTGCTCCCAAATCATGATGATGTTTTTCTCCTCTTTTCTAGTATTTTATGGTGGTGGTTGTTTTAATCTTCTGGTGAATTATCACATATTGATAGCAGTATATTTTGCCTGAGTTTCTGCCTTGTTAAATGCTTTAATTGCTATAGTACATGCACATACATACTCACACGCTCATATACATAATCTCTCTTGCTTATTTTTTCTATTTTTTTCCCTTTCTTTAAAAACCATATAGTTTTTGAGCATGTGCCCTGCTTTTGCTACTACTTTAAAAGTATCTTAGACATTTCAATGTAATTATTTAACCTCTCTTCACTTAGTCATTATTTTAGAAGAAATAATGTCTACTAGTGCCCTGATGAGACAAGCTATGTAGTTCACTTTTATTTTCCTTACACACACACACACACACACACACACACACACACACACACACACACACACACACACACACTTCTGGGTTCTGAAAATTAAAGGCTTAGAGCCAGATTTGTGTTATCACAAAATTAATTTTACATTATATATCTTCTTTCCAAAATGCTGAAATTTGAATTTATTATTTTAACCAGACAGAAAGCAGGTAGGTCTGGATTTTTTTTAAATGGTTTTTGGTGCTTTAGTGAGAGTTTGTTTCTGTTTTTCTTAATTTATCTTTACGTGAAATTTTGTCTCTTGTGCCAACCAAAAGAAATACCTTTTTGAAATTTATTTTCCCCTCCTTCTACACCTCTGCTCTCTGCCCAAGAGGCAACCATATGTAACATAATTTTCTTATATTTTTGTATTTCACAAAGAATATATGGTTTTCCTTGAGTAGAACAACTTGCCTGCATACTTGTACAAAAAAAAAAAAGTGCAAAATCTACACACAGACAAGTAAAGAGCCTATCCCATCAAAACTCTGCAGGCATGACTACATTTTATTCTTTAGCATTTAATGTTTTAGTTGTAAAGTCTCAGATTTGGTAGTTTTTTTCCTTCCTAGGCATTAAATATTTCTTTGTTTAAAATTTGCTTGTTTTCATTTTATCAAATGATTTTAGCATATGGTTAACAACAGGGCTAGGAATGTATGCCTTTCGTTCTAGATTTTTTAAAAAATTTTTGTATCATTAATCTACAATTACAGGAAGAACATTATGTTTACTAGGTTCCCCCCTTCACCAAGTCCCCCCACCACATACCCCTTCACAGTCACTGTCCATCTGTGTAGTAAGATGCTGTAAAATCACTACTTGTCTTCTCTGTGTTGCACAGCCCTCCCCGTCATGAAAGTCATGAAACCATAACACTTAGAAAAAAACATAGGCAAAAATCTCATGGACATAAACATGAGTGACTTCGTCATGAACATATTTCCCTGGGCAAGGGAAACAAAGGCAAAAATGAACAAGTGGGACTATATCAAGCTAAAAAGCTTCTTTACAGCAAAGGACACCATCAGTAGAACAAAAAGGTATCCTACAGTATTTGGAGACTATATTCATAAATGAGAGATCCGATAAAGGATTGACATCCAAAATATATAAAGAGCTCGTTCTAGATTTTTACCTGGTTCTCAGTAAACATTCAATTTGAAATGCAGTTTCTCTGCCCTATTATAGAGAATTTTCTTTTACTACAAATGATTGTTACCTCTTTTTTTACATCCCTGATCTTTCCCATATGCTTTCCTAAAGAGATATTATTTCAGTTTTGGTTCTCCATTCTTTATCCATTCTATAATGTTCTCCCTTCCATTTTTATCTCACTGTTCCTTTTTTTCTTTCAGATGCTTTCTCAAAATATCCTCCACAAAACTGATTCTTACGGAATCAATTATATTCTTTGCCATACCCAGCATGGATTTTACTAATACTTTAACAAAATTTCTACTAATCTTTGCTTAATGTATTAGTTTACCTTTAAAAATGCCCTGTTATATCTATTTCTATAAGCCTGATACTCTTTAATTACTTCTTTTCCCAGCATTTAAGGGTCATGACTTTCTGCATATTTGAGTATAATAATATTTTGACATTTTCTTCTGGATCCTGTAGTAGATCATTTTTAGGAGTTTACTTTTCTTTAAGATTTCTGAAACTTTTCCTCCCTACCTATTGAGGCCTCTTGTTTTAATGTTGAGGTCAATATCTATAATATATCTATCTACCTATGTATCTATCTTTCTAGAGAAAGGGGGACTTAAGTTACTTGTGAAGAGTTTTGAATAGCTTTCATTTTTTGT
Source organism: Manis javanica (assembly GCF_040802235.1). Lineage (NCBI taxonomy): Eukaryota > Metazoa > Chordata > Mammalia > Pholidota > Manidae > Manis > Manis javanica. The sequence continues at coordinate 17,896,417 of NC_133160.1, read as the reverse complement.
GTTTTTCCATCTTTGAAAGTATTGTGGGTAAAAATTGATAATGCTGCATAAATATGAACTTATTTTAATGATCAGATGTATTAAAATTGCTTTACATTTATTAGCTATTAGAATTTTTTATTTGAATCAATTGTTTGTATATTTTCCTATTTTTCTATTGAGGTAATCATTTTTTTTTTATAGTTAAGCAGCAAAACTCAATGTTGGCCAAGAAAGTTAGTATTTTATCTGAAAAACACCTACCAAATGTTCTTTGTTCATTTAAAAAAATTTTCCACTGCTTTTCATTATTTATAATATAATGACATCTTAGTGCTTTCACATACTCAAACCGATTAATCTCTTCCTTTTTTCTTAGAAAATCTTTCCACAACCCAAGACAAGCTCCCATTGTGGGAACAATACTAAAGACCTAATCTAAGGCAGTAGCAATGGGGAAAGATGGAATGCCAGCATGGTAGTGAATGCTGTTAAGGGGGTAGAATCAATAACACAAGTGCCTGATTAGAAATACGGAGGAATTCATGGTGAGAAGAGAGCTGATGTCCAGGTTTCTACCATGAATATGTAGGTAGATGGTGGTAACATCCATTAAGCAAGAAAAAAGGTTGAACAAATTTGGAAAGTAAGAAAACGTATTTCCAATGGGAAATACTGAATTCAAGTTAGAACGCAATAGTAGGTATTGCGTTCTAACTTGGTATTAGGAAGGCACAGGTACATTTACAGACAGAAACAAACAAACAAAATAAAAGAAATCAGAAGAGAGGGTAAGAAGAATTGCTTAAAGGCATGTGCAACTGTTAGTTGAGGTCTGAGTGGGGAGCCATCACACTGAGACTCAGATTTGGGGGGGAACCAGGACAAGGATGTGTTCCAGAGATCAACCGGGTGGAGAAGAAAATTAATGAACATTAAGAGCCAGGCTTTATATTGAGAAGTGTTATGTCCATACCAATTGTTTTGCAAAAAACCCCCCCACAAAACTGTTATCATCCTGTTTTTCAGGGTAAGTTCAGAACAGGTCCAATCAGCTACCCAAAGCCAGACCGTGGTGCACCATCTACTTAAACTCACATCTCTTTGTCTCTATCTCATACTTTTGTTCCTATCATCATACTACCTCTCAGTAGGATTTCTGCTTCTTTCAAGATCCACCAAACACACCAGGTAGATCTGAAATCTTCCCGCATCAATATCTGTTGCCCGTTCTCTCTAGGCAGGGGAAGTTGGCATCAGAACACTGATAAGAGTCCTGTTATCTTTAGGTTAAAGTGGATATGTTATCATTACCCTGTAAAGGAATCTGATCATTGCTCTGAAGACAATTTGGTTATCTCTCATTGCAGATGTGATCATTACCCCGAGGGCAGAGATGCAATCACTGCCCTCCAGGAATACCTATCATTACAGCTTAGCAAGTGGAAAAGCAGTAATTAACTTGCACAAATAGATGGGATCATTGCGCTGCAGATAGAACTGTTACTGCATTTATCTGAGACAGGCAATCTTTAGTGTGCAAAAGACAATGTATTAATTACATTTATGGTAGAGATATGCTAGTTATATTACCCATAATGATGTTATCAATTGCATTTCAGGTGAAAATCGGTATCATTTCATTGCTGATAAACCTGTTATAATTACATTGCAGGAAGAGATGCAATCATTCCCTTGCATATGGTGCATACGGAGATGGGATCATTACAGGACAGGTGGAGATACAATCCCTATGTTCTTTACAAACCCATTTTCATAGCATGAAACAGCATATGAAGATGGGACTCTCTTTGCTGGAAGACCAACTGCCAGTCAGGCTACAAAAGATGTGCTTATTGCCCCAAACAGGACTGTGGGATCCTACAACTATTTTAACTGTGTTACACACAAAAATGTGAACATTACATTGAAAATGGTGTGAAAGTGATACTGACACTTTCCAAGTATATGCCTTAATCATTCTTACAGTTTCCACTTTTATACACCTTTTGCCTTTAGATGCCTCCCGAGGAAACCTGAGATAGACTCCTTAAGAGTAATGGCCCATGTGAGCAGAGAGGCCCTGAAGGATAGAAGACCAAGACGGAAGAAAGAAACCTGAGCAGGGCCTAGCCAATCCAGTCATTCCAGCTGAGGTACAGACCTGTGCTTGAGGCCATCTCAGATCCCCCAGGTACCCTAGAGCCACCACCTGACTATGATTAAGTCCAGGGGACACCACACGGAGCAGAGGCAAGACACCCAGCTGAACCCAGCCTGGATTACAGAATCATGAGCAAATAATTAGTTGTTATTTTAATCCATTGAGTTTTGGGCTGATTTGTTACACAGTAGTAGACAACTGAAATAACTGTGTATACTTTAATGATTATATAATCAACCCACAGTGTTATGGTAGCCTTTTTAACAGAATTGAAGTGATAGCTTCTCCATTTACAATACAAAGCAATTTAATGGTAATAGCTACAGCTGCCCTGAAATGATATGAAGCCTCATGAAGCTGATTTAATATACAGCTATCCAACATGCCTGATCACATGTCCACCTGATGCATAGTGATTGCATCTCCATGAGCAATACAATAGTAAAGGTTCTTTTTCTTTCACTCTGTTTTTTGTCTGATTGTTTTAGTTGAATGATTATATTTACATTGTGGAAAAGTTGAAGTTGCTTGTCCTCCCATGAGTCAACCCTAGGTTCAAATTTCAGCTCTATTTTATGGTACTTGAGTGACTTTTGGTAGGAGCCTTAAACACTTCCAGCCTCCTGTTTTGGGGAAAATAATTCTCAACTCAATGTCACTGAAAGAACTAAATATAATAACTCATGGGAAGCATTTACCATAGTTGGCTGCCACACATGAAGTAGCATTTAAACTGCAACTCCGAGCCATGTTTCCGATGTAATGGGCATTGGGCTTGCTCTTCAAGGATTGATCTGCTAGAATTTCTGTCAGACAAAATAAGTATGACTTGTTCCAGAAGAGAGTTCTGGTGAGCCCTTGGTTTAACTCAGTAGGATACTAGCAGGCATTCTTTGGTTTTGTTTCTGTTAAGTCCATCCAATAAGTGATGCATTTCTTCATTTATCAAACATTGCATTAACAAAATAATGCCTTTTCTATTTTATGTTGTATCATGGTCACAAAGATGGGTAAGTTATACTCAGATGAAAATATCCAATTGCTACCCAGAAACAAAAAGAAAACCACAGGGAAATACAGATAGTTGTCAAAAAGGAAGAAGGAGGACAGTAGCTTGGGATTTCCTCTAGCTTTGAAGAATATCTTGTAAAGTGGCTAAAATTAATATATATAGTATCAGATGTTGGTGAGAAAGTGAAGCAATTGTAACTCTCATTCATTGCTAATGGAGTATACATTGGCTTGACCACTTTGGAAAAATAGAAAAAAAAATCTATTACAGTTAAACCAACTTCTACATTAAGCCCCAGAAATTCCAGGCCTTAGTATACACCCAAGAGAAATTAAGAGTACACATCCTCCAAAAGATACATACAAGAATATTTACAGCAGCCACAGTCAAAATAGCTAAAAACTGTAAATGACCCAAATGTCCATTAACAGGGGAATGGATAAATAAGTTAGGTATATCTACGCAATGGACTGACATATAGATACATATGTATGTATCTATATATATACATACAACATAAAATTAGCAAATTACTGATATATGCACAACATGGATGAATCTCATAGCCATTACTCTGAGTGAAGTAAGCCAAGATTTTTGTTTTAATTATATGGTGTATTACTTTATTTATATGAAGTTCAAAAACAAGTTATTTATGATGATAGAAATTGAAATAACAGTTATTTCTGGCTAGGGGAGGGCATTGACTAAGAAGGTACATGAGAAATCTTGGATGACGATAATGCTCCATATCTTGATCTAGGTTACTGGGCTATATGCCCACATATACATGCATTAACTCATATACTTAAGATGTGTGCCCTTTACTATATGTGTGTTATGCATCTAGTACAAATAAATGAAGTGATAAAATGTAATGTCTTTTGGGTTCAGTCTGGGGAGGATCACGGAAGACAGTCTCAAGGGTCCTAGGGATGTGGGTGCATGTGATAAACACTGAGGCAGAGATGCCCCAACACCAAGAGATTAGAGACACACCTACTGGATCTCCCTATCCCAGTGAATGGACAGACGTCATTCTGCTCTGCTGGCTGCAGAACCAGCGCCAGGCTGGGAAGCACAACAATCCTTCAACGGCAAGCTAAATCTCCTAGCGTTCTCACAAGAGGCTACCTCACACTGGCCTCCCAATTTTGGCTTCTCATTCAGGCCTGGAGCACTTTCAGGACTGAACATCCACTCAAGCCAAATGACAAGAAGCGTAACCTGCTATTAGACTCTTGTCCCTCATGGAGAAGGGCTGCCTGCTGCTGCTGTGCATCCCCACTCGGGTCCTCTGGCAGTCCCTGGGGACAGGCCAAGGTCTAGTGGTTACCTCCTCCAGGCTGGCCTTAAAGAGAACTCAGGGATGTCTGGCCTGAACCCTGGAGACAGTGTCCTGAGCCAGAGACCTCTGATCTCCAGGCCAGTGGAGTCACCACACAGACATATTTATGAGCCATAGGCAAGAGAGCTGGCATTCCTGTGGCCATCTTTCTGCCCCTTTCTTTCCACATGACCCCACCCTTAACCAGATCCTCATGTCCTTAAATGGCTGTTGCCATTTGGCAAATTGGCAATTAAGAAAAATGAGCGCATTTATCATGGCCTGTGGTTGCCTATCCTGAATCCTTCAGGGCAGCATGCTTCCTGAATCCTCCTAGTTTGAATTTAGTAACATCGACAGAGAGAGAGCATCTTCTCCTAACCAGCTATAATTTCCTCCCCAGGGATCTACTTCTAGGATTAATATGCTGAGAAGGCTATGATTTTGTCAGTGAGAATCGTGTGTTTTCAAGGAGGAATGTAGCACCTTAAAGTCAGATTAGACTGTTTTAAGTCTTTTATCTTCCGACTTACTGGTTTTCTAAATATTGGCAAGCAACTTCACCTCTCTGAATCTCAGTCTCCTCATTTTTGAGATTGAGATAATATATGTGAAGTCCTTTACAGGCATTACAATGTTCCAATAAATAGAAGAAACTGAAATTATCATCCACACTTGCAATGGGGCCATTTTTCTTTTTTGGAATTTTCACATATTAAAATATGGGTCATTTACAAACTTTCCCCCTTTGTTCCCTAAATTGATGAATTCTCTGGTTCTTCTAATGGCGTAAGTCAAATAATCATCTTTCTCCACATCAGATTCTCACTCTTGTTCACATCTTTTGGACAGTCAGCCATGAAGGCCTGTTGGGCTTCCTGGTCCACTTCCCTTACTCCCCATCCCCGGGGTCATCAACCACACCCGTGCCCTTAGGCACCATGCTGGGATTACTAGCCTCCAGTTACACCTCCTCCTCCTCTACTGATATGACACAGTTTCCAGTCTCATATTCCCTAATCTTAACTTTCATGATAGCACTTTCTTATTCTATAGATACAACTTCATATTAATTTCTATCTTTCTACATCTATCTAATGACTGATGACCATTTCAGTCCTTCATTTTGGGATTGCCTTTTAACCTTTCTCCCTTCTATGCCCATCAGCAATCTTCCACTGACAAAATTATCATGAGCATTTTCTTGTGACTTTATGGCTACAGGTCACCAGTCCATGGATTGACACCTGAGCTAACTAAGATGAGTCAGTTAGAATCTTTCCAGAGACTCTGTAATTCATCAATTCAGAGAGTATAGATATGTCTAATGCTGTGCTGAATAAAGAAAACATAAGCCATTTTTATGCCATGTACATTTAGAAATACAGAAAATTGGTCTAGAATATGAAAGAAGAATACTGTTGACCCCTGAACAACAGGGATTTGAATCGTGCAGATTCACTTAAACACAGATTTTTTTTTTCAGTAAATATACTGGAAAAGATTTTTGGAGATTCGCAACAATTTGAAAAAAAATTTTCTTTTCTCCAGCTTACTTCACTGTAAGAACATATTACATAATTCATACAACATACAAAATATGTGTATATCAACTGTTTGTTATCAGTAAAGCTTCTCCTCAAGAGTAGAATATTAATAATTAAGTTTTTGGAGAGTAAAAAGTTATACATGGATTTCTGACTGCTTGGGGGGGGCGTTGGCACCCCTAAGTCCTACAATGCTGAATGGTCAGCTATAATATCAACATAAAAGCTGAGGAGAGGAGAGACAAAGAGAGAAAATGAATCCCTTATTCTGGTTCTTCCTGAGGTCTACATTTGTTACGTCATTGGTTTGTTTATGACAAATTCAGTTAGTTTTCAGATTTGTGACCCAGGGAGTCCCATCTATTTTAGGACTCATATATCAACTGTCATTGACTAAAATGATAATTAACCACATATCTTTTTCCAATAATATTTAAAAATGTAGAGGTGTTTCCTCAAATTTCCTAAAATGTTTGCAGCATATGGAAGGATATGATAGAAAAACTCTCTTCTCTCAAGATTTTTTTGACTTGAGCTTTCCAACTTACTTCCTATTTCTCTGACCCCCAGCCCAGCATCACCCCCTTCATTTCCATTTCCATTCTCTGGCTCTCCTTTTCCCACCCATCTTCCAAATATCAGTAATATTACAAAGAACTGCCCTTGGCCTTATTATCTTCTCTACTTGCCCATTCTCCCTTAGTGGTCTCCTAATTTCAGCTACCATTTTCATGTGATTGTGTCCTGATCTCTACATCTTAACATCTTTTACTGCTCCATTCTTACTACTGATTCCATCAAACATCTCTACCTGCCCCTTAATCTCAAAATACCCTAAACCAGTGGTTCTCAACTGGGGGTGATTTTGTCCTCTAGGGACTTTGGCAATATCTAGAGACATTTTTTGGTTGTCACAGTTGGGTGGAGGGAGTAGAGTAGTGAGCTCCAGTGATCAGAGGCCAGGGATGTTGATAACATTTAATATGCACAGAACAGCCCCATGCAACACAGAATTACCCGGCCAAGCATACCGAGATTGAGAAACATCACCCTACAGCAACATTACCATGCCCTCCCTGTATATACAACCTGCTCTAAGTCTGACCATTTCCCTGTGCCCTTTTTCCTGTTAGCTGTGCTTTCAACCTCTAAAAAACCCAGGCCATAAACTTCAGTAGATCTTGGGCAACTATTTGAAGGAGATTTATAAAGTATGGAAAAAAAACCCAATTAAATATCACTTCTAAAATACTTCTCATATTAGGAAATTTGGATAGTATTAACCTTCAGTTGAATTTTTTAACATTCAGACATGAATAAATTTAAATGCATAGGATAATAAATTATTTAATTTCAAAGAAGTTATTTTTTGCCAAATAGGTTCTGGTTAGATCAGCCACTCTTCAGAGACAAACATAAATATCAGAGCTTCTCAGGAACACTCATGAATTGCTGTAATTTCCCTGAATATTAAACTAAGGGAAACACAGAACAACTTCTGATGAAGGTGGCAAACCTGGTTTGCCCAGAGCTGGGAATGAGGCTGGCTATGAACCTTTAGGAACATTTTCATATGTGTTTTTAAAGGACAGTCGAAGGCAGATGCAAAGAAGATGATTTATATTGCCCAGTAGATAAAGATTTTGCCTTTTGTATCTTTTTTGGTGAAATGACTATTCAAATGTTTTGGCTCGTTTAAAAATTTGGACTTTATAAAAATGAAAATACTTTTTTCCTCAAAAGACACCATTAAGAAAATGAAAATATAAGTCAAAGACTGGGACCAAATATGTTCATATCATATATCTGCTAAAGGACTTGGATCTAGAATACATAAAGAATTTTACAATTCAGTAAGAAGACAAACAATCCAATTTTAAAATGAAAAAACATTTGAATAGACATTCTACCAAAAAAAAAAAAGGCTAATAAACACTTGAAAGGTGTTCAACATTATTAGACTTTAAGGAAATGCCACTTTACACCCATTAAAATGGCTATAATCCAAAAGACTGACAACAAATGGTGAAGGTATGGAGAAACTAGAACTCTTGTGTCTTTCTGGTGGAATTATAAAATGATACAGCCATTTTGGAAAACAGTTTGGAAGTTTCCTAAAACACTAAAATAATACATACTTAACCTTACAACTCAGTAATTCCACTTCTAGATACACATCCAAGAGAAATGAACACATCACACAAAGGCTTCTAAGTGAATATATGTAACAGTATTATTCATAATAGCCAAAAAGTGAAAATAATCCTAGCATCCATGAACTATAATAGACAAAATGTGACATACCCCTACAATAGAATACTACACAGCAATGAAAAACAAACTATTGATACATACTACAACATGGATAAAGCTCAAATCATTATGTTAAGCAAAAGAAGTCAGATGAAAAAGCTGCATGTTGTATGATTTCAGTTATAAGAAATTTCTAGAACAAATCTATGAGAAAGAAAATCAATGTTTGCTTGGGACTGAAGTTTTCAGTGAGGAGTAACAAAAAATGGACAAAAAAGGATTTTTTTTTATGACAATAACCTAAATATTGGATTTGGTGGTGATCATGCAACTGTATAAATTTATTAAAAATCATTGAACTAAAGACTTAAAATGGCTGATTTTTATGGTATATAAATTATACCTCAATACAATTTGTTTGTATTTTAAGCAGTAACTAAATGGTATCCAGAACCCCAATCAGGATCTGGTTAAAACAGCTAGAGATGGAGTTGTTTTCCTCTAGAAACAATTCAGAATAATGTTGTTCCTTCCTATTAAGCAACATGTTTGATTTCTTTTCAGCATGTGGCCAACTGATCAACTGGTTATTTTCTTTCCCTCTGCATGCTCTAGTTGTTCTTGTGACTTAATATCTTCATTGTATCCCCTCAATTAGGCATTTGCTATTTTTTTAGATCCATGTCTTCAATTGGCTATGCTCAGTTTGAATTTTGTTCTTAACTGTTAGAATTTATTAAGACCACCACATTTTAAACGTCTTACAGTTTATGTGTATGAATAGAAGAAGCACATTCTTGGCTCCCTTTTACAAATTCATGATTAAATAGACTATGAAAGAGAAGGCCAATAATTGATTCTCAGAGACGCCAATTGCTTTATTCTCCCCAATAATGAGCCCCTACCCAGAGGGAATCAGCCAGTGTTAAACCTCGTAATGACAAACAGAAATGTGCAGTATCGTTATCACTAAGCCAACACCATTAAAGGCCAGTATTTATTGACACTTCAGGTGACTGGATGAGGCCTCTCCAGGCTGAGCTAATGAGGAGAACTTCTCCATTACCCCTTATCAAGACTTGGCAGCATCTACAGCTACCCAGTGAAGGTGGAAATTACTGGGCAAGCATTGACATTAGCCAGATGCTGGCCTTCAGTCATAATGCATGAACTCACAAACAGAATTTTAGACTCAGAAATACAGCTGATGGAGGTTTTTGTTTTAGTCTGCTGTTTGCAAAAGCCTGTGCCCTCCAACATTTTGATGTTTTCCACGGTCAAGTGCAGAAATGATTGTTTTCATGGATCTCTCTCCTGCCATGTGTCTTAGGGGGGAAAAAAAACAGAGCATGTCATTCAGAGTCTTCTTGGTTTTTGTATTTCTTAGAATCCCACAACAGTTTTTATTTACTGATGGGATCTATTTACTTAACTCCAATCATCTATAGATCATCTTTATAAATTTGCCATTTCTACATACTACCAGCACCATTACAATTAATTACTTTTTCCTTGAAATCACCTCAAATTTAATTATTTCTTCATAAAGGAAATGCAATCTTACTACCATTAATGAAAGATAAAACTACAACACATTAAACTAAACATGTAACTATTCATTGCTTTCTGCCAACCCTATGTGCTTTCTAACCTTCTGTATTAAGAGAATGCTTCTATATAAACAGAAGCATGTTTTGTTTTGTTTTGTTTTGTTTTGTTTTGCCCTAGAGTAGCAATGGGTTCAGACAGAAAACTGCATTTCCCGATCTCTTTTGTGGTTAGGTTGGCCAAGAATATGACTCTGGCTAACAAGATATATGAAAAATTGCTCAAGGGGGTTTCTGGGGAACCTAGAACAGGGTGAGACAGCTAGCATGTGCCTCTGCCTGTCCTCTTTTTCCTGCTCTGAACATGGGGGGTATAATGTTAGAAATGAAGTTGCCATCTTGGGTTAATGAGGCGCTGACTGTGAGGTTGAAGCTGCACTCAAATGATGGCTAAGCAGAGATCTAGGCAGAGCAGGGCCTCTGGTTATTGTGCAAGAAGAAATTAACTTATCTAAGCAACTTTTAAATCATGTTTAATCTTATGAAAAGCCAGTGCAGTCCTAACTGAGATTTTTATTGTTATTCTACTTAAACTAATCTCATGTACCACCACTGGTTTGGGCATAGTACTTTGGTAAACTCTCTGCTAAGTGAATGCAGTGTGTGTAACTGTCTTTCCTAAAGACAAAGGTCATTTTTATGTTTTCTCTATCTCCCTCGGCCAGAGCTAGGTTTGTAGGGGCCCAAAGTAGCATCTCTCCCATCTGAAGATGTATTATTTGTGAGCAGCTCTTGCACTCTCTGTGTCACTGAAGATTTAATCGGTTAGGTAATGAATTCAGATGTGTTCAAATATATATGTACAGCATTAAAGAGCCATGTCCTTGTTTCCTAATGCTGCTTTTCTGCACGGGAATGTAGGCATGAAGATGATGCCATTGGTTTCTTAACTCCTCGCTTACTTTTAGAATAGGGAGTTCAGCACCAGCAAGCAGAAAGAGCGGTGATCTATTCGGTGAAAGGCTCTGAACACACAATCTTTATTTTATCTTACTATGGACACCTAAGCATGTAAAGTTCTTACTCAGTGGCAGGACAGAAATTATTTAAAAGATATAATAAGTAATGATAATTCATTGAACTTGTTCTGTGTACTAAGTATATACTCATATTTAATTTTAAAGCAACCCTATGATGCAACTATTATCATTATTATTATGATGTCTATTTTATATTGGAGGAACTTGAGTCTTAGAGAAGTCAAATCCTTTGCCCAAGATCACATAGTGAGTAGCGGGAACAAGAAACAAAATCCCTCTCTGTGAGCCTAAAGCCAGAGCTTTCAAGTGTGGCTACCACGATGGATTTGAGTATAAAAATACCCTGACATCTTTGGACGTTGGCTAACTTTTATGAATTATTTATATTTAAATGATTATAAAATATTGATGTATATTCATATCTTATATTAATTCAATGCAACTCTTAATAAACCTTAATAACATAAACCAACTAACTTACTGACCTTGGGTAAGTTATTTATTTATATTTATTTATATTTAATCAACGCATATGGCCTTAACTATGTGCCAGGCACAGTGCTTAGAACTCTACAAATATTACCCATTTAATTCAGATTTCAACTCAGTGAACTAAGTATTCCATTTACAAGAGAGGAAACTCAAACATAGACAGTTACCTCGCCAAAATTCATACAGCTTGTAACAGACTAGATATCAATGCCCTCATCTGCAAAATAAGATACTCACAGCAGATAATCTCGAGGCTTTTGTCACCTCTGGCAGCCTATGAACCGTGAATCTTGAATTTCTGGTTTTATTAATGATTGATAAATTGATTGATTGGTTGATCAGAGAAGAAATATGCTGCTACAGAGTATAACTGGCTTTAATAACCCTTCCACCATGAATACTTCTCCCGGTTCAGAAAGAGGCAGCCCTTTCCTTATGTGTTCCTATAAGTTCAGCTTGTAAACCAGAAGGGGATAGCTGGTAAATAAGTTAAAATCATTACTTCCCAAAGATAGACCTGCGACAAAATGGTTTCTCCGCAAATACTTGAGAATTCCCTTCTAGATGACATTTGGGGTGTCTTTGTGACAGGCTGGCAAGTATCCCCAAGATCAATCACAACTTTCAGGTCTCATAGAAGACAAGACACAATGACAGAAGTCGGATGGCCTGACAATACATTGACCGTAACCTGAACTAGAACCTGGCCCTTGGTCAGCTTTGGGAATTCAAATGTTGGGGCTTTGAGCGCATATTTTTAGGAAGATTGGCAGTTTCTTGTATGTGGGAAGTCAGTAATCATTGCTGAAAGAGTGCTATAAATTAATTTCCTAGGGTACTCCTAATGTGTACTTAACAGCCCTCATACGTACTTCTGGGTGGTAGAATGATATCTTACGGGGTAAACAGTTTTGTTAGTTATTAGTGATGTCTGCTTAGATCCTTGGAGCTCTAACCACCTATGAGCTTCACTAGCAGGCCCAGTATGTTCCGCTGTATGAATTCACTCTGCCCAGGTTATTTCAGCAATGATTGTGAAAGGTGGTGTCGGTTCTCTACCTCGCTCCCCTTTACTGGACTGGGGCCCTTATCTGTTATCTACAGGAAGTGCTGGCTTCTAATGACTCACACTTACACCCTCTTCTGGAGAGTCTTCCTTGGCTGATGGGGGCTGCCTTGTCCAGATGACTGGGAAGTTATCCTTTCCCTGGAGGTACCCCATTGCCAGTGGGGTGTACAACAGTCAAACAGTGCCTTTGTGGGAACAGGGGAGGCACAGTAGTGCAATTCAGACCCCAGAACACTGTGGGATCAGCATAAGGTGAGACTCCTAAACCCTGTCTTGTCTGTCCTGTTCTTTCACTGCCTGACAGGTTTCTCTTGAAAGTAGTCAAATTAAATAGGTTTTAATTGGAAGCTACTTGCAACTCAAAAACACTCACACAAAGTTCTGAACCTATCCAGGCAAGAGGACTAAGCCAAAGTTCAAAGAATTCCTGTCTTTAACTGCTGAGCGCCTCCCCCTCTGCCCCCTCTCTCCCCACCCTGTTTTTGGCTTACATGTGCCCATCTGAAATGGCAGAGCTCTGCTTCCTGACTGAACATCTTCATCTTTCTTTTCCTTCATATCCTTTTTAAACAATAGAAACTCCTTTCATTGAACAAAACTAAGCAACACTGTTGCTCCTGCAGGAGGAAGAAGGATGGAAGTACCATCCCTGAAAGGGGAAGAGCCTGTATTCCTTGGAGAACCAATGGCCAATACAGATGATGTTTAATGATATTTAATTCAACCAGAAGCACACACAAGAAAAGAATCCACACTACTTCACGGCAAGGGTCAACTCCAGAATAAGGAAATTAAATAGGTTTTAATTGGAAGCTACTTGCAACATTTGAGAAAGAAGGTGGAACTGAAGCGAAATTCACTTCTATGATGGAAAATACATTTTCCCAGATATCCCGGAACATGATACTCATAATTCTTAAAGAACCCATAAATACATGGTCCAAAGGGAAATGACCCAAGTGTGTTAATTTAAATACTGACCAAGAGGCTTCCTGCCTCTAACCATCCTGAAATCTAAAGATTTGGAACATTTGACTGAACCAATTTAATTCAAATGTCTTGCTGCTGTTTGGACATGAAATTTGTTTCCTATCATCTGTGAGCTTCGCACCACACTTTATTTTATAAGAGAAGCAGAGTGCATTAGCAGTTAGTCTGTTTTAAGTGGAAACAGAATATGAAATAAAAAGAAGCTCATGGAAGGTATTTACCATGTATGTCTAAATGAAAGTAAGTTTCACCCACAAAAAATCAAGGAAAGGATTTAATGTGCTGATGTCCTAAATTTACTTTTTAATACAATCAACTACAATTTGCCTATATGTGATTTTTCAATTCAGATAATAATTCCACGGACAAAGTTCTCTCCCCTAGAAACTGGCAAAGTAAAAAGCAAATCATATTACAAATAAACTTAATTCTGATCATTTTCAACAAATATTTACCAAGGCTAAGAGGATATTTTTTAAAATGACAACAAATGGTAAACAGATACAAAGAGTAGATGAGATAAGAAGTACATTCCACGTTCTGCTGGAGAATATGAAGATGTCATAGAGGAAGCAATAGATGGTGCAGGCCATTCAGAATACATAGGCTTTATGTAGGGATAAACAGACAGGACAAGGAAGATAGACAAGAAAGGGCCATATGTTCACAGGAAGGGAAGTATAGGTAAAGTTCAAGGACGAGGAAAAAGTTTATCTGGCACTTGGGATGCGGTATACAGGAGTGTGGAGAGATCATCTTGAAAGTATGTTGGAGCTACAGAAAGAGAATTACGGGATTTAGTGGTTCAGCAAACATCAGAATTGGGGTGTGTGTGCATGCTGCATTAGAATGAGGAGACCGTAAAGGTTGAACACCAGACACAGCGAGACAGCAATGATCTAAAGTGAGAAAAGAAGGCATTAAACAAAGGAGACAGTGAAAGTCAAGGGAAACAGTACTAAATAGAGATGAAAAGATCAACACTGCCAGGTACTACAGAAAAATGGGGAAGGTGAAGGTCAACACAAAGTGATTGGATTTGGCGAATAGGAAGTCATTTGGTCAACCAAGAGCCAGTTCTTATTCTATATTGTCACAGTTTGGGCTCCTCCAAAAGCCAACCTCAATTCCAGGGCCTGAGTGGTGGTGGTTCATTTGGAAGGTGAATTCCTGGAAGCACAGAGAGGGAATGGGGACAGTAAAGCAGGGATATGAGAAGAGTTGATAAAAGGTACATCAGTGGGCAAGTGGTTGCTCTGGGGGGGATCTGCAGAATGTATCTAAAATTGCCCCATGGAGGAAGGAGTAAATCTGAAGTTTATCCAGTGACTTCAAACCCTGACTGGTTGGGTCTTGTCCCTTATGGGCATTAAATCCTCTCTACTATTGACGGTCCTGCCTGGGTAGAGGAACCAGCTATGGCCTTTCTCAGGTAAAGAAGCAGAGAAATTCAAACACTTGAATTATGCAAGGATTCACCCACTGAAGCCTAGGATAAACTTAGAAGTAGGCAAAGGGATTTGGAGGAGTATAAACAGCAACTGCTCCAAGGGACAGCCATCTTCAAGGTCACCTCATAGTCTAACACAGCTGCTGGAACTCAGCCATCACATCTGCTTTGTGGGCAGCAGGACACAAAAAGGAGCCACTTTTAGAAGAGCCCTATTCATTTAATCAACTTTCATATAAATATCACATAATGTCCAATTCACCAAGAGATGAAAAGTGCCATAAACAGTCAGAAATTCTCAGACCTTAGTTTTGGGCTTCATCAAAGCAGCAGGTGGCCCAAGCAATGGATACTGTAGGTTATTTTACATATTTAATTCTTCAAAATAGTAGGCAAATGCATTACATGGAAACTTTTTAGAACAGAATTTCTTCATTTCTCACCATATACTCATTCATGCACAAACCTATATCACTGTCCTCTGGCCTGAGGCCTGAAATTATTAAATTTATTGAATATTATGAATTTACTAGTTAATTCATATTATTTTAAAAAATACCTTCCATGACACTAGAAATGGCTCTCCAGAAGCAAAGGACTTGGACTCAGTAAGCTACGGTTAGACCCTCCACTGTCTTGACTACCAGCAACTAAGCACTGACAAGCCATTTTCCCTCTCAAGCCCCAGGTCCCTCATCTTTAACAGCAGAATAATCCTATTGCAAGAGTTATTTGAGGGGAAGGAATATTTGAAAAGCTTCTGCATAGCTCTTAGGATAGTAGATGAGCAGAACACGAACTTTAATCTGAATCCCTTCTCTTATGTTCAGGACTACAGAGGATTCTGGCTTGATCTTGGGCTCTTGGTATGGATGAATACCCATTATACTGTGAGGAAACCCTTGAAAACTCCTGCACGTCTGTCTCTCAGACCCTTGCACATCTGGCCTTGTCTTTCCCCAGAATGCAAAGGAGGCCTCCAAGTGACAGACTGCAGAGGGAGCATTTCTGAATGGTTCTTCCAAGCACAATGAATAAATTCCACCTCCATGCATATCCTGAGAATTAGCAGAGAGCACATACATATTTCGGAGTTACTTCTTAATATGATTATAGTTCATTTAGCTAGCAATTATAGTAATGGAAAGATTGGCAACCAGTGAAAATAAGTTTTAAAGGAATTGATGGCCTGGGCTGCTAAAAATTCATTTTTTCCAGCTCTAGTAGTAGACATGGTGGGTTTGTAACCCAACATGGGGAGTGGAGGGTGGGGGAGACTGGGCACTCCCACTGAGGTAGGTTGACCTCTCATTGTGCCATTTTAAACATTGGCAAGTACTTCTGAAAGTCTTCACTTCCTGTTGCTTTTATCTATAGCAGACAAGAGATCTGAATGCTTTGGTTTTAAGAAATTAATGTGAAGAAACAAATGTGTACAGAGCACTAGGAAGTGACTGACTTGGGTGGGAAGGGCTCTAGAGTATCGGTGAGCTCCATATCACTGTGGATGCCCAAATACCCAAATAACTTCACTAAACTTCATGTAAGCCTTTGAAGCCAATTACCTCAAACCATATCTCATTCTCTTAAATTAAAATCTATGCCTGTTTCATCTTCTCTTAAATACTTTTGCTCAGATATCTAAATTCAAATGGCATCTAGCTAGAAGACCTCAATACATTCATTATTTTTGTTCCTTACTAACAGTCACAAACAGAATGATTTTAAACAAACCACGAAGACTAAAAACAAAAACCAAAAAACGAGAAGATAAAATAGTGTCATAAAAACTGAACAGTGAGTGGCATTTGTAAGTAGGCATGTCTGGAAGAAAAAGAGAGAGAAAGGGAGGGACGATGGGAGAGTGGGAGGGTATAAGGGAGGGAGGGATGAAAGAAGGAAGAAAAGCATACCAGCTGCTTGGTACTTTCTCCCTGCTCTGTCTCCTGTCCAGAGACTCAGCAACTTAACAAATTAAAAAGATCCAGCAGCAGATGTATTTCTCTATAGATTTTAAATCTGCACTGACAGGAAGTAAATATTTTAATAGATCCTGAAGAACATGGAATCAGTGAAATGGAAAGTATGCTTGAGATGTTCTCCTAAACTGTGGAAGAAAAGGACATATGAAACTGATAAAAGATTAACTGACAGACACTTGAATAAGAATACCAGAAATTGACTGACAATTGCTTTTCTTGAAGGATACGGTGAAACAAAGAAAAGAAGCAACAATCAAAATGTGTCAGAAGACGACAGAAAAAGACACAAAGACACAGAGAGAAAGAGAAGGAAGTCCTTCCCTACATTGAAAATAAAGTCAGGGGCTGCAGATAAAAACACAGTCATAACTTCTTATATTTCAAATAGTTGAAATATAAGGAAAAGAAAGAATAATTTTTCCAGTCACTGAGGCAGAAAAACATATTCATACTTCACTGAATATTTCACTGTGCATCATACTTCACTGTTGCAACTTTGGTCTGTCACCAGCTTAAACAGTTCCTCTATAATATGATCACAGTAAGCTTCCTACGTGTGAATTTGACCATGCAGCTCTCTTAGAACTTTTTACTGATTCTCGCAGTCCATTTGGTGAGTCTCTGATCTCTGAGCAAGATGTGGGCTATACCTCTCTGCTGTCTTGTGTCCTCACTGTCTTGAGCACCCTGGAAAAACCATGCTGTTCCAACCTCACGCAGATGTCCTTCCCACCTTTCTATGCCCTCCTCCTCTTACTTTTCATCCCCAACTCCTTTCATTTTCCAGCTCCTCCATAGAGCCACCCCTGCACTCCCTCTTCAAGTAAGGATACATCTCTGTATCCTATGCTAAAATATAACTAGAACGTAACTATTGTTATAATTCTTATATTATGTTGAATCTTTCCATGCTTGCCCCATGCAGTTTCTCCCACCAGATTATGGATGCCCTCAGAGTTGAGGATGTGTTTCAACACTGAACATGGTCTCTAGTCCAGATATCATGTTACCTAGGGGCAGAGCTATGCTTGTTGACCTGAATCATGGGAAATAATGGGGCCATATAGGAAGTAGAGAAAGAGAACTCAGAATGAGAGAGGCTGTGCTGGGTAAGGTGAGGACTTGACCACTTCACTTGGTCATGGGAAGGCCAACTGTCTTTCCTGGGACTCCAGCAATTTCAGAACTTCTTGGTCAGTAGTTTCAAGTTAGTCCCTTAATCTCTAGTTTTGCAAACCATTTAGAAAGAAAAAAATCAGAAACAAGGCCCTTTGTTTCCATTTTGATCATATTATGTTATCACCATTATAGAACAGAGAGACCCATATTGGATTATTGCAAGTGGAAAGACCCAGTGCCTGGGTGATTTCTAAGAAGGCTTCTGTTTCTGGAGCCTCACTGGAGCAGAAGAGGCTAGTGAGGAGAGAAGAATAAGATCAAGTAGAATGGTAATGAGGGGTCAGATCACAGGGACCTGCAGTCCATTAATGGCTTTAGCTTTTATTTTGCATGAGATACAAAGCCATTGAAAAATTCTGAGCAATAGAGTGATAAGATTTGCTAACAGTTTATCAGGATCTCTCTGGCTCTCTTAGGTAAGGACAAAGTGGGAGACAGATCAGTTAGAAAGTTTCTGCAGTTATCCAGGTAAGAGATGATAAGGGGCCGTGGTGGCGGCAAAGGGGAAAAGTGAAGTGGTTGTATTATGGATATATGTTAACTGCAGAACCACAGGATTTCCTGGTAGACTGCATGAGAGTTGGTACTTAAAGGAAGATCAGCTGTGGGAGACAAGGAGGCACTGAGCAAAGAAGAGCAGACATAATGACATGATGGCAGTTCAGTCATTCTAAGAATTCTACTCAAAAGAACAGAGACAGAGGCTGGTATGGCTTCACAGGCTCTGGAACTGGCAAAACCAAAGAGCCAGTGAGACAGCTGAAACAGGAGAGACCTTCCTCTATGTCTCAGTCTCCAATCCCTGACGCTACGCTGGGGAAGCTGCACCAGTGGTGCGACTGTTATCCAGTGTGTCAGGAAAGGGTCACCCCGAGGAGACAGTGGGAAGAGGGGTATGGCTGACACACACCACAGCATCTTGCAAATGTCTAATACTTTTATCTTTAAACAACAAGAAACAAAATTACTATTTCCAAGACTCAGAATACATTGGTAAAGAGATCCTGATAAACTGGCCCACGTTCGCCAACTGACACAAGAGTAACCCGGTAGCCATAGCTGATGAGCGCTGAGGAGCAGAGGGGCTGAGTCAAGGCTAGGACCTTTATTCAGCCAGGTCTCTAGCCCCTTAATCCTGATGTCCCTCAGTAGCGTTAGGTACAAATAGCTGAATTCGGGCCCCAAGCCATCTTTGTTCTCTCCTGGTCCCAGGCAATGCAGTCCATCTTCCTCACAGTCCTCCTCCAGGCCCGCCCGCAACTTCAAGGCAACTGACCAGAGTTCCTTACCAGTTTCCTCTCCTTCAGATGCAAGTTCAATGCTGTGAATTCAGAGAACTATATCCACTCCATATATCTCCTCCCGTCCTCGGCCAGTGCATCTTACTCTCAAGTGGGAATACTCTCTTGTTTGCTCTTTAGAACTTCACTCCTCTGGGAAATCCTAGGTCAACTCAAACATGAGAGACAAATTTAGATTGGTATGGACTTAGCCATCATTTCTGGGGACAAGTTTAATATTCTCAATTGTCTGACTTTGTGTTGTACAAACCTTATTATGATAAAGCCTCTCAGGTCTGACTAGGCAACTCAGAAAAAAAAATCTATATATAATATAGATATATTAGGATGAAATATATCTATATATTAATATAAATATATAAATATATATACATATACATTATATATAACAATGTGTGTATATACGTATACACATATATAATTTACTAGTTATATTACACTATCACTGAGGTAACCTGTTTCAAATCGAAACATGAAGCAAACATGAAACCGTGTTCATTATAACATGATATAACTAAAAAGACAATGGGTTTTAGATTTTTTATTGTTTTTCATAACAATATTGACATTTGCCTCATGCAAGTGCTGGATCACTTTATCATCTCTAGAAAACTTTATTTTACTTCCACTACAGATCCACAGCCTTGATGATATGATGTACATTTTACAGATGACGATGCTGAAGACTGGTCAAAATTGTGTGTTAGCACTGAAATCAAACCTAGATCTGTGTAAAGCCATATCCTGAAATCTTAAAAGAATTCACTGCATGTTGTTATCTTAAAGTAAGTATATTCTCTTGGGCTGGAGCATCAGTATGGCCCAGTTATAATTGCATTTATTTCCAGACTGAATGTATTTAAATTTGAAACTCTTCACAAAGGAGCAGCTCAGAGTTGGTCTAAATCTTTGATAAACTGTCTTTGAATGTGGTCCAAAAGACAAAGAATCTGAAAAACCCCTTTCTTTCCAAAGACAGGAAGTGGTCCTTCTTTGGAAAAGAAGGTTCTTCTTTTATAGAACTATTTGTCTCAGCAACCAGAACTCTTTGATTGCAACATGCAATGGACCAGTTGCTACTGGTCTTTTTAAGAGATGAAAATGAGGAATAGGTTATACATTTTACTAAAGAACATATTTCCAAATACTGCAGCCTCATTAAGAAAACTACTTTGACAAAGAGATAAATAATATATTGTTAAGGAGTCAGATTTCTGCTGCAGAAGATTGATTTTGCATTGAAGTGTTGGTCCAGATGATTTTAGTGAACTTTCTTGTTTATCCATTTATCCAAAGTTGGGATTTGAAGATTGTGTCCTGGTGGTGTAAAATGCCTTGAAGATGGAGCTCATGTGCAGAGGCTGTCCTTCAGGCTGCTAACACACAGCAGCCATGGCCATGTATCAGCAGGGTAAAGACTTTTTAAATCCTGCTGATACCTTGCGGAGTGAAATGCTTGTTCTTAAAATCCCTAGTAAGAAGCTCAATGGCCAAGCACCAAACCACAGATCACTCTATCCCACTCTTAGTGTTGAAAAGAGAATGCTCTTTGAAATAAATTGGAAAAAGGAAGGAAACTGATTATTTGGCCCCACCCTCATCAGAGAGATTACCAGAAAGACATTTTAGCTTAGACATGGAGCTGTGCCAACACTCATTCATTCATTTAGCAAATATTATGAAACCTATTTTACCAAATGCTAATTCCTTATATATCCTGGGTTTATGGGGATTCTTTCTGAGCAAACTTCTTGACGAATATATCTATAATCATTGTCTATGACCTGTAATCCATTCCTCAACCCCCACTGATTTGGCTTTTGTTATCACAATGAAAACCTAGCTTCATGATTTGTACTTGCTACCACAACACCTCACTGCTCCTTGGTAAATATAACCCTGATTTTGAGTGGGAAAGATAGGCACCTAAAATTAAACAACTACATTTCCCATCCTTCATTGCATGTATTTCTGGCCAATGAGAGGTTAGCAGTAGTTTTTGCCTGGGATGTCTGGAAAGGCTGTATAAAGTCAGCTGACACCACTGACAGTGTTCCACTGTGTTCTTCTAAACTTACCCCACCTTTGGGTCTTTAGCAACCATCCTGGGCAACAAGGTAACAAGACACCTAACTATGATAAATAACAATGAAGAAAGACAGGATCCTTTGCCCCTGACCTATAAGGCTAGAAAAGGCAAAATTATTTTAAATGAAAACAGAGTCACCAGTTGTTACCTGGATCTTACATACAGTAAATTTGAGTGCAAAAGGAATATGAGGAAACTTTTTGTGTTCATAGAAAACTTCTGTTATCTTAATTGTGGTGTTGGTTATTGGGGTGTATACATTTGACAAAATTCATATACTTAAGATGGCTGCATTCTATGTAAATTACACCCCAATATAATTTATAAATGACAAACTTCACAGGAAATATTGTACTTCATTTTTCAATATTAGAACTTTTCTTCTTAATTTAGGGCAAGAAAAGAATGGCCACTGTCATCTCTATGTACTATAATATTGGAGATCTTTTCTGTGGTAAGAAAAAGTAAATGAGGCCTAGGGGATCTAAAGGAAGAAATAAAATAGTATTATTCACAGACTTGATGATTTATTTGTTAAATTCAAATAGGCAGTAGTATTAGGTACACTGATTGTTGTTTTCTATAGTTTTCAATGTGTTTATAATACTAATTAAAACAAAAAATGGTAATAAAAGATTACAAAATATTTAGTATCAGGAAATAGATTGCTATTTATTGCATTAAGAGATAATAGTTAAGAAATTATGTGGACATTTTGACATC
Source organism: Manis javanica (assembly GCF_040802235.1). NCBI lineage: Eukaryota > Metazoa > Chordata > Mammalia > Pholidota > Manidae > Manis > Manis javanica. Next base: position 17,874,273 of record NC_133160.1, on the reverse strand, counting down.
TGATAAAAAAAATCACTTGATAAAGTGTAGAACCTACTCCTGAAAAAATACAAAAACAAAAATCAATCAAGCAAAATATACTTTAATAAAACAGAAATATATAAAAACCCTTAACTTATTCAAAGACATCATTTGAAAGTCAGTAGCACTCACCATATAATTTGAAATTTGTCACCCACTGCTATTAAAGTAAATTGTTACACAAGATATTTTGCAATCCTAAACCATGCAATGAAATAATAAAAATAATTAAAAATATAAATATGTGTAGTGAAGGTGTGACTCTAATTCTTTTGGGAAATAAATAAATTTTCTTGGATGAATCCAAGGAAATCAATCTCAGATATCTTAAAACTAAAAATTGTAGAAACCATTTGATATTATGTAATTACATGAAAGCCAATTGTTTTCTGATATCCAAGTATTAACCAATGAGAAATTTCAAATAGAAAAAAAAAATCCCATTTACAAGGAACCAACAACATATAGGTCTGATAGAGTGGAAATAAACTATAAAATACTTGAAAATAATAGAAAGCACAAATGCTCAAGATCAAAGAAAAATATTTAATTGTTCATGATTATATTCCCAATGTTTGTAATATATTAGGTTCTCAATGAATAGCTGATGAAAGAATCAATGAATGAAAAAGAAACACTTGAATATATGTAAAGATTTAATTGGTCTTCCATTGGAAGACCCAATATTAAATGACAAATATTATCTTCAAACTCATGTATAAATTCAATGCAATGAGATTACATTTCAATGTGTGAACCATATATAACTTTACAGCAAAGGAACATTTAAAGTCTGTTGACAATGTATTAATATTTTAGTTAACCACTTGGGAAAAATGGCTTAGTTAAACATCACCAATTGAAAACAATGTTGTCTGGGATCTCTATTTTTTATATTCATAACATGTTTATGATATTAATGATTTAATACTAATGAAAAATGTATTTTTGTCACTTTTTTTGTTAATTAATTAAATAGAATTCTGACAAAAAAAAATAATTTCCCAAAATAATTGAGATGCTTGGTGTCATTTTCTTTTTTCTTTGTTTTAATAGGAAAGCCTATAGTGTTTCAACCTTGACTAGGTTGGCCATTGACATAAGAAAACCTTATTTTAGATTGTTAATTATTTTTCAATTCCCGTTTTACTAGTAGTACTTATTTTGTTATTGTTTAACACTAAATAATGGATTTTTCTCTTTTCATCATATGCCTTTTGACATCTCCTAACAGGATCTTTTTCTTTCTTCTATTTTCAGAAACCAAAGTGTCATTGTTTCCTGTTTTCTCTCAGTGTTTAAAGCAGAATTATATCAGCTTCATTAAATTAATTTGAGAGCTCATCTTGTATGGTTGAAAAGTTTATGTAATTTAGAAATTATCTGTTCTTTCAAGTTTAAAATTCTCTAAAGAAAAAGAAAAGCAGCAGTGATTATACTAAAACCAGGTACAATGGAATTAAGGCAATAAAAACATTAAAGAGAGAAAATGTCTGTTTCATAAAAACAAAAAACATAATTCACAGTGATGATATGATAGTTATGAAATTTTATGTGCCAAATAATATATTATCAAACTAGATAAAGCAAAACTTTTAAGCAATAAAATGAGATGATGGGAAGTAAAATTACACTAACAACCTTAAACACAATATTCTGTTTATAAAAAAATGTCAAGTGGTGAAAAGAATTTCACATATAAGAATACTTCTAACATCACTATAAGTGATAAATTTAAAAGGTACAAAAGGAGGGTCCTAAAATCATTATAATAAATCTATAATATAAGATACTATGCAGTCTTTTCAAATCTTATTCTAAATAACATTTAGAGATATCAAAATGTTATTGTAATATAATTTAATTACAGTCCCTGAAAGATTTTAATACTATAGAAAACTATGAATGAAATGAACAGTATAAAACCATCCCGAAATGTTAAATATAACCCTTTTTAACTAGGTTTCATTCTTACATGAATGGAGTACCACACACACACACACACACACACACACACACAAATACACACGCTCTCTGTACCAGCTTTCTTTTTTATTTCTCTCCATTCTGACAAGTAATCACTATTATAAATTTCATGTACAACTTTTAAAATCCACTTTATATACTCAAATGTGAATGTAACTCTAATAACTCACAGTGTTTTTTTGTAGACTTTATGTCAATGTAACATACTATAATAGTATCAACTATTAATTTTTCATTTAAAAAATCACATTCCTGGTGTCCAGTCACTGGAATACCGTTCTAACTTAGTTCTAGAGTATAGATGACACACTTTTAAATATCTGTGCTTTTGCTCTACACCACACTAAAACTGCAACATTTTATTATTTTCTATTAAAAGTTGTCCTTGCATATATCTGATGTGATTGTGTTCCAAAATTTTCTGAGATAACTACTTAGCCATAAAACAAGGTTCTAAGGGATCTCTGTGTAAGGCTGGGGGCACTGATGGGAGGAGCAAGCACATTGGACACTGATGACGTGCCAAAGTCCCCGGCTGCTGCCCCCTCCCAACCGGAAAAATGTGCCTTGGGCTAGCCAATCCTCTCCCCGCTGTAAATCTAAGCTCTGCCTCCCCCTACCTTCTTTAAAAACTCGCTGTCTGTCTACTTACATGCGACTTCCCCAGTCTCCATTTCCATAGACTAGGGAACCTCGCCCGGGGGCATTCAAATAAACTGCCTAACCCTTTGTCGCCTCTCTTCGCCTGCTTATTTCGGCTAAAATTTATCTTACACTCTGTTTTCAGTTTTCTACATACTGCCAACTTGCTTTCCAGAATGGTTGTACCAGCTCACACAGCAAAGTATGAAAGCTCTCTTCCCTCACAGCCTGGTTACATCTGGGTAGTGACACTTCTTGAATTTTTTTGCCATTCAGATGGGAGTACTTCAATGTTGTACTCATTTTCACTTTACTCATTTCTAGTAGGTTTATACATTTTCTAATATGTTTTGGCCTTATGCTCCCAGTTCAGCATCCCACCCCCATGAATTGCACAGACACGACCTCTTTCCATTTTCTTAATAGTTTAAATCTATTTTAGAAGTTCTTGGTATAGCCTGGGTAATAATTGTTTTTCTTTTACATACTAGGCAAGTGTCTTCTCCCACACAATGTTTTTTCCCCTTTATTTTGCTGATAGTTTTATTTTTCAGTTCACACAAGTTTTTTGTTTCGATGTAGTCAATTGTTCCCACCTCTGCTTTGTGGCTCAAACTTTCTCTTTCTTAAGAGATCCTTCCTGACTGTTATTTGTTATTGATATCATAAAGCCTTTTTCTATCTAACAGATTCTTTTCAATTAAAAGTTTTAATTGTTATTGAATAATATATTTCTTATTAAATATGAATTAGTTTTTATATATGGAGAACAATTAACAACTTACTGTACTGAATATTGCATTATTTCTCCAATTTTGTAATGCTGTCTTATTCATATAAAAATTTACATATGATAATTTTATTCACAATAATTTTATCATGTCTTGGCAGCTAATCAAGCCAGTTTCCCCTCTAGTTTTTCCTTCTTTTACTATTTTTTAAATTTAGAATTCTTAATTTTATGAATATTACTTCATTTTAGAATATTATATATTTTTAAGAATTTAAAGATGCCACAGTAATAATTTAGGGAACAGTTTATATTTGCTATGATTCCTTTTCTACATTATTCCATCATGTTCTTACAAAGATCATGTTCAAAGATGTATTTCTTCCTACACATTTAAATAATTTATTATGATTGTGAATGAGATTTTTAAGATTCATTTCTTTAATCGTTATTGCAGGTATATTGAAATTCTATTGATTTTTGAAGTATATATTTTATGTCCAGGTACCTTTCCGGGCAACCTTAACAGTTTTAAGAAAATACACATATTCTTGGGTTTTCTGTGGACAAATAATGACAATTTTAAAAAAAATCTTTCTGATCCTCCTCATTTTTGCTTGTCTTATTACAGACTAGGACTCATGTTAATACATTGAATAGAACTGCTATGTGGTCATTAATATCTTAATTTTCTGATTTAATGGAAATGCCCTAAATGTCTTACTATTACATGTGCTGAAATGAAGTTATTAGGTCTATATCAACCTTTGTCAAGTTAAGACAAATTCTTTCTGCTTCTATTTTGTTAAACTACACAAAATCATAAATGGAAATTGACTTTTTCTCTTGCTTTATTACATCTATTCAAATGAAATTTTCAAAATTTCAAAAATACTCAAATTTCTGTTTTTTCTTTTACTCTACTGAAATATTGAAATATTCTTTAATGTTGACCCATTATTACATAGCCAAGACATTTGGGATATACAAATCTGAGATAAGTCCTACTACTCCTTTATGATTTTAAGTGATATTTAAAGCTTTAAATAAAATTTTGAATTTTGACTTGCTAAAATGTACATTGGAGATTTTATAAGAATGTTCGTAAGTCCAACTGGCCTGTAATTCTGCCTTCCTGAAAAAGCTTTGCCTGGTTGATGCTTTACTATTTACTCAAAAATTGTTGAGAAGCTTTTCCTATTTTTCCTTTTTCTGTAAGTATGCGAAAGGCAGAGACTATATTTTCCTTTAATCATAAAATATTCTGAGGTCTAGTAGCTTCAAAATTTTATAGTATAAAATTAATTTTCTTATTAAATGTCCTTAATGTTAATCTTTCAATAATTTTCTTTTTCTTCCTGATGCAATTTTAGAAATTTATTTTTCTTCATTTCCAACTTTATCTAATTTTTCTTATTTATTGATATAAAGATATTCTGTTATTTTTTAACCTCTATTGACCTATTGTTATCTATTCCTCTCCACTCCTTTTAATAGTTAATTTATGATTTTCTCCTATATTTTCTTGATCTGTGTTATTTTTCATTTGCCTTTTCTATGAAACTGGTTTTATTGATATCTAATACACATGCATATTTTAAATTTTTATAATTTGTTTTTCTATTTATTGTTTTCTTTCTTCAGCTTTAATTTCTATGTAGTTTTAAGTCTTTTTCTAGTATCTATTAGCTAAGTGCTTAATTCATCAATTTTGAAAGTTTTTGCTTCTAAAAGAATTCCAGTAAAGATCTATGTTTTCCTTTAAATGTCAGTTTAGCTGTACCCCACAATTATTGATATACAGTAATTTCACTTTCATTAATTCCAAACCATTCTCTAATTAGGGCATTTCCTTTCTTTTGTTTTTATTTGTGATGATTCCCAGGCACTGCAAAGTTAATGTTGTTTTAATCTTCAGCTGTTTCAAAGCTCTTCACCAATTGATTCACATCTGCTCACTCAGCCTATGAGTTCCTGCACGGAAGATCAGAAATGATCTGTAAATCCTCTGCCTCGGGTCTGGCACAATCCAGGGCATACGCCATAGGAATAGATAAAATACGTGTCATTTCCTCAGACCCATTCACACATTGACTCATTCATAAATGTCCTCATTCATTTAACAGGTATTTCTTGAATTTCTTAGGAGATAATGGGGAATGTTCTAGTCCCTTAGGTTGGTTATACTCTGAATATTGTTGGCTTCTGGCAAACTGGGACATGAGTTCATCTGTTTAATGGTGGAATCCAGATATAAGCCACCACACAAATGACATTTTTTTCTGTAATTACTTTTCCTTAACCCTTAATTTTGTTATTTTGGCTTCATGTTGGCAGAATCAGAGTCTATATAAATTAATGATGCAATGACATGTTGGGGAGTTTAAAAGAGCGGGAGAGTGAATCCTTTCAGTCTTTCCTTTTATTTGGATGTACATATAAGGCTATTTTATTTCAATTGAGGTCTACTTTACTCTGCTGTCAATAGAATGATCTAGAATGCTTTGAAAACCATGTTATCTGGACACAAACCTAGATTTAAAAAAATGAAAATACAAGTCAGGTGTGGGCCTGGGCATCAGTGTTTTTTCAAAGATGTCAAATGATTCTGTGTACTCAGAGCCATAACAACTGGAACATTTGTGGTGGAGGCTATAGCTTAGTGCCTCTATCTACTTTTATTGTTTGCTCTTAATAGGTTTTGCTTACCATTTTCATGTGGTTTCTAAGGAATTAAAATAGGGTGGAATTTGAAAATTGGATACATGGAATAGGCAGGCATTGATAAAACAGTTTTCATTTTGCTTTAAAGTAAGCATGTTTGTTATAAAAACGGGCTGTCCCTATGCATGCCTGAAAGAAAGAGCTGGCCAATCTCAGGCTCTCCTCTGTGTCTGAGTACAAAGAAGCAGTGCATTGGAACCAAAGCCTCCATAACAGGTAGACAGGTAAAATCATTGATGGGTGTCTCAGGAAGGTTCAGGAGACCTGAGAAACCTAACCTAGCTCTATATTACCTCCCATAAGCACCTCGAATCCTATCACTGTCAGTAAGCAGTGAGGAGCAATACAAGATATTGCATCTTTTTCATATTCCTATTGTTCTCAGTACTGGTGGGAACTCTAGAGCCTTGGGTATTCATGAGTACCTTAGCATGGGGCCAAACAGTGAGGTACGAGCAAGGCTATACTGTCTGCTACTTGGTCATCAGAATGAAAGAAGTGAGCCTCTATTATACACAAAATAAAATGCAGTGGCTGATTGCTTGTTGACATCCTCGTTGAGCTAAAACTACTTTTAGCAATTGAAACACCAGTAGCAGTAGGTCATTGATCGTCAAATTCTATTAAAGAATTACTAAGGTAAAACTAGCAGCTGGTACAGTCTGCAGGTTAGGGCCCCTCATACGTCACTGGGTGGGTAGTTTCCCTGCAGCCATCAGCAAATCTGTGCTATTAAGGCCCTTTTCCATCAGGGAAGTTTCTTGCTGCTGTCTATCCTTCCAATAAACTGTTCTGTCCTTATGTAATAACCTTAGTTCCTACTTAGAATAGATAGTTCTATAACCCAAACCGTCACAGAGAGAGTGCATTTCATTGAGAAAATTATTAAGTTTTTGAAGAATCAAATCAGTGTGAACAAAGGCAGAGCTTCATCTGGAAGGAATCGTTGGGAAGGTGTTTGATTTCTTCCAAACGATAATTCCTGTCTCCCTTCTGAATCATTTTTTGGAAAAATAGACAGTGATATCTTTTGAGGATCAAATAAGGTCAATTAGAAATGTTAGATCATATCCAAATAATTTGTTCTAGTTGTCATGAAAACCCTCAGTTGAACACTCTGTACTTTTTCTAAAAGAAAAAGAGCATTTTCCTATACAGATGGGGCAATTTGAGGAAATTCTCCCATGTAGCTAATGTAAACACATTTTGTGTCATTGTTGAGTCTAGGAAACTGGATTCCCCAAATTATCCCTCTTGTAGAAACGTACTTGTTAAGTAAACTGCAGTCCACACCACTTCCTCAGCCTTGTCCAAAGAAACACATTGCCTGAATAATCAGACAGACTTGAAGGAAGATTAAAATTCATCTAACTAAACCAGCCACCAACAGAAGCCACCCTTTCTTCTAGAAAGCATGCTTATTTCCCAGAAACTGTTTTGTAAGTAGCATTATGTATAAGCAGTTTGGAAAATACATGAATCTCATTTCAACTGTGTTTGTTGCATTATTTCTGCACCAGGAGCTTTTATTTTCTTCTTATTTTCTACAACTGGAAGCAGGCTTTGATCTTATAGCAGGGAATGTATTTCCAAGGATAAGCAGGAAACATGCCAGAAAGTACAGAAAAATTTTACCCAAGATTCCTATCATTAGTGCACAAATGGGTAATTTTCACATGTGTTAACTATTATAATCCTGGGTCCTCAAACTTCATAGACTGAAGGACTTTAATTTTATTTACTGTCAACCCAAGGCTCATCTGGCTAGAAAGCTTTGAGGTCAAATTTTTTTAGCCATCTGCAACCTTCCCTTCTGTAATGAGTGACAGTAAGGGTAATTTGGGGTGGGTGAGAGAGATGGAGTCTGAGGAACACAGAGTCATTAGTTCCGAGAATGGTGAGCTTGACTGATGTCTAGCTGGGGACCTCCAGCCCTGTTCTAACATGTAACTTCAAGTGACTGTCCCTGGCTTACTTCACCCACATTGAAAACCTATGAAACAGCCCTTCCTCCTGGGGAGTAGGTAGACATCCACAGAAAATGTCTGAGGGGTCTTACCCAAAGGATAAGAAAACCTACCTATATGCCCAACAAAAGTTTGAAAAATCTTCTCTTACTTTATTTTGAGAACTTATGTCTTAAATTCTGGATTTTAATTACAAGAGATAAACACATCAAACCTGACAAAGATATTCATTCACAGAAGAAATTGCAGAAGATTTATGATCCTTATCTTCACTAGTTATTGAAATTCATATTTATTTTGTCCTTTGGGTATAGAGTTATTTGCACTAAGAATAATTTATTAATTTAAAGGATGCCAATTACCAGTTTTTGAACAGACCCACTCCATAATTTATTAGCTTTCATGATTGATAAAGCTCCCTAAAACCTACCTTAATAATGACTATTTAAGCTGAAAGTCTGGCATTGTTAAAGGAAGGAGTAAAACATATATTTTTCACTGATTATGATTTCTTTAAAAAGACTAGGCTTTTGCCAAAATATTTTTCAATGTAGTAGTTGAAAAACTATACACAAGATGTTCATCTTAATATTGTCATAAGTTTGTATGTATTTGTGTGTGTGTGTGTGTGTATGTACATCCTCAATAACTATGGAAACAAACAGAATAGGCCCTAAAATTGGGGAAATCTTTGTTTTCCCAGCAGGGAAGGGAGAAGGAAGTCACCCTAAATAAGGAAGTCACAAATGAAACAGTAAAGATGTTTTGAAGAAGAACCAAAATTGAGTCAGAAAACTAAGTAACTGAAACATTATATATCACATACAGTCATACATATAAATCATATAATTAAAAAAGCATATATAATCATTCCTTTAATTTTCTAGGTTTTTAAGTGAACCTGTTTTCCTTTTTGCTTTGTTCTCTAGGAAACTCAGGACCAAATTTACAGCCCACCTATGGCAATTGCTGACATTTAATGATACACAGAACCAAGTGCGACTCGCATTCTAACCTTCCAATTCTATCTGTACCAATTTGATGAGCTAGTTATTGCATGTTATTGTATCATGTTTAATTACTGACACAAATTCACTACAGAAAAATGAAGATTAAGATGTAAACAAATAATATGTCATTGACTTTGAGGTGCATCTATCTAAATACAATGCGGACTTCTAATTACCAATAGAAAAACATATTTGTCTTCTCTGCACGTATGGCATATGTGATGATAATATTACCTGACTGTTTCTTTCTAGTCTGAATAAGGGCTACTGATCCAGGTGCTACTGTGATCTTAGGAAGGTATTTTGTCTCCAAGGAGAGCATCAATAGCCCGTGGCTCCCCTCTGAGACCCACAACAAGCTGGAATAGGCAGAGTCTTAGAGTGGGTTCCCCAGAACAGACACGGTGAAGGATGTAGGTCTAAGTAGCTTATGTGTAGGATGATCCCAGGAAGCACAGGGAGGGAATGAGAAGGAAGGGAAAGAAGACAAGACAGGGTATTTGACAGGTACTTAATGTATTTGTTAAGAAAACTGCAGTCCACACCACTTTCTATGATGCATAACTAGGGCTCAACCTCATGGTGGACCTTTGGGCAATGGTTACCCAAAGAGAGGTGACCTTGAGAGAAGTCCTAGCAGAAGGCCAAGGAAGCTGGGCTATCTCCCCACCAGCTACCCTCTCTTGTTGACTGAGTGCTGTTCCAAGGTCTGCTGGCTCCCCAGCACCTGCAGCCTGCCTGCAGTGTGGCCTGAGCCTCTGTGGCTGCGAGCTCTCTGTGGACTTGCAGGCATTTTCAAGAGGAAGTGTCTGGCAGGGATGCTGAGTGGCAGGGGATGTGGGCGAGGCATCGATGACTGCTAAGGAGAGCAAGAGAGAGAACTGGAAACAAAGGTAGCTTCCAGACAGTAACGTGGTAACTGAAACTCAGTTTGCTTTGGAGACCAGGCAGGAGGTGAACAGTGGTTCAAAGCTGGGATAATGGCATCCTGTTTCAGCTGTTTTAGACATCAGTGGAAGAATGCACCTCAAGGTCAAACGTAAACACATTTTAGACCTGTCACTGTGGTACAGTCCTGCTGCCTCTCTTTAATAGTGTGACTTCAGGACATGCGGCTACTAGCAACAGTCCTGCAAACCGTAGGTTCAAAGGAGAGCATCAGGAAGGAGCCTTTTGCAGCTCCATTGCTCTTTCAGCCCCTGCTACAGGACTCAGCCAGCCAAATTCCATCTAGTTCCCATGCATTGTAACACTTTCTGTAGTTGTCCAGCCCTCTCCTGAGATAAACTTTGGGCTAACTTTTCTTAAGGCCTTCTGTCCTGATCCTTTTATATCTCCATCAGTCAGCTTCTGTCAAACTTGCGGGAAATAAAGGATTTCACAGATGCTGAGAAAAGATCAGAGGCACAAACCTACTTAAAAATTCCAAAATCGATATTTAAAAAAAGGGATGAAAAACTCTAGGAAACCCCTAGGTTGTCTAAGAAGTATTGAGTTCAAAGGCAGTAATTCCAGGATGAACCTGAGGATCTGGGTGTCAATAGGATCTTGGTTTGATAGGAAAAGAATGATCTTTTTCAAGGTACCGTGGGACTATTTGACTTCATGACCACTGTACAAGGTGAAACTATGGAGCACTTGGGTCCTAGGAGGAGTGTGCAGAGAAAAGTCATTCATCCTGCTATCCTCAAATGCCCACTCCTTAATTTTACTGGAGCATAAAGAGCAACAGAGAACAAAGACGTCAGCAGCTAATACAAAGATTCCATTTTAATACATAACCTAACCAGCAGGGTCTGAAATGACCAATTGAATCAGATAATTTTTTATACCTGCCTATCTTGACTATGTATTTTGAGGATATTTGCATGGGGCTTGCGTTGTGTATTTATGAAATCTTCTGGAACCTGAATTGTAGTCCGTCTCACTCTTCTAAGAAAAGGTACTAATATCTCAACCTGTAGAGTCTGCCTGATTTTGTCTTGGGCCAGGTGAGGACATCACACTGTTACAGGTGCTCAAGTTGGACATACATGTTCCTCAAATCTATTGAGTCAGCTCTGAATCGTAGAACTTCTTCTATTCACCATGCTGGCCCAGATTGCAGAATGGGTCTCAAGACTCTGTTTTCCAAATTCTCCTGGTTTCCTAGAGGTCCAAACTCCTGCCCTGAACATTAGCTCTTTTGTCTTTGTCAACAAGCTCATTCTCTTTGACCAAAGTTCTCCCCAACTCCCCAACCTCTACCCGAATAGGAAAATTGCCCAGATCTCAACATCAATAGCCAGCTGACTTGGGGTTTTTCTGGTATCAGGGCATCCCTGGAAATAATTCTCAGCACACTAGAGTTCTTGCTTTCAGTCTTCCCCAGGTATTGAAACCTTACGAGCCAGGCCCTCAACCTCTAATCTGTCTGTACAGGACCAGCCAGCTGCTCCTGCTGAAATAATCCACGCAAAAACAAGCATCCGAGGTGCTGAAACTGGAACCACGTGGGAAGTCTGATGCTCAAGGCCAACTTGTTTATGCCAGAGCCCCCTGTGAGGGGGAGGGGGACATGGAGTCACCTGAAGGGCCCAGGCTGAGGCCGGCAAATGCCTGGCACTTGTCACACGACTCCTTATTTCCGAGCAGGGACCCAAGAGAAGTTTTCTAATCAATGAGTGTGCACTTTCACATCTAGGCCAGGCACAGCCACAGGGCTCTTCTTGCTTTATTATTTCATCTAGCTAGTGCCAACAGCTCACAGTTATATGAGACCCACATTGTAACCCTGGCAAAGAGCTGGTTGCGAAAGCACTTAGAAGAGAAGGCACCAGGAGGCAACTCAGAGATGAGTATATGGGGAGGGACAAAGTCCCCGGGGACATGGCAGGTAGGGAGAGAGTTATCTGGACCACACTGAGGGCTCCTTAGGAAGGAAATCTTTATTGTGGTGATGGCCCAATAGCACTCAAATTCTCGGTTTTGGCTGTATTCACTTCTTCGGCAATTCTGGTTCAGCAGGTCAGTGTCAGGGAAGGCAATTTGATGAACTGATCCAAATCTCAGGATAGTAATATAAGTCTCTGGATAGCAATGTAAGGAGTCACAAGTGGCTCTGTGGGAAGGACTCGCATCCCTTCTACTGAGTATGGGATAACCAGACGGGCAGGGGAGACTCTCCCACCACTCTTGGTCATGATGGCGAGCAGGGCTTATTAAGAGCTATGATTCTTTGCAGACAAGCCCTGTACCAAGCTTCAGAAGTGGCTCTCCTTCACTATGGAGAGGAGAAACATTCTGGCACATAACCAAAATTCAAACAAGATTGTTTTGATGCCACACTGGCAAAGACCAAGTGGATCTTACTGTAATCTACAAATTCACTACATTTACAATTTTTTTTTCATAGAAATCTAATTGCCCCAAGATCTTCTACTCCTAACTCTTTGTAGCTGGGATCACTCATGCCTATCACCAGTAGACTCTGTAGTCTTCACATCCTGAGCCAATACTACTCAGTCAGGGCATTCAGCAGGAATCAGTCCCACCATTCACCTGGGCTTAGGCTGTCTTTCCTGGAGACGAGACCCACACTCCTCTCCTCATTACATGGGGAGGGGGGACACCACCCTTAACTATACCCCTCTCTCTGCCCATTATCATACCTCCATCCCAACAGAAAGAAGATCACTTACCCTGAATGTTCAGAGCCCAGGGTATTCTTAGGACCATGTTTTCCAGTAGATGGTAATATAGAGCCTTCAAGATGTGGAGGCAGGAAATCATCTTCAGGCCTCCTGTGTGGTGAACAGACCCAACCGGCCCTGCCCCACCACGCCCAGCTCTCCGCTTTGCCTGTGAATGGGTAGGACTGGCACTGACATGGAGTGCTCGGCCAGTTAGGATTTAGTGGGAGAAGCAGGAGGGCTCGTTTATGCCTCCTAGCCTAAAGAAAGTTTGTAAATTTACAAAGCAATTCTGCATTTTAAGAGAGGGTAAGTTTCAAGCCTTTGTCTAGCTTTCAATAAACTGCAGCTTGGCTCCCAGTTTGCTTTGGATCCTTGTCTGAGTACAGGCTCAGCCACGGGGCTCCTTGCTGTCACCTCCCTTGTTGACTCATGCGGCTGTTACTGAGTGGAGGGCAGTGGCTGAGGTTATAGAATCACTTCAACTCTAACTACCAAAAAAGGAGGCTCTGTCCATCTCAACATCTGCACAGTTCCCCCCGCCAAAAAAAGTAGCCATCACAGTGTCATAGCAAATTTGTTTGAGCACAGAAGTACAGCAAGTTCAATCTCATGGGCTAAGCCCAATAATAGCTATTGGCTACCCAGACAGCTATGCTGAGGAGTACGATACCATATCCAAGATCAGTGTGAAAGAATAGTTTTGATGGTAGATATAAGCCATGAGTACAAGAGAGGGAAATATTACAAATGCCAAATACTTGTCACTTTATGCCTAGAATACAAGCTTCCATGGATGTAGCAAAAATATGGCCAGAACCCAGCTATAACCAGAAATAATATTTATTTCCCTTATTATTCAGGGTATAAGGTTATCATATGTCTTTCTTTGCCAGGGACAGATGGGTTTACACTTGTAGTCCTCAGGTGATAACACCTTCCTTTACTCTCAAAAGTGTCCCAATATGGACAGCACATAATATGGTCACCCTATGAGGTTGACTCTACTGTATCATGAGTCCTAAAATCTTAGATTGGAAGGTAAGACTCTTCCTAACCTGGAGTAACCCTTTTTATTTTCCAGTGTCTCAAAGAAAAGTAGCCTAAATATATTAAAAGTTGACAAAAAACTCAAATATACTGATGCTAAACTTGGCATATACATATGCAGAACACAACTTCAAAATGTTTCACAATATAACTCAACGTTTTATCGCACTGCAATGTTCTAGAATGCAAGGTATTAAGATCTGGGCACATGACCTAGCATGAGAACACAATTAGTTGCTTCTACAGATGTGTGAGTCAGGACATAACACTAAACTCCTAGCTTATGTATGGAAGTGCCAAAATGTCTGCAGAAACTTTTGGAAAAAACACCTAGCTCAGAGGGCGTGTGCGCACGCGCGCACACGCACGCGCACACACACACACACACACACACACACACACACACACACACACACACACACGTGTTTTCAGCTGAACTATTAGGTTTAACATTCATACCTGAAGCAATAAAACTGATGCATATAGAAACTATTTCAGAAACAAGCTCAGCAATGTCTCCTCCAAACTCCATTTTGAGGGCCCAGAATAAAAGGCCTTTCATGTCACAGCTGAAGCCCCAGTCAATTCTGCAAATGGTCTTAGAAAACTGCCTTCAGAATTGACTCTCCCAGGAGCAGGTTTACTGGTAGAGGAAGCAGAGATACAGGAGGGGTTTTCTAGGCTCAGAAAGTGGCAGAGGAGGAGGTGAAAGGGTAACTTGGAACAGGTAGCTCCAATTTCTTTCTGACCAGTAGTTCTGTTCATTATTAGCAGCAACAGTTTTTGCTGCTGTGGAGAACAATTTTGTATTAATCCATGGTACCCTGCAAAATCCATGGAGCCCAGGGTCTGTGTCCCAGGCATTACACTGGGGGGAAGTGATTCCTATTTAGGAACAAAGAAATTATATTTTAGACTCTGACTCTATTGACTCTGACTCAACAAATATCTGAGGGCCCATTGTATAACACCTAGCACTCTCTATTTTATCATGCCCTCAAGAAGATTAAATTTCACCAAGTCAAAATATATAAAGTAAAACAAGGTAGATACCATGATCAGATTTAGTAATTAACTAATTGCTCAGATGTAAGAAAGACCTTATTCATCTGATATAATTAGGAAAGAACTGAAGAAGGAAACTCCATTTTTGTATTGACCCAAACAGATGGGTAGTTTTTAGTAGTAGGAAGGGAGAGAGGCTGCATTCTTGGTGAAATTCACCCAGCTTAAGTAAGGACATAGAAGCAGAGACTTTAAGAGGCTGTATTGGGAGAGCAAGGTTACTCCACTGGATTAAGAAGATTATTTGGAAATATATGCAAAGTACCAGAAAATTATGACATGTTCAATAACTTTAGCCCAATCTATTTTTAATTTTAATTTGTCCCAAAGATATATAAGATATTTCTGATCATGCTACAATATAAATAGGCAGGAGAATTTAAGCAAGTTGGCATTAAAATATTCCAAATAAGTCTTAGAAGAAAGAGATGGCAAAAAATTTGGACATGATGAAAGTAAAGATGCTCCTAATTCAAAGTCAGGGTCTAGAACTAAAGCTGTTCTGCCAGGCAAAGTCACATCTATGTGTGGTTTTACTGGATAAAAAATAATGAGAAAATATGACCAAAGTGTTTAAATCAAGAAATATACATATCATTATATATCATATATATATATAAAACATAAGTATATATATATATATATATATTTCTACCTCAGAAAGAGAGGGAAAGAGAAGAATGACAGCACAAATATATAAAATAAAATTGACAAGGCATACAATATCAGATTAAATAAATTAAAGGAATCTCATGCATCCCTAGATGTAAACCAATCTTAACATCAAAGAGTATTTTTCATGAAAAATACGGACTACCAAAATATGCTTAAGAAAAATTTAAAAGCCTAAACAGGTAAATAACCCAGGGAAAATGGTGGCAGGGATGGGGATAGAGTGGGAAGGTTAGAATTCACCTGGGATCATTGTGTTTTCCATTGGTTACTGGAAATTTCAGAGAAATAAATTTCTCAGGATACACATGTAGTTATATTTTATGAAATATGTAATGAGTTTCCATTAAATTTAATCATTTGGAAGAAACCAAATAATGGTTGCAGATACAGAAGACTTAAAAGCATAATTAAAATTTTAATTAAATGGGCATATAAAGAGCATTCTGCCCAAGTTCAAGAATATACTTTCTCGTCCCATATAGTTGAATTATTTACAGAATTGGACTATGGACTTAGATGAAGGTTCTGTCCTACCTAAATCATTTTACAATCAGCCTTCTCCACAAATCACACCACATACCCTCCTCCAATTACCTCTTGCATGAAATATCTACCACCAACTTCTAGAATTCTAAAATATGTTGGAAGAGTGGGAAGAGATTATTAGTATCTTACTTCCATCTCATTGAGGATTTCTTCTTGAACAAAACCACTCATGAGATAGTCTCCTCAGTTATTGAACAGTGCTAGCTGTTAAATTCCAATGTTGATTCAAATTCCATCTGCCCATATATTCCCACCTTAGCCTTAAATCTACCCCTAAGAATAGCTAGAACATGGCTATTCCTCCTCCCATTTTCAGAGCTTGAGAAGTATTCAGTCAATGCACAATTCCTGGATTTTCCCTCTTCCAAGCTAAGCAGACTGAATTCTTTTGCAAGATCCTTGTAGAATATAGTGTCTTATAATTGGAAAGAATGCTCCAATTTGGATTTGAAAGAGAATAAAGGTATCCTTGCTCTTTCCTTTAGGCTGTTGCCTTCTGAGAAGAATTTAAGAAGAAAATGACCATCACTTAGCGGGAAGTGCCATCCATCTGTGTGTACTCTTGTTTAGGTATCAGGACAGGAAGTGAATTTTGGGTAAACTCATGGACTCTCTGTTGGTATATTCATTCCTGAGAATAGATAGAGTATATAGGGAAAATAATTCTACTTAAGAAAAATAGCTCTTAAGTACTGCAAATTTTATTGATTACATGACTTTGGGCAAATCACCACCTTTCTGTATCAGCAGGTTTTTTTCAAGTTGCAGAAAACCCAACTTAAAACAGTTTAAAGTGGGAAGGGGATGTGTTTGCCAATTAAAACAAATATCTAAAATTAGTGACTCATACATGGCTGTATGTATGAACTCAAGTAATATCACTGGACTGAGCCTCTCTCACCACCCCCTTTCATCTCAGCTCTCCTCTCTGTTGGCCTAACATTGATGGTGAGATGGCTGTCATTGTCTTCCCATTCATATTTATTCTCTCAGCTACCTCAAGGGAAAAGATGCTCTCTTTCATCATCAGTTCCAACATAAGTTCCAGACATTAGACTAATTCAAACCCAAAAAGAGATTTACTGCCATTCTACAAATGGCAGGAAGGAGGAAGATTTGGGGGCGGGGCAGTGGTTTGCCTTAAATGTGCTATGGGGACAATGTCCCTGAGATCCAGAATACCTTGACATCTAGAGTATACCAGAATTGGACAATAACCGACTCAGGTTCCTGGACTCTTTACCCAGGGCCTTAGCTTTCACATCTACGAATTAAGGGGGTTAAAAATTAGGTGATGTGAAGGCCCAGCCTCCAGGAGGCTGTGACTCTGATTCTCTCAGAAGACTGTGTTTCTGGAGGTTTTGGGTTTCGGGCTCATGTGCATTTCCACAGCCAAGACCCTACATGCTGAAAGCCCAAAGGATGAGGCCTGTCCCCAGTCACCTTGGAAAAGCCAAGACTTTATTTTATTTATTTTTAAATTTTCAGTTGGATAAACTCTTAACCTTTAGCACTAGGGTATTGATTTTCCTGGCCTGGCCACTGAACTCTGGTAACACAAGCCTCCTGGTCCCTGGGGAACTGTCCCTCCTGGACAGCAGGCCTAAAATGTGGCTTGGAGCTGCCGAAACCCAAGTGGGGCCTTCCATTTTCAGGAAAGACAGAGAAATTTCTAATGGTCTCCTGCATTCCTCTGAGCAATACCACCAACCCTCCCTTTCCCACCAAAGACCATGCAAATGACACGTGTAACTCTCCTGGGTCTGGCTGCCAACATTCCACATGCTTTAGAGGAAATGTGACCACTCTGGGTGGCTAACTTTGCTGTGAAAGGTCATGGGTAAATGTGGGCTATAAATGGCCTGGCATTAAAACTGTTCTGCTACCCCTGCCCAGAATATCCAGTACCCAGATAGCTTTATTGAATCCACATAGGTTTAGCTGTCCTGGTTTTACAATTTAAGCAAGATGCGTAGCGTGTAAGAGGGTAGGGGAAGGGTGATGAGAGCTCATATGTAGGGTAAACATAAATACTGGGTTTTCAAGGACAGTCATGGTTTTGTGCCCATTCTTCTTGGTGCTGTTATTAACAAAACCACCTTTTATTCTCAAAAGTACCCTGGTTTGGAAAACAAATTACATGGCCACCCTAGATACAAAGAGTTTGTCCAATGTGGCACAGCCAATCAACTTCATACTGAAAATGCAGATTACCCGATTTCAGTACAGTGTTCTTTTTCCCAGGAGCCACAGGCCTTTCTCATGAAAAGCACAACCCTTGTCCCTCAAACCACAGCTTGTAGGCTTGAAGACCCAACTCTCTCTCTCTGCAAATGCCTAGGATTCAATCTTATTCTTTCCTGTCTCCAGCAGGGAAGGTGAAGAGTTTTTCAAGGTTTTATCATTCACACCTGAAAACCATTAGCTCTGCTGAAATGGAAATGTCCACATTTTAGCACATGCTAACGATTTCCCTACTGTAATTGAGCCTGATATTTATCTTTCACCAGGAAATGTGATTGCTGGTTGGCAAAGGAAAGTAACCGAATGTTTTTGTTGGGGGCAAGAGGAAAAGCTTTGGTTTTAGGATATAACTTTGGCAAAATGTAATCAGAATCCTGCAAGTATGCATGCATGTGCACACAAACACATACCCCTCACCTGTTTTACTTCAGCAGCTGTGTTCACAGGAGTTGCCAGAAATGAATACTCCATTAGTCTCCCATAAGGAAATTAGCTAATAAATTCAAACTAATTAGCTAAGTCTGGGTTGAGTCAAGAGGGCAGTTTGTTGGATCCGGAGGAGGACATACAAGCAAAGTTAGAACAAGGTGGTAAGGAAGCCAGGGTTGACAGCTGGAGACTCTGAACTCTAGTTGCTACAGAAAACTCTCTACAGAGATACCAATGCTCCCCAGGAGCAGGCCAAAGCACCAGCTATTACTGTCTTCTGTGTTCTGAGATCAATTCCAATGTCACCCGGGTGTGGGATGTGTGTTTCCACCACCACAAAGAAATTCTCCAGACACCAGCTGGGTGTCCTACAGTACAACTCGTCCTGACACTATGCACCGTGAGATAGCATCCAGTCCCACAGGCTCAGGGTAGAGAACTGGAACCATCCCCAAACCATCCCCAAAGCTTGATTTTGTCCTAAGGAAAGGAGATATGAGTACCTAAGATATGCTAGTCATTCATTCCTGTTAGATAGATAAGAAAATCAAATCGAAGAAGAAAGTGACAGCCCAGGATCCCCCGAGGAGCCCTTATGAGAACTAGAAAGTGGGAGCCCTGTTCTATGACAGCCCACTTTCAGTGGGAGCATCCTTCCTAGACTTGTGGGAATCTCAACTACTATGCCCAGGGATGTCCTCATTTAGTAACAAAGTCGAATGAAATGGTATTGAAATTCAGAGCTCCTCTCTGTTCTAAAGGTCTCGTTTTGGGAAAGTCATGTCAGCTCTCTGAGCATCATTTTCTTCATTTGTCAAATAGAAATTATCCCTTCTTCATAAAGTCATTGTCAAGTTGGGATGAAATTATGATAACAAGAACCACTCCTAGTGTTTACTATGTGCCAGGCACTGTTCTGTGTGCTTTACATACAACTTGTGTGATTGTCACAATATTGTATCTATAAGGTAGCCACCACTACCACTACCAATTTATAGCGGAAATGAAGGCATAGGGAAGGTAAGTCAAGCAGCTATTTCATGAATGAGAGGGGATTCATGCCAAGACAGTCTGATTTGGGGGTCTGTATCCTTCTCTTACCTTTTCTACTCAGGACACTAGCATTCAGAAGGAATTTAAAAATTCCCTTTCATCCACTGATTTTTTTTATTATTCAGTATATAGAAACCAGGACAGCAAATATGTGATTTTGGACACTGAGCCCTTATCCTTAATTTGAACTCAAGATGAAGCAACTCTATCTACAAGCCATCTCCCCTTCCCATACCTGTTAGCAGATAAGCTGCTGGTCTTCCCCTTGGAAATCTAGCATAGAGTTTAGCAAAGCTTCAAGGAATCAAAGAAAATCATAAAATCCTTTTGATGTTCCGGGCCCTAAGAGACAGGAGCACATGATAAAGCCTGTAACGAAATTGCAAATAGGGGTTCAAATCACATTTGTTTAGATAAAATAAAATATATATTGATTGAACCAACTCCAGTTGATTCTGGGATTACCTCCTCTCAGTCTCTATTCAGAAATAGTCTTTTTTCTAGACTCTCTCAGAGTAGGGGATGGGGGAATTACCTCCTACAAGGTTTGCCACTACTGACTCCATCTTCAAACATCACCATGAAAGTTTTGCAAATTGGCACAGCACTTATGAGTAGTCAGCCACAAGCCAAAAGGAAATGGCATGGGCTCTTTGTTTTTTTGTGGCCCGTCCCCTTTCCTCTGATTTCCGTCATGCAACATGACATGATTCCTAGTCCGTCCTATCAGACACATCAGCCTACAAGCTCAGCCAACACCCCAGCCAAACAAAATCTACTTGAAAGCTCCTACCAACCATTCTGACTTTAAGCCTGGCCCATCATGAGTGTTCCCACTGCATGGAAATAGATGCACTATATGCACTGTTGCATAAGATCCTCATAATGGTCCCTATTATCTCCATTTTACAAGAGAAAAATATTGAATTGCAGGATGATTGAGTAAATTGTCTCTGGTGACATGTGCAGCCCAGATGTGAGTTTAGGTTAAGCATTGTCATTGCTGTGCAATTTTATTTAAATGTGAATGTCTTTTCCCTAAGATGAACCAGGGGACATTAATTTGTCACATTTTCATTCTCCATGACATGTTGGATTCAGAAGAACTTCAACATCATTGATGCTTGTTCTGATGTGAGAAAGGAGACGGGAATAGGAAAAGGGGTAAAGAGCAGTAAAGAAACAGAATCATCATTGAATTTCTAATTTTGTCTGAGCCAGCCCTACTAAAGCCAGTACCTGCTGTTAAGGAACCAGACAGATGAAGAGTGGGCAATCACTAAGACGGAGGCTGGGGGTTATGTTTACTAGTTAAGGTAACTCTAGCTACATAGATTTTGGCTTATTATGTTGTCACTCTGCATCCAGTAAATGCACAATACACATTTACTTGAAGTGCACATGGAATATTTACCAAATGGATGAGATGTCAGGATGTAAACTAAGTCTCAACAAATTTCAAAGTATTGAAGTCACATCAAATCTGTTCTCTGACTAGAGAAATTAAGTTAGAAATCAATTAAATGAAGTAGATAATGAATAAAAATTCCAAAGTGCTTTAAAAAGCATTTAAAAAATTTAGGTATAATTTACAAACCATAAATATACTCTTTTAGTGTACAGTTTGCAAATTTTGACAAATGCATACATACAGGCATGTAACACCACCATAAGATGTGGAATGTTTCATCACTCCCAAAGGTCCCCCATGTCCTTTTGTGGACAACCTCTTCCCACATCCCAGTCTCTGATAACCACTGACCTGATTTCTGTCCCTATAAATTTGCTCTTCAAATCTGGCTTACTTTTTGTATATGATGCTGTGAGGTTCCTCCATGTCAAGTATATCAATAGTATGTTTCTTTTTGCTGCTGAAGAATTATTCCATTGTAGGGATATGCCACAGTATGTTTATCCATTTACTATTTGAAGGAAATCTCCAATATTGATTTCCAGTATTGGGTACTTATGAATAAAGTTAAACATTAAAAGATAGAATTACTGAGCCTTATGGTAGTGTATGTTTAACTTAATAAGAAGCTGCCAATTTCATATTCCGAAAAGCAATGTATGAGAATCACTCTGTCTACATCCTTACCTGCACAGGCTACTTTATTAGTGTTTTTTAAACCTTTCTGACAAGTATGTAGTTATGTCTAACTGTGGTTTAATTTGCATTTTATTAATTATTAATTATACTTTCATGTCCTTTTTTGTCACTGTTATTTCTTCTTTGGTAAAATATTTCGCCTATTTTTAAACTGGGTGATTTTTTCTTACGACCGAGTTTTCAGAGTCCTTTATATGACTATCCTTTATTAAATATGTATTTTCCAATATTTTCTCCTAGACTGTGGCTTATCTCATTTCATTAACTAAAATGAACAAAAGCTTTTAATTTTGAGGAAGTCCAGTTTTTACATTTTTAAAGTCTTTTTATTTTGTGATTTTATGTCGTAAGAAATCACTGTCTACCACAAGGTTGCAAAGAATTTCTTCATGATCTCACAAAATTATACCAAATTTCTCCTTTCCATCCTTTACCTAACTGTTGTCATACATTTTACTTCTGCAAATGGTATAAAGACAAAATATATTGCTACCCTTTTAAATTTAGACAGTCAATTATCCCTTTTTCTATAAATCCAAGTTTCTGATTAGTATATTTCTCATCTCTGAAGACCTTTCTAGCATTTCTTTTAGTGCAGTTTTGCTGATAATGGATTCCATTTTTGTTTGTCTGAAAAGTCTTATTTCTCCATTACTGAATTTTGGGGGTGGACTGGGTGTAGTAGTCTGGGTTGACAGTGTTTTTGTTTTTCTTTAACTTCATTGGTATCACTTGCATTTCTTTTTGGTTGCATAGTTTCTGACTACGAGTTAGCTTTAATTCTTATATTTGTTCCCCTGCATAAACAAGATTCTTTTTTTCTGATGTCCTTCGAGATTTTCCCTTTATCTTTGAACTTAAGAATTTTGAATATGATGGTTGAAGGGTGTGTGTGTGTGTGTGTGTGTGTGTGTATGAATGCACTTGCTGCATATGCATTTCCTTATCTATCCTGCTTGATGTTCTCTTGGCATCTTGGACTTGTGGATTAGTGTCTTCTTGTTCTGTGATTCTAATCACATTAATTACATATTTGTTAGGCTGTAAGATACTGTCCCACACTTTTTGGATATAATCTTTTTTTGCTCTTGTTTTTCTTTGTGTTTTCATTTGGATAAACTGTTTAACAGTCATTTATTATTATTATTATTTTCATTTATATTCAATTTTGTTTTTATAATTTCTACTGATCTGATCTTCCAGTTCGCTGAATCTTTCCTTGGCTGTGTCAAGCGTACCAATGAATTCACTAAAGACATTTTTCATTTCTGTTCCCATCTTTCTGATTTCTATCATGAATGTGTCCATCACTCTGCTGAAATTCCTTACCTGTTCATGTATGTTGTCTATATTTTGCATGGGAGACTTTGTTATATTGATAATATTTATTTTTCATTTCCAGCTATATCTGGGTGGTATTTAATTCTTAACTGTATCATAAGATTTTATAAATGGGAGAAATTGAGGCCAAAGAAGCCTGGACGAATAGTTCAAGATCACACAGCTGAGAAATGATACAGTGAAGTCAGACAGATCTCAGATTCCATCCTCTGTCCACCATATTGTGCTGCCCCATAATATGGGCACTGTAAATGATGGCTGAACAGATGATTAAATGACCTGGAATTCTTGAACATGCAACATCTGTTCAAAGTCTTCTAATAGACCTATCTCAGGAGATTTAAATCTAGGGACATAGCTGAGTAGAAGGTCATGAGGAGCTTATGCCTATGTTCTGATGGTGCTGGACTATTACAAAACCAAGCAAGGAAGTAGACATTTAGGAGGTGAGTCTCACTGTGGCCAGTATATGCTCAAATCTTTTCCCAGGCTTGCTCACCTGACCTAAGCTTGCTCACAAAGGACAACTGAAGGACAGAGCATCATTTGACATAAGTCATGTGGACCTCTATCTCACCCTGACTATTCACTGGGAAAATGCAGTTTGTTTTTTTCACTGAATAATCCTTTGTAACTTACAAAATAAGCCCTGTGATTTATCTCCTTGCTTATTAAACAAACAAAAACTAAAGCCCTGTTCTGTCCCATAGTCAGGAATAGGTTGGCTACATGCCAATCTGGTGGCTCTGCAAGTTCAGGCAGTGGGATGAGCCGAGATGGGGCCTGTGGTTTTCACCGGCTCCAGAGGTACAGCTGTTTGTAAATTTCTTACAGATTGAGGAATTTTGGGAGGGGCTGGAAGCAACACAATCAGTGGTCTTGCAAATATCTTCTTCCCACTCAAGCTAGTACACAGGGCAACACATGGCAAAGCCTTTCTCACACGACGTCTCCATGGCCTGGATCAGGCACTGAATCAGATACATCACCGTCCAGACAGGCAAAGTACAGAAAAGAAGGAAGGTAGCCTCACAGGTGTCTGCAGTACACGGTGACTGCCCCGACCGAGTCTGCCTGTCTGTGACAGCCTCAGGGCTGTGTCTCTGTGCTGTGAATCCCAGCAAGGGACAGTCCCTGGTCCTAGACGTGCTTCTTCAGTTTGGAAGACACTTTTCAAAGGGTGATTCTGATATCAGTGGTCTGTATCAAGCAAGTCTATAAAAACCTTTCCAATCTTTAACATAAGAAATGTTATTCCTGAGGAAATAATTCAGAAGAACAATATGTAAAGACATTACTTATAGCAGCCTAAGTTTATAATGTTAGGGCCATGGCCTATCTGCTTAAAGACTGTCATGCAGCTATTAACATAAATCTGTCCCATATTTAAAGCTCTGTGAAAAAGAAGAAACTAGGAGTAAAAACATCAAAGTTTTAATATATGAGAGTTTCCCAGAGAAATAAAGGTCAGAAGTATTCATATTGAAGAGATGTATTAAGAGTTCAGTACAATAGTAAAGGAATGTCCAAACCTAGGTACATTACAATAAAATTTCTATCATTAAGAATAAAGAGGAGATCCAAAAACTTCTCAAAGTGTAGAATAGAATTGCCTATAAAGGGATAAAAATTAAACTGGCTTTGGCCCTCTCATCACCAATATTGCATGCTTGGCTCTTTTATTCTTTAGACATTAGGACATAGGGTCTAGGTCCTTTGAGTCTTTTAAGTTCTATGAAAATGTCTTATAGAAGGGAACTTCATCATATATATGTACACACATACACAATATATATGTATCATATACACATAAATGTATTATATGTGATATATATGATATACATATAGTATTATACATAACATACAATGTGTATGATACATACAAAAATCCATCTGTATTGTATATGTGTATATATAGAGACAGAGACTCAAAAATATAAAAATCAAAAATAAAAGGTGATTAAATAAATGCATATAAAATGTAATGTCACAGTATTATATTATGATGCTCTGTATTATGTTTCATATGATGACAGGTGGGACTTCCAACACTAAGAGTACTTAGGATCTACAAAAATTTAAAAGTCTTTCAAACTGTCTAACTCTGGGCCTAACAGCCTAACAATTAAAAGGGGAGTATCTCCCTCCCATAGATGTGTGTCTGCAGCCAAACTATCAATCATGTGTAAGGATCTAATACAGAGATTTTTAGATGTGACAGGACTTGAAAATGCTAAGTTAATTTTAAGTTGCTGTTGGGATTTGAGTAGTGAAAATTAATTATACCTTTCCCCTCTCCCCAAGTTAGTAACCAATTAAGAAATAGACACGAGAAGCTAAGTTTAAAAACTGCCTTTACTGCAGATACTATTGAACTGCCTTATGTACAGCCAGTTGGGTCCCTTAAAAACTCTAGATGGATCCAAAATATAGAGCTTAGGATAAGTCACTTGAGGGGTTTGGTGAGCAGACAATCTTATTAGAAGACAGCTTTGTTCCTTTGAGTATAGAAAAGACCTTTATATTTTGAAGTCAGCCTTGCTCCCTGACCCAGGCGTGCTTATAGGCCCAGAATGTCAACAGCCAGTGTGAACCAACTCGAAAGAGAAATCTCAGAAGGGGCTATGCCACAAGTACTGATGAGTTCCTTCTTTCTGCATCATTTGTCACAAAGTCAGACCTTCCCTGCCAACAGGTGAGTGAATGTGGAAGAAAGAGGCCAGAAGTATTTCTCCCATTTATATTCCCTCTCTCCAAGTGCGGTAGTTCTCTGAATGAACTAGCAGCTGAAGCATCACCCGAGAACTTGGCAAAAATGCGGAGTTGCAGGTGCCACCCCGGACCTACCAAACCAGGAAGTCTGAAATTGAAGCCCAGTGATCTGTTTCCAGAAGCCCTCCTGTGTGATTCTGCTGGACAGTCAAGTCTGTGAAGCACTATCCTGAAGCATGTAATAGAAAGTTGGTGTGTGTGTGTGTGTCTGTGTGTATTATTATTCAGCCTCAAAAAAGGAGATCCTGCCTTTGCAACATGGATGAACCCGAAGAACATTATGCTAAATGAATAGAGACAAATGCAGCATAATATCATTTCTATATGGAATTTTAAAAAGCCAAATACATGGAAACAGAGAGTACAATTTTGGTTACCAGGGGGTGGGGATGGGGAGGGGGGCCTGGGGAAATGTTGGTGAAGGGGCACCAAGTTGCAGTAATGTAGGATGAATAAATCTAGAGATCTGATATGTAGTATGATGACTATAGTTAATAATAATGTATTAAATAGTGGAAATTTGCTAAGAGTAAATTTTCGGTGCTCTTATCACAAAAAAAGTAAGAGTGTGAGTAGAAGATATGTTAATTAGCTTGACTGTAGTAATCATTTAACTATGTATGTTTACATCAAATCATGTTATATACCTTAAATATATATCACTTTTTTCTGCATCATTTGTCACAAAGTCAGACCTTCCCTGCCAACATGTGAGTGAATGTAGGAGAAAGAGGCCAGAAGTATTTCTCCCATTTATATTCCTTTTCTCCAAGTGCAGTAGTTCTCCGAATACAATCCTTGAACTAGTAGCTTCAGCATCACCTGAGAACTTAGCAAAAAGGCAGAGTTGCAGGTGCTTCCCCAGACCTACCAAACCAGGAACTCTGAAAGTGAAGGCCAGAGCTGAAGAAACCTCACCTACCATTATTTTCATGGGAGTAAGTTTCTGACAATGGCAGAAACTTCAGTGGCTAAAGCTCTCAAGCCATCTCTCTGTAGCAGAGGTTCACAAGCATAACTCTGCATTTTTGCCAAGTGCTCAGGTGATTTTTAAAAAAGACATGGGGAAGAGAAGACTTCTGATGATATTTCTGAGAAGCTATCTCTTAAAAAGTCTTTTTCTTGCCTTTATATTTTTATTTATTCTAGAGGGAGGAGAGAAAATGAACTCCACTTACCACAGTGGTTTTCAGCTTTGACTGCTCACTGTAATAACCAAGGAAGCTTTGCAAATACTGATGCATACTGATGTTTGGAGTGTGTTATAGGCAACAGGACTTTCTAAACATGTCCCGGTGATTCCATAATGTACAGCCAAGATGGAAAACCATTGGTTCATTGGTTCTGAAAATCTGGTTTCAAGATAAGCAGCATTGGCCTCACCTGCAACTTTTTGAGAATGCAGGTTCATAGGTCCACCCTAGATCTACCAAATCAAAAACCCTGGGTGGCACACAGGTAGTATATTTTCACAAGCCCACCAGGTGATGCTAGTGGATGCCCAAGCTTGTGAAGTTTCTTCAGCTCTGGCCTGAGGTAGAAGGTGGAGAGGTAGAAGGTGAGTTTCCTGCTGCCCTGCCAAAAGGAGGGAGTACATCTTGAACAAGTATACTTCAACTCAGGGTCAATTAAAAAAAATTCACCCTTCTCAGAGCAAAGCAAGAATCACAACAAGGATGATGATGGAGAAGCAGAAGTTAGAAGAGGAGCTAGTGGTAGCAGTGGAGAACCCTGGAGGAGGTGTAGCCTCAGGGGTATAATATGTAGAGGGGTTATGTGCTTCCTGCAATGAGGCCAGACAGACCAGAGAGATTTGAAAAACCCTCTTGCCTTCTTCTGGATCAGTGTGGATGTGAAATTGTGTTTTAGTGTATGACTCACCATATCCCCTTCACCAGCCACCTGACAGGACAAGACTTGCTAGGTAAGAAGTAGCACTAGAGGAAAATTAATAAGGAAGAGAGAACACTCTCAAACTCATTCTGTGAGGCCAGTATTTGGTATCAACCTTAATACCAAAATCAGATACCTTGACTTGGTATCAACCTTGATATCAAAACTAGATAAGAATACCACATGAAAAGAAACTAAAGACCAATATTCCTGATGAATATAAATGCAAAAACTCTCAACAAAATATTAGGAAACCAAATTCAAGAACATATTAAAAGGATTATACACCATGACCAAGAGGGATTTATCTCTGGAATGCAAGGATGGTTCAATATAAGCAAATCAATAAATGTAATTAATCACATCAGTAAAATGAAAGATAAAAACCACATGATCATCTCACAGATACAGAAAAAGCATTTGACAAAATACAATGTCTTTCATAATAAAAACTCTTAATAGATTAGGTATAGAAGGAACATACCTCAACATTATAATGGCAATATATGACAAACCCACAGCTAACATTATACTCAATGAAGGAAAATAGAAAGAATTTCCTCTGAGATCAGGAAAAAGACAAGGTTGCCCACTATCACCA
Source organism: Manis javanica (assembly GCF_040802235.1). NCBI lineage: Eukaryota > Metazoa > Chordata > Mammalia > Pholidota > Manidae > Manis > Manis javanica. Next base: position 17,845,743 of record NC_133160.1, on the reverse strand, counting down.
CTCTTATTCAATATAGTACTAGCTAGAGTGATTAGGGATGACAGAAATAAAAGGCATACAAATCAGGAAAGAAGAAATAAAATTGTCACTATTTGCTGATGATATGATCTTATATAGAGAAAAATCTCAGAGTCAATCAAAAATGTTGGAATTAATCAATGTTTCAGTTAAGTGACAAGTTACAAAAATCAGTTTAAAGAAATCAGTAGCATTCCTTTATATCAGAAAAAGAAATAAAGGAAAATATCTCAATCACAATAGCATTAAAAGCAATACAATATTTAGAAATAAATTTAACCAAGGAAGTAGAAGATCTGCAAAATAAAAGCTTCAAGACTTTGCTGAAAGAAATCAAAGAAGACACAAATGGAAAGGCATCCCATGTTCATGGATCAGAATAAATATTAAAATACCCATACTAACCAAAGCTATCTATAGATTTAATACAATCTCCATCAAAAATACCAATGGCATTCTCCACAGAAATAGAAGAACAATCCTAAAATGTGTTTGGATCCACAAAAGACCCCAAATAGCAAAAGCAATCCTGAGAAAAAGGAGCAAAGCCAGAGATATCATACATCCTGATTTCAAACTATACTACAAAGCAACAGTAATACAAACAGTGTAGTCCAGGCACAAATACAGACACATAGACAAATAGATTAGAATGGAGAACCCAGAATCAAAGCATGGCATGTATGGACAACTGATGTTTGACAAGGTTGCCAAGAACACCCAATGGGGTAAGATAGTCTCTTCAACAAATGGTTCTAGAAAAGCTGGAGAAACACATGCAGAACAGATGAAATTGGACCCCTATCTCACACCTCTCACAAAAATTACTTGAATGGATCAAAGATTTAAACATAAGACCTAATACCATAAAACTCCTAGAAGAAAGCATAGGGAAGAAGCTCCTTGATATTGGTCTTGGCAATGATCTTTTTGGACATGATGCAAAAAGTACAAACAATGAAAGCAAAAATTAACAAATAGGACTTCATCAAATTCAAAACTTTCTTCACAGTGAAAGAAACAAGTAACAAAATGAAATGTCAAACTACAGGATGGGAAAACATTTTCCCAAACCAAAATATATTGAATAAGGAGTTAATATCCAAAACATATAAAGAACTAACATGACCTAATAACAACAAGAAAAAAAATCTGACTTAAAAACGGGAAGAAATAAACAGATACTTTTCCAAAGAGGACATCTAAATGGCCAACGGGCATATGAAAAAAGATGCTCAACATCACTGATCATTGGGGAAATGAAAACAGAAACCACAAGGAGATATCACTTCACACCTGTTCGAAGGGCTATAATTAGGAAGACAAGAGGTAACAAGCGCCGGCCAGGATCCGGTGAGAACGCAACCCTTATACACTGCTGGGGGAGATGTAAATTAGTCCAGCAACTATGGAAAACAATATGGAGGTTCTTCAAAAAAAATAAAAATAGATCTATTATATGATCTAGCAATTCTACTTCTGGCAATATGCCCAGACGAAATGAAAACAGGATTTCAAAGAGATAACGTACACACCCATGTTTATCGCAGTATTATTCACAAGAGCCAAGATATAGGAACAACTCAAATACCCATCAATAAATGACAGATTAAAAAAATGTGATCTACAAACACAATGGAAGAGTACTCAGCCATGAGAAAGGAGGATATCCTGCCATTTGCGGCAACGTGGATGGACCTGGAACATATTATACTAAGTGAGGTAAGTCAGATGGAGAAAGACAAGAAGTGTGTATCATTTATATATGAAATCTGAAAAAGTCAAATTTGCAAAAAAAAAAAAAGCAGTAAAATGGTGGCTACCAGGGGCTGGGGGGTGGAGAGGTAAGACTGATGGTGTTTCAGCACATAAACTTGTAAGGAGTAGTAAATAAGGCATAGAGCCCTAATGCATAGTTTAGAGAATATGGACAATAATATTGCATTATAATGAGGTATGTAATGTGATAAAAACTGCTTCAGTGGCAATCATATCATTAATGTATCAAAGTAACCTACTGAACATCTTAAATTCACAAAATGGTAATATGTCAAAATTATTAAATTATAAAAAAACAAAGAAAGGCAGTATGTCATGGTAGAAGGCTAACCTACAGTATCAAGCCAACCTGGGTTTGAATTCTAGGTCTCCCACAACCACTTGTAAGTGTGGCCATTTAAAAGAGTCACTTCAAATTCAATTTTTTTCATCTTTTAATATTAGGTAATAAAACCTACCACGTTGATTTGTATAAGGATTAGTATGCTTAGCTTAAGACCTGGCAGCTAGTAGGCCCTTCATAAGTAGTAGCTTCTATATTATAATTGTTACTATTATTTAGTCTTTTGTGTTCTCTCACCCAGTTTCAATGTGAGGAGTGGGGTTTTTTCCCCCACACCTCCAACAAGCAGTGCTCTGTCACCAGCTGGGTGTCCTATAACGCAACTCAATTCTAACACTATCTACCCAGAGATAAGGTCTGAGTCCACAGGCTGAGGGCTCAGTTCTAAAAGACTGTCTCCCTTCACCCCCTTCAGAAGCCAGTCACCAGTCCCAAGCCCAGGCTGTTACCTGTGCTTTTGATCTGCTGGCTACAAATTGGAGATTCCACCAAACCCTCTCCTTGGCTTTGATTAACTTGCTAGAGTGGCTCACAGAACTCAGAGAAACATTTAGATTACTAGTTGATTATAGAAGGAGGTAACTTAGGGACAGCCAAATGGAAAAGCTGCATAGGGCAAGGCATGGGAAAAGGGTGCAGAGCTTCCATGCTCTCTCCAGGTGCACCCATCTCCCCAAACTCCAGGAATTCACCACCAGGAAGCTCTCTGAATGCTCTCCTTTTGGGTCTTTGTGGAGGCTTCATTACACGGGCATGAGTCATTGGCCACTGGCAACCGATCTCAGTCTCTAGCCCCTCTCCATTCCCTGGAGGTTGGGGAGTGGGACTGAAAGATCCAACCTTCTAATCACCTGGGTGATTTTCCTGGCAACCCACTTCCATTATTAGGGGCTTTCCCGAAGTCATCTAATTCATATAACAAGACACCTTCACTGCTCTTATCACTTAAAAAAATTCCAAGGGTTAGCTCTGTGCCAGAAAAGGGCCGAAGACCAAATATGTATTTCTTATTATAAATCACAGTATCACATTTACCCATTTAGTTAAGAAATAATTATTAGGTACTTACTCTGTGCCAGATTTTGGCAAAAGCTCTAAAAATAAAATGAAGGAAAACTGATACAGTTATTTTCCTTGGAAGCTGAAGTCCTGTAGGATCCCCCAATATTAATCAAATAATTGTCACACAAACAAATACAAAGTATATCTATACTAAGTGCTACAAGCAGCAGAGACACAAAACTCTCAGTGTGAACAGCAGGGAGTGTGGCCTGATCTGGGAGGAGGGAGTCAGGTATCACAGATTTCCTGAGAAGGGGTCATTTGAACTGATGTCTAAAGGATAAATTGAAGTTGAATAGCATGTTGAAAGTTAATCAACATTTTTCCAAACAGTGACAACAGCTTGTGCAAAAGTCCTGTGGCAAACAGGAACATCAAGGAGCCAAAATGATCAATGGGTACTGTGTTCAGAAAGCAAAGGAGAGTATAGCTCAAAATTAATTTGGAGAGAAAGATAAGGGATAGAAATGCAAATTTTTGCTTTACTTGTTGGTGGTAGAGGTAGTGGCAGAGGGGGTGTGTATTCCTTGATAAATAAATTTCATTCAAATTTCTGTTCCTGCCTTGAGGAATTTTGTCAAGATTAGTGTCCAGTCACATACACCATGAAGACATGCTGAGAGACAGGAGGCTGCTGTGGTCACACCCTGAGATGGCAATGTGGGAAGCTCAGTCTATTAATGGAGGAAAGGAGTGACCCCAGTGTGGTGAGGTCCCTGGCCATGAGGTCATACACCTTTCTCATTTCCTGTCTCTTAGGGGTTTCAAGAGCGCACTTAAAGATTGAGTTAACAAATCATGTTGCTGGCCATTCTCTAGCTTTGTTTGTGTTCTGAAAAACTGTGAATCTAGTAGAAAGATGAATTAAATCCTTATTGTTTGCCATACAAAGTTCTTAAGGTATTTATGCATCTGGCCCCTGAGCCTTCGGCATCCACAGTGACTGGTACTAGCTGGCGTGTTTTTTCCTTGCTCATTTTTACTGCCAGTGTCCACTGTTGCTGGAAGACTTGGCAAGATCTGCATGCACATGGCTTTTGATGGAAAAATGTCTCCCTTGGCACCTCCTCATAGGAACCACATATATCAAAACCCAGCTCCCAGACCACCCTTCCAGGCAAACATTCATAAATGTCCAGGAGGGAAAGAAGTTATGCAGGAAGACTATATCTCTTAATAAAATCTTGAAAGAGTTTCCATTTCATTGCTCATAAATCCTCTGTAAGTGAGTGTCGTACAATACTTTCTGAAGAGGTGAAATTGCCTCCAAATCTCTTCCTGGATCAGGACTACAGAATCATTTGTACCCGCCCAACACATCATAATCCATCTTTGGCTTGACAGGAGGAGACAAGATTTTTTATTTCATTTATTATATTATTATTCAAGCTCATTTTTAATAAATAAGCTTTCACTGAACACAGCTTCTTCTTAATATAAAAGTCTAATAAAGTTTAACATAAATGTCACAACTTCTTCTTAGAGCAGAATTTGTTTTAAAAGGCCTCTGTTCTACATGTTTGCATTTTAGAAAGAAGTAGAAATTTGGGGGAGTTAACGTAGACCTGTGGGTAGAAATGTAAACTCTGGAATTAAGCACACCCAGGTTCAGACCCAAACTTTTCTATGTGACCTAGAGTGAGTAACTTTACCTCTCTGAATGGGCTTGTTTCCTTGTCTCCCCAGAATGGGGATAATGAGATCACTGTAGGAATTGAAAAGGATAATGATCTAAAAGCTTAATGCAGTGCCTGGCACATCATATACACTCATTAAGTTGTATTTCATTATTCCATCATATCGTCTAATATAATAAATAGCCTCTGGTCCTTCTGTCTAATTATAGTAGCGATTGGTATTTTTTGAGCACATACTATATGCCATGAACTGCCAAGCAGTTTATGTGAATTATCTCATTAAATGTTTTCAGTAACTCTGTTAAGATAGGTATTACTGTCATTGCCTTTTCACAGATGAGGAAATTTGAGAGGTAGAGCTATTAAGTGCCTGCCTTATGCAGGTTGCGTGGCTGGTGAGCAGTGGAAGTGTAGTATCCTTTAGTGCCTGCTCCACACGCTGGGAAGTCAGCGCAGCAAGGCTGTTCAATGCTCCTTTGCAGGAAGGACCTCTTTATGATCTCTCTGATCCCCCTCAAGGGTATGCATCACATCTCAGACTTCAGAGCTAGGGCTTGGCCAGTAGACCACGCCTGCCCCTGGAGGGTCATTCCAGGATCCAATGAAACATTGGAAAGCGCCTGGAATTCTGATTCTGTCAAATCTGCACTCAGATGAGTGGAAGAGGTCCATAACTTTGCTCAATTGTTTAAGTGTTCTAACTGCTCGTGTATTTGTAAAATGGAGAAAGGAATGCTAACTAGCTCTCAGGGACCTTCTGGGGAAGCCACGCTATGTTGCAGCTTAAGCAGGCTGGCTCTGAAATCTGACCACTAGCCACATGACCTTGAGGACGTTACTAGATTGTTTTTTAGCCTGGGTTACAACAGCATTACTATTACTCTTACCAATACGGAGAACCAGTGGCATTGTTACAATAACTTCAACAGAATAGATACAACTGAAATGAGGGTCAGGAACATATTTTTGCCTACTTTCCTTATGTGAGGAATTCTTCATTATGCCCTGTTACATGTTACCAGTTTTCAGGAATTTAATTTAAATGAACAAAGTACATTGTTAGTTACACTGGACCGAAACGACAATTATTAAGTCATCGAAGGCTCCTGCATCACACTTGGCAGCTTCAGTCATGAGGTAGGAGTGCCAGAGAGTGGTGATGCACAACTGGCTTTTAGGTCCCTGAGTCCCAGCACAGCCCCTCAAGTGAGACAATCTGGGGTTCAGCCTGTGACACCTCTTGAGTAACGACAGCCTTATGTTTATTCTCTACTGAATCAGGGGCCTGCAATCTTTTTTCTGTGAAGGGCCAGAGAGTTCATATTTTAGGTTTTGTGGACCAAGAGGCAATGTCTTCAACTCTTCCAACAACTTTTCTCACACTGCTACTTTTGAAAAAGAAACAACAAACCCCAAAATGGAGTTGCTGCCCCCCCAGGAGAGTAAACCATGACTAACAGATTCCACCTCTCCCAGGAATGTTATTTTCTAATAGTCAATCTGAAATGTCCTGATCAGAACAGTAAGGTAACTTGCATGATAAAAGCCCTCAGTTCCCTTACTCCCCAAAACATGCACAGGCCTGAAAAAAATCCTTTCTTTTCTCTTGCTAATAGCATCTTTGCCCCCTCTATCCCATAAAAGCCTTCCATTTTGTACAATTCCTTGGGGCATATCTCTACTTGCTGATGGGATGCTGCTCAATTCATGGATCACTTAATAAAGCCAATTAGATCTTCAAATTTACTTGGCTAAATTTTGTTCTTCACACACTGAAGGGCCCCCACCCAGCCTAACAAAAATAGGCAAGCAAGCCAGATTTGGTCTGTGGGTGTAGTTTGCCAGCCCTCGTCCCAGAGTATGGTGGTTGAGGGTGTGAATTCTGGAAACATCCTCCCAGGTTTGTAGGCTATACTTGTTAGTGAGCCTGGGAAAATTATTTAAACTCTCTGTGCCTTAGTTTCCTCATCAATATGCAGGGAATAAAGATGTCATGGGCATCCAGGAGTTAAGTGAGCAAACACATGCCAAGCACTTAGGGCTTCGTTTCCCATGAAATAAGTGCTTAGTGTCTCTTCATTGTTACTATTATCCTCTGGTTTGTCCCATTTCTCCCAGGTTTGAGAACAGATCTAACATCAGCCATTCCTCACTTTGTAGCATTCAACAGTCCTGTGACAGGATTTCTCTCTATGTGTTTCTTTTATACTCTTGCATCTGAACCACCTGGAAAGTCTGTTACAAAGGCAGGTTCCTGGGCTCTTCCCCAGACTTGCTGAATCATGGCTTTGGGAGGTGGGTCCTAGGAATGAGCATTTGCTATATGTCATTGGTGGTTGCTCTGCACATGAAATTTAGGGTCCACTGCTCTCAAAGTTGCCAATGCCCTCCTTCTGATCAAGATTCCAGGCTGGATGATGGGTAGAAAAGAGGAATACCAGCCACTGAATTAGTCTTAATTCCAACTGATCAGTAGCCTTGCTTGAGGCCTAAAACCCAGTGTTGAATATACATGCTTTCCATTTCCTCCAAGACCAGGAGAGAAAGAAGTAACTGATGGTTGGGAAAACCAGGCACTGTCCCTGTGCAGACTGTGTGGTTGGACCCAGGTGAGTTAATTAATTCCTTGCAGAAAATGAACTCAGTGCATCTTGAGGACTTGGGAATCAGCATGGAAAGGCTGACCTCAGAGTGACCCTGGTCTCTTTCCAGAGCAGTAGATTTGGGAGACACATAAGCATCTCTGGATTTTCTGAACCTCTATAATGAAAAGCAAGTACCCCAGTATTCAGCTGCTCAGGGAAAAGCCCTCGGGGTTTTACTTTCCCTAAGCGCAACAACTGTCATTTGTTTTTCAATGTATGAACTAAAAGTGAACATGTGGAGATAGATGACTAGTTTTTTTTAAGGGAAAAACTTTAAAAAGTACCAATTTGTACAAGGTAAAATTTTTAAAAGCACTTTTCTTTCAAAGCACCCTCAGTCCTTGTCACCAAAGATAACTGTAATTATTATTTTCTTCTGTGTCCTTCTAGAAATGTCTTAAGAATATGCATAGAAACTTGCTGGATGTGTTTGCTAGAAATACATTTTGTTTGCACTAATAGAATCATACAATATTGACTCTAGGCAACTAGCTCTTTTCACTTAAACGACATCCTGGGCCAAACATCCACTTTTAATTTCAAATACCCACTTCCATCACTTTTGCCCTTTCTAATATACTCCCCTCCTTCTTCCTTCCATTCTAGTTGTTCTGTAGATCACTTAGAAATTATACTAATGGATGTCTAATCATCATCTAAGTATGAGTGAATGCCTATAGGTAGAGACATATTTCTGAAAACACAACGAATGCTCAGGCAAAGCCCTCCCCTCACTCTCTAAATCAGTCTGCTGTTTCCCTGGGTTCTATCAGCAAACACCGCACTGCTTCCCATCCCTACTTCCCTCTTGCTCTACAGACAGCTTCCAGAAGGGGTGACGTGCTTGCTCCAAGATGTACCCGGCACCCTGTTGCCTGGGGGTCTCCCAGGTCACATTTGGAGGTTCATAATGAGATCTGAAAAGCTGACAGGTAGGGCAGCAAAAAATTAGTTGGCTCACGAAATCTATTCCATCCTAAATGCCGCTGTTCATCACAGAAAGGTAGAAATCTCTAGCGGAGGATAGGAGGAGGCCTTCCAGAGGAGCGCCGACAAGCTGAATTTGTAAGAAAAGAGAGAAAAAAAAAAAAGTAGACTCTTCAACCAAGACCACAGCCTGCCATAGCTTATCCGAAGGATTTGACAGTGGGCCAAAGAACTGAAGCCTTGTGAGCACTTAGTGACAGAGGAAGCAGCATGACGTCACCAAGAGGGCACCATCCTTCAGTGCCCCAAGAACCACATTCCCTTTTTTGGTGCAGTTGCTAGACTGGCAGATCAGGAAAAGGCCATAAACACTGGAGGACAGGAGTTCAGAAAAGGGCTTTACAAATCCTTCACGAGTGCGGGATGGAATTTCATTTAGTTTCGCTTGTACTCAGATTATCTGCCTGGCCAGAGGTCATTAGTGGCACCTCAAGATTTGCTGAGATACTGGTGGGACCTTACAGACGGCACACCCTAGGAGAAAGGACTACTGAGAATTCTACTCCTGGAAGAATGCAAGGGTCTTAGGTAGTCTAAAACGGTGGGCTGCTTATTACAAGATGGCATGTGCTGGAGCAGATTGGGTAAGCAAAACCAAGCAGGGATCATGGTCAGTGATGAAAAGCCACAGAGGTGGGGAAACTCAGGAGCGAGGAAAGAGGAGAGAGGCCTCCTGTGCCAAGTAGGTATGTGACAGAGCCAGTTCCCTCAGGTCTTTCTTCTCCTAGTGTCACCAGTCTGGGATGCACTTCCTAAAGAAAGAGAGCCTGGGTGCTGCAGGAGAGACATCTTACATGCGCTTTAGGAATAGACTTTGCTCAACAGAAGGGAGCAAATGAAAAGAGGGTCCTTGGAGATTTTTCAAACTCCTTCACAAAGAGTAGGCCAGACAACTGGATCCCAGAGGGTCAAGGACTTCATTACCTTCTGAAAATCTGACCTATCTTGAAAAAATGAACTGTAAGTCACTGCGTCATTCAAATCCACTCTCATCAAATACTATCTGCCTTGGACTAGCCTGTTGAGCTGTGCTGGGCAGATAAAAATGTATGTGACCTCTTACCTTTAATGATCTTGTAGCCAAGACACTGTTTCCTAAGGAATGGTGCACAGATTACTCATCAGAAGCATCTGAATGCTTATGTTTAAAAATGCAGATTCCTGGCACCCACCCTAGATCTGCTAAGCCTATATTTCATTAAGTTCCTCAGTCATGGTCATGAACCATGAAAGAACTATGAAAGAAAGTTTAACAGCCCCTACCCTGAAAGAGGCATATAAGAATCTTGATCTAAGAATGAAAGCAAATGCATGTATGTGGCGATGGGTGAAGATATATGTGTGCATACATTGTAAGGTCACGAGGGCATGCTGTGAGGATATACGCATGAGCACATGTGAGTGTGTGGGGTGAGGAGTGCATGCTGGCAATGAGCACCATTGTGCATTGTGCCCATTTACCTAATCAGAAGAGAACAAAGGACCTACCCTGAGTTTCTGAAGCTGAAAGTGCCTCTCACTCTGTTCAGAGCAAGCTTAAGGATCAGAAGTAGGAAGTAGCCTATCTTTACAATTTAGTTTGTGACCCATGGGATAGAAAGTAAGTGAATATTTGTGTTGTAACAGCAGTTTTGGGAGGAACACAGATCTTGACTTGTGTTCAGACTATAACACTTACCACCTGTGTGATCTTGCTCAAGAAGCACCCTTGAGGAGCCTTCCATCCCGGTCCACAGGGCGGGGGTGGGTGCGCCAACCCCACAGGCCTGTCATCCTGACTTCGCCGTGCATGTGCAGCCCTGCTGACCAGAGTCCTAGGACCTAAAGGAATGCAGAGTGGCATGGCTTGAGGAGTGAGACCCCAGAAAGGAGGACTGTCCTCTAATAAACATTGTTCTGGGGGTCCTGGGCGCCAATGCATGAATATACAGGGAAGGAGGCTGCATCTTCCTTCCAGAGCAAAGCTTGGCTTTCCTCCGTCCTTTATAAGAGTAGCCATTAAGTCATGGACTTCCTTAAGGGATGCTATACTCCCTCTTAGCAGAACTGTTCAAACAGAAACTGGACCATGGAGACGTGTGCCCTGTCCCCCGGCAGTGCTTTGACTTTGGACATCTGTCATCTCCCATTGCAGGATCCCATGCTTCTGAAACCCTAGATTTCTCTAGTTCCCCAGTATCTTTTTTATCAGCTGAGTCATGATGACATGCCCTTCTCCCTCAGTGGAGTCTAGTTCTTTACCACTTGCACCACTAAGAATAGCTCTAAAGCGTCAATCGGAGGTTGCCAGGAGAAGGTCATACACAGAAACATGCGTTTCCAACCAGCTCCCCTTCCCAGTGGAAAGTGCCACACCAGGTTGGAGGAGATGTGGTCCTCACCACAGGACCTTTCCCAAACGCACCCCAGAACAGGACAGGAACAGCACTCATATCAACTTACCATGTTCCAAAGGCTTCCTACCTACCAGGCTGCCATATGTTCAGGATCATTCTACCGCCAGATGTATGTCAAAGTTTTCCTTCTTAAAATGCAATTTTCCCTAGAATTTATTGGCATCCTACATTGCTGTTTCTTGGCTGCGGAAGCGGCTTTTCTGCCATTTGGGCCCAAAATAGAAACCACACGTAACCTTGACAGTAATCATTACCAAGGAGAGAGAATGCACGTCTATTTTTAAGATGCCTGAAGGTGAGTTCTTCTGTGCTACTGCTTTGAAGATAAGGTCAACAAAGCTGGAAACATCAGCCTTACTCATCGTGAAACATTATTAACACTAATCACAAATATGTGATAAATACTAAAATATCAGACATTATGAATAAAGTTTATTACTTTGAGGTTAAAAATTTGAGATATTCATTAACTAGAGTTTTATTTAGAAGTCACATATTTTGTTTCTGGTATTATCCTTTATTTTTGAGGTTGATGTCACAGGCAGGGTTCCTTATCATCTCATGACTTGAAGGTCTAGGCATGCCTTCATATGGATGAGTGTGCTGCATAGAGAGATGGTAGAAGAATTCTCAAGAATTTAATTCAATAAAAGCACCAACATACGTTTTTGGCATCCAGAAAGCACTTCTTGGAATGGAAATTACATTCATGGTTTAAAATTCTTCTCATTTTTTGAGTTTGGACAAATCATCAACATTTTTTCTTTTTCAAACCCTGGAAGTTGGGATGGCAGCCTTCATGACCCAACAGGTAACAGTCAAGTCAGCTCTGAGCACAAAGGTGTCCATATATCCCAGGATACTGATGTTCAACTCGACTTCACTGCCTCTCAAAACTGGTCACTTCTTTCCTTTCTGCTATGAGTCTAAGGCTGCTGCGTTCTGGTTTGTTTCCTTGTTACCTGGCTTATTTGTTCATGTGGTGTTAGATGAAAGACTATATTGCCTATTCAAATTTAAAAAAAAAAACCAATACACTGACGCACCTTGGGGTAGCCACTGGAAAATTCACTTCTCTGGGACTTTTTCAATGTCAAACTGGAGTGCATTTAAGAAAGAACACACCAAAACAATGTTCTGAACCTTAAGATAATATCAGCCCTGTTCACACTTATCTGTCTCTCTGCTGAGGATTTTGCTGGAGACTAGTCTGGGGGCTCTAGGGCATGGTAGGGCTCCAGCTGGTGTTGGGGTGGAGTTTTCCCTCCAGAGTAATCAATTACTGTTTCCCAAGACGAGCTTGTGGAAGGCTGCCAGCACAGTGGGCTGAAGAATCTTAGAGCTGGGACTCTTTCCCAGACATAGAGGTCATCCCATGTACATGCTGGGAGTTGAACCAGAGGAGCAGGGATTAGAAATAGTGGCTATTGAAAATAAGTCTTATGTAAAAAAACGTTATGAAACAGGAAATAATGGTATTACACATACAACACATAAGGTGGTGTCAGCTGCGTGATGTTGAGGAAATCACGGACAGATTTCCAGGGACCAGGGGAGGGAATGGATCTCAGGTATAATGGATCTTAGGTATAATTAGGCAACAGCTTTGATATAGCAACTTCATGTGCAAAACGCAACACTGGTGCGGAACAATACAAAGGTCACAACACAGACTCTCAAGGAATTTGCAGGACTTTGGTAACGTTCTGCGGAGCTACATACAGCAAATTAACAAATCATAATAAAACAAGGGAAAATATAATGACAATCACTTCTTTTTCTTATTTGAGCACTTACCATGGGTTAAGGACTTCGCCAACACTTTACATACACAATTTCCATTAATTACTATTTTTCTAACACTGTAATTATTATTTTTTAATTATTTTAGAAAAAAGTAGACACTCCTAAGATTCCCACTATAGATGAAGAAACTGAGACCCAGAGCAGTGCCTGAATCACATGAAGCATGTGAGGCGCTTGCCTTGGGTGTGAAATGACAGAGGAAAGCACCCCCCTAAAAAAAATCCTCAGTAATCAAGATCATAAAAAATCAGAATTTAAGTAAAAATATTCACAAGGAATAAAAATATCAAATTTTTAAATAAAGACAGGACCAGTATTGACAGCTTTTTTTTCCCCTTTGCCTGAGCCTCCAGGCTGGTGTGATGCAGTTCTGGTTCAGAGCGCTGGTTAGACGACTTTCCAAAGCTCCTGTGTCAGTAAGTGGTGAATCTGGCCTAAAAAATTTAGTTTTCCAGCTTGAACTTTCAACCACTGCTCTTCAAGTGGGAAGGTCAAGTGTCTAGCCTTGCTGATGTGGGTCCTGGGCAGGAGCTGCCAGGGGAAGCCTGTCTTGCCCAGATCTGCAAGTAGGTTAAGACAGAGCAGATGTACAAAGTCAGGAGAAACGCGGCAGTGGGCCAAGTCCCATCCACTGGAAAGGAAAACCCCAGCTGGGTTGGGGAAACGGATTTTGAAATACTGAGACTGAAAGGCTATTGTTGGGAGCAGAACAGAGGCTGAGTTCACCAATGGGAGTCAGGACTGAATACATCCCTGAGCTAGGAAAGGGCTTCTATGAACTCCAAGTAAAATGATCTGCAGATGAGCAAGCACCTCCATGAAAGGGCCCAAGGATGGAGTAAATGGGCATCTTGGACCACAAAGCCCTGGCTCAAAATCAGTCCAGACTGGCAATCAGTGAAACTGGGACATGCAACTTAACCAGCCACACCATGCTTTTCCGTCTCCAGAGAAAGGGTGATTGCCTTATTCACTTACATAATTCTACCCACGCCCCAACCCCACAAATATTTGACCCCTGGAATGAGACAGGGTGGGTTGATAGCACCCTGGGGGCAGGGTGGACCCTGGCTTATAGACACAGAAAGATTCCTTTCTGCTGAACCTCCGAAAGCTTGGTAAGAAGAGCATTTCTTTAATCAGGACTCCATACCTACTTTTTCTTTAGTTTCTAACGCAGTCTTAATCATTCATTGGTGCTTGTCTTCAGAGAGGCAAATGCTACTGCTCAGAATCCAAGGACAGACCCAGCAAGGAGTTGCAGGTGGAAGAGAGAGGAAGAGATGGATTTCCAATCTAGGAAATACGGAACTCCACTTATAAGTGAATGGAATGCAAAAGCTGTTGGAATTCCATACCAGAGAGCTCCCCAAGGGGCCCTTCCCAAATGCCCTCACATTAGTGCCTGTTGTGGTGAAATCCAGGTTAATGCAAGAGATGTTTCCCTAGGTACCTAGGTAATCTAAAAAACATGTTATTCCGATTTCAGAGGGGATTCACCTAACAGGCCTTGAGAAGAGAAGCTGTAATTTTCTGCCTTTCTCACCAGTGCACTGACCATCACAAAATAGGTGAGTTTATGAGAAAGATTCGCTCTTATTCTGTATCACGGACTGCACAAGAAGCACTGGGGCCTCTATCCTTCTGGCTCCACCTCCTACATGAAAAAGCTTAGGCACCGAGCCAGCTAACTTGCTTGGCTATTGGCACCTTGAAATGGAAGTAAATCCCTAATCTTCTGATTTATGATTTCCTGTTCTTCAAAGAGAGGGGAAGGCAGCAATGCTTGAAGTATTTAGGCAGTTAGTCACTGAACAAATCCATCTCTTGTCTCACCCCCAATTCAGGGGAATAATTTTTTTTTTTTCTGCTGAGTTACATAAGGCGTGATAGAAAGCATTTCAGAACCTTGTCTGCCTCAGGAACGATTTCTTGTGGTAAATCTCTAGAAAAATCTTTCATAGTTTCTAAAATAAGTGCCCAGGTTTTAGAAATAGGTTTTACAGTGTGCGCAAGCCCCAGTGCACTTCTGTGCCAACCTGCGCCACTTGCTTTCTTCCCATCATCTCTCTGTCTTCGGTTGAACACAGCTCCATCCAAATCACGGTGCATCTATCTGTGTGGGTTTGTGTGAGGAGAGCTATGGTCAAGACCTGGGGATGTTTTTATATTAAAGCTCAATGTTAAGTCACAAATAAAAATACCACAGGAATGAGGTTAAATTTAATGTGAACTAGGCAATTTTACCATTAGCCAAAGGATTAAGATCATGACCAAAACTAGAATTTCCTAAACACAAGTTGTCCTGGCTGGACAAGGCAGCTGGTGATGACATTAATTCCTTGTAGTCCAAAGCATACCTGCTCCATATTTAAGGATATGCTATCATGAAATGACCGGTACATGCACATAGGGACCAGGCCCAGGTGGTTCATCTGTGCGTCTGTATCCCAGCCCTGCTATGGCTGTACAATGGAGGGTGTTCGTCTGAGAAGGCGAAGGTGGTCTTTGTTCTTAGGGTAAGTGCCTGAGAGCCCTTGGCTTCCGTTCAGTGTTCAGGGCTGGGAATCAGGGTTCGTCAAGCTGCCAGAGCAGAGAGAGCTGAAACTGGGCCTCAGCATGCTCTGCACTGCCCTTTCTCTTCTCTCATTTGCCCTTTAAACAATTCTGTACTCCTGCCTGGCTTTTAAATTCATCAATTTACCATTAGCTCATCTCTTGTCTCAGATTTTATCTCTGGATCTCAGAACCCAAAGCCACAATTCCTGGCTGGTGGCTCACAACTTGACTGATTTTGTATTCCCATCTCTTAATATGACCAACTTTTACTTGCCAGTTGGCTATGTGCTTCTGGCCTTGTCTACGACCAGCTTCTTGCCTCTAGGATTGTCAATTCCTAGACCTTGCTGTACCCATGCACAAACACACTGACTCTTGATCACAAATGCAACACATCTGGACAGTGATTGACTGAGACGCATTTGCCCTTTGTGAATTCAGAGGTACAGTCTACAGGTTTGTGAGTCAACATCTTCTAATCCTGGCAGGAGAATACCAAATTCTGGGCATATGCTCGTTTTACTTCTAAAGCTGAGACCAATCTACTTCCAAAGCTATTGAGACCCTGGGCTGTCAACTGAACTTCACTGAAGTTCAAATCCACTTTGAACCTCTCTCTTGCTCTGACCTTGAAATCTGCCTTCTAAGATATGGTTCACCTGCTGCCTGGCCTCTAACCCTGGTGGATGGTGTGGGGCTCCAGGGACACTGCTGTGCTTCGGACATACTGCCAGCAGGCTGGTTGCCATTCTGGAGTCCCAAGGCCCTTTGTTTAATTTGACTTTCCACTTGCTGGGACTTTACCAGTGTGGTCCTGGACCTGCTGAGGGCCAGTCATTATCGAGAAGTGATTTCTCTAGAGCTGGTGGAGGAAGACTGACATGTTCTGAGCCATGTAGGGAAGAGAGAAGAAAAAAAACAA
The DNA here is from genome assembly GCF_040802235.1 of Manis javanica. Lineage (NCBI taxonomy): Eukaryota > Metazoa > Chordata > Mammalia > Pholidota > Manidae > Manis > Manis javanica. The sequence goes on along the minus strand of NC_133160.1, from coordinate 17,829,589 downwards.
AAACAAAGGATATTGGCTTTTATCCTCTTTACCTTTCTCCTGTCATCTCTTTCTCCCTTCCCCTCCTTTCATCCCTTCTCCCTCCTTCCCAGCCTTCCAACCTCCCTTCATTCAATAAACATAGGATGCTAACTATACACTTTGCAAGAATGTGCTAATCTAATTGGAAAGAACCCACCCCCAGCCACGTTTGTGCCTCAAACACACACACACACACAAACACAGTGAGACAAGTGGTTAAAGAGAATATAACATTAAGCACCAACATGAACACTACAAATAGAAACAGTTCTAATAGCTGGGAGAAAGGAAAGCAAAATAGCATCTGAAATAATCTAAGAGTAAAAATTAATAATGTGAGTAATACTCTCTATTAGGTATAGAGTATTCTGTACCTGTCGCAGGTGAGGCATTTCTCCATAGCCATCACTGCTCGAGTATTTTCAGCTCACCAAATGATGGCTGTCCTCATCGTCTGTGTGTGTGTGTTGGTCCCTGCTTTAAGACTTCTCTGAACTCACATCTCTGTGAGACAGGCAAATTTACCAATGAGGAAACCAAGGCTTAGAGCAATGAAGTGACTTTTCTAACTGGTAAGGGACAGGGCTGAGTCGGCTGAGGAAGCCCTGAGCAGTGAAATGGAGCATGAGCAGGCAACCATCTGTGGAAGTTCATGAATGCTGGAATGGAGACTTTGAGCTTGAATCAAAGACAATAAGGGGCCCTAGAAAGTGAAGGAGGAGTAACGCAATGACCCCAGTTTTCAAGAGGATTCATTCAGCCCAAAGAGCTAGAAGCACTGGGTGAGAGAAAGCAAAAAAGAAATTGAGCAACAAATGACATGCATTCTACTAGTACGATCCTCTCCCCTCATTACTCCAATCATTGGGAAACAGAGCAAATGACCTTGATAACCTGATAAGGGCAATCCTCCTCCCCACATGCATTTCCAGGAAAACTTTGTTTTGTTTCCTCTGTCCAGTCATTTGCCCTTAAATCAGTGCCCCAAAGTGGCCCTTTCCCTCCAATGATAACTACTTTAAAGTATGTAATACCAGTACAAACATTTTTTTTCAAAGAAAGGAAAGAGATGTATCAAAACAAAATAGCAGGTCCCTCTGATTTCACACCACATCCGAGGTAGGGGACTCTATGAACCGAGTGAGACGTACTCAAAATTTCACCAACAGAAGATGGGATTTTGCCAGGAGCTGGCTTAATTGAGGTGGCTTAGCATTTGTTACTTGATGGAAAGAGTTTCCAAGGGAGACTACAACTAAGATGGGGAAATCTCCCTTTTTGCTCAGGCAATTTTCTAGGTTATAGGATGGGGTTTCGAAGGACATAGAATGAGTGGGCTTGTAGCCATGGAGGCCAATGCCCTTCCCAGAGGCGTTAAGCTCAGCGGTTTCTCCAGAAGGAAACGGAGGTATCGGGGCTGGCTGGGTGTGCTGACTAATCTATACAGTGAGCACCCCAGGAGGGGCAGAAGTTGAAACCATTTATTTACAATTAGAGATGCAATGGCCTGTGTGATTTGAAATTTCATGATTCAATGTCCTTGGTGAATACACTCAATAATAATTGAGAAAACAATCAAAAGCTTGGGCAAGAAATATTTGAGTTGATAGCAGGTATTCTCTTCCCAAGGAAATATTGGTCTGAAAAATTATCACTTGAAAAACCAAGATTAAACTTCCAAATCTCCTTTCAGGGCCCCCTCTGTCACTAGAGTCATATTATTTAGGGCAGGAGCATCCCGGGTGAGGCTGTGGCACAGGAAGGCAGGCCTGACTTCTGAGGACTTCCTGCCGGGGCTGACCTTTGAAGAGTGTGCCCCCTGGGATTCCAGAGTCTGGAAACAAATGTAACTGACATTATCTGCAACAACAAGAATTAGAGATCAACTCAATGTTTAACATCAGAAAGCATTTGGGGACTTTTGGTCTACAATTTTCATTGAGAACAAGAAATATGAAAGCATGTTCACATAGGGTATAAACAGAAAAATCAGAATGTGAACCTCCCGATTTCAAATATAGATGCTGGTGGACAGAACTAGGACAGAATTTGCAAACATGAAAATAATTTAGGTTTCAGACATGTAAAACATCACAAGGAAATGTTTTATCCAGTGTCATTAGATGTTGCTGTTTTATTGATTTTACATTTTTTAAAGTGGATCAAAAACCCATCATTGTATAGAATTGAGTTATCAGTAAATTTGTTTTGAGATCTTCAGCCTTTTTCCACCCTCAAAAGTTGTGTTATCTATGTGAACACATACGTAAGCCATATATATGTATGAAGAATAAGTAAGTTAACAATGCACAACCAATAGCACAGTGCCCAGCACACAGAGGACCATCTTGTCATTTTCATTAATATCATTTTGTAGCATCTCAGGTACAGCCCAAGGTGACCACATCTCTTAAGCTTCTATACCTGATTCACATCCCCCAGGAGCAGTCAGCTTCAGTGCTGGGTATTTCCCCTCTTGTTACTAATAATCCCACCCTGGGGTGCATAAGCCTACCTGGGTGAGTTCTGGCAAGTCTGAGCCCCCGTGGGACTTCAGGTGTGGCAGGGTATAGTGAATAGAATCCAAGTGTCTTATTGGGTGACATTGTGAATTTATTAGAAAAAAGAACTATGCTGAGAGAACATCTATCTCACAAGATGCCCACTCTTGCCACCACTGCATTTGTTGAAAATATCTGAAGGGTTTCTGTGTTTGCTGACATCTGTGATGTCTGCTATTCTAGAGACGTCCTTCGGACACCCTTCAGCGTCTTCCAGCCTCCAAAGTGAGGCAGGCTAGAATAGGGAGCAGAGGGACTCAGGGTTCAAATCAAAAGGTACAGAATAACAGGATGCTTAGAAAGTATAGAAACAGGATGCTTAAAAGGGACAAACGAACAGGAAGCTTGCAGACCTGACCTGGAACATAACAAAAAATTAAATCTTGTGCCTACCAAGTCAGGATACATTTTCTCTTTCCCTCACCAGGCATATGGCAACCCAGTCCATTAGGTAAGCTACTTGCCCCTGGACCATGAATATTCATCCCATAGTTAACCAAACCCTTTTTAAAAACTCAAACCTAGGCACACCAGGACAGCTCAGCTCTCCAGCATGCTCACACTCCTCCTTGAGTGTGTACTTTCACTTTAATAAACTCCTCTTGGCTTGCACCTGCTCCACTAGCTCTTGAATTCTTTCTCAAGCAGAATCAGGAACCTTCCCCCGGGGGGGAGGTCTTACCTAGTGTGCAGGAGACCTCTTCCGACTGGATTTCCTGACAAAAGCAGTCCTCCTTTAATGTCTCTTACAGGGACTTTCTATGTCAAGAATGTCCTGGTAAATATCTTCCATGCATGCCAAGGCCCTTTGCTCTAAAAACCAGCTATTAGATTAAAATCAATATTTTTTTCTCTTGCACCCTCTCTAGATGCCAAGCATTTTACTGAAGACCGCTAGCAACCAGGACTCAGAGCACACAGTCTGTTATTAAAACAGCTTTTCCTGTTACTGGGGACTGCCTCAGAAAAGGCTGGAGTTCAATCAAGATCTAAAAAGAAGCAAAATCCTAGGATAGTCCCAAGACTTCCTATCATTAAGGTACATAGCACTCAGGATGCTGTAAATGCATTCCATCAGTGCCCTGATGCTGGGACACTGCAGTGTTGGCTTTAAAACAGAGACATCATCAGTCTTTTGTGAATTCAACATGCCTTTATTGATCATTACTTCATTTTACTAATCCTAAGACACACTTGTTGTGTGTGTTTGTTTCACATTTAAACACCTCTGAATTCGGGTGTGCAGGGAAACCAGACAGCCAAGGAACACACTTATTACTGCCTGTGCACGACTGTCAACATTTTCAGAATGAGTGTCAATGGCTTGGAGGAAAATCTCAAGGACACGAGTTGAGCCCTTTCTTAATAAATGTTTCTTGGCCAATATACTTGAAAACCCAGAAGACAGTATTGTGTGAGAAAAGTCCGGGCAACAGAGATTCTGAGTCAGAGTGACTGCCACGACTCAGACTCAAGCATAAAATAGTTCAAGAACACCTTAACCAGTTTATTGTACAACGATTTCCCTTTTTGTATGCGCATAGGCATGATGAACAGCAACAATCTGTATCTAAATAAGTCTAGAAGGGTACTTACAATAAATAATTGTCATTTTTTTAAGTAAGAATAACCTAGTTTAAAAACAAGAAAACCTGTTTAAAGAATAAAGTTTATTCCGTTACCTCTGATATAGTCTGTTCTCAGGTTTAAGGGCTACACAAGTCAGTGGTATCCAGAAGACACCAGATGAGACAATACAACGGTCTTCCTACAAAAGCCCTGTGCCTGAGCAAGGCTGACTATGATTCCATGGTCTGATGAGTCTTCTACCTGATTTCAGAGCATCAGCCCCTTCTGAAATGAATTTTGGGGAAACACCATTTGAATAGGCCACTAACAAAAATGTCCTCAAAATTCACTGACTCAAAAAAAAAAGGAAATAAAATAATATCACATGTACTGAACATGTGCTAGACACTGTGGTTGGCATTTTGCATACATTAGCTCATTCAGTCCTGACAAGAAATGTGTGAAGCAGATATCAATAACCATAAATTACAGTGAAAAACTTGATGAGCAGAGTTTTCTACTTGCTCCAACTTACCCAACTGGTGCAGTACAAATACGGGGTTTGAGCTCCAAACACTATGATTTTTATTATATATTCCTAATACAAAGTATTGAATTATCCCTTAATCAATCTACGCCAAGAATCATCCCACACACAAACACACAACTAAATTGCTAAACCCACAAACTAAGAGCACGTAATGAAATGTTTATATAAGTCAAAAGAAATATTGAGCCAAGTAATCACTTATTTCATCAGCAAATGCATTAAAACATAAAATGATTGATGATGATGTAAAAGAAAGTGATCAGTGGACCTCAGGATCTTGACACTCTGTGATACATGAGCCAAACTTGCTAGGAAAGTCCTGAAATTGTTTAACCTGTGTGAGTAAGGGGTGGGAGGTCATGCTTTTCAGGCAGGTGACAGATTTTTCTATTTAAGAGAAAAAAACACTTCCATATATGTTGTGTTCCCCTCTCCAACAAGAGCTCAAGATTCATCGGGAGGGAAACACTTTCATAGTGTTCACTTAACCTCACTGAGAATATATACTGATCATAAGGTTTCAGGACTTAAAATAGGCTTCACATACAATGGCTTACATTTAAACACCAGGTACAATTACTACATCATGAGAAGATGATTTCAACTACAATTTTAGACCCAATAGACAGGAGAAAATGTTTGAACAGGGAAATCATGCACAGGAGATGCTATTTAAAAAGAAATATTAAAAATACTCAGCCATGATAGCCTCCAATGAGAAAACATTAAGCTAGCAAGTAACAGTGCAGAGAAGGATACGGTAAAGCTTATACCTGCATATTTTACGTGAAAGAATATCAATCATATTCCTTATAAATAGTGATGCTCGGATTGACATCCTAGTCCCGTGCCATCTTCATCACAGCTTACTGCCCCCCTGCAGCCCTCACAGACCTTCTTTTGCAGATGGACACAAGCCAGTGGTTTACTGTGTGTGTATTAAGTAAAAAGAGTTTAACAAACTCAGGCATGGTTCACACTGGTAATGAACCACGAGAGAAGGTCAAACCTACGGAAGAAGAAAAGCAACGAGGATCTAGGTAGAGGCACATAAGTGAAGCTACCTTGGAAACAGCCCAGAGACAGATCCATGACACTAGGATCTTTATCCTATGGCTTCAGGTATAAACAAACCCATGAAGGTTCTAGGAAAGAGGTTGGGAGAAAAACCAAGCACAGGGTCAGAGGATAGGTACGTGGGCCTGGTCTCAAGAAACTCAGAAGGGAAATGGAATGCTAACCAGGGAACCTGCAGAAGTTCAGGGGCAGAATTTGGCAAAAAATAAATAAGAAATAAGCAAAACAAAGGAATACTGTACAAAAAGCTCAGATAAGCCCACATATTGGCTTACAGGTCAGCAATAGGACTTACTCCAAACTTCTAGGTGCCATTGCAAAGATGAGCACCCCGATGCCCTGAGGTTTCAGTGGGGGCCTCAATTGCCCCCAGTCTTCCAAAGTGTTGCTGGACTATTTTGAATTAAATTATCCCAGACATGGTCTCTTCACTTTATGTACCTTCCAGAACTGCACCCCTCTGCCTTTCCGTCAGCTGATCTCCGGTGTAGCACAGGAGGCCCACAGTGCAAAGCAGAATGGCAGATTGCCTACGCCTGCCGTGTGCTTTGAGGGAGGAAAGGGAGACCCCTGTGCCCTTAAATCGCTGCCGTTGATATGCTAGTGCCTGGAATTTCATTCTCTCTTTGGGGTATTGTTACTTTCCAGAGATCTCCCTCTCTTGTATCTATTATTCTACAACAACCTTTCTTCCTATCATGTCTATCATAACTTGCAATACTATCTGGGAAGGATGACCCCTTGAGCCAACATATGTGATTGTCAGCTTCCACAGAAATAATTTATCATGTGAGAACAAATGCACAGCTAGGCTTTTAAAGTAGAAGAAGAGGAAGTTTGAAAGCACAAGAATAAGACTGAGAGAGAGGGGAGAATGGAGAGGGAGCAATGGCTATGTTATTTGGGTGGAATGGAGCAGTTGCAGGAATAGCGGAAAAAATAGCACAGTCTCTGTCCTTCTGGGCATGGCTACGATGTACCAGGCACTGTGCCACCTGCTTCTGGGTGGCTTTCCACAGACAGCTCTCCCAAGCGGTGGTGTTCTCCGTTTTAAAGATGAGGGACTTGGGGATCTGAGAGCCTAAGACTGCTCAGCGAGAAACAGAGGTAAGGTTCTAACCAAATTCTGTTCACTTTTCCCAACCCCTCTTTCCTCTATGTTGGTCCTTCTCCAAAATATCCGCCAAAGATTTCCCCTGCCTCGAGGAATCATAGGTGATAGCTCTGAAAGACATGTGTGATCCCTCCTGTCCTGCCCTCCCATTTTCCAGATGGGAGGCCGAGGAAGTGGTGTGGACAGCACTGAGCAAGGCCTTGGGCTGGGCAGGAAACCAAGGCTATTCTCCCCACTTCCTCTCAGGAGTCTTCCTATGGGGCCTTGAGGGAAGGCTCAAGGTCATCCTGGAGGAGGCTTGCAACCCACAGCCGGGCTTTTCATGCTGTCTTCCTACTCTGCTATGCCCAGGTTACACTGTCGACTTTAGGGACACTGCATCCAAACATTTTCTAAGACGTTATATTATTTTGTCATCTTCTTTAACACTGCACTTATGTGTAGAAAAAGATCATTTTTTAATTTTTTTTTACTTTTGTCTTTATACAATATTGGATAAATATTGAATGTACACAAAACAAACAAACTAGTAACAACACTATTCAAAAAAACGGCCTCATTTCTACTCATGCTGTCTCCTTGCTTGTAAGTTCCTGTTCTCTCTAATATTCTTAAACTCAAAAAAAACTTTTTTTTTAGCTTTAAAAATGTGCTTATAAGTGCTCTGAATATGTTTACTGGAAAAAATTTTAATAGAAATCATTGTTCAGATGTCACTCATATCAATCATTTCTCTGTAACAGTGGGAGAGTAGAAATAATTGCAATCTTGTGCCCTGAACTTGAAGGATGCAAGTAGGGAAAAAAAAAACACAAAATAGATTATTTTGACAAGAGTATGGAAGTGTCCAGCATTTCCAGACCATTTCTGCCCATCCATTGCCTCAGAAACACGAGTGACTATTCCTCCAGCAATGTTTCCGATCACACAACACCCACATCCCTAGTAATCATCCCCTCCACCAGTACCCTAGAGCATACCCACACAATCCCACACAAAGCTCCTTTTACCAACTCGACTCTCATGCCGGACACCCATCCTAACAGGAGGGTCAGACTGAATCAACAGAGGTGAAAGCAGTGGCAAAACCCACCCAGGACCAAATCTCAAGTTCTCCAAGGCAATCTGTTCTGAGTGATGAGGGACTAACTTTTCATGACCAAATGAAATTTGAAATTTGTTCCTGGGAACTTCTCCCCACATAGACTTTGTGCATGCAAACTATAAGGTCCTTGAGAAAAAATTAACCAAGAGTTTTTTTTTTTGTTTGTTTGTTTTCAAAGCTAAGGGAATAAGGGCAGGAAGAAAGAAAGAGGGCCTTATGATTAGCATGTATAATGTCGGGGGCTGCATAGGGAGGGATAGGCAACACAGAGAAGACAAGTAGTGATTCTACAGCATCTTACTACACCCATGGACAGTGACTGTAATGGGGTGTGTGTGGGGGACTTGGTAAAGGGGGGAGTCTAGTAAACATAATGTTCTTCATGTAATTATAGATTAATGATAAAATGAATAATAAAAAAAAAAGCTAAGGGGCAGATGGGTTTTATGGGATTTCAATCATGAATTATTGTCCCAGGTTGAGAAAGCTGTCTTCTGGCCATCTAGAAGTATTAGCTCAAAACCTGTGTCAGCTTTGGGACCCTATCACCTACTGCGGCACTCAGGTCTGTGAAAACTATCTTTTCTAAGTCATTTTTTTGGTAGGCATTTGCCCACCTGCAAAAGAAACGTTCACATCTTTCCTGTTCTCCCCACCTCCTCCATGTACCCAAGAACTTCAAGACTACCAACATCAAAACGTGTGTGCCCTTGTTGAGTGGCACTCTCCCTGCAAGTGGACAAGTGCTTTGTGGTATTCGAGTAGGAATTTGGGAGGGTTAATATCAGACACTAGGGCCTATTTTTATATTTTATGATGCTGGTTACATGGTGGCTTCAATTCTCTGAACCTATTACCTCTCTAATAAGACCAAGTACCAGTGATTTTTCACACACAAATATCAAGACCATTTTCACAAAACCCCATTTATAAATGAAGAAAATTGCCTCAGAGAGCTTACTAAGATTTCCTTAAGTCATTAGTCATCTATTTCTTTGATGCTGACTATAAACATGAAGGTGCTCCACCCAGATCCCTCTTCAAGGGAAGGCTTGCTGTCCAGCTGCAGGGAATGCAGTCGGCAGAGCTGTCTTGCCCTAGGTGCCACCTTCCCAGGAAGCCTGAATCCAGTGGCTAGGTGAGGTTGGTGATCATTTGGGCCCAACCCATTACCTGCTGACAGACAATATTCACCCTAGAGCCCTCTCTGCTGGGTTGGCCAATGATCTGGCAAGTCTACATGGCAGTTGTTGGCTTTCCCCTCTGCCCAATTCTGCTTTCCCTCTCTTCTTTCACAGGTCTTACTCTCTTAGAAATATCTTGCATCCCCACCTCTACGGTGATTGTTGGCTTCTGGATGACCCAATTGCTGACACTTACACCACCACTTAACCTCTTACTCTTTACCCAGTTCCAGCCTAGACTCTATGACTCAGTTTGACCCTGAAGAGGAACATACACACAGTACACAGCTGACCTGTCAGCACATCCAACTACAGCAGGTACTACTCAAACTCCAGTGTCGCAGACCTGGGCACAGGCTTCCCTCCTAGAAAGTGAATGCCTGCTTTTCTCTCAGGTGTCCAGTGACTCTGCCCTACTGAATGCCTAGCTTCTGAATCTAAGTTTTCTCAGAACTGATTCCCCAATATCTACTCTATGATGGTATTTATGATGCTCACCATCTTTTATCAGGGATCTCAAATTCAAATGCCTGTTGAGGACTCTGCAATAAAATTACTAATTGAAGGTGGTCATGTACAAGGTAATAAATACTAGACTGCTTGTTTTACAATTAAGTATAACAGCTTATTAGTGTTGCCTGACAAAATACTGTATGAGTGAAACCAAACAAAACCCATGGACCACCACCAGGTTACCCCTTGCTTTGATGTTTGTCCAATGGCTACCAACAGACAGCCTGAATCCCTAACTTCATGGATCTTTGCACCTTTCCTATACCTTCTAGGTGAGCTGATCTTCTAAGGGCAGACATTCCTTGAATCTGCCCTATGGGACTGCTCTTGGAATACTCCGCCCATGCCTTGCTCCCCTGCCTGGTGATAGGAAGTCATCAAATCTGTAAGAGAAAGTTTCCTGTAAATGGCTTGTGGTTGCCTAGTGATTACGAAGAAACAGTCCAAGAGATGATAATTGGTGAAAACTAGTTCAGACTACAACTCTGAATATAATATTCATATTTGATGTGTATTTGCTGATTACCCAATTCAGGTCCCCTTTTCTTCTCAGCAGGATGGTAATCCTTTAGTGATACATGCAGCATGTGTAGAGTCCTGAGTTG